>NC_082687.1:29045320-30343934 GCF_949987515.2 Delphinus delphis | reverse complement strand
GACAGTTTTGCTGCTTATTCTTTTTAGAGCTTAGGCAACTGCATTCACTCTTTTTTCTCCCTTTCCTCTTCTGTAACCCCATCTTTTTTTCCCTTAGCACTCATGAATAGTGCACAGCAAAAATGCCCCGTGGACGAGGTATGTGTGTGACGATAAATAACATGATGTCTTTTAAAAGTGCTGTGTCTGCTGATTCTGGCTTTAGTGATGGTGGTGATGGGATTGTAGCACGCTCGGTGAGCCTCTGCCTTAATGAAACCGTTCTTACAAATCAGACCTGCCACTCAGAGCTTTAGCCTCTCAGTCCTCCTTTATTCCAGTAGAGAAAATGCACCTCAACTTGGTTAACTCTTGATAGAAATGTACTAGTCCATCATACCCGTTGATGGTATGAGTACAGAACATCCTCCAACTCTAGATCCAAGGGTTATGGTTTCAGATGTCAGGTTTGCTTTGCTAACCCCACGTAGGTTCGCTGTCACAGCTCCAACCCCAGCCTAAATTTCATCCCCACCTCCCGTCTTCACCCCTGCCTTCCAGCTTTGGCATCCTCCTTGTTCAGAGAGAACCAGAACTTAATAGGAGGAAGAAAGAAAAGATTCATACCTTCAACCTTTTCAAGTCAGAAGAATTGAAAAAGTAGAGTATTGGAGACATAGGAAAGTAGAAGTAGTTTATATCTGAAACAAATTCCCCTTTGTCCACAAATTTTTACAGTATAGTATTTGAAGATTTTTTTTGAAAGGTATCTTTTAAATGTGCTCCTTAAAATAGAAATACTATTCTCTATTACACATGTGTGTAATATGTGATCCCATATGTGACACATTTTCCAGGTCATCTGGTTAAGACATAATTTAATTTTAAAATAAAATTTGGAAAAAACTTAAACCATCTAGCTTTTTGAGTTTGAGGTTTAAGGGAAGAGTTAGTGCTGCAAATACAATAATACTCTCTGCTATAAACATTTTTATAAAAGTGCTTTGAACACTTTTTGCATGTATTATTATTATCTCTTAATGTAAGTAATAAAACAACTTAAGGCTTGTAAAACTCCAGAAAAATTAGAAAATAGATGGAAATTTGACCACTTCCACTCTCTTTACAATAGAGTTATAAACAAACATTACAAAAGTGTAGTAATATGGATTAGAATAGATATTTAGAATTTTTTCTGCCCGTTGTTATTTCATGTCATCATAATGCTCTTGCCATGCAATTTCTGTTTAGTAGCTGTCGTCTTTTCTCTGTTCATTCTTCAAATTATTTTTCAGAACCATGGAATGTGCTTTGAGGAGTTTTTGAAATCTATATTTTCTTATGCAATTCAGATATATAACTATAATTAACCTTATGCCATATGAAAAGATTGTTTTGATTTGCTTTTCTACTATGGATGTTAAAATTCATACATTCTCTCTGATGTCAAATATAAGCTAACTTTTTCCAATAGTATATCCTATAAAAATTTAAACCTTTATTGAATATACGAATTTTGTACTTTATCAGTGTATTCTTTCTTTTATAGCTTCTCGGACTTCTATTCAGAGTGAGCTTCATCGAGATAGGAGGTATGGTTATATTTATAATAGAGGACATATATTCTGCTAATTATGAAGTAAAAGTGTGTCATCAGTTAGCAGGTTAAATATTTCTCTCTCATAAGGAGTGTATTACAGCCTCATCAGTACATTTTCTGAATTAATCTGTAAGTTTGAATGATGATTTCGCTTGAGAGAAGAAGCAGTACAAGCCTGAAAATCTTCTTTTGACAGTAATTATTTACTGAAGCCAATCTAAAAATGTTTATTAAGCAACTGCTGTATGGGAAGCATTGTTGTAACTACTTCAAAGAAATGCTTTGTACCTCATAGCTACTTAGTAAATGTCACATGGATGAATGAACTGATGACAGCATAGAAAATTGAATAAAGGAAGGATAAAGAAAGGAAAAGAGTCAGGCAGACTAGGTGGATAGCTGAATGAATAAAAATGGCTAGATGGCTGGTGGGAGGGAGGGATGGAGGGGAGCAGGGAGGAGTGAGTCACTGGATAGATAGAAGGAAGGACCAATAGACAGACGGATGACAGGATGGATGGAAGTGTGGACAGGTGGATAAATAGAAAGATAGATTTATGGTCCCTACTGTCAGATTTCTTAAAGTATCGTGTTGACTAATGAAGAGCAAGGAGTTTATAGTCAGACATAGCCAAGTTCAAATCCTGACTTCGTTTCTCACCATGTGACCTTGGGCAAGCTCCTTAACCTTTCTTAGCTTCTATATCCCCACCTTTAAAATGGCGCTAATCATACTTACCTCATAGGGTTGTCATAAGGGTTAATGCGTGTATAGTGGTTAACATTTGTTAACTAGTAATTCATTATCTAGTTAGATAAAAGCTATATAACAATTGGAATGACTCATTTGGATTCCACACGGGGAAGTGAAAGTAAGTTCACTGTGGCACACTTAGCATAATGTCTAAGAGGGGATTGGCTAAACGCAATTTGTGAACCGCTTTTTCTAACCCTGAGTATAATACATGCTCATTACAGAAAATATTGGAAAACTAATAAAAATATAAAGAATAAAGCACAGTGTACTCACTCTCCTACATAAAGACAGCAACAGTTAATAGCTTTGAATAGTACATTCCAGATTATGAAGATAGGTAACAGGATTCTGTACATACATCTCAGAATCTCATTTTTCTCTATAATTAGATCTTATATTTCCCTTTGTCAATCCAATCTCTTCTACTATATGACTGTTTGTGTTTAAATAATATTTGTCTGTGAGGTGATCATATTCTTTGTTTAATCATTTTTCTCATGTTGAATATATGTGTTCTTATTTCAGTTATTTGTGCTAATAAATAATCCTTGTTATTTAAATTTTTAAAAGCTATAAGTAGAGGTTCTTAGGTAATGCAGTTCATTTAATCAATGGGCAGTTTCTCCTGATTCACAGGCTAGCATGAGAGTGTGTGTACGTGTACAGTTTTTATAATGGCAGTGCTTTTTATTTTTATTTTCCATAGAGTTCTAGAGAAAGGCAGAGGAGGTATCATCATACCTATTTGTTAAATGAGAAAAGTGAGGCTCAGAGAGCTTGACTGATTTGCTCAGAGTCACGCAGTTGGTATTTGTTAGGAAATCAGGTTGAATAAAGTGTAAACATGAGACCGTAGAATCAGGTTAAGAAAATGATGAAAGAAGCCACACCTAAATCACTGTGGCTCCAAGTATTGAAGATTAAGCATCAGATTCCTATACAAACTGACCAGGAACACAGACACACACATCAGGGTCTAGAAGTGAACAAGTAAACTCTAAACACTTAAAGATCATTCTGAATGGGGGAGAGGTAGAGTGAGGAGGAGGGCGCTGTTCTTCTAATACATAGTATCATTTCAGAGTATGTACTTTATAATAACGGAAAACTAAACATTTCCATTCAACCAGTGCATTTTTCTGTCTTACGATACCCTGTGTTTGTGCCATAGGCTAGATAGCAGAGCCCTGGGTTGAAGAGGTTGTATGGGTCTTGGTCCTCTTTCTTATCAGCCAGGGCAGAGCGAAGTGTACTCAGGGTACATCTCTAACTCTCTGAGGCCAGTGTCATGGAGGATGGCTGTCACATGCTCCCTCGAAGCCTGCCTCGGTGTACTGTTAGAAAAAGTGCAGGTCAGACAGGTCATTTCTGTGACTATGGCAGTTCTTATGTCACTTTCTTGGGTGGTAGTTATTTTCATGAATCTTTGAACATTTACAAATAGACAATAGCTTGTTACCAGGCTGTAAAATCTCACTGAGGCTTCTGTCTGCTAGGCGCCCAGAGATCACCATTGTGGCAGCTGAGCCACTGAGGCCGACCTCGTGGTTTCCAGGAGCCCCACCCCCAGGACTGGCATTTCCCCCATCTTCCACAGCAGGCCCTTGGAGGCCCAGTGAGCTGGTTCCTGCCGAGGTGAGTAAACATCGCATTATCTCTCTGCATTTTATTTTTAATGAAGTTCAAAGATAAGAACAGTGAGACCGTTAACACCTTGGCTATCACCCATAGGTGTCTAAAATCTTCATCCTTCCTTCTACAGCTCCCACCATCGTATGAACAAGTCATAAAAGAAATCAACCAAGTTCAAGTTAACACTACAAATAATAATAATGCTGCTGCCACTCCAAGGCACACTATTACTTCAGCAACTCAGACTGACTTTTCAGAAGAAATAGACAACCATCTGCCTCAAAGTAATGCAAGTAATTTGTCTTCCCTAATTCTGACCTAGTTCTAGGGAAGTAGTCAGTAGGCTCCTGCCTTTAAAATAATTTGCGATTTGTGCATAATTCATTGAGCTCTGCTTCCCAGTCGTCGTGATCACTGTGTGCTTGCTTTATTTGGGTTTGCTGTGATTATTATAATAGGCCATTCTTCATCC
This sequence comes from Delphinus delphis, assembly GCF_949987515.2. Lineage (NCBI taxonomy): Eukaryota > Metazoa > Chordata > Mammalia > Artiodactyla > Delphinidae > Delphinus > Delphinus delphis. The sequence continues at coordinate 30,339,494 of NC_082687.1, read as the reverse complement.
TCACAAGCCGCAGCCCCAATCTCTGGGGTTCACCCTAGTTCATATCACAAAAACATCATCTTTTTTTATTATTTTTTAAAATTTCTTTATTTTATTTTATTTTTGGCTGCGTTGGGTCTTCGTTGCTGTGTGCGGGCTTTCTCTAGTTGTGGCGAGCAGGGGCTACTCTTCATTGCGGTGCGCGGGCTTCGCATTGCGGTGGCTTCTCTTGTTGTGGAGCACGGACTCTAGGTGCGCGGGCTCAGTAGTTGTGGCATGTGAGCTCGGTAGTTGTGGCTTGCAGGCTCTAGAGCACAGGTTCAGTAGTTGTGGCGCACAGGCTTAGTTGCTCCGCGGCATGTGGGATTTTCCTGGACCAGGGCTCGAATCCGTGTTCCCTGCATTGGCAGGCAGACTCTTAACAGCTGCGCCACCAGGGAAGTCCCCAAAACATCATCCTTTTAACTCATTAAACTCATGGTTTAACTCATCCTTTTAACTCATTATCCTTTTAACTCATACTGCTGATGCCCTTTATTCCCATTGAGAAAGCTGTTATATTTAGCACTTAACTTGATAGGATGCTAAAAGTGGTTGTCCTGTTAGGCTTTTAAAAAGCATTATATTAAGATAACAAATGAGAGTAAGTTACTCTGGAAAAGTAAAGCAAGAATTTTGGGAATTTTGACAAGAGAGAAATGGTCATTGATAAGTCTACTGAGAATCAGGAATTTAATGGTGTTTTACAATATTATATAGGGACTTCCCTAGTGGTCCAGTGCTTAAGACTCTGCATTTCCACTGCAGTGGAAGCACGGGTTCCATCCCTGGCCGGGGAACTAAGATCGTGTATGCTGCACAGTGTGACAAAAAAATAAATAAAAATAAAATATTATATAATGAATATTTCTATATGAATAAATATAATGTGAAGAACCCTCCTGCAGGAAGCTGAATATAAACATCTCTCCATTGATTTTAGAATTACTTTTTCCTAAGGAAGGAAACCAGAATCTCTTGATAGTCTACATGTCTATTGTTAAACTCTGTGTATCCTTTTTCTTTGAAATTATAACATGGCCGCTTCTGTTCGTTTTGGTCTTGTCAGCACTGCCGGCACCTCTGAAACCTCTCCTGCCTTCCCCAGCAGCCTCAGCCAGCGATCCTCCGACAGACGAGACGCCTTTAATAGTCTTTGATATTTCTGAAGAACAGAGTTGTCCAGAAAACTCCAGTGCTACAAGATGTCCAGTGCCCAAACCAAGATCAAAAAGCAACCTCAGACCAGTGGCCAGAGAGCCTCACGTTAAAGAGCCGGATACCCAGAAAAGCAGCCCAGCGGCCACGCCAGAGGAGGCAACCCCGAGCCGGCCCCAGCCTCTGTGGGACGATACCGGCCACTCGGACAGTCAGGCAGTGATGAACATTATGAACGCAGAACGGAGCCCAAATACCGTCGTTTCCAGGATCAAAGCACTTGAGGGTCAGACAAATGCGGAAAGCGTGGGACTGCCCAAGAAGCCAGAAATTGCCCCCCGCACAGTCCCCCCGAGGCCTGCTCCTGCCTCAGGGAAACCCTCCGTGGCTCCCAAACCGGCAGCTGACAGAGCCTCTGGAGGCTGGGACTCCTGGACCACAAACAGACTCCGGGGGGCCTCTAGGGAAGTCCTCACCCCACACTCTCCACCGCAAGAAGCAGGGAGCGTCCCTGCAACCAAACCCGAATTGCCAAAGAAACCGAATCCTGGCCTCATACGAAGTGTTAATCCCGAGAGTCTGGGAGGAGGGTCCATGGCCGAGAGCCCCGCCAGTGGGAAGAAAGCCCCGACTCCGGCTCCTCGGCCTTTGCTGCCCAAGAAATCAGCTTCTGCAGGAGTGGCCCCCTACCCTGCGGCCTCAGAAGCGCCCCCCTACCCTGCGGCTTTGCTGAAACCCATCACTGTGCCTCCCCGACTCTCCGTGGCGTCACAAGCCAAAGCGTTCAGGTCCCTGGGAGAAGGACCCCCGGCCAGCCCCCCAGTCCCGGTTCTGCAAAGCAAGCCTCCGGGGGACATCGACCTCATCAGCTTTGACGATGAGGTTTTACCCGCCCCATCTGGGAACCTGGCTGAAGACTCTATTGATTCAGAGATGGTTCTGGGTGAGTAAAACTCAGAAGAGGAGGGCAATCTAAATTCATCATAGGACATCTCAAGTGGCGCTGCTGTTTGCGTTTCTGGCAATAAGTTATTGAGGCGTGGACGTGCATGTGTGTGCACATGCGTGCATGTGGACGTGTGTGTGTGTGGATGTGTAGAGACAGGGAGAAACACAGCGAGATTAAGAAACAAGGAGCCGGGGCTTCCCTGGTGGCGCAGTGGTTGAGAGCCCGCCTGCCGATGCGGGGGACACGGGTTCGTGCCCCGGTCCGGGAGGATCCCGCGTGCCGCAGAGCGGCTGGGCCCGTGAGCCATGGCCGCTGAGCCTGCGCGTCCGGAGCCTGTGCTCCGCAACGGGAGAGGCCGCAACAGTGAGAGGCTCACGTACAGAAAAAAAAAAAAAGAAACAAGGAGCCGGGTGGGAGATGGAATCAGAGCGAAGGGAAAATCTGGGATGGGGAGATGGTGACGGAGAAAGAGGGAGGCACACGTGTTGATTACTCTCACATGAGCCAGACATAAGCAGACTGGGACCAGGGACTTAACTAGATGAGAGGCCGGCTCCCTCCTCGGGCAGGTGGAGATTCAAGCATTAGGAGGAAGAGAGGGAAACTTCTCAGAGTGGGGAAGTCATGCCCCAGAAGGGCTCCTCAGATGGAGCCAGCCCCACGGGAGTGCCGGGAAAGGGGCCAGCCCTGCGGAGGACTCTGGCAGGAGCAGTAAACCCGGCCATATGTTGCTCCATAATCTTCACAGAACACCTTCCCTTGGGAATGGAAAGTTTTGTAAATAAACTACAACAGTTGTAAGTTTCCTGCCAGGATCGGGACAATTAGATTTCCCAAGAGGCAGAGAGTATGTTTTCTTTCCTCACACTGTTCAAATGGAGAGTGTGATGGTAAAGCTTATCTTCGATTTGTCAAACTAAACTGCTGTACTTGTCATTGCTAAGATTCCTTTCACTGCTGTTTACTTACTTGGGCAGAATTTATGAACATGTAAGCGTAATAGTATTTTCAAAAGGTTAGCTGTCATCTTCTAAATGTTTAACATGCATCAAAATGATATAAGCTCTGTGATTCAAAACCAAATTCTGCTAAGTACAGGCATATTTTAAATAACAACCACATATTTATTAAATATTTATCATGCACACAACATTGTAACTGGCTATAGCATGCCTCTTGTCCATAAGGAGTGGAAAGAAAAACATTAGGATATATTGAACTTCTGCCTAGCTCCAGACCCTCTGCTAGATGTCCAGACATACATTATTTAATTTAATACTTACCCTAACCCTTTACAAGGCATCATTGGCCTCAGTTTGCAGATGAAGAAAATGAGACTGAGAGAGATCAAAGGGTAATTACTCGGTTTTCCAAAGCAGGATTCAAAGTCCGTCTTTTCTTTCTAAGTCTAGTTTAATGTTCACTCCATCATGTTAGTACTCAGCATTTTCACGAATCCTTAAACCAGGCAACACATTAAAAACTTTTCAAGTTTTTGTTATACCATTTTCTTACTTAAACCCTTGTGGTGTTAACAGGGTTCAGAGTAGGACAGGGAGGGGTAGATCCAACAGCCGCAGGCTGTTCAGGGGTGGAAACAGTACAAGCCAAAATAATAACCACCTTCTGTAGACGCTGCTAGACTCTGTGGGAATGGCACCTTGGTTAATAATTGCTGAGAATTTATTCTGTGTCATCAAGCAGATAATTACAGTCATCTTCAAAAAGGAAGGTCAGCAGTATATATCAACATGAATACAGTATCGTGCTTCCTACTCAGCCTTTTCTGTTTCTTGATTTCTACCACTTCCTTGCACAATGTTTAATTACTGAGGCAGTGTTTCAGCAAAAGGTCTAATTTGCTTGCCCCACCTGACTTTAACCATTGCTCTTACCTGTGGAGTTATCCTGAACTGAACACTCTGTCTTCTTTTTTTTTTAATTTTATAAATTTATTTATTTTATTTATTTTTGTCTGCGTTGGGTCTCTGTTGCTGCGCACTGGCTTTCTCTAGTTGCTGCGAGCGGGGGCTATTCTTCGTTGCGGTGCGTGGGCTGCTCATCGCACTGGCTTCTCTTGTTGCAGAGCACGGGCTCTAGGTGCGCGGGCTTCAGTAGTTGTGGCTCGCGAGCTGTAGAGTGCAGGCTCGGTAGTTGTGGCACATGGGCTTAGCTGCTCCGCGGCCTGTGAGATCTTCCCGGACCAGGGCTCTAACCCATGTCCCCTGCATTGGCAGGCAGATTCTTAACCACTGCGCCACCAGGGAAGTCCACTCTGTCTTCTTTTTAAACCTGCTTCTCTTCCTGTATTCTGCTCCTGTCCTAGTGACACCATCACACACCAGCCCCCACAAAGGATCCTATCCATCATCCTTGAGCCTTCCTACCTCTCACACACAGTGACTAGCTGTTTGGACTTAGAGTCAGGCAGGTCGGGGTCTACCACTTAAATGCTATGTGACCTTGGGCAATTTACTTAACTCCACAATGCCTCGGTTTCCTCGTCTGTAAAACACGATAATAATACTCCTCCTGGAGGTATTGTAGGGTTAAATATGATTATGGAGGAAAGCCCTATCACATTGTCTGAAACACGGTAATAATACTCCTCCTGGAGGCATTGCACGTGTTAAATATGATTATGGAGGGAAGCCTTATCACATTGTCTGAAACATGGTATGTGCTCAATAAGTGGTAGTCATTATTCTTACTTCTTGTCCTTCACATCCAGTTAGTGGTCAAGTCCTGCTGGTTTTATTTTCTGAATAGTTCTTAAATTTTCCTCTAGTTTTCATCACTCCTGCTACTGGCCCACTTTTCTAATCTTTAGGCCCAGATTCCTGCAGTAGCCTCCTAAATTGAGCCTCTGCTTCTGCCTCAAACCCATCATCATATCATGGTTACCCAACGGATTTTTCTACAGTGTACATTGGACCTTGTTGCTTCCTTGCTTATTGCCCTCCAGAGGCCTTCAAGATCACCTCTGAATTCCTCAAAATGCAGAGGGAATTTTTGTTTGTTTACTGACTGGGGCTTTGTGACTTTTTTGGGGTGGGGGAGCTACACATTTTTTTAATTGAAGTATAATTGACATACAGCACTATGTTAGTTCCATGTGCACAGCCTAGTGAGTTGATATTTCAAGAGGATCACCATAAGTCTAGTTACCATCTGCCATCATACAAAGTTATTACAGTATTATTAACTATATTCCCCATGCTCTAAGGCTTTGTGACTTTTTGATGGTGTATTAATAGCATTGTCTTGTAGATAAAGGGTTATGGTCTTTTGGTGAAACCTTGCTTAATCGTCCTGGCATCAGCCAAAAACTGGGGGAGGAACACAGGAGAAAGGAGAGAAACTCACAGATACGTCTTTCCTTCTTTTTCTTTTCCCTCAAAAAATAAAGAAAATCCAATAAAGTAGTTTTCATAAAATGAAGTTGCCATATTAATCTCAGGAAATAGAGATTAGAAAATACTGAAGCTATGAAAACACTGTAAGGATTAGAAAAATTATTAAAGGGAAACTCATAAAACAGGCAATTTAATACTGGATTCATTTCTTAGGTAGAATGCCTTCCAGGTTAATGTAGTGGAGCTGAGAAGCATTAGCAATTCGTCTTCACACCTTTACAAATCATACCCAGGTGTCAAAAAAGCAGAATACTTCTGCTGTCAACCCCATTACACAGACCAGAATGATAGTGTAGCAGCCAATTTCTGCTATTAACAGAACTCAAGGGAAAGAAAGACAGAAATGACAGAAAAGCTAGCCAAGGATGGTGAAACTAATTATGATGACAAGCATATTATTGGAGACAGGTAATGGGCAGAAAACTACATTATCATCAGTGTTTTTCCCAACCCAGTAATGAAGACCATGTGGCTATAGGTGTAAAGGGGCAGCAGGTGTGAGGGGGCTGGAAGGAGGGCAGAGTAAACACTGCAAATAAAAGTAGAGAAAGATGCCATGGACTTTCCTTAGACTTGGTTAGGAGATGCTTTTGCAGGTAGTTGTGTTTTCTCTATAGAAGCAAGAGCAAAGAGTCTGTGATAGAGGAAATTATGACACTGGGGTTCTTAACCCTTTCTGGATCACAGAGCTCAGTTAGCCTATGAATCTTTTTTCTCCCTTGAAAATAACCCTTTTGCACACGTATGCACAGTTGGAGGTACAGTTTCCAGAGCTTCAAGGGCCTATTCTTGGAACCCAGATTAAGGACGTCTACAGAATGTTGGAAATTGCCTTCAGTGGACTTCTGAAATAAATTCTGGTTGCATCCATACAATGGAATATTGGGCAGTAGCTAAAAAAGAGGCAGACCACCTATTATCCCCTACTATGGACCAACCTCCAAGGTACTCTGGGTGAAAAATGCAAGGTATAGATAGTATTCATGGTATTTTAGCTATAGTGTTGGTGTTAAAACACATATTTACATGTACATATGCTGTGTCTTTGGAAGACGTATTAAAAATGCTAACAAAGGTGGTCTTTTATGAGGGAACTCCATCAGCAGGAGAGGATGGGGGAAGCTGGTCTTCAAATAGATGACCGTAAGCAGAATTAGGATGAAAGAAACTAGGAGGCATATCCCTTGTCTTTGCCACAGAGAAAGAGCTGCCCCCCACACTGTTCCTCAGCCTGTGACGAGTAGAAATTTTAAGAATAATAAAATGCGATTTTTCTAAACAATTATATTATTCAAGGTTACAAATAAAAGCTAATTATTATGAACTAAATATGTCTAAATTAGACAAATTCAAAAATATGTATCTGCATTATTTCCTATTAAATAGAATCACTGAGGAGTATTAGCCAAAAAAAAAGAGTTTTTGTTTTTCTCGTTACTTTATGGAAAATTTTATGGCCATTATTGTCTTGAAAAAGCAGCGAAAGGGACAAGTATTTTCATATTTTTCCTCTTCTTTCTTTTTTTTTTTTTTTAATTTTTATTGTTGGCTGCAGTGGGTCTTGGCTGCTGCGTGCCGGCTTTATCTAGTTGCGGTGAGGGGGGGCTACTCTTTGTTGTGGCGCACGGGCTGGGTTGCTCCGCGGCATGTGAGATCTTCCCGGACCAGGGATCGAACCTGTGTCCCCTGCATTGGCACGCGGATTCTTAACCACTGTTCCACCAGGGAAGTCCCTCCTCTTATTTCTAAGTGATTTTTGTTTCAGTTTGTTTGGCAGGGGTGTTATTTCAGCTTCATTTTGTAACTTTTTTCATGTGATTGAATTTATTTTATTGGATTTTTTTTTCAGTCACAAAGTAACATATATTTGCGGTAACAAGTCTAACAATATAAACATTTAGTAAAAGGCAAAAATGAATCTCCCTCCAATCCATTCAAATCCCCAGAATAACCAGTGTGAACCATGTTGTATGTAGCTTTCTGTGCCTTTGGACATTCCAAGCCAAAGCTTACAAACACGTACACGTACATGTACTTCTTCCTGTTTTTTACAAAAAGTTTTACCTAACTGTACCCATTACTCAGCAGCAAAAATGTTTACTTACCTAACTGTACCCATTACCCAGCAGCTTACTTTATTCATTTAGTAATGAGGTTTAGGGACTTCTCTCCAGGTCAGTAGATCTAAGTCTGACTCCTTGTTCCCTGATACCTACCTGATATTCCCTGGTATGAGCGCAGCACAGGCAAGTCCACGTTTCCCCTATTGATGGACACCACTACAAAAAATGCTCTTGTAAACACTCTTGTAAATATTTTTACTTCTACTAGTGCTTTTATAAAGAAATTTCCAGAAGTGGGACTCCTGGCTTAAAGATCATGAACTTTAAACTTATTAACAGTACCAACAATCCAGTTTCCCACCTGGCAGTGCCAGGAGTTCCCAAACGTGAGGTACCATCCTTGCCTTCTAGGTTGCCCCCTTAACATTGCTGTTGGAGAAAAATACCCCTCTCACGCAAAAAGTAAGCATACTGTGTAGCTAGAGGGAGACTCTCACACCATCATCAAGATGAAAAACAGGCCTCTGGCTCCACCTTCTCACTGAAGTGATGCTGTCTCTCCTCTCCGCTCATCGGCATGCCTCTTCTGGAAGGCAGCCTGGGACAGGGCGCAGCGAGGCACAGGCCGAGCTCACTGACTCAGGGAGCACAGCTAGGGGAAGTCATGAAGCAGACCCACTCCTGCCAAACAGCCACAGTACTGGAACACTCAGACTTCCTTGCTTCACTGTACTGACAAAGAATTTTTTTTCTTCTTTGTTTTGGAGACATGTATACTAGAATAATTACACATGATCTGAGTGCCAGTTATCAAAGAGCAGCTAATGATACTAAAATTAAAGACCAAGAAAGAGAGAGAAAGTGGGTAGCTAGGACACTTTGAATACTTTGTATTTAAGTTGTATCTTGCTACTTCAGTTTAAATCTAGCAGGTTTTAAAAAATGACTGGACCCTTTAATGCGGTAGTTGAGACCTGCAGGATTTGGGACGGGGTTCTCTGAGGCTGGTCCTCCAAGAACAAGCACATTTGGGATCCCCCTGTGCCCAGCCCTCCAAGGGCACTGAGTGGCCTCTTTCTCCTTCTCTGCCCCCCTTGTTCGTGCTCTCACTCCTGGGATGTGAGAGAGAGAGACTGTACGTGGTATCCTGGCCCAGAACATCAGATGGGTTGGGAAATAATTGAAGTGATTCCATACTCAAGATTTTCTTCTCCCTCCACACTCACCTCCCCAAAATCACCAACTAAAAACCTATCCTAATAACCACCAGATCGTAGGGGCCCAAAGCAGCTGTTAAAGCAGAAATACCACTTGAATGGGAGAGCACTGTGAACAGTTATCAGCCTTAATCCTTTTCTTGAATTTTGGTCCTTTTCCCAGCAGGAAACAGAGCCCTGAGAGGATGGGCTGTTACAGCCAAGGTTGAGAGGACGGGGGACAGTCAAGTCTGCAGCAGTGGGGGAAGGAAAGTCGCTCCTTGGAGGTCAGTGGGTTCCAGTGAGGGCCAAGGAGGCAGAGCAGGGGCAACGGCAGGGGAGAGAGACGAATAGGAAGGAAAGGTGTGCCCACAAGAGAGATACTATGTTTCTGTGTTTGAATAAAATAAATGCCGAGATTGGGGTCTTCAAATTCTTTCATTCTAGCTAGCATTACTCAGAACAGATGACACGTTCAGGGAGTTCAGTTTCAGGTAATGTTTGCAATAATGGGCTTTAATACCAGCCTACCTTCGCCTGTTTATCCATCAGCACTGCTGTTTCCTAAAAACCCAAAGTGTATTTTTCAGCTTGGAAGAACTGTTAGAATATGCAAAATCCATCTGTTGGAAAGAGGATCATGGAGCCCTCCTCTCCCTCGCCCCCTGCACTCCTGTTTCACGCTGCAACCTGCTTCCCTTCTGCCCACAACTGAAGTTCCGCCTTGCTCTACGTTTCCCTTTTTCAGTAGCATGTCTCACCTTCTAATATACCACATGAATCAACAATATATTTACTGTTTATTGTCTCCATCTCCTGCTGGAGTGTAAGCATCACAAGGGCAGAGTTCTTTGCTCTGTTCAATGACGTATTCCCAGCATCTAGAATAGTATTTGATGTGTAGCAGGCACCCGATCAATACTGAATGAAAAAAAGTGAAAGAGTAAGTTACAAAGAAATAGGTATAAAATGATCCTGTTTGTGTTTTTCAAAATACCTACGTAATAATACTTATGATACAGGTTTGTGTTTTTCAAAATACGTAGGTAATAATACATATGATACAGAAAAAAAATCTGTAGACAGATACACATATTTTAGATAATAATTATTACTGCAGGGATAGGATTACAGGAGACTTTCTATCATATATTCCTTTTTTTTTTTAAAGATCAACTTTTTTTTTTTTAATAAATTTATTTATTTTTGGCTGTGTTGGGTCTTCATTGTTGCGTGCGGGCTTTCTCTAGTGGCGAGTGGGGGCTACTCTTTTTTTTTTTTTTTTTTTTAAGGCATCTGAAGAATCACCACTATCTTAACCTGAGTTTTGGCAACTCAGGTTAAGGTTTTTTTAATTTATTTGTTTTTAATTTTGGCTGTGTTCGGTCTTCGTTTCTGTGCGAGGGCTTTCTCCAGTTGCGGCAAGCGGGGGCCACTCTTCATTGCAGTGCGCAGCCTCTCTTGTTGTGGAGCGCAGGCTCCAGACGCTCAGGCTCAGTAGTTGTGGCTCATGGGCCTAGTTGCTCCGCGGCATGTGGGATCCTCCCAGACCAGGGCTCGAACCCGTGTCCCCTGCATTGGCAGGCAGATTCTTAACCGCTGTGCCACCAGGGAAGCCCGGGGGCTACTCTTCATTGTGGTGCGAGGGCTTCTCATTGCGATGGCTTCTCTTGTTGTGGAGCACAGGCTCTAGGTGCACGGGCTTCAGTAGTTGTGGCATGCAGGCTTCAGTAGTTGTGGCTTGTGGGCTCTAGAGCGCAGGCTCAGTAGTTGTGGCTCACGGGCTTAGTTGCTCCACGGCATGTGGGATCTTCCCGGACCAGGGATCGAACCTGTGTCCCCTGCATTGGCAGGCGGATTCTTAACCACTGCGCCACCAGGGAAGTCCCTATCATATATTTCTTAATGTTTCCTATTTTTACAATAAATGTTACTTTTGAAATGAAAAATAATGCTATAACAAAATAAGGAATTGACGAATTTCCTTAGACCTAAAAGAAGAAGCTTTGTTTGTTTTCTGGAGATATAGGTTACAATGGAAGAAAGTGATATTATTACAAGAGCCTTTTTTGAAAGTTTGATATTGTTTTGATGATGTTGAGTTGGATTTTTGAGCATAGACAAGACTCGCCTCACTAATAAGCTAATAGACCAGTTTCCATAGAGGGGTCATCTAATTTTTTTTTTCCTAACTAGCCTAATAATTATTATTTTACCTAGCATGCCATCTGGGGGCCTTACTTAGGTGATAGATAATAAACTTAAAATAGGATTGTACTTAACCATCCTATCTCCCCACCTCGCACCGTTACTGGCACATGGTAAGCAGACATGTGAGATCAAGTGACTAGTGAGTGGGTGATGCTCTGGTAGCAGGTCTGAGAGTGGGGTTGCCTGAGAGCTGGGTGGAAGGGAAGGGCAAGTATCAAGGAGCTGAAAGGCCATCTTATCCTTAGCTCAGCTCTTCGTGTATTCTGAAAAGATCTGGTCAGCAAAAGATGCTTTATTGAACTGCAGCTCATAACAGGCAGAACATGAATGCTGTTCATCACAAGTGCTGTGAAGTGCATTGTTTATAGGGAGTATCTCCCTACAGGCGAGATCCAGAGAACAGGTTCTGAATACAGTATGTATTCATTCTGCCTCTTGCTGAATAAAGGCAAAAGCGGCCTCTCGAGACCCTGTGCACCGTATAGAGTATGCATTATACAGTATTTGATTTTATTTTTGCTCATCTATTTATTTTTAGGTTTTTCATCTTCTAAAAATTTTTTGGTCATCTTCCCAAACTACTAAAAAGAACATTTACATTAAAGAAGAAAAGACTATTTCTTTCAGTAAAAAAGTTTGGTGGGGGATTTCTCTGGCGGTCCAGTGGTTAGGGCTCCACGCTCTCACTGCCGAGGGCCTGGGTTCCATCCCTGGTTGGGTAACTAAGACCCCACAAGCCTTGCGGCATGACCAAAAATGAAAAAAGGAAGAAAAAAGTTTGGTGGTTGTGCTTTTATTTAAAATACTCTCCCTAAGCACATACTGTCCATTTTAAATGAGTGGGTTAAGATGGAGAATATATATCCTTGGCCCAAAATTAAATATTTGAAGGGAGATGTCTTATTTTATTTCCAGGATAAAACGTTTTCCGTTTTCATGTTAGCAAGGTGTAGTTTCACTTCACTACTCAATCCGAGAGTGCTGCTGCCAGGCTCCGGCAGGGTGGGATGAGGGGTGGGGACCAGGCCCAGGGCCAGCCCTTCAGGGAGGTTTTCCAATGCAGGCACAGGGGTGGGGCAAAGAGACCTTCCTTCCTGGGGGATCCGGGAAGCTTCACTATAGGGGGGAAATTGGCTGCATGTTTCAATTGCCCTTCATTTTCAGGCAGACACTTATGGAATGATTACACTCCTGTGAAAGATAGCTTCTACATAATTGAAGATTGTCCCGGATCTCTCTCATCAGAGAGGAAGAAAAGCCACATGAATTATTTACGGAGCGCCAAGTTATTTCCTTTCATGAGCCCTGACTTTGTTTTTGTCTCTGCAAACTGAGATTTTGTTTATCCATGAATAGTTTTCCCTAGAGCATGAAAAATATGACTCTTTAATTATGAATGAGGTTTTTTTGTTTGAGTCCATGTTAACTAAAACATGCAAAATACACTGTGTTTTTCATTAGATCCCTTTCAGCTCCCCACAAGAACAGAACCAGCAAAGGAACGAGCAGTTCAACCAGCACCCACCAGGAAGCCCACTGTGATTCGAATTCCAGCCAAACCAGGAAAATGTAAGCACTTCTCTGCCTCATTTATTTGCTTCTCCAAGAGCCAGGGAGAAATATATGCTAATTGTCAATGTCTGCTTTTGAAATTATGTGTAATCAGCCACTTATTATTATTTTTCTGTCGAGAACATTTTCTTTTAACATCTTTATTGGAGTATAATTGCTTTACAATGGTGTGTTAGTTTCTGCTGTATAACAGAGTGAATCAGCTATACCTATACATATATCCCCATATCTCCTCCCTCATTTATTTTTTAATTTTTTAACATCTTTATTGCAGTATAATTGCTTTACAATGGTGTGTTAGTTTCTGCTTTATAACAAAGTGAATCAGTTATACATATACATATATCCCCATATCTCTTCTCTCTTGCATCTCCCTCCCTCCCACCCTCCCTATCCCACCCCTCTAGGTGGTCACAGAGCACTGAGCTGATCCCCCTGTGCTATGCAGCTGCTTCCCACTAGCTATCTAGTTTACATTTGGTAGTATATATATGTCCATGCCACTCTCTGTTTGTCCCAGCTTCCCCTTCCCCCTCCCCATATCCTCAAGTCCATCTCGGCATCTGCATCTTTATTCCTGTCCTGCCCCTAGGTTCTTCAGAACCATTTTCTTTTTTAGGATTCCATATATATGTATTAGCATACGGTATTTGTTTTTCTCTTTCTGACTTACTTCACTCTGTATGACAGACTCTAGGTACATCCACCTCACTAAAAATTAACTCAATTTTGTTTCTTTTTATGGCTGAGTCATATTCCATCGTATATATGTGCCACATCTTCTTTATCCATTCATCTGTCGATGGACACTTAGGTTGCTTCCATGACTTGCTTATTGTAAATAGAGCTGCAATGAACATTGTGGTACATGACTCTTTTAGAATTATGGTTTTCTCAGGGTATATGCCCAGTAATGGGATTGCTGGGTCGTATGGTAATTCTATTTTTAGTTTTTTAAGGAACCTCCAAACTGTTCTCCATAGTGGCATATCAATTTATATTCCCACCAACAGTGAAAGAGGGTTCCCTTTTCTCCACACCCTCTCCAGCATTTATTGTTTGTAGATTTTTTGATGATGGCCATTCTGACTGGTGTGAGGTGATACCTCATTGTAGTTTTGATTTGCATTTCTCTAATGATTAGTGATGTTGAGCATCCTTTGATGTCTTTGTTGAGAATCTGTATATCTCCTTGGGAGAAATGTCTGTTTAGGTTTTCTGCCCATTTTTGGATTGGGTTGTTTGTCTTTTTGATATTGAGCTGTATGAGCTGCTTATAGATTTTGGAGATTAATCCTTTGTCAGTTGCTTCATTTGCAAATGTTTTCTCCCATTCTGAGGGTTGTCTTTTCATCTTGTTTATGGTTTCCTTTGCTGTGAAAAAGCTTTTAAGTTTCATTAGGTCCCATTTGTTTACTTTCATTTTTATTTCCATTTCTCTAGGAGGTGGGTCAAAAGGATCGTGCTTTGATTTATGTCATAGAGTGTTCTGCCTGTGTTTCTTCTAAGAGTTTTATAGTGTCTGGCCTTAACATTTAGGTCTTTAATCCATTTTGAGTTTATTTTTGTGCATGGCATTAGGGAGTGTTCTAATTTCATTGTTTTACGTGTAGCTGTCCAGTTTTCCCAGCACGACTTATTCTCCATTGTATATTCTTGCCTCCTTTATCAAAGATAAGGTGACCATATGTGCATGGGTTTATCTCTGGGCATTCTTTCCTGTTCCATTGATCTGTGTTTCTGTTTTTGTGCCAATACCATACTGTCTTGATGACTGTAGCTCTGTAGTATAGTCTGAAGTCAGGGAGCCTGATTCCTCCAGCTCCGTTTTTTCTTTCTCAAGATTGCTTTGGCTATTTGGGGTCTTTTGTGTTTCCATAGCAATTGTGAAATTTTTTATTCTAGTTCTGTGAAAAATGCCATTGGTAGTTTGATAGGGATTGCATCCAATTTGTAGATTGCTTTGGGTAGTAGAGTCGTTTTCACAATGTTGATTCAAGAGCATGGTATATCTCTCCATCTGTTTGTATCATCTTTAATTTCTTTCATCAGTGTCTTATAGTTTTCTTCATACAGGTCTTATAGTTTTCTTCATACAGGTCTTTTGTCTCCTTAGGTAAGTTTATTCCTAGGTATTTTATTCTTTTTGTTCCAGTGGTAAATGGGAATGTTTCCTTAATTTCTCTTTCAGATTTTTCATCATTAGTATATAGGGATGCAAGAGTTTTCTGTGTATTAATTTTGTATCCTGCTACTTTACCAAATTCGTTGATTAGCTCTAGTGGTTTTCTGGTGGCATCTTTAAGATTCTCTATTTATAGTATTATGTCATCTGCAAAGAGTGACAGCTTTACTTCTTCTTTTCTGATTTGGATTCCTTTTATTTCTTTTTCTTCTCTGATTGCTGTGGCTAAAACTTCCAAAACTATGTTGAATAATAGAGGTGAGAGTGGGCAACCTAGTCTTGTTCCTGATCTTAGTGGAAATGGTTTCAGTTTTCATCATGGAGAACAATGTTGGCTGTGGGTATGTCATATCTGGCCTTTATTATGTTGAGGTAAGTTTCCTCTATTCCCACTTTCTGGCATGTTTTTATCATAAATGGGTGTTGAATTTTGTTGAAAGCTTTTTCTGTTTCTATTGAGATTAATCATATGGTTTTTCTCCTTCAGTTTGTTAATATGGTTTATCACATTGATTGATTTGCATATTGAAGAATTCTTGCATTCCTGGGATAAACCCCACTTGATCATGGTGTATGATCCTTTTAATGTGCTGTTGGATTCTGTTTGCTAGTATTTTGTTTAGGATTTTTACATGTATGTTCATCAGTGATATTGGTGTGTAGATTTCTTTTTTTGTGACATCTTTGTCTGATTTTGTTATCAGGGTGATGGTGGCCTCGTAGAATGAGTTTGGCAGTGTTCCTTCCTCTGCTATATCTTGGAAGAGTTTGAGAAGGATTGGTGTTAGCTCTTCTCTAAATGTTTGATAGAATTCGCCTGTGAATCCTTCTGATCCTGGGCTTTTGTTTGTTGGAAAATTTTTAATCACAGTTTCAATTTCAGTGCTTGTGATTTGTCTGTTTATATTTTCTATTTCTTTCTGGTTCAGTCTCAGAAGGTTGTGCTTCTCTAAGAATTTGTCCATTTCTTCCAGGTTGTCCATTTTATTGGCATAGAGTTGCTTGTAGTAATCTCTCATGATCCTTTGTATTTCTGCAGTGTCAGTTGTTACTTCTCCTTTTTCATTTCTAATTCTGTTGATTTGAGTCTTCTCCCTTTTTTTCTTGATGAGTCTGGCTAATGGTTTATCGATTTTGTTTATGTTCTCAAAGAACCAGCTTTTAGTTTTATTGATCTTTGCTATCGTTTCCTTCATTTCTTTTTCATTTATTTCTGATCTGATCTTTATGATCTTGCCTTCTGCTAACTTTGGGGGTTTTTTGTTCTTCTTTCTCTAATTGCTTTAGTGTAAGGTTAGGTTGTTTATTTGAGATGTTTCTTGTTTCTTGAGGTAGGATTGTATTGCTGTAGACTTCCTTCTTAGAACTGCTTTTGTTGCATCCCATAGGTTTTGGGTCATCGTGTTTTCATTGTCATTTGTTTCTAGGTATTTTTTAATTTCCTCTTTGATTTCTTCAGTGATCTCTTGGGTATTTAGTAGTGTATTGTTCAGCCTCCGTGTGTTTGTATTTTTTACAGATTTTTACCTGGAATTGATATCTAGTCTCATTGCGTTGTGGTCAGAAAAGATACTTGATACAATTTCAATTTTCTTAAATTTACCAGTCCTTGATTTGTGACCTAAGATATGGTCTATCCTGGAGAATGTTCCATGAGCAGAAGAAAGCGTATTCTGTTGTTTTTGGATGGAATGTCCTATAAATATCAATTAAGTCCATTTTGTTTAATGTATCATTTAAAGCTTGTGTTTCCTTATTTATTTTCATTTTGGGTGATCTGTCCATTGGTGAAAGTGGGGTGTTAAAGGCCCCTACTATGATTGTGTTACTGTTGATTTCCCCTTTTATGGCTGTTAGCATTTGCCTGATGTATTGAGGTGCTCCTATGTTGGGTGCATAAATATTTACAATTGTTATATCTTCTTCTTGGACTGATCCCTTGATCATTATGTAGTGCCCTTCTTTGTCTCTTGTAATAGTCTTTATTTAAACATCTATTTTGCCTGGTATGAGAATTGGCACTCCAGCTTTCGTTTGATTTCCATTTGCATAGAATATCTTTTTCCATCGCCTCACTTTCAGTCTGTATGTGTCCCCAGGTCTGAAGTGGCTGTCTTGTAGATAGCATATATATGGGTCTTGTTTTTGTATCCATTCAGCCTGTCTGTGTCTTTTGGTTGGAGCATTTAATCCAATTACATTTAAGGTAATTATCGATATGTATGTTTCTATGACCATTTTCTTAATTGTTTTGGGTTTGTTATTGTAGGTCTTTTCCTTCTCTTGTGTTTCCTGCCTAGAGAAGTTCCTTTAGCATTTGTTGTTAAGCTGGTTTGGTGGTGCTGAATTCTCTTAACTTTTGCTTGTCTGTAAAGGTTTTAATTTCTCCGTTGAATCTGAATGAGATCCTTGCTCAGTAGAGTAATCTTGCTTGTAGGTTTTTCCCTTTCATCACTTTAAATATGTCCTGCCACACCCTTCTGGCTTGCAGAGTTTCTGCTGAGGAATCTGCTGAGGAATCAGCTGAATCCTTATGGGGATTCCCTTGTATGTTATTTGTTGCTTTTCCCTTGCTACTTTTAATATTTTTTCTTTGTATTTAATTTTTGATACTTTGATTAACATGTGTCTTGGCGTGTTTCTCCTTGGATTTATCCTGTATGGGACTCTCTGTGCTTCTTGGACTTGACTGACTATTTCCTTTCCCACATTAGGGAAGTTTTCAACTCTAATCTCTTCAAATATTTTCTCAGTCCCTTTGTTTTTCTCTTCTTCTTCTGGGACCCCTATAATTTGAATGTTGGTGCTTTCAATATTGTCCCAGAGGTCTCTGAGACTGTCCTCAGTTCTTTTCATTCTTTTTTCTTTATTCTGCTCTGTGGTAGTTATTTCCACTCTTTTATCTTCCCGGTCACTTATCCGTTCTTCTGCCTCAGTTATTCTCCTATTGATTCCTTCTAGAGAATTTTTGATTTCATTTATTGTGTCATTCATCATTGTTTGTTTGCTCTTTAGTTCTTCTAGGTCCTTGTTAAACGTTTCTTGTATTTTCTCCATTCTATTTCCAAGATTTTGGATCGTCTTTGCTATCATTACTCTGAATTCTTTTTCAGGTAGACTGCCTAGTTCCTCTGATTTGTTTGGTGTGGTGGGTTTTTACTTTACTCCTTTATCTGCTGTGTATTCCTCTGTCTTCTCATTTTGCTTAACTTGCTGCATTTCGGGTCTGCTTTTTGCAGGCTGCACGTTCATAGTTCCCATTGTTTTTGGTGTCTGCTGCCAGTGGGGAAGATTGGTTCAGTGGGTTGTGTAGGCTTCCTGGTGGAGGGGACTAGTGCCTGTGTTCTGGTGGATGAAGCTGGATCTTGTCTTTCTGGTGGGCAGGACCACGTCCTGTGGTGTGGTTCGGCGTGTCTGTGACCTTATTATGATTTTAGGCCACCTCTCTGCTAACGGGTGGTGTTGTGTTCCTGTCTTGCTAGTTGTTTGGCATAGGGTGTCCAGCACTGTAGCTTGTTGGTCGTTGAGTGGAGCTGGGTCTTAGTGTTGAGATGGAGATCTCTGGGAGAGCTTTTGCCATTTGATATTATGTGTACCTGGCAGGACTCTGGTGGACCAATGTCCTGAACCAGGCTCTCCCACCTCAGAGGCTCACGCTTGACACCTGGCCGGAGCACCAAGACCTTGTCTGCCACTCAGCTCAGAAGAAAAGGGAGAAAATGAAAGAGAGGAAGGGAGGAAGGAAGGAAGGAAGGAAGGAAGGAAGAATAAAATGAAGTTATTAAAATAAAAAATAAAAGAATTATTAAAATAAAAAGGTAATCAACAAGAAAAAGAAGAGAGCAAGCAAACCAATAAACAAATCCACCAATGATAACAAGTGCTAAAAAATGTACTAAAAAAATAACCATAAACAAAGAAAAAAACAACAGACAGAACCCTAGGACAAATGGTAAAATCAAAGCTATACAGACATGATCACACAAAGAAGCATACACATACACATACACACTCACAAAAAGAGAAAAAAAAAATATATATATATATATTTTTTTTTTTTTTTTAAAGGGGGGCTTCCCTGGTGGCACAGTGGTTGAGAGTCCGCCTGCTGATGCAGGGGACACGGGTTTGTGTCCCAGTCCGGGAAGATTCCACATGCCGCGGAGCAGCTGGGCCCGTGAGCCATGGCCGCTGAGCCTGTGCGTCTGGAGCCTGTGCTCCGCAACAGGAGAGGCCACAACAGTGAGAAGCCCGCGTACCGCAAAAAAAAAAAAAAAGGAAGAGAGCAACCAAATCAATAAACAAGTCTGCCAATGATAATAAGCTCTAAATATTAAACTGAGATAAACCTAAAACCAGAAACAAATTAGATGCAGGTAGCAAACCCCAAGTCTACAGTTGCTCCCAGAGTCCCCTGCCTCAATTTTGGGATGATTCGTTGTTTATTCAGGTATTCCACAGATGCAGGGTACATCAGGCTGATTGTGGAGATTTAATCTGCTGCTCCTGACGCTGCTGGGAGAGATTTCCCTTTCTCTTCTTTGTTCCCACAGCTCCTGGGGTTCAGCTTTGGATTTGGTCCCGCCTCTGCATGTAGGTCACCTGAGGGCATCTGTTTCCTGCCCAGACAGGACGGGGTTAAAGTAGCAGCTGATTAGGGGGCTCTGGCTCACTCAGGCTGGGGAGAGGGAGTGGTACGGATGTGGGGCGAGCCTGTGGTGGCAGAGGCTGGTGTGACGTTGCACCAGCCTGAGGCGTGCCATGTGCTCTCCCTGGGAAGTTGTCCCTGGATCACGGGACCCTGGCAGTGGCGGGCTGCACAGGCTCCCAAGAGGGGAGGTGTGGATAGTGACCTGTGCTCGCACACAGGCTTCTTGGTGGCTGCAGCAGCAGCCTTAGCATTTCATGCCTGTCTCTGGGGTCCGTGCTGATAGCCGCAGCTTGCGCCCGTCTCTGGAGCTCGATTTGGCGTTGCTCTGAATCCCCTCTCCTTGCACACCCCGAAACAATGGTCTCTTACCTCTTAGGCCGTTCCAGACTTTTTCCCGGACTCCCTTCTGGCTAGCTGTGGCACACTAGCCCTCTTCAGGCTGTGTTCACGCAGCCAACCCCCGTCCTCTCCGTGGGATCTGACCTCGGAAGCCCGAGCCTCAGCTCCCAGCCCCCACCCACCCCAGTGGGTGAGCAGAGAAGCCCCTCGGGCTGGTGAGTGCTGGTCGGCACCGATCCTCTGTGCGGAAATCTCTCCGCTTTGCCCTCTGCACCCCTGTTGCTGTGCTCTCCTCTGTGGCTCCGAAGCTTCCCCCCCGCCACACCCCTCATCTCCACCAGTGAAGGGGCTTCCTAGTGTGTAGAAACTTTTCCTCCTTCACAGCTCCCTCCCAGAGGTGCAGGTCCCATCCCTATTCTTTTGTCTCTGTTTTTTCTTTTTTCTTTTGACCTGCCCAGGTACGTGGGGAGTTTCTTGCCTTTTGGGAAGTCTGAGGTCTTCTGCCAGCATTCATTAGGTGTTCTGTAGGAGTTGTTCCACATGTAGATGTATTTTTGATGTATTTGTGGGGAGGAATGTGATCTCCACGTCTTACTCCTCCGCCATCTTGAAGGTCCTCCCCTCGAGAACATTTAAAAACAAGTTGTTTTCTCATAATTCTTTAGACAATTAGTACAGCAAATTTTATTTTTTTGGTTTTTTTAAATTTATTTTTGGCTGCATTCGGTCTTCGTTGCTGCATGCAGACTTTCTCTAGTTGTGGCGAGCGGGGACTACTCTTTGTTGCAGTGCACGGGCTTTTCATTGCGGTGGCTTCTCTTTTTGCAGAGCATGAGCTCTAGGCGTGAAGGCTCAGTAATTCTGGCACATGGGCCCTAGAGCACACGGACTTCAGTAGTTGCAGCACACGGGCTCAGTAGTTGTGGCTTGCGGGCTCTAGAGCGCAGGTTCAGTTGTTGTGGCACATGGGCTTAGTTGCTCCGTGGCATGTGGGATCTTCCCAGGCCAGGGCTCGAACCCATGTCCCCTGCATTGGTAGGCGGATTCTTAACCACTGTGCCACCAGGGAAGTCCAGTACAGTAAATTTGGTTTTTACTTCTCTTTAACATTGTCTGAGGCAGAAACAATAGAGGGAGGCTGAAACTCAGAGTAATTGTAATATCGTATGTTAGTGCCAGTAGTAAAGATTTGGTAGGAAAGTTTTGAAACTGATAGCAAATACAGTTGTATATGTCTGTCAGGAATGTATTACTCGAATGAGCATAATCTAAATATAGCTATGTGTGAGTTGTCTGAAGGGGAGTAACCAAGAGTTATAAAAACATAACAGTGTATAAAAATATTATTTTAATTTGTATAACACTACGGGGTTTTTTTGTTTTGTTTTGTTTTGTTTTTATGGTACGCAGCCCTCTCACTGTTGTGGCCTCTCCCGTTGCGGAGCACAGGCTCCGATGTGCAGGCTCAGCGGCCATGGCTCACGGGCCCAGCCGCTCCGTGGCATGTGGGATCTTCCCGGTGTGGGGCACGAACCCGCGTCCCCTGCATCAGCAGGCAGACTCTCAACCACTGCGCCACCAGGGAAGCCCCAACACTACGTTTTCATACACTTCCTTACTTGATTTTTCAGTGTTACAATAAATGAAATTTTGGATGAATTTTATTTAATAAATCCTGCAGATACATCTGATATTATCATAAGAGAGAAGCCAAGAGGGCCAGAACTGTTTACCTTAGGCCCTAGAGATTAGAAAAAGCTGAGTATGTATGCACGTGAATGCACGTACAGTGGGTTCCAGAGCAGTTCCTGGGTGATCACACAGCTTTCTCTGTGAGCCTCTGCTTTCGTTTCATTTCCTTTAGTGCTTTTGCACAGCCCAGTTGCATCCTTGCCTTTGTCTAACAAGATTCTGCCACTCCATTCCTGCCGACAGCAGAGCAAGTGTCCCAGTCCTTCACCTGCAGCATCCCAGGGTTACACTGTAGGCATCCCCTGGAATGCCATGAAACTTAGTTTAGGGGTATGGTTTCTCTATAAAATACTACCTGGAAGAATCATATTGGTTTTAGTCTGTTGATGGTTTTATTAACTGATGGCTCTAAGCCAAGTAGTGAGAAGATTGAACGGAGTTTCTATGAAGAATGAGGAGGAGAGAAAGTCAAGGGTACCAAATTCTAGTGGGTTCTCGCTTCTTAGGAGCTTATATGGTAGTGTTAGACTGAAGAACTGGTCGTATGTTTCTTTTGACAGTATTATATAGCCTACAGATTAGTGACAGGACCGCTCATCGGGTTGTCGGCCTGCTCACTGTTACCTTGTTAAAAGTATTTGCGGGCTTCCCTGGTGGCGCAGTGGTTGAGGGTCTGCCTGCTAATGCAGGGGACGCAGGTTCGAGCCCTGGTCTGGGAATATCCCACATGCCGCGGAGCGGCTGGGCCCGTGAGCCACAACTACTGAGCCTGCACGTCTGGAGCCTGTGCTCCGCAACGAGAGAGGCCGCGATTGTGAGAGGTCCACGCACCGCGATGAAGAGTGGCCCCCTGCTTGCCACAACTAGAGAAAGCCCTCGCACAGAAATGAGGACCCAACACAGCCAAAAATAAATAAATAAATAAACAAAAACAAACAAACAAAAAAAGCCAAGCATTTAAAAAAAAAAGTATTTGGAGTTTTAATAAGCTGCGTGAGATAGAATGATAATAAATATTACCTGAAGCTCATGTGGCTTTATGTAATATAACTTTTACATTTAAATGTATTCTCCTATGTGTCAGGGTCCCCCAGATCCCCATGTTTGACGATTTGCTAGGAGGACTCACAGGATTTAGCATATAGTTGTGTTCGTGGCTGTGATTTATTATAGCAAAAGTATGCGAAGCAAAATCAGCAAAGGAAAAAGGTGCCCGGGGCAAAGTCTGCAGGAAACCAGCACAAGTTTCTAGGAGTCCTCTCCCAGTGGAGTCACACAGGGTGTACCTAACTCCACTCAGATGTGAAATGTCAATCAGGGAAGCTCATTAGAGACTCAATACCCAAGGGTTTTTGTTGGGGGCTGGTTACATGGACACCTCTAGGAATTTGGGCATGTATCAAAATTCCAGATTTCCCAGAAGGAAAGCAGGTGTTCAGCATAAACCATATTCTTTTGTTTTATCTGTTCTAGAAATGGTGCGAAGCTTCCAAAAATGCAAGTTCCTAGGTGCCAGCAAGGACCAACCTTGTAACTCAGGCCTGCTGTGTTTACTCTTTTCTACACACTTATAAATTGGATTAATAGTCCTGAAATCCTGAGAAGGGTATATTGAGAAAGCACCTTTATTTATTATCCTGACAAAGCTCCAGGAACTATTAGAAAGCTGAGTTCTGTACCGCTATATGTGAGAGAACTGAAGTGCCAGTTCCTAGGGAATTCTATGTATATCAAACACCAGTTCCCTAGGGCTTCCCTGGTGGCGCAGGGATTGAGAGTCCGCCTGCTGATGCAGGGGACACGGGTTTGTGCCCCGGTCCGGGAAGATCCCACATGCCGCGGAGCGGCTGGGTCCGTGAGCCATGGCCGCTGAGCCTGCGCGTCCGGAGCCTGTGCTCCACAACGGGAGAGGCCACAACAGTGAGAGGCCTGCGTACTGGAAAAAAAAAAAAAAAAAAAAAACCAGTTCCCCAGAATTTTATTATTACGATTATTAAGCAATGCGTATATTGCTGTGGAGGAAAAAGAACTTGGAATGGACAAGAAAAGAAAGGAACAGCTTTGTGGTGCAAAACTCCTTGCTCTGAACCTGTCAGCTTCTTCCCCTGGGGACCTGTTTCTTCTGACTAGGATGTCCTTTCCCCAGATCTCTGCATGGCTCGCTCCTTCACTGTTCCTTCAGGTCTTTGCTGAAATGTCACTTTTCTCACTGAGCACTCTGCTGACCACACAGTTTGAAATTGAAAATCTGCACCTCCCCCACATACCCACACCAGATAATTACTATGTCCCTTCCTTCCCATAAGCTATCTCCTCTCTGCTTTCATATTCTTACTGCTTTGTACCCTTCAGTAAGGAAACTGCAGCACAGAGAAAATCTTCAAGATGGTGACTGAGTTGGACCATCCCTGTGTGTGTCTTAATTCCCCACGCAGCACTGCTTCTCAACTAAGAACGCTCGTCTGTCTCTAAATCATTGTTCTCCTAGGAGCTGGCCTGGGTGTTTTCCCCCTTTTGAGAGTGTTTTCCTGTCTGTGGATAAAACAGGAACCTGACAAATCATCCTCTTGTTTTGTTATAGGTTTTTCATGTGAAATGGAAGCAGAGAGTGTTCATTTGAATGGGAAAAATTCCTCTCTCTCCTTTAAATGCCCGAACCAGTGAAAGTTGGCTTTAGCCTCCTTTAGTATGTTACAGTCATGCTCTCTCCAAGTGTTTTGCACACAGATTTTAATTAGCTGTCACTAATTAAATCTGGTCATCTTTGTTTTCTTCTTTTTAAAATAAGTTGGGAGTGCACTATCTCTGGGTTAAGGATGTAGTTTGGATGTAAAGTTATTGCTTGTTAAAATGGGAGCAATGAAGCCCATTAATCTGGAGCTAATATATTAGAAAACACATTTAATTATTTGGATGGGGGAGGGTTGGATACACCACCTATTAGGAAGCCGCATGCCTTACTACAATGCATACAGGCTTTTGGTTTCAAACCCATCTGACCATTACTAGCATTAAGACCTGGCTAGCGCATTTATTTTCTTCTCAGCGTCAGTTTCTTCATCTGTAAAATGGGTAGGATATTATCTAGTATAGTGCTGTCCGATATGGTAGCCAATAGCCACCTGTGGCTACTGAGCAGTTGAAATGTGGCTAATGCAACTGAGGGACTGAAATTTTAATTTTATTTAATTTTAATTAAGATTTAAGTTTAAATTGCCACATGTGGCTACTAGCCAGTAGACTCAACAGATCTAGCACTTAGATTGAGGTTGGTTTGGAGAAATGTATATGAATAAAGTGCCTTAACTTAATGCGCGGCCCATAGACGGTTCTCAACAAGTGCTGGCTTGCTGTTATAATTATTTAGTATTATTTTTAATCTCTATAAAACACTTGGTAAAAAGTAACCGATGCCTACTAGCTCGTCAATGTTCTGAGGTTTGCCAGAATACCTTTCTCATTTGCTTAGCTCTCCATTCTTTGTGTGCATCTTTTTTTTTTTTTTTTTTTGTGGTACGCAGGCCTCTCACCACTGCGGCCTCTCCCATTGCGGAGCACAGGCTCCAGACGCACAGGCTCAGTGGCCATGGCCCACGGGCCCAGCCACTCCGCGGCATGTGGGATCCTCCCGGACCGGAGCACGAACCCGCGTCCCCCGCATCGGCAGGCAGACTCCCAACCACTGCGCCACCAGGGAAGCCCCTGTGTGCATCTGTTACAATAGCCATTTTCTTAATAGGGAACCAAGCTGTAATCATTTCATCCCTTGAAACCCCAGAAGACTAGAAATTATTGATTAATTAATTACTGCTATTTTTCCAGGTTCACATGAGGAGGATCCACAAAGCCCACCTCCTCTCCCTACTGAAAAACCCATTGGAAACACCTTCAGCACAGTATCCGGAAAACTCGGTAATGCTAACAGAACTAGAAACTTGGTAAGTGGTCATTATAGGTAATCTTAGGTTGAAGACTAAGCTATGCACTAATTTTAAGTAATCAGCTGATGTCTAAATTATTTTACTATTGGCCAGATAAAACCAATTTCTAAGCTCCATGTACTTATTTAATATTTTTTAAATTCCTATAAAATAAAAGAATTAGGCTAATTCATTGTACTTCATCATAAAATAATTTGCCCTATACCGATATTATGGCATTGTCTTTTAAATAGCACTAGTAATGAGAAAGTTATTGAAAATCTCTAAAACCCTTTAATTTTTGTGTAAAGATTTAGTTCAATTATCAGGTTTTATTTAAAATACCAAATTAGGGACTTCCCTGGTGGTTCAGTGGTAAAGAATCTGCCTTACAATGCAGAGGACGCAGGTTCGATCCCTGGTCAGGGCACTAAAATCCCACATGCCGCGTACGGGGCAACTAAGCCCGTGCACCACAAATACTGAGCCTACGCACCTCATCCAGAGCCCATGTGCCTTAAACTACAGAGTCCACGTGCCCTGGAACCCGTGCACCACAACTACAGAGCCCATGCTCCCTGGAGGCTGCGTGCCACAACTAGAGAAAAGAAAACCCACACACCTCAACTAGAGAGCAGCCCGTGCGCCACAACAAAAGATCCCACATGCCTCAGTGAAGATCCTGCATGCCACAACTAAGACCTCATGCAGCCAAAAATAAAATAAATAAATAATAAATAGATCTTTAAAAAAATAAAATACTGAAATAGTGACATAATTTTAAGATAATTATCATAAGAATTTGTTCATCTGAAATTTAGGAGAGAATTATTTTTTAAATTTAAAAAGTAGTGCTTTATCATGTACTTGTTAACAGATGGTGGTAAAAAGTTTTTTTTTTTAATTTCAACCTCGATACTGTTTTTCTATACTTTTTCAAATTCCCATATGATAGATTATCTTTAAGGTTTGTTTCAAAAGAAACCAGTTCTTAAAGTCTTTGAGCAAAATTTTCAGTTCAAACTTCATAATAGTTTTACACTTGTGCATTAACTATGCTATTATACATGCAAACCCATCTAATCATCTAGTGAAGAGAAATTTCTTTGAAGGAGACATTAAATTGAATTAGCCAATGTCAAGTTAATGAGATTTTTCTGTGGGCTGAATTAAAATTTAGTGATCACTTGCATTTCAAAATACTTGGTAATAAATTTTTATTAACACTGGGCTAGAGACTTCCCTGGTAGTCCGGTGGTTAAGACTCCACGCTTCCAGTGCAGGGGGTGCGGGTTTGATCCCTGGTCAGGGAACTAAGATCCCACATGCCGTGCAGCAGAGCCAAAAAAATTAAAAAAAAAAACGGCCAAGATGACCCAAAAGAGGATGATAGGGCTCCCACCATACTATTGTTGAATGGGAAAATCCCAAATTTCCATAGAGGAAAAGTTACTTGAGAAGGTTACTGGCTTCTACTCTAAAGGGTTGTAACGAGGAATGAGAGGATGATGAGTAGGCATACAAAAGCATTCACTGAATCATGTCATGGGCTTTGTAAACCCATAAAGCTCTATTAAAATATTAAGTATTATTCCATTTGGTGTTAAGCAGTTCACAAAGCAACTCAAACATTTTAGAAAAAACAAGGAAAGGAAGTTAGAATAAACTAAGCCATCTGGAGAGGGACCATATTCATAACAGTTTGTATCTCGCATAAACAACATGAGGGAAATCCTGTCCTGCGCTGTTTACAAAGGATGGGGGCCGGAGGGGGGCGTGGTCAAAGCACTCTGTGCTGTACTGTAATGAATACATACCATAATAGACACACTGGGTCTGAAGGAAGAAGAGGAGAGAAAAAGACCCCAAGTTAAATGATTTGGCTGAAGTCATGCACTTAGATTTCCAGGGCCCAAAAGTCAAAACTGTGCCTGAGAAATTCCTTTGGTTTTGAGAATTACAGTTACTGAGTGAATTTTAGATCAGAGGCCAGAATGGCTTCAGGTGGTGGGGAGGGTCTCTAGAAAGAGTGTTTCACCACTGTGATGATCCATGAGGAAAGGCACGGTCTTTGAAAGTTGTGTCTTCTGATGAGACACAGGACAAAGACCCTTGACTATTTCTCCTGCCTTGAGTGCCAGGGAACTTTCCATCGCAGGACAAGGTGGCTGTAGTTGCAGAATCCCACTTTCTTCGCTTAAACGATGAGGGAATCCAGGGTGAGGAACCACAGGAGCCACTGGCACTATTCTCTCAGCAGGAACAGACGCTTCTGTGGAAACCCAAGGCTGCCAGAGCCGCCCGCGAGGTGTCTGCCAGCCGGTGCCAGAGGAGAGTCAGGGGACGCTGCCCAGAAGGTGGAAGGAGTCACAGCTGCAGCATAGGAGATGGCTAATGAATTCAGGACATGAGAAGTGGTACCAATTCCTGGAGAAAAAAGAGAAGGCACATCTTCAGAGGCTGCTCAGTGATTCCAACAGACAAGAATATGGTTTTGGAAGAAATATCTGTTTTTTGAAAAAACAAACAAAAAAACAGGGAATTATTTTGAAATTAGAATATAGGAAACCATTCCAAAGAACATGAACAAAAAGATGGCTGCGGGCTTCCCTGGTGGCGCAGTGGTTGAGAATCCGCCTGCCGATGCAGGGGACACGGGTTCGTGCCCGGTCTGGGAAGATCCCACATGCCGCGGAGCGGCTGGGCCCGTGAACCATGGCTCCTGAGCCTGCGCGTCCGGAGCCTGTGCTCCGCAACGGGAGAGGCCACAACAGTGAGAGGCCGTGTACCGCAAAAAAAAAAAAAAAAAAAAAAAAAAGATGGCATCTACAGGGCAGTACAAGCCGAAAAACCAACTTCACCAGGAGCTAAAATGCTTACCGGAACACATCAGAAGCCAAAGTTCAGGGATGTCAGAGCTAGAGAAAAACTACAAAAAGCAGGTACAGAGGAGCTCCATTCATGTGTGGACTATTGAAGAGCAGGAAATCCCTAATCAGTAATCTTCCAAAGACTGTCAGCAGAACCTGCACACAAACCTGGACTTTAGCAAACACGAGACAGTGGCTCCTACAGGAACCAAGCCCCTACTCTCAGTATTTGACGTGTCAGGTGCAGCAGTGCCTTTTGGAATGTGCCTAACATTCCCGGGGGATTTGAGTGTGCTGCCTTTTTTGCTGATTTATTTTTGCTCATTATAGAAAATTGAGAAATTAAAAATATATTTAAGATTTCCCATAAAAGTAAAACCAATCAGAGAAAACTATATTTGGTACAAGATTTGCATTTTATGGTATGTGTTTATTAAAGTACACCATCTATAACTTTCCATGTCAGATTTATATATCTATATTTTTAAAAATCTGCCCCTAATTATTAAGGTGTCTAACAACTGTAATTTTGAGGAAAGCTATAAAAGTTCCTACCTATCTGCTAGAGTGTTTTTCTCTTGGCTTGTTTGTTTTAATTTTAAAGGCAGCCAAAGAAATAAATGAGTTTTTCAAGTATCATAGCAGTTATTTGTCAGGGGGCACATAGGCAACAGTGTATTTATAAGGCATGGATGATAGCCTGGAATATTGCAGGGTTTATGAGCTGGTGACTTGCCTCACTACATTAACTGAGTTCATTAGTGAAACCAAGTTTTAAGGGCAAGCTTAATTTGTTTTTCAAAATGGGATTATAAAACGCTGAAACATATTCACACGATCGCAGTTATTAGCAATTAATCATTTGGTATTTAAGGAAAACTTGTAAACATTCAGTTTGAATTAAAAACCATAGAAGTGAGTTTTAACTCATTTGTAAGATAAGAAGGGGGAAAACAGCCTGAATTAGCCCAAAGATTTCCAAGCTATAGTTAAACCTCTTTTACAGAAAAAGGCAGTATATGGGCTTCCCTGGTGGTGCAGTGGTTAAGAATCCGCCTGCCAATGCAGGGCACACGGGTTTGAGTCCTGGTCCGGGAAGATCCCACATGCCACGGAGCAGCTAAGCCCATGCACCACAACTACTGAGCCTGCGCTGTAGAACCCACGAACCACAACAACTGAGCCCACGTGCCACAACTACTGAGCCCGCACACCTAGAGCCCATGCTCCACAACAAGAGAAGCCACTGCAATGGGAAGCCCGCGCACCGCAACGAAGAGTAGCCCCCGCTCGCCACAACTAGAGAAAGCCCATGCGCAGCAGCAAAGACCCAACGCAGCCAAAAATAAATAAATAAATAAGATAAATAAATATTTTTTAAAAAGGCAGTATAATTTTAAAGAGCTGGCATTTTTCCCTCTCAGGTGGTCTTGGAGAAATATTATTTCCTGGAGGTCAGTGATGAGGGCTTAGAAAGTAGGAAAGGTGAAAAAAGAGAATCAGAATTAGAAGGATTTAGTGAAGACTTTTCCCTAAAAAACAGAAGTCTTGGCTTTAAGATCCTTTGACTTCTCATTCAACAGAATATCTGAAAATGTTTTCCATGTATTATACTCATTTCCCAATCCCTGGACCATAACATGTTCGG
Source organism: Delphinus delphis (assembly GCF_949987515.2). Classification (NCBI taxonomy): domain Eukaryota; kingdom Metazoa; phylum Chordata; class Mammalia; order Artiodactyla; family Delphinidae; genus Delphinus; species Delphinus delphis. The sequence continues at coordinate 30,309,606 of NC_082687.1, read as the reverse complement.
AAAACCTATTTAATTAGCACAGTTTGAACCCCTTCTGAAAAAATCTTCTTGTTGATCCCCATACTTCCAATTTCTCTCATCTACTTTCAGGCCAAAACATTCCAACTCTCCCTATCTTTTGTTTTTCGCACTGTCCCCCTTTTCTTTTTCCTACAAAATTCTTCTCAGTACATCCAACCCCTTTGCTGTAGTGGTACAAGCTAAGCTGTCTGCTTTCTTGGGCCTTTTCTGTTCTTCCTCACATGCCTTCCTTTCAGGCCACCCCTTAAGCTTCTGTTGTGTTCCACCTCCTTCCAGTTCAAAACCCACCACACAATGTGGAAACCATCCAGTATGAGAGATCTGCCTGTTCTAAGCAAAACAAACTGATCACCACCTCACTTACTATGTGTTTAAACTTAGGAGCACTGCATATCTTAAATGTTGTCATGGGATAGATAGCTGCCATATTTTTTAAAAATTCCCTACAATGTCTGCTTAAATTGCTGCTGTGTAACCCAACATGATTTAAACAGCATCCTTAATTCCTCAGAACATGCTGGATGTGTAACCATGCAGTGCAGTTGGTTGGGCTGGTGTCCACAGTAGCAGGACACCCCCCTCCCTGCGCCAGCCTCTTCCTCTGTTTTCACTTGCATTGTGACATGGACAATGTAGGTAGGAATGAGAAATGAGTTAATATTGCTTAAGACTAAAAAATTCTTTTAATCTCCTTTCTGTAATTCAGCTACATTTCCACTTTATAGATCCAGCCCAAAATCTGTCCATAATTCCTCTTGAAAAGCTCTTGTTTCAGATTCATCTTAACTAAAAATCATTCTCTGATACTTGCAGGAATCTGACCATGCTGGTCAGTCAGGAGGTTCTGTGCGAGGACCCCCAAAGTTGCCACCGAGGTAAGTAAGCATGGGAAAACTTCTAAAAAGTCAGTTAGAGAAAAACTAATGACTCCGAGACTGGACTCTCTTTTCTATCATGAAAACTGAGTGTTGCTGGCCTTCGATCTTCTTTTAGAGATACATTTAACTCACAAATTCACCCAGGCCACTAGCCCACAGTTTGCTTCTGACAGCAGGTGTAGGAGTCTCTGCTCCTTTTTTAATGCAATCCAAAAACTGACAGAGCACAAACATGGATATCTATTACTTTTCCTCAAACAAATGAACAAGACTCCTTTCTGAACCTAAAACTCCACTTCTGGAACACACACGCGTGTATACACACACATACATACGTACACACACTCGCTCGCTCTCTCCCTGTTCCCAGAAACCAGCCTGGTTTTTGGCATTTCCAAAGGGAGACAGGCCTCATGAGCTCAGAGGTGACCAGCCCTCCTGAATTCCAGGGCTATTTAGACAAAAAACTGTGATGTTATCATAAGACGTTACTATGTTCGACATTATTTTTATCATAGGGATTAAGGAAAGGCTTTCAAAGTAATAATTGTCCCATTTTCAGAACTAGCTTTCTTTATATTAATCTAAATTAGTGTTTTAATAATGATTCCTATAACATGAACATTAGGGGAGTTTGATGTACCTTTTCTAATCATGTACAAGACTCCATCACATATACCTGATATCTTACTATAAGCTTTTCATCTCAGATTTTGGTAGAAAGTCCTTAGTTTTCTGAAACAGTCATGGTGTGTTTAAAAGCAAATGGAGCCTTAAAGAGCTCATGATAGTAAATGCTTGTTTGTCTTGAACTAATGAATATGTAGTACAAGATAAGAGGAAGCTGGAACATCATGGCATTTCTTCAAATAATATAATGTTTAATGCAGCAGTCATTTGCTAAAAAATAGCATAGCCTGCATGTTTCATTAAATGGTATTTACACTAGCAAAACGCTGTGTGTGTGTGTGTGTGTGTGTGTGTAAGAAAGGACAAAACAGAACCTACTGTCGATCAAACACTGACTCACAGCTACCACGTTGACTTTCAGACCTGTGAATGGAAAAGGCATACTAGCTCGACAGCCTCCTCCCAAGGGGGCCCCTGAGAGACCACCTCCCCCAAAACTTCCTGCAACCAGAGCAGCAGATAAAAAGCTGCCTTTTAATCGGTCTTCTTCTGACATGGATCTTCAGAAAAAAACAAGTAACCTGGCGTCTGGACTCTCAAAAGCCAAGAGTCAAGTCCTTAAAAATCAAGATCCGGTGCTGCCCCCTCGCCCCAAACCAGGACACCCTCTCTACAGGAAATACATGGTAAATGTAGCTTTTAAAAATGTTTGTGGTCAAGAGGTTTGTCCTAAAGTATACGTAAGATCCTTATTTCTTAGAAAAAGATGATGAGACAACTGTGGAATTGCCCCTTGACACTGAGTGCTTTAGACAAGTAGGCCATGTTTAAACCTAGGTCTTTTAAAACAGGGTTTCATTATTAGGAGAAATACAGGAAAAGGAAGTAGGGCAGACAAGGATTGCAACCTGCTGTCTGGCTTGACCAAACAGAAACTCTGAAAAACCTGACCCAGTAGGTTACACTGATGGGAGTATCTCTGCCAGATATTATATTCGTATCTTGATATAGTTTATATCTTATAGCTGCCTTGCCCACAGAGTAAAATTTGAAGTAGAAAGTTCTTATTAAAATGGATGGTTTTTCCCTCATTTTCCACTTTTGTAAACCTGATTATCATGGTCCATTTAATAGTTACCAGTTAGAAGTTTTCATCAGTAATTGAGATAGTTGAGATATTAATTTTGTTCCCTTTGAATGTTTTTCTCATCATATGACCTTAAGCCTTTGTCTTCGGAGTTGATGTGCTCTCTCTATTTTGGTCAGGTTAACCTGATGAAATCTAGAACAAATTAAGATGATAAGGAGAGCAGGGGTGTTGGCACTTTTTAAAACAATTGTACAACAGTAGGTCTTAACAAGAACAGCAATTATTCATTTCATATTGTTCTACATTTCCATCACTGAGCTGGAAATTGTTTTCACTTTAAGCAATTTAGGATTTTTTTCATCTTCCTAAGGGAAGGGTGTAGACAGATAAGAAGGAGGTGTAGGATATTCATATATATTCATATTCATTTAAACTGATAAAATTTTAATTGCTAAAACCCAGGGGTGTACTTTGGGATAGGATACTTAAAAATAATGAATAAATAAAAGCAGTAGCTGATGTGTTGAATACTTATAAGCCAGGCATTCCTCGAAGCACTTTATGTATAAATAACTCATTTATTCCTCACACCAACCCTGTGAAGTAGATACTATTATTATCTCTATTATACAGATGAAGAAAATAAGACTCAGAGAGATTAAGTAGCCTGTCCAGGGTCACACATCCAGTAATGGTAGAGCCAAGATTCGAACACAGACTGACTGGCTCTGAGCCCATGCTCTTTACCATTAGGCCATACTAAGAAAATAGGGTTAGTGGGGCTTCCCCAGCGGTCCAGTGGTTAGGACTCTGCGCTTCCACTGCAGGGGGCACTGGTTCGATCCCTGGTCGGGGAACTAAGATCCCGCAAGCCATGCTGTGCAGCCAAAAACAACCCAGAAAATAGTGTTACTAACTGTAAAGTCTCCGCTTGCATTGGCTGTCCCGTGTCAAGAGCCTCATTTGGGGGAATGAGACTTCGCTTATAGGTCTTAGCATAGCGGTATCATGTCAACAAAGCATTTGAACAACTCAAAGAAATTAATAAATTCAAAATGACGGTGTATTAGTGTGTCTCTTTACGAAATAATTCCTTAAATCCCTCATTGTTCCTGTGGCCGCCCCACCATTAAATTGCTAACCAGGGTAACCTGGGTACCTTGGGCGCCCTGGTGCTCTGACAGAGATGCTGGGGAGCAGCCCCCCAGGGCCACACCCTCGTACTCTACAGCTTTGCTCCCGAGTGCAGCCTCCCTTTCCTTTTTGGAAGCGAGCTTGTGTGATCCCATGTCCTGGGCATGCCTTTTATATTGCCCAGGCCCTCCGACCCGCGCTCAACAGCCAGAATTTACCAAGGCGCGGGGAACAGAGTTCTCTGGCCAGAGTAAAAGCCATTCTAAGATCAGACAGAGCTGAGTGGACCAGGAATGACTGAGGTCAGGCAGTGAGATGGGTTTAAGTAGATGCTTGTACCAGAGCGACTGCAGGAGCAGATGAGATTGAAGGCGGATGGAAGCGGCCAGTCCAACCCCGCAGGGGAGGCACCAGTCCCCTATCAGCCGCCCCTGAACTAAAGGCCGTGAGGTCAGGTGCTGAGTGTTTACCCTTCCGACGCCCTGGGGACTTGGTGGACCTTGTCCTGTAGAGCAGAACTTCCTGGATGTGGTTGTTAAGGGAACTTTAGGCCACCTTCAGCTGCCAAGGTCCTGTGGGCTCAGCCCCAGGCCCCCGAGGACTCTGAGCAGCCTGAGAAACGGCAGCCCCACCAACTAGATCCCGAGCTTGAGGAAGCCGAGTGAAGAGCTTAACTGCGGGAGGTTATACTGCAGGCGAATGTGCCAAATCCCCGCGTGATCAGCCGCTTAGGACGAGGTTATTTGATCGTGAATAATCCTTTTATTGGTTTATGTTTAAGCTGTCTGTGCCTCACGGAATTGCCAGTGAAGACATTGTCCCGCAAAACCCTGGAGAACTTTCTTGTAAGGTAAAGTACAGCTCTTTCTTTACTGACTAATGTAAAAAAAAAAAAAAAACCTCTGGCCTCTGTTACTGTTTTACACGTTATTATAAATGCTTTAGGCTCCAAAGATTAAAATGTGGAAAGAGTAATAATGTTCTATTAAATAATAATTGCTTCAGAGAGTGATATCGTACCTTCCAGCGTGGGGACGTCCTTGTGATACTGAAGCAGGTGGAAGGTAATTACTTGGAGTGCCGGAAGGGAGCCGCCGCTGGCAGAGTTCACCTGTCTCACATGAAGATCATCACCCCACTTGATGAACATCTCAGAAGCAGACCGAACGTGAGGAATTAATATTGTACCGCCTTCATATCACACGTGGCAGCACATTCCATAGAACTATTAATTATAGCTCATTCTCAGGTTTTTATTAGCACGTTTATTTTAACCAGAGTAAAAATTACGGTAGCGTTTTATTCCATTTTAAGAGTAAATTACTTCTGAGAGACTTGCCACTACCATACTAATCACTTTGATACAGAGTGACTACCATGTGTTTTGCCTTTCTCGCATCGTGCTGACTTACAGCAGCCAGGACACTCAGTCATTAATTTTCAACCGTGAGAGCTGTTTATTTGTGAAGTAATGTAAACATGTTTACCAAAGTACTAGAGATTAGTTTTCTAACAGAATGGATAATTATTTTAAAGGCGGCCCTAGAAATGCTAAGCCTGACATTAAAAAATACTTCCCTTTAAGATTTAAGCTTAATATAAACCTCATTTCTCTGCTTATAGCCCATAAACATAATGAAATGAGATGTTCCAACAACCTGAAGTCACAATTTAGGCCTAACAATTTGTCGAGCCTGATTTTTTTTTTTTTTTTAAACTTCACAGTTATTTAATCTGCACATGTTCCAGAGAACCCCCTCCACCCCTCCCAGCTCCCCTTCTCCAGCCCCTCAGTCCTGGAGTCCCTAAATCAGCCCAAGGAGCTGTCAGGGACTAGAGGAGGCTGGATTCTCAGGCAGAACACAAAGAAGGGCCCAGGGGCGTGGCCCAGCTCTGCCCAGCACCGGGGCAGCAACAGCAGCTGTCTGACCCAGAGGAGCTGACTGTTAGTGGGTGCGGAGGGCCAGCTGCCCCGGGGGATGGCCCAGAGCCATGAAGGTCACAGGGAGGGGCCTCCACTGGCCCCTGGAGTGCTCTGCGGCACAGGGCTGGGCTCCAGGGTAGCGGGAAGAGGCAGGTCGGAGAGGCAGGCCTAGGCAGACAGCAGCTCCCGCCGTGTCATGGGGAGCAAGATCCGGAGGGGCCAGCAACACTGCCAAGAGCCCGCGGAGGCACTACGGGCGGAACACGGCAAAGGCCAGAAGACTGTGGAGCAGGGTGAAGCCGGCCAGACCCAGAGTGGCGGTCTGGGGAAAGAAGGGCCGGTACTGGATCTGGCAGTCCCAGAGCAGCAGCAGCTGGCCACCTGCGGCCAGCCCAGAGGGGACTGGCTCTGACCCCGGTGGGCAGGGTGGGTGTGGGGGACCCTCCCGAGTGAGCACGTGGCAATGGAGAATGCAGTTAGGAGGGAGGTGAAGGCTGCCCAGGGTCTGGGTGTCGTCTTCTAACAGCTGCCCTTCGTAGATGAGTCGCACATGCTGTTCCCGGCCAGGAAATTGGGTCCTTTTCAGGGAGCCGATGGTGTCATGGGGCCAGGCCCTGGCCACCTGCTCTGAATCGTTGAGGAATTTCAGCCGAAGTACTAGGGGCTCCTGGGGAGGCTCTGGAGGCGGCGGCGTTGCTGGGAGCCCCACGCCAGGCTCTGGCTGTGCAGCCTGACCTCTGCGTCTCAGGCTGGGGGTCTCGGCTCCTGGGGCCTCCCCTCCGATGCTGTTGGTGACTGCCATGGCTCCTCTGGGCTGTGTCGGTGTCGGGGTCCCTGACGGCTGGGGCAGTGGGTCAGCGCCCTCGGCAGTGTGTGCTGAGGCACAGGCGAGAGCCAGCACCGGAAGGCAGGCACGCACGCACCGCGAAAAGGATGGTCACCTCATCACCCACCCCTTCGGTCAGGGCCACGGCACCTGCCTTGCCCGCTGCGCTACCGAGCTGGAGAGGCACAAAGAACCCGAGAGGGGCTGGCTCACCCGCCAGGAGCCCTCTGAACTTCGGGGGGCGTCTGACCCCACCCCACCCCAACTCTCCCACAGTCCTCATAGCTCTGCCCGCATACCCGAGCCCCGCCTTGGGACACGGACTGCTCTGACGCCCCACGTACCCCTTCCCGTCACCAAATCCAAAGTCATTTTTTGTAACCTAAGATCTAGGTCTTTAACCAGCTCCCCAGTTCACCCAAACACTATTCCGAGGTCAGGGCCTTGACCTTCTAAGCGACTCTCCCTTAAATTCAACCCCCACCAAACTGCACCCCAAAGCTTACCTGTTCTTCCCGCCCAGGTCATCCCAAAGTTCACCTACTCCTTCGTCTCGTTGACCCAAAGCTTATCTACTCTTCCGTCCCTAAAGTTTCTCCAAGGGGGAAAAAGGTGGTCTCTGCACACGCCCGCGCACTCGCGCACACACACACCCACACCGCCCCGTTACCATTTACCCAAACCCCGACCCGCTTCCCGAGGCTTCCCCACACCAAACGTCAACCTGCGCCCTTTGGCAAACTGGAACCTCCGAGGGTTGCCACCCCCCGCCCAACTCGGCTCCTCCTGGTCAGCTCACACCCCAGCCCGAGGCAGCCCGACCCCACGCCTCCCCTGGAAGCCTCTCCACGCCCAGCCTGCTGCAGGACCCCAGATCTCGCCTGGGAATCTGAGACTTCACCCTCCCCGCCCCCGTCCTCCATCACCGCTCCCATCTTCCCGCCCCACACACCCATCCCCGAGAGGTGGGAGCGCCAATATAATGATTACTGAAGGTCGTTTGTTCAGCAAGAAAAATGCCATTGGACAGTTTATAGAGTTATATATATTTATTTTTATTTTATTTATTTATTTATGGCTGAGTTGGGTCTTTATTGCTGGGTGCGGGCTTTCTCTAGTTGCGGCGAGCGGGGGCTACTCTTTGTTGCGGTGCGCGGGCTTCTCATCACAGTGGCTTCTCTTGTTGCGGAGCACAGGCTCCAGGCTCATGGGCTTCAGCAGCTGTGGCTCGCGGGCTTTAGAGCACAGGCTCAGTAGTTGTGGCTCACGGGTTTAGTTGCTCCGCGGCATGTGGGATCTTCCCGGACCAGGGATCAAACCCCTGTCCCCTGCAGTGGTAGGCGGATTCTTAACCACTGTGCCACCAGGAAAGCCCTAGAGTTATACTTTTAAAAGAGCTTCTTAAGGTATCCAGTTAAATTTTCACTATCTATTAGGTAATGTAGCAAACATGAAAAATGAGACCCATCTGTCATTTAAACCAAGTAAAGAACTTCGTTTGTCATTCAGCCTAGTTTTCATAATCTCGTCCAATTCTTTCTTCTTAGAAGGCAGCTTATCATTTGACGTTTGCTAAGAAACTAAAAATTTGAATTTTGGAGAGCAGCAAAGCTATGTCTTACGCTAGTTGCAGCCGGGATACTGAGATTTCTGACTTGGGTCCACACGGGGAGGGTTCTTCTGTTAACTCATTTTCTCTCTGTTTTGATGTAGCATAACATCTGTCACCGCTCTTCTTCCTCTCTCAGAGCACACTGATGGGTAACCATGGGAGTGGTACTGTCAAAAAGCTCTCCTCGATGAAAATAGAAGCTGAAAAAATTACAAGTTGTTCTTTTATAGAAGCCCACAGTTTTGTCCACTTGAAACATTCATACTCAGGCTTGTGCTGTAGACTGGCAGAGAGGTGGCCGCTGAGGGCCGACAGCTGGTGACACTAAAGTGGAGCCTCTCTTAGGCTCTGGGTCATGGCTAACAGGACATTTTTTTTAGAAAAATAAAACTTAACCTATTTGAAAGCTTAGTTGTAAGGTAAATATTTCTAAAAATGTGTTATGCTTTCCCCTACCTGAGTCAACAGAAGGCACTGCAGATTATCAGTTGAGGCTGGGCTGTCAGAGCTGGGAGGCGGGGGATCATCACCTCACTTGGTTCTCAGTACAGACGCGGGTTTCAGTTTCTCTCCCACTACCTGAGGCGGTGATTTGACCTCTCTGAACTTCATTTTTTTAATATGTGAAATAATATGTGTGGTAATTCCTCACAGAGTTGATTATACAATTGATTTATCATTATGATTCCATTTATATTAAGTCCAGAATTGGTAAATCCAGAAGGTAGATTAGTGGTTGCCCAGGGCGGAGGGGAGGGTGAGTGGGGAGAGACGGCTGATGGGTGGGAGGCTTCCTGAGGGAGTGATAAAAATGTTCTAAAGTTAGATTGTGGTGATGGTCACACAATTCTGTGAATATACTAAACCTAGGTGCACTTTAAATGGGTGAATTTTGTAGTATATGAATTATATCTCAAAGGTGCTTAAAAAATTAAATGAGCTAATTAATGCATATAAGGTGTTTAACACAGTGAGTAGTGCATAGTGGGTGAACAGTGAATATCAGCTTTTTTTTTTTTTTTGGCGGCACTGCGCAGCATATGAGATCTTAGTTCCCCGACCAGGGATAGAACCCGTGCCCCCTGCAGTGGAAGTGCGGAGCCCTAACCACTGGACCGCCAGGGAAGTCCTGATGTTAGCTATTCTTTTTACTCATTAGTATTAACCATTATAGCCATACTGTCATACTAGAAAGAGCTTTGAAATATGTTGAATTTTCCTCCCAGATACCCACCCTAATGGTATGGTGTGAGTTGTACAGACCCCTGTGGGCAACCCTGTTCACCTGTGCCTCTCCCCCTTCATCTGCCAGGCCAAGGTGATGAGCAGCATTCCAGGGGTAGCCATGCATGGAAGGCAGAGAAGGGAAACTGGGAGGCCCAGGTTACTATCCCACCTCTTCTACCTTCTCAGGCTTGTGTTTAGATCTTGGTCCATCTGGAGGTTCATGTTTGTGTTTGGTGTGGGGTAGGTCTCTGACTTTACTTTTTCCAGCAGATGGAAAGCCATCTAGCCTAACACCCCTTAGTGAGCGGTCATTCCTTTTTCCACAGATGTAAATCAGAAAAAATGAAAACCACACATACACACATGTAATAAATTGTGTAAATAATAATTTTTAAAGCCCTCTAGGCTTAAAATATCTCACAGTTCCTTTCCACAATCCCTGAAATTCCCATAATGCCCATTTATTTAGGGAAAAGCGCTGAGCATCCTCTAAGAAAATGTCAATGTTGCTTTGGTAAACTAATACACTGAGCTGCCATTAACTGTTCCTCTATTACCATTCAGCTGACATGAGAGAAGACAGCGTGCCTGTGCAGGTGCGTTTTGACTGATTCAGAAAAGAGTCGAGCAAAGGTGCTGCAGGGCAGAAGTGGAAGGAGTGGACCTCGATCCCTGCTGAACATCATGGCCAGGGGATGGGCGAGCCCTGAGGGGACAGGAGCCATTGAAGGAGGGAAGAGAAAAGAAAGGGCACAGGGCTTCCCTGGTGGCGCAGTCGTTGAGAGTCCGCCTGCCGATGCAGGGGACACGGGTTCGTGCCCCGGTCCGGGAAGATCCCCCATGCTGCAGAGCGGCTGGGCCCGTGAGCCATGGCCGCTGAGCCTGCGCATCCGGAGCCTGTGCTCTGCAACGGGAGAGGCCACAACAGTGAGAGGCCCGTGTACCGCAAAAAAAAAAAAAAAAAAAAAGAAAGAAAGGGCACAAAATTTGCCTTCATTTATTCCACAGGTTTGCCAATGTTATAATTTCAAATAATATCCTTCAGTCAGATTTGATGATGTTGATGTGGATAAGCCTGTCTCTTCATATAAAGAAACTAAGAATAACAGCTGCCTGTCAATAAGAAATGGTCACTCTTCAAATTCAGCTTCTCCTCTGGCCAGTCTAAGCACTTGGTTAGATGGATAGAGAATACTGAATTCTCTTTGCTAGTTTACTTAGAATTACTGGTGAATAAACCGTTCAGATTAAATAGGAAATCCAGGCCAGGCATGGGAGGTAGCGTTGGCTTTCAAATTAGAGAAAGCATTCAGTTAAGTGGTAATAAACGAAATGGATTTTAACTTTTTGTGAATTATACTTTTGTGGAAGTCATTAGCTCTTTTCATTACAAAAGACGAGAGCATAAATTGCAGAACTTCTTTCTTTTCCCATCTTAATGAAGAGACTGCTTTTAAGGCTCTGTTCTTAAGGTTTAGTCCTGATCACAGTTTATGGGAAAAGTGACCCTTGAAAGGTAAAAAGGTCAAAAACCACTACTTCAGGATAGAATAGGTACTGCTTTTAAAAAAAAAAAAAAATTAAGTAATTTCCTTTTGTTTTACTCTCTTGCTTTAAAAAATGCTAAGGGATATTATAATTGAGAGTTATTTCTGTTTTCCTCTGGCAAGGACACATGCCTTTTCAACTTGGTAATGATTCCCTTGTGTGGCTCAACTGTGTGGTTTGCATCTTGCACTCATAATGTAATTGTGTCAAGAGGACCCTAATGAGGAAAAATAAAATGGTCTCAGAGTGAATAATAAATCCAGCGTCCATCCTGCACACTCCATTCACCGCCCTGTTTTCCCCCTAAGGATCCAAGCCACGCTCAGAAGCCTGTTGACAGTGGTGCCCCTCATGCTGTCGTTCTTCATGATTTTCCGGCAGGTAAGGACGTAAGTAATAAAGTGGTAGAACCTTAGGATCTGGGATCAGGCATCCTCCCCAGGTTAACCTCTCAAGGACATCCTTCTCATTTTCTGCACCAGCAGAGCCCTGGACTGGAGAGGTCATCTCATCCATCACCCCACCTTCAGGAAAAGTCAGTTGTACTGAGGCATTCCAGAAAGCTTAGCTGTAATAGCTTTGCCTTTGAAACTCCCTGTGACAGAGAGAGGAGGAGTGTTTCCCTTACAAATGAACAATTAGCAAATCGCCTACCAGTTGCAAACTTTTTCACTCTTTCAAAATGGGGTACCAAATACCAGTTATAATGAAATTAATTTGAATTTAATAAGTGGAGTTCTTTTCTCCTAAGGGTTGTAAAACCAACGCACATAGCTCAGCTATTACTTATGAAATGAGTATAAAATAAAAAATAGGGACTTCCCTGGTGGCGCAGTGGTTAAGAATCCGCCTGCCAATGCAGGAGACACGGGTTCAATCCCTGGTCCGGGAAGATCCCACATGCCGCGGAGCAACTAAGCCCGTGTGCCACAACTACTGAGCCCACGTGCTGCAACTACTGAAGCCCATGCGCCTAGAGCCCGTGCACTGCAACAAAGAGTAGCCCCCCCAGCCACAACTAGAGAAAGCCTGCATGCAGCAACGAAGACCCAGCACAGCCAAAAATAAATAAATATAAATAAATAAATAAATAATATAAATTTTTGTAATCAATTTTTAAATACCTTTTATATCCAAGGCTACAAATAAAATAAATTCCTGATTTATTTATAACCTGTTTTTTATCCACTTGGTAGACTGATTTTTATTTCACTGTGAGTAAATTTATTTGCAAAAGAGCTGTAGGACTCCCTTAGTTAATATTTTGAGATTGAAATGATTTTTAAGCATGGTTGAGAATAATATGAATATTATACCATGTCTATAAAACTCTTTTCATTGTTAAAATATGTATTCAGCAGAGGGTTTATATTGACACAGGAAAAATCCTTGGCCAGCACAATGTTTTGTGTGTGTGTGTGTTTAACCATTTCCTATCAATCAGTGCCTGGTAAATATATCTAATTTGATCTTAAAAGAGGAGGCTCATAACAACGATATCCAGGAAAAAATAATATATTTTTAAAGTCAATTTGATTAGTATAACCTGTTCTCAGAATCAGTAGAACATACTGCCTCGGTGGACAGAACTAAATGCTACTTTAATCAGATCTGCAAGCAGGGTAATTCATCATACATAATTATTTTATGTTACAGAGCAAGTTGATGATTTGAACCTCACTTCAGGAGAAATTGTTTATCTTCTGGAAAAAATAGGTACAGATTGGTACAGGGGGAAATGTAGAAACCAGACTGGTGTATTTCCTGCCACCTACGTCAAAGTGATTGTAAGTAGATTGTGCTTGTTTAAATTGGTCATATATTCAGTGAATTCTGTGTAATTTGCAGTTTGGAAAAAAAATAACCAGAAGCCTAGATTCTTGGGTTCTGGTTCTCTCTCTTCCATTAATTCATTTGGTGTTTGAAAAATTCAGAAATAAAGGTTTGTTCAATTAGATACTAGTTAATTATTCATATATTATGGAGTATTAGCACTTAATGCTTAAATGCTATCGGAAATCCTAAGGTGAAAAACTACAGGTCCACTGGTGAATCAGCTATTCTTGGAGGGTTGATAAGCACTTGAGGGTATATGTTAATTCTTTGCAACATTCGGCAAACAAGAATTAAATGAGGGGCTTCCCTGGTGGCACAGTGGTTGAGAGTCCGCCTGCCGATGCAGGGCACACGGGTTCGTGCCCCGGTCCGGGAAGATCCCACATGCCGCGGAGCGGCTGGGCCCGTGAGCCATGGCCGCTGAGCCTGTGGGTCCAGAGCCTGTGCTCCACAACGGGAGAGGCCACAACAGTGAGAGGCCTGCGTACCGCAAAAAAAAAAAAAAAAAAAAAGAATTAAATGATACTGGATTGTCCTGAAGGAATGTTTGTTCTCTGAGGTTATGGTACCACTTCTCCTTTTCTTTGGAGTACATTTCGTTACTGGTTTCTTTCATCCTTTCCATTCCCATTTATTTCAACCTTTAAAAAAATAGATTTGGGAATACCAAAGTACTTTCATTGGCGGTAATGGTCCATTAATGATTTTTCACATAATAATTCCAAATCTGACTGGGAAACATATATTAAAGTGTCCGAATTTTATACACCCTCAAAGCCTAACTTGTGTAAGTAGAGCCCTGAGTGCTAAGCCCGGGTGGCTGAGAAACATGGGGATGAAATCAGACTGCCACTTGAACGTTTATATCAGTAGGAAGAGAATGACTCAGTCTCTAATATAACTTATCGATACTGGAACATATCAATAAACCTGGCTTAAATAGTTGAGCATTAACTGCTTTGCAGGGTGGGGGTAAGAAAATGATTTTCCATTACATCAGAAACTTAGCAAACAAATATAACAGAAAACCTGTATTTTTCAAGTATGAATGAGGTTGAGTCTCTTGAATTACGAAGTGTGGGTCTTAAAAATTGTCTGGTATATAAAAATTCCCTGATTCTTTGGAGAAATCCAACCACATTCTCTAAATTAATATTAAAGAGTAATGTTAGTTTTAGCACTCTTCCTCATTTTTCTTCTGCCCAATGTAGCAGTACTTTAAAAAGCACAATTACCACACTGAAATCAATCATACTGAATTTGCCAGATTATTGGTGTAAGTGTTATTTCTAAGCCTACAAGTTTAAAAAATTGTTTTAAGACTTCGAACTTTTGAAATTCATTAAGAAGGGCACTGATTTATTTAATGTAAACCTCAAAGCCTTAAGTAGTTTTCAGACTTATGGTGCATTATGGTCAAATATTTCATCACAACCCAGTTCTCTGGAGCCTTGTAGATGAGTTATTATATAAAGTGCTCGCCTCTTAGTAGATGCTCACTGAGTACTAAGTCCTCTCTTCCTTCCCTACTCACGTTGAAGGGGAAAAAGTGTTCCAGGGTTATGAAAATGGAGAGAATCCACAAGTTGATTAAAAGATTTTATTTTAGGGTCATGAAAGTATTGCAGAGTTCTACCAACAGTTTGAATAGGTGTCTATGTAGTGCCTGATGCCTAGTTTCTATCCTAAGCCCTCCTCACCTGAAGTTTTCAACTTAGGGGATAAGGGGTAGAGTATACTCAGTCAGGGGTAGAATGACATTAATGTGCTTATTCCAGCAAATAAGAGGATTGATTGGTTATTCAAGGAAGGCTACATCACAAGTTACGCATATTTTTAAAAACCCAAATTCTGGATTTCATACCTTCGTAGCACCTGTGGTACATTTCGTCGGTTTAACACCTAGCTAAACTGGCTAACTTTAGTCATGAATTTGCTAATTACTTAGCTTAAATTTATCTTATTAAAATCTGAAAGAATACAGCTGTTGTCTTGATTTTTGTCTTTACTAGACTGATGTTCCAGGAGGAAATGGGAAAAGGGAATCCGTCACATCTCATTGTGTTAAGTAAGTTTTACTTGTGTTGTTTTGCACAAGATACAAAGGATGTGAGCATTTATGTCATACAGAATAAACACTTCAGATGTATGATTATTCAGATTCTCAATGTGTCTTTTTAATTATGAGGAAAACTACTTGTTTAAAAATTCTGGTGAAATTGCAACATGCTGATAGAAGCAACTCCCCATATCAATACAGGCCATATAGACAGGCACAAACAGTCTATCCCGGTGTGTCCCACAGCCTGGCCTCACCCAAGCAGAGAGGTTTCATCATCCAGGGCATTTTGTGTTGCTTCTGCTGTTTATCTACCAACAGATTTCTAGAAGGTTCAAATATTTTTGTCATAGTGTTAGGGAACTGCTGACCGAAACCACCCACCTTGGCTAGGCACGGTGGTAACCACTTCTACGAGCTGTCTCACAACAGGAGGTCCTGATAAGGAACTTGCTGCTAACCAGGAGAATTCAGGAGGGGCTGAAAAGAGGGAAGAGATACCAGCCCATAATATGTCTTGTAAAACTAACTAGAAGAATTCAGGAGGGGCCAAAGGGAGGGAGGATACACTAGCCCATAATATTGTCCTACCAAAGTCCCAGAATCCTTCACACTGGAATGGTGCGCTGAGGATGGGCGCACCACCAGGAAGGACCCTCAGTCAGACTAAATATGGGCCAACCAAGATGACTGGGAAGAGACAACCCGGAAACTAACCCCATTACCATAAAACCTGAGACTGCGAGCCACGTGGCAGGGCAGTTCTCCTGGGGTCTCTTACCCCACTGCTCTCCACCCAGGCGCCCCTTCCCAATAAAGTCTTTTGCTTTGTCAGTACGTGTGTCTCCTCGGACAATTCATTTCTGAGTGTTAGACAAGAGCCCACTCTTAGGCCCTGGAAGGGGTCCCCCCGCTTCCTGCAACAATAGAAAATATTTAAACCTGATAGAGGGACTTCCCTTGTGGTCCAGTAGCTAAGACTCCATGCTCCCAATGCAGGGGGCTCGGGGTCAATCCCTGGTCAGGGAACTAGATCCACATTCCGCAACTAAGAGTTCACATGCCGCAACTAAAAGATCCCGCATGCTACAACGAAGATCCCACATGCCACGACTAAGACCCGGTGCAGCCAAATAAATAAATATATATATTTTTAATGAACAAAAAAGTAAACCTAACAGAAATATGAACCCTACAAAAACTGCTAGGCATTTTGTATTGTTTTGTTTTTGTTTTTGAAAGTAAAGGAAGAGTTAATTTGGAGGGGTCGTCTTTATGTTTGAAGACCTTTCCGTGAATTTATGTACCCTTTTCTGCATCACTGTAACTCCTTTGTGATTTAAAACATTGCCACAATGCAACTATATATTCCAGTTAAATGAGCAAATTAATAGAATTCAGTACCTGCTGAAGACTGTAAACCTGTCTTTGAATCGGTCAGACATAAGAAGATATGCTCCCTGAGGACTTCAGAAAATAAATGCAAAGGTTATCACAAATAAGGAAACTTCTGATGCCACAATAGTTTAATTCTGTTTCAGGTTCAGTTTTTCTCCTATTTTTAAGCAGTGTTTACTGTGTCAGCAGGTTGAATTTAAAGTGGGCTTTCATGGCTGTTGATGCATTGACCTGACTTAAATCAGACTTAGATTGGAGCGAGTACCCACCTATTCTCTTCAGGCAATTGTATCTCCTTAGTCATAGCTGTTGAAACTTCCTTTCTAAAGCCTCAAATCAAAAGTTTGGGAATCAGTCATGTCTTCTAGGGACACAATTTCATCTCTGTTTTTATCTTATTTTCAGTCAAAATTGTAGATCATTCTAATTCTCAGAAATGAAGCCTTTTTAAAGGAGATACAAACATAATTTTTAAAACAACAGTGTAAGATATAAGATTAAATGTTATAAGATAATAAGCCGAGTTTCTGTTTTCTTCGAACCTTCTAGTTTTGAAGGCCATTCATCTATATACACAACTCACTGATTCAGCATACATTGAGCATCTACCCTGCCCAGCTGGTGCCCATTGCATTTCTGCCATGGAAGTTTGATGTCTTGCCCTGAGATTCTCAGGGTTAACACTCCTAAACTCAGTGCATTTATGACTGAGGGTTCAGACTTGGCCCTGGATTACTGTGGCCCAAGGATACAAAGCCAAGGAGACTGGGGAGATTCTGTCATGAAGAAAAGGTGATCAAAAGATGTGCAACATTAACCAACCACCAGCTGCTTATCAGGGATTCTGCCTGTACTTGTGACCTTGACTTTAGCCTTTCTGAGTGAATAGGTTCATATCTAAAAAGTAAGGACTATCATTTAGAAATATAGCTTATTCTTTTTCATGGAAAATTTTAAACTATGCCTAGTATACCTTGTTCCACAGTAAACACAGAATAAATATTTATTGAAAGACTAAATGAAGGTTTTAAAGCATTCTGAAAGTTAGTACTCTCTAGTTTAACCCACAAATGTGGTCTTCTTTCTTCAGAGGCCCAAGATGTGTTGCTCGATTTGAGTATATTGGAGACCAGAAGGATGAGTTAAGTTTCTCAGAGGGAGAAATTATTATTCTTAAAGAGTATGTGAATGACGAGTGGGCGAGAGGAGAACTTCGAGAGAGATCTGGGATCTTCCCCCTTAACTTTGTGGAACTCATTGAGGATCATCCCACCTCTGGTACAAATGTTTTAAGTGAGTACAGAGAATATGGTTTTTTATTATGTCCTATCCTAATTCAAATAAACCAGATAATAGGTTAATTCTTAAGTTGCATAATAATCTACATTGCCATATTTTTTAAGGTAGAAGGAAAAATGATTTTTAAATGGTCAACATCATTATTGGGATAGTCATTGTTGTGGCAGTCTCTCAAAGAGCTGGCTTTGGTGTTTTAGGTAGTTAGTGGTGGCTTCATATTAGAAATGGCAGAAAAAAAAATCACTGACTTTCAAACAGAAATGGCCTATAGAATATAACTAATGTGTATCCTCCTTCACCTTACAGTAAAGGAAACAAATCTGGAGAGGGTAGTGCTGGGCAAAGTTATACAGCCAGTACATGAAGAGACTGATCTGGAATCCCAGACTTTTCACTCTCCCCCCAAAGTTTTTCTCCAATACTATATGGTCTTTACAGCTGAAGTTTTGACATTTTTTTAAAATACAGGCACAAAGGTACCACTGAAAACCAAAAAAGAAGATTCTGGTGCAAATTATCAGGTAGGCTGCTTGAATAGATAACTGTAGTGAAAGCCAAGTTTTATCTCTGGGAGGACTATTAAAATCATAATTATCAAAAGAAAATGTTATAAATCATTTTTTGTGTTTTTTTTTAAATTTATTTATTTATTCATTTTTGGCAGTGTTGGGTCTTCGTTGTTGTGTGCGGGCTTTCTCTAGTTGCAGAGAGCGGGGGCTACTCTTCATTGCAGTGTGTGGGCTTCTCATTGCAGTGTCTTCTCTTGTTGCGGAGCACAGGCTCTAGGCACTCTGGCTTCAGTAGTTATGGCACGCGGGCTCAGTAGTTGTGGCTCGTGGGCTCTAGAGTGCAGGCTCAGTAGTTGTGGTGCACGGGCCTAGTTGCTCTGCGGCATGTGGGATCTTCCCGGACCAGAGCTTGAACCCATATCCCCTGCATTGGCAGGTGGACTCTTAACCACTGCGCCACCAGGGAAGCCCTGTAAGTCATTTTTTAATTCATGTAGCAAATATTTGAAGTAAACAGATGATTAATATCTTTATTGCATATAGAGCTCGTACAAATGAGTTAGAAAGACATGCGAACCCTGATAAAAAACAAGGAGAGATATTATTAGAATATTCATGAAAGAGATATTATAAGTGGCTGATATTAAAAAAGTATTTAACCTTATAGTAATCAAAGAAATGCCTTGTAAAGAGACAATAAAATACCATTTAACGTATCTAATGAAGATTCAATACAACTCAACAGTAAATAATTATAAGTATGTGAATGTTAAAACAGAGAAAGTGCAGATTATTGTTATCATTATTTTTATTTCTCACCCTAAGAAAAGGATGAAAAATGAGACAAGGTTTTAGTCACAAAGATGGTCATGGTGGTGTTATTGTAACAAGAAAAAACTGGAAATAACCTAAATATGGTCATTATCGGGAGAATGTTCTGAGGACATTAAAAACTAGATTTGTAAAGTAAATGGCATGGGAGGAAAACATGTATTATAGGGAAGTTGAATATATAGCATAAAAAGACTATGAGGAAATGTGTTTGTTACCATTCAGTTGCCCTTAGGTAGTGAGATTATAGGTGGTTGGGTGTTCTTCCCATTCTTCATATATTTCCGAACTGCCAAGTGTTTAGGAGCATTTGTATTA
Organism: Delphinus delphis; assembly: GCF_949987515.2. Classification (NCBI taxonomy): domain Eukaryota; kingdom Metazoa; phylum Chordata; class Mammalia; order Artiodactyla; family Delphinidae; genus Delphinus; species Delphinus delphis. The sequence goes on along the minus strand of NC_082687.1, from coordinate 30,290,466 downwards.
TTTTATAATGGGAGAGAGAAAAAAATGGATTAAAATTTTTACACTGTATAACATGGCTTCAGAAGTGTTTAAACTGAATAGGAATGTGGGTGACTTCCCATTGTTTTTTGTGACATTATTTTAGAAGAGTGAGCCTGATGGGGTCATTGTTTGTCAAAAATGTCAGTGGTAATTAGGCTGTGTGTCTCTCAATTCTTTCATCTTCCCCCCACTGCTAAAGTCAAACAGGAAAGAAAGGGACTACAGTTCTCCAAAAGGAAATGTTCACATGGTTCCCTGTATTTCTTGGGAGTGACAAGTACCGTTCTTTAGGGTTGGTTACCCAAGTACAGGAACAAAACGGTAGGGTTAGGGTTTTTTGTTTAATTTTTTGTTTTTCTTTCAAGCCATCAGTTGATGAGAACTTAAGATGTACCAGGCACTGTGCTAAGCATTCTACACGCATTACCTCATTTGATCCCCAAAGCAACTCTAAGATGAAGCTGAGGCTCAGAGTAGAGAAGCTTCTTGCCCAGTGTCAGCAAGGAGGTGGCAGAGCTGACTGGCGGGCTCCAAGCCTTTGCTCTTAGTGTTATCCTTGCCTCTCGCTTGGGCTTCTTGAACATAGGGCTCCCATCGTGACTTGGCAGTGATGCCTCTTCTCAGGGCAGAACCTTCTTCTGATGTGTTTGCAGTAAAAGCATTACTGTTGGAGCATTCCCCCACACTAGCCCACCATATCTGGGTGATTATCCTGCCAGCCTTGGAGCTAACTATGCGTCATAAAGTTAAAAGTGTGGGGACTTCCCTGGTGGCACAGTGGTTAAGAATCCGCCTGCCAATGCAGGGGACACAGGTTCAATCCCTGGTCTAGGAAGATCCCACATGCTGTGGAGCAACTAAGCCCATGCACCGCAACTACTGAAGCCTGCGTGCTCTAGGGCCCGCATGCTGCAACTACTGAAGCCTGAGCGCCTAGAGCCCATGTGCTGCAACAAGAGAAGCTACCGCAGTGAGAAGCCCGTGCACTGCAACGAAGAGTAGCCCCTGCTCACTGCAACTAGAGAAAGCCCGCATGCAGCAACGAAGATCCAATGCAGCCAAAAAAAAAAAAAAAAAATTAAAAGTGTGAACTAATGAAGTCCTGTGCCATGGAATCTGATAGCCTCTGAAACATGTAGAGACCTGGGAATTAACAGACTGCCCATTCTGATCCTTCCTAATTTAGATAAAGAAGAACCTCACTGAAAATTATATGCTTTGCCAGAATGTTTTCATAGTGTCATAAATACTATACACAAATTGCAAGCTTTTATCTAATTTTAGTGTAACTGTCATAGATAATAATTAGAAAAAAATTTTGCTTAAGCATTATATAGCCCTTTAAAGCAGAAAGTCACAAATTTTATCACGTCTGTCATTTAGAATTCTATTTTAAGAAAAAGTTATTGGAAACTTTTATTTCTGAAACTCAATAGTGACATAAGGTATTGAGTGATTTAAAGTGGCCTTCAGGCGTTGAAATCTTATGACCCCTTAGCTTTTTTTCCACCACTTTTTAAGCTTTGTAGAAATTACTCTCAAACAAAATCTCACATTTCTTACCAAACTTCTGATTTGAAACAGGAGAACAGTCTTTCTGCAGAATGGTGCGAAGCTCTTCACAGTTTCACAGCGGAGACCAGTGATGACTTGTCCTTCAAGAGAGGAGACCAGATCCTGATCATGGAACGTGTGGACTCCGACTGGTACAAGGGCAGACTGCGCGACAGGGAGGGCATCTTCCCCGCAGTCTTCGTGCGGCCCTGCCCAGGTGCGACAGCTGCAAGGAAGGCTCTTACCCTCTAAGGGAAGTGTGAGGCCTTTGAAATGATACATATTCCGTTTCCCTCTGGCCATGTTCAATTTAAGTTGTTTGCCTACATTTGCAAGTTGATTCATAAAGTCATGCAAACTTTCTTCATATAATTTATTGAAGTTATGGGGAAAAGAGATTTTAAAATGCCTTCAATTAATAATGGCTAATTTTGTCTCCTAAATGTTAATATATTTTGTATAATTTTTTTCCTGCTAAGACAGCATCCTTCATCTTGTTGCAAGTTAGGTAAATTCAAAATTAATTGGAAGTATTATGTCCTGGGAATGACAAGGGGGTTTCTTAAAATGTTCGACTTGTGTTTTAGTCCAATGTCTTTCTATATATTTGAATTTTTGGTGTCTTCACAGCTGAGGCTAAAAGTACGGCTGCTTTAGCACTGAAGGGGAGGAAGGCCAAAGCCTTGTATGATTTCCATGGGGAGAATGAAGATGAGCTTTCCTTCAAGGTCAGAATGTGTATCTTTTTGTAATTGCATTAAGCAGCTATAAATTTTGAAATGTCTTCCACTGAAGGGTGGAACATTTGGGTGGAGTACTGATCATTAGTCAAGAATGAACAGAGCTTCCCTGGTGGCGCAGTGGTTGAGAGTCCGCCTGCCGATGCAGGGGACACGGGTTCGTTCCCCGGTCCGGGAAGATCCCACATGCCGCGGAGCGGCTGGGCCCGTGAGCCATGGCCGCTGAGCTAGCGCGTCCAGAGCCTGTGCTCCACAACAGGAGAGGCCACAACAGTGAGATGCCCGCATACCGCAAAAAAAAAAAATGAACAGATCTCAGACCCTCATTCTAAAGGATGAGATTAGAGAAAGTGAATAGGGCAAATGTAAATTATCAGCAAGGAATTTAGGTACTTAAAGAAAGCCTGATTGATATCCATAGCACCACAGTCGCCTACCAAATTCCTTACTCCTTAGCCTTATAACACGTCTCACTAATGTTGGAGGTTTCATTGGTAGCCCTAGTAAAGGATGATCCTCTACATGGCCCTTGCAGCCTTCATGTCTTTGAAACCAGCGGAGAAATCAGGTGGCAACCACTACAGCTGGCCTCTGCAGCAGTGCCTCATAAGACACCGGAGTCTTGTCCACAAAGACACTGACTAGACTTTAGGGAAATGATCCCAAAAGGTTAAGGTATTTTGCACAAGTTTTTTTTTAGAAGCCTAAAATCTAATCTTAATCTTACTTCATCAAGGAAGTACCTTTTATTTTTTTAAAGTAAAAAGAATACTTCCATGATCCTGTTTCCGCAGTCCACAGTTCGACGGTGGTCAGAGGAAAGCACCCAGGGTAGTACTTTGGGATTGGGCCAGAGGAAGGAGGGTGGCTTTAGTAAGTCATTGCTGTCAGAAGAGCCTGTGTCAGACAGTGGGAAATTCTCCATTATCGGAGATGCTCAGAGGCAGGGGTGCCATAGAAGGAATTAAAGCATCCAGGAGTGATTGGACAAGATGAGACTTAAGACAGAGGGTACCCAAACAAGGTTTTCATCTGTCTACAACAAAATGAGGAAAACAGTGATATTGGGTATGTGCAGGCTTTAGGGGAGCCATGGAGAAGGGGAGGCATGCCTAGATATATAAGGTTGCTAACTTTTCTATTTTGTGATGGAGTTTTACTTTATTCTGAGAATTTCTTCCTTTTCATATTAAAATGTCATTTCTATTATAAAATATTATTAGTAAATGTATAGATTTCTTATGCAAAATTATAATTGGTAACCCTATATCAGTTTTTTTTTTAATTTATTGGTCCATAAAATCCAAATGTTTAGAAACTGTTGCCCTAGTCCTTTTCAATCTTGAGAGTCAGTGGCTCAAAATTAATTCCTTTTATCTTTACATAAAATGTTACTGCAAGTGAACACTCTGGATTCAGACTTTTGGGATATTATTTTGGCCTTCATTTAGGTTATGTCAATGTAACAGAATTCACAGTATCATCCAGAAGATAGGTTGTCTTCATTTTACAAATGCCTGGCTGTAAGCAAGACAGTTCTAGAGATTTTTAGTTAAGGGATTCTGCACCACTTTCAGAGTTGTTGATCATTAATATTTTATTAAATATCCACAGAATATTAGTAAATAAAACTTTTTAAAATTGTCCTAGCCCTCAGAAAACTGACATAGTATGTATGTATGGACCAGAGCTAAGAAAAATAATTTTAGTCAGTGATTATGTTATAGTTTAGGAAGTGGAAGGAACTTACTTGTTAGTCAGTGATTATGTTATAGTTTAGGAAATGGAAGGAACTTACTTGTAACAGAACCTTTGAATGCCAGAATTTTTACAGATTTTAGCAAGGTAAATTAATGACATGGGATAGTCAGCATTTTCCCTTAAGAAAGGCTTAAATCAAACCTGTTTTCCAAAGGGCAATGTCCTAGGGCTACAAATAAATCCATTTAGCCTGATAAAGATATTCTTAAAAGTAGCCAGGGTCATCTTGGACCATTATAGAATCCTAAACCCAGATTCTAAGCAACAGTTAGAAACCATAAAGAACAAAATAGTTCCAGGAGATAACAGAAGACATAATTTTTGAAATTGAGGAATTATAATTCATACACGAATAAGATACACAACCCTTTTGACTAACCTGATGAGGATAAATCATGTGCTGAGTCAGGGTGAAGCTCTTTAAGACAGGAAAGAATGCAAATTTGATATTGAGGCCGTGGAGGAATGGAATAAACCAAATGGTAGAGGAGAATACCATTATGTGGAAGAATATAGAGTACAAAGTGCTCAGGATGTTGAGAAAAGGCAATTGCAGTAAAAACCTTTCTAAGTAAAAAGGTCTACTATAAAACGTGGTGACCTCATGCCTAATAGCAATACAGGCCCTGGAATCACACTAGGTTTGAATTCTGTCTCTACCACTAACTAGACATGCAACACTGAGCAAGTCACGTAATCTGACCTTCAGTTTCCTTTTCTTTAAAATAAGGAAATCTATAAAAATATTTCTCAAAAATGGGGATAATAATAGTACCCACTTCTAGGACTGTGTTGTTGTTTAAATGAATTAATTTCCACTATTCTTAGTTTGTTAAAAAATAAAAATAGGGCTTCCCTGGTGGCGCAGAGTCTGCCTGCCAATGCAGGGGACACGGGTTTGTGCCCCGGTCCGGGAAGATCCCACATGCCGCAGAGCGGCTAGGCCCGTGAGCCATGGCCGCTGAGCCTGTGCGTCCGGAGCCTGTGCTCCCCAACAGGAGGCCGCAATGGTGAGAGGCCTGCGTACCACAAAAAAAAATAATAATAAAATAAAATAAATGAGTTAATTCCCATGAAGTACATAGAAGAGGGCAAGGCATACAGTAAACATATGGCTCACTCTCTCATCTTCAGATCTTTGCTTAAGTGTCACCTGGCTGCCCTAAAGAGATGGCAGCCCACACTTTCTGTCCTCCTCTGTTGGCTTATTCATCTCCCAACTCTAGAATAAGGTCTTTACTCTTTGCTGTATCCATAGTGCCCAGAATAGTGTCTGACACACAGTGGGTACTCAATAAATAATTGTTAGATGGGGAAAAAAAATTTTATATATATGATAGCTGGTATTTTTATTTATTAAAGAAGAATTTTAGATTACGAGTGGTGAATTTGGGGGGCACAAAATACAACCAGGAAAATAAAAGTGCAACAAGGGTGACAATGGCAAAGGAATGCGCTTTGACGAAAAGAGCATACAAGCTAATGGCATCATTAGGGTTAGATCATCTTTGTGGTACATTGTTTAATCCTCTTGGCAAATCAAGATAAATGAGTTATATAAAGAGGAGATGTACATGCCTCTCCAGGTGGGCTGCTTACCATGCTTATCCTCAATAGAAACTAATCATTATTTTCAATTCCTGTCTTCTTACAGGCTGGAGACATAATAACAGAGCTGGAATCTGTAGATGATGACTGGATGAGTGGAGAATTGATGGGAAAATCTGGAATATTTCCCAAAACCTACATTCAGTTTTTACAAGTCGGCTAAAGGTGAAGCTTGACTGTGTTCCTTGGCACAAGAACTCACTTGAACTATCACTTTGACTATCAGATATGTTTTTGCACTATTTTTTTAAACTGAAAGAAATATCTATGCTGTACATGGTATATTAGAACTTTCTGAAAGCAGAAAACATCTGATTTTGTAGTTAGCTTTCATTCACAGTAGAAACGTGCACACGGAAACCCATGAGCACATTTCTACCAAGGAGGACATCAAGCAGGATTAGCAAGGCAGGCGGACCCTTCCCCCGGGAAAGTGTCTGGTGACAGGGCAGCATGAGGACACTTAGAAGCAGAAGTTGCACTTGGACCTCTGTGTTCATCAGCACAAGTAAATTAACCTGCTTCTTCATTTTCTACTTTAGTTTTAAAAGAGGATATTTGTTATTCTACATGCTGTAACTATCAGGCCATGGTTGGTAACCTAAATTTCATCACTGATATTCAAATTAATTCTAACAGCTTGAGCGCATTATCCTTATTACTGGAGCCAAGCCTTGCTCCAGGAAAGGGTAGTTCATTGACTAGTGGGAGCCTTTGTGAGCACATGGTGAATCAGCTCACAGTCACCACATGCGCCTGTGGTAGCAGGTGTTTCCCCTTTGTCCCAGTGTTTGAAAGGTGTTGAAATTTGATGTATCTTAGTCAAAAGAACCAAAACCATCCTGAAATGCCTTGCTAATACAACTAACCCTTCCACATACCTACAGTACTTAATTTCTTTCCTCTGTGTATACTTTATGTTAACAGGGTTATTATAAGCACATTTTCTGAATCTGCAATCATTCTTTTGACAATTACTGGTACCCAAAGAAAAATTCATTTTCTTTGAGTTACCCCAGTAATATATAAAACTATGTCTTGTTATAGTGGTACATTATGAATCACATATATCTCAGAATACAGAGCAACTGTTAAGATGGAAAACAATGCCAAACCCCCAGCTCATTCTTCCAAGTATAATCAGAGCGAAAAATAATTTGAGAATCTGAAGGCTGATACTTTTGGGGTTGTTTTCTTTTTTCTCCAGCTCTTCCCTGCACAGTTATTAGAGTAAATAAAAAACCACTTTCCTGCTATCCATTGTTATGCATTCCAGGCTTAAGATAAAAGTGGTTCCTTGCAACACTGAATCAATTACAGTTTATGGGCTAAAGCCAGATAGGTCGAAGACAATCTTCCGAACAGATCAATGGAACAGAACTTCATTGAAAATGTAAAACACTTTCCCAACTATGTTCATAACTTTCTTCTATTTTTGAGAAGAGTTTCATATGCTGGGCCACTTTTTAGCTTTTGTTTTTGTTTCCACTGTCTGAATTCAAAGTTAGGCAGTAAGTGGTGAAACCATCATGTGAACACCATGTGGGGTTCTGTAAGGGAGGAGATATTTACTCTTTTATTAAAGCTCATTTCCCAGTATATGGTTAAAATTGATTTTGGAATATGGGGGCTGTTTGTTCTACATGTTTTGGGTAAAGAGGACAGTATAAAGAAAACTGGTCAAATTTCACTCAAGTTATTTCATAAGAAATGGATGACTTAAAGCATATTATCCCAACTAAATTCCTATTTGCAGCAAGCTTGTACAACAGCAGGAAAGAGAGAAGTGGGGGGGTAGTGTCTGGGATAGGACATGAGGTATATTTCTTTGCCTGTGTAATTTTAACATCTTATATCAAAGATCATGAAAACCTAGCTTTACTGGAGAAAAATATTCCTTTTAAATTTTGGCCTCTGTCAGCAGAATGATAAGTGCAATAGTTGTAAATCTACTTGACACTATAATAAACCGAACTGAACTTTTCAAAGTCCTTTTCTCATACATATTAGACTGAGGTTTTTGAGAACAGAGTTGGTATCTTATAGCTCCAGCCCTTTGCACCATATAGGCTCAATAGAGGGTTTTTGGTTGGTTGGTTGTTTGGCTGGCTGGTTGGACAACTTTCACATAATAGTGATACTATCTTGGATCCAATATGCTCCAATATCTTTCCTCTTTATTGACAAAAATCTTTATTGACAAAAATCTTTATTGAAACAAAATTTGCAGTTTTATGTCTTCCATTCCATCATGCTACATTTTTTGCTTGCCATTTATTACCTACTCAACTGACAAGAAGTAAAAATGTAGCATGGTGTAGGTTTTTCATAGGTGCTTTTTTTTAAATTTATTTATTTAATTTATTTTATTTTTGGCTGCGTTGGGTCTTTGTTGCTGTGCACGAGCTTTCTCTAGTTCCAGCGAGCAGGGGCTACTCTTCGTTGTGGTGCCCGGGCTTCTCATTGTGGTGGCTTCTCTTGTTGCAGAGCACAGGCTCTAGGTGCACAGGCTTCAGTAATTGTGGCTCATGGGCTCCAGAGCACAGGCTCAGTAGTTGTGGCGCACGGGCTTGGTTGCTCCGCGGCACGTGGGGTCTTCCCGGACCAGGGATCAAACCCGTGTCCCCTGCATTGGCAGGCAGATTCTTAACCACTGCACCACCAGGGAAGCCCCTTCATAGGTACTCTCTTATTCTGTATATTGACTGAACATGATTTTTATACTCAGTGAATTTCCTAGTGAAGAAATAGAAATGTATTCTTGTTCCTTTCAGGAATTTTAGTTGAAAACCTAATGTTCATCCAATCCTCCTCAAACGAGAATCTCCAAATCCTTTTTCTTTGGTGGGTTAAAACTAGCGAAGTCATTTAATATGTTATTCTTACCCTTTTGAACACTAAAAGACAGCAGATTTCTTTAAAAGATGCCCTTGCTTATATGGCTGTCATTTGTGCTCATGGAAATCACAGGTTTTTAATACAGTCTAAAACATTCATAATGAAAGAAAAATCAGTACATTTATCAAAATTTTAGAAATGGAGTTTGAAAAAAACAAAAAATATTTTTCTGTAGGGTTTGTTATATATCAGTACTCTTAACAATAATTGTTTATAGTTTTTGTTCAGCTTCTTAAGCTTAGATAAATATACGTAGAGAAATAGTGATGATATAGGCTAATTATAAGGGGATATTTGGTATAATCATTAATGGTTTATTTTTAATTAATGTCAGATGTACATGGACCATATGATTCATAATTCAGTGCCATTCTGAATGCCATTTTAAACGAATGCTTAACAGTGAATTTTTCAGAACTAAATAGGAAATAATTTTCTAACCTACTCCTTTTTATTTCACTGTAGTTACAGAGGGGGGGAATACAAAGCCTAACTCAGAACAACACCACCATCTAGGGGCTTTTCACCTAATTGCAGTCTCATCCTGTTTGTTAAACCACAGAAAAGTCTGAGGATCAGAGCTCAACCTGCAGAGGTTAAATGATTTGCCTAAGGTCATAAAGGTATGGCAAAGCCTAAAGCAAAACCTAGCTCTACTGATTCCCGATTCAGTACTTTTTATATTTGTTTTGCTAAAGTGATATATTTCTCTTTAACAGTTAAACAAGTAGAATTGATTTGTTTTATTGTAAAAAGTTGTAACTTCTCAATATAATAGTTATTATTAGAATGAATGCAGAGAACAAAGCCTTGAATTTATTCCTTTCAAGAAGAAAAGAAGGGGCTTCCCTGGTGGTGCAGTGGTTAAGAATCTGCCTGCCAATGCAGGGGACATGGGTTCAAGCCCTGGTCTGGGAAGATCCCACATGCCACAGAGCAACTAAGCCCGTGCACCACAACTACTGAGCCTGCAAGCCTAGAGCCCGTGCTCCACAAGAGAAGCCACTGCAATGAGAAACACGTGCACCACAACAAAGAGTAGCCGCCGCTCACTGCAACTAGAGAAAGCCCATGTACAGCAACAAAGACCCAACACAGCCAAAAATATATTTAAAAAAAAAAAAAAAAAAAAAAGACAATTTAAAAAAAGAAGAAGATTCGTGCTTGGCTTCTCAGTTTTATATAGGCAATTCATATTGATGTTACCTAGAAACTCAAACATGGACTGATCCATTAATGGGGATTCCTTTTTTAGTTTAATAGGAAATATTTGAATGCTTGGAACATCAGATCTTGAAAAGATCTGTGTCTGCAGAGCTGTGCTCTTGGCAACAGCAAAGCAATCTTAAGCTGAGGTTTTCATACACATGCAGTACAAAACATTATTTTAGTATTTTGGAGTCTAATAGATCAGCTCAACTACTTACGCCAATAAATTGATATTTCAGAGTCTGGGACACATTTTGGATTTTTAAAGGAATCTTAATTGTATGTACACCATGGACTGTTTATTTATCTACAAATACTACAAATAAGGCAACTCAATGAAACTTTTTTCAGGCAAAGTAATGATTCAAATTCATTATTCAGAAAGGAGCATTACCTGCCAGTTACCTGTCCTCTTTTAACAGGAATTGACTGACAATCTCTTAATACAAAAATATTGGCCCACATTTAGTAACTTCTTTACAGTTAAAATAAGAAACAACTACATTTATCTCTCCAATCATATCCAGGGTTTTAATAGATGATTGATGATTGATAGAGCTCAGACTCAAAGGATCACTGAGGCCCACCACATTGTTTCTCAGGCCACCATGTGGCCAGCAGCTTTAAAGCAGAGTTGTTGTTAATTCAAAAGAGCCTTAGAGCATGTGGCTAACTCTTCAGTGCAGTACTATGCCTAAGCTTATGCTAGGGAAACAGTGGTGTCTTCTCTTTAGACATATAAAACATCAAAGCTTTTAAAAGATAAATGTGGTGATAAAGTATCTGATTATTCTCTACGTACAGAGCACTCTAGGGAAGATGAATGCGGGGGTGCAGGCAAAGGCCTCCATCTTTGCTGGCCAGAGGGGCCTGGCTGGGCTATGAAAAAGCCTAGTTGTCCACTGCAATGAGGGAATTGGGGGCAAGGTCAGAGAGCAACAGAAAATAGGGCACCAAGACACTGTGCATCTATAAGACTAACTACCAAGTGGGACGACTGCCCCTATGCATGTGTGTCAGGCTATCCCTGCTGGATGGGAATGGATGGCCTCCATATCATATTCTATTTGAGAGATACACATTCACAAATAGAGCTGCTAAGCAGACTCCTCACACTGATGTTCCCCACAAAGCCAGGACCCAAATCACTCAAGCTGGTGCTCAGCTGCAGAAAGTAAGCTTTTTTTCTTTAGTATTTAGCAATAAGGACTACTACCATCAGGGCTGAACTCGCCTCCTCCCACAGACACACCAAAATTACAACTACTTACAGAGCAACTATCTATGCAGACAAACCGAAAAACTAGCAGAAAAGATTTTCCGCAACTAAAGACATAAAGAAGGAATCCAACAAGATGGGTATGAGGGGTGTAGACTCAGTATAGTCAGGACCCACACCCCGGGTTGATGACCCACAAACGGGAGGAATATCACAATCATAGGCCGGAAGGGAGTGGCACGATATATTCAAAGTGATGAAAAGAAAACCCCTACAACCAAGCATGCTCTACCGAGCAAGGTTCTCATTCACATTTGAAGGAGAGAGAAAGTTTTACAGACAAGCAAAAGCCAAGGGTTCAGCACAACTAAACCAGCTTTACAAGAAATGTTAAAGGGACTTCTCTAAGTAGAAAAGGCCACAACCAGAAAATGAAAATTATGAAGGGAAAAATCTCATCAGTAACGGCAAAACAGTGAAAGCAGTAGATCAACACTTACAAAGCTAGTAGAAAGATTAAAAGACAAAAGTAGAAAAATCATCTATATCCACAATAAGTAGTTAGGGATACACAAAACAAAAATAAGTAAAGTATGACATCAAAAACATTAAATGTGGTGGGGAGTAAAAATGTAGTAGGGTGGTTAGAATGTGTTCAAACATAAGAGATCATAAATTTATGCACACACATACACACGTGGTAACCACAAACGAAAAACCTAAAATAGATGCACATACACAAAAGAGAAAGGAATGCAAACATAACAGTAAATACAGTCATCAAATCACAACTGAAGAGAGCAAAACAAGAAGGAACAAAAAAGAACTATAAAAACCCCAAAACAATTAACAGAATGGCAGTAGGTACATATCTGTCAATAATTATGTTAAATGTAAGTGAACTAAATGTTCCAACCAAGAGACAGAGTGACTGATAAGATTTTTTAAAACTCAAAAAAACAAAACACATATATATGCTGCCTACAAGAGACTCCAGGGACTTCCCTGCTTAGGACTCTGCACTTCCACTACAGGGGGCACAGGTTTGATCCCTGGTCAGTGGACTAAGATCCTGCATACTGCGTGGCACAGCCAAAAAAACAGACTCACTTCATGTCTAAAGACACACAGACTGAAAGTGAAGGGATGAAAAAAGATTCTGTGCAAATGAAAAGGAAAAGAAAGCTAGGGGAGCAATACTTACATCAGACAAAATAGACTTCAAAACAAAGACTGTAACAAGAGACAAAGAAGGGCAGTATGTAATGATAAAGGGGTCAGTCCAACAAGAAAATATAACAATTGTAAATATATATGCATCCAACATTTAGGAGCACCTAAATACATAAAACAAATATTAACATACAGGGAGAAACTGACAGTAATACAATAATAGTAGGGGACTTTAATACCCCACTTATATCAATGGGAAGATCATCCAGACAGAAAATCAATAAAGGCAACACTGACCTTAAATAACACATAAGACCGGATGGAATTAATAGATATCTACAAAACATTTCATCCAAAAATAGAATTCTCTTCACCTGACATGGAATATTCTCCAGGATAGGCCACAAAACAAGTCTCAATAAATTTAAGAAAACTGAAATAATACCAAGCACCTTTTCTGACCACAAAGGTATGAGACTAGAAATCAGCTGCAAGAAAAAAACTGCAAAAAAACACAAACACATGCAGACTAAACAACATACTACTAAACAACTGAAGAAATCAAAGAGGAAATAAAAAAATACCTGGAGACAAATAAAAATGGAAACACAATCCAAGACCTATGGGATGCAGCAAAAGCAGTTCTAAGAGAGATATTTATAGCAATACAAGCCTACCATAGGAAACAAGAAAAATCTCAAATAAACAACCTAACCTTATACCTAAAGGAACTAGGAAAAGAAGAACAAAAAAACCCAAAAGTTAATGGAAGGAAAGAATTCTTCAAGGCAAGAGTGGAAGCAAATGAAATAGAGGGTTAAAAAACAATAAAACTAAGTGCTGATTCTTTGAAGAGAACAGAAATACAAAGGATCATAAGATACTACTACATCAATTACATGCCACTAAAATGGACAACCTAGAAGAAATGGATAAATTCCTAGAAACATACAACCTCCCAAGAATGAATCAGGAAGAAATAGAAACTATGAACAGACCAATTACCAGTAATGAAATTGAATCAGTAATTTAAAAAAAAACTCCCAACAAAACAAGTCCAGGACCAGATGGCTTTACAGGTTAATTCTACCAAACATTTAAGGAAGAGTTAATGCCTAACCTTCTCAAAGTATTCCAAAAAGTTGAAGAGGAAAGAATGGTTCTGAACTCATTCTATGAGGCCAGCACCACCTGGATACCAAAACCAAAGACACACAAAAAAAGAAAATTACAGGCCAATATCATAGATGCAAAAATCCTCAACAAAAGATTAGCAAACCAAATTTAACAACACATTAAAAGGATCATATACCATGATCAAGTGGGATTTATCCCACAAATAAGTCAATGTGATACACATTAACAAATTGAAGAAAAATCATGATAATCTCAATAGATGCAGGAAAAGCTTTTAACAAAACAACATTCATTTATGATAAACACTATCCACAAAGTGGGTATAGAGGGAATGTACCCCAACATAATATAGGCCATCTATGACAAACTGACAGCCAACATCATAATCAAAGGTGAAAAACTGAAAGCATTTCCTCTAAGATCAGAAACAAGACAAGGAAGCCCACTGTCACCACTTTTATTCAACATAGTATTGAAAATCCCAGCCACAGCAATCTGACCAAAAAAAAAAAAAAAAGAAAAGAAAAATCCAACTTAGAAAGGAAAAAGTAAAACTGTTTGCAGGTGACATGATTCTATATGGAAAATCATAAAGATGCAACCAAAAATGTGTTAGAACTAATAAATTCAGTAAAGCTGCAAGATACAAAATTAATATACAGAAATCTGTTGCATTTCTATACATGAATAATGAACTACCAGAAAGAGAAGTTAACAATCCCATTTACAATTACATCAAAAGAAATAAATTATCTAGGAATAAATCTAACCAAAGAAGTAAAAGACTTATACTCTGAAAACTATAAGACACTGATGAAAGAAAATGACAACACAAACAAATTGAAAGGTACACCATGCTCATGGATTGGAAGAATTCATATTGTTAAAATGACCATACAACTCAAGACAATCTACAGATTCAGTGCAATCCCTATCAAAATACCAAAGGCATTTTTCACAGAGCTAAAACAAATAATTCTAAAATCTGTATAGAAACACAAAAGACCCTGAATAGTCAAAGCAATCTAGAGAAAGGACAAAGCTGGAGGTATCACACTCCCTGACTTCAAACTAATTACAAAGCTACAGTCATTAAAACAGTATGGTACTGGCACAAAAACAGACACATAGATCAATAGAACAGAATAGAGAGCCCAGAAGTAAACCCACACTTAAATGGGCAATTAGTCTATGACAAAGGAGGCAAGAATATACAATAGGGAAAAGACAGCCTCTTCAATAATAGTGTCAGGAAAACTGGACAGCTACATACAAAAGAATCAAACTGGACTACTTCCTCACACCATATACAAAAATAAATTCAAAATGGATTAAAGACCTAAATATAAGACCTGAAACCATAAAACTCCTCTTAGAAGAAAACATAGGCAGTATGCTCTTTGACATTGGTCTTAGCAATATTTTTTTGGATCTATCTTCTCAGGCAAGGGAAATGAAAGCCAAAATAAACAAATGGGACAACATCAAACTAAAAAGCTTTTGCACAGCAGAGGAAATCATCAACAAAACAAAAAGCCAGCCTACTGAATGGGAAAGTATATTTGCAAATAATATATTCAATAAGGGGTTAATATCCAAAATCTACACAGAACTCATACAACTCAACATTTAAAAAAAAAAGAAAAAGCCAATTTTTAAATGGGCAGAGGATCTGAATAGACATTTTTCCAAAGAAGACATACAGATGGCCAACAGACACATGAAAAACTGCTTAACATCACTGTCAGGGAAATGCATATCGAAACCACACTTCACACCTGTCAGAATGGCTATCATCAAAAAAGACAACAAATAACAAGTATCTGGGATATGGAGAAAAAGAAACCCTTATGCATTGCTGGTGGGATTGTCAATTGGTGCAGTGACTATGAAAACAGTATGAAGTTTCCTCAAAAAACTGAAGACAGAACTAGCATATGATCCAGCAATTTCACTTCTGGGTATTTACTAATTTGAAAAGATATGTGCACCAGTGTTCACTGCATTTTTACAATAGGTGAATGGATAAAGATGTGGTATATACATACAATGGAATATTACTTAGACATCAAAAAAATCTTGCTATTTGTGACAACATGGATGGATTTAGAGGGTATTATGCTAAGTGAAATAAGTCAGACAGAAATAAATATATGATCTCACTTGTAAGTGTAATGTAAGAAACAAACAACAAAAAGACTTAGATACAGAGAACAAACTAGTTTTCTGTGGTTGCCGGGGAGTGGGGAGCAGAATAGGTGAAGGGGACTAAGGGGTGCAAACCTCCAGTTATAAAGTAAATAAGCCATGAGGATATAACATACAGCATAAGGAATATGGTCAGTATTGTAATAACTTTCGGAATAGTTTAGTAACTTATTGTGGTGATTGTTTCATAATATATGCAAATGTCAAATCACTATGTAATGCTCCTGAAACTAGCATATCAACTATATTTCAATTGTTTTAAAAAAGCATGTGATCAGCCAGACTGAATCAAGATTGTGTTGTTCTGTTTGTACATTTGTACTCATTTGCATTTGGAAGCTGCTGTTGATGGCACCAGGCACAGCAGAATAGTTCAGGACCAACCATGTCTATATGAATTTTCCTGTTTACATAGCACATGGACAGAAATGACAAGTCAGTAGCAAGTCAGACTGTTAGCTGCAACTGCTACTTGATTCAGGTAGCAGTTTTAGATGAAAAGTAGTGGTTCTCAACTGGGGGAAATTTTGCCCCGTGGGGGACATTTGGCAGTGTCTGAAAACATTTTTGTCACAACTTGGGGAAAGGTGCTACTGGCTTCTAGTGGGTAGAGGCCAGCGATACTGCGAAATGTCCCAAAATGCACAGGACAGTCCCTCACAACTATGAATTATCCAGCCTAAAATACCAATAGGCCCAAGGTTGAGAACTGATGACCTAGGGGTGAAAGAGTGCATTAATTGTTCCCCTTCCCTGGGATCTAAGTTGTTTTCTTCCCAGGTGCCATGGTTGTCTTCCCTCCACTGCCACAAAATCTGTACCTATAATTTCGTATTTTCTCCAGTTATCCCTACTTTGACCTAGACCTTCTGTCCTGATTATCATCCTGGAGGCAGCCAAGATGAGATGATCCTTTTTGGGGGATTGCCATATTCTGTGACCCAGTAAGGTATGTAGTACAGGAGGTGAGGGTGACAGAGTCAGAAACCTTTTTAAAGCTCAAGAGTGCTAGATATCCGTGGATGGTAGGCAGCTGTGAAATAGCCATCAAATACCCTATGGGCTTATTGCCAGGTGGCCTTTGTAACAAGAAGTGCTGCATTGCTAGATTGCAAGTGGTCCGGAAAACTAAGAACATGACACATATGACATATTAGCTTGAAGGGCTGCAGTTGTATGGCCAAAGTCAGTTGATCCGACTGGGACAGCAACATTGTAACCTAAAAGTGTGTCAACGGTGCTGAGGCACCATCAGCCACCCTGAAAGGTGACCAAAGGACCGGTGTAGTTAGTCCATCAGTAGTCAGTCTATGTGATATGGCCTCAACTACCTCAAGACAAATGGGCTGACTTTTGGCAGGAGTCACAAGTCTGCCATGCATGAGGAAGAGTTCTTTACTGTGTGCACAGCCCATGATGGTGGACATGTAGCCATGTGTGAGGGCAGTCTGGGTGGTGCAGGCTTGATCAGCACCTTGATTTTACTAGGTCGTATCAGAGAACTGGCCTTTACCACAGGCATCTACATGAGTGACCCAGATGGTCCAACCAGCAGCCACAATTTGTTCCCACAACATACGGCCTCTAAAAGGGGTGTTTTAATCTGCCTGATAGTCTTGGAAGTGGCAGGCCCAAGAGTCAGCAAAGGTGACTGTTCATGACCAGACCTACGAGAACACCCCTGAGTTCAGCTCACTGAGCAGTGACCAACCTCATTCACTTTAGCTCTGTATAGCTGGCGTTGAGGTTGGACAGCCACAGCAGCACAGTGGATACCATTAGCTTTTAACTTAGCTGAGCCACTGGTGATTCAGGTCCAGGTACTTAAGGGTCTCTGTGAAGTGAGGGTCCCTTTGAGGCAGCAGCTATGCTTCAGGTAATGGGGTGGGAGACAGTTTTCCAAGAGTTTCTGAGGCTGGCGCATTCCAGAAAACACTATTTTTACTTGACCAGGAAGGTCTCCCAATACCCAAAGCATCCAAAAAGGAGTCAGGCCTCCTTTCAGTCAATCTCACTTTTAGCAATGGAAGTGTAATAGTACACTGGACTGGCCCAGAGGACCTCACACATACATAAATACTCATAAAATATTTATTTTATAAATAAAATAACTTTTTCTTCATTGTGAGTTTTGCTGAAACCCTATCCATGGGATTTGAATGCTTTATTTCCTTATTTACAGCATGTGCCAGTAAGCTTTTTCTGTAAACGGCCAAGAGGCAAAATTGAGGATATTACATAAGCATAAAGAGAGGAAACAAATCTCTATAAAATTTCTATTAATGAAGTCAAACTATGATGATTATTGAGTAAATTTTTTTCTATAATACAGACCTTTCTTTTGGGGAAGAGTATAACATTTCACCTAATTAGGGTTCAAAGTTAGGGATCCTCCATCATTAAATCAATTCACCTGGCAGCTTTGAGTCTAGGTTTTCAACTATTTCTTCACAATTTGAACACTTGATGATTGTCCCTTTTAATTTATTTGAAGTGCTATTTTTTTAAAGATTCATCTGTACATGTGAGAAAAAACTGATTCACCTGTTAATGCTTATGTGTAATGAGATTTTATGTATTACATCTTTGAGGATATTTTCTTACACAGGTCATAGATGTGGCACTCAAAACGTGGAGTTAAGTCACTGCGATTTGCAGTGTAGTGCAAAGTGATGAGGGTACCACATATGGTCTGTCACAATTACTCAACTCTGCCACTGTAGTGCAAAAAGCAGCAACTGACAATACATGAAGATGAATGAATGTGGCTGTCTTCCAATAAAACTTTACTTGTGGATACCGGAATGTGAATTTCATATAATCTTCATATGTAGTGAAATATTTTAACTTTTTTCAGCCATATAAAAATTGAAAGGCCATTCTTAGTTTGCAAGCCATTCAAAAACAAAAACTGGCCAAATTTATTCCATGAGCAGTAACTGGCCAACGTGTCTTACAGAGATACATCCCAAGGAGTTTATCACCATGGATGGTTAGGGACTACAGCAGCTGCCAGAAGATTATAGGCAAAGGTCCTGTTAAAAACAAGTCAAGAGGGACTTCCCTGGTGGCGCAGTGGTTGACAGTCCGCCTCCCAATGCAGGGGACGTGGGTTCGATCCCTGGCCGGGAAGATCCTACATGCCGCAGAGCAACTACGCCCGTGAGCCACAACTACTGAGCCTGCGCTCTAGAGCCCGTGAACCACAACTACTGAAGTCCGAGCGCCTAGAGCCCGTGCTCCGCAACAAGAGAATCCACTGCAATAAGAAGCCCGTGCACTGCAACAAAGAGTAGCCCCCGCTGGCCGCAATTAGAGAAAGCCTGCACGCAGCAATGAAGACCCAACTCAGCCAAAAATAATTTTTAAAAAGTCAAGTAAACAGAACAAATGCCAAAAACTGTAATTTAGGAAAATTTTACCCCCCCCCCAAAACAGTTTTTTTTGAAACTATACGTAAAGAGTGTACAGACATTCCTTGGTTTGACTACGCTTTGCACCAAGCAGTTCTACTGGTGTCATTTTTCCAACAGCATTTGCTCATTTCCCGTCATTTTGGCAATTCTTGCAATATTTCAAACCCTCTGCCAGCAAAAAGATGATTCACTGAAGATTCATATGATGGTTAGCATTTTTTAGCAATAAAGTATTTTTAAATTAAGTTATATACATTTTAAGACAATGCTATTGCACACTTAATGGACCACAGTATAGGGTAAACACAACTCTTATATGCACTGGGAAACCAAAAAAATTCCCAGAACTCACTCTGCTGTGATATTCACTTTATTGAGGTGGTCTGGAACCAAACCCACAGTATCTCCAAGGTATGCCTGTACTGCATACCTGAGACTATTCAATCAGACTATTACCAAAACCCATTTTATAAAATTACTCGATTTTAAAGAAACAAAAAATTCTTTGGGCTTTTAGCCAAAACCAGAAAGTGACTTGTAAGGGAAGGAAAATTAATTATCCTCAGACTTCCATTAGCAATTCTTTATTGCCAGAAGGAAATAGGAGTGGTATACTTAAGGTGCTCAAAGAGCGAACTGAGGATTTTAGATCCAGTAAAAGTGACTTTCAGATATAAAGCAAATAACCAACTGTATTCAACATACAAGAACTCAGAAAATGAACTTCCTGAGCAATCAACCAGAGAACAAGCTTCAACCAAAAAAACTAGAGCACAGAACTTAAGGACTGGAAGTGGGCATTAAGAACATATACTTGTAGCACTGAGACTACACAGGGCTAAGAAGGAGAATGTAAGTTCTGGCCATGTGCTCAAGCAGTGTTAACACAATACTGTAAAAATGTAGTGGGCCATAGGCCAAAAAGTTTTAAAACTGTTCTCAGTAATTATATTGGTGGTGGTGTTATTTTGAGACTTACGCATGCAGTGTGGGATAATGATGGGACATTCTATCAGTCAACATGTCACTGAGAACTTCTTTGCATTTTCCAGCTTTAAGGGGCCACTCACTTCCCTTGGCCCCTGGCCCTTTCTCCATCCTCAAAGCCAGCAACATCGGGCAGTCTTCACATCACATTATCCCAACCTCCTCTTCAGCCTCACACTTCCACCTTTAAGAACTTGTATAATTACATTAGGCTCACCCTAATAATCTAGGATACTCCCCCTAGTATCTCTTCTCCCCACATGAGCACTCTCAAATTAGTGGTGCTGCTGAAATGTACACATTAAAGAAGCAAAAACCAATTTCAAATCAAGTGTTATTTAGTTTTGCTATTTCAGTCATACCTTAACATAAAGATCTTCAATAACATTTTCAAAAGACTCAAAATTTGTATCCCTGGTTACAGAAATTTTCCTGTGAAAGACCAAGATAAATTGCTCTGGGTGGAAAGAATCAAGTAGAGAAAAGCCACCTGTTAATATCTATGTATTAAGTATGTAAGATATTAAATGGGAAACTTAAGAATTACCTCTTATAGTATTTTTTATTAGATGGATGTTAAAACTCCCTCAAGTTGGCCTATAAGAAAGTAACTTGATTATATCAATCATCAAACAAGCCAAACCATTTTTAAAAAAGGAAACATTCTTTTTGGAAGCATTTTCAAATGAACCCTTCTAAAAGAGAACCATGCCAAGCCCTATTCAGAGATGTAGCAGATGGGAGCTTGACTTGCAGCATCATCTGACTAAATGATGTCCCCCATCAAGAAAACCACCACTTACGTAACTCAATTCCTGGTCCCCACCCTCAACAACCACGCTATTGACCCAATTTCTTTCTACCCTGAAAAGCCCCTGTCATCAGTGAGCTGGACCAAAAAATAAAAGAAAAAACCTCTCCACATGGAATTTTTCTAGTAGCCACAAGTGAAACTATAGGGAAAAAAATAACAGGGAAAACAAGGACTGAAGGACAGGGTTTTTAATAAAATGAACCGATCAGCAGGGTCTGACTTAAGAGGTAAAAGAGCAAGCACTGTGGCCATCTAAGTGAAGAGTGTTCCAAGCACAGGAAGAACAAGTGCCAGAGCCCTACAGTAAGAATGTTCCTAGCTTGTCCAGGACAGTCTGGCTAGAAGAGTAAGGGAAGTGGTAGTAAGAGACAGGTCAGAGGCAAGATCACATGAGACCTTTTGGGTGAACTGACCATCTAAAATAAACTTCCACAAAGTGTGTGGGCAGGGGGACAGACAGGGACACGATGACACAGGGAGACCAGGTAAGCAATAAAAATCCAGGTTGGTAATGACTTGCTCCAAAGTGATAGCAACAGAGGTAGTAAGAACTGGTTAGTTTTCAGATATATTTTGAATGAACTGTGAATGGTCAAGGATGACCACAGAGGACTCTGGTCTAAAACAGAAAGGTGGGTAAAATTGTTGAGCTCAGGAACACCATTTCAAACATGTTAAATGCCTCACTGACATCCAATGAAGATATCAAGTAGGGAGTTGGACAGGCAAACCTGGAGTTCAAAGAAAGGTACAGATTAGAAGTAAAAATCTGACAGTTTATTTAAAACCAAGAGACTGAGTAAGAATACCTAGAAAGAGTATTTGGCAAACGTCCAGGGACTAAGCCCTAGGGCTCTCCAACACTAAGGCCTGAAACAAACTAGCAAAGGAGAGTAGCCAGCAACATGGGAGGAAAAACCGAGGTGCAATTCCAGAAGACAGTTAAGAAACACAGGGAAAATCAACTGTCAAATGTCACTAATAGAGACCAAGTAAAATGAAGGCCAAGAATGAACCACTGGACTTAGCAACGACATCTGGTAATCTTGATGGCAACAGTTTCCTTAGACTGGTTGGAGTAGATTCAAGAAAAGTAAAATTAAATACAAGAAATATGGTTAACTCTTTTGAACTTTGCTATAAGGGATTTGAATAGGGGGATATCTGGAAGGGCAGAGGATTTCTGTATGCTGATAGAACTTGTAGAAGGAATATTGATAAAGGTGACAACTGGTGGAGCCCAGAACTTGACTAGGCAAGAGAAGGTGGAATCTGATGCTTGTCCTTGCATAATTCACCCAGTTACAAGAGGGAAGGCAGAAAAAGTGAGAAACACATGCACAGATGGCAGGGTAGAAATAATAGGCATTGATGAGGTTCTCTTGTCATCCATTCTCAAGAAGCAAGGTCATCAGCTGAACTGAGAATGAGAAAGTTGGAGGTTTGGGAAGAGAGGTATAGAACAGAATGGGTGACCGACTAGGAGGAAATACTGGATAGTGGGCAGCATTAAATACCCACTTAATAGGAGACCAATAACCAATTTCTCTCTCTCTCTAGCCAACTTCAGCTTGACCATTAAGGGATACAGTGGGGCATTTACTGCTAGAGGAAAGAGAGCATTTAGATTTTTAACCCCCCCCCCAAAAAAACCCAAAAACCCAAATGCCAATGAGCTCTTCCGTTTCTACTATGCTATCAGTCTAGCACAGTGGTTCACAAAGCATGGTCCCTGACCACCAGCATCACCTGAAAATTTGTTAAAAATGCAAAATTTCAGAGCTCACCCTAAAACTACTAAATCAGAAACTCCAGGGGCAGGGCCCTGCAATGTTTTAACAAACCTTCTAGATGATGTGAGAACCACCTTAAAAACTTAACTCAGGGCTTCCCTGGTGGCGCAGTGGTTTAAGAATCTGCCTGCCAATGCAGGGGACACAGGTTCAAGCTCTGGTCCGGGAAGATCCCACATGCCGTGAAGCAACTAAGCCCATGTGCCACAACTACTGAAGCCCGCGCCCTAGAGCCCATGCTCCACAACAAGAGAAGCCACTGCAATGAGAAGCCCATGCACTGCAACGAAGAGTAGCCCCCGCTCGCTGCAACCACAGAAAAGCCCACGTGCAGCAATGAAGACCCAACGCAGCCAAAAAAAAAAAAAAAAAAAACTTAACCCATGTAAGGAGGTGTTTCCTTTTATTCACCATCTCTAACACGTCCAAACCATTCCAGGTGAAAACAGATCACTACCCTTTCTCAGCTACTTAGTAACTAAGAGCAGTGAATAAAATCCACACAAAAGGTCAGAAAAATTCACCACATTACTATCAAATCAGAACACCTGACTATTGTCAGATTATTTAAAAAGAGTGATCAGAAATTAAGTATCACAAATGAGGTCTTTTATTTGTCACCATTAGAAGTCTGATTTTTAAACAGATTCCTGGACTGGTGGCTCATATCCATCAGCTCGTTCAACTTTAGCACCTGTCTCGTCCCCAGTAGCTTTTCCAGAACTACTACCTTCACCATGTAGCTCCATGAGTTTTCCCACTAAAAGGAAGAAGAAATTTTGTTAGTTATAGCGTACCATATCTTGAAACAGTTATCTTCAATACTATGTAGGCAAGACAAAAAGAAGTGCCATCACCTGGCCTCAAAACAACAACATAAAACCACCGAACAATGTATTTGTCCACACAATTTTTTCTTTCAGGAATCCTGTGGTTTCTCACTTACATTCAAACTTGGGCTTCTTCAGCATTTTTACTTTTCTAACAAAGACATCATGGAGTGGATAAATAGATTGGCAGGCCTTTTCTATGTCTTTTCCAATGCTGTCTGGAATCCTGCAAACCAGTAGTGATAAATTAGAATATAGAATAAACCTACACTTCATTTAATCCACAGTAATCCTCATTCTGTTATTGCCCTTTCATAGGTGAAGGTTAAATGATCTGAATTATACAGCTAGTTAATAGCAAAATTAGCACTTGAGCCTTCTGAGTCCAAGCCTTATGCCTTTTTCATACACCCCTCTTAGCCAACTGCATGGGAACATCAGAAAAATATTAACAGTTTTATCATCGGACATCATCTGGGACCGAAACATTTTATCATCACTTATTCCCATACGTTACTGATTGTGAAGAGTTTATCTATTCAATGCCTCTTCTAAGGCAAAGGCAAGTCCTGGGCTTCAAGTCTCACTGCCAGGAGAGACCTTCATCCAAAAAAAGGATAAATAAACCAACAAATAACATTTACTGAACACTTAATATGCTTTCATTTCAAGAGATGCAGATAGACGGTTTCACAGATAGAATTAAACATAGGTCTGACCCCACCTTGTCTCATCTGAGGGTTGTGTTGTGAGGGAAAATACTTACAATTTATTGACCACCTCTTTCAAGTCATTTGTCTGCACCTCTCGGGTCATGATTTCCATCATCTTCTTGCGGATCTGGCGGACCTGCTGGTGCTGGGCATAAGAGGTCTTCCGAATCTGATTGTTGCGTTTTTTAGTAAAACCCACACAGAAGAGACGAAGCAAATAACCATCGGTAGTCTTGACATCAACATGAGCTTCAATCATGGTCTAGTGAAAAAAAGATGCGCCAGGTTTTAATGTTATCTATTTTTACCTCTCAAATCTAATTTAAAGAAAAGTGGGGCTTCCCTGGTGGCGCCGTGTTAAGAATCCGCCTGCCAATTCAGGGGACACAGGTTCAAGCCCTGGTCTGGGAAGATCCCACGCGCCGCGGAGCAACTAAGCCCGTGCACCACAACTACTGAGCCTGCGCTCTAGAGCCTGCGAGGCACAACTGAGGCCACACTCTAGAGCCCACATGCCACAACTACTGAAGCCCACGCACCTAGAGCCCGTGCTCCACAAGAGAAGCCACCGCAATGAGAAGCCCGCGCACCACACCTAAGAGTAGCCCCCTCTTACCGCAACTAGAGAAAGCCCGCATGCAGCAATGAAGACCCAACACAGTCAAAAATAATAAATTTTTTTAAAAAAAATTTTTTAAGTGGAGGCCAAGTACTCATTACACAATATTAAGTATAACATAAATGACTAGTTTACAGAGTTAACCTCCTTGAAGTGAACTTACCAACAATTACCCCAAATTCTTACTATCCTCCATATCTAATTAAATAAGTACGGAGTCCTCTCAGCTGTCTTCGCCCCTCCCCTCTAGGTAACTTCTCTATCTCATTATCACTATCTCCCCACAGCAACACCCCCTTTCACATATACATGCCTTTTACAGACACTGCTCCTCCCCCAATCAATTAACTCTGCAAGGAAGAGAAAAATAGGTTTGAAGGGACTCTACAATACCAACATCTAAACCTATTCCATTTAAAAAAATGTGCTCTGAATAGTTGAAATTTTGTAGTAACACTAAATACATACGTTTTAAAATGTCCTTTATGTTCCAAACTAAAGCCACACTGAGGATTAAATATTCAATTTCACAACTATAATTTTTAAAAATCCATCATTAGTCTTACTACTACCTAAATTCAAGAAACAAAAACTAGGGCTTCCCTGGTGGCGCAGTGGTTGAGAGTCCACCTGCCAATGCAGGGGACACGGGTTCGTGCCCTGGTCCGGGAAGATCCCACATGCCACGGAGCGGCTGGGGCCGTGAGCCATGGCCGCTGAGCCTGCGCGTCCGGAGCCTGTGCTCCACAACGGGAAAGGCCACAACAGTGAGGCCCGCGTACCACCAAAAAAAAAAAAAAAAAATTAGCTACCAACAAAAACTGAATTGCCTTCTTTGCATTTTGTTAACTTTATCTTAGTGTAAAAAATGAATACAATACAATCATAGTGAAAGGACCTTAAAATATTTCCAGAAATGCAACTATAAAACCTTAGGAGAGTATCAGAAATAAATGTAACAAAATAATCATATCATACGAGACCGCAACATTTTGTCATCATTCCTCCCCACACAAAAACATCCCCAAACGTGATGGTTAGCCAGACACATCTGAACCATCATTTCCTGTAGTTAAACCAATGGGTACTAAATGCTGTGTCAAGCTCTGTACTAAGCATGTTTACATGGATCTTTTATTTCATCCTCATAATTCCATGAGCTAATATTCCTTTTTTTTTTGGCTGAGCTGTGTCTTCATTGCTGCGCGCAGGCTTTCTCTAGTTGTGGCGAGCGAGGGCTACTCTTCATTGTGGTGCGCGGGCTTCTCGCTGAGGTGGCTTCTCTTGTTGCAGAGCACAGGCTCTAGGCACGCGGGCTTCAGTAGTTGTGGCTCGAGGGCCCTAGAGCGCAGGCTCAGTAGTTGTGGCACACGGGCTTAGTTGCTCCACGGCATGTGGAATCTTCCCGGTCCAGGGCTCAAACCCGGTCCCCTATATTGGCAGGTGGATTCTTAACTACTGCTCCACCAGGGAAGCTCCATGAGCTAATATTCTTACCTACAATTTACAGATAAAGAAACCAAGGCTTAACAAGCTTTAAGTTACTTTCCAAAGAGAACATAACTGGGAAAAAGAGCCAAAATTTCAGTCTCACACTCCTATTATAGCACAATAGATAATCAAAACTAGCCCAATCCATCCTTTCACTATAAAATTCACTAGATTCTGATGTCCAAAGGTATTCTGAAGACAGGCAAAGCTAAAACTGCAAACCTGCACCTAAATGTTCTTCAACCAGCCACCAATCCATGCAGCAAAAAACCCCTGATAATCCAATATTAAATCTTGAACTCAATTTAAACAAATAACTGAATTTAATTTAAACAGCCTCACTGCTGTTGCTCAAGTTCAACAGTGCCAATCCAAGACCGCACACTTAATAACAGCAAGAAAACATCAAGGGCTTAAAATGAAATCTAAACCTCAAATGCACAACACGCTCCTTTCCTGACATTAAATCATGACATCTCTGGTCATGCACGGCACAGCACCATGCACTTTAGAGAACTTTTATTCTCACCTGCCATTTTTTGACCATGGAGCACATTTTGTCACGGGTAAGATCCATGCCATGGAAATTAGTCAGGCAGTTTTTGCCCTGAACATCCTCAGTAATAAGCTTGAATTTTCTAAATGCAACTTCATCATTCTGCAGATCAGCAAGGCTCACTTCAAACACACGACCCTTGAGGCCATCAGACGCGATTTCTATAAAACAAGAATCAATTGTTAATGTTAGGAACCACATAAGCAAAGTCAAGTTAATATTCAAGCATTAAGTTTAGAAACCTAATCATAAATTATAAAGACCTTAACTTCTGTCAACTAAATCCATATGGACACCAACGACTTACTGACAGCGCTCATTAGAACCTCAAAACTACCCATGCACATTTCATTGGTAATTCTAAAAGTGCCATCTTGCTTCTACAAGTGCTGCACTAAAAACAAGCCCCAAAGGGCCCAAAGCTGCAACCAGAGCTGACACTTCCTTAATGTATCCCACCACACAACGAAAAGTAGACCAAGATACATACATGTCTCAGTTTAAGAAAAATACAAACGAAGAAGAATATACTCACTGGTTCCTTGAGTTCTCGTGACTAGTGTTTTCCCAATATTTCTTATATTGAACATAGCTGGTGCTTTCACATCATACCAATCTTTCTTAGAAAATGGGTCAACCCTGGATTTAAAAACATGCTTAAATTTTATCGCAGATCACATAATTTTTTTTTTTAACTTCCCTCATTTCAATTACTCTAAAAGGCTAACTGACATGCAGACACTGGTGTAAACTATTCCTCTCGGTTAGGTGAGGGGCGCATATGTAAAATCTAGTTCTTCCCACCATGTCTATTTCACTGTGCAGGCCTGACACTGTGGTAAATTATGCCACGAACATATACACTCCCACCCCACCCACCCATCCATCGGTGCTTCCACTACACCGGCAACACTGACTCCAAACAACATGCACGTCTCTTCAACTTTACTGGTACGTTAAGACACATACTGGTAACCCGGGCTCCTTACGGCCTCAAGCTATCAGGAGCGCCCAGGTTCCACCCGGCCCAAGCAGGGGAAGGACGCGAGGTCCCGGGTGGACAAAAAAAGTGCCTTTCACAACTCCAGCTCTTGGAAGGGCATTACCCGAGGAACTTACAAGGCCCGTGAACTCACAAAACGGAACACGCCAGTCCCTAGTCACGGCAGCAATCCGACTCAAAAGGGGCGCGCATAAGGCCCCCAAGGCCAGGAGGGAAGCAACGGGTCCGCAACAGGGCAGCACCCGGATCCGCTAGGCCGCGGTTCGGAATTTACAAACCCGGCACGGCCCGCTCAATCCAACTAGCATCCTCGCCATCCGGCCCACACCACGACTGAGAAACCGCCCGCCGACTCCAGTAGGAGCCCCAATAGCGGGGGGGGGCACGATAGTTACCACTTACACTTTCTTCTTGGCTCCCTTTTTACCGCCTTTCGTAAGGCGCTTGTTCTTTCCGACCGCCATGGTGCTGCTCCGAGAGCCAAAAGGACGGAAATTACACTCACGCGAGATCTTAGGGGTACGGGGGCGGGACGCGCTGTCTACATGACCTTCGATCTTACGTTCTTCCGGCCTCAAGAATATCGCGACAACAGAGAGAGGCACGCGTCTGACCGTGGCTGCGACAGCGCCCTCCAGTGGGGGGAGTCTGCACAGCACGCCGCGGGCCGCTCGCTGCGGGGGCTGCGCTCGGAGGCGGTGGCGCTGGCAATCTGAGGTGCGGACTCCTTGGTTACCTGGGGTTCCCGTGGCTCCGACGCCCGGAAGTAGGTTTCCGTGGGAGGACGCCCACTCAGCATCATTCAAAGCTGAACTCACCTTCAAGCCTGTTTCTTCTCCAACAGCGTGGGATTAGAGATCAGACAGCAGATCTAGGTTCATAAGCTAATTTCAGTATTTAGCCTTGTGACCTGTCTGTGCTTCAGTTTCCTCGTATTTAAAATGGAGGCAGCAGTGTGATCTATCTCGTAAGATTGTTAGGATTAAATATGTATAACTTCTGAGATATTGGTAAGGTTCTAAGGTACTGGTAAGGTTATTGGAAAGGTTTGTTGATAAGGATGCTGGTTAGTGGAGTACGTTCGCTTTGTGAACATCCATCAAACTGTACACTTACTTGTGTACTTTTCTGTAAGTTTCTTATACATTAATAAAAAGTGTTGGATATTTTGTTTGTTTTAATGGAGTGAGTTCTGCTCATTTTTTCCCTGATGGACTATGGTTCCAGTGTTCCCTGATACTTCAATTTCTCAAGAGAAGTTTATTTTAATTGCAGGGGATAACGAAATACATTCTGGCTAGATGTGGCCTGCTAGCTTCAAGTGTGACGTCCCTGGAAAGCTGGCCCATACAGGCTTGGTACTCAGCCAGTGGTATGTTGAGTTCCCTTCTCTAACTTCCCGTCTGGCAAGAAAACCTGCAACCAAGCCAGAAACCTACCCCGACTCACATCACTCCCACAAGCCTTTGAGTCCTTTAATCTCTTCCAGTCTTTCTAACCTACATCCCTTACCTCCTATGACCCTCACTTTCTAAAACAATCTTCCTAAATCTCCAATCCTAGCCTAAAATCTTTCCATTCCATTCATCTCAGTTGCTTATAGGATAGTCAAGTTCTTATTTCACAACAATGTGAATATACCTAACACTACTGAACTGTACACTTAAAAACGGTTAAAATGGTAAATTTTATGTTGTGTTTTTTTATCACAGTTATTAAAAAAAATCAAAGTCCTTAGCTGAGCCTATAAAACCTCTTTCATCTTGAGTTACCTCCCTTTTCATCCTCTCCTTATCTTAGTCTTTAGTGGATACCCCAACTCTGGCCATCTGGAGCTATTTAAAATTTTCTCTTGCCTCCATTGCTTTTCCCCTCATCAGCAGGCAAATACCTGTGCATGTTCAAGATAGCTCAGCTTCATTTCTTCTTTCACTAAGAGGTTGATTCCCCAAACAGGCTTTCCCTCACACCTGCTCCCAGAAGACCTAACACTACTTAACTTGTTAGTAACTACAGATCAATGTGTCCCTTTCTCACTGTAAGCAGGAGGGCATACAGTACAGTCATTTTCTTATTTGTGCCCATTTCTTAGCACATAGTGGGCCCTCATAATATTTGTTGGCTGAATAAATAATAGTAGACAACGTTGATGATATTCCCAGTCTTTTGAACTTGGTGGGTCAGTCTAAATTTTCAAAATAATTTTGAGAATCAACATGACAGCAATTTTAAAATTTCAACAATCTGTGAGACAAAACCAGAAACAACTTCCATTTTCTATTAGCCTCATTTCATTTAAAAATTATATTTTGACCCCCCAAATAAACATAAAAAACATATCCTCTAAAAAGTCAGTCCTTTTAAATAAATAAATCAGCTTTATGAAAAACTCCACAGACCTTATTTTTCTTGTCTCCTCGCAAATTAGTGAGTACTAGTAACCAGTGGAAATCAATGAGTCCTTCCAAATATAATATTGAGTCTAATAAACTCTGTATTAATTCTATACTTACAGTTACCTTAACTAAATTTACTTCATATGTGGCACTTCACTAGCTTAAAAATTTCCCAATGGAAAATGTTATCGACCCCCAGGTCAGACTAAAAACTGAACTTAGGGCTTCCCTGGTGGCGCAGTGGTTGAGAGTCCGCCTGCTGATGCAGGGGACACGGGTTCGTGCCCCAATCCGGGAAGATCCCACATGCCGCGGAACGGCTGGGCCCGTGAGCCATGGCCGCTGAACCTGCGCGTCCGGAGCCTGTGCTCCACAACGGGAGAGGCCACAACAGTGAGAGGCCCGCGTACTGGAAAAAGACAAAAGCAAAAACTGAACTTACCTTCTACCTAAGGTAAGTCTGATTCCTCTTTCTGCCCAAGAGTGAAAGAGCCACAGGGGAGGCGTTAATGAAGTCAGCTGCATCTAGTTTATTCTGGAGAAACCAGCACCTAAGGGATTTGTCAGAGGTACAAATTTCAGTCCTCAACTTTGTCTTGTAATGAAAGGTTTTTTAAAAATAAATTGTATTTCCCTTACACTGTTACATTAAATGGTGCAATCATCAGTTTTAATTAAATTATATTGAATAAAAGATAGCATGGGAGGTGTGAAATCAGTTTATTGGGTCTCAACCATCTAGGAATTTCAAAATTCAGATAGAATAAAATGGAACAGAAAAACATGAGTACCTCAAACCTAGAAAGGTGTCCGTAGCAGGTTATTAATTTTCTTTCCATCTGTGACTAATCTGTTAAATCCATCCAATGATTTTTTGAATTTTGATTGCTATGTTTTTTATTTCTAAAAGTTCCATTTCATCCTCTTTCAGTTTCTCTCACTTTTTAAACTTTATTTTTTATTGAGGTTTCATTGCTTTATAACATCATATAAGTTTCATGCGTTCAATTTATATCACTTTGTTGTTCCTTATTCTTTCAGACATCTTCGATATAGATCTAAACCCAGTAAGCATAATTGTGATTGACATCTGAAGCGGGGTGGGCAGTCTTGTAAGACTGTGCCGTTAACCTGTCGAACTGAGATTTGAGTTAAATTGTAGGACACCCAGCTGGTGCCCAAGAATTGCTTGTTGGTGTGGGAATGGCAGCTGCCCATGTTGGAATGGGTTCCAAAATTGTTGTAACATCATTTTCTCCCAGTCTGTAAACACCCCCGACCTCATTTCCTTTTCTTCTCAGCTGCAGCCCATGGTTGTTCATGTAAACAACATACTTTTTCACCAAAACTCTGTACTTCCTTGCAGCCTTAGCCTTCTCTGACCCTGCCCAGAAAACCCTAAGCCTAGTTCAATGCGTAATTAACCTTCCCATGGTAGTATTTCCCCCAGTTCTTTCACTCCTCCCTGTATCTATGACCTTGTGTTGTCCCCTCCCACACTGACTTTGGGCCTGATAGTGTTTCTTGCTTTAGTCAAGGGACATTAGCAGCTCTGACTTGAGCAATGGCTTAAAAGATGCAGGCACATGTGGGCTTTGCTCGTTCTGCTCTTTGGAACACTGAGCTCACTAAGTGAAGAAGCCTGAGCTAGCCTGCTGGAGAACGAGAGGACATTTGAAGCAGAAATAACAAGGCCCAGCTGAGATCTTTCCAGAACAACAAGTCTACCAACCATCAGGTATTTGAAAAAGTCCATCCTAGACCATTTAATCCAACTGAGCTGGCCCAGAACAGAAGAACGACCCAGCTGACACATAGAATCATGAGAAATAATAAATGTTTGCTGTTTTAAGTCATTAAGTATTGGGAGAATTTGATTTGCAGCAAAAACTAGCATGTATTTTCTCTACCCTTACATTTACCCTTACCCTCATGGTATGGTTAGAGAAGACTGCACATTTCAGACTGGAACTACTAGAAATTAATGGTATTAAAGGATTGGGTCCCTGAGAATCCTTTTACCTGTCAGCTCCCCTTCCTGTTCCTCTCAATATTTCAGTTGCTCACCATGCTATTCCTGCCCCCAACTCAGCCTGTCCCCTGTCATTTTTATAAAATGACCTTGTCGCCTACTTCAGATAAGGTGGGGCTTGCAGGCTACAGGAAGGACTCAATGTCCTTCTGTGTGGGATGAGAAACCATTGGAGGCTTTTCAGCAGTAGAGTGACACTGGCTACTGTGGGGAGAATAAGCAAGAGTGGTGGAGCAAGAGTAGAAACAAGAAGTTAAACGAGATGATGGTAGCTTGGTCTAGGGAGATAGAGGAGGGAGTGCAGAGGGTGGAGAGCT
The DNA here is from genome assembly GCF_949987515.2 of Delphinus delphis. NCBI lineage: Eukaryota > Metazoa > Chordata > Mammalia > Artiodactyla > Delphinidae > Delphinus > Delphinus delphis. Next base: position 30,257,971 of record NC_082687.1, on the reverse strand, counting down.
GTGGAAACAGGACACTATTCATGGAGACCAAAATGGAAATGACTTCCCCAGGACTTCCCTGGTGGTCCAGTAGCCAAGAACTCACCTTCCAGTGCAGGGGATGCGGCTTCAATCCCTGGTCAAGGAACTGAGATCCCACATGCATGGGGCAACTAAGCCCGCATGCTGCAACTACTGAGCCCGCACGCCACAACAAGAAAGAAGCCTGTGCACCACAGTGAAGAGCCCACACACTGCAACGGAAGATCCCACATGCCAAAAGACCACAACGAAGATCCTGCAACCAAGACCCGATGCAGCCAAATAAATAAATAAATAAATAAGTACAATAAATACAATAAAATGCAGATGACATCCTCTGGACTTGTGAAGTGCAGTTGCCCTGGGTGGAAGGGCATAGCAAAAATTCTGATTATATTTTGAAGATAAGAGCCAAAAAGATTTGCTGATGAATTGATACGGGAAGACAAAAAGGAATCAAGGATAATCACATTTTACTATAATGATTTTTCTTTAAATTGGTGCTTACCTACCCCATCCCCTTCTTAGAAGAAGGCAGAGACAGTCCTACATATCTCTCTTTGTATACTAGTCTCGAATGAATGAATGAATGACTCAGTCAATAGATGAATCCTGAGTAATATTTTTGCTTTATGTCAGATTACACATTTTTGTTGGAAATTTAGCTTTTCTCCTTTCTTTTCTATTTGCAAAATGAAGTAGTACGTATAATGAGTTCTCATTGTAGAGGTGTTCCAGGTGTGATTATGAAAATGTACTCTGTTTTCTCCCAAAGTACAATGATCAGAACAGTACAGGTCAACAAACTATGATCATCTGGCAATGAAATAAGGAGCTTTTGAGAGAATGAAATCAATTATGTCACTGAATACACTGTTTAGTTCAGTTGACTGTTTTTTTCCATAGTAAAACTTCGTCTACTGAGGAAGTAGTACTGTGATTTGCATTCCAGCTTAAGCTCATCTTGTTGCCAGCTGGCACATTTTGTTGCACTGCAACAAAGGATCAGCTGGATTCTGCTGCAGAATATCTTATCGGGCATGCCAAACACATTAAAGGCCTGGAAAATTTCTTGAAGATGCTCTTCAGAGTTATATAAGGGAGATGATATATTTGAAAATAAGAAAATAAAGTTTTGGAAAGGACTTTAAAAAGTTTAAAGGCCACGAGGTATAGTGGGAAAACATGGATTTTGAAGCCAGACCTGGTTTCAAATCATTGCTCTGTCACCTACTATGTGACTTTATATTATAGTCTTTGTTTTCTCACCGGTAAGTGGGAATAATACCTACCTCCTTGGTAGGTATTGGTAGGTACTTGTAAAGTTTAAATGACACAATATACAATGGAAGCCTAGCACAGGGATTAACACATAGTAGACACTCAGTAACTGTTAACTCTTTTTCTCTATCCAAAATAAATGTCAGATTTACTATCTAGCTTTGTCTCAGCTGCCCACTCACACTCATGTCAACACCTCGCTGTCCTCGACCTTGTTAAACATCAAGGGTCGCTCTCGTTGGAGCCATTTCCCCTGCCTAACTCAGCCTGTGTGGTTTGCTGTGGATGGCAGACAGGAAGAAGGAACTTGTCCAGGGAGCAAAGCAAGACAATTGAGAAGGAAGGCTGAGATTGTATCTGTGCACAGTGATATTAGTGTCATTGCAGAAGTACAGTAGTACAATCAAACAGGATTCCTTATTACCATTGCTATCACTAAGGACAGCACACATCCTAGGGACACTCACATTTTTTGTTGTTGTTGTTGATACCCATACAGCCATTGCTGCTGGTTTTAGGTGGGAATTGAAACGACTTCCCATATACTGTAAGAGTATAAGTAGTGGAACTTTTCTTCTGGACAACATTTCACAAAGTGAAAAGCTAGGATAGAATCTAGTATTGTCACTATTTGGTATCATGTAGATCTGTGTTCAGTCTCACATCACATAGTAGTTTGACTTCAGGAAAGTTTTTAATCTTTCTGAACTTGTCTTCACCTTACTCTGTTAGTGGGAAGTTGAGTTCAAGATCGCCATGCTGTACAACTCCAGGGAGCGCCACTCACGTAGATTGCACTGGATGTTAAGCAAAAACTTGATTCAGAAACTGTTACAAGACTTCAATAATAGTGACATAAACAAGGTAGAAATGATTTGTTACTCATGTGGCAGTCCCAGTGTATACAGTCCGGGGTTGATACATAGGCTCGATGATATCAGGGATTCAAATTTCAAGATTTCATCAGTCTTATTATTCTGCCATCCATGATACATTGCTCTCATCCATGTAGCCCAAGGTGAAAAGTTAACATTTCGTCCAGCAAGAAGAGGGAAAAGCAAAGAGGAAGGCATGATTCTTTCCTTGAAGAATACCATCTACAACAGTGCTCCCCAACCTTTTGAGCACCAGGGACCGGTTCGTGGAAGACCATTTTTCCACAGATGGGGGTGGGGTGTGGGGAATGGTTCAGGCGGTAATGTGAGCAGTAGGGAGCGATGGGGAGCGGCAGATGAAGCTTCGCTTGCTCGCCTGCCTCTCACCTCCTGCTGTGCGGCTTGGTTCCTAACAGGCCACGGACCAGTACTGGTCCACGGCCCGAGGGTTGGGGAGCCCTGATCTCCAAGTTCTTTTTTTTGTTTTTTTTTGGCCAAGCTGTGCTGATTTTCATCAGAAACTTAGTTCATAAGAACTGAGTGGGATAGTGAAAGTGGTGGTAAGCAAATTTAGGTGAGCAGTACAGATGACCCCAACACAGCGTCCAAATGACTGAGAGTCATTTTGAACTGTCACTTAGGGGATAAACCACTGGTACAGGGAAGAAAGGATCTTGGTTCTGGAGGGAATTTAGTCTGGGCCTAGGTGGAAATATTTTGTTTGTTTGTTTGTTTTTAAATTTATTTTATTGAACTATAGTTGATTTACAATGTTTTGTTAATTTCTGCTATACAGCAAAGTGATTCAGTTATACATATATATATATACATATTCTTTTTCATATTCTTTTCCATGATGGTTTATCACAGGATATTGAATATATTTCCCTGTGCCATACAGTAGGACCTTGTTGTTTACCCATCCTATATATAATAGTTTACCTCTGCTAACCCGAAACCCTCACTCCATCCCTCCCCCTTGGCAACCACAAGTCTATTTTCTATGTCTGTGAGTCTTTTCCTGGTTGATAGATAAGTTCATTTGTGTCATATTTTAGATTCCACATATAAGCAATATATGGTATTTGTCTTCCTCTTTCTGACTTACTTTGCTTAGTATGATAATCTCTAGGTCCATTCATGTTTCTGCAAATGGCATTATTTCATTCTTTTTTATGGTTGAGTAGTATTCCATTGTATATATGTACCACATCTTCTATATCCATTCATCTGTCGATGGACATTTAGGTTATTACCATGTCTTGGCTATTGTGAATAGTGCTGCTATGAACATAGGGTTGCATGTATCTTTTTTTTTTTTTTTTGCGGTACGCGGGCCTCTCACCGTTGTGGCCTCTCTCGTTGTAGAGCACAGGCTCCAGACGCGCAGGCCCAGCGGCCATGGCTCACGGGCCCAGCCGCTCTGCAGCATGTGGAATCTTCCCGGACTGGGGCACGAACCTGTGTCCCCTGCATCGGCAGGCGAACTCTCAACCACTGTGCCACCAGGGAAGCCCTGCATGTATCTTTTTGAATTATAGTTTTGTCCAGGCATATGCCCAGGAGTGGGATTGCTGGATCATATGGCAACTCTATTTTTAGTTTTTTGAGGAACCTGCATAGTGTTTTCCGTAGCGGCTGCACCAACTTACATTCCCACCAACAGAGTAGGAGGGTTCCCTTTTCTCCACCCCCTCTCCAGCATTTGTTATTTGTAGACTTTTTAATGATGACCATTCTGACCAGTGTGAGGTGGTTAGGTGGAAATATTTTTGACTAACAGGACAGAATAGGTCTATTTCTGATTTTGTGGGTCAGAAATAGAGAAAGGTACTTTGACAAGAGGGGAGTAAACAGACAATGATTTTAAGGCAAATGCATTCACTCACACATTTATGTATTTATTCATTCATTAGTGGTAGGTACTATGAGATCAGGGGGGTATAAAACATAAGCTCTGCCCTCAAGAATCTTACGATCTAGCATGCTAAGGAGATTGAGTAATGTAGTCCTGTATACTTACATATGACCTAATCTGTACACAGATTCTACTCAGTGATACCTTCAAATGGTACAGTAAAACAGCAATATATGTACCACCATAAAGTCCGTGTATAGTCCAGTCAAATTATGAAGACTTCAGAAACATTATGCATGTTGTCGGAATTCCCTGACGGTCCAGTGGTCAAGACTCAGTGCTTTCACTGCAAGGGACCCGGGGTTCAATCCCTGGTCGGGGAACTAAGATCCAATAAGCCCCTCAGTGTGGCCAAAAAAAAGAAACATTATGCATATTGTTTAAACTTTCGGTCAGAATAAATATCCACATACAATTTTCTACCCTCAGCTCCTGAAGTCTGTATTGCAAACAGCATGGACATCCTCTTAAGTAGAATCTCTGCAGTGATGTTCATTGTAACAAGATTTTTACTTGTAAATCAGATATTTATTCATTCGATAGTATTATCCAGATACATAGTGTGACCTTTATCCTCTCAGTACGTCCTTTATTTTGAGACCTTCCCCAAAACTGTGATAACTGTGTAATTTGCAACTAACTAACATGCCTTCAATCCCAACTTCCCCATCAACAAGTCCTGTAATCACAGGCAAGTCACTTAATCCCTCTGAGCTTTAGGTCCCTGCAAAATGGAGATAGTAATGCCTGGCCTATCTACCTGGCAGGATTATTTTCATACTCTCATAAAAGTATTAATAAAAAAATACAGAGAGACAGTGTTTTTTTTTTTAATTGCTATAATTTCAGACCTTGAGCATATATCAGCATCCAAAGTGGTATTTAAATTGCCACCTAATTTTTCTGGGCTTCTTGAAAGATGAGCTCAGACTGAATTTCTCTTTTTCTCTGCTAACCTACCACACAACTTCATGTTTTCTATTCCTATTCCTGTTTCTGCAATTTTCCTTCTCAATAATTGCTAACATGAGAAGTGGTTTAAATTATTTAAGCTGCTGGCAGTTACACTGAAAATACAGAGAAAACAGGTAGAAGTTTTTGTTATATTGTGGCAATGAGAAAGAAAATTAACACTGTAGAAGTCCTGACGTGGTAGTAGAATTATTTACGTTATCTCACTTAATCTCTTACAACCTTCACAAGAACACTGTAAGACAGCATTATTAAATGAGGAAACAAGACTCAGTGGTTTAGGGACTTGCCCCAAATCACACAGCTATAAATGTAGAGCTGGGATCAAACCCAAGTTTGATTACAGAGATTAATGTTTCTCCTCTAACAAACTCCCAGGTGATATTGCCTCTGCTGGTGTTGCTCTACATTTTAAGAACTGCTTGACAAGACTACTGTATTGATCATCTAGTATCTGTAATACTGTACTCAACATTGGGTTAGAAACTCAGCATAATACAGGATAGGGAACAGCTCAGGTTACCCCTCTTGAAACACATACATTCCTTTTGTGTGTGTGTGTGTGTGTGTGCACTAAAAAATAGAGGAATAAAAAACACATGAGTCATATAAGAAACAAAAATGACCATTGTAAATGCAGTCCAGTAACTTTTACATGTGAATGGATTAACCAATCGGATCAAAAGACAGACATTGTCAGACTAGATTTTTGAAAAGGTTCAACTATATACTGTCTACAGGAGACACACTTTATATTCAAAAATACAAAGAAATAGAAAGTAAAAGAATAGAAAAGGATATATAATTCAAACAGCAAAAGAAACTAAGGTGACTAATATAAGACAAAATAGACTGAAAGTCTATTAACAAAAAATGTTATTAGAGATGAAGAGGGATAGTTCATAGTGATAGAAGGGTCAATCTATATCAGAAAGCTATGATAATTATAAACATACATGCATCCAACAACAGATCATCAAAATACGTAAAGCAAAAACTGACAGAAATGAAGGGGAAAATAGACAGTTCTACAATAATAATTGGAGACTTTATACTCCGTTTTCAAAAATGGATAGAACAACTAGATAGAAGGCTGGTAAAGAAATAGAAGACTTGAACAATGCTATAAACCAACCAGATTTAATAGACATCTATAGAGCACTCCACCCAACGACAGCAGAATACACAGTCTTCTCAAATACGCATAGGAGATTCTCCAGGATAAAACAAACCTCAGTACATTTAAGAGGATAAAAATAATACAAAATATGTTCTCAAACAAAATGTCAACAAAAATCAGTTGATCTAAGAAAAGAAATGGAAAATTTCATTCAAACAAACTTTGAGGATTATAACCTTGGAAGAGTATCTCAGAAAGCTCCGAGAACTGTTCTGCCAGTTAGAAGTCAAGACACAGTTATATAAGAACTTTTTGAGACAGAGGGCTGTACATCAAATGATGTATTACTGACAGTTTACATAATCCAGATCTGAGTGCGACCTCTTATCAAGATGGAATGTTATCTTCAAGGAGTTATTTTAAGAGAATGTTGCTCTTTATGTTTGAGCGGAAATTTCTGCCAATGGAGAAGGTTTGGTCAATGCAAAATGCAGATACACAATGCACAGTGGGGGGAGAGAGGAGGCCAAAGGGCAGAGAAAATTTGGTTTAAATTTTTCTTGTCTTGCCATAAAATATGAATTTTATTTCACAAAAGAAAGGAATGAAATTAGAAATCAATAACAGAAAGAATATGGGGAAACACACAAGTATTTTGAAATTAAAAACACACTCCTAAATACCCAAATAATCATAGAAGAAAGCAAAAGGGAAATTAAAAATACTTTGAGAAAAATGAAACAACAATACGCCAAAACTTATGGGATATAGCTAAAGCAGCACTTAGAAGGCAATTTATAGCTGAAAATGCCGGTATTAAAAAAAGAAGAAAGATCTTTAATCAAGATCTTAATCTTCTACCTTAAGACACTGGGAAAGGGGGAGCAAATTAAGTCTTAGGCAAGCAAGGAAGAAAATAATAATGATTGAGAGGAAATTAATGAAATAGAGAATAGAAAAACAATAGAGAAAATAATGGAAACAAAATCTGGTCCTTTGACAAGATCATCAAAACTGACAAATCTTTAGCTAGACTGACCAAGAAAAAAAATTTTAAGACTCAAATTACTAGAATCAGAAATGAAATAGGTGGGCTTCCCTGGTGGTGCAGTGGCTAAGAATCCGCCTGCCAGTGCAGGGGACACGGGTTTGAGCCCTGGTCCAGGAAGATCCCACATGCAACGGAGCAACTAAGCCCGTGCACCACAACTACTGAGCCTGCACTCTAGAGCCTGTGAGCCACAACTACTGAGTCCACATGCCACAGCTACTGAAGCCCGCACACCTAGAGCCTGTGCTCTGCAACAAGAGAAGCCACCACAATGAGAAGTCTGCACGCCGCAACAAAGAGTAGCCCCAGCTCGCCACAACTAAAGAAGGCCAACGTGCAGCAACGAAGACCCAACGCAGCAAAAAATAAATTAATTAATTAATTTAAAAAAAAAGAAATGAAATAGGGGATATCATTACTGGCCTTACAGAAATAAAAAGGATTGTAAAGGAATAATTTTATGAACGATTGTATGCCAATAAATTAGATAAATTAGATGACGTAGATGAAATGGGAAGATTCCTATAAAGACACTAACTACGAAAACTGACTCCAAAAAAGAAACAACAGACAGGGCTTACTTGATGGCACAGTGGTTAAGAATCCACCTGCCAATGCAGGGGACACGGGTTTGAGCCCTGCTCCAGGAAGATCCCACATGCTGCGGAGCAACTAAGCCCATGTGCCACAACTACTGAAGCCTGTGTGACTAGAGCCCGTGCTCTACAACAAGAGAAGCCACTGCAGTGAGAAGCCCGTGCACCTCAACAAAGAGCAACCCCTGCTCACTGCAACCAGAGAAAAGCCCTCATGCAGCAACGAAAACCCAACACAGCCAAAAAAAAAAGAAAGAAAAGAAAAGAAAAGAAACAGACAATCTTAATAGACCCAAAACAAACATATTAAATTAGTAATAAAAAGTCTACCCACAGAGAAAAGCCAGGACCCAGATGGCTTCACTGATGTATTCTACTGAAATTTAAAGAAGAATTAGTACCAATTCATCACAAACTCTTGCAAAAAATAGATGAGGGAACATTTCCCAACTTATCCTATGATGCCAGTGTTACTCTGATTAAAAAAACTAGTCAAAGCTATCACAAAAGGAAAACTAAAACCCCATATCTCTTATGAATATGAATGCCAAAATCCTCAACAAAATACCAGCAAATCGTGCTTCCCTGGTGGCGCAGTGGTTGAGAGTCCGCCTGCCGATGCAGGGGACATGGGTTCATGCCCCGGTCCGGGAAGATCACATATGCCGCGGAGTGGCTGGGACTGTGAGCCATGGCCGCTGAGCCTGCGCGTCCAGAGCCTGTGCTCCACAACGGGAGAGGCCACAACAGTGAAAGGTCTGTGTATAGCAAAAAAAAAAAAAAAATACCAGCAAATCAAATTCAATAACATATAAAAAGAATTATACACCATGACCAAATGGGATATATTTCAGGAATGTGAGATTGGTTTAATCCCCAAAATCAATAAATGTAATACACCATATCAACACAACTAAAAGGAAAAACCAAAACAAAAAGACAACCTATGAACTGGGAGAAAATATTTGCAAACGATGCCATCGACAACAGCTTAATTTCCAAAATATACAAACAGCTCATACAACTCAATAACAAAAAAAACACAAACTACCCAATCAAAAATGGGCAGAAGACCTAAATAGATATTTCTCCAAAGAAGACATACAGATGGCCAATAGTCACATGAAAAGATGCTTGACATCACTAGTTATTAGAGAAATGCAAATCAAAACTGCAGTGAGGTATCACCTCACACTAGAATGGCTATCATCAAAAAGTCTACAAATAATAAACGCTGGAGAGAGTATAGAGAAAAGGGAAGCCTCCTACATTGTTGGTGGGAATGTAAATTGGTGCAGCCACTAAGGAAAACAGTATGGAGGTTTCTTAAAAAACTAAAAATAGAGTTGCCCTATGATCCAGCAATCCCATTCCTGGGCATATACATAGAAAAGATGAAAGTTCTAATTGGAAAAGTTACATGTACCCCCAATGTTCATGGCAGTACTATTTACAATAGCCAAGACATGGAAACAGCCTAAGTGTCCATCAAAAGATGAATGGATAAAGAAGATGTGGTATTTATATACAATGGAATATTACTCAGCTGTAAAAAAGAATGAAATAATGCCATTTGCAGCAACGTGGATGGGCCTAGAGGTTATCCTACTAAGCAAAGTAAGTCAGAAAGAAAAAGACAGATACCATATGATATCACTTATATGTGGAATATAAACTATGACACAAATGAACTCATCTGTAAAACAGAAACAGACTCATAGACATAGAGAACAGACTTGTGGTTGCAGGGGGGTGGGAGGGAGGAATGGATTGAGAGTATGGGATTAGCAGATGCAAACTATTATATATAGAATGGATAAACAACAATGTCCTACTGTACAGCACAGGGAACTATATTCAATATCTTATAAAAAAAGACTATAATGGAAAAGAATAAAAAATGTAGATCTCTACATATATTTATGTATAACTGAATCACTTTGCTGTATACCTGAAACTAACACAATATTGTAAATCAACTATACTTCAAGAAAAACAAAAGCAAAAACCACATGATCATCTCAATAGAAGGAGAAAAAGCACTGACAAAAATCCAACACCTTTTCATGATAGAAACACTTAACAAACTAGTAATAGAAGGAAGCTTCCTCAACCTGATAAGAGCACCTATGAAAAGCCTGTAGCCAACAGTATACTTAATGGTAAAAGACTGTATGAATTTCCCCTAAGATCAGAAATAAGACAAGGATGTCCACTCTTGCTACTCTACTCAACATTATGCTAGAGGTTCCAGCAGGGAAATTAAGCAAGAGAAAGAAACGAATGGAATTCAGATTGGCAAGGAAGAGTAAAACCATATTCACAGATGACATGATCTTGTATACAGAGAATCAAAAGAAAACAAGTGTACAAGCAAAAACTTGCTCACAAATATTCATAGCAGCACTACTCACAGTAGCCAGAAGGTGGAAATAACCCACATGTCCATCAACAGATAAATGGAGAAACAAAAGATGGTATATCCATACAGTACATTATTCCGCCAAAAAAAAACGTGCATGCTACAACATGGAGGAATCTTGTAAACATTATCCTAAGTGAAAGAATCAAGACACAAGAGGCCAAATATTATATGATTGCATTTATTGAAATAACCAGAGTTGGCAAATCCTTAAAGACATAAAACAGATTAGTGGTTCCCTAGGGTGGGAGGCGGGGGGAGAGGGAAACAAGGAGTAACTGTTTAATGGGTACAGGATTTCCTTTCAGGATGATGAGAATATTCAGGAACTAGATAGTGGTGATGGCTGTATAAATTGTGAATGCATTAAATGTCACTAATGGTAAATTTTTTTGTTATGTATATTTTACCACAGCAATAATAATAAAAACAAAGCACATATACCTACCATCCAGTTTAAGAAATAAAAGTTTTCAAATATGAAAAAGGCAAACTGACTTCAACAACAAAAATGGATTAATGTTTAAAAAAGAAACCTGTCGATGAAAAATTCATCAGTCGCTCTAAGAAAGAAATGGAAAATTTTATTTGAGCCTAACTGAGGATTGTAACCCAGGAACAGCCTCTCAGAAAGCTCCGAGAACTGTTCTACCCATTAGAGATCAAAATGCAGTTGTGTACGTTTTTTTTTGAGACAGAGGGCATACATTAAATGATGTATTATTGACAGTTTACATAATCCAGATCTGCAAGTACAAAGTGGTGGGTCATTGTGACCCCTTACAAGAGCAAGAAGGAATGTTATCTTTTAAGGAGTCATCTCGTTGATGCCAGGAGAATGTTGCTCTTTATGGTTGAGCAGGTATTTCTGCTGATGGGGGAGGTCTGGCCACTGCATGATGCAGATACACAATACACAGTAGAGGGGATGGAGGAGGCCAAAGGGCAGAGAAAAATTTTATGCTTAAATTTTTCTTTTCTTGCATACAATAAAATAAGAATTTTATTTTTGTTTTTATTCACAAAACAAAAGCAAGTTAGAGCCTCTTACTTCAAATATTATAGTATGCCAAATAACAAAATAATACGGTTCAGAGTTCCTTTGGTAGGTTGTGGGGAGCTATCATTGATTGAGCAATAAAGTGACACAATCAGAACTCTGCTTTAGGAAATCCATCTGGCATCACAAATTTGATAGGAGGGAGGCACAAGACCTCTTGCAGTGGTCTCAGCTACTTGAGGCACTAAACTGGGCATAGTAGGAATGGAAAGAAACATATGAAAGCCTGTATTTGCCCTTTTGTCTTTTTTTTTTAATGTTTATGGAGTATAGTTGATTTACAAATGTTGTGTTAGTTTCAGGTGTACAGCAAAATGAATACCTATATGTATTCATATACGTATATCCACTCGTCCTTTTTTTTTTTTAGATGCTTCTCCCATATAGGCCATTACAGAGTATTGAGTAGAGTTCCCTGTGTTATACAGCAGGTTCTTATTAGTTATCTATTTTATATATAGTAGTATGTATATGTCAATCCTAATCTCACAATTTATCCCCCCCCCTTATCCCCTGGTAACCATAAGTTTGTTTTCTATATCCATGATTCTACTTCTGTTTTGTAAATAATTTCATTTGTACCCCTTTTTTTAGATTCCACATATACACTGCACTTACAATCAGATTTCTGTTATAGCAGGAGATAGGTGACCAGAATATATATATATAGCAGTACCCCTCTAGCTACAAGCATATCTAGAGCTTCTCCAAAGAAAACATCAGACCAGGAAATATCAGGCAGCCTAAGATTTTTTTTTTGTTAAGCAAGGAGTTTACAATGTTTGTTTTCTTAGTCTATATCCAACTGGCCTAAAATAAGCAGCAGCTACCACGTACTGATCATTAGCTAACTGAATCATACATATTTTCTAATTAGCTCACTTAATCCTTTTTTACCCACTTGTGCAGTGAGTACTACTTAGGTCCATCTTATGGATGAGTAAACTGAGATTCAAAGAAAACAAGAAATTTGTCCTTTAAGGTATGGTGAGTTGGACTTCACACCTGGCTCCAAAGCCTGTACTCTCAGGAAGGAAAAAAAAAGTTAAAATTGAGAGGCATGGTGTTTTTGCTGTTCTAATCATGTGTCTATTCCACCTGAGCTTATCATAGTCTCCTTTCAAAAGGGTTAGAGTAAACTTACCCACTTTCCGGAAGTTTGAACATATTTATTTTAATCAGTCCTTTGGGAACTCACAAAAAGATTTATGTGCATCTCTTCCAAGAATGTTAAGCTGTTGCATTATCGTCTCAGAAGGATAAAGCCACAGGGCAAGGTCATGCTCCTGAGGTTGGGGTTGAGGGCCTCCACTAAGGAGCTGGCCTTTACCGTGCTAAGTATCAGAGAAGAGGTGGGAACTGAAACAGGAAACCAGAGACTAGATGGCCAGGAGGGGGAACTGCAGGTATTTGGCTGAGAGTTACTCTGTTGTTTACTTGAGAATTCATTTCAAGTCCCTCCTGGAAGGAAAGGAAAAGATGACCTTTGCAGCTTAGAGGCAGCCAGGCCTAGGCACCAAAGCTGAAGATGAATGGGTCTTATCTTAACAAAAGATCTTCCAGGCTCCTGTTACTCATGTTGTTCATTTCCCTCTTATCATCCCTCAGCCTTTGGTAAAATCTTATTTAAATTAACTAGGCCACAAAGAATTAAGAGAAGAGCTCTGTCTACTTTAGACCAGAGGCTAAAAGGGGAAACAAGAGTTGGGAGTTCAGCAGCCTACCCATGTCTCACCATTGTGCACCAGTGGTGTCCTTCCCCCCACTGCCTGTTGTGGAGGAACAGAGAGGTGATTTGTTTTAAGGAATCAGGGGTTCCTTATCCCTTTACCTTAGAACAGTGTTTTTCAAACTGCAGGTCAGACCCAGTAGTAGGTTATGGAATCAATTTAGTGAGTGTCAATCAGCACTTGTTTTTAAATGAAATGGAATAGGACTGGCAGGTACTTAGAAAGTTTAACTATTGTTCTGTGAGTTTTTGTTTCAGTTTTAGAAAATATAAAGTTGTGTGTGGGTACTGGTCACCATGTAAAATGTATTTCTTACTGTGCATCACGATCAGAAAAGTTTGAATACCACTGCTATAAGTATCAATATTTATCTAATGAAATCAGAGTTATCAAGGGAAAAAAATGGGTCCTTATATTTCATTGTATTTTTCTTGCACTTTAGAATTTCAGAGATTTTTCCCTTTAACACATGTAAAAAATAACCTCATTTTAACAAATTCTTTTGGGTGCTTTCATTGAGGAATTTTGCACTATTTAATAGTTCACAGCTCTGCCAACTCCTTTGTTTGGTCTGCCAGGAATGAAGACACAAAACGGCTAGTGAGTTTAGGTGCCTGGAAATAGTGATCTTTGGTGGGACTTGAACTTCTTTAACCTCTTCAGTTCCTTTAAGAGTGAAAGGTATACACCCTCCCCTGTTGCATCTGTGATGTAATTCACCCAGGCCTGCTTCTGGACAGGTATACTGTGACTTCACCTGAAATTGCTACTCATCACTGCCTAATTGCTTGGTCCTTGTAGTCATTATTGTGATGCTAGATAAGTGTCATTGTATAGTTTAACTACCTGTCTTTCTGGAATTAAGACAGGTTACAATGTCCCCTCTCGTACCCCCTGCTCCCTTGAGTTCAATAATAAATATTTATACCATTAATTCTAAACCTTAATCATACTGACTTACATGTGATTACTGTTTCACACGTGTATGCCACAGTTAATGTGAATTCATTTCTCTCCCAGACATTTTTCATCACTTTATAAGTTTAGTTTACAAGCCAAGTACTCAGATATCTGTTTCCTTCTAGGTCATCACAGAAGGACAGTAGTACCTCAGTTATGGGTCATGGCTTGGGAGAATAAAAAAGTTCTTTACCAAAGCAGATGAGCAAAAAGATTAAGTAGTATCTCTTTAGTGATAGCAGTCAATAATTATAACTTATAATAATTTACAATTTAAGGGGAAACTGAGGAAATCCCAACAAAAGCAAAATCTTAGTATAAATAGTTAACTCTGACATTTAATCCATCCTAGATGACCAGTCTAAACCAATCATGGCTATTCTATTCCCTTGTCAGTAATTGGTTCAAAATTAGGTATGTGATATACTTCCTCTTAGATATACTTCCTCACTTCTAAGAGTGGTCTTCTTTCTCTGGATATTGGCATGTCTGGGTTATGATGCCAAGAACTTTTGCTATCGTCTTTCTCTTGCCCGAGGATGAAGCTGTTACTTGAAGGATGAAGCTCGTTCAGAAGCATGACAGAGTAAAGGTTGGAAGAGACCTGGATCCTTCATGACACTGTTATGCAATGGCATCTATCAACCTTGCCCTACCTCTGAACTTCCTAGTTATACGACATAATAAATGTCCTTATTGTTTGAGTATTATTCACAGTGTGAATGGGTTTTATTAATTATTTACAGACAAATCATTCTAACGGTACTAATGAATGTTAGTGCCAGTTGATAACACTGATTTTCCCCAAATGCTGGTAAAATGCTTTCTTCACCTCATCCCATATTTTCCAGCAAAGTTAGAGAACCCTTTGGAGAATATACATGGCTCCAAATTTTTTAGAAACTCTAAAATTTTTGGAAACTCTCCCAGGTACCCAGCGCTCAATGTCTTGTCAGGATTAGTTTATGTCAAAAGCTGCTATTCTCTTCCTTTTAGCCAAGTACTCCATTGACCTCCATTGCAGACTCAGACCAGGTTTGAGAACTTAATTCTTTCCTTAACAGGAAGCATATGGAAGTTCCCAGGTATCAAGATGCTGCATACTGTTTGTGCCTGTATCTGTTACTTAAACTCTGCATAAGTTCTGAACTCTTTAGACTGCTTGACTAGGTTTCTGACTCCATATTTCCTTTCTTCTTGCCTGTGTTACTGACACACGTTGAAGAGACTACTTCCAACTTTACCTTCACCAGCTCCCCTGTTGTTTAAACCTCACCTGCCTACCTGAATTCCTTATTCATTCCTTCTATGTCTTGCAGTGTCTTTATGTTTCTTTAAAGCATGGTAAAATGTATTTACAAGAAGGAAATGAATAGCCCAAAGTACATCAGAGAAGTCTTTGAGCAGGAGTGACTACAGTAGTGGTTCATAGTTTCTTATGCCCATTTTCTTAGTTAAGAATTTATAAGCTGTTATGGTTGAATGCTCTGCATGAATTGTTGTAAAAGTTTCACATGTATATTGAATTTAGTTTACTACCAAAGATTCCAGAGAGAGAGGAGAAATTAACCAGAGAGGTTTATTTCAAGAGCAACTTTTGTTAATTAAAATATCGTTAGAAATAGTTCAGTATATAAAGTTAATAACTTCTTTAATATAGCCATTTGTCATTTATAGACACCAACCCATTAACCTGAGTAATCAACTCTGGTTTTGCTTCAATTCCACTTAGTAGGTATAGGGGTAAGCACAGATTTTTCTCTGGCTTGTGTTTGTAAAATAACTTCCTGCAATCTGCTTTATGTGCATTTACACATATGAAAAGAAATCAAAATATATTACAGAGCCTTTATTCTTATATATTAACTATGTGAAGTTTAATTTCCTACCCATCAAAATATTTTTCCTTTTAATTAATTATCAATTAGGTTCTCTTTTTCTTCTTATAATACACTCCCAAATTACTTTTCTACCTGCTATATAATTCTATGAAACTTTTATTATGTGTAGGAAAACATTATTCTGGATCCAGATCTCCAAAGGCTTTTCTAAAAAGCAATTTATCATTGCTTTTTATTTAAAAAATTTTATACTTCAAAAGACTACCAAGAAAATAAAAAGACAACCCAAAGAATGGGAGAAAATATTTGTAAATCATATTTGATAAGGGATTTATATCCAGAATATATAAAGAGCTTTACACTCAATGACAAAAAGACAAATAACCCAGTTAAGAATGGGAAAAGGACATTTCTCTAAAGAAGATATGCAAATGACCAATAAGCACGTGAAAAGACACTCAACATCATTACTCATTAGGGAAATACAAATCAAAACCACAATGAGATACCACTTCACACCAACTAGGATGGATGGTTATAATAAAAAAGACAGACAATAATAAGTGTTGGTGAAGATTTGGAGAAATCACAGTCTTAATATATTGCTGGTATGATTGTAAAATGGTGCAACCACTTGAGAAATCAGATTGGAAGTTCCTCGAGTGGTTAAACATAGAGTTATCATATGAGCTAGCAATTCCACGCCTAGGTATATACCCAAGAGAACTGAAATCATGTGTCCACACAAAACTTGTACACAGTTCATAGCAGCACTATTCATAATAGCCAAAAAGTGGAAACAATCCAAATGCCTGTCAGCTAATGAATGGATAAACAAAATGTGGTATTTCTGCACAATGGAATATTACTGGGTCGTGTTATGGACTGAATGCTTGTGTCCCCACCCCTCAAATTCATATGCTGAAGCTCTTACCCCCAATGTGATTTTATTAGGAAGTGGGGCCTTTGGGAGGTAATTAGGTTTAGATGAGGCCTTGAGAGTGAAGCCCCCATGCTGGGATTAGTGCCTTTCCAAGGAAACAAAGAGATACTAGAGCGTCCTCTTTTCACTAAATGTGGCTGACTGCTAGCCAGGAAGAGGGCCCTCACCAAGAACCAAATCTTCTAGCACCTTAATCTTGGACTTCACATTCTCCAGAACTATGAGAAACAAGTGTCTATTGTTTAAGCCACCCAGTGTATTTTGTTATAGCACCCCAACGTGACTAAGACAGGTTGTGAAATGAATGAAGTATTGATACTTGCTACACATGGCATGTATCAAAATATACAAAATTTTGTTTTCTTTTGTTTTAAAGAAAACAAAAAATATTTGTTTTCTTTAAAAAAATTAATGATTTTAGGGCAGTGAAAACACTCTATATGATATTATAATGATAGATATGTCATTATACTTTTGTCCGAATCCATAGACTGTTCAAACAAGACTGGACCCTAAGGTAAACTATGGACTTTAGGTGATTATGATGTGCCAATGTAGGTTCATCCATGGTAAAAAATGTACCATCTAGTGAGTGATACTGATAATAGGAGAGGCTATGCATGTGTGGGGGTAAGGGGTATATGGGAAATCTCTGTATCTTTCTCTCAATTTTATTGTAAACCTAAAATTGCTCTGAAAAGAATTGTCTTTAAAAAAAGAGATGAGGAATTTCCCTGGTGGCACAGTGGTTAAGACTCCGTGCTCCCAAGCAGGGGGCCTGGGTTCGATCCCTGCTCAGGGAACTAGATCTCACGTGCATGCCGCAACTAAGGAGCACACCTGCTTCAACTAAGACCCAGTGCAACCAAATAAATAAATAAATATTAAAAAAAAAAAAGATGAATGAGGGACTTCCCTGGAGGTCCAGTGGTTAAGATACCAGGCTTCCATTGCAGGGGGCATGGGTTCAGTCCCTGGTGGGGAACTAAGATCCCACATAAAGTGTGGCAAGGCCAATAAATAAATAATGAATGAATGAATGAATGAATGAATGAAAATTCCCAAGTATAGCAACAGACTAGCAACCAGATGCATACTAATTTGCCTATGCTTCCCTTCTCTACAATTTCTTACAATTTTAAATTGAAATTATCAGAGAAGAGACTGGGAACAGTAGGAAATTCATAGAATCAGAAACTTTGAAATCTGAAAGAAACCTTGGTCCAACCACTTCCTTTCACAGACCAGTTACCAAGATATAGGAATTGATGACTGGTGTAAGGTCACACCAGAGAGGCAGTACCGTGTCCAGAGTCCGGGTCTTCTGACTTAATAAAATGTTTCTTCCTGTTGAAAGGAAAGAAACAAATTTGAAAGCTCTTTTTCTCTACTTATCAAAAACCTATATGTTTTACTTTGATGGGGTCTCTGAATCAGATCAGTGATTCCTAACTTGAAATGCACTTCCTTAATTTACAGTACACCACAATCTGCAGCGTATCCAGGGAAGGGCAATAAGGATTGTGAAGGAGCTAGAAACCATATCGTACAAGGAATCTTGGAGTGAACTCAGGGCATTAAGGGTGGAAAAAAAGTAAATTTAAGGAGGAATTTGGCAGCTGCCCTCAGGTATCATAGATTCTTTGGAAGAGCTACTGGAAGGAACTTAAGAGCTAGAAGAGGTCCAACCCCTTCATTTTCATTTTACAGATCAGATGGTGTAATGAGGCTCAGAGTGGTTATGATTCTGACCTAACCTCACATGGCTAGTTACTGGCTGACCTGAGAATATAACTCTGGATGTCTGAATCAAAGGCAGTTGTGCTTTTTGTAGTTCCAGGGATTTATGAATAGAGGATATAGGAAGGTCAATTTTAACTACTTGTGAAAAAGAACTTTCTGGCAATTAGAGCTCTTCAAAAATGCAATGGACCGCTATGTGGTGTAGTGGGCTCTCTGATGCTGGAAACAGTTAAAATAAATGGCCAGTGTACCTGCTTAATTAGACATTAAGGTGAGTTGGATTGCTTCCAATCAACTCTAACATGTGGTTCCATATTAATTTTAAGGTTAAAAAGAATGTAAAACAAGGCAATATTTAGCATGACAGTAAAAGCAGAATTCTAGAATCTTAAAAGCAAAACAAAACTCACTTTGTAGAAATAAACAATACATTTCCATTAAAGAATACCAGAATAAAATGCAGGCACGGTAATCATTGTCAAAATAAGAGTGATGCCCTGAAAACAAAGAATTTTACTTTTCAAGAAATAAAAACAGAAGAGAAGAGTGTACATTTTTAGATTTGGATTATCTGTCAAAATAGAAATGGACACCACTGTGAAACAGACCGTATGAAGTGGAGTGGAGGACATATTCTCATCGCATTTACATCATAATGAACAGGCTTTGGAGTTACCAGCGTAGGACAGTGGGTAATCATGGTAGAAATTCTATGTATAATTTTCTCTAGAGGTAATTAAAAATCAGGAGATGGATAGGCTAAGAGATAATTCCTACAATTAAAGGGCTATACAGACAGTACCAGCACTTCAACACCCACAATGAGACAACAAAACATAAGCAGCTCAGCTGGAGCAAAGATTGCAAGTTACACTTAACAATTATATAAGAAGTGCTTTTTTTAAAGAACAATTGTGAATTTTTTTTTATTTACCAGATCCTCAGGAATAAAAAAGTCACATTCTAATTCAAGTTGCTTTTTAATAACTAATGAAACATTTTTTACAAATAAATTCGTAGCATTTATAAACTCAGAGGCTCATATGCATGATAGAATGTGGCCTTCCCCATCTCAGTAATGGCAACTGAATTCCTCCAGTAGCTCACTTTAGAATTATCTTCAACTCCTCTCTTTTTTCATATTCCACATCTAAAACCTATCAGCTCTATCTTCAAAATATATTCAGAATCTGACCACTTCTTACCATATCCATTGCTGCTACCCTGGTCGAAGCCATCATTATCTCTTGCATGGATTCTTCTAACTGGCCTTTGTACTTTGGATTTTGCTCTGCCTTCAGCCTATTCTGAATCCTGCAGCCAGAGGGACTCTTTTTTTATTTTTAAGTTTTGTCTACAATTTTGGCTTTCAGGGTTTCAGTTCCCTGACCAGGGAAGGAACCTGAGCCACAGCAGTGAAAGCACAGAATCCTAACCACTAGACCACTGGGGAACTCCCCAGAGGGACTCTAAAAATAAATGCCAACTTCTCAACACAAAGAAAAAAATTTTTTTTTCTAATTCTTTAATTTTGTATCTATTTCAGATGATGGATGTTGACTAACCTTATTGTGATAATCATTTCATTATGTATGTAAGTCAAATCATTATGCCGTACGCCTTAAACTTATACAAGTGCTATATGTCAATTATATCTCAATAAAACTGGAAGAAAAAAAAGTTTAAATAAGTAAAAACAAAAAAATTGAAGTAATGATATTTTTGTGTTAGTAATCTAATTATAATAAAACAAGGCATTCATGTGTTCAACAAAAACAAAAAAATGCCAACAGCATCCACCCTCCAATGGCTTTCCATCATACTCCTCACAATGGCCTGCAAGGCCATCCATGATCTGGCCCCTTATTTTCTGATCTCATCTACAGCAACCTTCACTCGTTCCACTCCAGTCACACTGGCCTTCTTGTTTATCCACAAATATACCATGCATACACCCATCTCAGGGCTTTGTACTTGCTGTTCTCTCTGCCTAAATTGCTCTTCTCCCAGATAACCTCAGGTCTCACGTCCTCATCACCTAACTCTACTCCAACACCACTTTCTCAGTGATGTCTTCCTTAACCATGCCGTTTAAAATCTCAGTTGGCATGACATATGCGTTCCTTGCCCACTATATTTTCCTCCTTGTTTCCTCTTACCTTATTACATGCCATACAATGTACCTGTACTTTTTATCGTCAGTCCCCCCATCAGAATATAAGCTCTAATGGTCAGAGATTTTTGTCTGTTTTATCTACTGTACCCAGTACAGCGTTGTACTGGTACTAATGGACCTAGCACAGTGCTTGGCACATAGTAGGTACTAAATAAAATTTTGTTTAATTAATTAGTTAATTAGCAAGACCTCACTTTTTATAGTAAGGACTTTTATATGAAAAGTACTTAGGCTATTGATAACTAGAACAGATGACTTATTTTTAGTTTTAGATTGACAATTGCTTGCACTTGTAGTACATTTTAGAAATTTTCAGGTAGAGGGTAAATTGCAGTTTTTGGGGGGTTTTTTGGCCACACAGCACAGCATGTGGGATCTTAGTTCCCTGACCAGGGATCGAACCCATACCCCTGCTGTGGAAGCACTGAGTCTTAACCACTGGACTGCCAGGGAAGTCCCCTAAACTGCAGTTTTAATGAGTGATGAATTAGACAACCCCTGGGCATAGGTAAAAGTAGACATTTGCTTGAGGCAATGTATCCAGAGGGAAAATTAGAATTTTCTTAACTATAGATTATATTTAGCCAAACTAGAAAAATATTTATGTGTTTTATGAACCTGTGTAAAATTCCTTTACCCAACCTCAGCAATAATTCAGGGATTGAAAATAAAATAAACCAAAATCCAAAACAGGAGCATCAATATGTCACTATATTTCATCAGCTAGTCTCAAAACCAAAGGTAAGCAGATTCACTTAAGATTGCCAAAATTGATTTAATAAGTAAATCCAAATACTATATATACATCAGTGTTTTAAGAAGGGTAAATAGTACTTGAGATTGGTAAATTAGTGGCAACATTAGATCTTCTGATTTCTAATATACTTTAAATTACCTAATTAAATATTATTACTAAAATATGTATTCGATATTTATTAGAGCTGCTTATAGAATTATCGTAAACATTGAGAAAATATTCCTACTTTTTTATGTTTATAAATAACCATTTCTATTGCCAGTCAGGGGCGAAGAAAATTTACTCAGTGCAAAAGCATGCTCCATTATGCTATTTGAAAGGAAACTGCTCTCTGTTTTCTACATAGCAGCAATATTATTTCATGTGATTTCCTTTCGAATGGAATATTCCATGAGTACAGGAGAGATGAGGGGTATTTTTTTCTAATTTTTTTTTGAAATAAATAATTGTACCAGGAGAGATGAAGTTTTATAAACACTTTGAATCTGATTAAGATATGAAATCAGGGAAATTCCCTAGCGGTCCAGTGATTAGGGCTCCACGCTTCCACTGCAGGGGGCATGGGTTCGATCCCTGGTTGGGGAACTAAGATCCCCGCATGCCGTGGCCAAAAAAAAAATTTAACAAAAAAAAAAGATGTGAAATCAAAGTTGGTAATAAAATAGAAGCACCTTTGAGTAAAATGGAGTTAAATATTATAATTTTTATTAAAATGCCTGTTTCATTTGTATGGAATAGTGTATAAATATCACATATGCATAGTTTTGAATAACCATGATAAATCTGTGTACCCACTACCTGGGTGAAGAAAGAGCATTACTAGTACCAGTGCTCTGTGTGCCCCTCCCCATCACATCTCCCTGTTTCTTCCCAGAGACAACTATCATTTTGATTTTGTGTCCACCATTCATTTGCTTTCCTCAAAGCCCCACCATTTGTGTATCTATCCCTACAGAATATATTGTTTAGTTCTGAAAACCTGAGTAGCAATAACAAACCTAGCTGTATAAAGAAAAGGCAATATTGTCATCACTTGTTGAAGGCTATCAGGAAAAAATATGCTGAACAGAGTCTCTGGGTGATAGTCTGGCTTCAGCTCCTCTGAGGGTTTACAAGAGACTTCCTCTATCTGTAGTAACTCCTGGGAAACAGAAAGCTTAATATACTCCCCCCCATCTGACACAGATGTGTTGTGGACCAGATACCGGTCACACAGCCGAGGTTTGGTCAGACAGGGAGGGCTGCTCCGAAGTTTCTACTTTTAACTCCTATGGCCTACATCTAGGTCTTAAGAGTAAGTCAAGCCAGAATCCTTTTGGGATAGAATGATGGTCCTCAGATGAAGAGGAGAGTAGACCTTCATCAATACAGGAAAGAGACATTCAAACACAGATAAGAACCTGGGTCAAACTCACACAGGTATCCTCAGGCTAAAAGAGGGTATAATGGCAGAGGATGTTGGTGATGACAGTGCTGACTGTGTCTGATTCTTGAGTCATACTGCCCTACCTGGACTGGTTACCCCCATGTGTGGGGCACAGCTGTCATCTGAGATTCCCTCTCCCCTATGTTGGGTCTCTTACTCCCTGTATTACGTCTTCCCCTTTCTTGGTTTATTCTCCTATATTGGTGAAGCATATCTTCCAGTAGCATCTTAAGAAATGATAAATGGGAAATAAATTGAGATTTTTTAAAAAAATATTTATTTATTTTTGTCTGCATCAGGTCTTTGTTGCTTGGGATCTTCGTTGCAGCATGCAGGCTTCTCTCTAGTTGTGGCACAAGGGCTCTGTAGTTGTGGTGTGTGGGCTCCAGAGCCCATTGGCTCTGTCGTTGCGGCACACAGGCTCTCTAGTTGTGGCTCATGTGCTCAGTAGTGGCGGTGTGTGGGCTTAGCTGCCCTGCGGCATGTGGGATCTTAGTTCCCTGACCAGGGATCGTACCTGCGTCCTCTGCATTGGAAAGTGGATTCTCAACCACTGGACCACCAGGGAAGTCCTACTGAGATTTTTTTTTTCCTATTTACTTATTTGGTTGCACCGGGTCTTAGTTGCAGCTTGTGAGGTCCTTAGTTGTGGTAGGTAGTCTCCTTAGTTGTGGCTTGCTGGCTCCTTAGTTGTGGCAGGTGGGCTCCTTAGTGGTGGCAGGTGGGCTCCTTGGTTGTGGCAGGTGGGCTCCTTAGTTGCAGCTCACCAGATCCTTAGTTGTGGCATGTGAACTCTGGGTTGCGACATGCACGTAGTTCCCTGATCAGGGATCGAACCTGACCCCCCTGCATTGGGAGCACAGAGTCTTATCCACTGCACCACCAGGAAGTCCCCTCACTGAGATCTTGAATGTCTGAAAATATCTATGCTCAATTCTCATTCTTGATTGATAATTTCTGAGGATAGGACTTTAGGTTGGAGATCATTTTGTACAGAATTTTGAATGTATTTCTCTTCTTTCTTGAAAGCCTATCTTCTTGCTTCCAGTGCTGCTGTGGAGCAGTCCAAAGTTGTTGCTTTTCTTTATCCTTGTGTGTAATCAACCTGTTTACGTTTTTTCCTGAGAGCTATAGGAATCATTTCTTGGTCCAGTGTTCTGAAATTTCACAAGTGACTTGTTATGAATCTCTCTTCATCTGTTTTCCTTGGCACTTCATGGGTTCTTGTAATCTGGAAACGCAAGTCCTTACATTTTCATAATTTTTCTTTAATAATTTTGATGATTTTCTTTGTTCTACTTTTTCTATTTCTGCCATTTTATTATCCTTTTTCTCCTATTTTGCATCCATCTCTCTCTCTCTCTGTCTCTCTCTCTTTTTGTTCTACTTTCAGGGATGCTTTCTTCAACTTTATCTTCTAACCCAACTTTTAAGGTTTTTATTTGTTTCATTTTTGTGTTTTCTCCTTCTATCAAGCTTTTAATTCCCAAAGACTCTTTTTTATTCCTGTTACATGGCATCCTGCTCTTGTTTCATGGAAGCCGTATTTTTAAAAAATTAACTCTTGGGCTTCCCTGGTGGTGCAGTGGTTGAGAGTCCACCTGCCGATGCAGGGGACACGGGTTCGTGCCCCGGTCCGGGAAGATCCCACATGCCGCGGAGCGGCTGGGCCCGTGAGCCATGGCCGCTGAGCCTGCGCATCCGGAGCCTATGCTCCGCAACGGGAGAGGCCACAACAGTGAGAGGCCCGCGTACAGCAAAAAAAAAAAAAAAAACAAAAAAAACTAGCTGTAGAGAAAGATGGTGAAGCACTCATTCCTGGCTACTTTGGTATATCAGGAGGTGGGTCTTTTTCTCTAGCAGGACTTTCTCTCCATTAAAAAATTAGCTGTTATGGGAATTCCCTGGCAGTCCAGTGGTTAGGGCTCTGCGCTTTCACTGCAGAGGGCACGGATTCAATCCCTGGTCAGAGAACTAAGAACCTGCATGCTGTGCGGCACAGCCAAAAAAAAAAAAAAGAAGAAAAATTAGCTGTTAGTGTGCCATTTTTTCAGAGCCATGGTTTCCTCTAGATGACATGAGTAGTAATGAATTCATAGAGCAAATTAACACAGGGACTTACAGTTAAAATGCACACAAAGAAAACCTTTAATGACTAATCCCACTGTTGACTTTTTAGGTGTGGCAGAGCACTGACTGGGAGATGATTTTGGTCACACCACTTATGCCTAGGTGCAGGATATATTAGGATTCAGTAAAATGTTCCCATTTGTCATCCCTCACCACATGAAAATTCATTATTTTTAAAAGTGAAAGTGATTAATTTTACAAACTGGGTTTTTTGTGATATGCAAGAAACAGCTAACTGAAATGCTTACTGAAACTCTACGCTTAGAGGCAAAAACAAATGCCTCTGCACGGTGGCTTCTAAATATACATGGGGCACATAGTTACTAGTGACTGAGCAAGCTCAGCTCCACTGAAGCTAATGAGGGGAAAGGGCAAGGAGCTAAGTAGAAATTTGTACATTTTACATTTGGTTTTTGTGTGTCTATTTCTGGATCCCTCAGGAAGGAAGCATTGTGAGATAGGACACTTTTTATGCTGAACACATTCTAGACATTGAAAAACGTGTACCTTTTTTTCTTTGACCTAATACTACCATAAAATTTCATCCCTTTCAAGAACAAATCTTAAGCCACAGTAAATGCTGCAGTTTAATATAATAAAGGATTTCATTAAGCGTCTCCCCTGATTATTTCTGCCTGAATTTTTGTCGTTTCTGTAAGATGAAGTATGTCTGAAAAAACTAAGAAATTAGAGATTATTACTGATATTTTTACTCTGTTTGAACCTAAGGAAAAATATGATTATATAAAAGTACACTTGGCTCGACCGGCAGAGGCACAGGCATGCGAGCAGGTGAGGGTGGGGAGGAGACCAAGGCAGGAAGATACGGCTCTTGGCCTCAGAAGATTCAGTCTCAGCAGAAAAATGCCAAAAAGCAAGCTGGACAAAAGAAGCAAGGACATGACCAAAAGGCTGCTGCCAAAGGTGCCCTAGTATATACCTGCACTGTCTGGAGGACACAAATGCCAGACCCTAAGACCTTCAAGCAGCACTTTGAGAATAAGTATCCTAAGACTCCACTTCCTCCAGAATTAGCTGATGTTCGGGAGTGAAGCGGTTTACAGTGAATTCGCGACACCTTTGACTCTTCTACTGTCTCAGACCTTAGGTAACAAACCTGCTCTTTTCTAACAAACCACTGATCATCAGAAATAAAGGGGTTGCAGAAGCACTCTTTTCTTTTCTTTTTTTTTGCGGTACGAGGACCTCTCACTGTTGTGGCCTCTCCCGTTGTGGAGCACAGGCTCCGGACGCGCAGGCTCAGCGGCCATGGCTCACGGGCCTAGCCGCTCCGCGGCATGTGGGATCTTCCCGGACCGGGGCACGAACCCGTGTCCCCTGCATCGGCAGGCGGACTCTCAACCACTGCGCCACCAGGGAAGCCCAGAAACACTCATTTTTATGCTGTTCCCTTTTGGGCTTCACGCAAAGACAATTCTGTGTAAATGTACAGTTGACTCTGATTTGGAAATCTGAAAATTGGTCCATCCTTGTAAAAAATTTGTTTACAATTATAATTATATTGATGCTCATATTGTGTGAATTGACTCATTTAATAAAGTGGTACCTTGATTTCACAACAACAGCAGTAACAACACAAAAGTACACTGTGTATACCAGTCGCATGTGTACTGATGAGCAATAGCCAAAACAAAACAAAATTTCCCTCCTAGTATTTTATAAGTAAGAGCTTCCTGTAATAGTCCAGGAGACTGATGTTCAAGTTATTCCAAAGAACAGAAAAGTTGAAAACTTAAAAGCATTACTAATTATCTATAAAATTGGTCTTATTTATATTTTTGTACCTTATTTTGATGTTCAAAGACATTTATAGAAAACCTTAAATAAAACAAAATGTATGTCAGGTGTCATACACAAATTAGACAATTAATAAATACTTTTAATTTTTATGAGACAGGTACTTTTTCTAGAAGCTGGGAATTCAGTGGGATGGAGATGGAGGCCCTGACCTCCAGGAAATTCCCTTTTTGTGAGGGAAGGCAGAATTCTTAGGAATTTCATTAATCAGGAAGCCATTTATTGAGCACCTACTATGGTCAGGCCCAGTATGTGCCCTGGGGGTGCCAAGATTAAAGACAAATTTCTTGCCTTCAGGGAGCTCACCTCCTATGTCGAGTCAGAAAAAATAGTCTAAAATGGACTGAAGACCGTTGAAAACCTCCAGATCCTCTAATTTTACTCTAATTTGTGATTTCATCAAACTCTTTATCTATAAAACGAGAATAATATGACTTCACTTAGAGCTTTGTTGTGCACATTAAATAGCATCATGTAGCAATGTGGACCCTAGGTAGTCAGGCTCCTGACTGGCTCAGTGACTCCTCAGCTGTAGCAATCCTATTTCATGCCTCAGCAGACTGACAAATTACTACTTGTCCTGGAGATTCATGGCCACTTGTGATATTTAAAAACTTAAGTGTTAAATTGTGGGATGCTGGGTCCATGTGGTAAGGGATATGTTTGGGGTAAAAACAGGCTGTCATGAGACTATATAGAAAGGACACCTGAGTGGGGAGTTAGGGTAGGTGTAGGGAATCCTGAGGTGAGGCTTGAAGGGAGTTAGTCTGAGGGTGGAGAAAAGAACAAGCTTTTAAAGCAGAAGAGATTGGGCAAGTAGGTCAAGGTCAGGGAGAGAAGCCTGGTGCTTTAGAGTCACAGGTATTTCAGTAGAACTAGAGCCTGAGCAGGGATTTGAAACCGTTTTTTGTGCCACAACTCACTTTGTCCATCTGGTAAAGCCAATGAACACTTCTCAAGATTAATACTTTTATTTTTAAAAATATTTATTTATTTATTTTTGGCTGCGTTGGGTCTTCGTTGCTGTGTGCAGGCTTTCTCTAGTTGCGGAGAGCAGGGGCCATTCTTCTTTGTGGTGCATGAGCTTCTCATTGTAGTGGCTTCTGGCACGTGGGCTTCAGTAGTTGTGGCACACAGGCTCAGTAGTTGTGGCTCACGGGCTTAGTTGCTCCGCGGCATGTGAGATCTTCCCGAAACAGGGCTTGAACCCGTGTCCCCTGCATGGGCAGGCGGATTCTTAACCACTGCGCCACCAGGGAAGTCCCAAGAGTAATATTTTAAAATGTATAAAGTAGGAAACTATTAACTTACAGTGAAGTTATCAGAATACCTAAAATACAAGTGCAACATTTGTATTTTTTTATTAATCCATTAATAATAAGTTCTACTAGTGGGTGTAATAACTACTATAATTTCAGAGTAGCAATGAGGATAAATAACGTCTGTGATATCTGCAATAACTGGAATGTACTGTGAAAATATCTAATTTCTGTTGGTTGCAAAGTCACACATTTAATAGTACTGTGGTTTATTGCCCACATTTATAACTGGAGGAATTCCTAAATTTCAATGAATGATCAGTAAAAATAAAGATGTATTTTTTTTGTCCTATCCAACTTCAACTTACTATAGACCCCAGGTAATGAACCCCTGGTTTTAGGCTCTATCTTCTAAACAGGTTTCCCTGCCTTCAGTCAGATCCTGCCTCTAATCCAGTGTCTGGTTTGGGAATGCACAAATCTGATAAAGCCATTCCTTTCCCTAAAACTCTTCATTTGTTCTCCTGGCCTTTAGGATTAAGTCTAAATTCTTTTTTGTGATTCATAAATCCCACCAGGACTGGTTTCTCTCCACTTCCTAACTCCTCCTCTCTTTCCCTGCCAAACAGAACTTAAACACAATCCTCTCTTGCCTTCCCACTTACTAGTTGTTTTTTTCTGATGGGAATCCTCTTCCTTGACTCCAACCCTTCTCTGCTTGGTAAACTCCTTAGTGATCACCTCCTTCAGAAATCTGATTTACCAAGGTCTGCATGGTTCCTGGCTTCCAGGGTTTACATAGCACTGGGGGAGACAGATAACTACACTTCTAATTATAACACAATGTGAGAACTGCCTTGTTTACTCTTTTACCCCCAGAGCTTAGAACTGCTTGCCCCAGTACCTGCTTAGTGCCTAAGTGTCAACAACACACAATGTTCATTTCACTGCAGTCCATGTGAATGGGTCCCTCTGGAGTTGTGTGAGTATACTATTTTATTGATAAATAAACAAATGAGTGAGTGGCCTCAGCTGAGTGAGGAAGAGTCCTGCAGAGATTGGGGCAAGAATCATCCTTAGATTACGTGTAACTGTTTTTTTAATTAATGATCTTAATGTTTTTTGAATTCACTTTTATGTATAGTTTAGAAGAGAGGAACATTTCAAGGGCTTAAAAGAGCCACTTGTTCTGATTATAAAAGTATTACAAGTTCATTTGTAGGAAACTTGAAAAATGTACAAAATATACAAAAATAAAATCAGATATTATAAACAATCCCATGGCTAGGTGGAATTGCCTTGGAGTGTTTATATCAATGATATTTGAAATTGACTATAAACCATATTGAATATATATTTGGGCACTGATTTCTTGATTCCGAAAGTGTAAATTATGTAAAACATGAAGAATATGTTTATCATTGAGATTTGGCTTTTCCTTTATTAATCATTGCATTTAGCAAATATTTTCTAAACATAAAACATGAGTCAGGCACTGGGCTTGACAATCTGAAGAATATAAAGATAAATTGGACACTGATCCCATGACTCCAGTATTTACAGATTACTAGGGAGATCAGACCCATTTGGAACCTTAATGCAAGGCAGTAAGGATATGTGACTTAAGAAAGCTGCAGTCAGCCAGAGGGAACTTTTTAAAGCTAAATTAGGTCATGTCATGTTCCTACTTAAAAACTTCACTGGATTCTCATGCAATTTATTTTTATTTATTTATTTATTAAATTTATTTTTATTTTAATTAAATAATTTTTTATTGGGAGATAATTCACATATCATAAAATTCACTTTTTAAAGTGTACAGCTCGTAAAGTTGTGCAGACATCTCTCACTGGATTTTTAAATAAAATCCAAACCCTTAACAATGGCATATAGCTTTGTGTAATGTGGCTCTTGCCTGCACCTCTCCAATTTATTTCTTGAAACATTTGCCTTTGCAATTGATTTTTCCTTAACCTGGAATCCTGGAATCCTTTTTCTACTGGCATTTAACGCTGCTGGCTCATCTTGAGGGTCTCAACTGAAATGATACCTCTGAAGAGAAGTTTCTTCTGAACACAGTCTCCAAAAATAGCCCTCCCACCTACCCAACTACTCTTTGTCATGTCACTCTATTTTCTTCACTGAATTTACTTATAGTCTGTAAATGGTTGTATATTACTTATTTGTTAGGGTATAAATTTCATGGAACAGGGATTTTTTGTTTGTTTGTTTGTTTTGGCTCTCTTTATTCATTGGATCAGGGCTCAGGAAACCATGGCCCACAGGCCAAATCTTGTTTGCCACCTGTTTTTGTATGGCCCACAAGCAAAAATGGTTTTTACATCTTTAGATCATTTTAAAAAAATCAAAAGAAGTATAATGTAACATGACATATGAAAATTCTATGAAATCCAAATTTCAGGGTTCATAAATAAAGTTTTATTGGAGCATAGCCACTCTCATTGGTTTAGGTAGTATCTATAGTTGCTTTCTCACTACAGGAGCAGAGTTGAATAGTTGAAACAGAGACCATATGGTCTGCAAAGTTTAAGATATTTACTGCCTATTTATTAAAAAAAAAGTTTGCTGACTAATGCATTAGATCTTAAACTCCTTGAGGGCACAGTGTTTTGCACACAAAAGATATTCAGTACATGCTGCTGGATTAAATTGAAACTCTAAAATCTCTTGATTTTATTTTTCTGACTTAAAATTCCTTGTCTGGATCTACACAATTATATACACCCATCAGGTAGTATCTAATATGGATAGGTAGTATCTTAATATGAAAAGAAGTTTTAGTTAAAGTCTATTTATCCCTTACAGACTAATAAGGGATACATTTACCTAACTCTAATACTAGGCCGAATGTGTTAAATGCCATCAGAAAGCTTACATGTTACCGACTTCAGAGTAAAACAGGACATATTAAGCTAGAGCAATTGAGGAAAGATCTCTGAGTTTCAGAGTACTTGACACTGGACACTCAGGTCATATGGGAAGACCTAGAACAAAATCCTGCAGATAGGAAATCACTATGTGTAAAGAGGAAGCTGTAATACGGCTGGCTTTGCTGGAGAGTAGACTTGTGGAGGTCAAAGATGTGTCATGCTGGATTGGAGCTCAATCCTGAAGCAGAAATAGGGTCTATACTGTCTTCCAGCCATTTATCACCACCCACTCACTTTCAAGCCTACAGTAATCTGACTTTTCCTTGTCATTTAACTGAGGCAGTTCTAGTTCTATTGAAGGTCACACCTAACCACCAGGAAAACCAATGGACTTTGATCAGCCCTCATCCTTCCCTACCCATCTGCATTTAACAATTTAACCTCCTTTCTTTCTTTCTTTCTTCCTTCCTTTCTTTCATTTTCGGCTCTGTTGGCTTCATTGCTGTGTGTGGGCTTTCTCTAGTTGCGGCGAGCAGGGGCTAATCTTCTTTGCGGTGCGCAAGCTTCTCATTGCGGAACATGGGCTCTAGACACGCAGGCTTCAGCAGTTGTGGCACGTGGGTTCAGTAGTTGTGGCTTGCAGGCTCTAGAGTACAGGCTCAGTAGTTGTGGCATACGGGCTTAGTTGCTCTGCAGCATGTGGGATCTTCCCAGACCAGGGCTCAAACCTGTGTCCCCTGCATTGGCAGGCGGATTGTTAACCACTGCGCCACCAGGGAAGCCCATAATCTCCCCTCCTTCTTGAAACCCTTTCCCTCTCCAACTCATTCTGATGGTAGCTGTACTCCCTCCTCTGGTCCATTTTCCATTGACAGAGAGCAAAAAGGGCTCCAATCAGGATATGACTGTCAATGGGAAACAGGTCCTACAACAGGTTCTATGTTCAACTTCTTTCCTTTCAACACAGACTTTTATGGAAAATGTACCACATCCAAGGCACCATGCCAGATGTAAGGGGGAAAAGACCAAGAATGTTCAATCTCGTGGAGGAAAGAGATTGGTAAGCAAGTAATTAAAACTCAGACAGAAAAAGGTGAGGGTTGATAAGAAGCATAAGCAGCATTCTGTGGATGTGAAAAGAAGGGGCAATTAAAAGTGACCTTGAAGATAACAATTGTTCATATCTTCCCAAGGACGAGGGTGTTTATTGCCCATGCTCCATTGGTTAAGAAAGAGACTAAGTTATAAAGTTTGTGTGATTCTCAAAGAAAAATTGGTTTTCCAATGATTTGTTTATTATGTTATAAATGTTAAAACTTTCTTTTAAAAGTGATGGCTGTATCTAGTGGTAATCCTTTCCTCCCTTGATCTTGGAATAATGTTATTTATAGGTATTATTAGTCCTGTTTAACAGATAAAGAAAATGAGACTCAGAGGAATAAACTAAGAATAGACAAAATGGGCCCCAAATAAAATTAAACTCTCTTTTCCTCATTATTTGAAATGAATTCGTTAGGGAACTAGAGTGAGAATATTTATTTAAGGATACTCCTTCTTTTGATTTCTACTAAATCAGGAAGCTAAATGCCAGCACTTAAACTGAGTGAATTCAGGGGCCCCCAGATTCAGTAGCTTTCATTTAACCCAGGAGACTCATTTTCTTCTTTGTCAGAGTGGCCCAGCAATTGGTTAGGTACTTGGGGACCTAACTCTTTCAATCCAAGAGAGTATAATAGAGTCTGTGCTGTTGGTAAAAACAAGGCAGCTCTCTAGAGCTCTGTCTACATGGCAGTCCTGAAATAGTCAAAACAAAGTGTACTGGTAGTTGTTCACAGCCCTCAAATTCAATTTCCACATTAGGAAATCCAAAGGCTGAGGTTATTCTGTATGTTCCATTTTTTGCTAAAACTGGGGTAACCAGCTATCTTCAGGCAGTCAAACCAGTTTGATGGGTACCCCTCCCACTTCCCCCATTAGAAACTGGCTTCCGACCTTAGTGTTCACTGGCTGATGGTTACAGTTGGATCAACAGGTTCAGCTATGAAAAAAAGGAAAAGAAAGAAAAAAAAAACAACTTCGCAACTCCACAGAGAGATTTTGTAAATAGAAATGAAGGCTGTGTAAACATAGTACCTGTATTTTTCTAGTTGGCACGCTAGGAACCCAGCAGGAAAAGATCACAGTAGACAACCCACAATCCACAAAACAGAGTTTTTTTCCAAGGGGGTGGAGGTGGAGTAGGAAGGGTGTCTGGTTGCTCCTGCTTTTGTCCAAAAAAAACTATCCAAAAGTTTTGATTCAAATAATTCACATGTAGGAATCCTGAAGAGTTTTCAGTGATTAAAAAAAAAAAGTGACCAAGAGGTGAGTGAGAACTCAGCTTACTACAGAGGAAGTCAGAATAATTCTTTGTTGACAAAGGAGCAAAAGGATCTGTTAAGGTTAGAAACCTGGTGCAGTTTGTGGTCTGTGAGCAGCTGGGGATGTGCCAGAGGCGAGTGTAGGATGAAGGGGCTCTTGTTTTAGGCAGAACGGAATTCAGGAGCTCCATTCCTCCTCAGTGCTGGTGAACTTTGCTCAGCCTTCTCTTCTTTCACTCCCTACAAAAAAGTGGTGGAGAGGAACTATGCGATGGGCAGAGCAGGAGTTTGTACCCGTTTGTCGTGTTTAGTCCTAGATTCTTTTTGACATATTTTGACAGATTGACACTGTCTATGTGATTTGTGATTTGGAATTTTCAGAAAAAAAAATCAATTAAATAGTTTGGATATATGGATTCCTAATGGTCTGAATGAGCAAAGAAAAACCCGTTGTCAAGAGCTACCTCTTTGCTGATGTGCTAACTAAATTTTGGAGGTAAATTCGCAGCATGACTAATTTAGCCACCGCTGTCAGTAAACTTCAGACAACACTCAATAAAAAAAGAAAGAAAAATGAGAGTTACCTCTTTGGGTCCAAGAAACTAATGAAATTTGAGACTGAATCAAAGGTTATACGCAGGGCCCAAATGGCAATCAGACTAGCTGGTAAACAGAACAGTAAATAGCTATATTGATTAGAAAAGTGTTTAAAATTTTTTTTTCAAAATTTAAAAATACAGTCATTTAACAACATATGCTTTAATTATTGTTATAATGGCTTACATTTATTGAGCAGTAATTACTTTTAGGGTACCATGCTAAGTACTTTACCTGTAATCCTTACAATAGGTACTATTATTATAGTCCTTTTATACATCAGGAACCTGAAACTTCAATAATTTGTTCAATAATTTCTCAAGAGTACACAGCCAATAAGCCATGGAAGTAGACTTTAAGCCAGATATGTTCAGTGTCAAAGCCTATGCTCTTAACTAGTGCACAGTTTCACTACGTTTGTAATAGCAAAACACTGGAAACAACTTGAATTTAAACAATAGAAGGTTGGTTAAATTATGGTCTAGTTAATAATGTAATAATATAGAGTTATTTTTAAGGTCACATTTAAAAGACTAGGGACAAAGAAAATGTTAATGATATATTTCTAAATGAAAGAAAGCAGGCTACAAGCAGTATGTTTCACCTGATCTCAAGTTTTTAATAACCATTTATTTATGGGACTACATATATACACCAAGTGTCAGAGATGTGTGGGTGTTGTAATTATGGGTGTAGTTTTTTTTCTTCATTTTTGAAATTTTCTACATTTTCCAAACTTTTTTCAATTAACATGCATTACTTTTTTTTTTTTTTTTTTTTTTTTTTAGCGGTACGC
The DNA here is from genome assembly GCF_949987515.2 of Delphinus delphis. NCBI lineage: Eukaryota > Metazoa > Chordata > Mammalia > Artiodactyla > Delphinidae > Delphinus > Delphinus delphis. Next base: position 30,223,228 of record NC_082687.1, on the reverse strand, counting down.
GGGCCTCTCACTGTTGCGGCCTCTCCCGTTGTGGAGCACAGGCTCCGGACGCGCAGGCTCAGCGGCCATAGCTCACGGGCCCAGCCGCTCCGCGGCATGTGGGATCTTCCCGGACCGGGGCACGAACCCGTGTCCCCCGCATCGGCAGGCGGACTCTCAACCACTGCACCACCAGGGAAGCCCGCATTACTTTTTGTTTTGCTTTTTCTTTCTTTTTTTCTCTTTTCTGCACATGCATTATTTTAAGTATGTAAGACCCTTCAATGTTATTTAAAGTAGAAGAGAGAAATATAGGAAGAGGAATAATCAATCAATCATCAGTTTTGTGACAGGTAATGAAATTTGGTGGGGAGCAAGGGTGGCGAGAACTGAACATATGAATGTAGCTGTGACACAAATGAACATTCTTTCACAGGTGCAGCCACCAGTGCAGATATGTCTCATAATTTTCCATTAGGCAATATCATATTAACCACGGTCATGAGTAAGCACAATCATACCCTGATCATCTTCCGCCTTCTTGAATCGCTTTCCTCTCTTGGTTTCCGTGACACCCCACTCCTATTGGCCTTCCCTTTCTCAATCTCCTTTGCTAGTTTCTTCTCTTCTCCTCACCTCCCTTTACATTTCAGAGTCCCAGGCTTGACCTTGGGTCTCCTCTTCACCATCTACTCAGAGGAAAAAAAAAAAAAAATTAAAATGCCTTCAGGACCCATGCCAGTAACAAGCGAGTGAAGCAAGTCCTTGATTTCGCTGCCATCTCTTCCCTCAGCCCAATACCAGTCACCCCGCACCTCTGTCAATAGCATATCCACCAACTGCTCAAGTCAAAAAGTAGAAGCCATCTTTCATTGCTCCCTTTTCCTCATCTTTGCCCACATACATCCAATACATCAGCAAATCCTGTTGGTTCTATTTTCAAAATACATCTTGAATCCTTTCCTTTCCCCTTTCTGCCACCATCTTGCGTGGGCTATTTAAGTGTCATCCTAAGTGGTCTCTTTGCTTTTACTCTTGGCCACCATACATTCTTCATGCACAGCCAGTCGTACTAATAATCTCTGGATTTGGAACTGAAAACTCAGAAGATGTGGCTCTGGTCTTCTTTCATTTTTCCTAGTGAAAAGGTAAAATTTACCTAGTTTGACTGAATTATCATAATTCAGAATTAATTTAATAGTACCGCCCCCCCCAAAAAGCGAATTCACTTTGGTTTCTTAGCAGTCAAATATTTTGGAACCTAAGGATAAAAACAACAAAATTTATTTGCTCAGTTGTTCTGTTCACTTTATACTCTACCACCTTGGTTAACAATGGTAGAGGGAAAATTTTAAAAAAGGAAAATTATATTCTATTCTTAATTCTCATCCATCTTTAAGAACAAAACAGAAGACTGACATAAATGTGTATTATAAATGTGGCTTACCATACTTGTTTCCGCTTAAGTTCGTCTTACCTCATTTTTCCAGGACTTCAATTCAATAGTTTTTTTTGTTTGTTTTTTTTTTTTTGCCATTTAAGCTTCTACGACTATGACTCATGGAACTAGAACTAGCTCAGTACTGCTTTGTGTTACTTTCTGTATGAGATTTTTCTCAACTGGTTAAAATGACATAAGTAAAATACATTTTGTTTTTCTAAAGCTTAAAGACATAAACGTTAAACTAACAAGTTTCCGTTAAAAGAAATTGGATTTAGCAGAGAAATAAAGACTTTCTAATTTTACTTTACAACATAAAATAATTTTCCTCAGTTCTTTCTTCCATAGCTGTTGACCACAGAACTTTCAGTAATCTCATTTAGATCCTGGAAATTAAAGTATTGAATACATTTTCCTAAATGCTAATTTCTTACTACATTTTGCTTTAGAAATAAACTATTTTGAAGTTGACCCTACTTCTGTCTTGCCTTTAACATGAAATCTAGCAACTGTCTGTTTTTTTCTTTTTTTTTGCGGTACGCGGGCCTCTCACTGTCGCGGCCTCTCCCGTTGCGGAGCACAGGCTCCGGACGCGCAGGCTCAGCGACCATGGCTCACGGGCCCAGCCGCTCCGCGGCATGTGGGATCTTCCCAGACTGAGGCGTGAACCCGTGTCCCCTGCATCGGCAGGCAGACTCTCAACCACTGCGCCACCAGGGAAGCCCTGTTATTTTCTTTTTACACAGAACTCTGGATTGTTTTCCCTTCTGATTTAGAAGACTGTTGCTTTTGGAATAGAAATACATCATGCAGATTGTCCAGATTTAGGGACATTCTAGGTTGCTTCCAATAATCTGAGTGACACTAAAATTTTTATACGTTATTTTCATTTAACATTAAACATATATATATGTCATCAAAGGAGTATTGAAATCAAATAAATATTAGTTCAGTGGTTGTAAACCTAGGCCCTACATTGTAATTACTTGGGAAGCTGTAAAAAATATTGATGCCTGGGTCCTACTCAGGATTCTGATTTCATTGGTCTGGGAATTGGGATTTATAAAAGGTTCCAGGTGATTCTAGAGAATGGCTAATGCTAGGACCCACAGAATTAGGCAATTATGGTTTCAAGATGTCACTTTCTATATTTGAGGCTAACAGCATGTGTGAAAAAGGTGGCACTATATTTTCCTTTTTTAAGGTCAGAATTCCAAAATGGGTTTCAACTGGGCTAAAATCAAGGCATTGGCAGCATTGCATTCCTTCTGGGGACTGCAGGTGAAAATCTGTTTTGTTACCTTTTCCAGCTTCCAGTGGTTGCCTGAATTCCTTGGCCTGTGGCTTCCTCCTTTATCTTCAAAACCATCAGTGTAGCATCTGCAAATCTCTCACTGACTCTATGCTTCTGCCTCTCTCTTTCACTTATAGGGACCCTTGTTATTACATTGGGCTGACCTATTTAATGCAGGATAATCTCCCATCTCAAGATCTTTAATCATCTGTAAATTTATTTATCCATGTGAATTAATATATTCACATGGTTCCAGGGATTAGGATGTGAACATTTTTATGGGAGATTCTGTTGTCTACCACAAGCCCCATAGTCTGTAATTGTTTTCCTCTTCATTTTACACGCTCTTCCTGATGATCTTTCTCATCTTGGTGGAAGATGTCACATTTCTATCTCCAACTCCAGGTGCAACTATTCACTGGACCTCACCCCTGTGTGGTCCCACAGGGCCAGGAACCAATGCTGTTTCTCACCTTTAGGTCTTGACACACTTTGCTGTCTTGGTTTGAACACCTTTTTCTCCTTTTCTCAAGTCACACTATATTCTTTGTCCTTCTAGACTCAAGGCGTTCCCTTCTCCAGGAATTGTTTTTAAAAATTGAGATATAATTGATATATAACCTCATGTAATTTTAAGGCGTACATGTTGATTTGATAATTTATATATTGCAATGTGATTACCACTGTAGTGTTATCTAACACCTCTAACACATCACATAATTATTATTTCTCTTTTGTGGTGGGAACAATTAAGATCTAGTCTCTTAGCAATTTTGAAGTTCATAATACAGCATTGTTGACTATAATCACTATGCCGTGCATTAGATCTCTAGGACTTATTTTTCTACTAGTTGTCTGTACCCTCAGACAACATCTCCCCAATTCTCCCACCCCCCAGCCTCTGGTAATCACCATTCTACTCTGTTTTTTTTTTTTTTTTTGGGCTTCTCACTCTTGTGGCCTCTCCCGCTGTGGAGCACAGGCTCTGGACGCGCAGGCTCAGGGGCCATGGCTCACGGGCCCAGCCGCTCCGCAGCATGTGGGATCCTCCCGGACCGGGGCACGAACCCGTGTCCCCTGCATCGGCAGGCAGACTCTCAACCACTGCACTACCAGGGAAGCCCTCTACTCTGTTTTTATGAGTTTTGCTTTTTTTTTAGATTCCACATATAAGTGATATCTTATTGTCTTTCTCTTATTGATTTATTTCACTTAGCATAATCCCCTTATAGTCCATCCATATTACCACACATGGCAGGATTTCCTTCTTTCTCTTGTCTGAGTAGTATTCCATTATCTATATATGTACCACATCTTCTTTATCCATTCATCCATTGATCGACACGTAGGTTGTTTCCATATCTTGGCCATTGTGAGTAATGTTGCCATATGGGAATACAGATATATTTTTGATATCCTGCTTTCATTTCCTTTGGATACATACTCAGAAGTAGAATTGCTGGATCATATGGTAGGTCTATTTTTAATTTTTTGAGGAACCTCTCCATACTGTTTTCCATAGTGGTTGAACGAATTTACATTCCCACCAACAGTGTACAAGGGTTCCCTTTTCTCCACACCGTTGCAACACTTGTTATCATGGGGTCATGCCTAATTGTCTTCTTGACGATAACCATTTTAACAAGTGGGAGGTGATAGCTCAATGTGGTTTCGATTTGCATTTTCCTGATGATTGACAGCTAAATAATATTTATAAACTTCTGAGCCCCTCACTAAAGATAGTGCAATATCTACCTATGGGGAGATAAGACATTTTTACTTTATTTTCAGTTTCTCAACATTTTGAGGAAAAGGCCTAAAACTAAGCACCCTCCTACAATGAATATGTTAATCATCTCATTATTCCACAAAATTGTGCACCTTTATAAATGCAAATTATTGTAAAGTAATATAAACACTGCATTCCACCAATACTATAAAATGGATGATTCCACCCAAATATGTATCGGGGTTGGGTAGCTGCTAGTGATTTTCTTAAGAGGCTAATGAAATCCTATCACTTTACAGTTTGAGATCTCCTGAATGCAGCAAGTTGCCTTCAGGGTAGAATCCAATCCTTAGCCTGGTTTATCGTGGTCCCTTCTGCCTCTGTAGTTTCATTTTTAGTCAACTTCCCACTAACTATCTGCCTGCTGTCCCACACTCATCATTTTCATGTAACAATTATAACTTAGACATGCGGTCATGCCTAATTATAACTTAGGCATGGGGTCTTGCCTAATTATAACTTAGGCATGGGGTCTTGCCTAAATTATGCTAACATAATTTTCATTCATAATAAAGCCAGGAATGGAGCATAATCTATTCATTTTCCCTTCTGCAGCCTATTGTGTAAGCACAGGTTCAACTCCATTTCCCCCTTTGTGCAGGATAATAAAAACTATAATGACTTTTTAAAACAATCACAATACTATTTAACTTCATGGGATGAGAGTTTCCCACACTTCCTCATATTTAAAGAGTATCTGTAAAGAGGGTGTGATCCAAATGGGGGTGGTAGGATGTGCTTTTCAATATATGTATTAACAGAACAACCTTTTTTACTGTTCCATAGCTCTATCCAGAAGAAAGGTCTAATTATTTAAGAGTGACAATTGGATTAAATTGTCCTCTAGGGTTAAAATGTCCGACCAGACTGGAGACTTTTCTTTTTCCTTTTTTTTTTATTAAATTGAAGTATAGTTGATTTACAATATTGTGTTAGTTTCAGGTGTACAGCAATGTGATTCAGTTATATATATATATGTATACTTTATTTTCCACTATAGGTTATTGCAAGATATTGAATATATTTCCCTGTGTTTTATAGGAACTTGTTTATTTTATATAGAGTAGTGTGTATCTGTTAATCGCATACCCCTAATTTATCCCTCCCTTCCCCTTCGGTAACTGTAAGTTTGTTTTCTATGTCTGTGAGTCTGTTTCTGTTTCGTAATAAGTTCATTTGTATTGTTTTTTAGATTCCACATATAAGTGATATCATATAATATTTGTCTTTCTCTGTCTGACTTACTTTACTCAGTATGGTAATCTCTTGGTTATCCATGTTGCTGCAAATTTCATTCTTTTTTATGGCTGGGTAATATTCTGTTGTATATATATATATCACATCATCTTTTATTTTCCTCATAAATTTATTTATTTATTTTTGGCTGCTTTGGGTCTTCCTTGCTGCGCGTGGGCTTTCTCTAGTTGCGGTGACCGGGGCTACTCATTGCGGTGGCTTCTCTTGTTGTGAAGCATGAGCTCTAGGTGCATGGGCTTCAGTAGTTGTGGCACGTGGGCTCAGTAGTTATGGCTCATGGGCTCTAGAGTGCAGGCTCAGTAGTTGTGGCACGTGGGCTTAGTAGTTGTGGCACATGTGCTTGGTTGCTCCGCGGCATGTGGGATCTTCCCAGACCAGGGCTTGAACCCGTGTCCCCTACATTGGCAGGTGGATTCTTAACCACTGCACCACCAGGGAAGTCCTCTAGGATACATTCTTAAGAGTGGAAAAGCAGTATAGTGGTAAACTGCTTCTTAGTGATGTTATATGTTTGCTGTAAATATTAATGAGTGCACATTTCTCCTTTGCCAACACTGAATACTATAAGTATTTGCAATGAGAGAGGTAAACCATGTTATCTCAATACTATTGTAATTTACATTTCTTTGATTATTAGTAGAATTGAACACTTTATTCCTGTATTTTTAGTATAGGTAGATTACCCATAGTGGCTGTAACATTTCTCAGCAGAGAAAATAATTTGGAGTGTCTGTAAGGAAATGGGTGCTTTCTTTAATCAAATTAAACGTAAGTTTTCTCAATTAGCAACAAATAGAAAATCTCCCTGGAAAATTTCTTGTGAACTTTATAACCCAAAATGTGATCACACAAAATCCCCTTTTCCCTTGTGCATCTGTAGGATGTACCACTGTTACCACCTTCTTTAATATACAGGCCCAATTATGGGGACTCTAAATTATAGCATAGCTATGACGAGGCTGGATCAACAAAAGTAATATGGTTAGGGAGAGTAATCCAAAGCTAAATAATCTGTTTTACCTGATATTTTATTTTATTTTTTAAATATTTATTTATTTAGGCATGAGGTCTTCATTGCTGCATGCAGGATCTTTCGTTGTGGCGAGCGGGCTTCTCTCTAGTTGTGGATCCAGAGCACACGGGCTCTGCAGCTGCGGCACATGGGCCTAGTTGCCCCGCGGCATGTGGGAATCTCAGTTCCCTGACCAGGGATCGAACCCGCGTCCCCTGCGTTGGAAAGCAGATTCTTAACCACCGGACCACCAGGGAAGTGCCATACCTGATATTTTAGTTTTCTACCTATTGCTGTATAACAAACAATCCCAAAATCCAGTGGCTTAAATCAACAAGTATTTATGACCTCTTACAATTTCTATGTGGGTTAACTGGACCCAACAGTGCAATTCTATACCATGTGGCAGGGCTGCAGTCTTCTGAAGGCTCAACCCAGCTGGAATATCCATGATCGCTGGCTCTTGTAGCGGGCAGTTGGTGCTGCTTGTCGGCTTGGAACTCAGCTGGGGCTGTTGATTGAAGGCCTTGATTGTTCTCCACGTGGCTTCTCCATGTGGCTTGGGTTCCAAGAAGGAATACTCTAAGCATGTTTCTACATGACAGAAGTCACCTTTCTCCTTTTGGAGTACTAACAAGCAATTCAAAGTTCAAACATCAGAGGATAAGGGCTGGAAAAAGTAATTTCCTCTCCCATCTGCTTGAAGTCAATCTCCTGGTGGTCTCATTTCCTATTTGAACCACCATTTGTAATCTTGGTGACTGAAATGGCAACCTACCACTTTCAGGGGAGACACTGTCCTCTCAGAGACCTCACCTAGACAAGCAATTTACAGTTGAGCTGACAATGCCAACAGTCATTCTAGGGATATGCACTTATATAAATTGCAAACGGGTGGGGTGGGGTGGGATGGTGGTACATTTCATTGCAGTCTCGTGACAATTACTATCTTACTATTGTAAGAGAACACTGCAAATGGGCTACGTATTTACACACTACTTAAGAACGAAATAGATGTGGGAAAACAAAACAAAAAAATCAACCAATCTAGTATATGTCCATGTCAACTATGCTAAATACTTCATTAATATTTTATGTCTTAAAACATATGTCTTGGCTAGCATACCTACTGATAGTAGAGTTGCCCTTTTCAAAGTCTTTATCCCTCGTGTGACATACACAAGGGAAACAAAAATTTTAAAATGCCCCAAACAGGACTTCCCTGGTGGTCCAGTGAGTAAGACTCCATGTAATGCAGGGGGCCTGGGTTTGATCCCTGGTCGGGAAACTAGATCCCGCATGCATATCGCAACTAAGAGTTTGCATGATGCAACTAAAGATCCCGTGTGCTGCAACTAAGACCCAGTGAAGCCAAAATAAATAAATATTTAAAAATGCCCCAAACGTAATTAACTTCATGTGGATCATTTTGAACTTCTAGATATTGAACAATCGTGTGAACTTTCAATCTTAAACATTTGAATTTCCAACTATAAGGGTGGGCAATGTCTTTTCCTCTTAAATTGCAATTGTTCCCAGAGTCTTGCCCAATAAAAGTGTCATTAGTAAAGATTACTCACATTCGAAGTTTTACTTAACATTAGTAAGATTTAGTGAATAGTAAAAGCAATGTTTGCCTTTCTTGTGAGGAGGGTGCTGCAAGCCAAGGCCATGAATTTCCATTCCAGCCTATGATATAAGCTACGCTGAATAAGAATTTGAAGAATTCTGCAAATTCTCTAGGTGCAGAGCAAATCATGTAGATGGTACCTTTTCCCTAAATTATCATTTAATCTACACCCTAGCAAAATGCCAATAAGTTACAATTGGGTGGATTGGGTGTATTTTCTGGTAGAAACAAAGAAAAATTCCATCCTATCTTTGTTATCAAAATTTTCTTTTCTTTGCATATAGGTAAAGGCTTGCAGATCAATAATCATTTTGATTTCACCATGAAATTACATTCTCTTTGCTTGAGTTCCTTTGAGTTATGCACAAGGCTTCCTGTTCTGAATCCACTCTTTTCTTTTCCTATTATGATGTCAATGTATGCTGAAGGCAAGTAAAATTATGAAAACCTTTAGTCCTTAATTCTGTCAAGGTGGTGATGTCAGAGAGAGATATAAATTAGATGATGACGAAAAATTTAAGTCTGGATTTATAAAAGGTAATTTTTCCCCCATTCCTTCCTTTTCCATTTTAAAACAAAATTTTTTTCATCTTTATTCTCCAAATTTAGGTGTACTTCCCCCTCAGAATTCCAATACATTTTTTTCTTTCTGTTAATGAAGACTTGTGATGATCTGTTTTCCCTTTCATCTTAGAACATTTTGCTTTTATGTTTCTTTATGTGATGTATACAATTCATGTAACTGTTTTAGTTGGTGTTTCTGTTGATCTTAGACATGAGGAAGGTCCAAGTGACACAGTTGATGTCAGGGTATCCAGAAAGCTTGAATCCATCTGTAAACTCTTCAGCACTCATAGGTCGGTTAGTGCCCTGCTGGTTTTGGAGACCCTGGATGGGGGGTGTGGGGGACAGCTGCGGCTCACCCTGGGGACACAGACACTGGTGGCAGCCATATTCGGGAACACTCTACTGCCCTTTTCCTTTTTTTCTTCTCTTTTGTGTACCAGTTGAGTGTATGATACAGGGATACAAGTACGGCAGTCCTATAAAATCATATGCTGGGGCTTCCCTGGTGGCGCAGTGGTTGAGAGTCCGCCTGCCGATGGAGGGGACGCGGGTTCGTGCCCTGGTCTGGGAAGATCCCACATGCCGCGGAGCGGCTGGGCCCGTGAGCCATGGCCGCTGAGCCTGCGCGTCTGGAGCCTGTGCTCCGCAACGGGAGAGGCCACAACAGTGAGAGGCCCGCGTACCGCAAAATATAAATAAATAAATAAAAATCATATGCTGATAGTTCATATGAAGTCTTTTGACTAGAAAACTTCCATAATAGTACTAAAATGTAAACAAATGGTAAAACTGCTCTCCATATCATTATTAATTTATTTTTTATTTTTGCCCACGCCGCATGGCTTGTGGGACCTTAGTTCCCCAACCAGGAATTTAACCCGGGCCCCCGGCAGTGAAAGCGCTGACTCCTAACCACTGAAACGTCAGGGAATTCCCAGCTTTCCATATTAAAGTAGCCTTTTATACCAGGATCTTCCTCTCTCTAACTGGCAATAGTTGTATAGACTCAAGCAAGGGTTTTCAGGCCAGAAAAATTAGAGCAAGTAACTTTAGAGTTTTAACTCATTCCAAATAATATGTATTGAGTACCTACAATGTTCAAAGTATTATGCCGTGAAGGAGCTTAATAGCTGATGAACAGTTTACCTGAAGCACTCCATGGCTGTATTCTTTACACCTAAACAATAATCCACAGCTATTGTATTTTAACTGTGACTTGGCTAGAAGTGAAGTTTCCTTCTGCAGTGAACCTCTGATTTCTGGCAACTGTTTTCCTGTAACCAGGGGCAAAGTAAAGCAGGAGGGTGGATAACTCTGAAAAATTGTAAAAAACAGTTGGATTATTGTCTTACATCTCCTTTTGTTTCATCAGTAGAACAGCATTAACGGTGAGATGGCAAATCCATAACAGACATAAACCTTAGCCCTAGGTCATTTAGACTGAATAACTGTGACCACGCTGTGTTTAGGGCATTTCACTATCATCTGCTTCTTCTCAATGGAGGACATTTATTTATTAACAAATACTCCACTAGTACTTATATGCCAGATATATTAACATAGTCAAGGTTAGACTATTTGCCCAAATCTGAAGCAGCAAAATGCTATGAGAGGCCTTTCATTGTTTAATGCCTCCCTTCCTCCCTCCGATGAAGTGAAAGTTGTCTCTCTCCTCCTGGCACACCCACTTCTCATTCCCGACTTCTTCGTTTAATGATTTAAAATATAAACCTGACGTGTTTAAATTTTCAGGAATGGCAAGACGTTGATACTGCCTCTTACCCTGGCAATGCACAAGTCACCATTTCAGATCTGGAGAAAAATGTCTGCCTCATCTTTGTAATATTAAACCCACTTACAGAAAACAAATCTTCAACATTTGCAACCATGAGATGTGGTACAGCTGAATTCATTTTAGTATTTTTAAAAAGGTGTAAGCTTTTAAAACTTTTCTGAAGACGCTCCTGTGCTTGTCTTTTCTCATGCCACACTCCTCCTCCCAAATTTCCATGTGCTAGTTAAGATCCAGTTCATTTTCCAAGCCCATCTCAAATAACCCTTTCTCTAGAAAACTATTTCCTCCCTAAAACCAATATAATTTTTCTTGACTCTCCCACAGTACTTCCTAACTTTGACCCCACTTTTGCTTGCCTTTTAAGTGCGAGTATTTTAAATATTATATATGTTTTAAGGCCTTACGGCTTCAAAGAGTACCATAAGGGTGAAAAGCCACTTTATAATATTTGTTTGTTTTTCACTAATGCGTCAGGAAGAATACTGTTAACGGGTGGTGGTGGGGGAACAGGTCACAGATTATGATGATCTGTGCTGGTTTCAATCCTAATATAATTGATCTCTTAAACTAATCTGAGAATGAGGCGAGCCTAACTTTCACATTGGAAAATCCCGAGAGGAAAAACACCCCTCCGAGATCTACAGGCAAAATGCACTCCGCCTCCACGCTGCTTGGAGCAGCTGTCTCAGGAGTCCTCCCTTCCTCAGAACGTGGGAGAGGTTTGGTCGGGCGGCAGCTGCAAGGAATTTTCCCCGTTCCTCGTCCACACAATCTCCCCGCCCCACACCCCGCTTCGAAAGGAAGGTGGCAGCTGTCAGGGAATCCCAGTGGAAATCTCTTTCCGAGTCTTCGCCGAGCGCGGCGGGCGGGCGGCAGCTGAAAGCTGTCAGGGGTGGGGACTCTTTGCTCCTTTAGACAAGGACAGCAGCCCCGCTGGCTCCGGAGCTGCCACCTCTCTAGCTCGTGGCGGTCCCTCAGGTGTCCTTCTCCGAGTCCAAGAAAACACCTTGGCAACGTGGGGCGGGTTCCTTCCGCGCCAGGAGGCCCTACGGTAACTTAACAGAAGAAGCGTCAGAATCACCGCCTCGGCACTCGCCAAAGCACCTTCTCAGGTCGGGGAGTGGGAGGCCGGGGAAGAGTCGGCTGCTGAAAATAAAGGTCTTTTCTGGCCGGGCCGGGGATACACCTGGTGCTACCTGCGTAGCGCGCCAGCCCTCACTCGCTATCCTACCAGCAAGCTCGCGCCCGGCGCCTCCGCCCTCTCCGGCACCCGGGGCCGCCCGCGCGTACCCACGCCGCCGCGCGGTCGCCTCCGCCTTCGCGCCCGCCCGGCTGCTCGCGCTCGCGCACGCGCACGCCGCACCCGGCCGCCCTCGGCGCTGTCATGGCGGCGGGGAGCAGCCTAAGTGGGCACGCGGACAGCCGCGCGAGCAGTGGAGGGGCAAGCTGTGGCAGTAGCATCCTCACCGCCCGCAGCAGCCTCAGCCGCGGCGTCCGTAGTGCCTGCAGCGGCTGATTTTGCAAAGCCTGAGCGCAGGGGTGGGGTGGGGTGGGGCGGGCCAGGAAGCCATGGAGTTCTGTGCAGCCGCGGACTCCCGGGGAGCGGACTAGGGAAACTTGGAGGCTGCGATCAGGTGCATTGACCTCTCTCTCCTCCCTCCTCTCTTCGTCGTAGCCGCCGGGACTACCCTCCCTTCTGGCCACTACACACACCACCCCTCCTCTGCCCGTCGAACCTCAGGTGCCCGAGAGGTGCTCCACTCCTCCCCCTGGGCCGAGCGTTGAGAATCATCACCGCCCCCTTCCCCCGCCCTTTCCTGCCCTGGATCTCAGCCGCCACCTCCGTCTCGCGGCTGCCTGGCGGGGGGCAAGGACGAGTCCGGAGTGTCTGGGTGAGGAGGAACTTTCTCCCTCTAGGGTAGCTTGGGGACCCCTGCTTTCCTCCGACCCCCCCCCCCCCCGCCCTTTCCCAGCGACAGTTTCCTTTTCCGTGCACCTGTGAGGAGAGATTGCCCTGCGCCTGGAACCTGCGAGAGTGTGGGGGAGGAGTGAACCTGTTCTCGGGCCTCTGGAACCAGCCTTCGCTCAGAACCCCGCGCCTGGCTGGTAGCGGGGTCCTTTGAGGAACTTATTTGACGGACACTACTCCCTTCTCTCCCCGCAAAACCCTAAAACAAAACCTAGCCTATTTAACATTGATTTAATCTTCCAATAGGGTTTGGCGTTGTTGTCAGCCTCGGGGAGAGAGATTGGACAAATATTCCCCAAGAGGAGGAAGGCGACGCCAAGGACTTTCCACATCAACTGCTTTTGGGGTTTCTCCACAACTTGGAAGAGTGACCCTTTCCGTTTTGCTTTGCGTCTGTGTGCTTATTACTAGCGCAGCGACTGCTGTCCCAGAGTGACTCCGAGTGGTCCTTTATCGTGAACTCGCAATGGCCAGTGAAGACAGTATTGCCCCTTCCCCGCCACCAACAGGTGATGACGGGGGAGGTGGAGGGAAAGGAGAAGAAACCCCTGCCGAAGGGGGTGCCTTGTCTCTGAAACCAGGGCTCCCTATCAGGGGCATCAGAATGAAATTTGCCGTGTTGACGGGGTTGGTTGAAGTTGGAGAAGTATCCAATAGGGATATTGTAGAAACTGTCTTTAACCTGGTAAGTAGATCTCTATTTTACGAGCGTATCTTCTCAGTGGGTTGGGGAACAAGACGTTAGCGCTGGAGCCATGTGCTCTACTCAGGCTGATGATAGAAACAAAATTCTGCTGACCTAAATGAAACAATTTCTTGTATTTTTCAGTTTAAGGGGAATTATGTAAACTTAGATGCTCCAGGTTTTGAGAAAGTGAACAGATCACTTTGGTCCTAAGCAAATAATTGTTGCTATGGAAGTATTATGGAGGATTCCAGTGGAGGAGTTTTATTCTATAAATTTTTTTCCCCCTTGGGATGTATATCTAAGTGTGCATTTCGGATATTTTAAGTAAGTTCTTTTGGACTTGAGAAATAATGTCCTACCTACTCTTTCGAGTCTGCCTAAGTTATGTTTTGCCATAAATTTTGAACAGAAAATTCTTGTTCACAGGGCTGATGAAAGATTAATTTGCTGCAAAGTTAGCATTTATATTTAATCTTGACTAGTTTTATTTTTAGACATAATTAACAAAAGTCAAATTTTGGAAAGAATTTAGGGTTACATCTTGTGAATATTGAATGGCAATTTAAAAAGAGAATTGCAGCAGATATAGTATAATCTTTATTTCATTTGTGAATTCATGTCTATCAGCAAAGCATATTTGGTCATTGGAAGTTGCTGGTTATACTACTATGAGCTATGAATGTTATTTTAAAAATGTGGATATGCGATACTTCCCTTTTTCTCTAGTCTTAGAAATGGTTATCATTTCTAATGGGGACTTTTTAGATTTCTTTATTCTAATTTCTGTTGCCCATCAGTGTAAAATATAAAAAGTAAATTTGACCTTTAGATATTTCCTCTTCTTCCACCTATACACCTGTGTTAGAAGATAATAGATGGGAACAAATATGAATGTGCAATAGTTGAATAACTGTTTATTACCTTTCCCCTTTGCCTGTATTTTTTCAAGGTTAGGCTTGTTTTATTCAGGGCAGTTAATTATTTCCTTCACTAGAGCTTTACTAATGGACTGGTCACCTGTGGTACAACTTCTAGAATGAGAAAGTAGCTTGATGAAATTCACTTACCTATGGAATAAGAAAATTTTGAACAATTGGGTATTTCTCTACCAGTTTGTTGTGTTGGGAGTTTATATACAAATACTGACACACACGTACACATTTTTAAAAAATTATGTATATTATGGAAATGTTCAGGTGTACACAAAAATAGAACAGTTTAATGAACTCTGGTGTCTATCATTCTGTTTCAACAGTTGTCAACATTTTGGGGATTTTGCGTCTATGTGGACTTTCAAAGTTTGTGAATCTGAAGGAGATAAATGGCAAATCTATGTATCCCTTTGTCTCCAAATAGACTTGAAAACTTTCCTTCTCAGTTTTTTTCTTTTTCTTTTTCTAAACCTCATGTATCTTGGATGTTAAGGAGAAATGTGTGGTAGTGATATAGTCCATCATTAGTTGTTTGTGTGTGAAACAACATTCCTCTGGCAGAAGGATTCCAACTCCTCTGTTCTTTAGAATGTCTTCTGTGGAGGTGGATGACCGAACATGAGTCACTTGCATTTTATCATTAAGGAAAATCCAAATTCTGTAGTAATAGTTCGTTCATATGCTGCCTAGAACTGTATGCCTGGTAGAGATTTTAAGGTGACTGGTTAAGTCTTTCATAGCTACATGTTTGCAGGTCAGTAGGTGTCTGGGTAGAAGGAGAGGGAAAATCTGTTCAATTACACTTCCTCTTCACCATCGTTCTCCTCTCCTGTAGGGCAGAGAAAGTTGCTGAGAGGATTAGATTAGTTCTTTTCCTTCCCTTCTCCCTTACAAAACTTTTCATGCTCCTACAGATATCCTTCCCTTCTCCCTTACAAAACTTTTCATGCTCCTACAGGGCCTTGGCCAGTCTTTTGAATCTTGGGAACTGAAAATATCGGGAATGTGGTAAACTAGTCCATTTCAGGGTTAGTACTGCTGCACTTAAGTATTTTCTAATCGATAGTTATCAGCCTTAGTCTCAATTCTACTCAAAGAAAGAAGTTACATTAACTAATACTGTGTGATTTAAAAAAAGTCACTACAGTTTACTATGTGCTAGGCAATGGGCCAGGTGCTTTACATATGTTTTTAAATTCTTCCCTCATTAAGTGTTTAATACATAGAGCTCATTATATAGTTAAGGAAACTGAGAGCCTGAAAGGTGAAGCAGATTGGTGATTCTTAGAATGACAACCCTTCTAGGAATACATCTGTCTCTTGAGTTGATGTAGAGTTGTTTGCTTCCCTAAGCAGATATTTATAGCTTAGGCATAGCTTTCCCCAGTGTAAGGACAGCAAAATCATTGGTCCTGCTAAATATGAATTGCTGAAACCTTGTTCAGTTTTCATATCTTCTTATTGACCATTCAAATAGCTTTCAAAAAAAAGTAAAAAAAAATTTTTTTTCAGGTTATTCAGTTTTTTCACTCAGAATGTAGATGCAGAAAGTTGATTATTAAGTTTTTTTACAGTCAGTATATTGGATTAAAATGTCTAAAATTGTGAAAAATAGGATACAGACAAAAGAATGTGTGACATGTATAAGTAATGAAGTATTATAAACCCTTTGAAACTTCTTTTAACTTAAAGAACCAGCATATTACCAGTATCACTGAATCCTCATGCATGCTCCTCCTTTATCCTTTCTTCATTGGATTTTTCATTAGTAAGTTTATTATATTTTATATTATATATATGTATTTATTAATATATATATATGCAGCTATCATAACTTTTTCCTACTTTTCAGGCATTTTATTAAAATAGTTTGTATGCTACCGATTCTCTCGTATTGGTTACATATTAGTTACTTTAAACCATAAAGTTTGTACTGTTAAAATTAAACAACCTCCCCTCCCTGAGAGCTGTCCAAGTAGTAAGAGGTTAAGTAGAGCCATATAACTTCAGAAGTCTTTCTTTACAAAGTGCTGCCTCCAACTTTGCTAATGTAGCTTGACCTTACACAGTTATAAATTTCCTTTTTTTTCAAAGATTTATTTATTATTTTATTATTTTATTTTTGGCTGCGTTAGGGCTTAGTTAATGCGCGCGGGATCTTCCCTGAGGCATGTGGGATCTTTTGCTCTGGCATGCGGCCTCTTCGTTGTGGTGCGCAGGCCTCTCTCTAGCTGTGTTGTGTGGGTTTTCTGTTCTCTAGTTGTGGCGTGCAGACTCCAGGGTGCATGGGCTCTGCAATTGTGGCGCACGGGTTCCAGAGCACGTGGGCTCTGTAGCTTGCGGCACACGGGCTCTAGTTGAGGGGCACGAGCTCAGTAGTTGTGGCAGGCAGGCTTAGTTGCCCCACGGCATGTGGGATCTTAGTTCGCTGACCAGGGATCGAACCCCCGTCCCCTGCATTGTAAGGCGGATTCTTTACCATTGGACTACCAGGGAAGTCCCTGTTATAAGTTTCTTTGGAATTTACCACCCTTCTTGTAATTTCTTTTGCAAATCTGTTTTATAGGTAAGTTTTGATTAATAGTACACCTGTGTACTCAAGTGTTTAAAACCTCTGGTCAACTTTTACATTTTTCTTGTTGCAATTTAAAACCATTTTTATTTTGTCTCCACCTGTATGCTAAAGTAATTTGTCAAACTTTTGGACCCAAATAATTATATTGGCATGTTTTCAGGAACTCACTGCTGAGTTTAAGGCTTCCACCAGGTATTTGTAGGTGTTCCATGCTATTTAATTCAAGAATAGTGTTTCCCGTGGGCTGGTGACAGATACATGTTTTCATGAAATTTTTTTCTTCAAAAAGTAACTGTACCATTTTAATTAAACTGTTAAAGCTTAGGGAGTTCCCTGGCAGTCTGGTGGTTAGGACTAGGCTCTTTCATTGCCATGGCCGGGGTTCAAACCCTGGTCAGGGAATTAAGATCCCACAAGCTGCACAGTGTGGCCAAAAAAAAAAGAGTTAAAGATTAGAAGATGGAATATAATTTTTCATTACTCATTACGTGCCATTGATACAGGTTCTGCAAGATATTAATGGTGCAAACTCTTAACACCTATAGAAGCTGAGCAGGTCATACAGAGGTTCTGTTTGTATTGACTGTGCAGAGACTATACTTGTGGGGCATCTGCTGTTCCATTTTAGCTGATTGTTGTCCTGCAGTAACATGAGCCCAGTGATGTGTGAACCTTTTGATTTTTTGGGAAGAACTGGAAATCTAGATTTAAAAAAAATAACATTTAAAATGTCAAATTAAAATATTAAAAAATACTGTGTGGGACATAAAATTGCAGGCAGTTTCTTTTCAGGCTTTTATATGAACATTTATTAGACAGGTAATCAGTCATCATGTTTCTATTTTGATGTGTGTATCTAGAATTATTTCCTCCTTAATATCTGACATCATAATTCAAAGGTTAAGAGTAATCTGTTCTAGAAACATGCTTGTTCGTGGGCTTCTCCTCCATATCAGTTTGTATTGATACTTCATGTTATAATAGAAAACTCAAACTGGTTTAAACACAATAAAAAGGATTTATAGGCTCATTTATCAGGAAGTCCAAAGGTAGGGCATGATTTACAGTAACAATAATACTAAAGACCAGTTTCTTTCTGTTGCTGTTTTCCTTTCTGTAATGTCAGCTTTAGTCCATTGCTGTTTCCCTCATGGTAATAGGACTGCTGCCACTGGTACTTGGGGCCATATGTATTCTTGTTTAGAACCCTTGGGAGAGAGAGCCTCTCTGTCCTAACATTCTAAACAAGAGTCCTGATTGGACTGCTGAAGCAATGATTGTAGCCATTGAAATGTGCTGATTGGCTTAAGCAAACCAGGGCCAACTGCTGTACCTAAAAATGGGGTCA
The DNA here is from genome assembly GCF_949987515.2 of Delphinus delphis. Lineage (NCBI taxonomy): Eukaryota > Metazoa > Chordata > Mammalia > Artiodactyla > Delphinidae > Delphinus > Delphinus delphis. Next base: position 30,204,952 of record NC_082687.1, on the reverse strand, counting down.
ATTTCCTCTAAAGTACTTGGGCTGTATGGGGAGAGATGGATACACAAAGATCTGGGTAAGAAATTCACAGAGTGAATGGATGCTGGATAGGCAACCAGTGATGTCCACTACTGTCCTTTTCAAATGCATAATAATACAATAGTAATGTTAAAGATATTTGTGTAAAGAGAAAAAAAATCACTCTCTTAACTCCCTGTCGTGATCTTGAGCAAGTTTTTTAAAAAATTCTTTTATTTATTTAAAAAAATATTTATTTATTTTATTATTTATTTGGCTGCATCAGGTCTTAGTTGCGGTATGTTTGTTGCAGCATGTGGGATCTTTTGTTGTGGTGTGTGGGCTCTTCGTTGAGACGCGTAGGCTTCTCTCTAGTTGTGGCGTGCGGGCAGTAGTTGCGGTGCGCGGGGCACTCTAGTTGTGGTTCGTGGGCTCTAGAGCACGCAGGCTTAGTTGCCCTGTGGCATGTGGGATCTTATTTCCCCAACTAGGGTTAGAACCTGCGTCCCCTGCGTTGGAAGGTGGATTCTTAACCACTGGACCACCAGGGAAGTCTTTGAACAAGTTTTTTTTAACTTCTTTGTGCCTTGGTTTCCCCAGCTCTACAATGGGGAAACTATATTTTAGAAAGGATTAAGTGAGTAAATACTTGTAAAGCACTTAAAATAATGTGTGGCACCTTAAGTGCAATTATAACTATTTGCTATTATTGCAGTATTTGCAATTTTAGATAGTTACAGTCATCATATTCCAACCTTATAATTTTTTTGTTTCTATATAGTCATTATTAGCCTATTGGCTCTGCAATATACTACTTCATTCTTATTTTGGGGTTTATTTAATAGCCGTTGTCACTTTTAGAGGTGACTTGATTTTCAGCATCTTTATTGAGGTGTAATTTACATACCATAAAAGTCACTTGTTTTAAGTATATAATTCAGTGACTTTTAGTAAGTTTCCAGAGTTGTGCAAGCATTACCACAATCTAATTTTAGAACATTTACATCCTGTGTTCAAGACATTTTATAGTTTTAGCTCTTATATTTAGGCCTATGATCTACTTTTTTTTTTTTTTTTGTGGTACGCGGGCCTCTCACTGTTGTGGCCTCTCCCGTTGCGGAGCATAGGCTCCGGACGTGCAGGCTCAGTGGCCATGGCTCATGGGCCCAGCTGCTCCATGGCATGTGGGATCTTCCCGCACCAGGGCACGAACCCGCGTCGCCTGCATCGGCAGGCGGACTGTCAACCACTGCGCCACCAGAAAAGCCCTCGCTTACTATTTTGAAGGTACTATTCTGTTTTCCTCTAGTCTCTTTTGTTGTTGTTAAAATTGTCACGGTTATCATTCTGATTTAACTTTACAGATAATCTGTCTCTGTTGTTGCTTTAAAATTTTTTCTTTGACTTTGGGGTTCTTTAGTTTCACCATAACTTGTCTAGGGGTGGCTGTGCTTCCTGAATCTGAAGATTCATGTTTTTCATTAGTTCTGGAGAATTCTCATGACTAATGCCTTTTCTTTATTTTATCTACTTGCATTTTGGAACTCGTAATACATGACATGTTGGTTATTTTTTTTCTTTCTATCATTCATGTCTCTTTTTTTTTTAAAGATTTTTTTAATGGGGACCTATTTTTTTTTTAAGTCTTTATTGAATTTGTTACAATATTGCTTCTGTTATATGTTTTGGTTTTTTGGCCACAGGGCATATGGGATCTTAGCTCCCCAATCAGGGATTGAACCCACACCCCCTGCATTGGGACTGCCAGGGAAATCCCTCCTTCATGTCTCTTAATCTTTCATATTTTCAATCTTTCCTGCGGCTAATATCTTTTCTTCTAGTTTATTGTTCATTTCTTTATCTCCATCTTTCCTTCTTCTTCCCTCCCTCCCTCCCTCCCTTCCTTCCTCAGCCAAAGACTAGTAATTTGTAATTTCCCTGTGCCAGTGGATGGATTTTTTTTGCGGGGGTGGCGGGACAGGTTGTGGGGAGGATCTGCTTTTTTACCTTTTGAGAGTCCCATGTTTATATGGAGATTTCATTCCTTGAGTGAGCACCACACTGTATTTTGTGTTTCTACATAGGCATTAAAATTTAAGTCTCTAGCTTACTAGCTTCCCCTTCTGAACCCCTTCAGCAATGGTAATAGCAGTTCAAATACTTATTGTTTTCCTGTTTCTTCTTCATTTTGATCTCTTGGGATTGCCTTTTCTTTCTTGCAAGTTCAGCTCTGCACTGAAAAGTATTTTTTGTTATATTTAATATTTGTAGGTATTTGTGAAGTGATAGTTTTTAGGTTATCTTAGTCTACTCACTGTCTTGCTGGAACTATAAGGTATAACTATAAGGTATAACAAAGCAATTGGTATATAATAGCCAATGAATAAATTATAGTACCAATTTAGGCTACATTAGGCCACGGATTTACCTATCTGGCAATAATTTGGAAGATTATTACCTTAGATAAGTCCAGATAATGGAGTTCTATTGTAGATCAATGAAGAAATTGTAGGTAAAGAAGATTTGTCATTTTTCATCTTCTTCAAATTCTTACCTTTATATGCAGGCAGATGAGCAGTTTTTATGTTAGAAAGCAACCCTATGTTTCCAAAACCAAACATAGATTCTTGGGAAATTTTGTATATGGATGTAGTGTTTTAAATTTTGGTATTTATATGAGTTTTCTGAGATTTTAGAATTACAGAATGTTGTGGGATGGTGAAAGGAATTCAGTTTTTTTCTTCCAACCCCTACCCACTTAAAACAAACAACTTAGAACAATACACTACCATTCTTTGAATCTTAATTCTTTGTAAGTTCTTAATCATTTAGCTGGAATGCTAATAACCTGCATAGAAATCTCATTTGTATTAACAGGGAACTTTATAATTTTACTATTTTTAATATTTTCATCTGCCCAGGGATGAACTTTTGAAATAAAATAGCAGTAAGCAAGGCAAATGATGACCATTTGTTTGTTTGTTATTATTTTTTAATGAGGTATAGTTGATATATAATATTATGTAAGTTTCAGGTGTACAACATAGTGATTCACAATTTTTAAAGGTCATACTACGTTTAAAGTTGTAAAATATTGGCTGTATTCCCTGTGTTGTGCAGTATATCCTTATAGCTTATTTTATACCTAATAGTTTGTACCTCTTAATCTTTTACCCCTATATTGCCCCTCTTCCCTTCCCTCTCTCCACTGGTAACCACTAGTTTGTTCTCTATATCTGTGAGTCTGCTTCTTTTTTTGTTATATTCACTTGTTTGTTGTTTTTGTTTTTGGCTGCATCGGGTCTTAGTTGCAGCACGTGGGATCTTCATTGAGGCATGCTGGATCTTTCATTGTAGTGCGCAGGCTTTCGTTGCAGTGTGCAGGCTCTTCGTTGCAGGGCAAGGGCTTCTCTAGTTGCGGTACAGGCTTCTCTCTCTAGTTGTGGTGTGCCGGCTCAGTAGTTGTGGCTCATGGGTTCTCTAGTTGTGGTGCATGGGCTCAGGAGTTGCGGCTTGCAGGCTTAGTTGCCCCTTAACATGTGGGATCTTAGTTCCCTGACCAGGGATCGAACCCACATCCCCTGCATTGGAAGGTGGATTCTTAACCCCTGGACCACCAGGGAAGTCCCCTGTTGTATTTTTTAGTTTCCACATATAAGTGATATCATACAATATTTGTCTTTCTTTAATGTTTTTCACTAAGCATATTACCCTCTAAGTCCATCCATGTTGTTGCAAATGGCAAAATTTCATTATTTTTTATGGTGGAGTAGTATTCCATTGTGTGTGTGTGTGTGTGTGTGTATCACATCTTCTTTATCCATTTATCTATCAATGGACACTTAGGTTGCTTCCATATCTTGGCTATTGTAAATAATGCTGCCATGAATATTGCGCTTCATATATCTTTTCAGATTAGTGTTTTCGTTTTCTTTGCATATATACCCAGGAGTAGAATTGCTGTATCGTATGTTGTTTCTATTTTTAGCTTTTTGAGAAACCTCCATACTGTTTTCCACTGTGGCTGCACCAATTTGCATTCCCACCAGCAGTGTATAGAGTTCCCTTATCTCCACATCCTCACCAGCATTTGTTATTTGTGGACCCATTTGTTAATCTCTTAGGAGCTACACTTAAATTGACAAGATGGCTTTTGACGTAAAAATTTTTGGAGCCATTTCTATTTGTCGGGACTATTTTGCTGATTTATTTAACTTAACTGTTTGAAATAAAGAAAATTCCTCGGTTTAGTCAAGTTCAAAATTCAGCATATCATATAGTTCAGATATTTTTCTAGTTTATATTATTAGACATTGACTTTTATTTTGTGGTGCTAAATATGCTGTGCATGAACAGTTATATGGAATTATGCAAGTGGTGCTCCAGAAGGAAAGATTGAAATTAATGCTTTGTCCTGTGATCCATATATAATAGGGATGAAACTGGATCTAAATCAGGCTGTGTGACTGAGTCTGTTGATTACATGTAGGCAACATAAGTGTTTTTTACAAGTCTTATCTCATTTAATCTACACAACTCTTTGAGGTAGTACTTTATTAAACTTGTTTTATAATAAGGAAGTAGGATTGGAGAGGTTAAAGATGCTCAAGTCCCATAGTTAGTAAGATGGGATTTGGACCCAGGTTGTTTGAGCCTGAATCCTGTACACTGTATTATACTGTGTGACTATTAATTTAAGGTGGGTGCTCATATTAGAATTGTAGAAAATGGCCACTTAACTAAATTTCTCAAGAATTGTATTTATTGAAAAACTAGTTCATGATAATTAGAAACATAGTAAACAATGATAAGCTTTGAGAAAATGAATTATCTTAAAATTTTATCATTGATTTAACAGTGCATACTTTGATATTTTTACATCAGTTTCCCTGTGTTTCAAATGGTACGTGGTTACTCGTATATGTTTAAGATATCCACCAATCAATTATCTTCTATTCTGATAATCAGGGAAAAAATGAAATGACCAACTCTTTAATATTTAGGGACTAATCATACATCTTATTTGTGATTGATAAATATTATTCTTAATCTGTATTACTTGTGGTTTGTTCTTGGTTTTGTTATATAGTACCTTAGCCTGAGGGCAGAAGTATGGAAGAAAAGAAAAATTAAATTAGTAATTTTCTACTTGTCATTATAGTATCTCTTGAAAAGATTTGGAAAAAGTTTAACATTAAATCAAATAGTTAAAATGAAAAATTTTGGCATATGTTTGGGAGTTTCATTTATTCTAAATTCTCATTGCTATGGAATGGAATTTTTTTCTTTTTTTAACTGGTACTTTTTTGGTTAATTTTTATTGGAGTACGGTTGCTTTACAATGTTTTGTTAGTTTCTATTGTACAGCAAAGTGAATCAGCTATAGGTATACATATATCCCCTCTTTTTTGGACTTCCTTCCCATTTAGGTCACCACAGAGCATTGAGTAGAGTTCCCTGAGCTGTACAGAGGTTCTCATTAGTTATCTATTTTATACATGGTATCAATAGTGTGTGTATGTCAATCCCAATCTCCCAGTTCATCCCACCCACCCCCCTTCTCCCCCATGGTGTCCATACATTTGTTCTCTACGTCTGTGTCTCTATTTCTGCTTTGCAAATAAGATCATCTATACCATTTTTCTAGATTCCACATGTATGCGTTAATATATTTGTTTTTCTCTTTCTGGCTTATTTCACTCTGTATGACAGTCTCTAGGTCCATCTGTGTCTCTACAGGTGACCCAATTTTGATCCCTTTTATGGCTGAATAATATTCCATTGTATATATGTACCACATCTTCTTTATCCATTCATCTGTTGATGGACATTTAGGTTGCTTCTGTGTCCTGGCTATTGTAAATAGTGCTGCAATGAACATTAGGGTACATGTGTTTTTTGAATTAAGGTTTTCTCTGGTTATATGCCCTTTAGTGGGATTGCTGGGTCATGTAGTAGTTCAGGTTTTAGTTTTTTAAGGAATGAAATGGAATGTTGACTTCACTTGTGAAATTTTTGAATACTGAGAGGATGTCCTAATTAATTATAATTGATACTTAAATTTGAAATGACAATTTTAATGGATCCTTTTTTTTGTTGATCATTGTTGCCTCTGGATATTTATCTTCTGAATCACATGGGGATACTTTTCCATCTTCCTTCTTCTCTACCTTGCTCACACAAGACCCAGATTTCCTTTTTGACACTGAGACTACTGCTTAAGACTCTTCCCACTTCATAGAAAACCAGTGTTTTCTTACTCTCTTCTGAACCTAATTGGGGTCTTCTAGAGCTCTGCTCTGGCTGCTATACGTGATGCTGAAATGGGAAGGAAAAAAATGACTACTTCCATTATCTAAATTTTCCCCACAGAATCTATGAGATAATAGCTAGTATTTATTGAGTGTTTCTGTGACCTACTAAGTAGTACTTCTTTGTCCTTATTCTACTCTGGTTTAGACCATTCTGGATGCAGGGGCCCCTTTACTCTTGTTTTTCTCTCTGCCTAGAATGATCTCCTTTCAGTCATCTAATAATATATATCAATAAACAATATACTATAATATAAATATAAATTATAATTTTTATACCTTGAACTTCTGTTTGATTTTTTCATATTCATATTTTTATAGTTTCTTTTCCTTAGTCATACTTCTAATATCTCTTTTATTTCCTTAAACATTAACATTTTAATATTGTGTATGTGATCATTTTTATTTTTTTCAGTGTTTGGAGTCTGTTTCTGTAAAGCTTGTTCTGGTTCTTGGGGGTTTGTTTCTTCATTATTTTGTGATATTTAAAAAAAATGAGCTTTTGTACTATGGATTATTATTATTATTTTAAAATGTGGCTGTACTTGGAGATGAGGCCTTTTAAAATATTTATTTATGCTGGGTCTTAGTTGCAACAGGTGGGCTCCTTAGTTGTGGCTCCAAGGCTCCTTAGTTGTGGCATGCAAACTCAGTTGCGGCACGCATGTGGGATCTAGTTCCCTGACCAGGGATCGAACCCAGGCCTCCTGCATTGGGAGTGCGGAGTCTTATCCACTGCGCCACCAGGGAAGTCCCTGTTCTATGGATTATTATTTTTGAGTATAGTTTGAGGTCTGGTTTAAAGTGCACTCCTCCTGGTGGTTTGGTGTTTGCTTCTGTCATGCTCCAGTGTCTTCAATTCTGAACCTCTTGAAACTAAATTTTTAGTTTGAGTTTTGTTAGACCTCACAGGTAGTATGAGTTCTGGTCCCAAATTGGAGTGAGAGGAGAGAGACTTCTTTTTTTCTCTTCTACTCAGGTTGAGACTGCCAAATATGTCCACTTGCTTATGATGAGCGTGTCCTGTCCCTGTTACCACACCCGTTCACTCACCGACAGTGTTGCCCTTCAGATTCCCCACATTCTTTAGGCCCCAAGCTTTTATCCTTCTCCCCCTTAGCAGTCCCTTAAGACTCAAATTCTAAACCACTAGAGATTGGTGGATGTTCCCAGGGCAGATACTGGCCTCAGCGCTCGCTGAAACTCGGTTGTTTTTTGTCTCCAAAGATTTTCCTTGGTTTCTCTCTAGTTCAGCCGTTCATGAAAATTTTTTTGTTTGTTTGTTTAACAATCAGTATTTTAAGGAATTCTGAACAAGTGTTTTTCTGGACACCTAAGTCTTCTGTATTGCCAGAAATGAATCTGATTTCTTCCTCAGTTATCTATATGACTCTCTCCCTCATTCCCTTAAGGTCTCTTTTCAGATGTTACCTTATTAGAGAACCTTTACCTACTATCAAACGGGTACCCTCATTGTCACTCTTTATCTCCTATATCCTGCTTTATTTTTATAGTATTTATCTCCATCAGATATTTTATTTTGTTTTTCCTTATATTAGAATATAAGTTCCATTTTTTGGCTTGTTTACCACTTTATTGCCAGTACTTAGAATAATGCCTGACACATAGTTGGTGCTCAGTAAATGTTTGTTGGATGAATGAATGTGCTTAATGCTTTAAATGATTATTTCTTTTAATCCTCATGGTAACTCTGTGAGGTAGGTGATATTATCATCTCCATTTTAAAGGTGTGAGGAGTCTTAGGCTTGCAGAGTTAATTAAGTTGCCCAAGGTCACACAGTAAATGGCAGAGGAGATAGAAGTTGAACCCCAGGCAGTTCAGCTTCAGAGCAACCTGTTCTAACCAGTGTGCTTCAGTGGTCATAGTGAAGTTGGTTCTTTAGCAGGTTTGTATAACACTGGTATAATTCTAGAATTCAGCTATACTTTGTATTCTGTTTCTTCTTTGGGAAAATATTTTCTAGATTTCACATAATTGATTTTCAAATAAAAACTTGGACCCTAATATGTAACTTGGAAAGCTTACGCAGTACAGCGGTCCCCCCTTATTTTCAGGGTTACGTTCCAAGACTGCAATGGATACCTGAAACCGTGGATAGTACCAAACCTTATTTACACTATGTTTTTTCCTATACATACATACCTGTGATGTACTTTAATTTATAAATTAGGCACAGTAAGAGATTAACAACAATAACATAATAGAACAATTATAACAATATACTGTAATAAAAGTTTTGTGAATGTGGTCTCTCACTCTCAAAATATCTTGTACAGGCAGACTTTATTTTATTACACTTCATAGATACTGCATTTTTTAGAAATTGAAGGTTTGTGTCAACCTTGCATTGAGCAAGTCTATTGGTACCATTTTTCCAAAAGCATTTGCTCAGTTCATGTTTCTGTGTCACATTTTGGTAATTTGCACAGTATTGCAAACTTTTTTACTGTATTTATTATGGTGATCTGTGATCAGTGATCTTTGATGTTACTTCTGTAGTTGTTTTGGCGTGTTTTAGCAATAAAGTATTTTTAAATTAAAGTATGTACTTTTTTTAGACATAATGCTATTATTGCACGCTTAACAAACCGTAGTATAGTGTAAACATAACTTTTATATGTACTGGAAAAGCAAAAAATTCTTGCGACTCACTTTATTGCAGTATTTATTTTGGTGGTCTGGAACCGAATCTACAGCATCTCCTAGTTATGGCTGTACAAATTTAATGCTTTTTCCATCTTAACTAAGCACTTAACATGTACTGTGGTCATGACTTTTGCAGTTTGAGGTGTGACTGCAAAACAAGCATGGCTCTTTTTTTTCCTTCTTTGCAATTTCGTGGATAGAAGATTTGTTCTTACCATAGATCTTAGCAACCTTCAGCATGTGATTTTTTTCTTTCCTTATGAAGTCGAGGACTTTCACCTTTTTGCTTAAAGTAAGCATTTTACAGCTTCTCTTTGGAATACCCAAATTGCCAGCATCACTACTCTTGCACTTTGGGGCCATTATTAAGTAAAATAAGGGTTACTTGAACACAAGCACTGATACCTCAACAGTCGATCTGATAACCTAGATGGCTATTAAGTGACTAAAATAGTGGGATATGCTGGACAAAGGAGTGATTCGTGTCCTGGGTGGAATGGAGCGGGATGGCTCGAGATTTCATCACTCTACTTAGAATGGCATGTAACTTAAAACTTATGAATTGTTTATTTCTAGAATTTTCCATTTAATATTTTTGGACCATGGTTGACCTAGGGTAACTGAAACTGTGGAAAGTGAAACCATGGATAAAGGGGGAGCTACTGTATTTAAATCTGATAACTTTTTCCTCTTCTAATTTCATTTCTTTCATTCAATTTTTTAAAAAAAATTTATTTTTAAAATAACTGTTAGGCTGCTGTCTCTTAAGACATTGTAAAGATTCTGGTGAGGTTATGCTGTGTTGCCTCTATTTCCTACAGTTATTTTATACAGTAGTTCAAATATATAATTTATAATAATCAATTTTAGTTACAGGCAAGTAACCTAATTAGTAGATAGGAAAACAGAAGCTGATGATTCCCTCCGAAGGTTATCAAACAAACCTGTATTTCCTTTTGAAGTCCTCATTTCAATGCTATCACTTTCCCTTTACCAGAAACTTGACTTAACCTTGACTTGCCTTCCTTCCTCATTCCCACAATCAGTGTGACACCAAATAGTCTACTCTTAATTTCAACCCCAGGTATCTCTTGCTAGTATTATTTTAAGGCCTTTCAAACTGTTCTTTTCCTCTGCCATGCCATTCCACAGCACGGTCTATGAAGCCCCAGCTCCTCCTGCACTTTCTTTCCTCTGTCATCATGTTCGCTCTATATACCATATTCAAGCCATACTGAACTTTTTCTTATTCTTTTAATAGGTCTTGCCTTTACAACCTCTGTGCTTTTCTTTCAACTCTTCTCTCTACTTGGATGCTTTTTTTCCTTTTCTGCCTGTCATAGTCATGCTCATACTTTAAGACAGCTTAGATATCATCTTCTCTAAGAATCCCAACTCTTTGCCCAACTCTGAGACAGATGTTGTTCTCTGTCCATTCCACGACAGAACTTTTTTCATAACTTATAGCATTTACTTAGCTTCATTATAATTATATGTTTATATATTTCTTCCACTAGACCATGAGCTTGAAGCCAGAGATTATACCTTTATTATCTTCTTTTTTAAAGTCAGGTTTATTAAGGTAGAATATACATAGAATAAATTCATTGCTTTTAGGTGTAGAGTTGGATGTACGTTGTCCTGTAACCTTCATCATAGTTGAGACGTAGGATACTTTTATCACCCCACAAAGGTCTCTTCTGCCCCTGACTACATCAGGCCTCTCTGCTTCATTCCCAAACCCTGACAAACACTCATCTGATTTCTGTCCCTATCATTTTGTCTTTTCCAGAATGTCAAATAAAAATGAAATCATGCAATGGGTAGCCTTTTGTGACTAGCTTCTCATACCTAGCATATTGTGTTTGAGAGTCTTTCATGTTTTTGCATATATTAATAGTTTGTTTCTTTTTATTGCTGAGCTGTATTCTGTTTTATGGATGTGCCACAATTTGTTTATCCAGCTACCGTGTGGTTTCCACCTGGCTATTATGGCTAAAGCTGCCTCCAGACATTCGTGTACTAGTCTCTGTGGGGACATATTTTCATTTTTCCTGGATAAATAGCTAAGAGTACGCTTGCTGGCTCATATAGTAAATGCATTTTAAATGTATAAGAAATTGCCAAACTGTTTTCCAAAGTAGCTGTGCTGTTTTGCCTTCCCACCAGTAATGTTGAGTTCTAGTTCTCCATTCTTGACAACACTTGGTATTGTCATTGTTTTTCATTTTAGACATTCTAGTAAGTTTGTAGAGGTGTTTTGTTGTGGTTCTTCATTATTTTTAAACCTGTAATATTTAACATAGTTTCTGGCATATTCAAGATGGAATAACAAAATATTTACTATCTTTGACCAGGCAAGTGTCTTACAGTATTTTATGCTGCTGTTCATCTTAAGCTGTATCACTTTAAGCGAAATCATCTTTAAGCTACAATGGCTTGAATTAAGTCATAAGAATAAGAATCATACTCAGTTCTTTCTGTGGTTGAAGTGATGTTCTCTGCAAGCTCTAACATATGTATTCAGAAAGAATTAAAACCCACCAAAATTTGTTGGTAACGTTGTTTAATCCTCTTGTGGGATGTGAATTTAGTCAGTCAGTTACTTAAAATAGTCTCTAATTTTTCCCTTCTAGATTCTATTCTTCAGATGATTGTCCTTTGATTTTTCATTTCTGGTTCTTGACAATTTCTCCCCTTCTTAATTAGCCTTAATGTATTGTTTTGTTTCGAGCTAGAGGCATACTTAGGAGATATTGCATATTCAATTCCAGACTATCACAATAAAGTGAATATCACAATAAGGTGAGTCACACAAATTTTTTGGTTTCCCAGTACATATAAAAGTTATATTTACACTGTCGTCTATTAGGTGTGCAGTACTATTATATCTAAAAATAAAATGTACATACCTTAATTTAAAAATACTTTATTGATAAAACATGCCAAAACAATTACAATAGTAACATCAAAGATCACTGATCATATATCACTGTAATAAATGTGATAATAATGAGATACCTGGAAGAGTTTCTGGCCCTAGAAGAGTTTTCTGAACCTTGACTGGGGTGAATGGACTGAGGACTTTGCTGCTGTGAGGGTGATCCCTGCCAGGCACCAGCGATGGCAGAAGCCTCAAATGGGACAGCTCCATTTTTGAAAATGACAGCCAGGAGCAACGATGGAGGAGCAGTGATTTAGAAGGAATCTAAGTCCCTGAGTGACCGTGAGGAGCAGAGTTGCACTGCTGACCTATACCTTTTACACTATTAGAGGCAAGAGAAATAAACTTTTTTGTTCATTAGGCCATTGCAAAAAAAAAAAAAAAAAATACACACACAGACACACACACACATATATAAAATAATAATGAGAAAGTTTGCAGTATTGTGAGAATTACCAAAATGTGCCACAGAGACATGAACTGAGCAGATGCTGTTAGAAAAATGGCACTGATAGACTTGCTTGGTGCAGGGCTGCCACAGACCTTCAATTTGTAAAAAATGCAGTATCTGCAAAGCGCAATAAAGTGCATACAATAAAATGAGATATGCCTGTATTTGCATATCTTAGCATGTTACAGAACCTGTTGTAGCCTGTCAGAGCATGGAAGGAACCTTAGAAATAACACTCTAAATCCTCTCAGTTTTTAGGTGAGGAAATTGAGGATCAGAGACATGTCCAAGGTAGGCCAGCTGGTTAGGGCCAGAACTGGTTCTGGAACCCAAGTTTCCTAAATTCTCATACATTTCTCTTTTTACTTAGATATTAATGGCTTTCAATTTAGTGAATCAAGTGTTATAATTCCTTTTTCATTTGAGGCAATTTTTTTTTTTTTTTGGCCACGTGTCATGTGGGATTTTCTTTGACCCGGGATCGAACCCTGCAGTGGAGGCACAGAGTCTTAACCACTGGACTGCCAAGGAAGTCCTGAGGCAAAAGATTTGAATTTTTCTCTTGCCTTTCTCTTTCTTCAAATTTACTGACACTCAAATAAAAAGCTCAATCTGATTATAGTTGTTTATATGTAGTTTCTAATTGATTATGTTTCTGGAGACCAGTGGTCCATAATAGAATTAGTATTTTTCTACTATGACCTTAGAGACAAATTGAGGAACTAGGATTTTGTCAATTAAGATGTGAGAAAGGAAACTAGCATTTTTTGAGGTCCATGTACTTTAGAATGTATTTTTATACTTAGAGTTATTACTTTTAGATACTTGCCTTAACCCTGGAGGATTGGAATAATGTATCTGCACAGTGATCTTAAAGTATATTTTTAGTATATACCAAAGTTTTCTGGATTACACAGTACCATTTTAAGTATGTTATGACACTTCTTGAGAGTCTTTTCTTAATTTATTCTGACTTGTGGTTAGGTAATTAAACAAGGTTTAGGGTAATTTTGATATATACGTGTGTGTATTTTTTTTATGGTTACTAGTATGGCAGAAATGGAATTTCTTCAGGATATAGTATATTGGAGCTAGAGTAAAATACACAAGTATTTACATAAACAGCATAATTACAGGTATTTTTTTTTTATTTTTAAAAATTCATTTAATTTTTGTCTGCTTTCGGTCTTCTTTGCTGCGCGTGGGCTTTCTTTAGTTGCAGTGAACGGGGGCTACTCTTCGTTGCAGTGCGAGGGCTTCTCATTGCGGTGGCTTCTCTTGTCGCGGAGCATGGGCTCTAGGCACGTGGGCTTCAGTAGTTGTGGCATGAGGGCTCTGTAGTTGTGGCACGCGGGCTCTAGAGCTCAGGCTTAGTAGTTGTGGTGCATGGGCTTAGTTGCTCTGCGGCATGTGGGATCTTCCCAGACCAGGGATTGAACCGTGTCCCCTGCATTGGCTGGTGGATTCTCAACCACTGCACCACCAGGGAAGCCCCAAGGTTTTAAAATTCAGTTGTATTTTTGTCTTTTTTTCCTTGAATACTTGTCATTGAATAATATAAGAATCTTAACTTGTAGAGTTTTCTCTAAATTCTATTCTCTGATTTTGTCTTTTGTGTATTACTGCAATGGTGTTTTTCTTTTCCCTTTAACCATCCTATTGTCTGCTTTCTTTTTTTCCTCCCCTGTTCTCTCTTTTCCCCTCCCCTTTTTTGGTCTCAGTTAAGCTTATTTATGATCCTGGGCAAGAAAATTTACTCCTCTAATTCTTAATTTTCTCATATGTAAAATAGGGCTGATTCTGTCTATCTCATAGGGGTTGTTATGTATTAAAATCCCTACTAGGCACTTAACGCTAGTTGCCCATTTTTTTCCTGCCCACAGTTTAAAAACATTTAACAAAAACTCACTTTTTGGGGTTTAAAATTTTACCTATTGGCAATCAATAAAAATAAAACAAATTTACCGTGGAAAATTTCAAACGTATATAAAAGCATGAGAGAACTGATATGCACCCATCAGGCAGCTTCAATTATTATCAACAGTGTTTCATTTATTGTTATTTTAACTAATGATATATGGCTTCTATATTTTTGTTTTCTTTAGCTCTCTATAATTTGTCCCTTGTCTTTAATTATGATTACTAACCTTTTTAAAAATTTTATCTATCTATCTATCTATCTATCTATGTCTGTGTTGGGTCTTTGTTGCTGCACACGGGCTTTCTCTGGTTGCCGAGAGCAAGGGCTACTCTTTGTCGCGGTGAGCGGGCTTCTCATTGCGGTGGCTTCTCTTGTTGCAGAGCATGGGCTCTAGGTGTGCAGGCTTCAGCAGTTGCAGCATGCGGCTCAGCAGTTGTGGCACACAGGCCCTAGAGTGTGCAGGCTTCTGTAGTTGTGGCTCACAGGCTTAGTTGCTCCCCGGCATGTAGTATCTTCCCAGACCAGGGATTGAAGCCGTGTCCCCTGCATTGGCAGGCGGATTCTTAACCACTGTGCCACCAAGGAAGACCACGATTTCTAATCTTTGGGGAGCAATTTTCTAGGAACTTAAAGTCTGCTGCCAAAGTTTATAAAAAATTGATGAGATAGTATCCATGGTATGTTGAATGTGGTAGTACTGTGTTCAGTAACAGGATCCAGTGTGTGCTGTACTCTTGTGTTTTGAGAGCAGTGGTATTTTGCTTCTTTGTCTCTCCAAATGATTATATGTTTAAAATTGTCTAGGGTCACCACGTGTCTATACATGGGGCTTGACTTTATGTTTTTCTTCTGTATTTGAGATAGAAGTCTAATAATCTAATTTAAGATAACAGATACTGCTTTGGGTTTGGTATTATAGGGACAGTTTTCAGTAAGGTGAGTGAACTTGTTGAATTGGCGTTTGTCCTATATGGTAGAGATTTATATGCATACTCTCCTAAGTACCTTATCATTAGTAAGCTTGAATGTATTAGCACAGTTTTTCTAATATCTGTATTGGTGTATTTTTGTTTTAGCTCTTGTCATTACTGGAGTGGGGGTAAAATATTCTTATTGCAGATTATTGTCCACTGCAGTCCCAAGAGCCTCTAATCATTGGGACTGTTGTGTAATTTTAAGTTCTTTCTGTCTGGAAATGCCAATTTGCTGACATGGATGAGGCAAATCTGTCCCGTATAAATCTGAAGACATGAAAACTTGCTGTGGAACAAAATTTTAAGAATATTTTTGCCTAAGGCAAGTCAAATTTTGACTCTTAATAATAATGTTTTCAGCTAGCTTCTCTGCTCTCTAGCCCCACAGGGTATATTGTTAGTTGACTGGTACATCCTATTATTTTTTCTTCCTTTAGAGGAAGGTGGAAATTTCCACAGATATCCTTTTCTTTTCCTCTACCTATGGCAAGTAGAACCGTCATTCCCCTTTCTCTCCTTGGGCTGCCTCTTCTTCTCCTTGAAACCTGTATTCTGTTGTTTTCAAATTGGAAACTTGTATTCCTTAGAGTTTGAGTCAAACCTAGTTGGAGGTGGTATTTCCTAAGTATGAAGTGTTATTTGGTGGTTTTTTGTTTTGTTTTGTTTTGTTTTTGTGGTACGCGGGCCTCTCACTGTTGTGGCCTCTCCCGTTGCGGAGCACAGGCTCCGGACGCGCAGGCTCAGCAACCATGGCTCATGAGCCCAGCCGCTCCGCGGCATGTGGGATCTTCCCGGACCGGGGCACGAACCCGTGTCCCCTGCATCGGCAGGCAGACTCTCAACCACTGCGCCACCAGGGAAGCCCTATTTGGTGTCTTTTACCATTAACCTCCTCATACATGATTTTGGAATTTCTTTTAGGGCTCCATCTTGTCTTCTAGTTAGAAAAAAAAAAGCCCACAAAAAACAAACCCAAAACACAAAATGACTTGTGTTTCTCCTCATTGCATTTATAATTACCTTTGAAGTAAATTTGAAATAGTGGAACATTTCCTTTGATATCTTTTATCTTATATTAAATTTAACCCAGTTTAGTTCTTTATAAAATACAACTTTTAGATCCTGGCTACCTGAAAGCACTATTCTACTCAGTTCCACATTGCATATAGGTAAATATGCCTGTGTGACTGTAAAGAGTATGCTTTTATACATTTAAAATGTACTCAGTTATAAAATTTATATATTCACTATACAGTGTACTGGAGAAAATTAGGTGTTGGTTTAGTAATTGGATTAGTGAAGAGTCATTTGGACTTTTAGATGTCACTCTTGAGTATCATTTTCTTCCCCAACAGGAGGATGTAAAAATATGTCCATTAAAATTATGTGAATTCTGGATTTCAACATGTATAGATTAAATTTTTGTCTTGGCTAAAATGCTAAATAAAAACACTTTAAAGTATGATTTACATTGACCCAACTAACATAAAGTAGTTACTTTGATTTTATTAGTTCCATAGTGGAGCTTATCTCACAGGATTTATTTTGGAAGTAAATAAGTTTGTTTAAAAAAATCCTTTAGGGCTTCCCTGGTGGCGCAGTGGTTGAGAGTCCGCCTGCCGATGCAGGGGACACGGGTTTGTGCCCCGGTCCGGGAAGATCCCACGTGCTGTGGAGCGGCTGGGCCTGTGAGCCATGGCCGCTGAGCCTGCGCGTCTGGAGCCTGTGCTCCGCAATGGGAGAAGCCACAACAGTAAGAGGCCTGTGTACCGCAAAAAAAAAAAAAAAAAAAAAAAAAAAAAAATCCTTTAGTTTAAAACTTAAGCTTTTTTAGACTTATTAAACATAAGATTACTCTCTGATGAGTAAGATAGCTAGGTACACAAATGAATGTTAGAGAATTTGATGCTGCTAGCAAGAATGGTTTTGTAATTTGTACACTGTAGTTATGCTACCACTTTTTTGATTTCATTTACTTCTTTTCTTCTCTGTTTCTTTCTTCCATGTTAAAATGTGAGTATATTAAAATAAAAGCCAAAGCCTCTCTTTTTGTTTGCCTGTCTCCCTGTTACACACACAGACACACACACACAGAGACACACACAATTTGAAATTTCTTTAGGAAATCAAAGCACAGTAAAGAAGAAAGTGTTTATGTTAGCATATGAAGAAAGGTTAGTGTTTAGGGTGAAGATTTATAGCAGATTATCATTTTAAGTTTTTAGTGGAAGATGGTATGTCAGTTAAGAAATTGTGTATTTATTTTGGAATATTAGATAAAATAGCAAATCCTAACTATTAAATCATTTAGATTGCAAAAATTTTCTTATATATGGCATATATTTCTCTCTTACTGAATGTTAACAGGTTGTATGTAATGAGCTAGTTTTATTGGCAGTTTCTTTGTGGTTCACTTTCGTTATCTTATGATTCAGCAAAGTTTGAGCTGCCTTTGAGCTATGTAAGGGAGCAATATAGGAAGTGAGGCTTGTGACTTGCGTTAAGATGTCTTCTCCAGAGGCTGGAAAGAGCATGGCATAATAGGACTAAATAAATATTTGTTAAATAAATGAATAAATAATGCATGCATAAATGAAAACTTTTCAGGAGTAGAGAGATGGACATGGCCATCCATCGTTTCTTTTTCTAGTGAGTATCTTGAGTATTCAGATGACTAGTCTGTAATTCTTGTCCATCAGCCATTTGTAGCCTTTTGAGAATCCTAGCTACAGATTTGAGAATACAAAGAACCATCATCTGGGTGAGGGTCCTGGGGAAAAAATTCCTACATGCCTGCAGTTTGCTTATGGCAGTATTTCAGCACAAAATAATCAGGAACTTTTGCTTTATGGAATATTTATATATCACCTAGATAAGATAATTTCAAATACTTTAATACATTGTATTTATTATATTTTTAATTGAAGTATAGTTGATATACTAATACACTTTATTTTAAACAAATTTTGTGCCATGGAGAGAGAACTGGTTTTAAACCTAATTCTTCCACTTCCAAGCTAGCTATGACCTCATCCTAATCACTTGATCACTCCTTACCTCCTCATTTACAAATAATTTAACCTTATTGGAAAGAATTCACTTACTAGCTTGAATAATTGTTGTACAGTTTTGGTAACATAATGATGCTCCTGAGAGCTGTTGAGTTAAGTACTATAATTTACCCTTTGCTGAATATATGGAGATTATTAGATTTTGAGATCGTTAGTCTGATTTTTATAGGATTTTTTTTTACTTATTAATGTTGGATTATCAACTATTATTTTCTTTTTTTCCCTAATTTTAAAAATTGTGTTGGGACTTCCCTGGGGGCGAAGTGGTTAAGACTCTGTGCTTCCAATGCGGGGGGGCCCGGGTTCGAGCCCTGGTCAGGGAACTAGAACCCATCTGCGTGCCACAATTAAGAGTTCAAATGCCACAGCTAAGGAGCCCATGTGCTGCAACTGAGCTGGAGAGCCACAACTAAGGAGGCTGTGTGCCGCAACTCAGGAGCCCACCTGCTACAACTAAGACCCAGTGCAACCAACCAAATAAATAAATAAATATTAAAAATTTTTTAAATCAAAGTTAAATTTGTTGAATAATTGAAGTTGATAATTGTATTTTGGTTATGGCATTAAGGGCTGAACTGCCAATATACTCAACTTATTTTCAAATGTCCGAAAGAAACTGTGTTTACGCATATAGAGAGAAACAAGCAATGAGAAAGCAAATGAGATGGATTATTGATAAATAATATTGTTTTAAATATTGTTTAATAAAATATTGTTTTAAAAGTCAGTGATAATAGGGGGAAGTGTAAGCTGTGACAAAGCGCGAGAGAGGCATGGACATATATACACCACGAAACGTAAGGTAGATAGCTAGTGGGAAGCAGCCGCATAGCACAGGGAGGGAGATCAGCTCGGTGCTTTGTGACCGCCTGGAGGGGTGGGATAGGGAGGGTGGGAGGGAGGGAGACACAAGAGGGAAGAGATATGGGAACATATGTATATATATAACTGATTCATTTTGTTGTAAAGCGGAAACTAACACACCATTGTAAAGCAATTATACTCCAAAAAAAATAATCAGTGATAAGAAAGCATTGTTTCATAGTTTAATAAATAATGTTTTTTCTTTCTTGATGATACATGAAATAATGATGCATCTTACAATTAATAGCATCTTAGAGTCAATTAAAAATAGTAAGTGGATAGGCAAAGAAAAAAACAAAACCTCAGTAAGTTTTCTTTATCCAGCTAACAAGCTCTTAGGGAAAAAAGACAGAAGACCCACCACATACACTAAATTAAGACTACTTGAGGTACAAGAGACTTAGTGTTGTCAATCTGGTCTTCAAGCAATTTCATTATTTAAGTTTCATTCTTCAATATGTGTGCTTACTTACAATCGTAAAAGTACCTACATATATTGTGAGGAAATCAATGTATAGCTGTTTTAAATATGTAATATGTTTTAAATAGGTTCTAAATGATCAAAAAATAAAATGCCCCTTCAAAACTAGGCTTAGAGGTTACTGAAAACTGTGAGATTGGTTAATTAATAGGTGACCACCCAAAATTAAATGTTAATAAAGGACAAACTAAAAACAAGGGAAAAATATAAGATTACAGTACATCTAGGATTCAAATATAGTAAGTGGTAAAAACATAATTCAACTGTCAGAAAAAAAAAACCCATAATAAAGAGATAAATGCTAGGATTACCAGAGATTTTTGCTTTCATCTGCATGCTACAGTGTATTTGCCAAAAAGAAAAGCCCACAGAGTTAAAAATACAGGTTACTTTTGTAATTCACATGATTTTTACCACTGCATTTCTACTTCTGGAAGGAGCTAAAGAAAGATCACTTAGATGGGTCAAATAAATGGCTACAGAGGACAGACAGCGAACAAAAAAGCCACAGAATGTAGGGCAATGCTTATCAGTATAACCAAGTGAATCAGGAGACTATGAATGTAATGTTAGAAATGTAGGCAATTCACTGAGCTGGGAAAACAATCTGAAAACCCACACTGTGACCTGTGTATTTATACAAATGACAGGTGCAGAACTGAGAAGTGGGAGGAAAAAGCTGTGTACTAAATAATTTCCTAGGAATTATCCAGTCTGATGATTTTTCCACTTAAAATTTTTCCATTCCAACTTACAGCTATCAATTGTGAATTCAATAAACATCGTTTTTATTTTTTTAGTGCTTTTATGTTGAACTGTCAAATGTAGAAACTGAACTGAAATAACACTGTCACAAATGGTACCTCCAAGTAAGTCACAAATCATTCACCATAAGCTGGTCCAGCATTATTACATTTCCTCTAAATTCTTCTCTAAAATGTCAAAAACTGAAATCTGCAGTATCATGAAAATGTATTTCTCCACTTTGTGTTTTCATTATTATTAAAAAATAATTGCTTGATTAAAAGAAAATGATTCATAGAGACAAAGTAGAATGGTGGTTGCCTGGGGCTAGGTGTAAGGGGAAAATGTGGAGTTGTTATTTAATTGGTAAAGAGATTCAGTTTGGGGACTTCCCTGGTGGTCCAGTGGTTAAGACTCTGTGCTTCCACTGCAGGGGGCATGGGATGGATCCCTGGTCAAGGAAGTTCCACATGCTGAGTGGTACAGCCGAAAAAAAAAGGAAAAAAAAGATTCAGTTTTGCAGGACAAAAAGAGTTCTGCAGATGGATGGTGATGATGCTTGTGTACAACAATATGAAAATGTACTTAATACCCTGAACTGTATGCTTTAAAAATGGTTAAGATGGTAAATTTTATGTTATATATATTTTAACACTGTCTTTTAAATATGTATTTATTTATTTGGTTTTGCCAGGTCTTAGTTGCAGCAGGCAGGCTGCTTAGTTGCGGCTCAAGGGCTCCTTAGTTGTGGCTTGCGGGCTCCTTAGTTGCAGCTTGCCAGCTCCTTAGTTATGGCAGGCGGGCTCCTTAGTTGTGGCATGCATGTGGGATCTAGTTCCCTGACCAGGGATCAAACTCTGGCCCCCTGCATTGGGAGCACAGAGTCTTATCCACTGTGCCACCGGGGAAGTCCCTGATAAAATGTTTTTAATAGACTATCCATACTTCATTTTTGTCAGTTGACTCGATAATATCTTACACTTTTTTCCTCCCTTTCTATCAGGTTCCAGTCTAGGGTCAGGTATTGAATTTACTTGTCGTGTTTCTTTAGTCTTTTTTAATCTGGAATTTTTCCATATTCTTCCTTTGTCTTTTATGATGTTGGTAAGTTGAATAACCTTTTTTTTAAAAATTAGAGTGTTCCTCATTTTGAGTTTTTCTGATATTTGCTCATGATTAGATTCAGCTTATGCATTCCTGATAAGAATTCTACATAAGTGATGTTGTTTTTTTCTTAGGGCATCAAATCTGGAGTCTAACAATGTTCATTTCGTCTTCATTGGTGATGGTAAATTTTATTGCTTGAGATGTTGCGTGATTTCTCCACTGCATAGCTATTATTTTTGCCCTTGCAATTAATAAGCAATCTGTGAGGAGATAGTTTAAAACTATGCAATTATCTTGCTCCTCATCGAAAATTTTCCCTAGATTTAGCATCCATGGATGATTCTTGCCTAAACAAATCTTTATAATGATAGTTGCAAAATGATAATTTTTCAGCTTTAACATTCCCTTCATGTTTACCAGTCAACCTTTGGCATTCTACCTTAAGCAAGAATCCTCTGTTCTCCCACATTTATATATTTATCTATTGATATAAACTCTTGGATTCCTATTTTTTCCTAGTTGTTTATGATTCATTACTGTCCTTAATTATTTTGATGCTCAGAGTTTGATGTATTGCCATACATTCTGACATAATAATATGTTCCAGGCTATTTTTTTTTTGAATCTGTGTACTGACTTATTTAAGTGATTTACTTTCCAGTTGTGGTTTTCTCTTTCCCATAGATTCTTGCTTATTTCTTTTAGGATAGCTTTAGTATTGCTGTATTCTTTTAGTTTTTGCTTATTTGAGAAATTCTTTCTCTCTCTTTCTATTATAAATGATAATCTTGCTGGGTAGAGTATCCTAGGTTGCAGGTTTTTCCCTTTCAGGGCTTTGAATATATCTTGCCACTCCCTTTTGGCCTGTAATGTTTCTGTGGAGAAATCAGCTGATAGCCTTATGGGGGTTCCCTTATGATTAAGTCTTTGTTTTTCTCTTGCTGCCTTTAGAATCCACTCTCTTTTTTTTTTTTAACATCTTTATTGGAGTATAATTGCTTTACAATGGTGTGTTAGTTTTTGCTGTATGACAAAGTGAATCAGCTATATGTGTACATATATACCATATCCCCTCCCTCTTGCGTCTCCCTCCCACCCTCCCTATCCCACCCCTCTAGGTGGTCACAAAGCACCAAACTGATCTCCCTGTGTGATGCAGCTGCTTCCCAGTAGCTATCTATTTTACATTTGGTAGTGTATATATGTCAATGCTACTCTCTCACTTCTTCCCAGCTTCCCCTTCCCCGTGTCCTCAAGTCCATTCTCTACATCTGTGTCTTTATTCCTGTCCTGCCCCTAGGTTCGTCAGAACCATTTTTTTTTTTTTAAGATAGAATCCTCTCTTTATCTTTAACTTTTGCCATTTTAATTATATGTCTTGATGTAGGTCTGTTTGGATTCATCTTGTTTGGGACTCTCTGTCCTTCCTGTGCCTGGATATCTGTTTCCTTTTTTAGGTTTGGGAAGTTTTCATCCATAATTTGTTTTTTTTTGGCTGCGCTGTGCAGCTTGCGGGATGTTAGTTCCCCGACCAGGGGCTGAACCTGGGCAGTTGGCAGTGAAAGTGTGGAGAACCAACCACTGGACTGCCAGGGAATTCCCCATAATTTCTTCAAATACATTTCAATCCCCTTTTTTCTCTTTCTTGTCCTTCTGGGATCCGTAGTATGTGTAGATTGGGACGTTTTATATTATCTCATAGTTCTCGCATATTGCTTTCATTTTTTTTTCATTTGTCTTTCTGTCTGCTGTTCTGATTGGGTGATTTTCATTATTCTATCTTCCAGATCACTTATTCGTTCTTCTGCATTATCCAGTTTGCTATTTATTGCCTTTACCTCAGCTTTTTTCTCAGCAAATGAGTTTTCTCATTTTAATTGGCTCCTCTTTATAGTTTCTAGTTCCTTTTTACAGTAATCTGCATTTCTACTTATAGCCTTTCTTAATTCCTTCAGTATTTTTATTTCCTCCTGTTTGAACGTGGCTCTGGCAGACTGTAGATGTCTGTTTCATTGTTTGTTCTTTCAGGGGAATTCTCTTGATCTTTTAATTGGGAGTGGTTCCTCTGCTTCTTCATTTTATTATTTCTCTGACTCTGTGAGTTTAGGAGAAACAGTTATCTACTGTGGTCTCAAAGGGCTATTTTTATGTGGGAGTGTCCTTTGTGTAGCCTGCGTGAGTCTAATAGTTTTGGTGAGAGGGCTGTTTTTAGTATGGATGCCTACTGCATCTTTCCTCAGTGTGTGCTGGCCATTATCCCCTTGATAGGGGGTGTACTGGTGTTGTGGTGAATCAGAGCCTACACTGGATGTTGAGCGGGACCTCCTCTTTGTTCTGTGGTTGTCACAGCTCTGTTGGGGGCAGAGTCCGCTCACCAGTTGTTGGAGTAGATACTCCCAGATACGTTTCTGAGCTGCAGTGTGAGGTAGATAGAACCGGAGCACTCCTGCTGGGAGAGGAGGCACTGAGTTTTCCTCTGCAGGAGCTGTCCACCAGGAAGTGCACTCTGATGTCACCTGTCACCTGTTGTGTGGGCTCACAAAGTACACTGTTTTTGGCACTGCCCTCGGCCCTGTCTCAACCATGGAAATTCAGGGAGTTGGTCCAGGTGTTCTTCAGGTGCTGCGCTTACAAAGCCACCAGTGCAGATCTGTAGGCACAGATCCACTGAAGTCAGGTACCAGGACTGTGGTAGTTGCATACCTGGACCCTCCATGGGAGCTACTGAGTCAGCCCAGACCCTGGCTCCGCCTCCAAGTGTGCACACTCACAGAAACCTGCAGCCGTCATTACTCCACCTGCCCCAGCCACGGGAGTGCCAGTAATCTGCTCGCATGTCCCCGTAGGCACTGAGTTTTACAAAACCACCTGTGGTGCTTAAATTCGCAGATCGCACAGTTGTTGGGACACCCAGATTTCAGCCCTGTTTCCAAAGTTGCAGCCCCAGGGGATCGGCTTGGATTTCAGCCTCGCCTCTGCATGTGGGCAACCTGCTGGCGCTTGTGCACTCCCAGAACTTGTAGAGGCCGCGCGCACTGTGAACACACCAAGAATGAGGCTTCTCTGGTGGACTCTGCCCTTCCCTTTGTGCATGCGTGTTGACAGTGGGGTTTTAATGGCAGACACGGGCTTCTTCCCATGTACATCCCTGGGCTTGGACCATACCTCTGGTTGCGGCTTGGACCATACTCTAGCCCCTTCGGCCTGTCTCCACACAGCCAACCCCAGTCCTCTCCCTGAGTCTGTCCTCTGAAGCCTGAGTTTCAGCACCCAGCCTCCCCCCGCAACCCCCACTCCCTGCACCAGCAGACATGCATGTTGGGCTGGGAACTGCAGTGAGATGACCAGGACCTTCTATGCAGGTCTCTCTCTGTTCTGTCTGCCACAAACAGGCTGCTTCACTCTTCTCCGAGCCTCTGAAGCTCCCTTTCTGTCCTGGCTGATCTCCCCACTGGTGAAGGCGCTTGCCAGGGTGAGGGAACCTTTCTTCTTTCACAGCTCCCTCTTTTTTCTTTTTTCTTTCATCCTACCTGGTTATGTGGTTATCTTTCTTGCAATTTTGGTTTTATGAGATCTTCTGCCAGCATTCAGCAGGTGTTCTGTGACAGCTGTACTACATGTAGATGTATTTTTGATGTATTTGTGGGAGGAGGTGAGCTCCATGTCCTTCATTCCACCATCTTGATCTGTTCCCATTCCAAGCTAAGATTATACCTATTCTGGAATGAGCCACTTTTCTGAGAAACTTAGGTTCCTTTGTGGAGAATGGTCTTAGAGACCAAGATTTGGATGTTAGGTATTCTCATTATCTCTGAGACATCTTTGCTTCTGGGTTCTTTCAGTTGACAGAGGAGGAAATATATGCATATATTATGTATGCAAATATGAGTATATGTACTTGTATGCATACACATTCATATTTAATTTTATATGTGCTTACATGTATGTGTACATACGCATATACATATTGTAGAATTTATGAGTTCGCACTGACCTCCCCAAATCAAGTCCATCCCTATTAGATTCTTGATCATCTCCCCTCAGTCTATATGTGTATGTCTCCTTCACAGTGAGAACCCTGGCTTCCAAAAGTATCCACATATCCCATTTGCTTAGAGTAAAATACTTCTTAAATAGTTTTATAATTGCTGTGCCTCTGCCAGTACCACACACCAAAAGCTCACCTACTAAGAAGAATCAGAATTTGTTGGCAGTTCAGCCTCCTACTCCATCTAAGACTGAGGGTTTATATATATATATATATATATATATATATATATATATATATATATGTCACACACAAGCACACAGTCAAATAATTTGTTCACAAATTACTTGAGTTAGCTCTTTCTCTCCCTTTTGTATGATTATGGTGTTAATTTGAACTGCAGTTGAATTCTTGGTTTTGATTTTATTTTTACCCCCTTTTTATCTTTCTTGATTTAATTAAAATTTTTGTTGAATATGTGTTGTGAAGATGTTGAAAACATCTTCTTTTCTCTTTCTTGTAGGCAGTCAGCTTCATTGTTTTCTGATTTCCTTTTCATTTGCTTATTTTTGTTAAGCAAAGCAGGTATGTGTATGTTTTCTAATTTTCTCTTTCTAACACAAAAGGTAGCATATGCTTTTTTTCCCCTAATTTTTTTTATTGTGGTAACATGTATGTAACATAAAATTTACTATCTTAACCATTTTTAAGTGTACAGTTCAGTGGTATTAAATACTTTTATATGTGCGACTGTCACCACCATCTATTTCCAGAACTCTGTTCATCTTGCAAAACTGAAACTCTTTACCCATTCAACAATAATTGCACATCTTCTCTTCCCCCAAATCCCTGGCAACTTCCATTCTACATTCCATGTCCATGATTTTGACGACCTCATGGAAGTGGGATCATACAGTATTTGCCTTTTTGTGACTGGCTTATTTCACTTAACAAAATGTCCTCAAGATTCATCCATGTTGTCATATATTGCAGAATTTCCTTTCTTTTTAAAGCTGAATAATATTCATTGTATGTTTATACCATATTGTGCTTATCCTTTCATCCACTGATGGATACTTGGCTTATTTCTACATTTTAGCTCTTGTAAATAATGCTGCTGTGATACAAATAGCTCTTTGAGAACTTTTTTTTTCTTTGGTATATACCTAGAAGTTGAGTTTCTGGATCATATGGTAATTCTATTTTTAATTTTGCCCATCAGTGTACAAGTGTTTCAGTTTCTTCCCATCCTAACACTTCTTACTTTGTTTTTTTTTTAAATAGTAGCTATCCTAATGGGTGTTCCATTTGTACTTCCCTAATGATTACTGATGTTGGGCATGTTTTCATGTGCTTATTGGCCATTTGTATTTTCTTTTTTGCAGAAGTGTTTAAGTCCTTTGACCTTTTTTGAATAAGGTTGTTTGTTGTTGAATTTTAGGAGTTCTCCATAGATTCTAGCTGTTAATCTCTTATCACATATTATGATTTATAAATATTTTCTCCCATTCTGTGGGTTGCCATTTTACTCTGTTAATAGTGTCTTTTGATGCGCAAAATTTAAAAAATTTTCATGAAGTTCAGTTTGTCTGTTTTTATCTTTTGTTGGTTATACCTGTGGTGTCATATCCAGGAAATCATTGCCAGATTCAATGTCGTGAAGCTTCTGCCCTGTGTTTTCTTCTAAGAGTTTTACAGCTTTAAGTCTGACATTTTGATCTTTGATTCATTGTGAATTAATTTTTTGTATATAGTGTAAGGTGTAAGGGTATAAGTTCATTCTTTTGCATGTGGATATCCAGTTTTCCCAGCACCATTTATTGCAAAGACTGTCCTTTCCCCTTTGAATGGTCTTGGCACCCAGCATATACTCTTTTGAACTTTACTATTTTCACCTAACACTTTTTTATGGAAACCACTCCGTATCATTCCTTACAGATCTTCCTCATTATTTTTTACAGCTGTATAGTTTTCTTTTGTGTGTATGTTTTGTCATTTATTTAACTAGTTTCCTGTACGTGGACATTTAGATAGTTTGCAGTATTTCTAAATAAAGCTATAATAAATAACCTCATTCAAATCTGTTTGGTATGGTTGGAGGTGTATCTCCAGGATATATTCCTAGAAGTAGAATAGCTGGGTAGGTGCACAAATGCATTTGTGGTTTTGTTAATTATTAGAAAATATTCACCTTCATGTGGGTTGAACCATTTTGCATTCCCACTAGCACTATATGAAAGTGCCTGTTTACTCACAGTGTGTACTGTCAAGCTTTTGATGTTTTTTGCTAGTCTGGTGTGTGAGAAATTGTATTTCAGAATAGTTTTAATTTGCATTCCTGGGACTTCTCTGGTGGTCCAGTGGTTAAGAATCCACCTTCCAATGCAGAGGACACGGGTTTGATCCTGTCGGAGAGCTAAGATCCCACGTGCTGCGGGGCACCTAAGCCCACGTGTCGCAACTATTGAGCCTGCAAGCTCTAGAACCCGTGTGCCACAACTAGAGAGCCTGCACGCTGCGGCTACTGAGCCTATGTGCTGTGGAGCTTGTGCACCACAATGAAGAGGCCAGGTGCCGCAATGAAGATCCCGCATGTCGCAACTAAGACCTGACGCAGCTAAATAAATAAATATTTTAAAAATTTGCATTCCTTTTATTATGAGTGAATTTTTATGTCTTTTCACATGTTTAAGGACCGTTTTAATATCTTTTTGTAAATTGTATGTTCATTTTTCTATAGAGTTTTAAAAATCTTTTTTCCCTCATTTAAAAAATGTTTTTGCATGTGAGGGATGTTAGCCTTATATCTATGTTGTATGTAGCAAATGCTTTCTCTCAGTTATTTGTCTGTTAGCTTTGTTTATGGCATTTCTCCACGTAAAATTTTTATTTTAATATAGTCAGATTTAATAATCTTTTCCTTTTTTGCAGCTGGATTTTTAATCATAATTGGAAAGGCTTTTCCTAAATTCAGCTTACATAGAAATTCACCCATGTTTTTTTCTATTACTTGTATAATTTCATTTTTTACATGTAGATCTCTGATCCATTCTATGTGGTATGGGGAATGGATCCAATTTTGTCTTTTTCCAAATGTCTATTCACTTCTCCTAATACTAAAGACCAACCTCACCCCAATGATTTAGGATACCACCTTTTTCATGTACTTGATGTTTTATATCATTGGTCTATTTCTGGACTTTTCTGTTCTATTTATCTGTCTATTCATGCTTCCATACCACACTGTTTTAATTTTAGAAGCTTTATAGTACTTTTTATTTTTTTATTTTTTATTTTTTGGCCATGCTGCATGGCTTGTTGGATCTTAGTTCCCTGACCAGGGTTTGAACCTGGGCCATGGCCGTGAAAGGGCTGAGTCTTAACCCCTGGACCACCAGGGAATTCCTTATAGTACTATATATTTTTTTAAATAAAGTTTATGTATGCTATTTATTTATTTATTTAGCTGCATCAAGCCTTAGTTGTGGCATGTGGAATCTTTCATTGTGGCACGCGGGCTGTTCATTGCTGCAGGCAGGCTTCTCCAGTTGCGGCACACGGGCTTCTCTCTAGTTGTGGCACATGGGCTCCAGAATGCGTGGACTCAGTAGTTGTTGTGGCTGGGCTTGGTTGCCCCTCAGCATGGGGAATCTTAGTTCCCTGACCAGGGATTGAACCTGCATTCCCTGCATTGTAAGGCGGATTCTTAACCACTGGACCACCAGGGAAGTCCCTCCTATAGTACTTTTTAATATCTGGTAATGTTTGTCTTCATAGCTCTTACTTTTTAGTGTTTTCCTAGCTAATTCTTGTAAATTTATTTTTCTATATTAATTTTAGTATCCACTTGTCTAATTCCATTATAAAGTTCATTGGTATTTTCATTGGGAACACATTACATTTATTAAATATCTTAGGTAGGGCTGCTATCTTAATTACGTTGAGGCATTTTCACCTAGAATATGAGACTTCTTTCCATTTGTTCAAGTCTACTTTTATTTCTTTCAGGAAAGTTTGTTATTTGCTTTATATAGATTTCTTGTTAAATTTATTCTTAATTATTTTTCTCTTTTATGTTTCCATTGTAAATGGGGTTTTCTCACCCATTATATCTTCTAACTGGTTATTATTTGTTACCAGTGAGATATTTTATGCTATGCTTATTGAAAGTACTCTTTTAGACTTATTTGCACATGAAAATTTTTACCATATGTCACTCCTATGTGTATATATAAAGGAAAATATAAGCAAAATAAATTGTGTAAGGTATATCTAAAACTGTTTGATACTCAGAGTCCAAATCTTCTGAATCACTTTTTGATTAAGAGTTCTTGATATCTGTGTTAACTATCCAATATTATTCTCTTGGCCATTAAAAATATTGATGAGGTAGCATTTTTAGGAGTGCTTCATTATCTCACATTATCTCACATTATCTCACATTATCTCACATTTTCTTCCAAGCCACTGTGACCCATTTTGCAAATTAAAAAAGAAAATTTATTTTTGGCTGCGTTGGGTCTTTGTTTCTGCCTGCAGGCTTTCTCTAGTTGTGGCAGGCGGGGGCTACTCTAGTTGTGGCAGGCGGGGGCTACTCTTCGTTGCGGTGCATGGGCTTCTTATTGCGATGGCTTCTCTTGTTGTGGCGCATGGGCTCTAGGGCACGTGGGCTTCAGTATTTGTGGCATGTGGGCTCAGTAGTTGTGGCTCCTGTGCTCTAGAGCGCAGGCTCGGTAGTTGTGGCACATGGGCTTAGTTGCTCTATGGCATGTGGGATCTTCCCAGTCCAGGGATCGAACTCGTGTCCCCTGCATTGACAGGCGGATTCTTAACCACTGTGCCATGAGGGAAGTCCCCATTTTGCAAATTTTGATGCTGGTGTTTTCTTGATTTTATCAGAAGGTGTTATCGCAAGGTTTTAAAGACAAACAACTAGAACTCATGTTTCTTTCTCAAATGATACTTGAGTGGTTTCTTGACATGAATGGTTGCATCATCCAGTCATACCGCTAGTCATACCACTAGACATAATCCAGTCATACCACTAGACATAATCACCAAATTTCTACAGAACTGATGCCTGACTAAAAAAGATACCACTGAATATAATGAGCTTTATTTCAGAGACACTAAAATATGAAAATTAAAAGAGCCTTAGAATCGATGAACTATGGTATCTACTCCTATGTTTCCTTGTCTATTTATATTTTCAGTTAACAGCTCTATCTTCAAAACCATGGTTTATTTGATTGAAATATTCCTTACTAAGAATTGAAATTTCATTATTGATAGGTGTGATTGCCAAAGTGGGGTGAAGGAAGGAAATAACAGCTTCTAGATTTTGAAAATCATGTCCTTTTAAATTTCAGTTTTGGTGCATGTACTTAAATGTATTTACTACATTAGTAAAGTGTTATATACTGTATTAGTGATATACCACAGATGTAGAGGTCAGACTGTGGGGAACCTTGGCTTACTGAAAAACAGCCCTGAGGCAGATGGTGTTTTCCAAAGATGACAGCAACAGTATCTCCCATCTCACATGTTCTTCTCACATATGAGGTCTCTGTCCCCTCCCTTTGAAACTAGAAGGGTTTTTGTGGTTTTCAACCTATAGAGTATGATAGAAGTGACATGATGTAACTTTTGAGGCTAGTTGAAATGCTTGTACTTGGGGCCCTGAGCTGCGATGCAATTTCAACTGTTTGAGACCATCAAGTTGTGAGGAAGCTCAAATTAGCCCATGCAGGGATATCACATGGAGAGGCTCTGAAACTATAGAAGAAAGAGATGTCCAGCCACCAGATACTCCAGCAGTCCCTCTCCCTCAACTGTTCCAGATCTAGCCACTGTGTGACTGCACCTGCCCCAAACTGGAAAGTGAGAGCACTTGAATATTTAGCATAGAGTTGTAGTCAAACTGCATTAAGATATAAATGGCGTTATTGACTCAATATTTTAAATTTTTATTATTTTTATTGAGATGTAGTTCACATATCTTAACCAACCAACCATTTGAAAGCCCACAGTTCACTGACTTTTAGTGTATTCATAAGGTTTTGAGACCCGTACCATATCCACATAATTCCAGAATGTTTCTCTTACCCCAGAAAGAGATCTTGTACCCATTAACAGTCATACCCCATTCCTCCTTCCCTCCAGCTCCTGGCAACCACTAATCTACTTTGTCCCTATTATCACTCATATTTAACATTTAATTTTTAAACTTGCTTGTCTAATTTCTTTTCCTTAGCACATTTTAAATAATACACTAGAGGGATCTTGAGAGTGCTTTAGACTGATTTAATTATAGCAGAAGTGACAGCTGAGAATGTAACAGTATGGAGGAACCAGAATTAAAAAACAAACTACGGTGCTTTATTATTCAAAGAATAGTAATGACATGACTAGTGAATGA
Source organism: Delphinus delphis (assembly GCF_949987515.2). Taxonomy (NCBI): domain Eukaryota; kingdom Metazoa; phylum Chordata; class Mammalia; order Artiodactyla; family Delphinidae; genus Delphinus; species Delphinus delphis. Next base: position 30,173,013 of record NC_082687.1, on the reverse strand, counting down.
ATCTGTGTCATGTCAAGAAAAAGTTATATTTAGTTCTCTTTTTAAGAAGCCAGGGAATTCTGCATTTCTTATTAAGAAGTATATGGGGAAAATACCGCAAATAAAAAGGGCAAATAAAATTAGGAAGAGTACTTTATTCCGTCTCTAATCTCTAAAATGAAAAAAGTAGATTTTAGTCTGCTCTCTGTCTTTCAGGGCTGTTAACATTAAAAGAAATCTTGTCAGAAAGAGGTATATGCTATTAGTTATTCTTAAAAGGTTTATATAAATTTTATCCTACTTTCAAATACACATACATATATTTAGCTTTTTTGATTTTTGAGAAAGATATCCAAGCCATCCATATATTTTCCCTTTGGAAGGTTAACACTTGGTAAAACTTGGATTATAACTTTAAACTTAGAAACAATCATTGTCTAATAAAATATGGGAGCAACCGTAGTCTCCAAAGTGGGATGCTTAAGATGACTCACAAAAGTCATTAAGAAAGTATTAGAATTTATATTCATTTTCTTAGTGAGTAATAAAATAATAAGAAAAAATTTTAGCTTTACAGTGGTTACCCTCATTCTGTCTGATGGTCAAGTGAGATTTATAGCTTGGGTGGCATTCTGAGGAAGCCTGGTGGGGGTGATAATTGAAACGTCACCTAAGTGTTTCCTTTCAGTTTATTGTAATACGTTTACTTGTGCCTGGGTGAGTGAAATTAAAGATAATATTATTTTAATAATAGACTTTTTTTTTAATAATAGACTTTTAACAGTATTTTGTGATGAGAAGTGTTTATAAAAATCTTTTAATACTCTAAGTTTCACAGTTATAGCATGATAGAGTATCTAAACTTAAAATTTAAAAAGTGAGTTACGCATTTTCCTATTATAGAAAGAAAGGTCTTCTAAATTTATCTTTTCAAAGTAATTGTCAGTGTTATTTTTATAAATATAAATACAATGTGTCCTTCAGCTTTTAGCTATGAGTGAGAAAGTAACTTCTTTTTGAATGAAATTTGTCCTGTGGAAATGGATATTTGGAAATATTTACATTATTTTCTAATTTTGTTTCTGAAAAGGATGTGTCACTTAAAAAAGTGGTTATATTGGGACTTCCCTGGTGGCACAGTGGTTAAGAATCTGCCTGCCAGTGCAGGGGACATGGGTTCGAGTCCTGGTCCGGAAAGATCCCATATGCTGCGGAGCAGCTAAGCCTGTGTGCCACAACTACTGAGCCTGTGCTCTAGAGCCCGCGAGCCACAACTGCTGAGCCCGTGTGCCACAACTACTGAAGCCCGTGTGCCTGGAGCCTGTGCTCCGCAACAGAGTAGCCCCTGCTTGTCGCAACTAGAGAAAGCTCATGCACAGCAACAAAGACCCAACACAGCCAAAAAATAAATAAATAAATTAAAAAAAAAGTGTTTTACTTACTAAAACAGGGGACAAAATTTTCTAATCCATTATTTTTTTTCAGAATTGTAATGAATTTTGAATTTATATTTTAAAAACAAAAACAACACTTTTTTTTTTAAATCTTTTTTTAAAAATAAATTTATTTATTTATTTATTTTTGGCTGCGTTGGGTGTTTTGTTGCTGTACGTGGGCTCTCTCTAGTTGCGGCAAACGGGGGCTACTCTTTGTTGCGGTGGGCTGTCTTCTTATTGTGGTGGCTTCTCTTGTTGGGGAGCACAGGCTCTAGGCCTGCGGCCTTCAGTAGTTGTGGCACATGGGCTCAGTAGTTGTGGCTTGCGGGCTCTAGAGCGCAGGCTCAGTAGTTGTGGTGCACGGGTTTAGTTTGCTCTGCGGCATGTGGGATCTTCCGGGACCAGGGCTCGAACCCGTGTTCCCTGCATTGGCAGGCAGATTCTTAACCACTGCGCCACCAGGGAAGCCCCCAAAACAACTTTATAATTAAGTTTGTAAGAAAAACTGGAAAATTATACCTGAATTTCAGTAAAGCCAATGTATCCCGTCTTACAGTTGGATTTACATGTGTTTGTGTCTTCCTGTTTCTAATTTATTATGACATTAAAACCAAACTTAGACCTTCTGATTGCTATTTCACAAACTATTAAACCAAGATTTTAAAAATAAGCATATTCATTCACATTCCTTTCAATTAAAAAAGCAATAAAGAAGAGAATACAAAAGGTTTTTTGTATCAGTATAAAAAATTTTTAAATTATCTCTTTACCTCAATTTCTTTTTATTTTTATAACATAGATTACTATTCAGTAGTCCATATATAATTTATGCATTAATATGTCTATGATCTGACTACTTAATTTTTTACTGAGAGGAGTGTGTAATCTGAGGTTTGGAGATCGTTAATCCAGATTACTGTCTGCTATTACGGGGAGAAATTTGAACTCTACATCACTAATGAAGTGCTTTTGCTTGGAGGGCCACTGTTCTGTTAGCCTGTGTAAAGCTGGAGCTCATGATGATGCCGTATTCAAAGTAATTTGTGGTTCACCTAGTCTGTCAAGTTTAGTTAAATATTTTTCTGCCTCAGTCTCTTTCTGCTCTCCTGAGTCTCCAATGACATGTACATTAGACTTTTTGATATTGTCCCATGTGTCCTGGAGACTATTCATTTTATTCAATCTTTATCCTCTCTGTTCTTCAGATTGGATAATTTATTTTGATTTACCTACATATTTACTGATTACTTCCTCTGTCATCTCCATTATACAAGTGAGCCTGTGCAAGTTCAATTTAATTTTCAATAGATCTTTCACTTCAGAAATTTCTCTGCTGAGAACCTCTACCTTTCCATTCATTTTGCATTTCTCTATCTTTACCTCCTGAAGCTTAGTTATAATAGCTGCTTTAAAATCTTTGATAATTCCAACATCTTGTGGGTATCTTTTATTGTCATTTTTATTGAAATTCATCACATTTTCCTGGTTTTTGTTTGTCAAGTAATTTTGAATTGTATCTTAGATTTTGTGAATGTTGTGTTCGTAGACCTTGAATTCTGTTCTATTCCTTGGAGAAAGTTGATTTTTTGTTTTAGCAGGTGATAAACTTGGTTAGGGTCAGACCATGGGTTTTGTCTTGCTTTCTGTGTATGGTGATTTCAATATCAGTTCAGTTTTCAAGACTTTTGCCTTTGCTTCTTTGTGTCCATGTGTCCAGTGCATGTGCCACTCAAGGATTAGTCTGAGACTTGATCATGCTGGCTTGAATGTGTCATGTGCATAGCTCAGGGATGAGTCTGAGACTTGTGTGGGTTCATAGCAAGCTTTCTCCTCTCTGTGCCTCCTATATCCTCTGCAGCCTATCCCAGTTTGTCTGGGACAGGGTTTCTATCAGCATTTTAGCTACCCGTTCCATTGCTGTGCTGTGCAACTCCCTCAAGGCAGAGTCAAGGCTTGTTTTTTAAATATTGCCATGGTGGATATAGAGTAGCCTTTACTCTAAGAATAGTTCAGCCGTACTACTAAGGCTTGATCCTTTTGGAATCTCTCCTCAAAGTCTTGGCTGTTGAAGATCTTTCTGCTTTAATCAGAATTCAGACTTCTCCCAGCCCTGTGCAATCTGTTAGAATTTTTTAAGCTTATAATCCCCAGGAGTTGTTCTCTTGGTGGTGTTCTGAGTTACACGCTATGCCTGTGTAGCTTAGTATTCATCCATATATTCAAAGGGACCACTATTTAGATTTCTGGAGCAGTTGCCCAGGTAATCTTTTCCTCTGGTGCCCTACTCCTTAGACTTCTGGCTGCCTTAGTCTACCTGAATTCTGATCTATGTCTCTTCAACTCTTGAGATTGTCTCCTTAGCTCAGTTAGAAAAAAGTGCCATCTTTTCAACTCTTCGAAACTTCTGTGCTCTGCTTGGGTTCTCCTTCCCTGTTTAGGAGTTTAAAAAGTGCCTCTAGGCACAAGATTGGCGGAAATCTCACCTTATTCATTTCCCTTTTCTCAGGGATCACAGACCAGTTCTGCCTATAGTCCAGTGTCTGAAAATCGTTGCTTTATATACTTTGTCTAGTTTTCCAGTTGTTTATGGTGAGAGGTTAAATCCAGTATCAGTTACTCTGTCGTAGCCAGTGGGAGATGTGTTGTCCTGTTGTTTTTGTTTGTTTGTTTTGTTTTTACTATTACAACTTACTAAATAAATTTGTGCTGCATAACAAATTAACCCAAAATTTAGAGGCTTAACACAAACACCCAAAATCTCATACCATTACAATATCTCAACAAATTCCAGAATCTCAGCATCTAGTCCAAGTATGGATAAGACTCCTTAGGTGTAGTTTCTTAAGTAAAGCTTTTTTTGGACAGTTCCTCTAGCTCCGTAGATTTGTAAAACTAGAGACAAGTTATCTGCCCCCACTCCACCATAAAATGGTGGACTAGTGTTGAATAACTGCTTCACACAGTCCTGTTTAAAAAGCACAGGGGAATACATAAGGGAGCCATTAGTCTATAGTTCTGAAATTCAGCCAAGTGTTGAAAGTTCCTTGGTTAAGTCTCAAGCTGGAAATAGTTTTCCAGGGCTCTTGGTTTACCGTCTAGGTTCTGTGTTCTACCATCTGAATCATGTTCCCTTTTTCAGAAAGATAGCATATCTTTACAGCTGAGCAGAAGCCTCAGCTTGCTTCCTGCCAGTAAAATTCTGGGAGTCCGAAGGCCTGTCCTCAGCCTGTCCTGTCTCTAGCTTCCTTAGTCCAAGCTGGCAGTGTTTCAGCATATATAACTTTTTTAAGAATTTTGTGGGTTTCCTGTGAGTCTTCTTGGCATTGACTCCATTAGACAAAGCCTCACCCATAAATATCTTCTAGATGTGGATTTGTTAAGGAGATTTGACTGTACCTGATTGTAGGATTCAGTTAAACCCTGTAGTTGAAGTAAGGCTCTTGTCTTTGTGTCTGATTCTGGACTTTGAAGTTCATGAGGCAAGGGGTCAGGAAGAGAAGATGGATGTAAAGTAGAGGAGAGCAAGAGTAAGCTGGAGCCCACAAGTACAAGTTGGAGCCCACAAGGACAGACTAAAACCCATGTCAGGTCTTGCTTGTTGCCTCTGACCTTGTTGGTGTGAGTGTCTTGCAGAAGTTGTGTTCCTTTGTCATGAAGGTTAACACACACATCTGGTCCAGAAGTAAAAGAAGCCAAAAGGAAATGAAGGGGAACATGGGGCACTGGTCGGCCCAGCCACTGTGTCACACCATGGAGATGAGCCATCAAATAAGTGAAAGTGTGTGTGAGCTACAAAATGGCTGCTACCTTGACTCCAGCCTCCATATTTCCCACAAGAATCTCTCCTGTGGGTTACCCTAACTATATGAACAGGGAAGGGACTTCTGGGAAATGTAGTTCAGCCTAGATAAATTGGAACATTATAATGCCACCACTGTTAGATGTCTAAGTTGTTTGTTTGTTATATGCACTGCAACAACTAGTGTGTATAAAGTACTTTAAATATTTTGGCTTATTGGGATAGATTTCTATAAGTCCAATTGCTGGATCAAATGGTATGAATTTTTCCTTAAGGCTTTTGAGGGTTTTATACTATATTTCATTCCAGAATGCTTGTATTAATGTATAATCTCATGATGGTATATCGGATTTACTGTCCTGTTGTATACATATATGCATTTATACATTTATTCAAATATCCTTTTTGTGTCATCCACTGCATTCAGATAGATGCAAAGAACAGAATTGATTAAGGAATGGTCTGTCACTTTTTTCAATTTGGTATTTAAGACATTTTTATGCCATTGCTTTACTATGAGTAATATATGTTTTTGGTTCTATGAGTTTTTTTTTTTTAGTACTTTGTATATATCTCGTTAATTTTGCCCACTGAACATGAATATTATCCCAAATCAATGTATACATCTTGTACTTGATTTTGTGCATGGTTGCTGCTTGATTAATGCTTGTTGATAGATTCATTTGCAGTGACCCATACTTGTGTCTGCTCTTCTAAACTTTTCTTCATTGCTGATACTTAAAAGCATTTCTGGTTAATGTTTAATTTAGCGCTACTGAAGATTGATTGAAGCTGTCATATTTCAATGTGGGCAGGGTAAATGCAGTTAGTGCTCTCATTCTGGATAATGAAATTTTAAATTCCCATAGCACAGGGAGATCGGCTCGGTGCTTTGTGACCCACTAGAGGGGTGGGATAGGGAGGGTGGGAGGGAGACGCAAGACGGAGGACATATGGGGATATATGTATATGTAGAGCTGATTTACTTTGTTGTACAGCAGAAACTAACACACCATTGTAAAGCAACGATACTCCAATAAAGATGTTAAAAAAAAAATCTCTTTTGGAGGGTTATATGAGGTAGATGTAAGATAACTTTCATTAATGTTAATATTTTCAAACACAGTCTTTTTTATTTTATGTTAACTTAAAAATATTAGAAAATATAAAGGATTTTGTTGACTTTATTATAAACTTTTAGTAGTCAAACATTGTAATTAACATAATGTGCAGCCACATCTGAGTAATGCAAGAGTTTCCCCTGTTTCCCCTTTAAATTTGTAAATACTTCAGTATCTTTAAAAGATAAAGACTTTTAAAAAGTGAGTCACACCACAGTACCATCATCATTTTTATAAACAATTCATAAAATACTCAGAATTCAAAATTTCCTAATGTTTTATTAGTTTTTTTGTTTTGTTTTCAATATAGTTGGTTTATTTGAATCACGAACCAAATAGTAGGTACACATTTCATTTGGTGTGTGTCTCTTAAATCTTTTTCAACTTACAGGTTCCCCTTAGCTCCCTTTTTTCTTGCTATCTATTTTTTTCCCGTAGAATTGCATCATTTTTTTCTATAGAATTTTCCACAGTCTGAATTATTTTCTGTAAACTGGTCAAGGCTTCATTAGATTTAGATTCAATTTTTTTGTAATGAGGATTCTTTATAGGCAGCGTGTGTACTTACTATTGCATCTTGTCAGGAAGTACATAAAGTCTAGTGTGTCTCTTTCTGTGATGTTAAGATTGGTGGGTGTGAGATTACTAATCCAGTGGGTTTAGGTATTGATAGCTCTATTTTCAAGTTCCTTTGAACCTTTTACTTTTTTTACCTAGTGGCTTTAGCAGTCATTAATAATTATTGCTTAAATCCATTATTTCATCAGGGGTTCCAAATGGTGGTGGTCTAAATTTATCATTTTCCACATTCATTAGCTGGAATTTTCTATAATGAAGAACTTTATGAAATCAACAATTTGGTTTCTACAGGAAAAAAACAGGGTAAATGCTTGGTTCTTTCCCGTTGTTTTACATATTTCAGAATAATGAGTTGGTTTCTTTAAAGGGAATTGACTAATAGCTTACTTGGCAAAAATTCACACAAATTTTCATTCAGACATCTTTTTATCTTAAGTCTCATCACATAGTTGTGAGAACAGAATTAATGTTATAATAAGTATTGATTTATACATTTTGCTTATTTTGAAATACTAATGTAGAAAAAGATTAAACTTGATAAGACCAATTATTGATAGCTTTTTAAAAATTACAGTTTTTGTCCTGTAAGTTTGCCAGTCCTTTTAACAATATAAGAAGATACTTGGTCAAGCTATTAACTTACAGAAAGTGAGTCCATGTAATCTGAACTAAGAGAGAATTTGATACTGAAGGGCTTCAGTGAGTGTATATTGCTATTGGATGAAATTTCAGGTAGGAAATAATTGCATTATTTGGTATCAGGTAGTCAAGTTAGTATATTCCACTTGATTGCTTTTGGAAAATGAACTTTTGTTGTACATGAGGGGGTCAGAGAAGCTTTAGCAAAAATTGCTTTAAAGTACTTGTTTCTCTTTGAATGGGAAATTCCTGTATTTTAAATGCACAAGGTTAGAAATGTGAAACTTTTTTTTTAAAGCATTTCTTCTGACTTGGTTTTTTTATTTTAATAGAAAATCTTTTAGTGGCTACAAGAAAGGATCAGTTGTTACTTTACAGAGTTGCTAAAGCCATCTAAAGGTTCACCTTGTTTAATCCTGTTGTATTGTTTTCTTTTTTCTCCCAGTTTGAGATTTTGCTTCTATTTAACTCTTCTACAGTGTTTATTTTACGTTTGTCGTTGAGAATCATTTTTTAGCTCTTACCCTGGTATTTGTTGAAGCTATTTGGATACTGACTTAACTATTATTCCTGTTTATTTAAACCATTGCTAACTTTTCGGGATATATGTACAAAATTTGAAATTTTCAAAGAAGATTTTATAATCAAGCCTTTACTAATTAGCCTGGCTTTTTAAAGCCATTGCAAAGGCTGATTTTATATTACTTCAAATGCCCATGAGATGGTGCTTATTTGTTTCATTTAGATATTATTGATGTTTTGTAAGATGCTCATAAGAGAATCTATAAATATATTTTGCTGTAAACTTCTAACTACTTTCTTAGTAATTATTATTGTATGGAGGTACATTATGCCAGTATGATATAAATCTGTTACTCACCTTAGTCTAATCATATTTATATATTTCTTCCTTAACCTGTTTGTTGGCTAACATTATACATTGATTTGCTATAAGTCTTCAAATGAATGATACCTTAGATGCATCTCAGTTTAATAAAAATTATTTTATTTAATATTGGAGCATAGGTATTAAAAATGTTGTGTTAGTTTCAGGTGTACAGCAAAGTGATTTGGTTATACATATACATGTATCTATTCTTTTTCAAATTATTTTCCCATTTAGGTTATTACAGAAAATTGAGCAGAGTTCCCTGTGCTGTACAGTAGGTCCTTGTTGGTTATCTATTTTAAATATAGTGGTGTGTACATGTCAATCCCAAACTCCCAATCTATCCCTTGCTGCCACCCTTCCCCTCGGTAACCGTAAGTTCGTTCTCTAAGTCTGTGAGTCTATTTATGTTTTGTAAATAAGTTCATTTGTATCATTTTACATCTCAATTTTGACCTTCTTTACCATAAACTTCAGATTGTATCTCTGTATTTTATAACGTGTGAATTCTTTTCCCTTTCCTCTTTGGGCTAAACCAGAAACAGTAGATGAAATTTAGAGCTCTTATTTTTTTTCACTTGCTGTGGCTATTTGCTAAATAAACTTCAGTATATCTTTTTTTTTTTTTTTTTTTTTTTTTGCGGTACGCGGGCCTCTCACTGTTGTGGCCTCTCCCGTTGCGGAGCACAGACTCCGGACCCGCAGGCTCAGCGGCCATGGCTCACGGGCCTAGCCGCTCCGTGTCATGTGGGATCTTCCCGAACCGAGGCACGAACCCGTGTCCCCAGCATTGGCAGGCGGAGTCTCAACCACTGAGCCACCAGGGAAGCCCAAACTTCAGTATATCTTATGATTAGGAAGAGAATGGTATTTTGTGATCTAGGTCCTCTAAAATGAAAGCATTCTACTAGTTCTTTGACCTTTGTTTTTTGAATATATATTTTAGTAAGATGTGAGGAGCAATGATTGACATCCCTACCAGGACTATATGAAGTCAGGAAAGAGTCCCCCAGAAGAACCAGAGGAAGGGAAATATGAAAGCATGTTTGCTAGAGAAAGGTGTTAGTAACTATAAAACATCACCTTTAAGGGTTGCTACAAAGATGAAATAAGTGCATAAGTGAGTACACTTTGAAAATATGCTATATATACTGTAGAGTTTTATAACAGTTTTGAATTTTTTTTTTTTTTTTTTTTTTAAGAGACAGTGTCTTGGACAGAATCAAACAGACTTCAGTGTGATTTCCTAACTGTGTCACTTCTTAGGCTGTGATCCTGGGCAAGCTATATAATCTTTTTGATCTAGTTTCTGTATCTGTAAAATGGGAATAATAGTACCATCTGTATAGGGTTGTTGTTAGAATTTTTGGGAATAATGCCTGACACGTAGTTCTTTCTACAGTTTTCCTTCTCAGGAGTTTACAGTTCTTGATGGAGATAAGACTCATGTTAAGGTAACTAATAATCCAAAGCAGTAAGCGTGAACTGCGCGTGCTTTGCAATAGGCAGGCTTTGACAAGTCAGAGTGGGAATCATTACTTCCTTTTTGGTTTCATCTGGATATTAAAGGTGAGAATTGAGCTTTGAAGGATGAACAAAGGTAAGGAAGTAAAATTTTAAAGCTTGTTTTTGGTATAATAAGTATTCTGGACTGGCTTGACCACTAAGATTATATGGGGACAAAATGGGAACTGAGGCTTTTTTAGATTTTGTGGGGTAGGCCAAATGATTGGAAGTTTATTCTGTAGGTAATGAGCCATGATGACTTCTGTGCAGGGGTTATTACATGGTTAAAATGCTTGATATAGCGGTCATGACATGATATTGAATTCTGAATTAAATTGGATTATTTTTCAGAGAGAATTTTTTTCACGTAGTTAGTATTTTACTGATTTTAATTCCATTTATTCAAATTAAATTAGGCTTTCATTAAATATCAGTGTTAGTTGATATTTTAGTTTGCTCAGTGAATAGTAGATCTCAAATAGCTAATAGGAGCTAGGTGAAGGCATATATTTCTGTGTTGTTTAGATTTCAAGGCCACAAGCTTGTCTCTGGCCTCACCTGGGGATTTCTGATGGCAAGATACTGAAGAAGTCATTTAAATATTAATTCTTGCCAAAGCTGTCTAATTTTAACCCTATTCTTTGTACTTGTTTGTTTATACTGATAGAAAATATACAGTAACATGTTTTGGGAAATAACAGGTTCATTGACTTTAAGGTGCTCTTGTTTGGGAATATCTGTTAGTTCTGTTAAATACTTCAACTTCTAGCACTGTTTACCTTCCTGGTTTTCTAATATGTTAAGCTATCTAGAAGAATCCTGATTTAGCATTTAGCCAATTTGTACAACTAAGAGTGAAATATCAACTTAAGAGCAAGAAAGAAAAGCTTAGCATTTTTGAGAATAAGATTCAGAAATACCACTTGGATATTTTGCTTTTAATGCATTTATTTTGTAAGTAGCTGATTCATTAAATTCTCCTTCCCTACCCATGTTCCCCCACAACCTCCATTGTGCGTTTTCCTTTCTTTGGCGGTAAAATACGCCACATAATACCGAGATGAAAAAGAAAATGAAGATGGATCATGTATTAAAGGCCATCTTTTTTTAAAAAATAAATTTATTTATTTTTGGCTGTATTGGGTCTTCATTGCTGTGTGCGGGCTTTCTCTAGTTGCAGAGAGTAGGGGCTACTCTTCATTGCGGTTTGCGGGTGGTTCTTATTGCGGTGGTTCTCTTGTTGTGGAGCATGGGCTCGAGGCACTTGCGCTTCAGTAGTTGCGGTGCGTGGGCTCAGTAGTTGTGGCTTGCGGGCTCTAGAGCACAGGCTCAGTAGTTGTGGTGCACAGGCTTAGTTGCTCTGCGGCATGTGGGATCTTCCCAGACCAGGGCTCGAACCCGTGTCCCCTGCATTGGCAGGTGGATTCTTAACCACTGTGCTACCAGGGAAGTTCCTAAAGGCCATCTTTATTGATACTAACATGTTAGTTGGCTGTAGAATCTAATCTAGCATTAGCGATCTGTGGGATCGTATTTTTCCAGAATTTATTGGCTATCAAATACATAACTTTTTTTGTTTGTTTAATACTTCATGTAGGTAATACAATAATAGTTCAAAAAAAAAGGAAAAGAAAATGTGGTAATATATACAATAATGTTAGCTACAAAAAAGGAATGAAATTGGTTCATTTGTAGAGATGTGGGTGGACCTAGAGAGTGTCATACAGAGTGAAGTAAATCAGAAAAACAAATATTGTATATTAACGCATGAATGTGGAATCTAGAAAAATGGTACAGATGACCTTATTTGCAAAGCAGAAATAGAGATACAGGCATAGAGAACAAATGTATGGATACTGGGTGAGGGGAAGGGGTGGAGTGGGAGGAATTGGGAGATTGGGATTGACACATATATACTACTGATAGTATGTATAAAATAGACAACTGAGGGGAACATACTGTATAGCACAGGGAACTCTACTTAATGCACTGTGGTGTCCTAAATGAGAGGGAAATCCAAAAGGGAGGGGATATATGTATATGTATGGCTGATTCATTTTGCTGTGCAATAGAAGCTAACAATATTGTAAAGCAACTATACTCCAATAAAAATTAATTTAAAAAAAAGTCAGTATAATGGTTTATCTCCCTTGCACCTCTGTCCCCCATGTTTTCAGTATACCTTATCCCTGCCAAATCCTCTCTCGTACCAAATTAAGTCAGTCACTGCTAAGGAAAACCTAAAAGATAACTATTATTATCATTATTATAATCTTCCAAATTTTCTATAGGTTTTTATAAACAAATATAAAATGTATGTTTAACCTCTTTTTAAATGTATATTTCCAAGTTTATATGTGCAGAATTGAAAAAAGTGGTCAGTACATTGTGGTAAGTACACTTAACAGGAGAGCTACCCTTCTAACAAACTTTTAAGTGTCAAATATAGTATTATTAACTATAGTCACAAAGTTGTACAGCAGATCACTAGAACTTATTCATGTTGCATTGTTTTTTTAATGTTTTTAAAACCTGAATGCCCTTTTTGGCCAACCCAGTCATTGGTGATGTTGAGCAGCTTTTCATGTGCTTGCTTGCTTGCTTATTTATTTATTTATTTATTTATTTATTTATTTATTTATTTATGGCTGCATTGGGTCTTTGTTGCTGTGCATGGGCTTTCTCTAGTTGTGGCGAGTGGGGGCTACTCTTCATTGTGGTACGCAGGCTTCTCATTGCGGTGGCTTCTCGTGTTGTGGAGCATGGGCTCTAGGTGTGCGGGTTTCAGTGGTTGTGGCACACGGGCTCAGTAGTTGTGGCTCACAGGCTCCAGAGTGCAGCCTCTGTAGTTGTGGTGCATGGGCTTAGTTGCTCTGCAGCATGTGGGATCTTCCTGGAACAGGGCTCGAATCTGGGCCCCCTGCATTGTCAGGTGGATTCTTAGCCACTGTGCCACCAGGGAAGTCCCTCATGTTGTGTTATTGAGACTTTATGTCCATTCATTAGCAATTGCCCATTTCCCCCTTTCCCCAGCCCCTGGCAACTACCGTTCTACTCTCTGATTCTAGGACTATTTTAGATACTTCATATACATGAAATCATACAATATTTGTCCTTCTGTGACTAGCTTATTTCACTTAGCACAATGTCCTCAAGGTTCATCCATGTTGCAGGATTTCCTTACCATTGTATTTATATACTATATCTTCTTTATCCATTTATCTATCAGTGGACATTTAGATGTTTCCACATTGTGGGTATTTGAATAGTGCTTTAATGAACATTGGAGTGCTAATATCTCTTCTATCTCCTGATTTCAATTCTTTTGAATAAATACTTAGAAGTGAGATTGCTAGATCATAATGATAGTTCTATTTTTAATTTTTTGAGGAATTTCCTTATTGTTTTTTACAGTGGTTGCACCATTTTGTATTTCCACCCTCAGTGTACAAGGGTTCCAATTTCTCCACATCCTTGCCTATACTTGTTGTCTTTTGCTTTTTTGTTGTTGTTGTTGTTTGTTTTTTGGATAATAGCTATCCTTTTACGTGTGAGGTGATACCTCTTTGTAGTTTTGATTAGAATTTCCCAGATGGTTAATAATGTTGACCATCTTTTCATATAACTGTCGGTCATTTGTATGTCTTCTTTGCAGAAATGTCTATTCAAGTCTTTAGCACATTTCTTAATTGGATTATTAGTTTTTGCTATTGAGTTGTAGGTGCTCCTTATATATTTTGGAAATTAACCTCTTATCTGATATATGGTTTGCAAATATTTTCTCCCATTCCATAGGTTGCCCTTTTATTTTGCTGATTGTTCCCTTTTCTGTGTGGAGATGTTTTAGTTGATGTAGTCCCGCTTGTTTATTTTTGCTTTTGTTACCTGTGCTTTTGGTGTCAAATCCAAAATATAACTGCTGAGAACACAGAGCTGAGACCATGGAACTTTTCCCGTAGGTTTTCTTCTAGGAGTTTTATAGTTTCACATCTTAACATTTAAGTCTTAAATCCATTAAATCCATTTTCAGTTGATTTCTGTGTTTGGTGTAAGCTTAGGGTCTGATTTCAGCATATGGATATCCAATTTTCCCAACACTGTTTGTCAAAGAGACTGTCCTGTATCCATTGTGTATTTTTGGTGTCTTTGTTGAAGATCAGTTGATCATATATGCATGGATTTATTTGTGGGCTAATTCTATTCCATTGGTTTATGTGTCTTTTTTTGATGCTAGTACCATACAGTTTTGATTACTGTAGGTTTGTGATGTAGTTTGAAGTCAGTAAGTGTGATGCCTCCAGCTTTGTTCTTCTTTCTCAAGATTCTTTCGGCTATTTTTGTGGTTGCATTTGAGTTTTAGGATTGTTTATTTCTATGAAAAATGCCATTGATAAGAATTACATTGAATCTATACTTCACCTTGGGTAGAATGAACATTTTAACAATCTTCCAACCCATGAACATGGCATATCTTTCCATTTATTTGCATCTTCTGCAATTTCTTTCATCAATATGACATTGGTCTTATGGTTTTCAGTGTACAGATCTTTAATCTTTTGGGTTAAATTTATTCCTAAGTATTTTATTCTTTCTTTTGCTATTGTAAATGGGATTGTTTTCTTAATGTCTTTTTAAGATACTTCCTTGTTAGCATATAGAATTGCAACTTAATTTTTTAATGCTGATTTTTTATACTGCAACTGTAATGAGTTCATTAGTTTTAGCAGTTATTCGGTAGAGTCTTGAATTTTCTATAGGATCATGTTATCTTCAAACAGAGATAATTTTATTTCTTCCTTTGCAATTTGAATGCTTTTATTTCTTTTTCTTGCCTAATTGTCCTAGCTAAGCCTCCAATAATTGTGTTGAATCATGGTGGTGAGAGTAAACACCCTTGTCTTCTTCCTGATCTTAGAGGAAAAGCTTTCAGCTTTTCACCATTGAGTATGATCTTAGCTGTGGGCTTATCATGTTTGGCTTTTATTATGTTGAGGTACATTCCTTTTACACCTAATTTTTGGAGAGTTTTTATCATGAAGGGATGTAGAATTTTGTCAGATACTTTTTCTGCATCTATTGAGATGATCATATGATTTTCCCAGGTATAAATCTGACCTAATCATGATGTATAATCCTTTAAAAGTACTGTTGAATTCAGATTGCTAATCTTTTTTTTTTTTTTTTTTTTTTTTTTGGCGGCACATGGGCCTCTCACTGTTGTGGCCTCTCCCATTGCGGAACACAGGCTCCGGACGTGCAGGCTCAGCGGCCATGGCTCACGGGCCCAGCCGCTCCGTGGCATGTGGGATCTTCCCGGACCAGGGCACGAACCCGTGTCCCCCTGCATTGGCAGGTGGACTCTCAACCATTGCGCCACCAGGGAAGCCCAGATTGCTAATCTTTTGTTAGGGAGTTTTGTATTTATGTTCATTAGGAATATTGGCCTGAAATTTTCTTTTTTCGTGGTGTCTTTGTCTAGGTTTGGTGTCAGGGTAATTGTGATCTTGTAAAATGAGTTTGGAAGTGTTCAGTCGTCTTCAGTTTTTGGGAAGATTTTGAGAAGTATTGGTATTAGTTCTTCTTTAGTATTTGGTTGAATTCATCAGTGAAGCCATCTGGTCCTGGATTTTTGTTGGTAGGGGGACTTTTGATTACTGATTCGATCTCCTTACTCGTTATGGATATGTTCAGATTCTCTGTGTCTTCATGATTCAATCTTGGTAGGTTGTATGTTTCTAAGAATTTATCCCTTTCTTCTAGGTTTTCCAATGTGTGTGTTCATAGTAGTTCTCATGATCCTTTGTATGTCTGTGGTATCAGTTGTAATGTCTCTCTTCTTTCAGTTCTGATTTTATTTATTTGAGTTTTAACTCTTGTTTTCTTAGTCAAGCTAAAGGCTTTTCAATTTTATCTTTTCAAAATATCAGCTCTTAGTTTCATTGATCTTTCTATTATCTTTCTAGTGTATGTTTCATTTCTTTTCTGATCTGATCTTTATTATTTCCTTTCTTCTTCTAACTTTGGGCTTTTTTTTTTTCTAGTTCCTTGTGGTATAAAGTTAGGTTTTTTATTTGAGAGCGATTTTCTTAAATAGGTGTTTATTGCTATAAATTTCCCTCTAAGAACTGTTTTTGCTCTATCACATAAGTTTTGGTATGTTATGTTTCCATTTTTTGTTCATCTCAAGATATTTTTTGATTTCTCTTTTGATTTCTTCTTTGACCCATTGGTTGTTCTGGAGTGTTTTGCTCAATCTCCACATATTTTTGAATTTTCCAGTTTTCCACCCATTACTGATTTGTAATTTCATACCATTGCAGTTGGAAAAGATACTTGATATGATTTAAGACTTCTTAAATTTGTTAAGACTTGTTTTGTGGCCCAGCACATGATCTGTCCTGGAGAATATTCCATGTGCACTTGAGAAGAATGCTTATTCTGCTGCTGTTGGAAGGAATGTTCTATATCTGTCTGTTAGGTCTATTTTGTCTGAAGTGTAATTCAGGTCCACTGTTTCCTTATTGATTTTCTGTTCATACTTTATTAGGAACTTTACCAAGAGTTAAAAATCATGTTTAGTTGGTATACAATAGAGTATGAGTATCCAATGCACTTCTTAATCCGTGTGCTTAGCTATTGTCACATACATTCATATAGATTCTTTATTTAGGTGGTCATTAACAAGGATTTGTATATTGAAGAAATATTTTAAGTTATTTTTGTTTCTCTTTTATTTTGGTTAGGGTACTGTATAATTTTTTTTTGTTGTTTCTTGGTCAGTTTTATTATCTGTTACATTTTATCAAATCTAAGATGACATTAGCTGAAACATTTCCCATTATTTTATTGAACATTAAGGAAAAAAACCTGTTAGTTATAATTTATGATGCCACTGATTATAAGACACATTCTGATTTTTGAGTTTTTTTTTTTTAAAGAAATGATGAAATCCTGTATATGAAATTTATTTCAGGTAGTATAGGAGTGTTAACAAAGTTTTTTTTTTTTTAAATAAAAAGAAGGCATTGGGTCTAATGTAGTTAGACTGTTAGTAGGGAAATATGGATGAAAATGAAATACTTCATTAAAAGAAGTGGCTGCATTATATACAATGTATTCATGTGCTAGTTTATGCTGCTAGTTCACACACAGTTCAGCTAGTTTCTTCTTTTTCAGATTAGTCTGGACTTCTTTTGGTTGTAGAGATAGAAACTTGTATCAAACTAGCTTAAGTATAATGGGGGTTGATTGGACTATAGGACCAGGATAGATCATTGAATGAGGTTGTGAGAACCAGGGGAGCTCTGGAACCAGGTGCTGGAACTAGCAAGTTGATGCAATTAGAACATTCTTTCTCCATTTATGGAACCAGTGGGTTTCTCTGTACACATGGCAGGGAAGATGTCTGCTAGAAGCCGCCAATTTACCTATCTTTCCATCTTTTGGCCCCAAAGGTCAAAAAGAGTCTTTTCAACTCCTAATTAAAAAAAAAAATTGTTGATAATGATTTTGATTGGCCTGACTTACACCACATATTCGCCTGTGGTTTAATCACTGTGACCAGGAGAATGGGGAACTATATGTGCCAGTCTCTATGGCCTGGGTGTGAGGTACTGTGACTTTATTGCCTGGAGAATGCTACAAATTGAATGGGGAATTAAAGGAAGAGTGAGTGCAATATAGACAGAAACAACTACTGTCTATTACAGTAGTCATTTAGGTTGTTTCCAGTTTATTCCTCTGCTTCTTTTTTCACATCTGATAAATCTTCCTACTTAAGAATATTGATGTGAAATTATTAAAAGTTTCTAAAAGTCCATCTTTTGTGGAGAAAAGTTAGTAATGTAGAGCTCTCTTTTATGTATTCTAAATTTTGCTATTCCTCAAAATGGGATTTGCAGAGTCTTCAAATTATAATCTATGGAATTTAACAATGTATTTTAAAATAGCTTGAAGGCACTGAGACAGTGATAACATAATACAACTAATCTTGTTAAAGCTATAAGGGATCTTAAAGTGCATGTGATGCTGTAGTTTTAAACAGTTATAAACATAAAATCAAACTCAAATACTGAAGTAATTGATTTGACTATAGACTGCATGATGTTTTGCTATCTTTTTTATAACCTATGATGTTTTGATTCCAAATAATGTAAGTTCAGTGGACTTGTGACTGGTTGTCACACAGTGACAGATTTCTGAGTTTTAAAATACGTTATTGCTGTAAATCACTAGTTTGCTAGATTGAACTAGCAAGCTATTAAAGAACATGGCAGTATTTACTGTAGATAAATGCAAATTTAAAAAGGTTCTGTGTATGAAGGTTTAAATGATTTATTAGCCTTCAGTGCACATACGAATCCTAAGTTATGTAATAGATTAAGAAAATTTCATTTCCTGTTTGAAGGTTTGAATCTGCATGTTTATTCTATAATGCAAGTATTTGATGTAAGTAAATAGGATATATAATTAAACTATGTGATATCAATATATGCTTAATCCTTTTTTGTGTATTATATGGCCACTTTTTTTAGGTGTAGGGTAAGTGATTAAGCATTATAGCAACATTTTTTTTTTTTAACTGGGGTGGGGAAGTAGGGAGAGTTAAAGAAACTGGCACTATATGTCTTTAGGTGGCCTCAGAATTTGTACTCACAGGAGTTTCTTGAATGCCCTTTAATTTGGCTCTCATTTCCTGCCTATGAGAGATTCCTCTAGGTTAGTACAGTTTTCTTTTCAATGGGAAATAATCAGTGAAACAGCTAATCCTATGACAAAGTTACACTTCAGATACATTTGATTATTTTTTTTAATTAAACTTTATTTTGAGATAACTGTAGATTCACATGTAGTTGTAAGAAATAATACAGAGATATTCCTTATACCCTTTACTCAGTTATCCAGTTGGAAAATCTTACAAAACTATAAGTACAATATTGACATTGATATAATCAAGATACAGAAAATTTCCATCGCATAAGGCTTCCTGCTGTTGCTCTTTTATATTCATATTTACATTCATCCTTGCTGCACCCCTCTTTAAGCCCTGGCAACCCCCGATCTGTTCTTCAGTTCTATAATTTTGTCAGTTCAAGAATTTTATATAAAAGGAATCATATACTATATGACCTTTTGTTGTGTTTTGTATTAGCACAGTTCTCTGGAGATTCATTGAGATTGTTGTGTGTATCAGTAGTTTTTTTGTTTTTTAATTGTTGAGTAGTGTTCCATAGTATGAATATACCAGTTTGTTTAACCATTGTACCTTTTGAAGGACTTCTAAGTTGTTTCCATTTTTTGGCTATGTTGAATAAAGCTACCATAAACATTTGTGTACAGCTTTAAAAAAAAATTAGTTAATTTATTATTTTTTGGCTGCATTGGGTCTTCATTGCTGCACGTGGGCTTTCTCTAGTTGCAGCGAGCAGGGGGCTACTCTTCATTGCCGTGTGCAGGCTTCTCATTGCGGTGGCTTCTCTTGTTGCGGAGCATGGGCTCTAGGCGTGTGGGCTTCAGTACTTGTGGCTCACGGGCTCTAGAGCGCAGGCTCAGTAGTTGTGGCACATGGGCTTAGTTGCTCTGCAGCATGTGGTATCTTCCCGGACCAGTGCTTGAACCCGTGTCCCCTGAATTGGCAGGCGTATTCTTAACCACTGTGCCACCAGGGAAGTCCCTTGTGTACAGCTTTTTGTATGAATATAAGTTTTCATTTCTCTGGGAAATATGCCAGGAGTGCATTTGCTACATCATGTAGTAGTTGCATATTTATTTTTTCTTTTTAAGAAAGTGCCAAACTCTTTTACAGTGACTAAGTAATCTTACATATGAATTAGCAACATATGAGTGATTCAGTTTCTCCACATCCCTGTCAGCATTTGATGTTTGTCACTATTTTTTATTTTAGCCATTGTGATAGATTTGTAATGATATCTCATTGTAGTTTTAATTTGCATTTCCCTAATGGCTAATGATGTTGAACATCTTTTCATGTGCTTATTTGTCATCTACATATATCTTCTTCTGTGAAATGTGTGTTCTTGTTTTTTGACAATTGGATTTTTGGTTCTAGTATTCTAATTGGATTGTTTGTTTTCTTTGCTGTTGAATTTTGAATGTTTTTTAGATATTATTCCTTTGTCAGACGTGGTTTGCAAATATTGTAGTCTGTAGCTTATCATTTCATCCTCTTAACAGGATCTTTTGGAGTGCAAAAGTTTTTTTTTTTTTTTTTTACATCTTTATTGGAGTATAATTGCTTTACAATGGTGTGTTAGTTTCTGCTTTATAACAAAGTGAATCAGTTATACATATACATATATTCCCATATCTCTTCCTTGTTGCGTCTCCCTCCCTCCCACCCTCCCTATCCCACCCCTCCAGGCGGTCACAAAGCACCCAGCTGATCTCCCTGTGCTAGTGCAAAAGTTTTTAATTTAGATAAAGCCCAGTTTATCAGTTTTCCTTTTATGTGTCTTGCTTTTCACATCAAGTCTAAGAACTCTGCCTAGTCCTAAATCCTGATTTTCTCCTGTGTGTTTTCCTAAAAGTTTTATGTCTTACGTTTAAATCTGTTATCTGTATTGAGTTAGTTTTTGTGTAAGGTATGATACTTAGGTAAAGATTCATTTGTTTTTTTATGGATATCTAATTGCGCTAGCATTATTTGTTGAAATTTCTCCACTGAATTGTTGAAACTCAATTGGGATATTTGTGTGGGTCTAATTCTGGATTCTCTTTTGTGTTCTATTGATTTATGTGCCTGTCACTCTGGCAGTACCTCATAGTGTAGCAATATAAGTCTCGAAGTTGAGTAGATGAATTCCTCCCACTTTTTCTTTTTAAAGATTTTTTTTTTTTGGTATTCTAGTTCCTTTGCTTTTCAATATAGATTTTAGAATAATCTTTCTGTATCTGCAAAAAATCTTGCTGAGATTCTGCTAGGAATTGTATTAAAGCTATATATCAGTGTGGGGAGAATTGATGCCTATACTGTGAACACAGTATGTTTCTACATTTAATTAGATCTTTTTTTGTTCCTTTCATCATCATTTTATTGTTTTCAGCATCCAAGTCCTGTACATGTTTGGTTCGCTTTACATCTAAAAGTATTTCAGAGTTTTTTGAATGATTGTAAATAGTATTACATTTTTAATTTCATTGTCTACATGTTTATTGCTAGTATGTAAAAATACAATTTAAGAAATACAATGGTTTGTGTGTGTTATTACCTCTGACCTTGCTGAACTCACTTATTTGGTCTAAGTGTTTTTTTTTTTTTTGTGAAATGCCTTGGATTTTCTCATAGATAATCATGTTATCTGAAAATAGAGACAGTTTTATTTCTTCCTTTCTGATTTGTATGCCTTTTATTTCCTTCCTTTGCCAATAATTACCCTGACTGGAACTTCCAGCATTGTATTGAATAAAAGTAGTGAGAGCACAGATCCTTGCCTTGTTCCTGATCCTAGTGTGAAAGCATTCAGTCTTTTACCATAATTTCATATACATGCTTTTTATCAAGTTGAGGAAGTTCCCCTTTATTCCTGTTTTTTTCTGAGAGGTTTTATCATGAGTGGGTGTTGTATTTTTGTTAAATGATTTTTTTTTGCATTAACTGATAAAATCACGTGCTTTTTCTCTTTTTAGCCTATTAAAATGATGAGGTACATTGATTCTTGAGTACTGGAACAATGTTGCCTCCCTGGGATAAAATCCATGGTGTATAATTCTTATATATTGCTGAATTCTACTTGCCAATATTTTGTTAAGAAATTTGGGGTCTATATTCATAAGGGATATTGGTGTATAGTGTTCTTTTTTTAAAAGTCTTTCTCTGGTTTTGGTATCAGAGTAATAGTAACTTCATACAATGAGTTGAGTGTAAAATTGTTAATTCTTTTTTAAACATTTGGTAGAATTTTCTAGTGAAACCATGTGAACCTAGAGATTTCTTTGAGAATTTTAAAGTTATGAATTTAATTTCCTTAACAGTTATAGGGTTATACAAATTATGTATTTCATATTGGGTAAGTTGTGGTAGCTTGTGCTTTTTGAGGAATTGGTCCATTTAATCTACATTTTGTCATATTATGTATTTAAGTGATTTGTGGTATTATTCTTTGTGATCTGCATAGTCTGTAGTGATATTCCCTGTTTCATTCTTGATTGTGGTAATTTGTGTCTTCTCTCTTGTTTCTTTGTCAATCTTGCTAAAGTTTTCTCAATTTTATCGATTCTTTTCAAAGAACTAGCCCTTTATTTCATTGCTTTACTCTGTTGTTTTCCTGCTTTCAATCATAGACCATTGCTTTTCTCTTTGTTATTTCCTTACTTCTGCTTGCTTTTGATTTATTTTGCTCTTCTACTAGGTTCTTAAAATTGAAGCTTATATTACTGTTTTAAGACTTCTCTTTTTTCCTAATATATGCATTTAGTGCTATAAATTTCCCTCAGAACACTGCTTTAGCTATGGCCCACAAATTTTGATATGTTGTATTTTAATCTTGATTCAGTTCATGGCATTTTTAAAGTTCCTTTGAGACTTCCTCTTTGACCCATTATTATTTAGACATTTAATTTTTACTTTTCAAGTGTATGGAGATTTTTCTGGTATCTTTGTTTTTCTGTAACTGAGTTCTAGTTTGATTCCACTATGGTCAGAGAATCCACTTGGTATGATTTCAGTTCCTTTAAATTTGAAGTTTGCATTATGTCCAGGATACAGTCTAATTTGGTATACATTCTATGATCACTTGAAAACAATATGTATTCTACTTTTGGTGGGTTGAGTCTTCTATAAATGTGAATTAATTCCTATTGGTTGATGGTGTTCTCTGTTTCTTCTTATCTTTGCTGATTTTCTGTATAGTAGTTCTATCAATTATTAAGGGAGGAAGAGTTACTTTTATGATACAATGCTACTTTTTTCCCTGAGAATGAAGGAGAAACTCATGGGAGAGATGAAGTTTTGGGCACTTTAATAGAATATAGATCTGGGTGGGATTTTCCTCTTGGAGGAAAATGATTGAGCATCCAGTGGAGAAGATAAGATTACTTCCATTTGGGGAGAGAAGAGAAGTAGTGCCAAAATGGAGAATAATGTACAAAAAATGATGAGAATATAGCATAGACACACTTTACAACACTATTCTGAAATGTGAAGATGGTAGGACATTTGTATACCTTGGGATGGAGTATATCTAAGGTACTGGGACAGGGATGTGGAGTGTAATGTGGTGATGATGATAGTAGAGGTAGTGTGTTAGTTAAATTAATAATAATAAAGGGATGATGGTATGAGAGAGTTATGATAAAGGCATTGAGGAATGATATGTATCTTTTTTGTTTGGTGTTGAAAGGTTTTAAGGAATACAGTCATACGGTTAAATATGACAGGAATGGGGATTCCCTGGCAGTCCAGTGGTTAGGACTCTGTGCTTTCCCTGCCGAGGGCCCGGGTTCAATCCCTGGTTGGGGAGCTAATATCCCACAAGCCATGCAGCGTGGCCAAGGGTTGGGGGGAAGACAGGAACAAAGAAAACTAAAGTATGGATCATATTGTCATATAATGAAGAAGTGACTTAGAAATCAGAATGATAATAGCACAACAGAAAGGGCTGCCACCTTTAGCTTACCTTGATGTTAAAGTACTTATGTTAGTGCATTACATTAGGGTGATATTTTGTTTTAAGTGGAATATGCTTTTTCTTTTGATTTGTTTATTTCCAGTTTGTTTTCAGTTCACTAGGAAGAAAGACTGACAGACCACAGCTTTACCATGACTGTCAGATGAAGTTATTATTCTTTTTTTTCTTTAAATTAAAAAAAATTTTTATTGGAGTATAGTTGATTTATAATGTCGTGTTAGTTTCAGGTGTACAGCAAAGTGAATCAGTTATACATAGACATACATACACTTTGTTTTTAGATTCTTCTCCTATATAGGCCATTGAGATGTATTGAGTAGAGTATTGAGTAGAGTTCCCTGTGCTATACAGTAGGTTCTTATTAGTTATCTATTTTATATATAGTAGTGTGTATATGTCAATCCCAATCTTCCAGTTTATCCCTCTGTGCCCCCCCATCCCCTTTGTAAGCATAAGTTTGTTTTCTACATCTGTGACTCTACTTCTGCTTTGTAAATAAGTTCATTTGTACCCTTTTTTTAGATTCCACATATAAGTAGTGTCACACGATATTTGTATTTCTGTGTCTGACTTACTTCACTCAGTATGACAATCTGTAGGTCCATCTATGTTGCTGCAAATGGCATTATTTTGTTCTTTTTTATGGCTGAGTAATATTCCATTGTGTATATGTACTACATCTTCTTTATCCATTCCTCTTTTGATGGACATTTAAGTTTCTTCCATGTCCTGGCTATTGTTCAGCAGTGAACAGTGGGGTACATGTGTCCTTCCAAATTATGATCAGAATGGCCATCAACAAAAAATCTACATACAATAAATGCTGGAGAGGGTGTGGAGAAAAGGGAACCCTCCTACACTGTTGGTGGGAATGTAAATTAGTACAGCCAGTATGGAGAACAGTATGGAGGTTCCTAAAAATAGAACTACCATATTATCCAGCAACCCCACTCCTAGGCATATACCCAAAAATATTATTCTTGAAGTGAGAATTTTAATAGGAGGTGGAAGGAAGTGTGAGTTCCAGTATCCTCATCTAAGAGGATATGCATTAACGAAGATATGTATTAGTTCATTTAATCTTCACAACAACTTTAAGAGATGGGTACCGTTATTACCCCAGTTTTAAAGATGAGGAAGTGAGCCACAGAGAGGTGAACTGTCCTGCCCATGCCCATGCCTTTGGTATCTGGTAGACCCAGAAGTCAAGTCCAGATAGTCTGGCTCCAGAGCTGATGCTCTTAACTACTGTTTCTCGTTAGAAATAATCTCGTTATTTCTGAAAAATCTCAATGTGTAATTGTTTATGGTTAAGGATCTTGGGCAAAATATAGTTTGGGAGTGTCCCATTAAAGCACTTTACTGACACTAAAATTAAGACATCACACTAAAAGGTAAATAATGATATTTTACTCATCTTTCATTGGTAATAATTGAGACTGTACTCCTGATTTTCATTTCACATCATTGTTGCCAGGAGCTGTCTTTCCCTCAATTTTGATGGAAATGCATACAGTTTGATTTGTTACAGATAGTGTACAAACTAAGAAGCATAATTTTTCCTGTCTAGTTTTACACATAAATGTTCAGTGCATTTTGAGAAGATTAGGATGCTATTTTTTTCCCTTTGGGTTCAAAGAAAATATATACATATTTTGAAAAATTGAAATGTGTCATGAATGTAGGATTTTGAAAGTGAAATCCTTTTATAATCCCATTCTCCAAACTATCACGAACAGCCTGGTGCATATTCCTCAGGCTTTTTCTATAAAAATACTATCATACATGCACAAATATGATATGTGTATGTTAGAGATGTACAAAATAGACCTTTGGCTGAATGAGAAAATGCACATGAGACTGAAACCAAATATCACCATCTTAGAAGGTGCTTTTGAGATATAAGAATACTTGTAAAATTTTATTAAAAATTTTAATTTATTGAAAATTTATTATTAAACATTTTAGTAAAGTTTTGTACCTTTCATATCCTAATTCAGAGAATACTTTCTTGGCGCCATGAATTAGTACATTGCTCTTGTGGTCACTGAATAACACATTTGTAAGCCTAAATAGCCTCTTTTTCAGCAGACGTTGATTTGGGGAATAAGATACTATTTTGGCTAACTCTCTCAGTAAAGCGTTGATGAAAAGTAAAAGCTGATGGTTATGTTCCCACCTACGTGTTGAACTTTCTTTCTCTCCGCTAGTAACTGTCTTAAGATAACGTTTTATTACATTTTGTTCAGTGTTAAGAATGATCTTAAACCAAAGGCTTATCCATTAATTAAATTATAATGGAATCTGATCATTTACTATTCTTTATTTTAATATTTATTACTTATGTACAGTGAGATTCTACCACAGTAAAACATGTGGAGTCTAAAAAATTCACTTGTGTAAAATTTGGGGATTGGACTATTTTGAGATTAGTTAAATGTAGTATTTTTTAGTCTATGTTGTCTTAAAAAGCACGAAAGTAAAATAACAGTGAAATTTAGTATTACAGAGATTTGGTATATTGTGCTGAATATTATTCTTTTGCTTATAAAATATGTACTACTAGAATTTTTTTTTAATTCAGTGAAAGATTAGTGCTTTACAATTTTCAGAGGTTTCTCACACATGATTTTATATAATCCCATAATAACTCCTCCCCCCCATACCCTCTTACTTATCAGAGCTTGCATTGTTTTGTTTGAATAAATTTAATACCCGAAGTCTTTACCTTTTGATTCTAGAATATCCATTGATGCCTTTGTATGTGAAAACTTGGTATTATTGTATCATTTATCTCATTAAAGTTAACCTTCTTGGAATATTTTATTATTTAGACAAATGCAATAAAATAGCTACTATTGTTTATCCAGAGATATTATATTTCATAAAACAGGAATTGCTGTTCATCGTTTTTACTTCTGTTGTGTGTATTCAGTTTAATTGTGTTTGGTTATCACTTTGTGATAGAAAGAATTTTTCTAAGGTACAAAATGAATTGTGGTCGCTTAAATTAAAACACATGCTTTTGAATCATATTAAAAACAAAGAGTTTTTGTTGTGTGGCTAAACAAGATAGCTTTTTCTGAAAACCCACTCATTCATTTACGCACCATTTGTTGAACCTCTTTATATTAGGTTGGTGTTCTGCTGAAAGTAGCAGAATACACATCTAATAGCAATTTCATGGTTTTATTTATTATAGGTTTTATTTTTCTCACATAACAAGGAGTTTGGAAGCAGGCAGTTGCTGGCACTAGTGGTTCTACTTAATAATGCTTCAAGAGCTACATACTTTATGCCTTTCCTTTTACCATTCTTTTTTTTTTTTTTTTTTTTTTTAACTGCATTGGGTCTTCGTTGCTGCATGTGGGCTTTCTCTAGTTGCGGCAAGCGGGGGCTACTCTTCATTTCAGTGTGCAGGCTTTTCATTGTGGTGGTTTTCTTGTTGCAGAGCATGGGCTCTAGGTGTGCAGGCCTCAGTAGTTGCAGCATGTGGGATCAGTAGTTTGGCGTGCGGTCTCTAGGGCATGCAGGCTTCAGTAGTTGTGGCACGCAGGCTCAGTAGTTGTGGCTCGCGGGCTCTAGAGTGCAGGTTCAGTAGTTGTGGCGCACGGGCTTAGTTGCAACGTGGCATGTGGGATCTTCCCGGACCAGGACTCAAACCCGTGTCCCCTGCATTGGCAGGTGGATTCTTAACCACTGTGCAGGGAAGTCCCCCTTTTACTATTCTTAATGTATTGACGTTTTGTCTGTCCTTATGCTTGTAAGCCGCATGATAGCAAGATGGCTACTGTACCTCTGGGAATCATGTCTGTGTTCTAGGGAGGGAAGAAGGTAGAGGGCAAAAAGCTACTCCAGCTATACCTGTTTTATTTTTATCAAGTGAAACCCTGGTTCATCCACCTTGTGAGTTTGTGTGTTACTTATGTTTTAGTTCCTCATCTATTAAGTGGAGATATTGTCGTGGTGGTATTGGTTTTTTTGTGTGTGTGTGTGTGGTAATTAAAAATGATAATTCATGTGAAGTGCTTGGCACAGTGCATAGTTCACAGTAATCACTCCATGTATGTTATTATTGTTTTATATTATGTTATTAGTAATAGCTTGTATTTTTATTACTTGTATTTTTATATTAGCTCACAGTAGTCACTCAATACATGTATGCTATTATTGTTTTGTATTTTTAATAATTATTATTTATTTTATTTTGTATTAGGATTCAAAAAAAAAGCACAGAAATATATAGGGTAAAAAAGTTTTCCCCAACTGCTATTAACTGTTTGATTTGCAATTATTTATTGCTGTGTAACAAATTATCCCCAAACCTTGCAACTTAAAACAGTAATAAACATTTTTAAAAAAAAATTTATTTTATTTATTTATTTTTGGCTGTGTTGGGTCTTCGTTGCTGTGCATGGACTTTCTCTAGTTGCGGCAAGTGGGGGCTACTCTTCGTTGTGGTGCACAGGCTTCTTATTGCAGTGGCTTCTCTTGTTGCGGAGCACAAGCTCTAGGTGCCCGGACTTCAGTAGTTGTGGCACGTGAGCTCTAGAGCATAGGCTCAGTAGTTATGGCGCATGGACTTAGTTGCTCCGTGGCATGTGGGATCTTTCCGGACCAGGGCTCAAACCCATGTCCTCTGCATTGGCAGGCAGATTCTTAACCACTGCACCACCAGGGAAGCCCAGTAATAAACTTTTATCAGCTCACAGTTTCTGTGGGTCAGGAATTTAGGGGCAGACTGACTGGATAGTTCTAGGTCAGGGTCTCTTAGGAGGTTGCGTTCAAGACGTTGGCTGGGGTTACAGTCATCTGAAGGCTTAACTGAGGCTGGAGGACCTGCTTCCAAGGCTTCTTATGTGACTGGCAAGTTGGTGCTGAATATTGGTGGGAGGCCTCTGTTCCTCTCCAAGAGGGTCTGTCACAGAGCTGCTTGAGTATCCTCATGACATGGTGGCTGATTTTCCTCAGAATGAGTGATACAAGGGAAGCCATAAAGTCCTCAATGACCTAGCCTTGGAAATCACACGTTACTTCTGCTGAACTCTGTTGGCACACTGAGCAGCTCTAATTTAATGTGGGAGATGTCTGTCTTGCTTGGCTTTTAGACTGAATTGTTCATGAAGGGATAGGGGTTCATTAAAAAATAAAAAATATATATATAATATATTTATTTATTTGGCTGCATTGGGTCTTCGTTGCAGCATGCGGGATCTTTTGTTGTGGCGCGTGGGTGCTTCATTGTGGTGCACAGTCTTCTCTAGTTGCGGCGCATGGGCTTCTCTCTAGTTGTGGTGCACAGGCTTCAGAGCATGTGGGGTCAGTAGTTGTGGCACACGGGCTCTCTAGTTGTGGTGTGCAGGATCCAGAGTACGCAGGTTCTCTAGTTGTGGCGTGAGGGCTCTCTAGTTGTGGTGCGTGGGGTCAGTAGTTGTGGCGCACAGGTTTAGTTGCCCCATGGCATATGGGATCTTAGTTCCGCAACCAGGGATCAAACCCATGTCCCCAGCATTGGAAGGTGGATTCCTAACCACCGGACCACCAGGGAAGTCTCGATAGGGGTTCATTTTGATGGATTTTGATTGCTCATATTTTCTTTTCCCTTGAAGTAATCTTAATTTAAGATGTCTCTTTCTTTGCGTAATTATTAAATTCTATAAATCGTAAAAAGAAACCTATGAAAAATAAGTAGGTTGTTTAAAACATTTACCTAAAAATGTGAAAGGCCTTCTAAATGTTTGTGTAAACATAGTTAATTCTGTCATTATTCATACCAATAAACTTCAAGAACACAATACATTATCCTGTGTTTCTCAGAAAAGCTTTTGAAGAATGCCATTACTGTGAAAAGCTCTTGTCAAAAAAAAAAAAAGTTAAAAGAAAAAGATTTGTTTCATTGTCACATAAGTTGTGGGAAGTCCATACATTGGTTATACATCTTTTGACATTTATAATGCACAGTGGCATATTAAAGCTCTGAGAATTTCATCGTGTAAACATGTCTCGCCTTGTTTAATCCAGTGTTTCTCAGGCTTATTTAATCATAGAAACTTTTTGCTTAATACTGGTTTTGTATACATGCCATAGTGCAGTGAAAATTTCTAATTCTTATGAAAGGTACAATGAACAGTGAGAGAGCAGAGGTTATTTGCTACTTTCTGGTACATTTGGGGATTTAAAAAACTACAAAGATGATAATTTATTATCAGACATGCATTTTGACTAATTTCCTGTAGATAGTGAAGTTCACAAAATTTTCAAATACTTACTGTAGTTCACTATATAAAGAAACTTTAGAAAACCCAACTTAAATGTTGGATTATTAATGAAGATGTAAGGAAAGCATAAGGCTAGGAGTCAAATAGTCTGATTAGAAGTTTTGGCTGTGAATTAATACACAGTCTTTTTGTTCCTGTATAAATAGCTGTGAAATAATTGATATATATGACTTACCTCGTTCTTGTAAGGATTAGTTACAATAGTAGAAATGGAAATTTTATATCAGTATAAGTGTGTTGGTAATATTACTGAAACTACTGATGCTTTTGGGCATTCTAACAAATTAGTGAAAGACCTGAAAGACAGTAAGTGGAAGAAGGAGGACAAAAAACTCAAAGGGAGTAATTTTAAATGGCTGACAGGAAGTTATAATTGTTCCTTATGGAGTTTACTTTAATTCTCTTAATTTGCATATTTGGAATTTTATGATTGTAGAAAATCTTGATAATCTTTGTTAATATATTGGTGTAAGGCCTCCAAGCCCAGATCAGTCTCACTGTGAGATTATGGTATAATTCTATTCTTTTTACTCTTCCTGGGGTATTTGTGATTGTAGTATACATTACAGAATGCTAAGGATTAAAAATTTCTGTTCACCTCTTCTAATTTCCTTGTATTCCGTGTCTTCTCCATCTGAATTCTACATTGTTGCCTCTAGTCAGTGGATTTTACTTTTCTCTTACCTTTGATATAAATGACTTGAGCTTGTTTTTTTAGATTTATTTTAAACCATAGTTTACTAAGACATACAGTAAAATTCACTCTTTTTAGATGTACGGTTTTATGAAGTTTGACACATGGATTTGCTTGGGTGTCCAGTACTGTAATCAAGATATTGAAAATTTTATCATCCCAGAAAAGTCCCTTCATGTTTTTCTGTCGTTAATTCTGTCCCTCCTTCCTCAGCCCCTGGCAACCACTGATCTAACTTCTTTCCCTATACTTTTTTCTTTTCCAGAGCATCATATAAATGGAATCATACAATATGTAGCTTTTATGTCTAACTTCTTTGACTTAGTATTATGTTTTTGAGATTGATTCATATTGTTAATGGTATTGCTAATTTGTTCCTTATTATTGCTGATTAGTATTCTGTTGTATGGTTGTACCACAATGTGTTTATCCATTTATTAGTTGATGGACATCTGAATTGTTTCCAGTTTTTGGTGATTATGAATAAAACTGCTGTAAACTTTCATGTACAGATCATTATGTGGACAAATGCTTTCATGAAATGGGTTGAGCTTTTTCAGGGATCTTAATACTTCATTATTTTATTGTTGAAACTTTAGTGCCTACTTTATCTTTTGGAGAGAGATTAAGATACTAGAAGTAGGACTTCAGGTTTCTTGCTTATTGCACTGGGATGTAGTAAGAACTCAAATTTGTTTCTTTAATTTTTAAATTATGAAAATAATAAACAATATTTAAACCTAATGGTATATATACTAAGGATCCATTACATGTCAAACATAGTGCTAAGATTAAAAAGGATAAAAAGTATTTTTTGAAATGGTTCCTATTTTCTGGGATCATCATTTATACCCTTTGAGTGGAAAAGATTTATGGAAAATAATTGAAGAAGAAGTGGGGGACTTCCCTGGTGGTCCAGTGGTTAAGACTTCATCCAGTGCAGGGGGTGCAGGTTTGATCCCTGGTCCGGGAGCTAAGATCCCACATGACTTGTGGCCAAAAAACTAAAACATAAAAAACAAGCAACATTGTAACAAATTCAGTAAAGACCTTAAAAATGGTCCACATCAAAAAAATCTTTAAAAAAGGTGATTAAAATTTGTGATATGAAAAAATAATGTATGATACGATTGAAATATTAGGTTAAATCATATGAACTTGTTATACTCAGAAACATTTGAATATTGGTAATATAATATGGGTCATCCAGGTTTATTGTAAGCTGGAAAGGTCAGAATGGGTCTCAGAAGAGATAGGTCTTAAGAAAATGTTAAGATACGGTTCTTCAAACGATACAGGAAAGTGAGAAGCCAATCGTAGAGAATAGCAAATTTAACCTAATTTTCTGAAATGAGAAATTTCTTGTATTAGACTAAATATTCTGTAATTCCTAGGACTTGGATATAGTTTTTAAAAATCATAGTTTTAGAAGGGACAAGGGAGAATCAGAGTGAAGTGCTAAAAAGAAAATTTGTTTAATCCAACCCTTACTGTTGAAAGTATTTTATAATTCATATTGGATCCTAAAATAGCAGATTTGATTGCCAGTACCTAAAAATTAGGATATATTTTAGACTCTTATATTTGTGTGAAATTCTTTGGATGGGATATGTCATTTTACTAAGGGTCATAATTACTGTAATGCATAATGAACTTATTGCCTTTTCTTACATGTATTGCATCTAGTTCATAATTATTTCTACTTATATCTATAGCAGTGAGAGAAACACCTTGCTGTCTTTACTTACATAAATTAAAATTCCAGCAGAGAAAAATATTACTATCCAGGAAATTTCTGATCTGAAAGTAGACCTGACATTACCAAAATAAGTCTGATTATATTAG
Source organism: Delphinus delphis (assembly GCF_949987515.2). Classification (NCBI taxonomy): domain Eukaryota; kingdom Metazoa; phylum Chordata; class Mammalia; order Artiodactyla; family Delphinidae; genus Delphinus; species Delphinus delphis. The sequence goes on along the minus strand of NC_082687.1, from coordinate 30,140,602 downwards.
TGTAGTATCTGTAGTGTTAAATCTTGTGTAAGAATTGGGGCTTTTTGTGTTCAAATTCGGAGGATTCACAGTATTGATGACTATTAGAAAGGGCTCAGTTATTATAGATGAATATACCATCTTTCCTTCCTTTACTTTTGGACCTTTCTATTAAACAGTTGTTTGTCCTTCTCGTATTATCCTCTATGTCTCTCAACCTCTCTTTCATATTGCCTCTCTCTCTTGCCTTCTGGGACTTTGCTTAGCTCTTTTAGTTCTCAGATTTTTTTTTTTTTTTTTGGCTGTACCATGTGGCACATGGGATGTCAGTTGCCCAACCAGGGATCGAACCTGTGCCCCTGCAGTGGAAATGCAGAGTCTTAACCACTGGACTGCCAGGGAAGTCCCTCAACAATATATTTTTTATTTTTGAAAAGCTGAGAACAAATTACCGAACTATTTCTGAAAGGAAAGTGAAGTGCTGTCTCTATTAAATGAAAGTGCTGGGAGGAGGTAAGCTGAACACAGTTTCTAGGTCATGGTCTGGCTTTTTAAAGAGTTACATGAACCCTTACTGGGATATTTAGTAGGCAACATCAAAAATGAACCCTAGGGAATACAGAGGTGTATCAGTTTGCTACGGCTGCTGTAGCACAGTACCAAAAATTGGATGGCTTAGACAAAATATAGGAAATATCTAGTTAGGGGCATAAGCTGCGATTGTCCTCTGTCCAGTTTCTGCTATACTGTACTCCTGCTACATCTTTGAGGAAAAATTTAGCAAGTTTCCAGGGAAAACATAGCTTTACTTTGAAGTATTAGAATTTTCTATGTATGATAGTCTTTCCAGTTTTATAAATCTTTTGAAGAGAAAATAATTATTTTTGGTCTATATTTGTTTCTTGGTTTTTTGAAAATACAAGTGACTTAGGTTTAATGACTAATTTCAGCTTCAAGCCTTTAATTAATGTAACCGTCGTGAAGAAAATAATCTTTGTGCCCAATTAAACTCCTAATACAAAACTTGTGAAGGTTTATTTAGATTCTTTGAATAATACACTTTAAAATTTCTATAATCTTGTACATTTAAACTATAACCTATAGAAAGCATGTTATGCCACCCTGAAGGTGGCTATATAAATTGTTTATGAGGTTCAGACCAAGACTAGAATATGTTGAAATGGAGAGTTTTGAAAAACGTTCTGTATAGCAAAGGAGACCAAATCATGCTAAACAGAAAAAGACTATACATCAGTTTCCAGGCTACATTATTCAAAAAAATACAACCATAAAAAAGGTAATAAGATTACATTTTCACATTTCATGGCTAGTAAAGTGCATCAGGCTGCTCAGATATTCATAATTTACTGTGACATTTGGGAAGATTACATTTTGTAGTGCACAGCCATTACTACAGCTCACATAATAACTAGCCAGTGCCTAGACTTGGATTATGATCCCTGTCATTGGAAACAAATTTGTGTTTTGAAGGTTGATCAGTTTCAAATAACTATTAGAAAGGGTTAATGTGACATACTGTAGACCCTGTGCATGATTTTTAGGTATAATAGATATGCATATATATAGTATATCAAATATGCCACATATTTGTATGTACCAATTTCTGTCCTCAATTTTCTCCTTGAAAGGCATATTTTATAATATTTAAAGCAATGGAGAAATATTTGAAACACCTGTCTGGATACTGCTCTCACAGTATAAACTCAATTTAAAATCTGGTGAAATATTTGGAGGTTTTTTGGAAATTACTTTCAAAAATTAATTCTACAGCTTCTTGGAAGGGTGGTTACTGATGGTAATAAACACAGATCAAAATGAAAGATTGATGTAAGTAATGTTAAGGGGAAGGTAAGGTAACTTAAGTTAGTTGCAACTAGGTTTTTTTTAAATAATAAATTTATTTATTTATTTATTTATTTATGGCTGCATTGGGTCTTCGTTGCTGCGCACTGGCTTTCTCTAGTTGTGGTGAGCGGGGGCTACTCTTCGTTGCAGTGCGCGGGCTTCTCAATGAGGTGGCTTCTCTTGTTGCGGAGCACAGGCTCTAGGTGCGCGGGCTTCAGTAGCTGCAGCACACGGGCTCAGTAGTTGTGGCACACGGGCTCTAGAGCGCAGGCTCAGTAGTTGTGGTGCACAGGCTTAGTTGCTCTGCAGTATGTAGGATCTTCCTGGACCAGGGCTTGAACCCGTGTTCCCTGCATTGGCAGGCGGATTCTTAACCACTGTGCCACCAGGGAAGTCCTGCAACTAGGTTTTTGACCTATTCAGATCTGTGTGGAGGATGTCCAAAAGTGTATGTATACTACAAACTCTCCCCTGGCCCTCGTTCCCCAGATGCTCAGTTACCTCTTCAGAGGCAATCACTATTTAGTTTCTTGTGTATTGTTCTTAGGCATATGTCTGCATGTATATGTTTTACACTCAAATTGTAGCCCACTCTCATGCTTTTTGCCACTTCAGTTTTCTCAACTAAACAATGTATTTTAGAGATCTTTTTCTGTCAAATGGAGCTCCCTCATTTTTCAGTGGCTGCATCATATTCCATTATATGGTTAAACACAACTTTACTTTATAATGTGTTTTTTTTGGGGAGGTATTGTTTCTTCTATTTTCTATTAAAATGCTAAAATGAAGTTCTTGTATGTAAATATATCTGTGGAATAAATTTCTAGTTGTTAAGGTCGTCATTTGTGCTTTCTTCTATTTAGCGTAATTCTTTTGAGCTTGATTCATATTGTTAACTGTAATCAGTAGTTTCATTACCAAATAATTTTGTCTTTTATAGTAATTTTTCAATTTTCAGATATATATCATATCTGAAAATAATTGGAATTTAAATCCTCTGTTCTGATATCTATACATGTTGCTGCCTTTTGACCAAATGTGACTTCCGTATCTCCAGAATAATATCAAATGATAGTAATGATAGTGCATCCTAGTCTTATTTCTGACTTTCATGAGAATCATTCCAATTTTCCTATGTGGACATAATGCTGGCTTTTTTGGTGTATTTTATTATTAACGAAAGTCTTTTAAAATTAATAAATGTAGAAAGTTTGATGGAAATATAAAACCACCATTTAGCTATGCCACAGTATTTACAGTTGCAGGTAAGATCCATCGATGGACACTAAAAAGTATGATGAGAAACAAGATATTTGTATAGTCTCAAAGTATTCTTTACAAGAATGCTTAATAATTTAAAAGTGAAAGATAGTAACTTTAAAATGGAAAAAATTTGACAGACACTTCCTTAAGCAGGTGATCAAAGCTAACTTCACCAATAGCGAGACATACTGGCTTCAGGTACCATCCAAAATGATACACCGAGAAGGACACACATCACTTCTGGGGTATTTTTACCAAAAATGCATAGCCTGAATTTAAACATGAAGAAATGTTCAGATTGGAAGACAGTCTATAAAATAACTGACAAATACACTTAAAAAGTGTCAAATTCATGAAAGTCAAAGAATGCCTGTGCCACTGTGTCGGTTTGGAGAAGACTAAGGGGATGCTGATCCTGGATCAGAAAAAGGACATTAGTGTGACAGTGTCAATATTTGAGTAAGATCTGTAGTATTGTACCTGGTTTTAATGACTGTATTATGATGATGTAATATATTCACATTAGGGGAAGCTGGTTAACGGGTATACAGGAACTGTATATTTTGCAATTTTTTTTTTTTTTCGGGTCCGCGGGCCTCTCACTGTTGTGGCCTCTCCCATTGCGGAGCACAGGCTCCGGACGCGCAGGCTCAGCGGCCATGGCTCATGGGCCTAGCCACTCCGCGGCATGTGGGATCTTCCCGGACAGGGGCACGAACCCGTGTCCCCTGCATCGGCAGGTGGGCTCTCAACCACTGCGCTACCAGGGAAGTCCTATTTTGCAATTTTTGAATGTCTGAATTATTTCAGAATAAAAAGTTAAAGATAAAACAAGCAAAAAATAGTCACAAATAATCAAAAAATCAAAAAAAATATCTCTATTACACTTCTTATGTAGCTTACAGAATTTTGGGGAGCACTTAGGGAACCAAGCACGTATACTTCATAGCCAGGACCATGTAGCTAGGAGAACTGGCCCAATCACACCAAGGGACTCTTTTAGCAGAAACCCATCTGTCATCTCCTTATGCTGCATGTTACTGATTATGCAAAGAATTGTACACTAGAATCTCTGCCAGAGCTTTCCTAGAAATCCCAAAAGCCTTTATGACTGTGCTTGCTAGGAATTCTTATCTCCCTGCATTCAGATACTGCCTCCTGTTTTTCATTTTTCCGTTTTTTCTTTCTCATGCCAGTGTGTATCTTTGACAGAACCTGGGACGCATATTAGTCCCTGGCTGCAAGGAGTTTTAATTGATTTCCTAGTTCTGTACCATCTTTGCTTTTCTGAAGTAAACTCTACGTGGTCATGTCTATTATTCTTTTTTTAAAAAAAATTTATTTGGTTGTGCCTGGTCTTAGTTGTGGGAGATGGGCTCCTTAGTTGCGGCTCATGGGCTCCTTTAGTTGCGGCTGGCAGGCCCCTTAGTTGCGGCTCATGGGCTCCTTAGTTGTGGCTTGCCGGCTCCTTACTTGTGGCAGATGGGCTCCTTAGTTGTGGCAGGCGGCCTCCTTAGTTGTGGCATGTGAACTCTTAGTTGCAGCATGCATGTGGGATCTAGTTCCCTGACCAGGGATCGAACCTGGGTCCCCTGCACTGGGAGCACGGAGTTCTAACTGGTGCGTCACCAAGGTAGTCCCTATTCTTTTATGAGCTGTTGGATTTTGTTTTGTACAATTCACTTTCTCCTAATTCTTGCCTACCTTTTAGGTTTAGGAAAGCATAATGAAAAATGAAGGTGTATTCAGAAGGACAGGAGTGTAGGTGAATCACGTATGTAACTGTTCTGACAGAGATCTTTAAAAAAAATCTAGTTAAAAAAGATAGGCCTGCAAAGGTAATTCTAAAAGTGTTTTAATTCCTTTAAACAATTGGGGTTTGTTAAAATTAAAAAACTTTCCCTCTGTGAGAATGCTATTGGTGAGATGGCAGGGTAGGAATAGGTCAGTACAGCCTTCTTTGGGTAGATTTTCTGATAGCAATATCAATGAAATAAATTTTCTTGATTACTGACTTTGAGTGTGTGACTAAGTTTGAGTTATCCTGATTATTGACAGGGGGGATCAAAGTGGACAGGTGTAATAAACCAAGAATTTGACAAGTAAAACTTACATGTTTTGTGTCCACTCTAAGCCTCTTTCAGCTTTTCCTTTTTGCTGTGAGCTCATGCATGTATAAGTAGCAAAGGACATTTAGGTTGCTGTGAGTAGCTCAGAGATTACCTAATTCATAAATGAACCATTGAATTAGAAGCAGTTATAGAGCTAAGTTAGATCTTTATTAGTATCAGGGCAGTGGTAGTGATTTACCTAAACATACTCCATTTGTTGAAAATACTTCCATTTTTATATTCTAAGTCTCGCTTGACTTTGTGCTATCTTAACTTGAAGATTTCTTTAGAAGCTTTATTTTTTTTTAGAGGTGTGTGTGTGTGTGTGTGTGTGTGTGTGTGTGTGTGTGTATGTATTAAAGATCGTTTTATTGTTGTAGGGGGTAGAGAAGAATGTGTATGGGAGCACTGAATCCTAATCACTAGACTACCAGGGAAGAGAAGAATGTATATGGATAGTTACGTGAATCTAAAGCTTAGGAGTGTACTCTAGTTATATTGAAGAAGTACTAATGCTTTTAATGTTTTCTTTTTTTTTCCCCCTCCTTCCCCCTGCCCCTGGAAGTTGGTAGGAGGGCAATTTGATTTAGAAATGAATTTCATTATTCAAGAAGGTGAGAGTATCATCTGTATGGTGGACCTATTAGAGAAATGTGATGTTACTTGCCAAGCAGAAGTCTGGAGCATGTTTACAGCCATTCTGAAGAAAAGCATACGAAATCTTCAGATCTGCACTGAAGTAGGCCTTGTTGAGAAAGTGCTTGGGAAAATTGAAAAAGTTGACAGTATGATAGCAGGTATGACTTTCCATAATACAGTGGTTGTGAAGAAATGAAGTTTGATTCTTAAGTACTCTATTTTTCTTATTTAATAATATTTATTAAAATAAATATTGAGCATCTAACATGTACCTGGAACGTTAGTGTCCAAACTGTTAAGTAAGCACCATATATTTTAATCTTTCAAGAAATATAAGTAGCTTTATTATTTTATTTTTTGCTTTCTTTGTTTCCAGATCTTTTAGTTGACATGTTGGGAGTGCTGGCTAGCTACAATTTGACAGTTCGAGAACTAAAGCTCTTCTTCAGTAAACTTCAAGGAGATAAAGGACAATGGGTAAGCTTAAATACTCTTTGATATTTGAAACTGTTCCCCTCCCCAAACATATTAGTAGCTTTTAAGAAATTGATATTGTTGCACAGGGGGTGAATGTCAAATTGAGGGGGAGAGATCAGTTAGAATAGCATTTAGCCCCCTACAGCTACTTTTTTGTTTTTTTACATCTTTATTGGAGTATAATTGCTTTACAATGGTGTGTTAGTTTCTGCTTTATAACAAAGTAAATCATTTATACATATACATATGTTCCCATATCTCCTCCCTCTTTCGTCTCCATCCCTCCCACCCTCCCTATCCCACCCATCCAGGTGGTCACAAAGCACCGAGCTGATCTCCCTGTGCTATGTGGCTGCTTCCCACTAGCTAGCTATTTTACGTTTGGTAGTGTATATATGTCCATGCCACTCTCTCACTTTGTCACAGCTTCCCCTTCCCCTTCCCCATATCCTCAAGTCCATTCTCTAATAGGTCTGTGTCTTTATTCCCGTCTTACCCCTAGGTTCTTCATGACATTTTTTTTTTCTTAAATTCCATATATATGTGTTAGCATACGGTATTTATCTTTCTCTTTCTGACTTACTTTACTCTGTATGACAGACTCTAGGTCCATCCATCTCACTACAAATAACTCAATTTCGTTTCTTTTTATGGCTGAGTAATATTCCATTGTATATATATGCCACATCTTCTTTATCCATTCATCTGATGATGGACACTTAGGTTTTTTCCATCTCTGGGCTATTGTAAATAGAGCTGCAATGAACATTTTGGTACATGACTCTTTTGAATTATGGTTTCCCAGGGTATATGCCCAGTAGTGGGATTGCTGGGTCATATGGTAGTTCTATTTGTAGTTTTTTAAGGAACCTCCATACTGTTCTCCATAGTGGCTGTACCAAGTCACATTCCCACCAGGAGTGCAAGAGTGTTCCCTTTTCTCGACACCCTCTCCAGCATTTATTGTTTGTAGACTTTTTGATGATGGCCGTTCTGACTGGTGTGAGATGATCTCATTGTAGTTTTGATTTGCATTTCTCTAATGATTAGTGATGTTGAGCATTCTTTCATGTGTTTGTTGGCAATCTGTACATCTTCTGTGGAGAAATGTCTATTTAGGTCTTCTGCCCATTTTTGTATTGGGTTGTTTCTTTTTTTGGTATTGAGCTGCATGAGCTGCTTATAAATTTTGGAGATTAATCTTTTGTCAGTTGCTTCATTTACAAATATTTTCTCCCATTCTGAGGGTTGTCTTTCGGTCTTGTTTATGGTTTCCTTTGCTGTGCAAAAGCTTTGAAGTTTCATTAGGTCCCATTTGTTTATTTTTGTTTTTAGTTCCACATCTCTAGGAGGTGGGTCAAAAAGGATCTTGCTGTGATTTATGTCATAGAGTGTTCTGCCTATGTTTTCCTCTAAGAGTTTGATAGTTTCTGGCCTTACCTTTAGGTCTTTAATCCATTTTGAGCTTATTTTTGTGTATGGTGTTACGGAGTGTTCTAATCTCATACTTTTACATGTACCTGTCCAGTATTCCCAGCACCACTTATTGAAGAGGCTGTCCTTTCTCCACTGTACAGTCCTGCCTACTTTATCAAAGATAGGTGACCATATGTGCATGCGTTTATCTCTGGGCTTTCTATCCTGTTCCATTGATCTATGTTTCTGTTTTTGTGCCAGTACCATACTGTCTTGATTACTGTAGCTTTGTAGTTTAGTCTGAAGTCAGGGAGCCTGATTCCTCCAGGTCCGTTTTTCATCCTCAAGATTGCTTTGGCTATTCGGGGTCTTTGTGATTCCATACAGATTGTGAAATTTTTTGTTCTAGTTCTGTGAAAAATGCCAGTTGTAGCTTGATAGGGATTGCATTGAATCTGTAGATTGCTTTGGGTAGTAGAGTCATTTTCAGAATGTTGATTCTTCCAATCCAAGAACGTGGTATATCTCTCCATCTATTTGTATCATCTTTAATTTCTTTCATCAGTGTCCTATAATTTTCTGCATATAGGTGTTTTGTCTCCTTAGGTAGGTTTATTCCTAGATATTTTATTCCTTTTGTTGTGATGGTAAATGGGAGTGTTTTCTTGATTTCACTTTCAGATTTTTCATCATTAGTGTATAGGAATGCAAGAGATTTCTGTGCATTAATTTTGTATCCTGCTACTTTCAAAAATTCACTGATTAGCTCTAGTATTTTTCTGGTAGCATCCTTAGGATTCTCTATGTATAATATGTCATCTGCAAACAGTGACAGCTTTACTTCTTCTTTTCCGATTTGGATTCCTTTTATTTCCTTTTCTTCTCTGATTGCCGTGGCTAAAACTTCCAAAACTATGTTGAATACTAGTGGTGAGAGTGGGCAACCTTGTCTTGTTCCTGATCCTAGTGGAAATGCTTTCAGTTTTTCACCATTGAGGACGATGTTGGCTGTGGGTTTGTCATATATGGCCTTTATTATGTTGAGAAACGTTCCCTCTATGCCTACTTTCTGCAGGGTTTTTATCATAAATGGGTGTTGAATTTTGTCGAAAGCTTTCTCTGCATCTATTGAGATGATCATGTGGTTTTTCTCCTTCAGTTGGTTAATATGGTGTATCACGTTGATTGGTTTGCCTATATTGCAGAATCCTTGCATTCCTGGAATAAACCCCACTTGATCATGGTGTATGATCCTTTTAATGTGCTGTTGGATTCTGTTTGCTAGTATTTTGGTGAGGATTTTTGCATCTGTGTTCATCAGTGATATTGGTGTGTAGTTTTCTTTCTTTGTGACATCTTTGTTTGGTTTTGGTATCAGGGTGATAGTGGCCTCGTAGAATGAGTTTGGGGGTGTTCCTCCCTCTGCTATATTTTGGAAGAGTTTGAGAAGGATAGGTGTTATCTCTTCTCTAAATGTTTGATAGAATTCGCCTGTGAAGCCATCTGGTCCTGGGCTTTTGTTTGTTGGAAGATTTTTAACCACAGTTTCAGTTTCAGTGCTTGTGTTTGGTCTGTTCATATTTTCTGTTTCTTCCTGATTCAGTCTTGGCATGTTGTGCATTTCTAAGAATTTGTCCATTTATTCCAGGTTGTCCTTTTTATTGGCATAGAGTTGCTTGTAGTAATCTCTCATGATCTTTTGTATTTCTACAGTGTCAGTTGTTACTTCCTCTTTTTCATTTCTAATTCTATTGATTTGAGTCTTCTCCCTTTTTCTCTTGATGAGTCTGGCTAATGGTTTATCAATTTTGTTTATCTTCTCAAAGAAGCAGCTTTGAGTTTTATTGATCTTTGCTATCGTTTCTTTCATTTCTTTTTCATTTATTTCTGATCTCATATTTATGATTTCTTTCCTTCTGCTAACTTTGGATGTTTTTTGTGCTTCTTTCTCTAATTGCTTTACGTGTAAGGTTAGGCTGTTTATTCGAGATGTTTCCTCTTTCTTAAGGTAGGATTGTATTGCTATAAACTTCCCTCTTAGAACTGCTTTTGCTGCATCCCATAGGTTTTGGGTCGTCGTGTCTCCATTGTCATTTGTTTCTAGGTATTTTTTGATTTCCTCTTTGATTTCTTCAGTGATCACTTCGTTATTAAGTAGTGTATTGTTTAGCCTCCATGTGTTTGTAGTTTTTACAGATCTTTTCCTGTAATTGATATCTAGTGTCATAGCATTGTGGTCGGAAAAGATACTTGATACAATTTCAATTTTCTTAAATTTACCAAGACTTGATTTGTGACCCAAGATATGATCTATCCTGGAGAATGTTCCACGAGCACTTGAGAAAAATGTGTATTCTGTTGTTTTTGGATGGAATGTCCTATAAATATCAATTAAGTACAACTTGTTTAATGTATCATTTAAAGCTTGTGTTTCCTTATTTATTTTCATTTTGGATGATCTGTCCATTGGTGAAAGTGGGGTGGTAAAGGCCCCTACTTTGAATGTGTTACTGTCGATTTCCGCTTTTCTGGCTGTTAGCATTTGCCTTATGTATTGAGGTGCTCCTATGTTGGGTGCATAAATATTTACAGTTGTTATATCTTCTTGGATTGATCCCTTGATCATTATGTAGTGTCCTTTGTCTCTTCTAATAGTCTTTCTTTTAAAGTCTATTTTGTCTGATATGAGAATTTCTACTCCAGCTTTCTTTTGGTTTCCACTTGCATAGAATATCTTTTTCCATCCCCTTACTTTCAGTCTGTATGTGTCTCTAGGTCTGAAGTGGGCCTGTTGTAGACAGCATTTATATGGGTCTTGTTTTGTATACATTCAGCCAGTCTGTGTCTTTTGGTGGGAGCATTTAATCCATTTACATTTAAGGTAATTATCGATATGTATGGTCCTAGTCCCATATTCTTAATTGTTTTGGGTTTGTTATTGTAGGTCTTTTCCTTCTCTTGTGTTTCTTGCCTAGAGAAGTTCCTTTAGCATGTGTTGTAAAGCTGGTTTTGTGGTGCTGAACTGTGTTAGCTCTTGCTTGTCTGTAAAGGTTTTAATTTCGCCATCAAATATGAATGAGATCCTTGCTGGGTAGAGCAATATTGGCTGTAGGTTTTTCTCCTGCATCACTTTAAATATGTCCTGCCAGTCCCTTCTGGCTTGCAGAGTTTCTGCTGAAAGATCAACTGTTAACCTTATGGGGATTCCCTTTTGTGTTGTTGTTTTTCCCTTGCTGCTTTTAATATGTTTTCTTTGTATTTAATTTTTGACAGTTTGATTAATATGTGTCTTGGCATGTTTCTCCTTGGATTTATCCTGTATGGGACTCTCTGTGCTTCCTGGACTTGATTAACTATTTCCTTTTCCATATTAGGGAAGTTTTCATCTATGATCTCTTCAAATATTTTCTCAGTCCCCTTCTTTTTCTCATCTTCTTCTGGAACCCCTATAATTCAAATGTTGGTTTGTTTAATGTTGTCCCAGAGGTCTGTGAGACTGTCCTCAGTTCTTTACATTCTTTTTTCTTTATTCTGCTCTGCAGTAGTTATTTCCACTATTTTATCTTCCAGGTCACTTATCCGTTCTTCTGCCTCAGTTATTCTGCTATTGATCCCATCTAGAGTATTTTTAATTTCAATTATTGTGTTGTTCATCGTTGCTTGTTTCATCTTTAGTTCTTGTAGGTCCTTGTTAAATGTTTCTTGCATTTTCTGTATTCTATTTTCAAGATTTTGGATCATCTTTACTATCATTATTCTGAATTCTTTTTCAGGTAGACTGCCTGTTTCCTCTTTATTTGTTAGATCTGGTGGGGTTTTGTTTTGCTTCTTTATCTGCTGTTTGTTTTTCTGTCTTCTCATTTTTCTTATCTTACTGTGTTTGGGGTCTCCTTTTTGCAGGCTGCAGGTTCATAGTTCCCATTGTTTTTGGTGTCTGTCCCCAGTGGCTAAAGTTGGTTCAGTGGGTTGTGTAGGTTTCCTGGTGGAGGGGACTAGTGCCTGTGTTCTGGTGGATGAGGCTGCATCTTGTCTTTCTGGTGGGCAGGTCCACGTCTGGTGGTGTGTTTTGGGTGTCTGTGGACTTATTATGATTTTAGGCAGCCTCTCTGCTAATGGGTGGGGTTGTGTTCCTGTCTTGCTAGTTGTTTGGCATAGGGTGTCCAGCACTGTAGCTTGCTGGTCATTGAGTGGAACTGGATCTTAGCGTTGAGATGGAGATCTCTGGAAGATTTTCACCGTTTGATATTATGTGGAGCTGGGAGGTCTCTTGTGGACCTGTGTCCTGAAGTTGGTTCTAACACCTCAGAGGCACAGCACTGACTCCTTACTGCAGCACCAAGAGCCTTTCATCCACACAGCTCAGAATAAAAGGGAGAAAAGGTAGAAGGAAAGAAAAAGAAAGAAAGAAAGAGGATAAAATAAAATAAAGTTATTAAAATAAAAAGTAATTATTAAGAAAAAAAATTTTTTTACAAGAAAAAAAAAAAAGGACGCAAAGAACCCTAGGAGAAATGGTGAAAGCAAAGGTATAGAGAAAAAATCTCACAAAGAAGCATACACATACACACTCACAGAAAGAGGAAAAGGGGAAAAAAATAATAAATCTTTCTCTCAAAGTCCACCTCCTCAATTTGGGATGATTCATTGTCTATTCAGGTATTCCACAGATGCAGGGTACATCAAGTTGGTTGTGGAGCTTTAATCCGCTGCTTCTGAGGCTGCTGGGAGAGATTTCCCTTTCTCTTCTTTGTTCGCACAGCTCCCGGGGCTCAGTTTTGGATTTGCCCCTGCCTCTGCGTGTAGGTTGCCGGAGGGCATCTTTTCTTCGCGCAGACAGCACGGGGTTAAAGGAGCAGCTGCTTCGGGGGCTCTGGCTCACTCAGGCCGGGGAGAGGGAGGGGTGCAGATGCGGGGCGGGCCTGCGGCGGCAGAGGCCAGCGGGACGTTTCACCAGCCTGAGGTGCGCCGTGCGTTCTCCTGGGGAAGTTCTCCCTGGATCCCGGGACCCTGGCAGTGGTGGGCTGCACAGGCTTCCCGGAAGGGGGGTGTGGATAGTGACCTGTGCTCGCACACAGGCTTCTTGGTGGCGGCAGCAGCAGCCTTAGCGTCTCATGCCCGTCTCTGGGGTCCGTGCTTTTAGCCGCGGCTCATGTCCGTCTCTGGAGGTCCTTTAAGCAGCGCTCTTAATCCCCTCTCCTCATGCACCAGGAAACAAAGAGAGAAGAAAACGTCTCTTGCCTCTTCGGCAGGTCCAGACTTTTCCCCGGACTCCCTCCCGGTTAGGCGTGGTGCACTAACCCCCTGAAGGCTGTGTTTCCGCCACCAGCCCCAGTCCTCTCCCGGCGCTCCGACCGAAGCCCGAGCCTCAGCTCCCAGCCCCACCCGCCCCGGCGGGTGAGCAGACAAGTCTCTTGGGCTGGTGAGTGGTGGTCGGCACCGATCCTTTGTGCGGGAATCTCTCCGCTTTGCCCTCCGCACCCCTGTTGCTGCGCTCTCCTACGCGGCTCCGAAACTTCCCCCCCTCCGCCACCCGCAGTCTCCACCCGCGAAGGGGCTTCCTAGTGTGTGGAAACCTTTCCTCTTTCACATCTCCCTCCCACTGGTGCAGGTCCCGTCCCTGTTCTGTTTTCTCTGTTTATTCTTTTTTCTTTTGCCCTACCCAGGTACGTGGGGGAGTTTCTTGCCTTTTGGGAGGTCTGAGGACTTCTGCCAGTGTTCAGTAGGTGTTCTTTAGGAGTTGTTCCACGTGTAGATGTATTTCTGGTGTATTTGTGGGGAGGAAGGTGATCTCCGCGTCTTACTCTTCCGCCATCTTCCCTCTTCCCCCCCCCCACAGCTACTTTTGCCATCACCTGACACAGGTGTGGACGAAGAGAACTGGGTGTTCCAGGCAGGTTGGTAATTTGGTCCTTCCTCAAATGTTTTAAATAATTTTTATTTTTTTAAAATTTCAATATTTTAAAATTCAACATAAAAATTCAACATTAAATTAGAGGAAAAGGGTAAGGACAGAGAAATAAAAATGTTGGGTAGCAGCATCTAGCTTCTCTTTGTATCAGTCTGAGTAGTTTAAACTTGAATAACCCACTCACTGAACAAAAGCACTGTGCTAATTGGCTCCGCCCTCTTTAGATGCAATTTCCTGGTCCTTTGCAATGGGTGGTAGTGGTCAACTGATTTTGAACTCCAGGTGCCTTATCAAACTGTTTCTTCCTACTGTTTAGTTACTTATGCCTTAGAGGAATACTAATAAATATTTTCTCCGTTTTTGTTGCATTTCTAGGCTTATTTTAGAGCTCTTTAGAAATCATTGCCTGCAGCAACTACTCAGCCAGCTGATCCTTAATCTGCCTCTGTTTAAGTGTATCTAAATTTGTGCTCTGCAATTGTACACTCTAATTTATTGTATTAAAATGATTGTACTCTTTAGCTTCTTTGTATTGAACTCTAGTTCTCTGCCTGCTTTTAAGGTTTGCAGTGATTTTATTATGTTTCTTGGTGTGGTTTGCCTTGTATTTATCCTTATTAGGGGTTCTTGCATCTGTGGGCTTATAATTTTCATCAAATTTGGGAACATTTTGATAATTATTTCTTCAAATATCATTTTTTTGTCCCTCTCCCCCTCCTTCTGGGACTCCAGTTACATGTTTTTTAATCTTCTTGGTAGTGCCCCTTGGGTCACTGAGATCTGTTCACATTTTTTTTAGTGTTTTCTCTTTGTGCTTCATTTTATTTTATTGATTTTAAATAAATAAATTTATTTATTTATTTATTGGCTGCATTGGGTCTTGGTTGCTGCGCCCGGGCTTTCTCTAGTTGGCGGTGAGTGGGAGCTACTCTTTGTTGCGGTGCACAGGCTTCTCATTGCAGTGGCTTCTCTTGTTGTGGAGCACAGGCTTTAGGCACGTTGGGTTTCAGTAGTTGTGGCTCATGGGCTTAGTTGCTCCATAGCATGTGGGATCTTCCTGGACAAGGGTTCGAACCCATGTCCCCTGCATTGGCAGGCAGATTCTTAACCACTGTGCCACCAGGGAAGTCCCTGTGCTTCATTTTAGATTGCTTTTATTGCTATATTTTTAAGGCAGTTGATCATTTCTTCTGTAATGTGTTAACAGCCATTAAAATTTTCAGATTTCAGATACTTTTAATCTCTGTCAATTCTATTTGGTTCTTTTTAATATCTTTCATTTGTTCCCTCATTCTTGTTTTCCTTTAAATCATTGAGAGATGGCAGCATATTAATAATAATAATTTAAATCATTGAGAGATGGCAGCATATTAATAGTTGCTTTAATGTTCTCATCCACTAATTCTGTCATCTCTGTCATTTTCTAGGTCAGTTTTTTGCTCACTCATTCTGCTTTTACTTGTAGGTCATATTTTCCTGTTTTTTTGTGTGTATTTGTTTTTTTTTTGTGGTACGCGGTCCTATCACTGTCGTGGCCTCTCCCGTTGCGGAGCACAGGCTCCAGACGACGCGCAGTCTCAGCGGCCATGGCTCACGGGCCCAGCCGCTCCGCGGCGTGTGGGATCTTCCCAGAGCGGGGCACGAACTCGCATCCCCTGCATCAGCATGCGGACTCTCAACCACTGCACCACTAGGGAAGCCCTATTTTCCTGTTTTATACTAGTGATTTTAGACATAGTGATGTTAGTCATAGTGAGTTATTCCCTGTTGAGTGCTGGATTCTGTCATAGTTCTTTTAAGATTGTTAGACTGTTTTTGCAGGCAGGTAAGTTGCTTGTGGATTAACTTTATTCTTTCAGGCTAGTTTAAAAGTTTTTTTGGTCAGCCAATCTAGGCTGTTACTCCAGGGCTTAGTATTAGGGCAGCCTTATTCTGGCCTGACTTTTCTAGGGTCTTTGTGAATGACCCTAAGTCTCAGACATGAGGCAAGCAAGACTGTGATCTCTCCATAGTGCCTAGTAGGGTCTCAGCAATTCCTGGCTCTATATTTGCTCTGGGAATTCTTTGACTGATGGCTGTCAAAATCTTGGCTACCCCACCTTGTTGAGTTTTAAGGTAGAAATGAACAGTTTGGTATTATGCCAAAGGGTCAGTGCAGATTTCTGGAGTTTCTTCTCTGCATAGGTCCTTCCTCTGTAGTACTCTGCCCTGAAGTTTCTGTCCACCTCAGACTACCCATCCTCTAATTTCTGCCTCATCAGCTCAATGAGAATTTCAAGTTCTGTTTGGTCTTCTTCTCCCTGTGCAATGATATGTGATAAGGAAATTGACTGCAGGTAGAAAGTGTGGGTAATCTCATGCCTCATTTTGTTTCCCTTTCTCAAGGATCACAGTCTTGAGCTAGTGTGAAAACAGTTTTAGTTTCATACATTTTGTCCAGTTTTCAAGTTGATTATGGTGAGTTGGAAAGTATAGGTCCTGTTACTGTGTCATGTCCAGAAGAAGAAGTATACTGGTTTGATTTTGGTTTTGATTTATATTCAAATAATTTATGTATTCTGAATATGTAATTAAAACATTTTTTGTTATATTGGTGAATATAGAAAACTATAAGAAAATAGGAAAGGTTATGAACAGATATCTATTTACAGAGAGAGAAATCCCATAATCAAATAAACAGTAAATCACTAATAATTAGAGATGTTCAAATGAAAGCAGTATTGATATGTCACCTTACATCATTTGTATTAAGAATTATAGAGTTGGATAATAGCAAGTATAATTGGAGAGATAGAGTTATTTTAAAGCTGTGTGCTACTGGTTGGAATGAACACCAATGGAGCCAACCTCAAGAGTAATCTAGTACTAGTTAGTCACTTAAATTATACCCATATCCAGTGAATTAGTAGTTTACTCCTGAGTGCGTGTTCCAAGAAATTCTCACATAGTTCTGTAAGGAAATATGTATGAGGATGTTCACTGAAGCATTAGTTTTTTTTTTTTTGTTTTTTTTTTGTTTTTTTTTTTTTTGCGGTACTTGGGCCTCTCACTGTTGTGGCCTCTCCCGTCGCGGAGCACAGGCTCTAGACGCGCAGGCTCAGCGGCCATGGCTCACGGGCCCAGCAGCTCTGCGGCATGTGGGATCTTCCCGGACCGGGGCTCGAACCTGCGTCCCCTGCATTGGCAGGCAGACTCTCAACCACTGCGCCACCAGGGAAGCCCTGAAGCATTAGTTTTGATGGCAGTGAATTGTCAACATGTGTTTATCTTTAGGAGAATAGATAGGTAAAATCTATTGGATGCATAGAATAGATTATTATATGGCAGTTAGAATTAATGAACAGAGTAATAAGAATAGATACCAAAAAGCAGGAAGAAAGTAAGAAATAGAATGATATATCTAACCCAGCATCATTTAAATTTTAAGTATAGGCACACAAAAACACATTTTTAAAGGAACACATACAAAAAGATTAAGCATGTTAATGTAGCTGCTTATGGGAGGGAAAAAAATAATGAACTATTAATAAAACAAGAGCAGGGCCTTGCTCAGAGCTTATGTAGCTTTTGCTATCATATCAGTGCAGTGAAAAATCCCTGTATCTAAATCTGTGTCTGCTTTTTTGATTATTACTTTAGCACATATTTTTATATGTGGAAATAGTGTATCAATGGGTGAACATTTTTAAAGACTCTTGAATTATTTTCTGAAAGGCTTTCTTAGTATACAGCCCCCTAGCAGTATCTGTGGATTAAGTGCTTGTCTTAATGTATGCTTTTTGATTGGTTTATAGAAAAGGAAATTTTGAGGATTGATTTCTCTAGAAATGCTACAAAGTTATATTTTTATTTTTGACTGCATATTATTTTTGATGATTTCATTTTAGAATTTATTTTAAAAAATCATTGTGATTGTAATAACTTGTTATTACACTTTTATAATTGAACAGTGTGGTTAATTGAAAGTTTCTTGATCACTTACGAATGAAGCTTTCCACTTAACATTTAGGTAAAAGGTTGCCAAACTCTTTTAGATAGTTATTAATGATAATTTAGAGCAGCTACCAGATAAGATGAAGGCAAGCCAATGATTTCACTTGTAGTTTGACACTGTTTTGAACTTTTAACTTTTAAGAGGAATGTACTACACTTTCTAAACTGATTGAAATGATAAGGTATATCTGATTGTCCTTTGCTTTTCCTAAATGTAAACGTGCCTTTTCATTTTAGCTCTTGGTTGTTTAATGTATTAGAGGAGACTTGTGGGTCAAAGAGGCATTAATCGAATAATTGTAATGTTACAACTTTTATACATGCTGTATAGTAGAGATATTTTGTAGAATGAAATGTGATAGGGAGATTTGATCCATTCTCAGAGGTCAGGGAAGACTGCCCTGAGAAGTGATCATTAAGATGAACTTCAATGGATGGGTAAGATTTATTTAGTTAAGGTGGAGGAGGCTGGGGAGGGGGGAATAGGCCTAGTGAGAACATTTTAAGCAGAAGGAATAGCTTGTGCTCAGGCCCTATTATGGGAAGAAGACAGAGAAGGCATTGTGGATAGAGTGCAGAGAGAGGCAAAAGAGGTTAAGGAGGTATGTAAACTATCTTGTGGGCCATGTTAGGGATTTTGGTCTTTATTTTAAAGACAGTGGGAAGCTATAGGAGAGATAGAATAATGTAACAGTGAAAGTGTAGTAATGAAAAGCATGGACTCTGGAGTCAGACTGAATTCTTATCCTATCCTTGTCACTTACTACCTGTATGACCTTGGACATGTTCCTCTGACTCAGATTCCTCCTTTGCAAAATGGAGTGAAAATAACCCCTAGTGTGGTTATGAGGCTAAAATATTTTATTGTTTTTAAAGTGCCTTTAACAGTGGGACTTGGTAAGCATTATTTTCTGGTGAAATTAAAAAGTGCTTTAAAAAGGGATGGGTGGTGGGTTGATGTAGTTTGTAATTTTAAAAGGTCGTTTTTGCTGTAGTGTGAAGAGTTATGTGTCAAATGCTGTTGGCTCATATTTATCCAACGCCTCATAAAAAAAATGGCATAGAGTGCATTGTTCATTTCTTTAAGGTAGTTGAAAATAACCTTCTTTTAAGGAGGTTATTTTATATGCTTTTTAGCTTACAGAATTATTTAGTTATTAGGGGATATATTAAAGTATGTCTGTACTAAAAGTAGGTATTTTTGTTTTATGGTGAATAATGTGGTTAATGAATTGTTGATTATTTTCATAGCCTCCACATGCTGGAAAGTTGCTGTCTGTGTTAAAGCACATACCACAGAAGTATGGTCCGGATGCCTTTTTCAACTTTCCAGGAAAGAGTGCTGCAGTAAGTAAATCTTAACAAGGAAATCACTTGAAGTTCTTTTTTCTTTCTTTTGCTTCCTGAAAGTATGGCCCTGTAAACACTCCTGACAGGTTCTGTGTTAGGGAGAAACTTCCTTGCACAGCCTAACTTAATCTTTACAGCAATTGTGCATGTTACTTTTTCCTGACTGTTTTAGAGGTGAAGAAATAGAGACTCTAAGAAGTTAAGAAAGCTGTCCACTCACCCCTTGGGGCCTCAGTGGAATAAGAACCCAATTCTTTTTAACATAAGCCATTTTGTCTTATGAATTTTATCTTTGCATTCTCAAACAGAAATTTATGGACTTGAGGACACGGGGAGGGGGAAGGGTAAGTTGGGACGAACGAAGTGAGAGAGTGGCATGGACATATATACACTACCAAACGTAAAATAGATACCTAGTGGGAAGCAGCCACATAGCACAGGGAGATCAGCTCCGTGCTTTGTGACCACCTAGAGGGGTGGGATAGGGAGGGTGGGAGGGAGATGCAAGAGGGAGGAGCTATGGAGATATATGTATGCGTATAGCTGATTCACTTTGTTATAAAGCAGAAACTAACACACCATTGTAAGCAATTATACTCCAATAAAGATGTTAAAAAAAAAAGAAATTTATGTGTAACACTTTCAGTTTTATTTTTCTGAAGATCTTTCTTTAGCCTTACATTTCCTGATTCCTGTTTCTTTTGCACCTGAGAGTTACTCTTGGAAACTTTCTAGGCAAGTTTTTCTAACCTGTGTGTTTCCATATAATATCAATCTCAGCATTCTTGTAATCTGTTAATCAGTTTATAAATAAGACAGTTATGTATGGCAGTAATATCTGTAATGTTTCAAAATATTATAGGATTACATTATATAATGTATATGTATTATTTATGGAAGCTTTTTTACTTCATTATGACATTGGTGTGCCTGTTACAAGCATCCATTTTTTGAAGATATTTCAGCCTATTCTTCTTCTGAGGTTACCTTTTATTCATTTTTTACTTTTGTTCTCATAATATCCTACTTGCTTGTGGCCCCTATGTAGCCAGGCAATACCTGCAGAAAGAAGAGAGTGTTTTGAAAAGATATTTGTGATATTTGAATGCTTCACACAAAATACACAGTTTTCTTTGGAAAGTTTTATTGCTCGTATTATTTTTTTCTTTATAATTTTTCCTTAATAACCATTTTAGATTTGAAGCTTCCTAGAATAATTGTACTCTGTTGGCATTGAGCTTATCGTTTGTCTCCAACATAAAAAAGTATTCTTGGGACTTCCCTGGTGGCGCAGTGGTTAAGAATCTGCCTACCAGGTGACACAGGTTCGAGCCCTGGTGTGGGAAGATCCCACATGCTGCAGAGCAGCTAAGCCCATGCGCCACAACTACTGAGCCTGCGCTCTAGAGCCTGCAAGCCACAGCTACTGAGCCCATGTGCCACAACCACCAAACCCACACACCTGTAGCCTGTACTCTGCAACAAGAGAAGACACTGCGATAAGAAGCCCGTGCACCACAACGAAGAGTAGTCCGCTGTAACTAGAGAAAGCCTGTGCACAGCAACGAGGACCAAGTGCAGCCATAAATAAATAAATAAATAAATAAGAGAAAAACATATCCAGATCCACCCTTTAAATATATATATTTAAATATATAGTTTTTTAAAAACATCTTTATTGGAGTGTAATTGCTTTACAATGTTGTGTTAGTTTCTGCTGTATAACAAAGTGAATCAGCTGTATGTATACATATACCCCCATATCCCCTCCCTCTTATGCCTCCCTCCCACCCTCCCTATCCCACCCATCTAGGTGGTCACAACGTACTGAGCTGATCTCCCTGTGCTATGCGGCTGCTTCCCACTAGCTATCTATTTTACATTTGGTAGTGTATATATGTCAGTGCTAGTCTCTCACTTCGTCCCAGTTTACCCTTCCCCCTCCTTGTGTCCTCAAGTCCATTCTCTACGTCTGCGTCTTTATTTCTGTCCTGCCCCTAGGTTCTTCAGAACCAGTTTTTTGTTTTTTTTAGATTCCATATATATGTGTTAGCATACGGTATTTGTTTTTCTTTTTCTGACTTACTTCACTCTGTATGACAGACTCTAGGTCCATTTACCTCATTACAAATAACTCAATCTTGTTTCTTTTTATGGCTGAGTAATATTCCACTGTATGTATGTGCCACATCTGCTTTATCCATTCCTCTGTCAATGGACACTTAGGTTGCTTCCATGTCCTGACTATTGTAAATAGTGCTGCAGTGAACATTGTGGGACATGTCTCTTTTTTAAATATGGTTTTCTCAGGGTATATGCCCAGTAGTGGGATTGCTGAGTCTTATGGTAATTCTATTTTTAGTTTTTTAAGGAACCTCCATACTGTTCTCCATAGTGGCTGTATCCATTTACATTCCCACCAACAGTGCAAGAGGGTTCCCTTTAAAAAATAAAGTATTCTCATGAGATTAATCTCTTTTTCACGCATGTTATAACTTTATTATTTATAATTCTTTGAGATAGTAATGTGTCCATTCTATTTACTTATATGTATCTTGAAAGTGGGGCAGTTCAACTACACAGCTTTTGGAACTTTCAGAGAAAAGGTGTTTTAAATATATTTAGTGACTCATTTTTTCCCTTAAACATAGCTTTTAAAGGGAACTTAAAGTATTTATGGGTAAATTAGTTTTAGAAAGCTTTCATATCCTCTACTCTCATGTTTCAGTGAGAGAGAGCATATGTATGCAGTGAATATGTACTTTTTAATTTTTTTTCTTATTGCAACATTCATTTTATTTTACTTTATTTTTTTTTATTTGTTTATTTGATTGCGCTGGCTCATAGTTGTGGCAGGTGGGCTTCTTAGTTGCGGCATGTGGGATCCTTAGTTGTGGCAGTCAGCCTCCTTAGTTGCGGTTTGTGGGCTCTTTAGTTGCGGCTTGCTGGTTCCTTAGTTGTGGCGTGCAAACTCTTAGTTGCGTCATGCATGTGGGATCTAATCTCTGGCCAGGGATTGAACCACGCCCCCTACATTGGGAGCTTGCAGTCTTAACCACTGCGCCACCAGGGAAGTCCCCAACATTCAGTTTAAATCAGCCTCTTGAAGTATCAATTGTGTTATTACATAAATTTGGCTCTATGATTTTTTCATGTTTTTTGGAATATCTTATACATATAAAAGAATATATGTGTATGTATGATGTCGACAGAAATGCCTACGTAAATTATAATAACAAGAAATTGTTAATTATAAGTAACAGTAATTATTGTAAATTATAAATAACAAGAAAACAAAAACTTTGTAGTATGATCTTTCTTTAACAGCTTTATTGATTTATAATCCCCATATCATATGATTCATTCATTTAAAGTGTGCAGTGAATGGTTAAGTGTGTTCACCAAGCTGTGTAACCATTATCACAATCAATTTTAGACATTTTCATCACACCCAGAAGAAACCCTGCACTCCTTAGCAGTCACTGGACACATTTCACTGCAGACTCCCAAGGCCTAGGCAACTGCTGTTCTACTTTCTGTCTGTATGGATTTGTCTCTTCTGGACAGTTCATGCAAGTGGAATCATGTGATGTCTGGACTTTTGTGATAGGCTTTTTCTACTTACCACTACTGTTTACAAGATCCATTCATGTTGTAGTATGTATCACTGCTTCATTACTTTTTTTTTTTTTGCGGTACGTGGGCCTCTCACTGTTGTGGCCTCTCCTGTTGTGGAGCACAGGCTATGGATGCGCAGGCTCAGCAGCCGTGGCTCACGGGCCCAGCCGCTCCGCATCATGTGGGATCTTCCCAGACCGGGGCACGAACCTGTGTCCCCTCCATTGGCAGGCGGACTCTCATCCACTGTGCCACCAGGGAAGCCCTCCCTTGCTGATTTTAATATGTTTTCTTTGTATTTAATTTTTGACAGTTTGATTAATATGTGTCTTGGCGTATTTCTCCTTTGATTTATCTTGTATGGGACTCTCTGTGCTTCCTGGACTTGATTAACTATTTCTTTTCCCATATTAGGGAAGTTTTCAACTATAATCTCTTCAAATATTTTCTCAGTCCCTTTCTTTTTCTCTTCTTCTTCTGGAATCCCTATAATTGGAATGTTGGTGCGTTTGATGTTGTCCCAGAGGTCTCTGAGACTGTCCTCAGTTCTTTTCATTCTTTTTTCTTTATTCTGCTCTGCAGTAGTTATTTCCACTATTTTATCTTCCAGGTCACTTATCCGTTCTTCTGCCTCAGTTATTCTGCTATTGATCCCATCTAGAGTATTTTTAATTTCAATTATTGTGTTGTTCATTGTTGCTTGTTTCATCTTTAGTTCTTGTAGGTCCTTGTTAAATGTTTCTTGCGTTTTCTCTATTCTGTTTCCAAGATTTTGGATCATCTTTACTCTCTTTATTCTGAATTCTTTTTCAGGTAGACTGCCTATTTCCTCTTCATTTGTTAGGGCTGGTGGGTTTTTATCTTGCTCCTTCATCTGCTGTGTTTTTCTGTCTTCTCATTTTGCTTATCTTACTGTGTTTGGGGTCTCCTTTTTGCAGGCTGCAGGTTTGTAGTTCCCGTTGTTTTTGGTGTCTGTCCCCAGTGGCTAAGGTTGGTTCAGTATGTTGTGTAGGCTTCCTGGTGGAGGGGACTAGTGCCTGTGTTCTGGTGGATGAGGCTGGATCTTGTCTTTCTGGTTGGTAGCTCCACGTCTGGTGGTGTGTTTTGGGGTGTCTGTGGACTTATTATGATTTTAGGCAGCCTCTCTGCTAATGGGTGTGGTTGTGTTCCTGTCTTGCTAGTTGTTTGGCATAGGGTGTCCAGCACTGTAGCTTGCTGGTCGTTGAGTGAAGCTGGGTGCTGGTGTTGAGATGGAGATCTCTGGGAGATTTTTGCCGTTTGATATTATGTGGAGCTGGGAGGTCTCTTGTGGACCAGTGTCCTGAAGTTGTTTCTCCCACCTAAGAGGCACAGCACTGACTCCTGGCTGCAGCAGCAAGAGCCTTTCATCCACACGGCTCAGAATAAAAGGGAGAAAAAGTAGAAAGAAAGAATTAGTAGAAGTAGAAAGAAAGAAAGAAAGAAAGGAAGGAGGGAGGGAGGTAGGGAGGGAGGGAGGAAGGAAGGAAGGAAGGAGGGAAGGAAGGAAAAAAGAAAGAAAGACAGAAGATAAAGTAAAACAAAATAAAGTGAGATAAAATATAATAAAGTTATTAAAATAAAAAATAATTATGAAGAAAAAAATTTAAAAAAGAAGGGACAGATAGAACCCTAGGACAAATGGTGGAAGCAAAGCTATACAGACAAAATCTCACACAGAAGCATGCACATACACACTCTCAAAAAGAGGAAAAGGGGAAAAAATCATAAATCTTGCTCTCAAAGTCCACCTCCTCAATTTGGGATGATTCGTTGTCTAAAGGAGGGAAGGAAGGAAAGAAAGAAAGAATGAAAGAAGATAAAGTAAAATAAAATAAAGTTATTTAAATAAAAAATAATTATTAAGTAAAAAAATTAAAAAAAAGAAAACGGACGGATTGAACCCTAGGACAAATGGTGAAAGCAAAGCTATATAGACAAAATCTCACACAGAAGCATACACATACACACTCTCAAAAAGAGGAAAAGGGGAGAAAATCATAAATCATGCTCTCAAAGTCCATCCCCTCAATTTGGGATGATTCGTTGTCTGTTCATGTATTCCACAGATGCAGGGTACATCAAGTTGATTGTGGAGCTTTAATCCGCTGCTTTTGAGGCCGCTGGGAGAGATTTCTTTTCTCTTCTTTGTTCTCACAGCTCCCAGGGTCTCAGCTTTGGATTTGGCCCCGCGTCTGCGTTTAGGTCGCTGGAGGGCGTCTGTTCTTCACTCAGACAGGACGGGGTTAAAAGAGCAGCTGCTTCGGGGACTCTGATTCAGTCAGGCCGGGGGGAGGGAGGGGCACGGAGTGTGGGGCGAGCCTGCGGTGGCAGAGACTGGCGTGATGTTGCACCAGCCTGAGGCGCGCCATGCGTTCTCCCGGGGAAGTTGTCCCTGGATTCCGGGACACTGGCAGTGGTGGTCTGCACAGGCTCCCCAGAAAGGGGGTGTGGATAGTGACCTGCGCTCGCACACAGGCTTCTTGGTGGCGGCAGAAGCAACCTTAGTGTCTCATGGTCGTCTCTGGGGTTCGTGCTTTTAGCTGCGGCTCGCGCTCTTCTCTGGGGCTCCTTTAAGCAGCACTCTTAATCCCCTCTCGTCGCGCACCAGGAAACAGAGAGGGAAGAAAAAGTCTCTTGCCTCTTCGGCAGGTCCAGAGTTTTCCCCAGACTCCCTCCCGGCTAGCCATGGTGCACTAAACCCCTGCAGGCTGTGTTCATGCCGCCAACCCCAGTCCTCTCCTGAGATTATTTTTGTGTATGGTGTTAGGGAGTGTTCTAATTTCATTCTTTTACATGTAGCTGTCCAGTTTTCCCAGCACCACTTATTGAAGAGGCTGTCTTTTATCCATTGTATAACCTTGCCTCCTTTGTCATAGATTAGTTGACCATAGGTGCGTGGGTTTATCTCTGGGCGTTCTATCCTGTTCCATTGATCTATGTTTCTGTTTTTGTGCCAGTACCATACTGTCTTGATTACTGTAGCTTTGTAGTATAGTGTGAAGTCTGGGAGTCTGATTCCTCCAGCTCCGTTTTTTACCCTGAAGACTGCTTTGGCTATTTGGTGTCCTTTGTGTCTCCAAACACATTTTAAGATTTTTTGTTCTAGTTCCATAAAAAATTCCATTGGTAATTTGATAGGGATTGCATTGAATCTGTAGATTGTTTTGGGTAGTATAGTCATTTTCACAATATTGATTCTTCCAATTCAAGAACATGGTATATCTCTCTATCTGTTGGTAACATCTTTAATTTCTTTCATCAGTGTCTTATAGTTTTCTGCATACAGGTCTTTTGTCTCCCTAGGTAGGTTTATTCCTAGGTATTTTATTCTTTTTGTTGCAGTGGTAAATTGGAGTGTTTCCTTAATTTCTCTTTCAGATTTTTCATCATTAGTGTATAGGAATGCAAGAGATTTCTGTGCATTAATTTTGTGTCCTGCAGCTTTACCAAATTCATTGATTAGCTCTAGTAGTTTTCTGGTGGCATTTTTAGGATTCTCTATGTATAGTATCATGTCATCTGCAAACAGTGACAGTTTTACCTCTTCTTTTCCAATTTGTATTCCTTTTATTTCTTTTTCTTCTCTGATTGCTGTGGCTAGGACTTCCAAAACTATGTTTTGTAATAGTGGTGAGAGTGGACATCCTTGTCTTGTTCCTGATCTTAGAGGAAATGCTTTCACTTTTTCACCATTGAGAATAATGTTTGCTGTGGGTTTGTTGTATATGGGCTTTAATATGTGGAGGTAGTTTCCCTCTATGCCCACTTTCTGGAGGCTTTTTATCACAAATGGGTGTTGAATTTTGTCAAAAGCTTTTTCTGCATCTAGTGAGATCATCATATGGTTTTTATTCTTCAGTTTGTTAGTATGGTGTATCACATCGATTCATTTGAATATACTGAAGAATCCTTGCATTCTTGGGATAAACCCCACTTGATCATGGTGCATGATCCTTTTAATGTGCTGTTGGATTCTGTTTGCTAGTATTTTGTTGAGGATTTTTGCATGTATGTTCATGAGTGATATTGGCCTGTAGTTTTCTTTCTATGTGACATCTTTGTCTGGTTTTGTTATTAGGGTGATGGTGGCCTCGAAGAATGAGTTTGTGAGTGTTCCTCCCTTTGCTGTATTCTGGAAGAGCTTGAGAATGATAGGTGTTAGCTCTTCTCTAAATGTTTGATAGAATTCACCTGTGAAGCCATCTGGTCCAGGACTTTTGTTTGTTGGAAGATTTTTAATCACAGTTTCAATTTCATTACTTGTGATTTGTCTGTTCATATTTTCTGTTTCTTCCTGGTTGAGTCTTGGAAGGTTTTACCTTTCTAAGAATTTGTCCATTTCTTCCGGGTTGTCCATTTTATTGGCATAGAGTTGCTTGCAGTAGTCTCTTAGGATGCTTTGTATTTCTGTGGTGTGTATTTTAACTTGTCCCTTTTCAGTTCTAATTTTATTGATTTGAGTCTTTTCCCTCTTTTTCTTGATGAGTCTGCCTAATGGTTTATTAATTTTGTTTATCTTCTCAAAGAACTATCTTTTAGTTTTATTGATCTTTGCTATTGTTTTCTTTGTTTCTATTTCATTTATTTCTGCTCTGATCTTTATCATTTCTTTCCTTCTGCTAACTTTTGGTTTTGTTTGTTCTTCTTTCTCTAGTTCCTTTATGTTTAAGGTTAGATTGTTTATTTGATATTCTTCTTGTTTCTTGTGGTAGGCTTGTATAGCTATAAACTTCCCTCTTAGAACTGCTTTTGCTGCATCCCACAGATTTTGGATTGTCGTGTTTTCATTCTCATTTGTCTCTAGGTATTTTTTGATTTGCTATTTGATTTCTTCAGTGATCTCTTGTTTATTTTGTAATGTATTGTTTAGCCTCCATGTGTTTGTGTTTTCTATGTAATTTCCCCTGTAATCGATTTCTAATTTCATAGCGCTGTGGTCAGAAAAGATGCTTGATATGATTTCAGTTTTCTTAAATTTATTGAGGCTTGATTTGTGACCCAGGATGTGATCTATCTTGGAGAATGTTCTGTGCACACTTGAGAAGAAAGTGTAATCTGCTGTTTTTGGATGGAATGTCCTATAAATGCCAATTAAATCTATCTGGTCTATTGTGTCATTTATAGCTTCTGTTTCCTTATTTATTTTCATTTTGGATGATCTGTCCATTGGTGTAAGTGAGGTATTAAACTCTCCCACTATTATTGTGTTAGTGTCGATTTCCTCTTTTATAGCTGTTAGCAGTTGCCTTGTATATTGAGGTGCGCCTATGTTGGGTGCATATATATTTATAATTGTTATTTCTTCTTTTTGGATTGATCCCTTGGTCATTATAGTGTCCTTCCTTGTCTCTTGTAACATTCTTTATCTTAATATCTATTTTATCTGATATGAGTATTGCTACTCCAGCTTTCTTTTGATTTCCATTTGCATGGAATATCTTTTTCCATCCCCTCACTTTCAGTCTGTGTGTGTCCCTAGGTCTGAAATGGGTCTCTTGTAGACAGTATATATATATGGGTGTTGTTTTTGTATCCATTCAGCAAGCCTGTGTCTTTTGCTTGGAGCAGTTAATCCATTCATATTTAAAGTAATTATCGATATGTGTGTTCCTATGACCATTTTCTTAATTGTTTTGGGTTTTTTTTTTTTTTTGTGTGGTATGCGGGCCTTTCACTGTTGTGGCCTCTCCCGTTGTGGAGCACAGGCTCCGGACTTGCAGGCTCAGCGGCCATGGCTCACAGGTCCATCCGCACCACAGCATGTGGGATCTTCCCACACTGGGGCACGAACCCATGTCCCCTGCATCGGCAGGCGGACTCTCAACCACTGCGCCACCAGGGAAGCCCCTGGGTTTGTTTTTGTATGTCCTTTTCTTCTCTTGTGTTTCCCACTTAGAGAAGTTCCTTTAGCATTTGTTGTAGAGCTGGTTTGGTGGTGCTGAATTCTCTTAGCTTTTGCTTGTCTGTAAAGCTTTTGATTTTTCATCGAATCTGATTGAGATTCTTGCCGGGTAGAGTAATCTTGGTTGTAGGTTCTTCCCTTTCACCACTTTTAGTGTATCATGCCACTCCCTTCTGGCTTGTAGAGTTTCTGCTGAGAAATCAGCTGTTAATCTTATGGGAGTTCCCTTGTATGTTATTTGTCATTTTTCCCTTGCTGCTTTCAATAAATTTTCTTTGTCTTTAATTTTTGCCAGTTTGATTACTGTGTGTCTCGGCGTGTTTCTCCTTGGGTTTATCTTATGTGGGACTCGCTGCACTTCCTGGACTTGGGTGGCTCTTTTGTTTCCCATGTTAGGGAAATTTTCGACTATAATCTGTTCAAATATTTTCTCTTTTTCTTTCTCTCTCTCTTCTCCTTCTGAGACCCCTATAATGCGAATGTTGTTGTGTTTAATGTTGTCCCAGAGGTCTCTCAGCCTGTCTTTATTTCTTTTCATCCTTTTTTCTTTAATCTGTTCCGCAGCAGTGAATTCCACCATTCTGTCTTCCAGGTCACTTATCTGTTCTGCCTCAGTTATTCTGCTATTGATTCCTTTTAGTGTAGTTGTCATTTCAGTTATTGTATTGTTCATCTCTGTTTGTTTGTTCTTTAACTCTTCTAGGTCTTTGTTAAACATTTCTTGCATCTTCTCGATCTTTGCCTGCATTCTTTTTCCGAGATCCTGGATCATCTTCTCTATCATTATTCTGAATTCTTTTTCTGGAAAGTTCCCTATCTCCACTCATTTAGTTGTTTTTCTGGTTTTATCTTGTTCCTTCATCTGTTACATTGTCCTCTGCCTTTTCATCTTGTCTGTCTTTCTGTGAATGTGGTTTTTGTTCCACAGGCTGCAGGATTGTAGTTCTTCTTGCTTCTGCTGTCTGCCCTCTCAAGAATTCTTTATATATTCTTCTGGATATAAGTTTCTTATCAGATAAATAACTTGCAAATATTTTCTCCCATTCTTTTGGCTTGTCTTTTCACTTTCTTGAGGGTATCCTTTAAAGCACAAAAGTTTTTAATTTTAATGAAGTCCAATTCATATATTTTTTCTTTCATTGCCTAATTAAGAAGGATTTATCTAACTCAGTGTCATGTAGATTTAACCCTATTTTTTCTTATAAGAGTTTTATATTTTTAGCTCTCACATTTAGGTCTATCTGTCATCGATTTGGGGTTAATTTTTTGTGTGACACGTAAGGAAGTGGTCAGCTTCATACCTTTGCTTGTAAATATTAGTTTTCTCAGCAACTTTGTTGATAACACTATTCTTTCCTCATTGAACTGCCTTGACACTCTTGTTGAAAATCAAGATCACAAATATAAGGGTTTATTTCTGGGCTCTCTGTTCTATTTCATTGATCTTTATCTTTATGTCAATATGGTAAAATCTTCATTACTGTATCTTTGTGTTGTACTTTTTACATTTGGTAGTGTGGGTCTTCCAACTTTGTTCTTCTTTTTCAAGTTTGTTTTGGAGATTTGGGGGCCCTTGCAGTATGTAATATGATGTTTTAAATAAAAATTTAAGCCAAGTGGTAAAATCATTTATATAGTGACATGAATAAAATTTTAAAATATTATGAAAAAAATATTATGAACGAATCCTCTTCAGCTATATATTTGCTGTTAAAAAAATTATATTCCAGGCTTTTTCCTTAACTTTTTTCTTTCCTTTCTTGTCCCTCTTTCTCTCTTCTGTTACCTTATGTAACATTTCAGCAACAAATTTCCAACTTGATATCACTGCTTACCTCTTTTTTTAAATTTTTTAAATATTAAAATTTAATTTTGGCTGCATTGAATCTTCATTGCTGTGGGCAGGCTTTCTCTAGTTGTGTGGAGTGGGGGTACTCTTTTTTTTTGTGGTGCACGGGCCTCTCATTGCAGTGGCTTCTCTTGTGGAGCACGAGCTCTAGGCATATCGGCTCAATAGTTGTGCCTCATGGGCTCTAGAGCACAGTCTCAGTTGTTGTGGCACACGGGCTTAGCCGCTCTGCAGCATTTGGGATATTCCCAGACCAGGGCTCAAACCCGTGTCCCCTGCATTGGCAGGTGGATTCTTAACCACTGCACCACGAGGGAAGCCCACTGCCTAACTCTTTTAATAGGAATTTCTTTGGACATGTTTATTGTAAGAAATGAAGCACCTGTGATTAGTGCATCAAGCAGGTCACTTGGAATGTTTCTATTGTTTAATTAAATTATCATCATTACTGTATATTTTGGAATATTTAGAAGTTATTAAAATCTTTCAGATAAAGAGACTACTGCATATTTTAATCATGATGTAGAATAATATCTAGTAGGAATATGTATAGCATTGTAAGGTCTCATTTTCATGATTTCAGTAACAAAATTTTTCATTGTGAGTCAGTAACTCAAAGCTTTTTCGTTTAGGCTATTGCATTACCTCCTATAGCCAAATGGCCATACCAGAATGGTTTTACATTTCATACCTGGCTTAGAATGGATCCTGTAAATAACATCAATGTGGATAAAGATAAACCATATTTGTATTGGTATGTATTTCTGTAATTTAGTGTTGTTACTTTACTTTGAAAATGAGAAGAATATTTGGAGATGAAATGAAAACTTATATTTTATAGTTTCAGAACCAGCAAAGGTCTTGGTTATTCTGCACACTTTGTTGGGGGATGTTTAATTATAACATCAGTAAAGTCAAAAGGAAAAGGCTTTCAACACTGTGTGAAATTTGATTTCAAGCCACAAAAGGTATGTGATCTTACTGAGTCATAGTTATGTTACCAAGCTATTCTAACCTTCAGAATGCTTTGCTTTAGTGTTATTGACATAATATGTGGTAAATCATAGCTCTGTGTTTATACTCTTTTAGAAAATGAAGTGTAAATCACTGGACAATTGTTAACCTCTCTGATTTGGATAATGAAAAGAGTGAATATTTAGTTATTTGTAGAGTTTAAAGGAAATACAGGGGGAAAATATCAGTGGCAATTATTTTAGTAGTAGTAGTAGTGTTAGTAGTAATATGTATTTTCTTTTGTACCTTAAAATTTAGAGATTAATAAGCGGTTTATCAACAAAATATACATGTATATATATGTAGATAGGTAAATAGATAAAACAGATATGACAAAATATTGACAGTTGTGGAAACGAGATGGTGAGAGAGTTTGTACTAAACTTTTTACTTTGGGAGGTGTATTTAAACATTGTCATAATAAAAAATTTGAAAAATAATTTCATGGGAAGCTGTTATTGAGAGTTGCTTTGAATCAATATGGTTCAAGAGGTAGAATATTGAATTTAATAAAGGTAGTCTTATTTTATTTTTAGGTTTAATTGTAATTTAGAATTTAATTTTTACTTGTTATTATCAATGTGGTTGAGTTATTGGAAAGATCATTATCTTTTTTTTTTTTAACTGTTTTGCTTATTCAGTGGTATATGGTAACTATAGTGCACATTTATAACCGGTGGAAGAACAGTGAGCTTCGATGTTATGTGAATGGTGAGCTTGCTTCCTATGGAGAGATAACATGGTTTGTCAACACCAGTGATGTAAGTAATTTGA
Source organism: Delphinus delphis (assembly GCF_949987515.2). Taxonomy (NCBI): domain Eukaryota; kingdom Metazoa; phylum Chordata; class Mammalia; order Artiodactyla; family Delphinidae; genus Delphinus; species Delphinus delphis. Next base: position 30,108,422 of record NC_082687.1, on the reverse strand, counting down.
GAAAGTTACAGTGAAATAAGGAAAATATATTTTACATTGAATATAAATTTTAGAATACCTCAATGGTGGATTTTTATAATCATAGTTTGGCTAGCATGTTAATATATTAAGAGAGTAGAACTGTGCTAATATGGCACATATTACTCAGTCATTGTTATAAAATTATTCTGGAAAGGGTAGAGAAGATTCATAGGTAACAGTGGGTATATCTTGAAAGTATTTGTGTCATTGGTCCATTGATCAAATTAAACCTGAGAGCTCTATTACAGGCTTCTGATGATTTTTATGAATGAGTTAGATGATGCATGCTTATAAATTTTCCAGAAAATTCATATAGATAACTATTATGTTATAATATTTTCAAGATTCAAAAAGAGATTCATAGGTTAGATTTAATTTAAATGTTCTTCCCCCCACACCCCAATTACATTTTTAATAGAAACCTTGAAAAATACAGATCAGGAAAATGAATGCAAGCTTGCAACACTCATTTACCAATAACTCCTCCTTTCATATTTTATCCTATACATATTTACATATTTTGAAATGCTGACCTTAAGAGCCCAGGTTGTTACAAAAGATAGACTTAGGTTTGAATCCCTTACTGACTGTATGACCTTACTTAGTCTATTAGGCCAAAGTTTGCTCCACCTAAAAATGGGTGTAAAATAGTATGTATCTTAGAAGGTTGATTAAATGAGATACTGTTCACAAATTCATTAGCAGAGTGCCTTGTACAGAATAAGTGCTCAATAAATGTTAGCTCTTATTTTTTTAAATATAAAAAAGGGATCAGATATGTATACTGCTTTTCAACCTGTTTTTTTCCTTACATTAATCCTTATTGAGTACTTATTGTATTCCAGGCATTGTAATAAATACCTTTATTTTCTGTAAGCCCCAACCTTGCAAGGTAAGTACTGTTGTAATCTTCATTTTACCAGTGAAACTGAGCACAGAGAGGTTAAGTAATTTGCCAAAATCAGCAGCATGGGAGGCAGTGATTTGATATAGGTGGTTTGTCTTCACAACCCAAATGTTAAAAATTTTTATATTCCTTAATGTCAACACATACATATTTTTCAACATCCTTCCTAACAGTTTCATGGTATAAAATGATACTTTTAAAGAGATATGGATACTTTTCTTCCTCCTTGTTGTATACATGAGTTTTTAAAATGGGGTCTTTGCAACCTGGATGTTATTAAGAGGAATTTTTTGTCTGAAGAAGAAAAACATACACCTGATTTTCTTGATTTACACATTCCTTTTGAGAGATTGCATCTACTCCATGACTTCACCCATTATTTGTATTTTGATGTCTACAAAAAGTTAGTCTTAACTCCTCACCATGCAGAACCTTGTTGGCAATTGCTTCTTCATCCACATTAGTTCACAGAAAAGACGCATTCATTATATGCCCCACACTTAATTCATGATTTTCCTCATTGCTCCAAAGCCTGCTCTTCTGTCTGGTTCTTTGCCTGACCAAGTATGAACCTTCAGAGTCCATAATGATTTCTCTGGCTGTTTCCTATATCCACTTTGTCATCAGGTTTTGTTTATTGTACTTTGGAAAACTTGTCTTATCTCCTTTCTGTGATGTCTTTCCTGATCTCTACACCAAATGGGAATGAATGAAGTGAAATGCTAAATGAATTATTTTAATCTATTCAGATTATATTTTAGAGTGGGCAAAATATTTATACCAATATAGTTTGTTATTATTTCTGGAGGAGATAATTTTTTGTTTTTTCTCTAATAAACTTCTCTGTTTTCTTTCACAGACCTTTGACAAGTGTTTCCTGGGCTCATCAGAAACAGCAGATGCTAATAGGGTATTCTGTGGTCAGATGACTGCAGTTTACCTTTTTAGTGAAGCTCTTAATGCAGCTCAGATTTTTGCTATTTATCAATTGGGCCTGGGATACAAGGTACTTTACTTGCTGTTCCCTGCTTAACCAGTGTTAGTTGAGATGGATTTATAGGTGGGTGGTGCATGGGGCAGCTTACATCTTGGGTTACTAAACTGTATGTGAAAGTAACCAGAGGCACCATAGGGAAGTCACAGGAGTCCGTCCAAAGGGTCTTTTAAAGTTTTTTTTTTTTTTTTTTTTTTAATTTATTTTTGGCTGTGTTGGGTCTTCGTTGCTGCACTCAGGCTTTCTCTAGTTGCGGCGAGTGGGGACTACTCTTCGTTGCGGTGCGTGGGCTTCTCATTGTGGTGGCTTCTCGTTGTGGAGCATGGGCTCTAGGCACACAGGCTTCGGTAGTTGTGGCACTTGGGCTCAGTAGTTGTGGCTTGCAGGCTTTAGAACTCAGGCTCAGTAGTTGTGGTGCACAAGCTTAGTTGCTCCGCGGTATGTGAGATCTTCCCGGGCCAGGGATCGAACCCATGTCCCCTGCATTGGCAGGCGGGTTCTTAACCACTGTGCCACCAGGGAAGCCCTCTTTTAAAGTTTTGTGGGAAGCATAGTATACTTGTCATATGTGGGGCACTATGCAAAGTACTTGCTCAAGTTTCAACTTTAATTTATGCTGCATTTCTTTTGGTGATATCATATCCTTGCACAGCTAAGTTTTTAATGCTTGCTGTGATAAAGAGCAAGTACCATGTGAAAATCAGTGTGGAACAGGAAATGAGGATGAGCTATGAAATCTGATTCCAAAATTTGAGAATTTGTGCAGTACCCAAGATGCATATACATCCCATTAATAAATAATTTTGCTAATATAATAATGAAGGAAACATCTTTTTTCAATTTGTGCATTAAGTTTTTCAAATGGCTAATAAATTGTTAAAATATAAAGTAGTTGGGTCAAACTAATAAACAGAAATGTTCAATATTTATTTTGGTCTGGAACACCATAAAAAATTACTGTGAAGCTAAGAGTGTCATGAATCAAGGAAGTTTGGGAACCTTTAGGTTAAGCCATTGTTAATCTAGTTTGGTTCCAGGGAGTGATTTGTCTGTTATGTTCCTTTGAAAACAAAATCAACTTGCCTTAATTTACATACTGTTGGAGTCAATAAAGTATACATATTTTAATTAGTTTTGACAAAAGTATAATGCAGCAATCAAGACATAGAACATTTCTATCACAGCAAAAGGTACCTCTCTGCTCTTTCCTAGTCAGTTCCTTGTGCTTCTCTAACCCCACCCCGTTTCTGTTGACGGGCAACTACTGATCTGTTTCTGTCACTACCAAATAGATTTGTTTTTAATAAGGTTTTATGTAAATAGAATCATGCAATGTGTGCTCCTTGGAGTTTGGTTTCTTCTTAGCATGTTTTAAGATTCATCTATGTTGTTTTGTATTAGTAGTTCCCTCTTATTTATTGCTAAGTAGTTTTCCTTTGTATGAGTATATCACAACTTTTTAACCCATTCATCTCTTGATGAATATTTGGGTTGCTTCCAGATTTTGGCTATTATGAACAAGCTGCTATGAATATTGCTGTACAATTCTTTGTGTATTTCATAAATATGTAAGAGTGGAATTGTTAACTGGTATGGCAGCTGAAACTGCCAAGCTCTTTTCCAAGGTAGTTGCACAATTTTTCATTTCTACAAGCAATGTATGAGCTTTCTACTTACTTCACATCCTGTTAACACCTGGTATTGCTGGTCTTTTTAGTATTAGACATTTGAGTGGGTCCCTAGAAGTTTCTCGTTCTGTTTTTTTTTTTTTTTTTTTTGTGGTATGCGGGCCTCTCACTGTTGTGGCCTCTACCGTTGCGGAGCACAGGCTCTGGATGCGCAGGCTCAGCGGCCATAGCTCACGGGCCCAGCTGCTCCATGGCATGTGGGATCTTCCTGGACCGGGGCACAAACCCGAGTCTCCTTCATCAGCATGCGGACTCACAACCACTGCACCTCCAGGGAAGCCTCTAGATGTATTTTAGAACCAGCTTATCGCTTTCTACAAAAAAGTCTACTGGGGGTTTTATTTGGTACTGTATTAACGTATAGATCAGTTAGAGGATAATTGACATCTCACTAATACTGGATTATCCAATCTGTGACCATGATATCTTTATTTACTTAGGTCTTTATTAATATCTCCCAGCAGTGTTTTTTGGTTTTCATTGTACAGGTCATGCATACATTTTGTTAAATGTATTTTTAAATATTTCATGTTTTTTAGGTAATATCTTAAGTTGCACTTTTAAAAAAGTTAATTTCCAATCATTTGTTTCTAGTGTATAGAAATGTAGTTGAGTTTTATTGACTTTTTAACAAGACCTTGCTGAACTTGCTTATTAGTTTTACTAGTTTTCTGTTGTTGCTGTTTTAGTATTTTCTACATACATGTTCATGTAGACTGTAAGCTTTACTTCTTCATATCCAATCTGTATGCCTTTTCTCTTTTTTCCCTTATTGTACTAAATAGGACCTCCAGGATAAATAGTTAAAATATAAATGACAGGAGTAGACATTTTTGCCTTGTTCCTGATTTTGGAGGGAAAGCATTCATACATATTTTATAGACTCTTTTTCAAGTTGAGAAATTTCTTTTCTATTTCTAGTTTTCTGAGAGTTTTTATTAGAAGGATACTGAATTTTGTAAAATGAGTCTTGCTTTTTTATTGAGTCAGTCAATCTCTGCCTTTCATTGGAATGTTCACATAATTTACATCCAGTGTATGAATAAGTATAGATACTGTGGGACTTAAATCTACTGTCTTGCTATTTGTTTTCTGTTTCTTTTGTCTGTTCTTTGATTCTTTCCTCTTTCTCTGCTTTGATTTAGATTGCCTATTATTTAGTATTTCACTTATTTCTATTATTGGTTTATTAGTTTTTTTTTAAACTTTAACTTATCATAGTCTACCAGTAAATGACATTGTGCAGTGTAAGACCCTTCCAACATAATCCTGCAATTCCCCTTCGTGTCCTCGGTTTTGTTATTTTTGTAGATTTTACTTCTTCATATATTATGGTCCTTTTGATACATTTTTATTATTTTTGATTCATTCATTTATATTTTAAAAAAATTTAAAGTGAGGAAGATCATATACTTTGTATTTATCTATGTATTCACCATTTCTAGGATACATCTTTGTGTAGATTCATGTTTCTGTCTCATATCATTTTCCTTCCATTTGAATTGTTTTATTATTTCTTATAATGGAGATTTACTGTCAGTGGCTTTTCTGAGCTTTCATTTGTCTGAAAAAGCCTTTGTTCTTCTTTCAGCTTTGAAAAATAGTTTTACTGATTATAAAATTTGAAGGTGACAGTTTTCTTTTTTGAGCTTTTTCAAGATATTCTTTTGTTTAACTGACTTGCACAGTTTCTAACAAGAAGTGTGTGGTCTTCCTCTATATGTAATATGTCTTTCTTTTCTCTTGCTGGTTTTAAGATTTACTCTTGTCAGTGATTTTTGAATGAATATAGTATATAGAATATAGTATATAGTATATATAATATAGTATATGTTGGTATGGGTTTATATGTGTGTGTGTGTGTGTGTGTATGTATGTGTGTGCATGTCTAGCCTACTTTAGATTATTTGAACTGCTCAGTTCTGTGGGTTTATGGTTTTGGTGAAATATGAAACTTTTTGCTATTATTTCTTTAATATATTTTCTGTTTTTTATCTTCTTCTAGAATTCATATTACATTTATTTTAGACGTTAGATACAAGCAAACAGAGCATTGAGATGCTATTTTTTGCCTGATTTATAAGAAATGTTTTGCTTTGGATTGTTTTCATGGTATTATCTTTATGTTTACTAATCCTTCTTTATCAAATGACTTATTGCCATTAATTCTATCAAGCGAATTATTCATTTCAAATATTTTGTGTCCTGATAAATTTTGATAATTATCATTATCTATTTTTCTCCTTTCAACGTTGTCTTAAAAAAAATACCTGACCATAGTTGTGACTACTCTAATGTCTTTTTCTTCTAATTTCATCATCTGTATTTCTGGGTTTATTTTTATTTACTGATAGTCTGCTGGTTGTTTCAGACTTTGTGGTTTGTTTAGTAATTTTGGATTAAATACTGGACATTATGATTTTTACCACGTAAATGTCTGGATTTTGTTGCTTTTTTTTTTAAAGATCGTTGGGCTTTGTTCTGCTAGTCAGTAGATTACTTTCAGTTAAGTTTATTTATTTGAAGTTTGTTTTATTTCGCCATTTATTTTTAATTTTATTTTTTTAACATCTTTATTGGAGTATAATTGCTTTACAATGGTGTGTTAGTTTCTGCTTTATAACAAAATGAATCAGCTATACATATACATATATCCCCATATCTCCTCCCTCTTGTGTCTCCCTCCCACCCTCCCTATCCCACCCATCTAGGTGGTCAAAAAGCACTGAGCTGATCTCCCTGTGCTATGTGGCTGCTTCCCACTAGGTATCTATTTTACATTTGGTAGTGTATATATGTCCATGCCACTGTCTCACTTCGTCCCAGCTTACCCTTCCCCCTCCCTGTGTCCTGAAGTCCATTCTCTACATCTGCGGCTTTGTTCCTGTCCTGCCCTTAGGTTCTTCAGAACCATTGTTTTTTTTGTTTTTTTTTTTTTTAGATTCCATATATATGTGTTACCATACGGTATTTGTTTATCTCTTTCTGACTTACCTCACTCTGTATGACAGACTCTAGGTCCATTCACCTCACTACAAATAACTCAATTTCGTTTCTTCCTTTTTTTTTTATAGCTTTTCATAAATCTATTTCAACATACAATGGTTTTTAACATATTGTAAATATGTTTTCATTTTTAACATCTTTATTGGAGTATAATTGCTTTACAGTGCTGTGTTAGTTTCTGCTTTATAACAAAGTGAATCAGCTGTACATATACATATATACCCGTATCTCCTCCCTCATGTGTCTCCCTCCCACCCTCCCTATCCTGCCCCTCTAGGTGGTCACAGAGCACCAAGCTGATCTCCCTGTGCTCTGCAGCTGCTTCCCACTAGCTATCTATTTTACATTTGGTAGTATTTATAAGTCCATGCCACTCTCTCACTTTGTCCCAGTTTACCTTTCCCCCCCATATCCTCAAGTCCATTCTCTATGTCTGCGTCTTTATTCCTGTCCTGGCCCTAGGTTCTCCAGAATCATGTTTTTTTTTTTTTTTTTTTAGATTCCGTATATATGTGTTAGCATACGGTATTTGTTTTTCTATTTCTGACTTACGTCACTCTGTATGACAGACTCTAGGTCCATCCATCTTGCTACAAATGACCCAATTTCGTTCCTTTTCATGGCTGAGTAATATTTCATTGTATATATGTGCCACATCTTCTTTATCCATTCCTCTGTCGATGGATACTTAGGTTGCTTCCATGTCCTGGCTATTGTCAATACAGCTGCAGTGAACATTGTGGTACATGACTCTTTTTGAATTATGGTTTTCTCAGGGTATATGCCCAGTAGTGGGATTGCTGGGTCGTATGGTAGTTCTATTTTTAGTTTTTTCAGGAACCTCCATACTGTCCTCCATAGTGGCTGTATCAATTTACATTCCCACCAGCAGTGCAAGAGGGTCCCCTTTTCTCCGCAACCTCTCCAACATTTATTGTTTGTAGATTTTTGGAAGATGGCCATTCTGACCGGTGTGAGGTGATATCTCATTGTAGTTTTGATTTGCATTTCTCTAATGATTAGTGATGTTGAGCATCCTTTCATGTGTTTGTTGGCAATCTGTATATCTTCTTTGGAGAAACATCTATTTAGGTCTTCTGCCCGTTTTTGGATTGGGTTGTTTGTTTTCTTGATATTGAGCTGCATGAGCTGCTTGTATATTTTGGAGATTAATCCTTTGTCATTTGCTTCATTTGCAAATATCTTCTCCCATCCTGAGGGTTGTCTTTTCATCTTGTTTATGGTTTCCTTTGCTGTGCAAAAGATTTTAAGTTTCATTAGGTCCCATTTGTTTATTTTTGTTTTTAGTTCCATATCTCTAGGAGGTAGGTCAAAAAGGATCTTGCTGTGATTTATGTCATAGAGTGTTCTGCCTGTGTTTTCCTGTAAGAGATATATAGTCTCTGGCCTTACATTTAGTTTTAATCCATTTGAGTTTATTTTTGTGTATGGTGTTAGGGAGTGTTCTACTTTCATTCTTTTACCTATAGCTGTCCAGTTTTCCCAGCACCACTTATTGAAGAGGGTGTCTTTTCTCCATGGTATATTCTTGCCTTCTTTATCAAAAGTAAGGTGACCATATGTGCGTGGGTTTATCTCTGGGATTGTTATCCTGTTTCATTGATCTATATTTCTGTTTTTGTGCCAGTACCATACTGTCTTGATTACTGTAGCTTTGTAGTGTAGTCTGTAGTCAGGGGGACTGTTTCCTCCAACTCTGTTTTTCTTTCTCAAGAATGCTTTGGCTATTTGGTGCCTTTTCTGCTTCCATACAGATTGTGAAATTTTTTGTTCTAGTTCTGTGAAAAATGCCACTGGTAGTTTTATAGGGAGGGAGTGCATTGAATCTGTAGTTTGCTTTGGGTATTTTAGTCATTTTCACAATGTTGATTCTTCCAATCCAAGAACATGGTATATGTCTCCATCTGTTTGTATCATCTTTAATTTCTCTCATAGTGTCTTATAGTTTTCTGCATACATGTCTTTTGCCTCCTTAGGTAGGTTTATTCCTAGGTAGTTTATTCTTTTTGTTGCAGTGGTAAATGGGAGTGTTTACTTAATTTCTGTTTCAGATTTTTCATCATTAGTGTATAGGAATGCAAGAGATATCTGTGCATTAATTTTGTATCCTGCTACTCTACCAAATTCATTGATTAGCTCTAGTAGTTTTCTGGTGGCATCTTTAGGATTCTCTATGTATAGTACCATGTCATCTGCAAATAGTGACAGCTTTACTTCTTTTATGATTTGTATTCCTTTTATTTCATTTTCTTCTCTGATTGCTGTGGCTAGGACTTCCAAAACTGTGTTGAATGTTAGTGGTGAGAGTGGACAACCTTGTCTTGTTCCTGATGTTAGAGGAAATGGTTTCAGTTTTTCACCATTGAGAATGATGTTGGCTGTGGGTTTGTCATATATGGCCTTTATTATATTGAGGTAAGTTCCCTCTATGCCTACTTTCTGGAGGGTTTTTATCATAAATGGGTGTTGAATTTTGTCAAAAACTTTTTCTGCATCTATTAAGATGATCATATGGTTTTTCTTCTTCAATTTGTTAATATGGTTTATCGCATCGATTTATTTGCGTATATTGAAGAATCCTAGCATTCCTGGGATACACCCCACTTGATCATGGTGAATGATCTTTTTAATATGCTGTTGGATTCTGTATGCTAGTATGTTGTTGAGGATTTTCGCATCTATGTTCATCAGTGATATTGGTCTGTAGTTTTCTTTTATTGTGACATCTTTGTGTGGTTCTGGTATCAGGGTTATAGTGGCCTCGTAGAATGAGTTTGGAAGTGTTCCTCCCAATGCTACATTTTGGAAGAGTTTGAGAAGGATAGGTGTTAGCTCTTTTAATGTTTGATAGAATTTGCCTGTGAAGCCATCTGGTCCTGGGCTTTTGTTTGTTGAAAGATTTTTAATCACAGTCTCAATTTCAGTGCTTGTGTTTGGTCTGTGTGTATTTTCTCTTCCTTCCTGGTGGAGTCTGGGAAGGTTGTGCTTTTCTAAGAATTTGTCCATTTCTTCCAGGTTGTCCATTTTATTGGCATATAGTTGCTTGTAGTAATCTCTCATGATCCTTTGTATTTCTGCAGTGTCAGTTTTTACTTCTCCTTTTTCATTTCTCATTCTATTGATTTGAGTCTTCGTTTTTTTTTTTTTTTTTTTGATGAGTCTGGCTAATGGTTTATCAATTTTGTTTATATTTTCAAAGAACCAGCTTTTAGTTTTATTGATCTTTGCTGTTGTTTCTTTCATTTATTTCTGATCTGCCCCTTATGATTTCTTTCCTTCTGCTAACTTTTGGGGTTTTTTTGTTCTTTTTTCTCTAATTGCTTTAGGTGTAAGCTTAGGTTGTTTATTTGAGATGTTTTTTGTTTCTTGAGGTAGGATTTTATTGCTATAAACTTCAATCTTAGAACTGCTTTTGCTGCATCCCTTAGGTTTTGGGTTGTGTTTTCATTGTCATTCTAGGTATTTTTTGTCATTCTAGGTATTTTTCATTGTCATTCTAGGTATTTTTTGATTTCCTCTTTGATTTCTTCAGTGATCTCTTGGTTATTAAGTAGTGTATTATTTAGCCTCCATGTGTTTGTATTTTTTACAGATTTTTTCCTGTAAATGATATCTAGTCTCATAGCGTTGTGGTCAGAAAAGATACTTGATATGATTTAAATTTTCTTAAATTTACGAACTCTTGATTTGTGACCCAAGACATGGTGTATCCTGGAGAATGTTCCATGAGCACTTTAGAAGAAAGTGTATTCTGTTGTTTTTGGATGGAATGTCCTATAAATATCAATTAAGTCCATGTTGTTTAATGTAGCATTTAAAGCTTGTGTTTCCTTATTTATTTTCATTTTGGATGATCTGTCCTTTGGTGAAAATGGGGTGTTAAAGTCTGTTACTATTATTGTGTTACTGTTGATTTCCCCTTTTATGGCTGTTAGCATTTGCCTTATGTATTGAGGTGCTCCTGTGTTGGGTGCATTAATATTTACAAGTGTTATATATTCTTGCATTGATCCCTTGATCATTATGTAGTGTCCCTCTCTGTCTCTTCTAATTGTCTTTATTTAAACATCTATTTTGCCTGATATGAGAATTGCTACTCCAGCTTTCTTTTGATTTCCATTGCATGGAATATCTTTTTCCATCCCTTTACTTTCAGTTTGTATGTGTCTGTAGGCTGAATTGGGTCTCTTGTAGACAGTATGTATATGGGTCTTGTTTTTTGTATCTATTCAGCCAGTCTGTGTCTTTTGGTTGGAGCATTTAATCCATTTGCATTTAAGGTAATTATTGATATGTATGTTCCTATTACCATTTTCTTAATTGTTTTGGGTTTGTTATTGTAGGTCTTTTCCTTCTCTTGTCTTCCTCCCTAGGGAAGTTCCTTTAGTATTTGTTGTAAAGCTGGTTTGGTGGTGCTAAAGTCTCTTAGATTTTGCTTGTTTGTAAGGGTTTTAATTTCTCTGTCAAATCTGAATTAGATGCTTGCTAGGTAGAGTAATTTTGGTTGTGGGTTTTTCCCGTTCATCACTTTAAATATGTCCTGCCACATCCTTCCTGCTTGCAGAGTTTCTGCTAAGAAATCAAATAGTAACATGGGGATTCCCTTGTATGCTACTTGTTGCTTTCCTTTGCTGCTTTTAATATTTATTCTTTGTATTTAATTTTTGATAGCTTGATTAATAGGTGTCTTGGTGTGTTTTTCCTTGGATTTATCGTGTATGGGACTCTCTGTGCTTCCTGGACTTGATTGACTATTTCCTTTCCCATATTAGGGAAGTTTTCGACTATAATCTCTTCAAATATTTTCTCTGTACTATTCTTTTTCTCTTCTTCTTCTGGGACCACTGTAATTCGACTATTGGTGTGTTCAGTATTGTCCCAAAGGTCTCTGAGACTGTCCTCTATTCTTTTCATTATTATTTCTTATTCTGCTGTGTGGTAGTTATTTCCACTATTTTATCTTCCAGGTCACTTATCTGTTCTTCTGCCTCAGTTATTCTGCTATTGATTTCTTTTAGGGAATTTTAAATTTCATTTATTATGTTGTTCTTCACTGTTTGTTTGCTCTTTAGTTCTTGTATCTACTTGTTAAACATTTCTTGTATTTTCGCCATTCTATTTTGAAGATTTTCCATTTTGTTTACTATCATTACTCTGAATTCTTTTCAGGTAGTCTGCCTATTTTCTCTTCATTTGTTTGGTCTGGTGGGCTTTTACTTTGCTCCTTCATCTGCTGTGTATTTCTCTGTCTTCTGTTTTGATTAACTTAGTGTGTTTGGGGTCTCCTTTTCGCAGGCTGCATGTTCTTAGTTCCTGTTGTTTTTGGTGTCTGCTGCCAGTGGGTAAGGTTGGTTCAGTGGGTTGTGTAGGCTTCCTGGTGGATGGGACTCGTGTCTGTGTTTTGGTGGGTGAAGCTGGATATTGTCTTTCTGGTGGGCAGGACTGTGTCCAGTGGTGTGTTTTGGGGTGTCTGTGACCTTATTACGATTTTAGGAAGCCTCTCTGCTAATGGTTGTGTTTGTGTTCCTGTCTTGCTAGTTGTTTGCCATGGGGTGTCCAGCCTTGTAGCTTGCTGGTTGTTGAGTGGAGTTAGGTCTTAGTGTTGAGATGGAGATCTCTGGGAGAGCTTTTGCCATTTGATATTACGTGTAGCTGGGAGGTCTCTGGTGTTCTAATGTCCTGAACTCAGCTCTCCCACCTAAGGGGCTCAGGCCTGACACCTGGGCAGAGCAGCAAGACCCTGTCAGCCACACAGCTTAGAAGAAAAGGGTAGAAAAAAAAGGAAAGAAAGAAAGAATAAAGAAGTAAATAAACCAATCAATTAAAGTTATTAAGATAAATAATTAAATATTATTAAAAATAAAAAAGTAATAAAAGAAAGAAAGAAGAGAGCCACCAAAGCAATAAACAAATCCACCAATGATAACAAGTGCTAAAAACTATACTAAAAAAATAAAAAGCCAACAAAACAAACAAAAAATGGAAAGACAGAACCCTAGGACAAATGGTAAAAGGAAAGCTCTGCAGACAAAATTAGACAAAGAAGCATGCGCACACACACTCACAAAAAGAAAAAAAGGAAAAAGAAATATATATTAAAAAAAAAAGGAAGAGAGTAACCAAATCAATAAACAAATCTACCAATGATAATAAGCTCTAAATACTAAACCTAGATAAACGTAAAAGCAGAAATAAGTTAGATGCAGAAAGCAAACCTGAAATCTACAGTTGCTTCCAAAGTCCACCACCTCAATTTTGGGATGATTCGTTGTCTATTCAGGTATTCCACAGATGTAGGGTACATCAAGTTGATTGTGGAGATTTAATCCGCTGCTTCTGAGGCTGCTGGGAGAGATTTCCCTTTCTCTTCTTTGTTCTCACAGCTCCTGGGTTTCAGCTTTGGATTTGGTCCTGCCTCTGTGTGTAGGTCGCCTGCGGGCATCTGTTCTTCGCTCAGACAGGACGGGGTTAAAGGAGCAGCTGATTAGGGGCTCACTCAGGCCTGGGGGATGAAGGGGTAGGGAACGCAGGGAAGCCTGCGGTGGCAGAGGCCAGTGTGATGTTGCAACAGCCTGAGGCCTGCCATTTGTTCTCCCCCGGCAAGTTGTCCCTGGATCCCGGGACCCTGGCAGTGGGGGGCTGCACAGGCTCCTGGGAGGGGAGATGTGGATAGTGACCTGTGCTTGCACGTAGGCTTCTTTGTGGCTGCAGCAGCAGCCTTAGCATCTCATGCCTGTCTCTGGTGTCTGCGCTGATAGATGCAGCTTGCGCCTGTCTGTGGAGCTCGTTTAGGTGGTGCTCTGAATCCCCTCTCCTTGCGCACCCCGAAACAATGGTCTCTTGCCTCTTAGGCAGGTCCAGACTTTTACCGGACTCCCTCCTGGCTAGTTGTGGCTCACTAGCCCCTTCAGGCTGTGTTCACGCCGCCAGTCCTCTCCCTGGGATCTGACCTCCGAAGCCCAAGCCTCAGCTCCCAGCCCCCACCCACCCCAGCGGGTGAGCAGACAAGTCTTTCGGGCTGGTGAGTGCTGGTCAGCACAGATCCTCTTTGTGGGAATCTCCCTGCTTTGCCCTCCGCACCCCTATTGCTGTGCTCTCCTCCACGGCTCTGAAGCTCCCCGCCTCCGCCACCCACAGTCTCTGCCCACAAAGGAGCTTCCTAGTGTGTGGAAACCTTTCCTCCTTCACAGCTCCCTCCCAGTGGTGCAGGTCCAGTCCCTATTCTTTTGTCTTTGTTTTTTCTTTTTTGTTTTGCTCTACCCAGGTACGTAGGGAGTTTCTTGCCTTTTGGGAAATCTGAGGTCTTCTGCCAGTGTTCATTAGGTGTTCTGTAGGAGTTGTTTCACGTGTGGATATATTTCTGATGTATTTGTGGGGAGGAAGGTGATCTCCACATCTTACTCCTCTGCCATCTTGAAGGTCTCTGAAGTTTGTTTTACTTTTAAGCTTTGTTAATTGGTCCCAGAACAGCCTTTATTCTGAATGAGTTTTTCAAAATAGAAGTTTTATTGGGATATAATTCACATATCTTACCATTCACCCGTTTATTATGTATAATTCAGTGATTTTTATTGTATCCCAAGGTTGTGCAAACATTACCACTCTGTAATGTTAAAGTATGTTCATCCGCAAAAGAAGTACTGTAGTTATCAGCAGTCCTTCCTGATTTTTTCTGCTTCCCAGTACTGTAATCTAATTCTATTTGTATAGATTTGTCTCTTCTGGACAATTCATGTAAAGGAAAATATACAGTATGAGATCTTTTGTGGTTGACGTTTTTTCAGTTAGCATAATGTTTTCAGGGTCCACCCATGTTGTAGCATGCATTAATACTTCATTCCTTTTTATTATTAAATAATATTGTGGGGGTATATCACATTTTATCTATTCGTCAGTTGATGGTCATTGGGCTGTTTCCACCTTTTGGCTGTTATGCACAATGCTGCTATGAACCCTTCTGTACAAGGTTTTATGTGCACACATGTTTTTATTTCTCTTGGATATGTACCTAGAGTGGAATTGCTGGTAATATGGTAACTCTACATTTAACTTTTTAAGAAATTTCTAGATTGCTTTCCAAAGTGGCCACATCATTTTATATTACCACAGCTGTTTATGAGGATTTTGATGCCTTCATATTCTCTTGAACACCTGTTATTATCTGACTTTTTGATTATAGCCATTTTAGTGGGTGTGAAATGGTATCTCATTGTGGTTTGGTTTTGATTTGCATCTCCCTCATGACTAATGATGTTGAATGTGTTTTTGTGTGCTTATGATAAGGCTATTTATATGTCTTTTTTTGAGAAATGTTTATTCAGATCCTTTGCCTGTTTAAAAACTGAGGTCCCTTTAAATATATATATTTAAATATATAGTTTTTTAAAAACATCTTTATTGGAGTGTAATTGCTTTACAATGTTGTGTTAGTTTCTGCTGTATAACAAAGTGAATCAGCTGTATGTATACATATACCCCCATATCCCCTCCCTCTTATGCCTCTTATGCCTCCCTCCCACCCTCCCTATCCCACCCATCTAGGTGGTCACAACGTACTGAGCTGATCTCCCTGTGCTATGCGGCTGCTTCCCACTAGCTATCTATTTTACATTTGGTAGTGTATATATGTCAGTGCTAGTCTCTCACTTCGTCCCAGTTTACCCTTCCCCCTCCCTGTGTCCTCAAGTCCATTCTCTACGTCTGCGTCTTTATTTCTGTCCTGCCCCTAGGTTCTTCAGAACCAGTTTTTTTATGTGTGGATTTCTTGGCATTTTCTATGTTTAATTTTATATATAAGACGATATATTTGTAAACTGCCCTTATTTCTTTTCCTTGCATAGTGGCCCTGGCTAGATCCTCTAGTACAGCATCTTGAGGACATTATGCTATGTGAGATAAACCAGCCACAGAAGGACAAACACTACATGATTCCAGTTATATGAGATAGAAGCAAAGTCATAGAAACAAAGAGTAGAATGGTGGTTGCCAAGGGCTGGGGGAAGGGAAAAAAGGAATTACTAGTCAATGGTACTAAATTTTTAGTTATGCAAGATGAATAAGTTCTGGAGGTCTGCTGTACAACATTGTGTTTATAGATAATAATACCTTATTATCTGTTAATAATTATCTTATTACCTGTTAATAATTATTTGTTAATATCACTTAATACCCGTTAATAAGGTAGATCTCCTGTTAAGTGTTCTTACCACAATAAAATTTAAAAAAAAGTGGTGAAAGCAGACATCTTTTTTTTTCCTGACCTTAGGGGAGAAAGCATTCATTCTTTTACCATCAGCCTATGACATTAGCTGTCAATTTTGTATAGATGGTCTTTGTTTATTGAAGGGAGTTTACTTTTTATTCCTGGCTTGTCGAGTGTTTTATCATGAAGAGTTGTTGGATTTTGTCAAATGCTCTTTGTGCTTCTACTGAGATGATCATGTGATTTTTGTCCTTTATTTTTATTAATGTAGTATATTACATTGATTATTCAAATTTAAACCAACCTTGCATGTCTGGGATAATTCCACTTGGTTATACTTTATTTTCTCATCCATTTAAAAGACAAAAGCAAGAAAAATTTCTGAATCTTTGTTAATAGATGCACAATATAAAAAATGTAATTAAAATTTTATTTATTTATTTTTGGCTGCATTGGGTCTTTGTTGCTGCTTGTGGGCTTTCTCTAGTTGTGGCGAGCAGGGACTACTCTTCATTGCTGTGTGTGGGCTTCTCATTGCGGAGGCTTCTCTTGTAGTGGAGCACGGGCTCTAGGCACACGGGCTTCAGTAGTTGTGGCTCGCGGGCTCTAGAGCACAGGCTCAGTAGTTGTGGTGCACGGGCTTAGTTGCTCTGCTGCATGTGGGATCTCCCTGGACCAGGGATCGAACCTGTGTCCCCTGCATTGGCAGGCAGATTCTTAACCACTGCGCCACCAGGGAGGTCCCAAAAATATGTAATTTTTAACATCAATAATATAAAGTGGGGGGGGTGTGGAGATATAAATGAGTAGTTTCTGTTTGTGATTGAAGTTGTTATCAGTTTAGAGTGTTGTAACTTTAAGTTATTTTACATAACTTCCATGGTAACCACAAATAAAATACCCATAGAAGTTACACAGAATAAAAGGAGGAAGGGATCAAAGCATATAAATACGAAAAAAGTCAATGAAATACAAAGGAAAACAATTAACAAATTACAATGAAGAAAATAGCAATTCTAAGTCTTTCCCATTCAGTAATTATATTACATGTGACCAGATTAAACCTCCAACTAGAAAGAAGTAAATTGGCTGAATGGATTCAAGAAACAAAGTGCAACTGTGTTTTGTCTAGGAGAGACACACTAAGGACATACATAGGCTGAATGTGAAAGGATGGATAAAGATAGTACATGCAAATGGTAACCAGAAGAGAGCAGAGGTAGCCATACTTATAATCAGAAAAAGTCAAAAACTGTTACAAGAGGCAAAGAGGGAAATTATATAATGATAAAAGTGTCAGTTCACCAGGAAGAGACAACAATTAAAAATATCTACACCTAACATCAGAACTCCCAAATATATGAAGCAAATATTGACAGAACTGAAGGAAGAATTATGCAGAAACACAATAATAGTAGGACACTTCAATATAGTGCTTTCAATAATGGACAGAACAACGAGACTGCAGATCAGTAATGAAACAGTTCTTGAACAATATTGATCCATTGCACCAGACAGACAAATATAGAACATCCTGCCCAACAATAGTAGAGTGAGTGCACATTCTTCTCAAGCTCACATGGAACATTCTTTAGGATAGACCACGTATTACCACGTAACAAGTCTTAACAAATTTAATAATATTGAACTCATACCAAGTATCTTTCTGACCACAGTGGAATGAAATCAGTAGTCGAAGGAAACTGGAAAATACACAGATATGTGGAAATTAAGCAACACAGTCTTAAAAAACTAATGGGTCAAAGGAGAAACTACAAGGGTAATTAGAAAATATCTTGATACAAATGAAATCTAAAATGACATACCAAAACATATGGGATGCAGAGAAAGCAATATGAAGAGGGAAGTTCATAGTGATAAATGCCTACTTTAAAAAAAAGAATGATCTCAAGTCAATAACCTAATCTATGCTTCAAGGAACTAGAAAAAGAAGAGCAAACTAAACCTGAAGTTAGCAGAGGAATGGATGTGGTAAAGATTAGAGCAGAAATAAATGAAATAGAGACTAAAAAAGAAATAGAAAAACTCAACAAAACTGAGTCAGGTTTTATTTTAAAAGACCAAAAAAACTGAGAAATTCTTAGCTAGAATAATTAAGGAAAAAAGAGAGGACTTAAAGTAACTAAAAGCAGAAATGAAAGAGTAGGCATTACAGCTAATGCTAGGAATATAAAAAGAATTATGGGACTACTATGAACAATTACATGCCAACAAATTGTATAACCTAGAAGAAATAGATGTTCCTAGAAACATACAACCTATCAAGACTGAAGAAATAAAAACCTGAACAGACTATCGCTAATAAGGAAATTGAATCAATAATCAAAAACCTCTGAATAAGGAAAAACCCAGGACTAAATGGCTTCACTGGAGAATTCTACCAAACATTAAAGAAGAATTAACACCAATTGTCCTCAACTCTTCCAAAAAATAAAGAGGAGGGAACACTTCCAAACTCATTTTCTGAGTTTAGCATTGCCCTGAAACCACAGCCAGACAAAGACACTACAAGAAAATAAAGCTACAGATTAATATCCCCGATTGATATTAATGCAAAAATCCTCAACAGTATTGTAGGAAACCAAATTCAAGAGCACATTAGAAGGGTCATACCCTATGACCAACTGGGATTTATTCCTGAAATGTAAAGCTGGTTCAACATATGAAAAAAAATCAATGTAATACGCCACATTAACAGAGTGAAGGACAAAAACTACACGATCATCTCAATAGATGCAGAGAAAGTATTTGACAAAATTCAACACCCTTTAATAATAAAAACACTCAACAAATTACAAATAAAAGGAAACTCCTTCAAAATGATAAGACCATATATGAAAAGCCCACAGCCAACATCATATGCAACAAAAATCGGTTGTATTTCTACATACTATCAGTGAACAATCCGAAAAGGAAAATAAGACAGTAATCCCATTTATAATAGCATAAAAAGCAATACTTAGGAATAAACTTAACCAAGGGGGCAGAAGACTTGTACAGTGAGTGAAAAGTGTAAAATATAGCTGAAAGAATTAAAGAAGACACAAATAAATGGGAAGATATGTTGTGTTCATGGACTGAAGGACTTAAAATTGTTAAAAATGCATGCTACCCAAAGTGATCTACAGATTCAGTGTAGTTCCTATCAATGTCCCAATGGCATTTTTTTACAGTAATGAAAAATCCACCCTAAAATTTACATGGAATCTCAAGGGTCCCCGAATAGCCAAAACAATCTGAAAAAGAATAGCAAATTTAGAGGTCTCACACTTCAGGATTTCAAACATATTACAAAGCTACAGTAATCAAAACATTATGGTACTTGCTTAAAGAGAGATACATAGACTAATGGAACAGAATAGAGTCCAGAAATGAATCCTTGTATTTACGGTGAAATGATCTTCTATAAGGATGCAAAACCATGCAGTGGGGAAAGATTAATCTCTTAAGCAGGACTTCCCTGGTGGCGCAGTGGTAAAGAATCTGCCTGCCAATGCAGGGGACATGGGTTCGAGTCCTGTTTGGGAAGATTCTACATGCCGTGGAGCAACTAAGCCCGCAAGCCACAACTACTGAGCCTACATGACACAACTACTGAAGCCCACACGCCTAGAGCCCGTGCTCTGCAACAAGAGAAGCCACTGCAATGAGAAGCCAGTGCACTGCAACAAAGAGTAGCCCCTGCTTACTGTGACTAGAGAAAGCCCGTGTGCAGCAATGAAGACCCAACACAGTCAAAAATAAATAAATAAGTAAATAAATAAATTTAATCTCTTAAGCACATGGCGTTTTAAAAAATGGATAACCACATGGAAAAAAATGAAGTTGGATCCTTACCTTCCATACATTAAAATTAACTCAAAATAAAGACTTAAACATAAGACCTACACATAAGATTTCTGCATGAAAACACATGAAGAGCTTCATGACATTGAGTTTGGCAATGATTTCTTGGTATGACACCGAAAAAAATAGGAAACAAAGACAGAAATAGACAATGCAATGAGACTTCATCAAGCTTAAAATCTTTTGTGCATTGAAATTTTTGTGCATCAAGGAACAGTATAAAAAGGCAACCCATGAAATGGGAGACAATATTTTAAACCAAATATCTGATAAAGTGTTAATAATATCCAGAGTATATGATGAACTCCTACAACTCAACAACAAGAACAACAAACCCAACTCATTTAAAAAGTGGGCAAAGGGGCTTCCCTGGTGGCGCAGTGGTTGAGAGTCTGCCTGACGATGCAGGGGACACGGGTTCGTGACCCGGTTCGGGAAGATCCCACATGCAGCAGAGCGGCTGGGCCTGTGAGCCATGGCCGCTGAGCCTGTGCATCCAGAGCCTGTGCTCCGCAACAGGAGAGGACACAACAGTGAGAGGCCTGTGTACCGCAAAAACAAAACAAAAAGTGGGCAAAGGACTTGAATAGAATTTTTTCCAAAGATAATATATAAATGTGTAACAGGCATATGAAAAAATGCTCAAAGTCACTGGTCATCAGAGAAATGTAAATCAGAACCACAGTAGATAATCACCTTACACCCATTAGTGTGACCATTATTAAATAAAAATAAGTGTGGTTTAGGGTGTGTGGAGAAATTGGTACCCTTATGCAATGTTGGTGGGAATGTAAAATGGTGCAGCCTCTATGGAGAACAATATGGTGATTCTTCAAGAAATAAAAAATAGAATTACCACATGATTGAGCAGTCTTACTTCTATGTATATATCCAAAAGAACTGAAAGCAGGATATGAAAGAGCTGTTTGTACACCCCTGTTCATTGCAGCATTATTCACAATAGATAAGAGGTCAAAGAAACCTAATTGTCTATGGATGGATGAATAAAGAAAATGTGGTAGTATTTACAATGGAATATTATTCAGCTTTAAAAAAGAAAAAAACCCTGACACATCCTACAGCATGGGTGAATCTTAAGGATGTTATACCAGTCACAAAATGACAAATACTCTGTGACTCTCCTCGTTTGAGTTATATAAAGTAGTCAAACTCATGGAATCATAAAGTAGAATGATGTTTGCCAGCGTACAGGGGGAAGTGGAAATGAGTTGTTATTCAACGGGAATTTCAATTTCACAAGACATAAAAGTTCTAGAGATTTGTTGTACAATAGTGTGCTGTAGTTAACAAGACCGCACTGTACACTTAAAAATGTTTAAGATGGTAAATTTTATATTATGTTCTTTTTACCAAAATTAAAAAAAAGACAATACAATAAAAAAAAAACATGCTGTGTAGGATATTAATTTTACTTTTTTTTTAATGTAAGGTTTTAATGTCAAGTTGACATGATTTCCATTATATCTTTAAAATGAATTCCGTCTACTTTAGAGGTAACTAAGCATGCAAGGCTTCTCTTAATTGACATTGTTAGGAAAATGATCAGTGTTCTACTTAAATTTTTATATTTCTGGTGATTTGTAGTTAATTTTTCTTTTTGTGGCCTATCTTAATTGTTCTACTTTTTATTAATTCTTAGGGTACATTTAAATTTAAAGCAGAAAGTGACCTGTTCCTTGCTGAGCATCACAAACTTTTATTGTATGATGGCAAACTCTCTAGTGCCATTGCATTCACATACAATCCACGCGCCACAGATGCCCAGCTTTGCCTCGAATCATCCCCTAAGGACAACCCTTCAATTTTTGTTCATTCACCACATGCACTCATGCTCCAGGTACTAGCGGTAATATTTTAAGAATATTTTTAATGGTAAATTTTGATGTATTATTGAGTTGTATTTGGTAGCTTCTGACATGTAATGTAATATTTTATTGTTCTTGTTATGTTTCATTTTGAATTGTTTTGGAAAAGAATCATTGGAATCTTTACTGTGTTTTTTTGTTTTACAAGGATGTGAAGGCAGTTTTAACACATTCCATCCAAAGTGCCATGCATTCAATTGGAGGAGTACAAGTGCTGTTTCCACTTTTTGCACAGTTGGATTATAGGCAGTATTTATCTGATGAAGTTGACTTGACTGTATGGTGAGTGCTTTTGTTTTTTCTTTCATTTGATGTGAGAGTTATTTTCATCACTGTTGAGCTGCACAATATTTTTTTCAAACTTTAAAATTTGTTATAGGGTTAAAAGAGAATAGAAAGAAATTTTTGAACTATAATTATTATAAATTCAGTTCAATAATAATAATAATATTAATTTAAGTTCTTTATCAGTAGGAAGTATGGAAGCTCTAAAAAAACATAATAATGTTTTTTAAAATAATTAATTTATGGCTGCGTTGGGTCTTGGTTGCTGGGCGCAGGCTTTCTCTAGTTGCGGCGAGTGGAGGCTACTCTTTGTTGTGGTGCGCGGGCTTCTAATTGCAGTGGCTTCTCTTTGTTATGGAGCATGGGCTCTGGATGAGTTGGCTTCAGTAGTTGTGGCACGTGGGCTTAGTTGCTCCGCGGCATGTGGGATCTTCCCAGACCAGGGCTCGAACCCATGTCCCCTGCATTGGCAGGTGGATTCTTAACCACTGCGCCATCAGGGAAGTCCCAATAATGTTATTTTCAAATAAAGTTAGACATAGTGATAATAGATTTATCAGAAATATATGTATTTTTGTCTAAAATATAGTTTTAAAATATTTTAAATGGTTATGCGGCAGTGATTTATGGTAATTCATCTTTCCATATTTAATTATTATTGATTGCTAGTAAGTAATCTAAAAATTTTTGATTATGTTACATAATAAGTGATATGGTTTTTAAAAATTAGATCATAAATTTGGCACCTTTGTCTCCTTTGTTGTAGTGTTGAGTGTAGAAAAGGAAGAGACATGAATTCTAGGACAAGTTATTACAATGTTGGAAAGGGTGTCTAAATGAATTTTTCATGGCTGTATAATTTAGTGAATCTATTTATAATAAAGTAATTACGTTTAATTATTTGAGTGACTTTAATGTTTTTCGTTCTCCTTTTTTGAAATTCTCTTTCTAATTTCTACTTTTATGTGCGACTTGAGGTTTACTACCAATGTATATATTTAATGATGTAATAATTTTTCCAGATTATTTTTAGGCAATGGAATGACTTTTTTTTTTTAAAGGAATTATGTATCAAAGCTAGTATTGACTACATTTAAAAAATTTAAAATAATATTATTCTTGACATATTGCTACTTCATAAAATTTTTTTGCATCCTGGTCTAAAACCTTTATAACAGGGCTCAGTTTCTTTTTTTTTTTATTAAATTTCCACCATTATTGGAATTGCTGACAGTTAAAAGTACTTTTGTGGAGGAGGTTGGCTGTTCTCCCTTTCTTTGTGGGAATCTGTCAAGACTTTTGAGAAGGACTAACAGCCAACCTTATTCCATTCCATTTTGAGTATCTACAAGTTGTGAGGTTGGGAGCATGGCTGTAGTCTTACTACTTTACGATTTTTCTGTTGGGATAATGCACAAAATTCTTAAATTATTATTCAAGTACTTCAGTTTGTCTACAGCTTTACTTTCTTATTTTCCCTTTTATGAACCCTATGCTCTGTTCAAATTAGGCCAGTTTGGAGCCCTAACATATTTGGAGGCTATCTATCCTAGTCTGTTTGCTCCACATCTTTTCCTTCTATTTGGCCTCTAACACTCCAAAATTGAATACACTTGCTCATCTAAGTTACATCCATTCTTCAGGGCTTTAATATACTTATGTTAGTCATTTTATTACTTGTTTTTGGACATTCCTGATTTTGCTCTATTTCATGCATGTTTTTCATATTGTTTCTAAGTGATTCATTTATTAATATATTTGTGATAAAGGATATGAACTAAATATGAGTAATAAATCCTAATTTATTAATTAGGATTTATTTAGTAATAAATCCTAAATGAGTAATAAATCCTAATCTTACATTAAATTTTAGTCCTAAAATAATGTTGGAGGCAGTTTTAGTAGAGTGTCAATTTCCTTGGAATAGAAACTTTTTATTAAGGTTGATGAAAGACTGCATCTATTTAACCCCCCCCCTTTTTTAAAAATAGAATATGTTTTTTCAAACCAATATCTTTTTTCTTATTCCAGTTCAACTTTGCTGGCTTTTATCATGGAGCTGTTGAAGAACTCAATTGCTATGCAAGAGCAGATGCTTGCCTGCAAGGGCTTTTTGGTAATAGGATATAGTCTTGAAAAGGTAAAGTATCAAATGCTTTACATTTTTGATTCTTAATTTGCAGACCATGAAACTTAGTCTCCTAAGTGGTTGAGAAATTCTGTCTGCAAGTGTGTCTCCCTGGTTATATAAAATTACCTAAATTAAAATAACCTTTTGTTGTTTTAACTTGCCCCCACTGCTTTATTAGAGGAATGTGGTATTGAGTCTCGTGGCATCTTTAACTTTGAGCATATAATTTGTGGACCTACTTTTTTCTGGTATTGACAGCCTTTAATTTACTTACCTTGCCTTGTGTTGGTAGTGACCTTTGAAATATCTTCCTCTGCAGTCTTCCAAATCCCATGTCAGCAGAGCAGTACTTGAACTTTGCCTTGCATTTTCAAAATATCTGAGTAATCTGCAGAATGGGATGCCCCTACTCAAGCAATTGTGTGATCACATTCTTCTTAACCCAGCTATATGGATTCATACCCCAGCCAAGGTAACACATATATTGATTTTGTGCTAATATGTTCAGTAAGTTTTTGTACTTGAGAAGAGTGATAATTACGAGGATTTTCTTTTATCCTTTTACATGCTATTATGTAAGATTTCAGTGGAATGCATTTTTTGACTAAATATACTTTTGCAAGTCAGTATCTTTTCCCTCCCTTCCTCCCTTCCTAAAGCAATATCAGTATTTCTTTTTTAAAAAAGCTATAGTCTTTATTTTCTGTTGTTAAATCAAATAAAATTTTATTTGAGAGAGACTTTGATTTATACTTACTAAACCAAAGTTGGATAGTTCCTGTGTAAATATGTTTCCTATCAACTGTAGCTCTGTTCTACTGCAAATATACATACATATATATCTATGTATCCATATGTATGTATGCATACATATATATAAATACATACTCACTGTGCTCTCTCTCCCTCTTTTATACACACATATATTCCTTCCACCAACGTGATGAGCTCTTGAGTTTAATTCTTACAGGAACAGCTGAAATGTCACCCTTTCTTGAAGGCTTCCATGATATACAGGTCACATTTGATCATTTTAATTTCACATTAATTCAAATTATTAAATACAGTTATATTTTACACAGTAATTTATTTAGTACTGTAACAGCAAATCAATTACATTAAGTGAACTAAGTGAATTTGTGATAAAATATATAAATAAAACCTTTGATAAATTCTCATGTTCTATTAAGTTATCCTAAAAATTTGATTTCCCCTCTCCCCCTCTCTCTTTTGGTTCACTTGCAAGTGTTTACCATTGTTCAGGTTGGAATAACACATACTTACTCTAGTTGTCAGAAAAAAATGTCTGCAGACTTTTCTGCTTTTCTGGAGCCATAGTATCTTAGTTTCAGCTGCTCTTTTCAAATGTTAAGGAGAAAAACAGCTGCTGACTCTGATTGCCATTTGGAAATAATCAAAGGAGGCAGCTGGAGGTTGTAGCTTTTTATCTCTGGGTTCAAATTTGACCTCTTTCTCTTCTATGACCCTCAGTCTTATTTCTTTTCAAGGATTGTTTCAAGTTACTTTTTAAACCTTTACTAAACACTTCTTTGTCTTACTAAGCAGCCTATTTTTAAGGCTTTGGGCCTCTTTTGAAGTGGTCAAAAAGCCTCTTCTTATGAGATACTTACTTGTAGGGGAATATTTAAAAATTTTCATTGTATCGTTTCCTTAAGTCCGTCATATTATTACACTCTATTTCTTACCTTTTCCTTGTTAATAATTTTCTTTAATTTCCTCTTCAGAATTTGCAGTTGATTTGGTAATGTTAAAGTTAACTTTTGTTTCAGCCTCCTGCTTTGTGTATCCATGAGGGGTTATATGTAATTTTATTATAAAGGTAGTTATAACAAACGGCAGATGCAAAGTTTGTTTTGACCTGAAGGTCATACAGTTTGGGGGAGGAAGGAGCTTTTTAAGAAAAAGAATACAACATACTGCATGCAAAATTAGGTTTAGGATCTTGGAAGGAACATGTCTAGATGAGTGGGCATGAAGTTTAAGCTTCATTAGCTTCATGGTAAATTCACCTCTGGTTACCAAAGTTGAGGAGGGTATGATTGTATGAATCAATCTTTGCTTTTGGAAAAGGGTGCTCACAGTCATTTATAATATCTATTTAAGTTTGATCTGCTCAGAGACAGGCTTTGAAATGACCTAACAAGAGAGATGAATTTTCTTGTAGGTAGCAGTCTTTCACTTGCTGAGTGGCTACTTTATGCTGGGCACTGTGGATACAGTGGTGAGCAAAACAGATCTGATTCCTGCGCTCATAGAATTTAGGTGTAATGGGAAAGACAGATGTTAGTGTGTAATTTGTGTGGTTATTAGATTATATAAAGAGTGAAAGAGGAAAGGTTTATTCATAAGTAGAATATGAATAATCTTGAGGTCTCCAATATGTTGCTGTTAAATCCTGTTCATTTTTCTTTAACTATAGTATCATTCTCGGTAGACTGACTTTCTCCACTTTTCCACATCTTAATTTATCACTTTTCGCCAGAATTCCTTTATGCTTTTAACATATCACTCTCATCAGATCATTTCTTAGCCTCCAAACTTGTAATGGTTCCTCGTTGTTTTCAGAATAAAGCATTAGGTCTTCACGCCAATTCTTTCTAGGCTTTCTTTGTGAAAAACTCACTTGTCCTCAATGTCTAGGTGGGTACAAAAAGTTATCCTAGAGCAGTGGTTCTTAATCTTGGCTGTCTATAGAATTAGTTGGGAGAAGCTTTTTGTTTTTTGTTTTTTTTTCAAACAAAACAAAACAAAACCAGAATCCCACTCCCTCCACCCTAGATTCTAATTTAATTGGTCTGGGACAGGACCCAGACATCGGTATTTTTAAAATGTTTTTCAGGTATTTTAATGCACAGTCAAGAATGAGGATGGTTGTTCTAGATTTGGCGAAACTTTTTGTATCATCCACCGTTTTCCCTGTTTGAAATTTCCTCTTTTGTTCTGTCTACCTATTGTTCTACTCATCTTCAAAGGCTACCTTAATACTGCCTTTACTAGTGAAACTTTTCTTGACTGTTTTAGCTTACCCTAAAATAATTTCTCTGGCCTCTGAATTAATAGTATTTAATAGCTGTATGGCACTTGTTTGTTGCCACATGACCTTTCTTCAGTTTCAGTAGGTGAGGTGTCTTTACTACCTTTTATTTTTTCACTTAAATTTGTGTATTTTTTATATTCTCCATTAGATTTTCAGCTACTGAGGGACAGTGTCTATGCCACTGTATTTTCAATAATACAGTGCTGCACATATAGGTGGAGGTAAATATCTTCTGCATGACTGAAACAGCATGGTTAAGAATTTGAACCATGTCGTAGAAAGTGCTATGTATCCTCAGTGACAAGTAAGCTGGGCCCATCTATTTGAACAGCAGTGGCTACATCAAAGTAATGTTATCTTTCAGCAGGTCTGTGGATTATAGCATATTTATGGTTTTCTAAACTACAAGCATCTTCCAAGCCTCAATTTTAAGTGGTTCAGAATCTGCCACTCTTTACCACGTATGATTACTGATTGGCTTCCTAATTATTTAACCTTGATTGTTTATAGGGCATGTGGAAGATACACAACTAATTTTTATCTTTCAGGGTTAAAAATGGAAATGCCCTCAGTGTCTGGGAAGGTAACATAAATGTTCAGTTGTAAATGATCAGGAGTAGCGTGGGTTTTGGCCAAATTTAATACCGTACTTAGTATTGTTTAGTTTGTAAAGTATTCTTGATTTTGATATGAAGGTAGACCAAAAGTGGTCCTTATTTTGTGCTATTATGAGTACTAAAGTATAATTGTTTTTGAATTTTAGAGACTGTAATTTTATAATTATAGTCTTTGTAGTAATAAGCTGTTGTAACAGAATCCTATTTTTCTAATAAATATTTCTTAAGGTAGGCTTTACATATTTGTATATGATTTTCTTTCTTTTGACTTTTTCTTACTTTTTTTTGTTACTTCTACTTTTTTTTTTCTTTTGAGTTATTCCAGCTGCTAATTTTCTCTAAAACAGAGACAATTTTCTCTAAAACAAAGACCATTTCTAGCTTTTTCTAGTAGTAGGTTTGTTATAAAGAAGTTACATAAGTTCATGAATAATTGCTGATTGCTAAATAGAAACCAAACAGTTTTTTCCATGGAATAGTGCTGCAAAAATTTGATATATTTGGGGGTGTTTACTTTATAGTGCTACTGTATAAGAAGCATTTGCCTGCTTTTATTTTATAAGGAGTATGTGTGCCTGTATGTGTCAGTGGATATGTGTTATCTGTTAACATGAATGTTATTATCAAACTAAGCAGCTTGCTTTTTGGAACAAGTATGGTCCAAGTAGAGCAGCTGAGGGTATTCCTGGAAACAGAGGTAAAATGCTGGTCAGCTTCTTTGATTTGAGCTCTTCATTTTGATTCTCTAGGTTCAGTTGACACTCTATACTTATCTGTCTACGGAATTCATTGGTACAGTCAACATATATAATGCCATTCGGAGAGTTGGAACAGTGCTTCTCATCATGCATACACTGAAGTACTACTATTGGGCAGTGAATCCTCAGGATCGGAGTGGTATCACCCCAAAAGGATTAGGTATATCATCTCTGTATATTACATTATATATATATATGGCAAATCAGGATTTTCTTTTTCTTTCTTTTTTCTTTTCTTTTCTTTTCTCTCTCTCTCTCTCTTTCTGTCTCTTTCTGTCTTTCCCAATACTATTATACTCTTCTGGAAGTTTTCCTAAATCTCATCATGGTAAAATTTTAAATCTCATTGATAATTTTAATAGTTTGTCCTAAATCGTGGTTGCCAGAGGTTAATAACTTGCTACTTTTATAGAAGAATGGTACTTTTGCTAGTATGAGTTGTTTGAGGGCAAATATGACTAGGATGATTTTTAAGGCATTGAGAATGAGAAGAAATTCTATATTAGCCACTGGTATTGATGTTGAGTCTAGTTATCCCAATGAGAATCATTGACAACAGTGTTGTTTGGGAGATGGAGAGTTTTTCCAGGGGTAGGGAGTATTTGCTTCTAATAAATAATATAATGAAACTACAGAATTTCAGTAATTATTTTCCTATATAATCAGGACTAAATTACTGGAAGGATAGTGTTCATTGATCATGTCAGTAGTTCTTGGAAGGGGTCAAAATAAAAAGTTTCACAAATGGTGGCTCTTTTGGTTTTAAGTATTGCCAAACCTGCTTCAAATTGGCTTATATCATAAAAGAGGGTTAACCAGCTCATATAAACTGGTAGTTTCAGTAGGACTTGGTACAGGGGTTCAAAATACAGCCCTTGGACCCAGTTTGTCTCCCTCAATTTCCCAGTTCTTCTGTGTTGGCTTTTTTCATATAATCTTTCTCTTTTTAGAGTGGCAGACAACCACTCTACCTTCACATCCTCACAAATTTAAATCCAGCGAAAGAGCATCTGCCTGTATTCAGCATTTCCAGCACAGGTTCCTTTTAGTCTCTTTGTTGCTTGTTGGCTCGTTTGTCCATCTGTGTGGCAGGTATTCTTCAGATTGCCCAGGCATGGAGGCCCTTCTTACCTCCAAAACACATGATGTGAGTGTGAAGATGGGTTCAGTCCCTTTATAAAAATTGAGAGCTGTTGCTTGAAATCAGGAAATAGATGCTGGAGAGTCTAACAACATACATTCTGATTTTACTCAAAGGCTTTGGTTGTTCAATGATTTACAAAGACGAGGTTTCATATTTGTATAATTCTTTTTCTATCCCTTTCAAAATAAACTCGATTTATTCTCAGACAATATGCTAGCTATAATTTAGAAAGCTATGAGGACATATAGAAGTTGCATGATCTGTTTAAGCTGGAGAGGTTGTGGCAGATCTAGAACTTGGCTATAATTTCCTTCTGACTATTTCATGGTGCTGTAGGTGTGTCATGTACTGTCCTAGGTGTTAGTATTATATTCTGACCTTGATTTTATAACTGATTAGTGACCTTGGGAAAGTCTTATACTTCAAGTGAGAGAGCTGGACAAACTTTGCGATTGTATTGTAACTCTGTAACCTATTCTTTGTCTAGGAATTGTCATGTGGAACAGATTTTAAACAATTTTCTTCCTATTTTAATTGATCTGTTCAAGGTAATGGTGGTCCTATGCTTTGGTGGTCCAGGAGCTAGCTGTAAATAGTGATTAGTGGGGGGAAAATTGCAGAAAATATGAGGCAGACAAGTACTTAAATTAGGATCTTAGGACAATGGGTGTTTGGTTTCAAAAGCTTTCTACTTGGGAATTGTATGTTTGAGACATGAAAATTGACTTTAATGTGAGCCATGTGTGACCAAGCACTTTCTCAAGAAGAGGAGGAGATGTCAGAGGAGGTCAACACAATGTTTCCCTTCTTCATAAACGATACTGTGTTGAGGTGTACTTTGAGCTTTTTGTATTAGCTTATACAATGGTCTCAATAGAAAAAAGTTTTTTCACACTAAATTCACATATAAAGTTTAGATTTTCTTTTGCTTTCTTCTTTATAAACTTATGTTACCATAGTAACATTCCAAGAGAGTCTTTTAAAACTAAGTATAAATTTGTTGCCTCATTTTTATGTTTTAAAATTCCTTTGACCTTACCCAAAAACAAACATTTTCATTGTAGTTTCTACATAACCCATGTTGTACATTTGGAGCATTGTATATACAATTGCATGTGAGATTGAACGCTCGTCCTTCTAGAGGCATTAAACTCTTCAGGAAACCGACCTTTATGTTTCTTATAAACAGGTGGAAAAACTATTGAGAATGAGAATTTTATACTTAACTTTGAGGTTTTTGAAATACTCAGTGTGTGTGTATGTGTTTGTCTTTTTAAAAGATGGACCACGACCTAATCAAAAAGAAATGCTTTCTCTACGAGCGTTCTTGTTGATGTTCATTAAGCAATTAGTGATGAAGGTGAGTTCATATTTCTTACCCTATAGCATGTGTGTATTGAACTTAAAATTTCACATAAAATACAATCTTGGTTTGTTTACTCTTTGCTCTATTAATAGGTTTACACAGTGGAAAAAACTTTTAAAGATATTTATTTCCTTGTTTGTTTTTTCTCCTTAGGCATATAATTGATAAACATTAATGCAGAATTGGAAATTGATAATCGTAGTATGTATTATATGAATTTCTGTTGGAGTTCAGGTGTATTCATTCTTTCATTCAGCAAATATTTACTGAGTTTCTATTACTTCTACTATTCTTAGAACTGGTGATACAGTAGTCAACAGAGCTCCTCAAGGAGGTTTCAATTTTAGAGATTCCTTGTACCTGACATTCAGATTTTGAAAAATAATTTTCCTATATAAATGTACCAGATAGAAATGATTACATTTTGTCCCATTTCATTCTACTATCAGTAAAGTAAAATTTAATATTATTTTTAAGGATGGTGTTTTGGTTTTATAAGATGCCAATATATAAATATATTTGTTGCCAGTGTTTTATTCAGTATTTTCCTATATCATTTTATTTCTTATTCTTTACAATTTAATGCTTTATTAGCTGTCACATAATGTTATGGTAAATGGACCTAACTGTTAGTATATCTTTCAGAGTCAGATATCTTATTTCCATTTATTAAAAAATTTAACCTTTAAATTGTCTGTTTCTATTCTTTCCTAGTGTGTTTTGTTTCCTAATTCTTATTGTTCTTTTTTGAGATTTCAGCTTTGTTTTATGATTAATACAGTAGTTGGAAATTTTCATAATGCATTCCTATTTAAAAAGTGCAGTGTTTTTCCCAGTGAAATTACTACTCAATTTTTAATACCTGACATTTTAACTTGGTAATTTTAGAAACTATCATTTTACTGTCCAAATTTAATAAAAAAAAATAAACAGAAAAATTGTCTTCTGTATTTAGAGGAATGATAGGTGTTGAGTAATACCCTTTTACTTGTTTTTAATTATTATTTTTGCTTATGTCAGGATTCTGAAGCTTTACTAGATAGGTTATCATATAAGGTGCCAAAAACGGGATACTGATGTCTGATCTCTTTTGACTTCTACACTGTGTTGCATACTGCATGTCTTTAGTGCTTCCCCGAAATTTTATTTTAAATTTAGATTTTTATATTACATTATCTTTTTATATTTATAGCAACTCACCAAGTTGAGAAATCTGTGTGTATAATTTCCATTTTCAGAAAAGTTTTATATATGTAAGCATAAGATAGTTGTCTTATGTTTTTAAAGGATTCTGGAGTAAAGGAAGATGAGCTACAGGCCATTCTTAATTATCTACTCACTATGCATGAGGTAACATTTGAATTTTATATGTTGGGATTTTATTTTTTGAAGTCGCATGATGCGCGTTTTTAAAAGTAAAATAGTTAAAGAAATCTTTCATTAATGATGTAACTATAATGGAGAGTATTTAGTATCTAGGAACTAAATGTTAGCAATCTTCATTTAAATATTCTTTATTACCACAAGATGCCTTTGCGGATAATCATGAAAGGCTTTTGAAAAGTGTTAAAATTAGATCTCATTGACCTAGTAATAAACTATACCAAAGAATACTTTCAGTTTATTTCCAGGAACCAGTGTAAGAAATGGAAAAATAGATAATGAAAATGACTAAAAATGATTGGACTTTTAAATTCATAAGTCTTCCCACTGATTTTGTATAATCAAACACCGTTAAGTTAAACAACTCATTTATGGTTGATTTAAAATTATATGGTTGAAAAGGAGGTTGAAAATAAATAGGTTGAAATGTCTGGGGTTTTTTCCTTTATTTTTTAGCATTGTAAAAATGTAATATATGCCAGATATAGTCTAAATAAATAATCTGATTAAACATGTTTTAAATAAGTAGAATCTGAAATTAATTTCATATAAAGCACAACATTTATATGATAATTTACATTCCTGTGTTATAATTCATTTTTTCTGAGTTCACATATTTGTTACAGCATGATATAGTGCCTTTTAAAATCATTAATAGATGAGAGATATGGTTTGGACCTATCTTTGTTAATTGGGGCAGAAAAGAATGGGTTAAATTTCCTGATTGGATCATATTTAACTCAAACATTAATGATTGTGATTTCTTTTTCTTCTTGAGTAGGATATTCTATTTTATTTTTAGATTTTCTTGACCCTTAGGGACCAAAATATTTCATAAGGGAGAAACTGGAAGTCACAGTGATCTTCTGTTTTCTCTGAAACTATTAAATCAGGGATTTTTCAGGTCCTTCAAATAACAGTTTTCCAAAGTCTCAGTGCCCTACTTCTAGACCATTTACTTAGCATATTGAAAATTAAATATTCAGGTAGCTTCCACAGCAAAAGTTCAAAAGCAGTGAATGGAAACCTGTAGGCAGGGTACCATAGAGATGACTAACTGCTGCTTCCCTTTAGTCTTTGGATTTGTAATGCCCAAGTAGGCCCTAATGATATGCAACAGAGGTTGTAAAGGATTTTCCTGAAATTCTTAGATTTCAGTACTCATATGTGTTTACTACTGTGCTCTTATGCAAATGTTATCAAATTATACCATATACAGTAGCATGTTGACACAATAAACATTTATTGATTATCTATATCTTTAATACTAACAACAGATAATATAAGAGAACTATCCAGTTATCATTTCCCAAAAGGTCTTCTTTCAGAACTAGTTTCTTGAGAGGCTTAGTGCGCAGTGGTCCTAGTTAAATAAGTTTAGAAAGTGATACACAGTATGTTGTCCCCAGCACTACCAGCATATCACAACATCTATTAGCATATTAAAGCTTCAATATGTCTTGCTGTAATAAAAAGAACAACCTGTTCTTCCTCCCCTCTACCCAATTTCTTGCCGTATAATCCTTCCTTTAAAAAAAAAAATCTGTAAATCAGTATCTATTATATCAATGGAATATGTTTTAGGAAGTCTTGATACAGTATAAGAGACATTTTATATCTTTGATTAAGAAATTATTTGACTATTTGGTGTTGTGTATTTTGAGTTATGCAGGTGAACATGTGTGTGTAAAGAATGTTTGCTTAAAAAGAGTGGATTCGTATAGCTGTCTACTTATTTTTTTTTTAAGTTAAAATTCATTGTTTGAGAAATAGTCATTGTCCAAATAAGTTGTTTTTCTTTATTTAAAAAAATTCTAAAATAATTTTAGGATGACAATCTAATGGATGTCCTACAGCTGCTTGTTGCATTAATGTCAGAACATCCTAATTCTATGATACCTGCTTTTGACCAAAGGAATGGGTTACGGTAAGAGTTTAACATTTCAAGAATTTTAATATATTTAATAGAAGAGATCAGTTTGGAAATGACAGATTCTTAGATATGATAATTATTACTGGATCTTATAAAATGATTTAAGATATAAGAGCTTTTTATTTCATGTCTTATGTTTTTTGAAAAAATCTTTAAATATAGAGGCTGTGTTAGTACTATTTAGTATGTGAGGACAGATCAGGCAAATCATTCCAGTATTTTGTACGGTTAGTGCTATTATACTGCTATTGTAAGGTCAACTTCTTCAGCAGACTTATCTTTAGGTCCTAAAACAAAAATATTCAATTGTGATCCAAGAGAAGATCTCTATCTTCCCTTTAAAACATAACCTCTTCCAACCCCAATCCCAAATCATCATTGTATTAGTCCTCTCGGGCTGCCTTAACAAAATACCCTAGAGCAGGTGGCTTAAACACCAGAAATTTGTTTTCCCATAGTCCTGGAGACTGTAAGCCCAAGATCAAGGTGCCAGCAGGGTTGGTGTCTGGTGAGGGCTTTCCCTTTGGGTTGTACACAGCCACCTTCTTGTTGTGTGTTCACATGATTTTGTGTGTGTGTGCACGAACAGAAAGAGAGAGAGAGAGCAAGCTCTTTAGTCTTTTTTTTTTTTATAAGGATGCTGATCCTGTCGAATCAGGGACCCGCCCTTATGACCTCATTCAATCTTAATTGATTTCTTATAGGCCCCATCTCCAAATACAGCCACTGCGGGGCTTAGGGCTTTAACATGTGAATTGAGGAGCACACATTCAGTCTGCAACAATCATCGTAACAAAAGAAAATACTTTTGTTTTAAATCTTTCGTTTAATGAGAAGGTTTTTGGGCTACAAAAGTTTAACAGCTACTTTGCTGGATGATCAGCTACAGTAACTAATTTACTGATTTAGTTATAATAAATTTCCCATATCAATCCTCTATTACAAAGTTTTTATTTGTTACCTTTCAGTACTCATTCTCTGTAGGATAGAAGATGACTTTATACATTATACCTAAGGAGTGTATTTTCAGAGATTTGCAGAGAAACAGAACCAAAAGGGTGTGGGTGTGTGTGTGTATGCCTGAGAGAGAGGGAGGGAGAGAGAGAGAGAGAGAGGGAGGGATATTGAGATTTATGTTAAGGAATTGGCTGATGTGATTGTGGAAGCCTCCAAAATTTGCAGGCTGGCAGATGGAGACCCAGATAAGAGTTGATGTTGCAGTTTGAGTCCAAAGGCAGTCTGCTGACAGTATTCCCTCTTCCTCTAGGGAGGTCCTTTCTTTTTTTCTATTAAAGCCTTCAACTGTTAGGATGAGGCACCCACATTATGAAGGGTAATTTGTTATATTCAGAGTCTGCTGATTTAAGTGCCAAAGTGCTGACCTCATAGAATGATTTGGGAAATATTCCCTACTCTTTAATTTTCTTGAAGAGTTTGTATAGAATTATTATTATTTATTCTTGAAGTGTTTGCTAAAAGTTACCAGTGAAGTTAGCTAGGAGTGGAATTTTCTTTGTAGGGATGTTTTTAGCTACAAATTCAATTTTCTTAATAGATATAGGGCTGTTTAGATTATCTGTTTATTCTTTGATAAGTATTGGTAAGTTTCTATCTATCAAGGAATTGTCTGTTTCATGTAAACTGTCAAATTTATTGATATAAAGTTGTTCCTTTATTTTCATTTAAATATCTGAGAAGCCTGTAGTGATTTTACCTCTCTCATTTCTGACACTAATACCTTTTCTTCTTTCTTTTTTCCAAATCAATCTGGCTAGAGGTTAATCAAATTTATTCATTGTCACTGTTTTGAGATCTTTCTTCTTTTTGAATATAGGTATTTAGTGCTTTAAATTTCTTCCTAAGCACTTTCAGTTTAATGTGATTTTTATTCAGTTCGAAATACTTTTTTCTTTTCATTTCTTGTTTTATCCATGTGTTATTTAGAAGTATATTCCAGAGATCTTTTTAAGTTTGAATTTTAATTTTTTTTTTAATCGTTAATCCCTGGGCTTCCTATGCTAACTTGGCCATGGGATTCTTTTCTTTTTTAAAAAAATATTTATTTATTTATTTGGCTGCATATGATCTTAGTTGCGGCATGCAAACTCTTAGTTGTGGCATGTGGGATCTAATTCCCTGACAGAGGATCGAACCCTAGCCCTGTGCATTGGGAGCGTGGAGTCTTAGCCACTGGACCACCAGGGAAGTCCCTGTTTGAATTTTAATTTAATTTCATTTTGGTCTATGAGGATCTTTGTATGACTTGAATCCTTTAAAATTTATTGAGACTTGCTTTATGGTCCAGCATGTGGTATATCTGGGTAAATGTTCCATGCACACCAGAAAAGTACATGTATTTTGATGTTGTTTTGTTGGATGGAGTGTTCTATAAATGTCAAGTAGGCTAAGTTGGTTGATACCGTTTTTCAAATCTTCTGTGCCATTACTGCTTCTTTGTCTACTTGTTCTGTCATTTATTGAGATATGATTATTGAAATCTCTGACTATAAATATGCTTTTTTCTCTTTTTCTTTCTTTGTATTTTTATCATTTTTTGCTTCAGGTATTTTAACTCAGATATTAAGTTTATCTATATTGAGGATTTTTATGCCTTGTTGGGGAATTAATGCTTTTATAATTATGTTTTTTCCTTTTTTTCCACCTGGAAATGTTTCTTGATCTGAAATCTACTTAGTTTGATATTTATATGGCTAATCCAACTTTCTTTTGCTCTGTGTTTGCATAGTATATCTTTTTTTCCATTTTAATTTATCTATATCTTTATAGTTAATTGAATTTCTTATGTACACAGTATGATGGATAATTTTGTGTCAACTGTCTGGGCCATAGTTCCTTGATATTTGGTCAGACATTATCCTGGATATTTTTGTGAAATCATTTTTTGAATGTGGTCAACATTTAAGTTGGCAGACCTTGAGTAAAGCAGGTTACCATCTATAATGTGGGTGGGCCTATCAAATCAGTTGAAGGTATTAATAAAATAAAAAGGAATTCTACCAACACAATGCCTTTGGACTTGGGTTATGTTTTCCTCAATCTCCAGAGTACTTGTCTATCCTGCAGATTTTGGACTTAGCCTCCACAGTTGTGTGAGCCAGTTTTTTAAAATAAATATCTGTCTCTGTATATATACACAACCTGTTGGTTCTCCTTCTATAGAAAACAATGACTAATACACACAGTGTAGTTGGATGTTTTATTTTTTAAAATGTACTCTGAGGCACTTAGTCTTTTCAATGTGTTTTGACTATTTACTTTTAATGTAATTATTGATTATAGCTTTATTTTCATCTAGTGTTTTATTATTTATTTGTCTCAGTATAATTTTTCCTTTGTTTTTCCTTTGCTTTGTATTTAAATTCTTTTAGAAGTCTTTGAAAATTAATTTCTATTAGGTTTTGGATCTATCTCTTCGTGTAAATTTTTATTGGCTGCTTTAGAGATTTCACAGTATACCTAGAGTTAATATTCTGTGTCTTCAAATAAAATATGGAACCACTGCAAGTATATTGATACCTTTAAGCTCCACCATTGTTCCTTTTTGTATCTAATGTATCATAAGCCTCTCTAGACAATGTTATAATTTTTAATTTCACTTGTAATATGTAGTTTAAAGAATTTAAGAGGAGAAAAAACTTATGTTTATTCAGATATCTGTAATTCTTTTACTCTTAATTCGTGAAGGAAGCATTTCTTGTTGAGTAGTTTTGCTGGAAACATGATTTCTTAGTTTTTCTTCTGAAAATGCTTTTATTTGGCCTTTGCCCAAGGATATTTTTGCTGCATGTAGAATTCTCTGTTTCTAGTTTTTGTTCTTTCAATACTTTAAACTATATTCCCGCTGTCTGTTGGCCTCCATGATTTCGAAGAAGAAACCTATGATAAATCAAATCTTTCTCTGCTAAATATAATGTATTAGATTTTTATATTTGCTTTCAGGACACGTTCTTTTGTTCTTCCCCAACCATACTCCCTGAAATTTCATTTTCTTTGTTTTTATCACCAAGTCTGAGGAGTTTTATGCTCTTATTTTAAAATATTTTTTTGTTTCAGGTGTATCTTTCTCTTTCATTTTGGATTTCTAGTGGCTTGAATATTAGAGGTCTTAATGCACATCTCCCTCAGCTTCTTTTTAGTTTATTTCAATCATTTTTGTCTCTGTTTTCAGATTTGATACTTTCTATTGATATAGAAATTTGACATGTATGATAAACTTGATCTTCAAGTTTATAAACTTTTTCTTTGTTTTTTCTATTTTGATGTTGAGCCCATCTCATGAATATTTCAGCTCTTGTACATTTCAGTTGTATAATTTCAATACAGTTAATTTTTATACTTTCTTTTGATGAGAACTTTATTTTCTGATCCACTTAGACTGTGTTTACTTTTACCTTCTGGAGCATAGTTATAATAGCTTTAAAAATCTTTGTGGGATAATTGCAAGAATTGCCTATCCCATCAGCATCTGTTCATTGTGTTTTCCCATGAGAAATTGTCACATTTTCTTTGTTCTTTGTACATTAAGTGTTTTTTAATCTATCATGGATGTTGCGTTATCTTTTTTTTAAAATCAACTCTGGGACTTGTTATGATCTGTTAACAAATGTTGATTTGTTTTGTTTTGGTTTATTTTGGCAAGAAGGGTCAGACTGCAAGTTCTGCCTGTCCTTTGTGGATGGCGGTTCTGATGGCACTTCATTTTTAAAACCTCTCTTGTCTTCCTTTGGGTTTTTCTTGTACATGCACTACTCAGGGATTAGGCGGAGAATTGGGTGATAATTCAGGTCTTCTTTCAATTTAGAATATTAAATTATTATTCTGGTCTGAGTCTGCCCCATACATTGCATCTCTTGGGTCAGTTTAGGGCTTTTGCAGGTTTTTACACAGATTTTGATGATCCTTCTCTCCTGTTTGCTCCTATTCATGACGCTCTCTAGCCTATAAGGACCCATTTTCTTAGTTCCTCTAACCAGAAGGACAGTTTTTCTCAGAATATTAGCTACCTGAACTTCTGACAGAAACGAACTCTGAGACAGGGACCCACTTATGGGTCATATTTACAAAAGAAAATTGAAAATTGAGACTCTTACCTCTGAAATGGGTAATCTGCAAGTATTAACTCCCCTACCCCAATGCACCTAGTTTTGTTTAGTCTTTGGAGTACTTTGGAGGTTGCTTTTTGTGTTTTTTCTATAGTTGTGGTTCTAATACACAAAATAGAAAGGCTGTATTATCCTTACTCCATCTTGGTTAGTCAAGGTATCTATTAAGTTCTTTGGCCTATTTTTTTAAAAATCCAGTTGTTTGTTGAGTTTTAGAGTTCTTTGCATATTTTGGATAACAGTGCTTTATCAGATGTTTCCTTTGCAAGTATTTTCTCTTAGTCTGTGCCTTGTCTTCTAATTCTCTTGATACAGTCATTTGCAGAGCAGTTTTTAATTTTAATGAAGTCCAGCTAATCATTTATTTTTATTGTCGATCATGTCTTTGGTGTTGTAAGTAAAAAGACATCACCATACCCAAGGTCATCTAGGTTTTCTCTGTTGTGTTCTAGGAGTTTTATGGTTTTGCGTTTTACATTGAGGTCCATTTTGAGTTAATTTTTTTTTAAATTTAATTTTATTTATTTTTTTATACAGCAGGTTCTTATTAGTCATCCATTTTGTATCCATCAGTGTATACATGTCAATCCCAATCTCCCAATTCAGCACATCACCACCCCCACCCCCTGCAGCTTTCCCCCCTTGGTGTCCATACGTTTGTTCTCTACATCTGTGTCTCAGTTTCTGCCCTGCAAACTGGTTCATCTGTACCCTTTTTCTAGGTTCCACATATATGCGTTAATATACGATATCTGTTTTTCTTTTTCTGACTTACTTCACTCTGTATGACAGTCTCTAGATCCATCCACGTTTGAGTTAATTTTTATGAAGGGTGTAAAGTCTGTGTCTAGATTCATTTGTTGGATGTGGATGTCCTGTTGTTTCAGCATCATTTGTTGAAAAGAATATCTTTGTTAATTGTCTTGCTTGTGCTCCTCTTTTGTCAAAGATTGGTTGACTAGATTTATGTGGGTCTATTTCTAGGCTCTCTGTTGATCTATTTGTGTATTCTTTTACCAGTACCACACTATCTTGATTACTGTAGCTTTGCAGTAAGTCTTGAAGTCAGGTAGCATCAGTAGCACTAATATTCTGTAGGGATAGCCCTGCTTTCATTTCTGATATTAGTAAATTACATCCTTTCTCTTTTTCCTTAGCTTGGATAGAAGCTTACTGATTTTATTGATCTTTTTGAAGAAGCAGCTTTGGGTTTTGTTGATTTTTCTCTATTGATTTTTTATTTTCAATTTTGTTGATTTCTACTCTAATACTTATTATTTTTCTCCTGCTTACTTTGAATTGAATTTTCTCTTCCAGGTGTCCTAGAGTGAAAACTTATGTTATTGATTTCAGATCTTTCTTCTTTTCTAATATATGCATTCAGTGCTATAAATTTTCCTGTAAACACTGCTTTTGCAACATCCCAGAGATTTTTATAAGTAGTGCTTTCATTTTCATTTTGTTGAAAATACTTTTAATTTTTTGAGATTTCTTCTTTGACCCACATGCTATTTAGAGGTATGTTGTTTAATCTCCAAGTATTTTGGGGGTTTTTCGGTTATCTTTCTGTTACTGATTTCTAATTTAATTCCATTATGGTCTGAGAGCAAACTTTATATAATTTCCAGTCTTTATATTTGTTGATTATGTGTGTTTTATGGCCCTGGATGTGGTCTACTTGGTGAATGTTCCATGTGAGCTGGAGAAAAATGTGTATCCTACTATTGTAGAATGAAGTAGTCTATAGATGTCAGTTATATCCTGTTGATTGATGGTATTTTTGAGGTTAACTATGTCCTTACTGATTTTCTGCCTGCTGGATCTGTCCATTTTTGAGAAAGGGGTTTTGCAATCTCCAACTATGATAATAGATTCATCTGTTTCTCCTTGCAGTTCTGTCAGTTTTTGCCACACAGTTTTACGCTCTATAGTTAGGTGCATACATGTTAAGGATTGTTATGTCATATTGGAGAATTGACCCCTTTATCATGATGTAATGCCCTTCTTTATCCCTGATAACTTTCCTTACTTTGAAGTCTTCTCTTTCTGAAATTAATATAGCTGCTCTTGCTTTTTGATTAGTGTTAAATTAACATGGTATATTTTTATCCATTCATTTACTTTTTATCTATATGTGTCTATATTTAAAGTGGGTTTCTTGAAGACAACATGTAGTTGATAAACAAGTTTTTAAATGTCAGAAATGTATATTAAATTCACCCATATCTTACTTGAAGTTAGGTTTAAAATTATGTGACTATATGAAAAAATATACACGAGTATATCTTAGGTATTCACTTTTGAAATATATACTCATAGTAATTTGTTTTTAATTTTTATTTATTCAGAGTTATCTATAAACTTATGGCATCAACAAGTGAAGGAATCAGAGTACAAGCTCTCAAGGCAATGGGCTATTTTTTAAAACACCTGGCCCCAAAGTGAGTATGCATGAAATCTAAAATGGACTGTTGTATATTACATATTTATTTTATAAATCTTGGGAATAGTATTTACGTTCTGTGGTTCCCCTCGTCTATCTTTTATTTATTTTTATTCATAAAATGCTATATAAATTTAATCCCATTTCTACACGTTAAAAATGAAGTAGGGAGCAAGAGTATATTGTTTATGTTTTTATGTAAATTTTCCTTTTTTGTTGTTTATTGTAAGAATACATTTGTATAAGTTGAATTCTAGGTAAATCTAGGTAGGAACTTCATTTCAGGTGGCTTGATCATTATTTGCTTTTTACTATAAAGCTAACATAGTAACCTGGTTATTTGTCACATACTGTGTTCTTCTGTATGTGTAACTAAAACTGAAACTTCCATGTTTCCTTTTGTCTTAGCTGAATACAGATATTCATGTCCTACCTATCGTTCCTTATACCAGAAATGGACACCACCAAATTTGTCCAAAGTGAACAATTTTGGTGGTAGAAAAGTATTGGTAAACTTGTAATCTTTATTTTGAATCCAGCTGGCTGACTGTAAATAAAGTTTCATTGGAACACAGCCGCAATCATTTATTTGCTTATTATCTATGGCTGTTTATACATTATAACAGCAGTGTTGATTTGTTACTACAGAGAACATATGGTCCACAAAAACTAAAATATATGATATCCGGTCATTTGCAGAAAACATTTGATAAACCCAGGGGTAGAATTAAGTTTGTGATCCTTCAGTTTCTAAAGTTTTGCTTGGAAGTTTAATTTAGTATTGATATATTTATCTTTACAGTATTCGTTTAAAAATTCTCTTGCATGTCTTCTACCTTTTCTTCCACATTGTTTTTCTACTTTACTTCGTCGGCTTTAGATTATTATTTAAGGTAGAGCTTAGCTCATGGCTAATGGAGAGAAGCAGCTAGTTAATAAATAATTGTTTTGAAGATTTTGGTGACAGTTTTTGCTGTGCTGTGGCATAGCCAGTCATATTTTTTTAAAACTTTAATTGTGCCTATGTATTTGTAGTTTGTATTTCTCTATTAAAGATTTTGTGGCCTTATAAGTTCTAGGTCTAAGAAAATTGGGGCATTATTGAGTTGGAATTTGTTAATAATGTGAAAAACATTTTTGTGTCTCCTTCATCAGCATGCATACTAAATAGTGAATAATAAAACTCTGCATTTGATTTTCTTTTTTCTATGTAATTGCAGAAGAAAAGCTGAAGTCATGCTTGGACATGGATTGTTTTCATTGCTAGCTGAAAGACTCATGCTTCAGACAAATTTAATCACAATGACCACATATAATGTCCTATTTGAGGTAGGAATGTAGTTAGAATTTAATCTTCCTAATTTCTTATGAAAATACCTGTATAATTGAGTTGGTAGTGTCTAGATGAAATAAGAACATTTAGGTTTGATGTACGATTTTGAAACTAGCTATATAAAGGAAATGTGGCTGCATCTTAATAAATCTATTATTCGGTGAATTTCTAAACAGTGTGGACATCTCTGTTTAAGTATTTTCTCCATTGTATTGGC
Organism: Delphinus delphis; assembly: GCF_949987515.2. Lineage (NCBI taxonomy): Eukaryota > Metazoa > Chordata > Mammalia > Artiodactyla > Delphinidae > Delphinus > Delphinus delphis. Next base: position 30,065,039 of record NC_082687.1, on the reverse strand, counting down.
TGTTTGATGTCTCTCTTTTTTTAAAAAAAATATTTATTTATTTATTCTTGGCCGTGTTGGGTCTTCGTTGCTGCATGTGGGCTGTCTCTAGTTGCAGCGAGCGGGGCCTACTCTTTGTTGCGGTGCGCAGGCTTCTCATTGCAGTGGCTTCTCTTGTTGCAGAGCATGGGGTCTAGGTGTGTGGGCTTCAGTAGTTGTGGCACGTGGCCTCAGTAGTTGTGGCTCACGGGCTCTAGAGTGCAGACTCAGTAGTTGTGGTGCATGGGCTTAGTTGCACCTCAGCATGTGGGATCTTCCCGGCCCAGGGCTTGAACCCATGTCCCCTGCATTGGCAGGCAGATTCTTAAGCACTGTGCCACCAGGGAAGTCCCGATGTCTCATTTTATAATCAAGTAAAAGTAGAGTTACAATGTTGAAATTATTTATTCCATGTAATGCAAGAGATATTTAGCATGACAGTACTGGACTGTATACTTAATGTTGTTTAGTGTTGTACTTAAAGTTCATAAATAGTGATGGTAATACAGTGATTATGCTAATACAATCTATTGTTTCATTTCTGTAGATTCTTATAGAACAGATTTGTACTCAGGTGATACATAAACAGCATCCAGATCCTGATTCTTCAGTTAAGATACAAAATCCTCGTATGTATTTAACATACTTCTATTTATTTTTTTGATATTTGCTTTTTGTTTTTCCACCTTTATTGTAATATAATTGACATAGAACATTGTGTACTTTTAAGATGTACAATCTGATAACTTGATATATGTATATGTTGTGAAGTGATTACCACAGTAAGGTTAGTTAACACATCCATCACTTCACACAGTTATTTTTTGTGTGTTACGTGTAGTGAAAACTTTTAAGATCGACTCCCTTAGCAACTTTCAGATACATAATATGGTATAGTTAACTGTGGTCTCCAGGTTATACATTACATACACAGAGCTTATTCACCTTATAACTGGAAGTTTGTACTCTTTGAGCACCTTCTCCCATTTCTCCCACTGCCTTCCTTTTTATACTGTTATAAGTAGATTTTGCTACTAAAAAGGAAAATCACTGAAGAACCTGAAGTTGGTATTGTTGAAAACACATTGTTCAAATAATATTTCATTATAGGCATTAATATAATACTAGTTTTATTTGTGTTTGATGTTGAATATAACTTCACATTGGCTTTAGGTTATGTGGAAATGTTTATATAGAGGTTTTGAAGAATTATATGCATAAGATCTTGGGTTTTTAATGTATGTTCAGATTTTTGGTAAAGTTTTGATTGCACTATTTAGTGATGTCAGGCTAAGTTACATGGACCATGGAGGTAGCTTTCATCTTAAATTACTGTCAAGTTAAGAATACCAAGTTTGGAATTGAAAAATTTCCATCTTCTTTATTGTTTATGCACTTAGTCTTGGTTACCAGTCTTTTCTTTTGATATTTAGAGTTCTTAAACACTTATAAAATGTGTACATTTCTCATCTTTTTAAGATTATTGATATTAAAATAACTGTAGAGTTTCAAAATTTAATTACTTTTTGTGTGGTGAGTTATGGTCATGTTTGTGGTACTCTATTTCAGTACTAATTTTAAAAACACATGTCACATGGTTAATTTTTCTCAGCCTTTAGGGAGATGTGGTGTCATTATTTTAGAGAGTAAAAAAGGAAAATACCTTTATTTTATTATTTTTAAAATATTTATTTATTTATTTGGCGGCAACCGAGTCTTAGTTGCGGCACACGGAATCTTCATTGCGGCGTGTGGAATGTTTTAGTTGGCATGTGGCATCTTTAGTTGCGGCATGCAACATCTTTTAGTTGTGGCATGCAGGATCTAGTTCCCTGATCAGGGATCGAACCCAGGCCCCCTGCATTGGCAGTGCAGAGTCTTAACTGCTGGACCACCAGGGAAGTCCCAAAAATACCTTGATTTTATATATATAATATAAAATGTATTTTATGTAGCTATGGAAAAATGACTTACTGAAGTAAGAATTTTAAAATATATTATCTATGTAATATACTGGCAGAAAAGATAGGCAGTGTAATGTGTTTAAAAACATAGGACGTCTAGCTTTTCAATCTTGTCTACATGTCTTAATAGTTATGTAATTTTGGGGTAAATTAATTAATTTAGGTGTTCCTTAGTTTTCTTGTCTCTAAAATGGGGATAATAATAGTATCAACCTATCATTGTATAAGGATTAAATGTATTAATACCTGTGTTTTCTTAAATATTTTGTCTCACAATAGTATATCCTCAAAATTAGTGGCTATTATCGTCATTATCATTATTATGATTATCATCATTGTAATCATTGTGCAGGTAGAGAAAATTTGAATTTGTCATTTGAAGAGTTCAGAAATTGCTCCTAAAATATCATTAAATTTATGGTAAAAGTACCTTCATATCTGATATTTTGAACTTGTTGCTTCAGAATCACCAAAAACCTTGGCAAAGTGCTGGTTTAGAAATCCTCAATTTTTAATTGGGTAAAACTTTGACATATTATTGAATTTTAAATTCAGGGTTATAGCTGGTTTTGTTTCTTTAAAGTTCCGTATCTCAGTATTAAAAGAATTTCTTTTCTTAAAGTTAGTACTAGAAATTTATACAGCATTATATTTAAGACCATTACGGTAGCAGTTTTATTTGTTCGGGGTGTTAAATAAGTTTTAATTTCCTTTTGATATTTTTGTATCTAATTTTAGATTTAGAATTATGGAAGGAAATCTTGATAGCTTTTAAAATTCACAATGATAAAGGAAAGAGTATGTGCATAGTATAGATTTTGTTGAAGAAGCTGAGAATTTATTCTCTTTTTTCTGAGATTTTGATTATATACAGATATTTTTAAGGTCAGTTTTACTAACTGGCAGAGATAAGGGAGAGGTGTCTGCAATTTTACCATCATTTAATTGTTTACAATTTAATTTCATTTATTATAACCTTTTAAAATTTAGCTTTACACATTCTAATGACAAAATTTAAAAATCCCTTTCTTGTTTATGGATGTTTTCTATGTATTGTCAGTCTTGGCTGCAGGTGATTTTTTTTTTTATAACACAGAAGAGGATGTTTTCAGTAGACATTTATGTCAGGGAAATGAAAGAAATTAAAATATACTGATGATATTACATTATGAATTTTTTGTAATGTTTTGTTTTTTACTAGTTTATGAATTGTCTTACAGAGATACTAAAAGTAATTGCAACCCTACTTCGAAATTCTCCCCAGTGCCCAGAGAGCATGGAAGTTCGCAGAGCCTTTCTTTCTGACATGATTAAACTTTTTAATAACAGCAGAGAAAATAGAAGGTAAGCAGGATCAGAAAGCATTTATTTGCAATATTCAAGTCTAGCTTTGAATAATCCCATTTTTTCTAAGAAAAATTGCTTTAAATACATGAAATGAATTTTCTATATGCTTTTTTCATTAAGGTATACAAGTAATGTACACAGTTAATTGAGCTTTCAATACCACACTGTTTGTTTTCGATGCATAATAAAGGTGGTTGTTTTGTTTATTTTGTTTTAAACTTTTACATTTTTAGAATTCTTTCAGGTGATTTATTTTTTTAAGTAATTCCAAGTCCTCTTACAATTTTCAGGAGCTTGCTACAGTGTTCTGTGTGGCAAGAGTGGATGCTTTCTCTCTGCTATTTTAATCCTAAGAATTCAGATGAGCAAAAGATAACAGAAATGGTATATGCCATATTCCGAATCCTACTTTACCATGCAATCAAATATGAGTGGGGTGGCTGGCGTGTGTGGGTAGACACTTTATCAATCACACATTCAAAGGTAAGTTTTTTAAAATGAAAGTGTATTTTAGCATTTTAAATGTCTGTAATTTTGAGTTTTATTCTTCAACAAAATTTTATATACTTAAAATCAAGGAAAAAACAAAATTTTATATACTTAAAATCACGGAAAAAAGGCAGATTATTCTCTGGAAATGCAGTGAAGTGAACAACTAAAAAAGGGAATAACTAAAAAGAAATATAAAATATTTCCAACTTCTTCTCTATCAAAATAGTTTTGTTCCAAATGTCATTTTCATGCGTGCTTAAGTTGATAAAGTGAAACCTTATAACACAGCATGAAGGAATTTATATTTTCAAGTAGCCATTTTCAAGATATGGTTCTCTGAAATTTGTAGTATTTTGAAGCTTTTTGAACACAAGGTGGCGCACAATATTCAAAGATGAGAAGTTATTTTAGTAGTATAAGGTGGTTGACTAAACAGAAAAAGCTCTGGCTAATTTTGCCTTTGCTCATGTCGCAGTCAGTTAAAGAACTGGTTTAGAAGAATCACTAATCTTTCTCTTTTTTTAAACTTAAGCCAGTGTTAGTTATTTATGTATAGCTTTTGTTTAAAAATATTAATGAAATGTCCGAGACATACAAAAAAGTATAAGGAATAATGTACCTACCAGTGTTTATGGAATTGGGTTCCCTATCCCAATTGCTTTGTCTACCATTTTCAACCCCTCTCTCTTCTTCCACTCACCTGAATTTGGTGTTTTCATTATTTCTATGTCTTATTTATGTTTTAACTATAGAAACACACAGACACACAGACAACACACTAAAGAATTTTATTTTTCATGTGTATACTTAATATGAATGGTATTGTATTAAATGCATTTTCCTGCAACTTTCTGTTTTTACTTATCATTGTTTGAGATTCATCCATATTGACCAATGTAGTTGGTCAATTTTCTCAATTGTATGTATTCCATGGTATGACTTTATCTGCTTACCAGTTGATGAGCATTTTTGATGCGTTTTGTATATATTGGGAAGTTTCTCTCTATATATGTTCCTAGAAGTGGAATTGATGATTTGTAGGGTGCAGATGTTAAACATTACAAGGTAATGCAATTCCTTTTCCAAAGTGGTATATCAGTTTACATTCTTGCCAGCAATGTATAAATTCTCATGGCTTCATATCACCTTATCACTTGTTATGGCTAGAGCTTAAAAAATTTTGCAAATTTGATGAATTTTAAATGCTGTGTTTCCATAATACTAATTTTCATTTTTTTGTTGTTTTGTGGGAGTTCTTCATGTATTCTTGGTCTTAATCCTTTGCTACCTATATTGTTTATGAATGTCTTCTGTCAATTTGTTGCTTGTCTGTTTATGTTTGGAGTTTTATGTTTGTGTCTTCTGAGGAAATTTTACATTTCAAATAATTAATGTAGTAAAATTTATTAGTTTCTATTATGGTTTATGGTTTTTATATCTTGTTTAAGAACTCTTTCTATATGTACACAGAAGGAATATAGTTAACAAATAAATATTAATTATAAATTGACTAGAAGGATAAAGAACAGAATTGATAAATTTGGTATATCTTTAAATGTTTTATTGACTGTCATAGCTATTACTCTGGAATATTTTGCCATTCTATTGGAATATATTGTCATTTCCTAAATATATGTTTTTGGGTGTTTGAATAACTTTTAGCTATTTGTAAGTACGTAAGAGTTATTCATTCTTCTTCCTCCTTCTTCAGTGAGAGGAAGGTGCGTTATTATCATAAGGATTTACAAAGATATCTTAGATTGGAAGATACTACTCTACAGATTTATGTTTGAGAATAATCCAGTGCTAAATAAGGCAAAGATGTGATTTTCTAAAATGGCTTTGTTTTAGTCACTGCATTTTTAAGCTGACCAGTTTTAAGCTGACCCCCTAAGGCAGGGTTCAGCCAAGCATGGCCTGAGGGCCAAATCTGGCCTGGCCTGTTTCTGTAAATAAATTTTTATTGAAATACAGCCACCTGTATTTATTTATGTATTTTCTAAGACTGCTTTCATGTTAAAAGCTTTGAGTATTTGTGACAGAGACTCTTTGGCTCCCAAGCCTAAAATATTTACTATTTGGCACTTCACAGAAATGCTTTGCCACCTTTTGTCTAACTTACTTTAGTTTGTGCTGATGCCCAGCTATTCTGGTTTCGGTTGTAGTGGGCTACTGCAGTCTGAACTGATTTTCTGCTGGTATTATTTTTTCCCTTTACAAGAGATAATGAGAAAAACGGTTGAGTTTTGGTTTCACATAATTTGGATTGGACTTCAGGTATATCTGGGAGAATTCTCAGTTAGGGAAGTGCCCATATAAATTAGATTTAAAAAAATTTCTACATATTCTATGTTAATTCAGCACTTTTGTGTACACTCCAGTTTGTCGTGTCCTTAGGAAGAATGGCGAAAGGAATGTAACCTTTAGAGCAGTAATTCTTGAAGTACAGCCTGAAGACCTTGGGAGCCCAGGAGACCATTTCAGGGAGTGGTGAGGGCCTCCTTTTCCAGCTACGTATCTAGTTAGAGGATGGATTTTTTTCATGTACTGCAACCAAAACTATATAATACAACAGATTGAATACAAAAACATATATTAGAATGTAGCCATCTTCTATTAAACCAGAATTGAAAGAGATTTGCAAAAATATGAAATAATAGCGTTCTTCTCATTATTATTATTGTTTTGAAAAAGTCATTTTTCAAAAAATATCTTATTTATATTAACATATACTGGGTTTATTGCTTTTTTGAAATGAATTAATATTTGTAGAATTTCGTAGTTTTAATTTCTAATATGGTAGCTAGTAATAGACATACCCCATATAAGTAAAGATTTTCGGGAGGTACCAGTACTTTGGATCCTGAGACTAAAATGCTTGAGAACTGAAATGATAGGCTATTTAGGTCCAATAGCCTAGTCTCGTCCACAAAACAAAAGAGTCAGACTTGGAGAAATCTCAGGCACCTTTGAGCTATTGAGCATTTATGGCTAAATATTATATCCAGTCACCAGTCTATTTGTGTAAGTCATGAAGAGAACATGGGCTTTGGAGACAGGATAGTCCTGGGTTTGAATTCTGATTTATAGTCATTTTTAGTTGTGTAAACTCAGGGAAGTTGCTAAACTTTTCTTAACCATCGATGTCTAATCTAAAAATGGTAAATGTGGTAATATATGTGTATATCTGAAGTTAGGAGTTAATGAGTGAAATCACAGGAAATAGAATTAAACGACTATTTTCCTTTGTTATAGTTCTGTCATTCCTCCTGTTAATTCTTTTGTTCTCATTCTTACTGCCAGCATACTAGTTAAGGCCCTAGTCACTTCATGTTTGGTATAAATACAGCTTTTAAAATGAAGAATTAATTACATCCAAAATAATTTGCATGGCATATATGCTATGAAGTGTTATAAAGGAAACTGTGTGACTACCCAGCTTAAAAAAAGTTCTCCCTTTCTAATAACTACCCTCCTCAACCCAAATCTAATTATCATTTTGAATTAGTGTTTATTATTCCCTTCTTGAAAAAGTTAAAAGAATGTATTCCTAAATAATATAATCTCTCATTTTACCTGTTTCTGTATTTTATGAACGGGATGTCGTACTGTGTGAGCTCTTTGTTACTTATTTTTTCTCATCAAACCTTTTGTCTCTAAGATTCTTTCTTATTGTTACATGTAGCATTGCTTCATTCATTTTCACTGCTATGAATAATTCAGGTGCTCAAAGGCAAAGGTTTTAATACCCCCCTTCTCTCTCCTCTCTCTCCTTCTCCCCTAGCCTCTTTCCCCCCACTTCCTCACTCCCTCTCTTCCCCCTACTTTCTTCCTCTTCCCAATATCCAACGAATCACCACCCAACCCCCTGCATTGGCACTGACTGTGGATACCTGGTGCAGTCTGTGCTACCCTCTATCACTGCCTAGCTAGCTTGCTCCCTCTTTGCTTATTTCTCTGTTTCTTCTTTTAACCACCAACTCCTTCTTTCCCATCCCTCTCCTTCTCTTTCTTTGTTTTTCCCTCCAGTGTTCCTCCACCCTTTCTGTACCCCCTATCTTCTCTCTCCCCACCCCTCCCCAACCTCTTCTTTTTCTCTGTTTATATTTGTTTTGTCTCTGCTCCCTTCCCCCCTCTCCCCTGTCTGTTGGTCAGACCCTCCATGGGCTCTCTTACTCGTTTTCAGTCACTCTGTGTCTAGGTCTTACTCCAGTGGCCCACCTCTTTTCTTCCCCTTTCTACCTTTATGTTTCCTCTTTTTGTTCTTAACACTCCTCCCTTTTGTTTTTCCTGTCTTCTTCTAGTTGAGTACCTTCAGGTTTACTACGAAAGATAGAAAGATGAATCCGGAACAGATCTTATCCTGAAAGAAGTTACTTTCTAATACGGGAGATAATACATGTACTGAAAGACAGGGCAGGAAGGAATGTCCTAGAAGAGAGATTCACAGTGAAAGGAGAGGGCCTTTGAGAGGTTTGTAGAATGGATGTCATTTGACTACAACCTTGAAGGGTAATAAATAGGATTTGGGTACGTAGAGACTGGGGTGATGAGAATCACTGGTGGAGGAATTGGCATAAGCAGAGGTGCATAGATGATTTCCCTGAGGGAAAAGCATGTGGAATTGTTTGGTTTGCTTGGGGGTGTGTAAAGTACATGAAGAAGAGCAGTAATGTGTCATATAGGAAATGTAGACTAGTATTTATTTAAGCAAGTATGATCCTGTAATAACTCTCATATTATATTCTTGGTCAAAAGTGGCTGTTAATTGTAAGCTCTCAGCAGGGATGAAGGGTTTTATACTTCGTCATATCTCCCGTAACGGGGCATAGTGCTGAGTGCTTGGCAGTTGCATGTTAAATATTTGTTTCAGGAAGGAGGAGGAAGGACTACGCCATCATTGTTTGGGGCTATTTGGTTCCACTGTCATGTGGCGCCATGCCACCCTGTGTGTGCCTTAGTGCCTCAGTCTTCTCTTATCCACGACCCAGGAAATAGCCGTAGCAGCTGTCTTTAAATTACTTATGTCAGAATCTATGCCTGTGTCTATCTGAGTCTATGTCAGAATCACACACAGTATGTTTTAGGGATCATCTCATCAGAGGAACTTGGGATGCACATCTTCTAGTTTCTTGGACCCCACCTCAGAATCCTAATCTGAATCTCGTGGTATGTTCCTAGAAATCTGCATTTTAAAATAAGTCCTTCTTATGTACTCTAAATTTTGAGGGCCCCTCAGATTGTACAGGGAATTATTTTGACTAACTTTTATAAAATTATCCCCTTCCCACTTTCACACTAAGATGCTAATAATAATATACTCTTTAGAAAGCATAATGAAGATAGAAGAAGTCTATGTAAATTAAATATGGACCCCAGTTATGACCCCTTAATACATTTTTTATCATAAAGGAAAATGTATTTTTTCTTTCTGGGAGCATATTTTAAGGCACAGAAAATGTTAAAGGAAGAAATATAAACTACTTTTCTTATGAAGTATCTGAAATCAGTATTTTTTAGACTCAAATTTATACACAAGAAACCCAAAACAGGCTTTAAGTTTTCTGTGTGAATTTATATATATATAAAATTAGTTCATATTTTTCTTTACTCCAGTGACTTAGGGCTTTAAACAGATCTTAAAACCTTTGCAAGGAAAATAGTACTTTACGGAGAGACTTCTTTTGCCTACTTTGAGCCAAGAACCAGTCTTTGCCTCAAGTTTTAGGATTACAGTTATAAAATGGAGTAAACAGTGATTAAGTTCATGTAGAGTATTTTGTCTGAGTAAAACTACACCTGTCCCTTTTTGCTGTTAAAGTATACTTTAAAGAATAAGTGCTGAAGCTTTACTTTATGAGGGGGAAAAGAAAAACTTAAAGTTACAAGTTGCTTCTTGTGATTTTCACCTTTAATTTTAATGTTTCATAAATGTCTTTCAGTTTTATTTCTCTTTTATGAATTTTCTTCATTGATTAAAAAGCTTTTTTCTCTTTAATGAAGTTTATATAAAGTAATTAATTTGAATGTAACTATGTTAATTTTTTTTGAATTTTAATATCTTGATATCTGTTTTTAAAGTAAAATGGAAAACTTATACTCGAAAGCTCTTCAAATCAATATTTAATAAAGTTTAGGATGGAGCTGAAGTGATTGAGTAAGTAGGTGAACAATTTGTAGCATGCTGATAAAAGTTCTGTTGAAATGATTGGAACCAAATTTTTTTCTCTGAAGATATTAATTCTAAAGGTTTACAAATATTTCAACGCATATAATACTGAAATAATGTATATTTTTTCCTGTTTGCAGTCATTTAAAATCTTAGTATCACAGATTTATAACATGGTTCTTCATAAAGAACTGGTGTGTAAAAAACTAACATTGCAGAATTGGATAGCTTTTGCAGAGTTACATCAGGATACATGTAGCTGCTATAAAAAGCCAAAGAAACTCAATTGCAATTTTATTGTCCAGTTTGATAGATATCCTGCCACCTTTGTAGCAGGGAAGCTGTTTGTCACTGTATCCCTCTCCTCCAACAGCTGAACTAGGTTTTATAAGCAGTAATGGGCTCTTCTAGTGTAACTGTACTTTGTGTGTTTTCTAGATTTTTATTATTCCTCTTTTTCTTTACCTTTTTTTAATGCTTCAAATTGAACATTATCTTGAGTAATTAAATAATACTGTTTTCACTTGGTACGCTAAAATGCTTCTACTCTTTAATTGAAATTTAGATTAAGGCATTTAATATGTTCTGAATTGTAAGAACTGTCCAAAAACATTTTTTTCTAAACAATAAAACTAAAACTGTGTTTTGTCTAGGCGGCCTATATTGCCAAGGTAGAATCAATCTATGACTTAAAATAATCAACAAGTAAAAGTTTTTTTCACTTGACTTAAAGATATGATATGACTTAGATTTTTCTCCCCAGATGATAAATTTGGGGTAAAGTATTTAGTTATCTTGGATTATTTAAATTATCTTTAGATTTATTTGCTGTTAACAGTCTGATGAAATGGCTTAAACATAAATGTCAGTCATTTTGTATAAGAAGAAAGTACAGTTTAGGTTGGGCAAAAAGCATGTGGAAATCAGTTTTGTTAGAATTCGCTAAGTGGTTTCTTAAAAGTATTTTTAAAAATCACAAGGTATAAACTGGCAAATATAAACATGCATGTATTTATATGTGTGAGTTTATGGTGTCTATGTAATAAAATTAAAAGCTACGTATTCTTGTAAGAAATTTCAAGAGTTATAAAATTTTCATATTTCATGGATTGTCAGTATTTTATACTTAATTGCTAAAGTATTCGTTGGCTTCAAACTTTTTAAACAAATAGTATTTATTGTTTTTTTATTTGTACAATTATATGTGCTCATTGTAGGAAATGTGGAACCTACTGCAAATGTATACGCACAAAATCCAGAAATCACCTCTTATCCAATCACCTGTGCATGACTTAATATTTTGGTGCAAGACTTTACAGTCTTCTGTATATAAATATACACACACATATAATTATTTTCTTATAAAACTATAATACTTATGTTATTTTACAGTACTCTTTCAATTAATGATACACTTCTTACATGAATTTAATGGCTGCATATTATTAGGTATATGTATATTGCATAATATTATGGGAGAAGTAAAGTTAAGAACAAAAGCTGCAGCTTTGATGTAATGTCTGAATGCTATCAGACCACATGTAGTTCTAGGAAGGAATGATTGAATAAATGATTCAAGTTTACTTTTCATATTCTGGCATTCTCCAAAATTTTATAGGAAAAATTGGTGGAGGTGATATTTTAAAAATCTGTTGAGTTGTATTATAGTGTATTGCATATGCACTATAGTTTAATTTTCCCTTGTTTTTGAGCAGTGATGAGCCTGCGCCTGTATAACTGTCTCTTATTTTGTAGGATAAATTCCTAAGGTTCGATTAGGAGTCTGCACATGTTTTTAAAAGTTTTAGTAGGTATTGCTAAGTTGCTATCTAAAAACTTGTGTATGAATTTATATTCTAGCTTTGCACAAGAGTACCTGTCTGGATTGTTCTTAAGAAAATAAAATTGGTCAAGATTAATCTTTGTAAAAACGAAAAGATTAGTAAGTTAGTAGCTGTGTGATACTATTTTATGTCGCTGTGCTTCCTATCTTCATGTATATAAAATGAGGGTTATGCTACCTGTCTTTTTAGGGTTGCTCTGAAGATTGTCTCAATATACGCCAGATGCTTAAAATAGTGTACACTAAGCATTCTGTGTATCTCAGCTGTTGTGCAAGTATTTAAAAACATATCTGGTATTGCCCATCAAAATGAGCTTAACTTAGTATTTATTACGTGTATATTTTTAGGCATGTTGTGGAATAGGGAACAATTATTGATTAGATGGAAGTTTTCATACTTTAAAGAAGTTGGAGGGAAGAATATTTCTTTAAGTAAATTTCTTTTAAATTAATTCTAGAATGTTTCCATGTGTTAGTATGATTTATAGAGATTAAGAGAATACTAAGTTGGTTGGAAGGCTTTCTTTAAATTGCATCCTCACTTGGTGTTAATAAAGAAGTCTCATTCAAAAATCATTTTATGAAAGAGTAAAGTTTGTTTTTATATTTACTAGCATTGCTTACTAAAAGGGGTGAGCTTGAGACCAAAAGTTGCAACTTTGATGTAACATCTGAATATCAGACCACTTAAAATTCTAGGAAGAAATAATTGAGTGAATTAATTTGCTTTTCATATTCTGGATTTCTCTAAAACTCTGTTCAGAAAAATTAGTGGAGGTAATTTTTAAAAAATACATTGAAATTAATTTAAAATGTAGTTGAAGAGAACCAGAGTCAGACAATAGTTAAATTAGTAAAATTAGATTTTATTCAGGAACTCTTGTAAGAGGGGAAAAAAAGACCTGAGTGTAGAGATTGGCTTAATTCTGAATACAGCAAGGAGAAATGGGGATTTTATAGCCACGGAACAAGGTAGGAATGGGGGGAAGGGCTTCAGTAGATGGAAATTTAATAAGAGGAAACATGTGGGATGGGGGAGATTCTGGTTAACCGGACTTCAACAGGATTCTTGCTGAAGACAGGCCAGGCTGATTAGATATCACCTGGGAGATGGTGGGGAATGAGGAACTGATCAGATGTCAGTGTGAACAGATATTGAGGATGGGGGATTCTCTCTAAACTGACCTAGGATTCTTGCTGAAACTCAGAGCTGTAGGTCTGACGAGGACAGAGGGCCCAGGTGAGACGAGGATTCAGAGCAACCTTACTAAAATTTGGTTCCGGAGAGAGTGTTTGTCAATGTAAACAAAAATACAATTGTATTACTTTTACATTTGTTTTTTTCCCTTCCTTGGCAGTTTGTATATAGGTATGTCCCATTTTTTGTTTTTCATTATTTTTTTTTGTAGTGGGTTTATTTTAAGCTACATATAAGTGGAATAGTAGGATTTACAAGTCAAATTCATTAGAAAATAACTTTGTAATTTGTCTGTGTTAAATCACAGAGTTGCCTTCTAAAAAGAATTTTTATTTATTTATTTGGCTGCGTTGCCTTTTAAGCAGTGAATAAATAAAGCTTGCCCTTACCTGTATGATAAAATTTTGATTCCTTCTCATGGTTCCCAAAGCCTTTAGTAGTCTGTTACCTCCTTGCCATTGACACTGCTTACACTATTTTTATTGCTCGTCACTCCTAGAAATGCTTTAATGTTACTGCTTTACCAAATAACTTCAGTGTCTTAAATGAACCATGTTCTTTCACCATCCATTCTTACACATACCTTCTTAAATTCCTTCTGCATGGCATCTCCCCTTGCTCTTAATCCTTTTGTTTCCTCCATATGAGTAATCATTAATGAAGACCAAACTTAAATGTCAGCATCTTCTTGGTACTTCCATTTATTTCTAGGTACAATTAAGTAATTTCTGTATACTGCCAGTAGTATCTTGTATATATCTCTAAATTACACTTTCAATTACTTGAAAAGGTCTTTAAAACATTCCCAAAGGGCACACAAAAGGCATGAACAAATGGAAAAACATACTTCCTAGAATAGGAAGACTCAACATCATAAAGTTATAATAAATTAACATTTCTTTAGGTTATTTTATAAAGTTAATGAAATCCCAGGAAAATACTAATTAATCATTTTTTCTTTTGGTGGAGAAAAAACAGAGTAAACTAATTATTAAGGAAATGTAAGACAAAATAAACAAGTAAAAACATCCAGGAAGACTCTGTAAAGAACAGTGAGGGGGACTAACTCTACTGAATACTAAAATACATTACCAAATGTCAGTAATTTAAAAAATGTAGTATTGACACCTGAAGAGATAGGCTGACCAGGGGAGTAGAAGAGAAAGTCCAGAAATATACAAAGTTCCATATAAGACTTTAGTACATTATAAAGGGAAAACTTGAAGTAGTCCATAAATATTGTTGGGATAATAGAAGATTCATCTAGGGGGAAAAAAAAGTTGGAGTACGAAGAAATTTAACCTATGGATCAATGAAATGGGCTGTGATGGGGGTGGAGGGAGAAACAAAAGTACTTGAAGAAAACACAGATAATTCTTCTGTAACCTTGGAGTGTGTAAGAATTTTCCAAGTATAATTTAGAATCTAGAACCATTAAAGAGAAAAAAAAAGACTATTTTTTTTACTATATTAAAACATATAAAATCCTTTGTGACCAAAAACCAAACAATACCATAAGCAAAAGTCAAAAGGCAAATGACAAATTTGGGAAAACTGTTTAGGACCAGAGCAAAGATAACATTCCTAATATATAAAGTGCTCCTAGAAATAGATACGAAAAGACAAACGAATAGAAAAATGAATGAAAACCATGATCAAACAACCCATAGAAAACTAAGTAAAAAGTACTTTAGATTTATGAAAAGACACTTCGTAAGGGACTGTAAATTAAAACTATCCTGAGATAGTTCACTAAGATATATTAAGTGACAAAAGAAACTGTGGAACAGTGTGTATAGTGGATATTAGTGAGTTAAAAAAGTGGGAAAGTGAGAATTTGTATTTGTATGTATATGCACAAAAATACTCTGGAATGATACATAAGAAATTAATAACTGATTACCTGATTGTTGGGGAATTGTACAGGTGAGGACCAGTGGTGGGAGGGAGACTTTTACACTATATACTGTTTTATATTTAAATCATGTGAATTGTAGGGCTTTCCTGGTGGCGCAGTGGTTAAGAATCCACCTGCCAATGCAGGAGACACGGGTTCGAGCCCTGGTCTGGGAAGATCCCACCTGCCGCAGAGCAACTAAGCCCATGCACCACAACTACCGAGCCTGCAGCTCTAGAGCCTGCGAGCCACAACTACTGAGCCTGTGTGCCACAACTAGTGGGCCTGTGTGTCTAGAGCCTGTGCTCTGCAGCAGGAGAAGCCACCACAAGGAGAAGTCAGCACACTGCGTTGACAAAGAGTAGTCCCCGCTCACTGCAACTAGAGAAAGCCCACACACAGCAACGAAGACCCAACGCAGCCAAAAATAAATAAATAAATAAATGAAAAAAAATCATGTGAATTGTAGAGGAGAAAAACTTTTCCTTTTCCTTTTCCTGTCTTAAGGTCCCTGGCAGGACATGAAAATTAAACTAACAAAGAGAGATTATTAGGAGAAAAGCATGTGCATTTATTTAATATGTTTTACGTGAAATGGGAGTCTTCATAAGGAAGTGAAGACCCAAAGAAACAGTTAAGCCTGAGCGTTCTTGTACTAGGTTTGATGAAGGGTGGAAAGTCGTGGAAAAGCGTGGAAGGACAAAGGGTATGAACTAAGAGTAGTAAACTGGGGGAAAATCATCAAGGCCTGTTTATTCCGATTCCTCTCGGCGTACTTCTGTCTTTGAGATAAGGGTGCTCTTTTCCTCTGGGCTATAGGCACCTCTCACATAAGAAGCTTCAAGGAGAAGGGGGAGATGAGAGAGACCTTGTAGAACCTGGTGTTTCTATGATTTGCTTCGGGGAGGATGAAAAGGTCAGAGAGTCTTTTCTATACCTACTGTTTCTCAAATTCCTTCATCTTAAAATAGTGTGCCAATGTGCCATATTTTGGGGTAATGTGTTCTGAATGCAAAGTATACTACTTATTCAAAAAATGTTTTTGAGCTTATTACATGATGAGTGTATAGCGCTTATTACATATGTGACTTGTTTTCCTCACGGGATTGTTTCTCTTTGTCCTTTGTTATCGAATGTATAATGTTGTCTTCATAACTAATTATTTTAGGCAGTTTTCTTAGGATAACCTAGGCTATATGCTTCATATCCCTCCAGTCAGGTTGTATTAGGGTAGCATTTAAGTGCTTAGGTTTGACCAGAACATTTAGATTTGTAACCAGGGTACTTTGCATAAAATAGATCAGTAAATATGTGTAAGCTTATAAATATTTATAATTTGATTTTAACTGTTATATCTTTTATACCATTATTGTTGTAAGCTGTTGCAACAGAGTCTCTGTAAAATATCTCCTGTTGTGTGGTGGTGATCATTTTGAGCTATGCTTATTGATATTCCCATATGGGAAGATTCAGCAATTTTTATTTTTATTTTTTTTAATATTTGTTTATTTGGTTGCACCAGCTCTTAGTTGTGGCAGGTGGGCTCCTTAGTTGTGGCATGCGAACTCTTAGTTGCAGCATGCATGTGGGATCTAGTTCTCTGACCAGGGATTGAACCCGGGCCCCCTGCATTGGGAGCGCGGAGTCCCATCCACTTGCACCACCAGGAAAGTCCCTCAGCTATTTTCAAAGAAAAATATATCTTATTTATCAACTGTGGAAAACTTGGTAACCTAAGAATTAGAAGTTAGCATATCATATACAGCTGGTATTTCCAAAGGAAAATAACATACAATGAAAGAGATATATTTACTTCCAAAAAGAAAGCCAGTTCCTAAACCTTGCTAACATTTAAAAGTCTAAATTTTACAGGTTAAATTTTTTAATACATGGATTAATAATGTTAATCTCTTGATATATTGCATTCATCTTTTATCTCCTAATCAGTAAATTTGAATGTCAATTAAGTTGAAAGTAATGGCTGAAGAAATGTTATAGTTATTAGCTTATGAGTATCTTTAGTAGTTTATAGAAGTACTTTCCAAACATTAGAAACAGCTATAGATTAGCTATCTAGTGATTGTGAACATTAATAACTAGTCTTTTAGCTGAATAATTTAGAACAGTATCTGGTAATTAGGAATTATCAGTCACAAATACCTTTAGGAGAACGGTATCAAAAAAATAACAACAGTGATAATTACTCAGTTGCCATTTAGCTTTTCGACTATTGGAGTAAATTAAAAGGAGATTTAAAAATCAGCTTCAAAAATGTGAAAGCACTTCTAATATTCATATTTACAAAGGAAAGAGTTGGTTTGCTTAGGAAAGACAAAGCACTATTTTGGTACAGATTTGACTGCAAATCTGTTTACACAAAAGGAAATATATTCCTTGTGGCACATTAAGAATGTACTTTATGAAACTGTACATTGCTTTGAATTGAAATATGTATTATAGAAACCATCTTCTTGTGCTTGAAAAACTAATGTTAAATACTACCTTTTAACCTATCTTTTCCAATGGACAGTTGAAAGTTTGTCTGCTGGTTATGAATGTAGTTAGAATTGAGAAAGAAATATATTACACGTACCTATATTTCACCTTTAGAATGAATGGTCTCTTATCAAATGGTTGAAAGACTAACTATGATGACAGTCATGGAAGTTGTAACTTAAGTGAATACTAGTAAGAGCATCATGGAAACAAATCTTTAAGAGAGAGTTTGTGATAGCAAAAATATGTATCTTCTGTTGGCCCTGAAGGGGACATGAAAATCCAAGAGGAGTTCCTCAGATTGTTTATGATCCGCAAGAAAGATCAGTTCTATATAATTGACTATATGCTATTGCTACAGTAAGGTGTTATAAAACTTTTGTTCTATGATACCACTACGTTAGTAACCTTAATAAAAACATTAACATAAAAGTGTGAATGAATTTTTTTAGGACTCTTACCATTTTCACATTTTTTTCTGTTAAGTTTGTATCCTATTACCTAATAAGAAAAAAAAAATATATATAGTAGTATTTAGATGTAAGCTTTGGAAATGTCCATTAAATCCCTGTTGTACACCATTTTAGGATGATGATTGACATTCATCATAAAAATACATTGGGCAGGTATAGTCATAGGATTTTGAAATTTTACTGTACTGTTTTAACATCCTGGATAAGTTTTATAGTGGCAGTAATGTAGGTTCTAACTCTTCAGTTTCAAGTCTGTTTTATTCATTCTTCAAAACAGTGCTCTTTAGTATAGGAGCATACTTGGTTTTGAAATGGATTGCAGTGTTTTTGCTGACAACTTTCTTTTGTGATAGTTATATTAGTTGAACTAGGGAGGTGGCAGTCCCCCCTCACATTAGGAGTATCACTTGGTCTTGTCATAGGATGAAAACTTATCCTTACTCTACTAATTATCCAATGTCTCAGTTTATTTGGATTTATTTTTAATTTCAATCACTAAAAGTTTTAATTTTTTATTCGCATTCTGCTGCTTCAAACTTTGTTGATTTTTACTTATGTGTTTTTCCAGACATTTGCAATGATTCTGTCTGTTTCTATCACTTTGTACTTTGTGATGTTGGCTCAGAATACACTTACATTGTTAAAACATTTGTGATTCTTTTCACTTAATGCCCCTGTTTCATCTTTCATTATTATTATTATTTATAAATTTACTTATTTATTTTATTTTTTGCTGCGTTGGGTCTTCATTGCTGTGCACGGGCTTTCTTTAGTTGCAGCGAGCAGGGGCTACTCTTTGTTGTGCTGCTTGGGCTTCTCATTGTGGTGGCTTCTCTTGTTGTGGAGCCCAGGCTCTAGGGCATGTGGGCCTCAGTAGCTGTGGCACGTGGGCTCAGTAGTTGTGGCGCACGGACTTAGTTGCTCTGTGGCATGTGGGATCTACCCGGACCAGGGCTCGAACCCATGTCCCCTGCATTGGCAGGCAGATTCTTAACCACTGCGCCACCAGGGAAGTCCTCATCTTTCATTATTTAAATGTAATTGATTCAGTCTTATTTCCACATGTCTGTGATCATCCAGAATTATTCTGAGTAGTTTTTCGGATGTTCAGAGGTTATATCTTGGAGCCAAGCACATAAGCTGAAACTCTCACTGAGACAGGAGACAGGGCACCATCATTCTTGATGTTCATGTTTGAAAGAATGTCTCCAGTGCCCCCAGGAAAGATATCCTAGGGATGCTAAACTAGAAAGAGGCTTATTATCTTTTAAAAAGATTTACATACGTCTCCAGTTACCAGAGAAAGTATTTCCAACTTGAGGTTTTCTAAAGGAAATGCTAAAAGAGGAGACAGGGAGTTTTCTTTCCCTTTTTGCACCAGGGAAAATTTAAAATATGAAATCTTCTAGATCTGTATTTACCCTTGTACTACCCATTTTAGAGAGGAAAAATATGAGCAGCAGAGAAGTCAAGTGACTAGTATAGAATCACATAAGAGAGATGAAAAACGTGTTTAAGAGTTAGATGAGGAGCTCTCCCAGGTAGTAGAACCAAAAGACAAAGGGATGAAAAATAGAGAAATGGTAAGAAAATTAGAGGACCAATCAGTGCAATCTCAAAAAATAGAAATCCCGGAAAGGGAGAACAGGGGTAAAAGCGGGGAAGAAGGTGTAAAGTATTCAAGAAAATTTCCCAGAACCAACGGATATTTGTTACTAGACTGGAAGGGCCCAGTGGGTATATTTAGCACAGTGGATCAGAATAGACCGGTTGCAAGAATCATTGTGGAATTTCAAAGCACTAGGAACAAGAGAGGACTTTATAAAATTTCACGAAAAAGAACAAAATAAGTCGTATGAAGTATCAGGAATCAGAAAGATCTCACACTTCCCAACAGTAAGCACAGAAGTAAGAAGGCAGTGAAGAAATACCTTTCATATTCTGGAGGTAAATGTTTTCCGACCTACAATTTTATCTGACTTTTAAGTATGAAGGTAGAATAAATTTACTTTTAGGTCTCAAAAATTTCAAGCAGACTGGAGGATATACCGCATCAAAAGGAGAGAATAAAACAAAGAGGAAGATATGGGATATAGGAAACAGGAGAAAGATGAAGGGGATCTCCAAGACTGTAGTGAAGGGAGGTCCCAGAATGGCAGCTGTGTAGCAGACATATGACTGTCCATCAAAACTGGAATAGTTTGACTTAAGATACAGATATAGGGGGAGCTATTATTATTAAAATGCCAGATGCCTTTGTAACATCTTTTTAAAGCCTGAGGACAAATTACCCACATGAGATGGGCTCATGTTCTCATGACTACTTGTCTTCACCATGTGTTGATTAGTTCCTGTTCTCTCTAGTCCTGCTGCCTGGATCACCTGAAGATTCTCACTTCACCCCTCAAAAATGTGGTCTGCTTTGTTCTCCTTCTGAGAGTAGAATAGTGAGCTTAGAATTGGACAATACAATATAAAATAGTTTTCTTCTTGGACCTTACTTATGCCAAATACCCACTACCTGGCCCCCACTAGGCCTCATAGATTCTCTTATCCTGTATATTTCCCAGTGTTTCCTAATGACCTTGCCTATAGACTTCCCCAAAATAGCCTTATATATCCTCTTAGAGAAGCTGGAGCCGGCTCCAATACACAGATTCTGTGTAGCTTGTCTTCTCCTTGGAGCCTTTCTTTGTTGTGGCAATATTGGCCTTTCTTTTACAAAACTAGCTGGGTTTATGGTATACTTAGCTTCTTAGTTTTTAGGTAGTAAAACTATTAAAAAAACAAGTAGAAAACAGTTAATAGAAATGCCAGGATACTGATTTCCTCTTGATAGGGGTGGGGAGATTGGGAGCACAGTTGGGGATGGGCACATAGGGGAATTGTGAGGTAGTAATAGTGTTCTGTTTCTTGATGTGGGTAACATGGGATTAAAAAATTACTCTTTAACCTGTACCTATAGATTGTATATATTCATGTTTATTAATACATTTTATAATAAAAATTTTAAAAATCCTTAATTTGAATAAAATCAAACCCAATGATTATTCAAAACTAAACTCATTCTATAAGACTGTTGTATTATACATTACATGTGTATCAGAATAAAATTCAGTCTTTAACATAGTCTGTACTGCTCTCTAATCATGATCTAGCCAATGGCTGCATCTTTGACTTTATCACCTACAGTCTCTGTGTGCTGGGTTCTTATTGTTTCTCAAACGTACGGAGCTTATTTTGGCTCCAGGGCCTTTGCATTTGTTCTTCCTTCGGCCTGAAAGTCTTTTCATTACATGATATTCATGTAACTTGCTCTCTCACTTTATTCTTGTCTCTGTTCAAACATAACATCTCCAGAGACCTTTCCCAGTTACCCTAGTAAAACATACCCTCCCATCTAGACTGTCATCTTCAGTTATTCTCTATCTCCTTTTTTTCTTCAAACCTCTTACTATTACTTGACATTATCTTATATATTTACATGTTTATTTTTCATCTACTCCATTAGGGTATAAGCACCATGAAGGTAGGAACATTTTGTTTTTCATCACACAGTGTCTGGCATACTGTAGATGTTCAGTAAAGTTTTCTTGAATGAATAAATGAGGAATTGGTCAATTAAAATAAAGAACATCGTTCAAAGAAGATATCAGCCTTCTGGGTGTAAAAGAAATTGATATTTTGTTAATGTCATTGTGCCATTTTACTCTTTAGTGTTGCATACATGCATTTCATTTTGAAATATTCAAAAAAGTTCCCCACATATTTAAAATTAGGAAAATGTTTATTTCCTAAACATTCTTATCTTTAGCTATACCACATTATGGCAAGAATGTACTGCATATGTAATGAGCAAAGGCTAGTTAATAGCTATGGAAGGAACTGTGTACATTGTGCATTATTTATAATTTTGTTTGCCTTGCATCCACGTGGATACACATCTGTGATTCAAAAAGGCCTGTGAATCTTTGGGCATGAAAAATCATCTTTTCTTTTTTTGTTATCATCTACCATCCTCCTATACTAGGGCTCAATAAAGGTTTGTTGACTAAAAGGTTCAATTTACTATATATGTTATAATAATATAGGTTACATAAACAAACAATTCCAGCATTGATAAACGATAATTATGCTTATACCTTCTGCATGTATTATACTTTTATTTTTTTGAGAGGTGTTGCCATTGAAATTCACTAGCAGCAGTCACATAATGGTGGCTATAAGATAATGATGCTTGATGAGATAAGAAATTCATAAACCTTTTGACATTGAAAATCACAGCACTGTCTTTCATACTTTAACCGTAAAAGTTTTCCATTTATTTGGGTAAAAGTCTAATAAGCATGATATGAGGATGTTCACAGTGCTGAATACATAGTAATCTCTTACATACAGCATACAAGTGGAATGAATGGTTGTGTGGATGGATGAACTGGAACTTTCAGACCATTTGTGATCAGTTCAACTTTGAAAATTATGGTTGACCTTAGGGAAAGAGTTGGATCTTTTCATTTCATTGCTAAAAGAATTTATATTCTTTAGCTTAGTAAGTAAGAGAAAGTTTTAGTAGCTTAATAAATATATAGAGAGCTGCTATAATATATATAATATCTAAGTGTGTGATTTGCATCATATATGAAGTGAACATAATTGATATTTTTTATCTCTGCTGAGAATAAATCATGGGGAGATGGGTTTTCATTGCATTTGAAACAATATATTACGTAGTGCACAAAGCACTTCCCAATGGTACATACTTAGATCCTGGTACAAGTTATAGAAGTCAGTAGAATATAATGTACTCTTTTCCTACATTATATGTCTTTAAGAATAGGTTAAATAACTATATTCTTGTTATTGTTTGATGCCATGCTACCTGTTAGCATTAAGATTAGCTATAAGTTTTTGACTGTTTAGATTTTTGTGATTGACTTACCTTTTGTTTATCATTCTGTAAATAAAGATATTATAGGAAAACTGTCTTACTGCATTATATAAACCATATATTTGAAAAATTAAATATTTTTATGTTCTGTATGCTCTGTTCTTTCTTTTTTTTGCATGTTTTGACTGCTTGTATGTTTTTCATGTAGGTCACTTTTGAAATACATAAAGAAAACCTTGCCAATATATTTAGGGAACACCAGGGAAAAGTTGATGAAGAAATAGGGCAGTGTTCTTCAAGTCCAATTCAAGCAGTCTCTGGCATTAGCAGGGATGTTAATGTTTCAGTAGGATCCCAGCAATCAGATACAAAGGATTCTCCTCCTTCTTCTCATATCACCAGAACTAGTGATGAAAAGTCAAGCATTGGGAAGACAAGTTCAGTAGAATCTGCATCCATTGTTGAACTGCAAACTCACAATACATCTAATGAAGAAAGGACAACTGTGCAAGAAAATCAGGAGTTACTGGATGAAGTCCCTTTAGAAGCAACACTGAAAAATGAAACAACTAATGCAGAGAGTTTAGAAGGATCTTCTGACATAATAGAAGCTGTGACTGTTTCCTCTGATTCTTTTAAAACAACTGGCAAAGATATAATGACTGTCAATGAAGTAACTGCTTCCATAAGTTCTCCTTCAGAAGAGGATGCTTCAGAGGTGCCAGAATTATTGGATAAGTCTGTAGTAGAGGAAGAAGAAGATGATGATTATGTAGAACTGAAGGTAGAAAGTATTCCTACTGAGGAAGCCAGTCTACCTACAGAGCTCCAAGATAACAGTTTGTCTCCAGCTGCTTCTGAAGCCAATGAAAGAATGGACATGTTTAGTAATGACCACAAGTTAATATTTCAAGAGGAACAACCTGTAGGTAAGAAACAAACTGACACTGAAACTCGAGATCCTAAAGATTCTGAAGTCTTGACTATGACAGCATCAGGGTCTTCAGCTACCTCACCAGGAACTACTGCTTCCCAAGCAACTGTTCAATCAGATGTTGGTCAGATGCTGGAGGTAGGGGAGAAGACTAACCTCACCGGAGAAACCAAACTACATAGTGATTCTAATAGTAGTACCTTCGAGTCTCCTACTACTTCTGAGCAGAGGATTGCTAAGTTGGATGCTTCCAGTGTTGCTACAGATACTGAGAGATTGGAATTGAAGGCCACTACAAACATGGAAGCATCTCAGCGTCATCAGCCTGTGCTTGAGGTGATTATATTTATTATCTTCTTGAAGTGTATTTGCATTGAGTTGAAATAGGACAAGTGTATAGACTTAGATTTTATTTTATTTTATTTTGGAATTGGTTCATAACCTATTTGCAATTACATAAATGAGTGAATGTGAAGATTATTATCTTTAGCACAGGGTTTGGCTTTCAGTATGAGTTTGTTAAATGGCAGCTTTTATTATTATTTTCACCACAGTATCATCAAAAGTTACTACTTTCAAGTTTCAGTGTTAGTGTATTTTTAGCTTATAAAGCAAACATTGGAAATACTTTTACCCTTTATTTGATGACCCAGTCATAGTTAGGACGTTAGTTTTTAAGCAGAATCTAGGACTACCTTCCTGCAAAACCACCTGCCAGTGTATGATTTTAGATACAAAGTATGTGGTTTAAAATTGTTCCATGAGGTCTGTTTACTTTTTTAAGAGACAGGAGACTTTGTGCGATCCAGAGACACAGCTTTCTTCCTTACCAGTGTCTCAGAGAGATTCATGACATCACTGTGGGTGCATGTTGTCATTTCCCACTTTAATCAACTCTTACTTCTCCTCCTCCAACTCTTTTTTTTTTTTTTTTTTTTTTTTGCGGTACGCGGGCCTCCTACTGCTGTGGCCTCTCCCGTTGCAGAGCACAGGCTCCGGACGCGCATTGTTTTTTCTTAATTCTAGACAATTTATAATCCAGCTATGGCTTTTCTTTTATGTCAGTGTTCAAAACCAAAAGCTTCTTGATTCCTTTATAAAATGTTGCATTCGCTGGTGATAATACTAACATGGTTCCTGGCCAGTTACTGCTGCGTTGTGCTGATTTCGCATTTTTTACATCTTTGCTTTAAATGTATTAATGTTATTACTCATTGATAATTTTTCTCTGATTTAGTCCCTTAGTATCTTAAAATGTATTTGTTAGATGAATTACATAGAAGCTATTAAGTTATTAATGTCTACCTTTGAAGTTGAACTGATTTTATTCTTTTTAACTTTCTCTATTAGATGTCAAGGCAACAGGAGCAGCCAGGGCAGGGAACAGCACCAGATGCAGTTAATGGACAAAGGAGGAATTCCAGATCTATGTTCCGTATTCCAGAGTTCAGATGGTCTCAAGTGCATCAGCGTTTGCTCACTGATCTATTATTTTCAATAGAAACAGACATACAGATGTGGAGAAGGTTTGTCCATATGTTTATTATAGAAGATGTATATAAATTTTAGTGTTTGTTTTCAAAGAAATTTATATAGTTGACATTTTGCAATTAATTTCAGTCATTTGCTTAAAAAGTAGGTTATAACTTATTTCTGTGGTAGGGTTTTATTGAATTAATGTTTATTCTCATATAAATGAGGTACCATATTTAGAGTATAAAAACTTGAAAATTTTTCTTTTAAAAAATTTGCTGTGTACTTTACAGCATATAATATAGCATATAATTTGCCTGAATGTAGGTCTACTGACTGGGTTTATTTCTAGAAATAGTAAAAAAAAGAAAATTGGGATTTATGTAAAACATCTAATTTTCCATTGTATTTTTAGTATAAAGAGTCTGTGTATTTCAGATTATCCTCCATTGTATGATTTATGATTTTAAAAGTGCCTAATGTGTTTATTGTTATTTGTATACTACTCTTATTCTGTTTAAGGACATTTCATGGCATTGTCTAAGAAAACGTTATTAGAAAAATCGTTTTTAATAGCACATTTAGCACCATTTACCTCTTAGTTTTTGCCACTTCTTAATTTTGGTCCTAGTTAAGGATAATTTAGTTCAACTTTTATATTAAGTGTAAGATGAATAGTGTTAACATTTCAGCACTGAAAAAGGGCATGTGTAGTAACTGCTGATATGGAATGGTCTACATCTTCTAAGGAAGTATACACCCTCCTCCAAAATGCCTGCCGCATCATTATCTTTCCTCAGCTTTCAAGATGAAGCAAAAGCACCTTCTTATCCTCCCTCCCCTCAAGTAGGCAAACTGTGATTTCCTTTTTTTAGCTTTATCAGTAAACATCATTTATCTTTGGACAGCCATTCAACAAAGACAGTAATGGACTTCGTGAATAGCAGTGATAATGTCATCTTTGTACACAACACAATTCATCTCATCTCTCAAGTGATGGACAATATGGTCATGGCTTGCGGGGGTATACTGCCATTGCTTTCAGCTGCTACATCAGCTACAGTAAGGACTTAACTACTATATAAAGTTGGTGTGAAAACATGACTTATGCATTCTTATTGATTAAAACTTGAATGTGATTGTTACTATGCATCATAGGTTCTGTAATTCAAAAGCAACAGAATCCTTTTATAATTACTTGAAAGGACCTTAGAATCTGTTCCAGGAATGAAGGGACTAAAAAGAATGTTTAATTATTAGGGATGAATGAGTTAGTGAAGAATATGACTGACAGTGTTTCACCTGTATGTATGCTTTTTTTTTAGATGAAATGATAAGGAAATCCCTCTGTTGAAGTAGATTTGTGAAAGCCTGGCTTTTTGTAAAATTTAGAGATCTGTGGACTGTATCTCATAAAATTGGATTTTTATCAGAACATAAATGTAAATGTCAAACTTTATTCCTTACAGCATGAACTGGAGAATATTGAACCTACTCAAGGCCTTTCAATAGAAGCCTCTGTGACATTTTTGCAGAGACTAATCAGCCTTGTGGATGTTCTTATATTTGCAAGTTCTCTTGGCTTTACTGAAATTGAAGCTGAAAAAAATATGTCATCTGGAGGAATTCTGCGGCAGTGTCTCCGACTGGGTGAGCTGTTAAAACCCATTACTTAGGAATTTACTTAAAAAATTTTCAGTGATCCAGACGTATTAAATTGAACATTTTCTTTTTCCTGTTGGTGGGAAAAAGTGTGCTAGGCAATTTGTCTTATGCTACTTTTTAGCCTCCAAAGAGTGAAGGACTGTGTATGTACTGGCTATAGTAGTACTTGTGAAGGTAATAGAGGAGGAGGACGTGTTTTGAAAATTCTGCATTGATTCTGGTCAGCATTACTTCTTCTCCGCCCACCCCCAACCCCCCAATCTCTTTTTGCTTTAAAGTAGTGCTTCTTAAATTTTAAGATGATTCATACACATGGATCACCAAAGGATCTTGTTGAAATGCTGATTAGATTGTATAGGTCTGGGATGAGACCTAAAATTGCCTTTCTACGAGGTAATGCTGATGCTGCTTCTCTTAACAAACACACTTGAGTAGCAAGGTTCTAAACTAGCATCATTCAAGTATAGCCTTTATCCAAATAAGCTGTGATAATTTGTTAAAGCAGTTAGTGAGATTATTAAATCTCTGTTCTTCTCCTGGAGGCAGTTCTTCCTTAGGTGAAAGTTAAAGTAAATTAAATGAAGTTTTAGTGATATCTGAACTTCCTTAGGTGAAGAAGAAAATTTTTTCTCTATGCAGAAGGTGTCCTGTATCTAGTCATAAATACTGAGACTTTGTTAATGATTTGCTTATTAAATGGAGAGAAGTAGGTGGAGAAACGGGTACCAAAAAATGGAAGCAAAATCTTTAGGAACCATGGCCATATGAAGACTAATTAGAAATAAGGCACCTATGAAAATATAATACCAACAGTGGAAAATCTAATTAGTTAATGAAGTATTTCCCCATATTTAGCAAGAATATCCGTTACTTAAACAGATGTACTTACATTTTTTTTGGTACAATAATTATTTTTACTCAAAATGCTATTCAAAGTACTTTTAAACTTAGGATGCTCTAAAGGACTTGGTATACTATTTTTAGGGAGTTTTAAAAAAATTTTAATTGAGAGAGATTGAAACGGTAAGCACAACAAAACAGAAGCTATCATTTATTGACTACTGTCATATGTCATTGCTGATTTTCACGAGTCACCAATCATTTTCTTCCAGCCATTCATTCATTTGTATTTTCTTCCTTTTTTTCATGAGGAAAATTGAGATCAAAGAAATTAGGAAATTTGCCAAAAATTTAAAAGCTATAAATTGGTAGAGCTGGAATTTGAATATAGTTTAACTAATGTTCCTACTCTTTCTGTTATAAGATACACCCTTAAACTTTATATCAGTAATATAATTAAAATATTTAGAACCCATTGCTTTTGTATATGCCATTTTTAAAACCTTTCCACTTTCCTAAAAAGAGTGCACTTTTGGAATTGAAAGTACAAGACTACACTAGCAGTGCTTCACTATACTCAAGAAGTATTAGATTCAGAAGCTAGGGGAATACCGTATCTCCCTCATTTTCATAACTGTAGAAGAAAATAAGGAAATAATTCAGTGTACTCCAGCACCACATGTTCTCCTTGTTCAGGATCACTTAATAGAGTATGGTAAGCTTGGTAAACAGTCCAAATGTTTTTGTTTTTTTTTAAAAAAATAAGTAATTAATTTATGGCTGCGTTGGGTCTTCGTTGCTGCGTGCAGGCTTTTCTCTAGTTGTGGTGAGTGGGGGCTACTCTTCGACGCAGTGCGCAGGCTTCTCATGGTGATGGCTTCTCTTGTTGCAGGCTCTAGGCTTCAGTTGTTGTGGCAGGCAGGTTCTAGAGCGCAGGCTCAGTAGTTGTGGCGCATGGGCTTAGTTGCTCCGTGGCATGTGGGATCTTCCCAGGGCTTGAACCTGCGTCCCCTGCATTGGCAGGCAGATTCTTAACCACTGTGCCACCAGGGAAGTCCCAGTCCATATGTTTTGATCACTGGTCTCCTCACTCCTGTTTTCCTGAAGTTGGGGTTGAGAATGTAGGATGGCAACGGTAAGAAGAAACTGTGCTACTGAGATTGATTGATACTAGGCATTCAAATGTAGTTTTTAACTTTGTAATGCAGACCCAAACTTGATTTTATGCAATGTGTGACGAAAGTAGTGGAAGAGTTATTTTCCTGGGCCTGACTCCAAATTTGACAGAGTTGTATTCCATATTCTCTCTCCCTCCCTTCTTCACTGTGTTCGTTCCCTTTTCCCAACTGTTGTTGCTCTCTTTCAGCACCTTTCTCAATACTTTCCCTTTTCAATTCTGTGTGTGCTAGCCATATGATAGTCTGGTGACAGTTAAGGTCGTTATCACTTAAGTTTGCTATTTAGTTCCTGATTTGCTCTCTCACTCTTGTTGAGACAAATACCTTCAGTGCTACCAAATTGGTTGGGAATTGAGATGATTACATGATATCAATCAATTCATAGTCAATTGTGTATTACCTAATTTATTACTTAAAATTCGAAATTAATTTCTAAATAACTTGAGTTAATTGCCTAAGTGAGATGTTTAGAGAGGTAATTTTAGACTGTATATTAATCACAATCTCTTTTTTGTCCCCCGCCTTTTAAACAGTTTTAATGAAAGCCAGTAAAAGGTAGATTCTATAAATATTCCTTTTAATGCTCTACCCTCTCTCAGTCTCTATTAATATCATGCTGTAATGATAAAAATTTTAAGAAAAACGTGCAAGTTTCTAGTTTAACTATTGTACTTTAATGAAGGTAATAGAAGGTTATTTTACCCTGGACTAGTTGATGGCAATGTGATTTACTTTCTACTTTCTTTTTTTTTTTTTTTTTTTTTTTTTGCGGTATGCGGGCCTCTCACTGTTGTGGCCTCTCCCGTGTGGAGCACAGGCTCCGGACACGCAGGCTCAGCGTCCATGTCTCACGGGCCCAGCCGCTCAGCGGCATGTGGGATCTTCCCAGACCGGGGCACAAACCCACGTCCCCTGCATCGGCAGGCGGACTCTCAACCACTGCGCCACCAGGGAAGCCCGCTTTCTACTTTCTTACACCTTCAAAAAAAGTTCTTTTCTTCCCTATCTTTTCCTCCATAGAAGATTATTTCAAGTAGCTTATGTGAGACCTAAGAAACAGTACAGTGTTTATTAAGGTTCCTGAACTGATTCTCTTTTAGCAGTGGGCCCTAACAGAGTAGCTAACAAAGTCAGAAAACAAACAGTGGGTGATAAAGCCCAGGGATATTTTAGAAATTTGCTGAAGGTAATGTTTCAAATCTTATGTAACTCGTATAGGTGAGTTTCGTCAGTCTCATAATCTTAAATATAATTTTTTTCTTGCCCAATTTTTTCCTTAAAATAAATTACAGTGTGTGCAGTGGCCGTAAGGAATTGCTTAGAGTGTCAACAGCATTCACAGCTGAGAACTAAAGGCAAAGCAGGGAAAGTCCAGAAAACAACACACGGCCTGATTCCCATGGGGAAATCTGCAGCAAAGGTAAGCATACAGAATAATTAATTAAATAAAAAAGCATTCTCTCATTTTACGATTAAGATCTTAAATTTATTTGTTCATTTCAACATAAAGTTAAATAAATTTGACAGAGGTCCTAAAATAGTTATTTTAGCCTGTGGACATAACCTTCAAATATTTGTGTTTAAGTATACAGTAAAGATTTGCTTATACTTAATCTTGTCTGCTTTTCCAAATGTTTACTTTCCTTGTGTCCATGATACCTTTTCCTTCAAGTATGTCAATTTGTGTTTCACGTACTCGGTGAAACGGTGAGTTAGCATGCAGTTTCTTTTTTCCTTCATGACTCCCTTCTACATCCCCCACCCCCATCCTGACACCCAAAAAAAAGAAGACAGAAAGAAGTAGGAAAATAAACTGGGAAAAACAACATTATAGCCTATGGAATACTGTTTATTTTTTAAAATGTCTGTGTAATGTATATATTTATATTTTTTTGTCTTAAATAGAGTCCGGTGGATATTGTAACTGGTGGTATATCTCCAGTAAGAGATTTTGACAGGCTTCTACAAGACATGGATATTAATCGACTTAGGGCAGTTGTCTTCAGAGACATAGTAAGTTACAGTATTTCTTTTACATATTCTCTTAGCTGATACATATTTCCTCTGAGGCCCAAAGTATTGAGAGTGAACACTCTTTGTGATATAAAATAGTCAGGTAGAAATAAGAAGGCCTAGATACCAGTTCTCTTGACAATGATTTTAGAATATTAGAATCTTAAAAATAATGTTTATATAAATGGAGCTAATATATCAGAGTATTGCTACCAAAAAGAAAAACACATTATTACATAGTAAGCATTGTAAGTGCTTCATATGTTCTTATTCATTCCAACAACTTCTTGATTTGTGTACTTTGTAATTCCCATTTCATGAATGAGGAATTTGAAGCACAGAGAGCTTGGGTAACTTGTTCAAGCTAATGGAGCTGGTAAATGATAGGATTCTAACTCCAGAATCTGTGCTCTGAAAGTTTTATATGATATAAAAATACACGATGAAATGTCGGGAGTGGTGTTTTAAATTTTTGAAAGATGAAAAATAGTTTCGTTTTAGCTAATTTTGATATATAATATGGCAGAATTTCATGTAGGAATTGTAAAGTCATATAAAAAAAGTATAATCATTAATATTTATTGAACACTTACTGTGTGTTTAGTACTAGCTGCTCTATATTACGTATACATTTTTTAAAAATAAACTTTATAACTTGAATTTTTAACTTTCCCTTCTCTTTCTCCAGTGTTTTAGTCCTCTTTTGATTCTTCACTAAGCTTTATACAAGTATACAATTTGTTAAAAGTAGTTATAGGTAATAATTACTAGCTATAACTAATAGTTTATTTTGTATTAAGCATATAACTGGATGATTTATATGTATTACCTCATTTAATTCACAGAATAATCCTATGAGAAAGATAGCAGTATTAGCTTAAATAGTCTGCTTAAAATCCTACAAGTAGTGAGAGGTAGAAGTGGATTAAGGACCTAGGGAGTCTGATTCTTGAAACTTTGATCTTAACCATTGTACTATAATGCCTCCCTGGATCTCAATTTTTTGCTTTTTGGTAGCTGTTATTATTCCTTTAATGAAGAAACCATTACTTTTGCTTTTTAGAACCCACTGACTGTGGTCCACTTTAGAACCAAATATTGCTGCTTCCTTCTCTCCCCATTCTCTTTCCTTGAGCAGTTGTTGAGTCTATTGCCCCGTAACTTTGTATTTCCTAGAATGAAGTTTCAAAATCTAGAATAGATGATGTAACTCTTTGGCTTAAAAAATTCTCTAATGGAAATGCAAACCAAAACTACAGTGAGGTAGCACCTCACAGTGGTCAGAATGGCCATCATCAAAAAATCTACAAACAATAAATGCTGGAGAGGGTGTGGAGAAAAGGGTAACCTCCTGCACTGTTAGTGGGAATGTAAATTGATACAGCCACTATAGAGAGCAGTATGGAAGTTCCTCAAAAAACTAAAAATAGAACTACCATACAACCCAGCAATCCCACTACTGGGCATATACCCTGAGAAAACCATAATTCAAAAAGAGTCATGTACCACAATGTTCATTGCAGCACTATTTACAATAGGAAGGACATGGAAGCAACCTAAGTGTCCATTGACAGATGAATGGATAAAGCAGATGTTGCACATATATACAATGGAATATTACTCAGCCATAAAAAGAAACGAAATTGAGTTATTTGTAATGAGGTGGATGGACGTAGAGTCTGTCATACAGAGTGAAGTAAGTCAGAAAGAGAAAAGCAAACACTGTATGCTAACACATATATATGGAATCTGAAAAAAAAAAAAAAGGTTCTAATGAACCTAGGGGTAGAACAGGAATAAAAATGCAGACATAGAGCATGGACTTGAGGACACAGGGATGGGGAAGGGTAAGCTGGGATGAAGTGAGAGAGTAGTATTGATATATATATACACTACCAAATGTAAAATAGATAGGTAGTGGGAAGCAGCTGCATAGCACAGGGAGATCAGCTTGGTGCTTTGTGACCATTTAGAGGGGTGGGAAAGGGAGGGCAGGAGGGAGACGCAAGAGGGAGGGGATATGGGGAAATATGTATACATATAGCTGTATATGTTATACAGTAGATTCACTTTGTCATACAGTAGAAACTAACACAACATTGTAAAGCAACTATACTCCAATAAAGATGTTTTTTAAAAAAAAGTTCTCTAATGGCTTCCCATAGCACTTAAAGTGAAATCACAGCTCCTCACCCTGGCTCTGAATGATTCGGCTCTTTGGCACTTTCTGATTGGTTATTATATCACGATATTTGGACAGAGAAAGAGTGTCTCCTGTGTCTACCGTGTTCATTTCTGAAAGTAACAAATTAATTTTTTTGGTAATTATAGAAGTTATATAATCACCTTGCAAGAATTTTAGAAAAGAGAAAAGACCATGTTTCCCAAACTACATCCCAGAGCCTCTCTAGCATAAGCAAACTTTGAAGAAAAAGGAAATGACCTAAGACTGGGGATATAAATAAATTATTACCTTGAGGTTAAAAGCTAAGGTTTTTAATCAGTCTAATCTGAGTTCAAATTTGCTTTTTCATTTACTGTATGCCCTTAGGTAAATTACTTAACTTCTCTAGGCCTCATCTTACTTAAATGGGTTAATGAATATAGCACAGTGCCTGACTCACAGTAAGTATTCAATAAATGACAGCTACAATTGAAAGTAAATTTGTTTTAGGAGTTAGGACTTAAACATAAGGATCTATGGGATATTTTTTATTTGGGCACAAATCAGGCATACACTGTAAACTTCATACTGTAGTTAGTAAACACTGAACATATTAATGGGCTAAATAAAGATTAGATAGGTGTAAATAATTTATAAAAGATTAAGCAGGGCTCCCCTGGTGGGGCGCAGTGGTTGAGAGTCCGCCTGCCAATGCAGGGGACACGGGTTCGTGCCCCAGTCTGGGAAGATCCCACATGCCGCGGAGCAGCTAGGCCTGTAAGCCATGGCCGCTGAGCCTGCGTGTCTGGAGTTTGTCCTTTTCTTTCTGGCAGACACTATATTTTCAATTGTGGACACTTGAGTCTGTATTATTTTAAAATACTCTTGAGAATTTCTTTGGCATCCAGTTCTGTATGTGATAATGTTACTTTAAAAAATCTTGAATGCCTGTCTTTTAGGAAAACTGTTATTCTGATTTTTTAAAACATTTTAATTCTTATGGTTGGAAGCAAAAATAGTTGTTCACATATAATGATAATTGCTGTTTGATTAACCTTACAAAGTATATTAGGACATATCTCTTCAGATTTAGTTACTTAATTTAAAAAAACAAGCCAGCTTCTCTCTTTTCATGTTTCACAAGCATAAAACCTAATATTTACAGGCATTTTTCCAAGAGTATTTGCCTAATCTTTGCTCAGGTGAATTCATTACTATTTTCTGTGTATATTAAAAGATTTGTGAACATGTTTTCTATTTGAATGTTGTCATGTAAAGTAAGATTCAAACATGTTATTTAATAGTGGCTTGATCAACTCCTTTTATTTTTCCCCAGGAGGACAGCAAACAAGCACAGTTTTTAGCCTTGGCAGTTGTATACTTTATCTCTGTTCTTATGGTCTCGAAGTACAGAGACATTTTGGAACCCCAAAATGAAAGGCATAGCCAGTCTTTTAAGGAAACTGGTAGTGAAAGCGGGAATTTATCACTCCCTGGTAAGTTTCTGTATTTTATTATCTGGCATCCAAAGTTCAAGTAAAACATTACCTACTTATGATAGTTAAAATATTGATTCTGGAATTTATGTATAAAGTGAGAGTATGTATTTATTTTTACTAATAACCAAATATTTTAAGTACCATTGCAATTGGGAGATGGTTTCTGTTCGTTAAGTGAGCCATCTATTTGAAAGATGAGAAAACGTTATTCTTTTTTTAAAAAAAATAAATAAATTTATTTATTTATTTTTGGCTGCTTTGGTTCTTCGTTGCTGCGTGCGGGCTTTCTCTAGTTGTGACAAGCAGGGCTACTCTTTGTTGTGGTGCGTGGGTTCTCACTGTGGTGACTTCTCTTTTTTTTTTTTTTTTTTTTTTGCGGTATGCGGGCCTCTCACTGTTGTGGCCTCTCCCATTGTGGAGCACAGGCTCGGGACACACAGGTTCAGTGGCCATGGCTCACGGGCCCAGCCGCTCTGCGGCATGTGGGATCTTCCCGGACCGGGGCAAGAACCTGTGTCCCCTGCATCGGCAGGTGGACTCTCAACCACTGCGCCACCAGGGAAGCCCGCGGTGACTTCTCTTGTTGCAGAACATGGGCTCTAGGCCTGCGGCCTTCAGTAGTTGTGGCTCGCGGGCTCTAGAGCGCAGATTCAGTAGTTGCGGTGCATGGGCTTAGCTGCTCTGTGGCATGTGGGATCTTCCCGGACCAGGGCTCGAACCTGTGTCCCCTGCATTGGCAGGCGGATTCTTAACCACTGAGCCACCACAGAAGCCCGAGAATATGTTATTCTTTACAAATAAAATATTAGACATTTTTGTTTAACTCCACATTTGTTGTAAAGAATAAATAACATATTTTCTTATGAGACAGATTTGTTAACAAATAACTATAATAATTGGAGTTATAAAATTAGCTGCCAGTTATAGGGAAAGTTATAAAATTAGCTGCCAGTTATAGAGAAGCAGGTATTGTAGTTATAGAAGTAGCTGTTACCCAACAGGGGTGGTTTATTTATCCAATCAGTATTCATTCCGTACCTCCTAGGTTCTTGTTCATTATTAATGAACAAAAGAAAAAAAAAGTCTGCCTTCCTGGAGCTTGAATTCTAGTGAGAGGAAGTAGAAAATAAGTACATTTAATAAATAAATTGTATAGTATTGATTATTTTAGAAGGTGTTAAGTCCTAAGAAAAGAAAAATTGAATGGGGAAAATTATCAGGAATGACCAGGAGAAAGGGGGTATTTCACTCTAAGGAGAAAGGGATTTTCACTCTAAGGAGAATGAGAAATTATTGGAGGGTTTTGAGTACAGGAGTTAGAATTGATATATGTTTTTTAAAGTAACACTTTTAAGAATACACCCTACGGGGCAAGAAAAACCAATGTTTTAGTTATGTACTGCTGTGTTACATGTTACCTCAAAGCTAAAACTCACAAAACTCACTGTTTTAGTCTTGTTATCATGATTCCATGAATTTGATTCAGATAAGTCGCAGTGGTAATGATTCATCCCTGCTATGATTCAGTGGTAATGATTCAACCCCTGTTGTTTGCTGGGGTTGGAAAATCCGAAATGGCTTTTCTCCTCATTAATCTAGTGCCTCAGCTAGAATGGCTCCAAGAGCTAGGGCTGAATGACTGAAATGGCTAAGCTGGGGTTGTATGTGTGGGGCCTTGCTACTTGTTCTCAGATGAATTTCCAACCAGGTAGCCAGATTGTTTATAGAGGTGTTCAGAGATTCTGAGAATGTACAGATTGCCAGATCTTAAGCTTGGGCACAGAACTGGCCCACTTCTACCACATTCGGTTGGTTGCAGTGAGTCAGGCCCAGCCCAGACTCAACAACTTCTCAAGGGGGTGAATACCAGGAAGCACGGCCAATAGAACCATTAATGTCACAGCCTTAACATAGCCAGTTAGGAGGATATTGCAATAACCTAGGCAAGAGGTAATTTTGGGGATGGACTAGGGTGGTAGCTGTAGGGCTAGTGAGAAGCAGTCAGATTCTGGATATATTTTGATAGTGAGAAAACAGGATTTTAAAATATTTGCTGTGGATATGCAAAAGATGGAAGGTAGTCAAGAATGATTATAAGGTGCACTTGGATAGACTGAAGGTGAAACATACTAAAGGAAGAAGATAAGAAATTCAGTTTCCAACATGTTGAGTTTGTGATGTCTTTTAGACATATAAAAGAAGATGCAGAGTAGGCAGTTATATATAAGTCTGAATTTTATTTATTTGTGTAGTTATTTATTGAAATAGTGGTATTTAAAACTTTGAGAGTTAATGAGACCACTAAGGAAATAAATGTTGATAGAGAAGATAAAAGGATTAAGAACTGAGTACTAAGTCCCTTCAAGTTAAGAAATCCAGGAGAAAAAGAAGTGAAGGAGGTAAGGAAGGAACAACAGTAAGGTAGTAGATGAAAAACCAGAAGAGCATCGTGTCCTGTAAGCCAAGTGAAAAAAGTATTGTCACGTTGGAGAGAATAATCAGTTGCTGCTGCTATGTCAAGTGCTGTTAGGACTGAGAACTGACCATTGGATTTAGCAAGATGGAGCATTTTTGTTGGAATGGAGTGAACACCTGATTGGGGGGAATGAAAATCAAGTAGAAAAGGTGATGCTCCCTGTTGAACTAGATTTTAAGGACCATTGAATTATTCAGTTATTTAGGAGTGGTAACAAGTGTTCTAGCAGTAGAAACCATGATTGAGGTAGAGGTAATTATTGGTGTTGTAAAGTATTATGTGTTATGCCATGAGTAGCAGGAGATAAAGCTGGAGTTGAATAGTCATCTGAAAAATACTTATTGACTACCTACTACTTGCCAGGCATTGTTGTAGGCCCAGGCATTGTCATAGGTGCTGGAGATGAAGTGTTAAAGAACGTACATTCCCTGCCCTGATAAAGTTTACAACTTAGCCGACTCATATTATTGAAGAACCTTGTACTTTATCCTAAGGATTTTGGACTTTTTCTTATAGGCCAATGGCTTTCAACCTTGTGTTGCTACCCATTGGTATGTCATATTCAGTTTGGGGTTTTCTAAGATATTTTGTTATTATTTATTATTATTATTATTATTTTATTAAACCATCTAATTATTTACTGAGTACATTTTATAGATTATTTAATTTGTTTTTTACCTTTTAGAACATGCTGTATATTTCATAATTTAAAATAATTAGGACTGAGTGTACCTTTTTAAAATGAGTTGTAAATTTTTTAATTCATACTTTTCTTCTTTTTCTGGGTAAGATGGAGAAAACTCACCAGCAGCATTCAGTCCATTAACTCCAGCATCCATGGAAGAATCTGAAAGTGCATCATCTGCTCGAAGGAGGGACTCAGGCATTGGGGAAGAAATGGCTACTGGTTTAGGAAGCAATGTGGACGTAGCTCCTCCTGTAGCACCTCCAAGTGTCAGTGCAGGCCCAGATGCCATCAGTGAGGTGCTGTGCACTCTTTCTTCAGAAGTCAGTAAATCTCAGGAGACCAAAAGTGATGGAGAAAATGAATTGGATAACAAGGCTGCACCATCAGTTCCCGTTTCAAAAAATATCAATGTGAAGGACATTCTCCGAAGCTTGGTTAACATACCAGGAGATGGAGTCACAGTGGATCCTGCCCTTCTGCCACCAGCCTGCCTTGGAGCTCTTGGTGATCTATCTGTTGAGCAGCCTGTGCAGTTCAGATCTTTTGACAGGTACTGTAAATAGTCTTTAGATATATAAATATAAGGATTTAAATATATAAATTATAAGGATTTAAAGGTTATAAATATATAAATTTATAAATATATAAATTTATTGGAGTATAGTTGCTTTACAATGTTGTGTTAGTGTATACTGTACAGCAAAGTGAATCAACTATAGGTATACATATATCCCCTCTTTTTTGGATTTCCTTCTCATTTAGGTCAGCACTGAGTAGAGTTCCCTGTGCTATACAGTAGGTTCTCATTAGTTTATAAATATATAAATTATAAGGATTTAAAGGTTAAACAAGAATTTAACTTTGTTAAATTTTGTAGCTTCAACATTAAAAAGGGATGTTTTGATATAGTTTTAAAAATTATAAGGATATTTTGTTGTATGGTTTGTATATCATTTCAAATTTTTATTTATCAACATAATTATTAAGATTGTTTAAGAATAATTTTAATATTACATTGGCAAGTTGTATATTAAATAATTTTTTTCTTCGTTTGTTACAACTTAAAAATCACCTATATTTACAAATGGTTACCTTTCATTCCCCTGCTGTCAGTACTGTGCCAGCCTTTGTGAAAAAAGGTGGGAATCTGTGGATTCCGACAGATTGAGGAATTCAACAAAGTGTTCAGAGTCTTGACAGCTTGAGAAAGCTAACTATAGATTCCTGACTTTGTTGGTTCTGCTGTCCTAAGAAACCTTTGGCCAATTTGCTTGAAAATTTTCTTTATATTAAATTTTCTGAAATTCTGCCTGTAAGACATGTATGTATGAGAGTTGTTAAGCATATTCTTTTTCAAAAATCAATATTTTTATCTGAAAACAAGCTCTGCCTTATAGAAAAGTTGCCAGTTAAAAGAAATTTTATTTTTCCTGAATCTGTTGAGGGAAAATTGATACAGTACTACACGCCTTTTGAATATTTTATTGTCTATTTTCTACATAACCACAATACATTCATCAAAATAAGGAAATTAACATTGATATAATATTAATACTACCGTCAAATCTCGAAACACCTTTCAAGTTTCACTAATTTTCTCGGTAATGCTCTTTATAGTAAAAGGATTGAATTCAGACTTATGTGTTGTATTTTGTTGTGTCTCTTTATCCTCCTTCAATTTGGAAGAACAGTTCTTTAGTCTTTCCTTAAATTTAATGACCTCGACACTTCAGAAGATGAGAGCCCAGCTGTTTTGTATAATGTCCCTCCGTTTAGATTTGTCTAATTAGTGTCCTGGGGATTAGATTCAAGCTAAAGCATCTTTGGAAGTAATATCACAGAAGTGATGCTATTTCTTCCTGTTGTATTCTAACAAGTGGCACATGGTTTTATCTCATTACTGGTGATACTCATTCTGATCATTTATAGAAATGGTATTTTCCGGGTTTCTCCACTGTTAAGATACTCCCTGGGAAGAGGGGTTTAGAAACTGTTACCCTCCTCATCAAATGAATTCAGTACATTCATCATATGACCTTACGGTTTCATACTTTATAGGATGAATTATAATATTATTGTTATTGTTTATATTGATGCTCAGATTGTCTCTGATTTGGCCAGTGGGATTTCCTTCCAGTTGGCTTCTGTTTTCTTTTGGTATATCCTCATCATAATTTTCTTCTGTCTGGTTATTTCTTTGTGTCTCCTGTTCTCTGTATTTCATCTCATCTCCTAGTTTTCTACTTCAGACCTGCTGGCACATTAGATATCCAAGCTGGTTAAAATTATTTATATAATTAATATGCTCTGAAAGAACACAGGGAATATATAATTTTAATGGAAAATCTTTTTGCCATCATCCTCTATCATCTTACTCCCTCTGCCTCTGTTTAAAGATTAGGTCAATGTCGTGGAATGATGAGATTGACAGAGTCTAAATTCCAGGTAAATAGCATATTGGTATATGTCTAATGTGACATTATAGATATAGTGGCTGCTAGATTCAGATGTCTTTTTCTTTTTTATTAGGCTTTATAATATAAGAGTTAGAATATTGACTCTAGAAATGAGATGAAACTGTTTGAGTTCTGGCTCTGTTACTTACTAATGAATTTGGACAAATTACCTCATCCTCCTGAGCCTCAATTCCCTTATCCTTACACTGTGCAATACTATACAGCTATTAAAGAGAAAAAGAGCAGAACAATATGTACTGGTGTGAAATGGTATTGAAGATATATTAATCTATAACACTTAGCATGAAGAAATCCAGAAGTTTAAAAGATGATACCTAGTCTTAATGAGGGTATGAAGAAACACTTTTATTTTGTTGAGAGGGCATATTGGTACAATTTATCTGAGGGAAAATTGGCAGTTAATTAAAATTTAAAATATGTAAACCTAATTATATAAGCTTATACAGAAGATATATGCAAGTATAAAATGTTTTCTTTCTGCAAGAGGAATTTCAAAGTTAAGCTAATACCTATTGAGCTTTTACCCTGTGAAGGTGTATTAAAGTGCATTTTTTAGATAGATAGGTAGGTAGGTGGATAGATAGATACTGTTTTTATTCTTACTTTACAGATGATGAAACCTGAGGCACAGGGAAAGTAAATAAATGCTTTAAGCTTTTGCGCTAATAAATGGTGGAGCTAAAATTTAAGCCATGGCCAGTGGACTCTAAATCCTGTCATTTGGCTATGCTATGCAAACGTAGTTGCCAATTTATTAAGAATTGGTTACATGTGTTGTTTCCTATGAATATAGTAAATACTATGCAGCCACTAATGAGAGAAAAGCACAACTGATGTATTGATGTAAAATGATATTGAAGATATATTATTAAGTGGGAAAAGCAGAGTACAGTTTAGTTTGGAATTTATGATCTTTTGAAAAAATAGATACATATGTTCCCATATGCTTCAAAAAATTTATAACAAACTGCAATGGCTATATTTTGAGGGTGAGAAGAGGTGTAAATGATTAGGTTTTTTTCTGATATTCACAATTTTTATGAATTTGTTTAAATTTGTATTAGTCTTAGATTGAATAGTGAGAATAACTTAAGGGTGGAGTTTTACATTTAATAAATCTTACTAATATACTCAAAGTTGTTTCCTTATAAATTCCCTGAATTTCATGTATTTTGGGATTTATTTCTTTTTAAATAGCATAGAAATTGTCTATGCCTTAGTGATACCTTCAGTGTGTAGGTTACAAACTTATTTAGGAAACTGTGCACAGGGAATACATTTTAAAGGGGTTTATTGAAACAAGAAACAAAGGGGAATTTTGGTGATAGCATTTTTCAGGAGGTTATTTGGAACTTACATGTCTGGTATGCATTTAACATACTATCTGATGGCAAGCAAACTGCTCTGTTATTACCCCCTCTTTTTCTTAGCAAGAGACACCTTTTGAAAAACTATTTTCATGCAGCTTTAGACCAGAGGAATATCTTTGAGAATTTCAAAGCGTCCTTCTGATCATGTATTTATCTCTGGAATGCTGTGTCAGAAATCACAACTCTCCTCATATCTTAAGAATTATCAACTTCCAAGCAATAGCTGGAACGTTTAGAGTAACAGCTACATGAGTGGAACCTTGCTGAAAGGCTGCCAGGTTGTGGGCCTTTGTGGATGGCAAGGTGTTTGTGTTCATTCCCATGCCAACATTCTTGCTCTTATCTAATTTGAAGATCCTCTCTGGTGATTAGCGGATGCCAGGGATTTATCTTGATAAAGTTCAAGGGCTTGTCTGGCTTTTCAGCTAGATCCTTAGGGACTAAAGTACTAGGCTTAAAATGCTCTTTTCTCCTTTAGTGAACTATTTGCATGTTAAAGAAAATAGCATTTATGTGAAAGTTTGTGATAATTCAAACTGATATAATTCTGAAATGGAACTTCTGAACCTTAGTGATCTGGAAGACATTGTTGCTTTATGTCATTACTCAATAAAAAGAAATCTTTAAAAAAGTATCCCTAGTTCAGGTAAGAAAAAAAAAGTCAAGTGTTTACACTATCTATCTCTGGAGACTTAGGAAAATTACTTCTTTCTCATCTGTAAAATGGGGATAATAATATGTAGTACTTACCTCATGGGTTGTTATAAATATAAATAATTCCCTCATAGGTTGTTATAAATATAAATAACATAATTCATATACGTCCTTAGCATAGTGCTCACAAATACTAATTATTCATTAAAGTTGGTGAGTATAAAGAAAAAAAGCAATAATATGTGAAATTTTATACTTTAATATTTGGTTTTTAATTGAAAGTTTGGAAAAATAGCTTATATAACTAAAAGACTTACCTGTCTTCCAAATTTTTTATGCCAAAAAATTTGAAGTGCTTTTTGTTAAAATTGATGGCTGATATTAAAAATTCAGTAATTTGTTTCTTGAAAATTAACAAGGATTTCAATTTGTCTTTTAAATGGAAACTTAAGCTGTAGCCTGAGAACAATGGCATTTTATTAAAACTTTAAGACATGCTTTACTAGTTTAGATTTACACTTTCATACATGATAAATATGATAGCTTAAAGACCCCCCCCGTATTGAAGATTTTAGTCTTGTACACAGAAATTTTATAATTTAAAAATAGTAAAAACAGTTGGAATGAAAATATCCTGAAATCTGCCTACTGCTTAATGTCCTTTTAAGGGAATCTTTGTTACTGAATTTTCTTTGTTTTTATGTGGCCCAAAGCTAAAGTATTAGTATGTTACTTCTTCAGTGATGATTTGAATCAGTCATTGAATTTGGACATTGATTAATTTTATTTTTCTATTATGTACTAAGTACATAGCGGGGCTAAAGAATGCAACTTTTCCATTTCTGAGCAGATATATTTTTGTATTTTAGTAGTAGTAGTAGTACATATTTAATATCTTGGAAATCTTTATTACCATTGCTTATAGATGATTATAATATAGAATTACCTTTAAATGTTAATATGATTGTGGTGATGGTTACACAATTCTATGAACATTCTAAAAACCATTTAATTGTATACTGTATATGAATAAATTGTATGGAATGTGAATTATATCTCAATAAAATGTAAAGGTCAGTATGAGGAAACAGTTCAAATTAGAGGCTCTTGTTTAGATAAACCCAGAATTGTGGGACAGTTCTGCCATTTACCTTGGCAAGTTACTTTACCTTTCTGAGGTTCACTTTTTAAATTTTCTTAAATGGAGGTAATTTGTATGTTAGGATTGTTTTGTGAATTGAGTAATAATTCTTGGCATATTGTCAGTGCTTAATCGTAGCATTCATTAATAATTTATTAAGTTTATATAATAGGATCATGTAGAAGCACAAAGAATAGTGGACTCTGACTTGGCAATCTGGGGAGGCTTACCTTTGACCAAGGTTTTGAAAGGTGAGAAGGAAGTTAGCTGGCAAGCAGGACTAAGAGGAAGGCGTCTTGGTAGAGAAATAGCACATACAGAGGACTGGAGTTGTGAAAGCATGTACATGCTCAGTTCAAGAACCATAACAGCATATTGCAGTAGTGTGTAAGGAGTGCTAGTTAAATGTAAATTCATATAGGAAGCCACACTTCAGATGTGTCAGGAATGAGAATATGTGAAAGATACTGGACAATAAATATTTACTGAAGTGAAATAAAGTATAGCTATTATTCATGGTTGAAAACATTATTAGGGGCTTCCCTGGTGGCGCAGTGGTTGAGAGTCCGCCTGCCGATGCAGGGGACACGGGTTCGTGCCCCGGTCCGGGAGGATCCCACATGCCGCGGAGCGGCTGGGCCCGTGAGCCATGGCCACTGAGCCTGCGCGTCCGGAGCCTGTGCTCCGCAGCGGGAGAGGCCACAACGGTGAGAGGCCCGCGTACTGCAAAAAAAAACCAAACAAAAAACATTATTAATGGCAGTTGTTTAAAGGAATAGAAATGAGGTCAAGTTCTTTTGTTATCTTTTATTAACTGTACCATCTTGGACACATAGAGATTGTGCATATTATGGGACATCTGTGGTAAACATTTTTTTTTTGTTACCAGCTTTCCAACATTTTATTATGAAAATGTTCAGACATACAGAGAATTTGCAAGAATTGTACACTGAACACCCAGAGACCCACCACTGAGATTCTGCAATTAGCCTTTAACTGTTTGCTTCATCTTAGAGTTCTCCATATAGCCATCTCTCTATTCATCAGTCATTCTTATTTTTCTGATGCATTTCAGAGTAAGTCGCATACATCAGATCACTT
The DNA here is from genome assembly GCF_949987515.2 of Delphinus delphis. NCBI lineage: Eukaryota > Metazoa > Chordata > Mammalia > Artiodactyla > Delphinidae > Delphinus > Delphinus delphis. Next base: position 30,020,581 of record NC_082687.1, on the reverse strand, counting down.
CACTCAAACATTTCAGGCGCAGATCTCTAACCAGACATCAATACTGTTTTTAAGGTGAAATGTACATACAACAACAGGCATAAATTTTTAAGTATGCCATTTGATGAGTTTTGACAAATTAAACACCTGTGTAACCTAAATTTCCAATCAAGATATCATCAGTCTTGAAAGTTCCTTCATGCTCCTTCTCAGCCAATGCCTGTCTCCACCCCCCACAGGCAATTATTGTTCTATTTTTTAATTTTTAAATTTATTTTTATTTATTTTTTAAACAATAGATTAGTTTTGTCTTTTCTAGAACTTCATGTAAAAGGAAATACAAAATTTATGTTCCTCTGTATACGGCTTCCTTCACTCAACATAATGCTTTTGAGATTCATATGTGTTATGTTAATCAGTAGTTTGTATGTTTTTATTGCTGGATATTATTCCATTGTAAAAACACACCACCATATTTTTATTCATTTTTCTGCTTAAAGGATTCTGGGCTATTTCCAGTTTTTGGCTCTTATCAGTAAAGCTATCTGAATGTTATTGTACCTATTTTTTGTGGACTTCAGTTATCTGGAGGAAATTTCTAAGAGTGGAATTGCTGGTACATAGGGTAGGTTTATGGCTTAAGTTTCAAATATAGAAAAAGCAATTTCACTTTTCTAAATGTTAATTTCTATTGCTCCTATCAGTACTTGCCTATTGTATGAGTAAACTAAATCTTTCTAGTTCTTTCTTTTGTGAGCAAATGTCTAAGTAAATTCTCCATATCCCCCCCGCCCCCCCGCTGCCCCCGTCCCCCCAAAATAGGTTACTAGGAAATAGGTAGCTAGAGATTTTCTTAAACAATAGGCTTGTAAATATTTGCCCCATGGTAGGTAATATACAAATTACATTTTTTATTGTTTTCTGAATGTGCTACCAGCACACGTGTACACACACACACACACACACACACACACACACACACGCACGTGTGCACAGAGGGGGTCATCTGCTCCCCCTAAAGTCAATAATCTTCATCCGATATAAGCTACCGTGATTTAAGCACACCATTTTGGATTGAGGGCTCAGGTGGCTGTTGCTTCTATTTTTTAGTGTATAGTTAACATTGGCAGTCACCCTTATAATGATGTGACACCAGCTACCCCCAAGTACATTGAATAAGCCATGCCTAGCACAAGAGAACTTGATTTAATTGGCAACAGTGTTTGCTGTCACATGATAGGCACTGAAGTAAAACGAAACCTATTTCACTTTGTATTATCTCTTTTTGATGTAACAGTGAAAACAAAATGTATTTTTAAAGTGCTGGAATTATATAATTTTCACTGTGGAATACATATATCTGGATCAAGTATCTAAGTAACTTTATTTAGGAACTGAATACTTTAAAGCTGTTAAGGGAGTACTTGAAGCTTGCAGTTACAATATTGTCAACAAAAGATGTGATTAAATAAATTGAATGTTGAAGACTTTAGGCTTATGGTTAATACCAGGTAATTAAAAGTAAGCACTGCTGTGGGAGTGCATTATATATTAGCTGTCCTCTTTACCTCATTAACTGGGGTTTTGCATGTTTATGGAGCTAACTTCAATTAAAAATGCCTTTTAAGTTATGCCTATTAAGGTCTTTTAGTTACTATTTTGGTATAAAGTATTACACTTAAATGAAATTGGTATATTGTAAATACCTGTGTTTGAGTAATACCCAAGATGAACAAATTTGATTATTTGATATTTTTACATCTAGGTTTTTTATGCCTATGCATTGTTTTTTCTATGTAATATAAGACAGTCTATGAGAGTTAAAAAGTAAAACTTTGCTTGTATACATGTTAAAAAATTGTTCATACCTGCCTTTTCTTAACCTTATAAGATTTCTAAGGTTTTATCATTTCAACTTAGTGGTGCTTTAAAATCCTTACAGAAGCATGTTGAGTTTTCTGCTTCACTTCTGAGGTTAAGAAAAAGTTAATTAATTTTCCATTTGAATGCCAAATTCCTATTTTCCTATATACCTTTGGTTATATTTTAAGGTGGATAATTAAAGATGATCCTAAATTTAAAGAATATTATAAATATAAATTGAAATGTTAAAACTGATTATTATATTTTTGTAGAACATTGTCTCGATTCTAAAAAAATGAAGTATAAATAACTGTGAACACCACTGAAGAGATTTCTTATTGAGAGTATATTCTAGGTTGTACATCAAAATAGAGATAAGAAAAAGTTAGGAAAAAGAAGTTGGTTTCCTATTTTCTGTTTTGAAATTCATGTAATTAACTTGAGTGATTTTCTGTATTTAAAAATTTATTTACTTTCTTTATTACAGAAGTGTCATCGTGGCAACAAAAAAATCAGCAGTCTTACCTTCAACACTTACAAGTATACCTACCAATGCTGTCAGTGTGGTTTCTTCAGTAGATTCAGCCCAAGCCTCAGATGTGGGGGGAGAATCACCTGGTGAGTTTGTTATCAGCGATTTCAACAAAAAAGTTCTTAATCCCATTGCAAAGCTTAGGATTTTTGATTAAGTTAAATAGTTTTATTAGGCATATTTTGAATGATTATGCTTTTGTATTATGTTGTTGATTATTTGATGATTTTCTGAATCATCATTTTTGAGTAATATGAAATAAATTAAATCAAGGATTTTAATACTTTCTCCACTTAAACATAGTAGTGTATGACAAATTGGATGCTGCTGGTTGGGTGGTTGAATGAATGACAGATGTATTAAAATACTTTTTTCCTTTCCTTTCACTTGAGAAGATGTGTATAGATAGTGGTTAATATGAGAAAGTTTTGCTGACATTTGGTCTTTTAATCTGGTTATCAGTTGCCAGATGTTTATATGGTATCCAGTACTTTGCTTTCTCTTGCATAGTTTTTGAATTAGATGCTTGGAAAGGGAATGCTGCCCTCAAGTCTATCATCATTCTAGCATTAGTCATAGTAGTTCAATAACTCTTACTACAATTTGATTTTTGCCCCGCCTCTCTCTCTCTATTCCTTCCTAACGTAAAAGCCTTTTGGTGCACATGTATGGGTGCAAGATCCTATATCCCTAGATGTTGATTGGAAGCTCAGTGATAATAGCAGGTGAACTTGAAGACTATGTGATATTAAAAAGACCAAGTTAGGACAAAGGGAATATTATTTTATATAAGTAGTGTATTTCTAAGTGTTGTGCTATTTCATTAAAAAAAAACCCAAAAAACTAAAAAAAAAAAAAATTAATCCCCCAAAGGAGTCATCCTCTCTTGTTACTCTAGGATGAGATTAATGAAAAATAAAAGGAATTTTGAAGGAATGACTAGGTGGATTATGTTAAAATCAGAAATAATGTTTTTCCTTCGTCTTTTGCGACATCTCAGGCCTCCTATCCAATGTTCTACCTTTATTTGGTAAACCGGTATATCTCAGCGAGTTTTGCTGCTAACTTGAGTTTCTACTAGCCAGTTGTCAGGGACATTTAGTTTTTCCTTTCTGTGTACTATGTATCATGTGTTCCAGAAACAAGACTAGTATTTGTTTAAAAAAATATTTATTTATTTAAATTTATTTGGTTGCGGGTTTTAGTTGTGGCAAGCAGGCTCCTTAGTTGCGGCATGTGGGCTCCTTAGTTGTGGCATGTGAACTCTTAGTTGCAGCATGCATGTGGGATCTAGTTCCCTGACCAGGGATCGAACTTGGGCCCCTGCATTGGGAGCATGGAGTCTTAACCACTGCACCACCAGGGAAGTCCCAGGATTGTTTATTTCTTTTGTCTTTCCTGCTTTTCTTTTTCCTTTCATTGTAGTTATTTTACTTGTGCTAACAAAAACTTTTTTTCAAAGTTTTAAATGTGATTAATTCTTTACAAATTTCTTAGTGTTAAGTGATAATAGAAAATGCTCACAGTAGGTTAAGTAAAAAAAAAATTACATGCAATACTTTACATGCTATGAAATCGTAACTATGTGAAGTATGTATATACTTTTCATACATGGAAGAAGCAAGGAAATGTACTCTGAAGTTACTTGATTATTTCCATGAATTAATGGAAATTTTGATTTTCAAAATTTTTAATTTTAGTATATTTTCCAAAAATTTATCAGTAATCCTGTATTATTTTTATAATTAGGAAAGAATAGTTGTTGAAGAAAAATATCCACAAGGAAACCAAAAGCTGCAGTGGTAGTAGACAGTTTTGTGCTGCCTTGTTTTTTACTTTATTAAAACATTTTTTAAGATTAATAGACCTTATATTTTAGGTCAGTTTTAGGTTATAGAAAAATAGAAAGGAAAGTAGGGAGTTCCCATATATGCTCTCAACCTCACCCTCTCTGCATTTCTCTGTTGTTAACATCTTGCAATAGTGTGGTATATGTGTTACATTTTGTTTTTCATCATTCATTGTCTTAGTGAGAAACAATAAAGGAAAGTAAGTGTAGAACTCCAGCAAAATTTCCTCTTCTTTATTTTCTCCTTCTTTATTTCCTTCATCATTATACTCTGATACTTTTTTTTTTTTTTTTTTTACTTTGGAGAAGCAGCAATTTGGGGATCTATTTTGGACTGGTTACGCAAATTTCTGTTCTTCCACCTCCATCCAAAGGCCTTAAAAAAAATCAACTGTGATTTTTCTAGACAAGCCCCTGTTGGGAAAAAGTCAGATGTTACTAATATCTATGAAACTTTCTGCTGTCTTTTAAATTCAGTAATAGTGAATTCCTAATAACTTCCCAGAGCATATGTAGTAAATTCAGAGGTTCACAGTACACTGAGTAAAATATTATCATCTTATTTTGAATATATTACCCTTTAATTTCAGTTTATGGGGCAAGGTAAATAGGATCCTCTGATTTCTTTTAAATATATTTTTCAAAATTCATGCAGTCTTTGACTTATTTCAATAAAGCCAGAAAAAATGTTAAACAAGTAAATAAAATTGGTACAAGGGAAAGAAAAAAAAATTCATGCAGTCTTCAGAAGAGATAAGAAACAGAAAGAAAGCTGATATATGAGTAATATTTGATATAAAACAGCATAACAAATTTCTTTCTGAAGCCATTGTATATTTTCCAGTAAGTTCATTACAATGTAAAATACCCTGAAGAACCATATGCAGAATTACAAAATAATTTGCTATCTTGAAGACTATCATATTTATTGGTAAAACCCCACAAAACCCTGTATCCAGCCCATAATGTACCCTTTTCCCCCTCTTATTTAAATTTTGTATAACTTGTGGTGGTAGTGTTTCTCAAATAGTTCCCAGTTTTTTCCATTTTGGGGTAGAATTTGTAGTTCATTTCCTTTATTTAGCTCCCTTTATTTTAAAAAAAATTCGTTCCTTTTTAAAAATGACAAGTCATTCTGAGTTGTTCTTGTGATGATGGTCTTTATTTTTGTCACTTGTTTTGATTTCCATACCTGACTTTTCCTTTCCTCTTCCTCTGTCACTAGGCTCTTGTTTTCACTTATATGGTGTCTCGATTTTAGTTTATTATTTCCATTCCATTGATTGCTGCCATGAACATTACTGCCTTGATAAGAAATCTAACCCAACTGAGTGTTTTCAGTCATCCTATTTCTTACTCTCCTACAGCCCTATTTTTCGTGCTTTGCCTACTATACTTGCCCTTGTAGTCTGTTCTCTTTTCACTTGGAATTCAAACAAATAGTTATCTCTCTGCCATCAATATTTTTAGCTGATAGATTTTTGTTTTCTTTTTGGTAGATCTCTTGATTTAAGTTATTTGCCATTAAAAAAAATAGGCTATACAGTATATCAAAGCTTATTATGCTGCTTCTGGTTCAAGCAAGATTTGGGAAAAATGATTTGTGAATGAATTGATTGCTATTGTGATTACATGGTGAGCTGGGCAGTTTATTCTTGCAGATCTGGGTAACTTAGGTATTATTCTTGGTTTGATCTTGGATTATTTTCTTTACATGAAAGTACAGTTAATATCTGTCTCTGTGGACCGTAAACCTTTGTGTCTTGGGACAACTTCAGTTCTGAATTTTATAGTGAGTCAGCAACAAAAAGTGAACTGCTCATAGTTAGTAATAGATTATTGGTTAATAAAAAAATATACTCGATAGTACATAGTACATTAGCAAAAATGGGAACTTCCTTGGAAGAAACCATGTTGAACAGAAAACATAAAATATGAGTTTTGTAGCAAAAAAGTTTAAACTATTTGGAAATTTTGATATCAAAATGGGATTTCTATGTTTTACGTGTGGCACAATTAAAGACAAACTAGGTAGGACTGGATCCCAGAAAAAGAATGAGAACTTGTCAACTTATGTGAGGTCAAAGATTTTTCTGTCAAAACATTACCACCCAAATAATTTTATAATTTTGTGAAAAAATTAAGGATTTGTTAATACATTTTATTTTTATTTATTTAAAAAATTTTATTTTTTATTTTTATTTTTGGCTGCATTGGGTCTTTGTTGCTGTGCGTGGGCTTTCTCTAGTTGAGGCGAGCGGGGCTACTCTTTGTTGAGGTGCGCGGGCTTCTCATTGCAGTGGCTTCTCTTGTTGCGGAGCACGGGCTCTAGGCGCACTGCCTTCAGTAGTTGTGGCACGTGAGCTCTAGAGTGCGTGCAGGCTCAGTAGTTGTGGTGCACGGGATTAGTTGCTCCGCGACATGTGAGATCTTCCCGGGCCGGGCTCGAACTCTTGTCCCCTGCATCGGCAGGCGGATTCTTAACCACTGTGCCACCAGGGAAGCCCTGGAAATACATTTTAAAACAGTGTACATTATTAAAACTATGATCAGTATCCAAGTTTTGACTCATACAAATTTCAGATTTTAGTTTGAATAATGTTTCTTAGCTTTTGTAACATTTTATTAGCAAAAAAGTGTAATATGATAATAATGGCAAACCTTTCGTAAGAAGTGGTAAAAGATTCATCAGAAGAAACAAGGTTTGCCCTTTGTGTATGCATATTTATTTATAAAGAACACTAAAAGAGAAAATAGAGTTTTTAGTAAATATATCAAAATCTGTAAATTTTAGTTACTCATTAGTAAAGGTTTAATTGTCCAGACTACAATATGTGTTAAGATGCAGTTACTCTTTTTTCAAATGTCCGGTGGTGTTTTCAAATATGTTTGATTTGCAAAGCGTAAACGATTAAAACAAAATTGAAGCTAACCCAATGAAGGAACTAAACAGACTGTTCTTAAATAATTTATGTGCTGAGTGTTTGCTAATTTGCAAAATTTAACAGTTACACTACTTACCAGAGTATTAGGCTCTACTGTGTATCAGAGCCATGCATATTATAAATTAGTATGTTTATTTTTAATGTTGAAGGAAAATTTTGATTCTTTGCTTTATATAATCTTTGACCCAAGAGGCTTATCTTTACTTATCCAATAAAAGTTTCTTTTATTTAATGAAGAATTTTAGCTGGGCATATAGACTATCCCTCCCTGAATTGGTCTGGAATGGGTGGGGAGGGAAAGAGGGAGAAAAGGAGAGAGAAGGCAATTAAAAAAATAACCGTGTTTAGGGATTAAATATTGGCATTTGTATTAATAGTACTTTTTTGCAAAGGACATTATTTATGTAGACCCTTAGGGACCTTGAATTAACAATCGGCTATTGGATAGATGCTAGACAGATGATCTATTTACATTTTCTCTTTTGTTCTTTTGAATGTCTGGAAGACTGTCAGTTTGAAGGAGCCAGTTTATCAGTGCAAGGATAAGGAAAAGATAAGTCAGTACCATTCCATATGTTGGAAGTAGCTTCTGAATTTACGTGTTTGATCACTTGTTGAAAATATTTTTATTGTTAAATTGATTAAAAACAAATTTGTCATAAATTTATGATTTTTTAAGCTGAGTTGAAAAAATGCTGAATGTATTTGGAAGTTACATTTTTCTGTCTGGTAGGAATGAAGGTCAACCTGGTGTGAAATTACTGATATATTTATTTTTTATGTGATTTTTTTTTCCTTAAAACAATTGCTAGTTGATTCACTTATCTTTGTTGGTAATGTATTTTCTTATGATTTGAAAAGATCACTTTATAAAAAATCCCTTTCTGCTCTAGTCTTTTTAAGGTTTGAAAATTGGCATTATTTCTAGGGTAGTGTCAAGAAAGCGTTTTTGTTACTGTTTCATGTAGAGCCACCAATGCTCCTTGACTTTTTCAAATTTTGATATATATATATTTCACCTCATTAAAATTAGTCTCAATTTGTGCAGTAAAAGCTAATGTTGTTTTAAACTACTGTCTGAATTGAAGCCTCATACAAACATTTTCTTGCAATTTATTACTTCTATCTCTTTTTAAGTAGATGAGGCCTTATGTGTTCCTTTTCATCAACTTCAGAAAAGCTCAAGAAAAAATACCAATTAGGCCTTTTATTTTTTATTTTTATTTTTATTTTTTGCGGTACGCGGGCCTCTCACTGTTGTGGCCTCTCCCAATGCGGAGCACAGGCTCCGGATGCGCAGGCCCAGCGGCCATGGCTCACGGGTCCAGCCGCTCCGCGGCATGTGGAATCCTCTCAGACTGGGGCACGAACCCGTGTCCCTTGCATCGGCAGGCAGACTCTCAACCACTGCGCCACCAGGGAAGCCCTGTCAGATGATTTTGTATGCACTGGGAAACGAAACAATTTGTGTGACTTGCTTTATTGTGATATTCACTTTGTTGTGGTCTGGAACCAAACCCAACATATCTCCGAGGTATCCCTGTATTCAGACAGTATATTTATGTTAATTATTCAACCGTTTTTCCTTTAGTTTATGTAATCTTGAGGTTTTACATTGGCAAAATAATGAATTCAAAGAGTTACGCAATTCCTCCTTTAGTCATTTACCAAATTTCAGATTTGATTCTGCTGCTGCGTTCTTGATTTTATCCACTGTGTTTTCTCACAATTACATTTCAACTTCTGGCTGACTACAATTGCTAAGATGCCTTTGTAAAATGCATTAATTTGAGAGATGTTACCATGTAGAAAAATGTGCATCTTATCACGATGAAATAGGTTGTCTGGAAAAGAATTCTTACTTAGAGATTTATTAAATTCTGGTTCTTTTAAAATAAGCCCATGATTGCCATCTTTCTCTGCCCAACTTCATCTAAAGTCTGTGTCAATATTCTCCAGCCAAAGATCCCAGTAGTAAACCTTTGGTTGACTAAGTCAGTGAGGGAGAATGCACATAGTGAAACTTGGGGCATCTCAGGAATAGTGTGTTAGAAAAGATTTATTATAGGATTTGAGCTTGCATGTAAGTGCAAAGAACAGAGTCTGAAAGGATATATTCCAAATTGCTGATAGTGGCTGCCTTTGGGGAGGGACTGGGACTAGGAGGGTTTGTGCAAAACACTGCTGAATTTAAAAATATGGATGTATTCGTGCTTTGTGTAATTAAAAAATAACTAGAAAAAATGATGATTTTGGGGAGGGCTTAAGGAAGTGGGGCTTTCTTCTGTCAGAAAGCATGGGTAATTCTATGATTAAATATCCTAATAAATCTTACCTAGAATCGTGGAAGACTTGAATGAGGGTAAAGCTCTAATTTGTAAAGAAACAGCAATCTTTCATATTAAGATTTGGGATGTTTGACCATCTTTGTTATTTGGCTGGAGTTCATGTTTTTGTCTGTTGGGGCATGATTACAGAGTGGTATTGTTTTATGTTGATTCATCATGGTCATGGCATGGCTTTGTCTGATGTTGCTGTTTTATGAAATTGTTTATATTCAGGGAGAGAATAACAAGACCTAGCTCGGGGCTCTAAGCCAGCTCTTAACAACACCAGGGCCTAGTTGACATTACAGGGCCAGCTCCCAGATGTCAAAGAGGCTGCTTTTCTACCTTCTCATCTGTTTCTGCCATCTTTCTTTCTACATCCTAGGTGAACATTTCTTCTTATATCTTTCTTTTATCTTTCTGTCCACACCACTTTGTCTCCTTGAGGTGTTTCCAGGCTACCCATGCCTGAAGTTTTAAGAATAGATCAAAAGAATCTGATCTCTGATAGTGCATCCTGATAGGTTCCAGAATCCTTTGAGGCCCTCTTCCCTCCTTGTCTATAAGCTTTGCATCTTTGTTTCATTTGCTTCAATATGTTTGCTGCCTTTCTTGGTCTACCTTTCTATAGAATTGTGATGGGATTTCAGTCTGCTCTAATACTAACTTGGTGCCCTTTTAGGACACTACTTTTAGAAAGAGAAACTTTACTTCTTGGATTGCAGCTGCAAGCAAGTTGTGCATACCTCCTTTGCCTATACTGTCCAGGTTGTTAGGCTATCATCTCAGTTGGATTCCAGTGACTCTTATGGTCCCTGTGTCAGAGAGGGGCATTTGACACTGTGTGCGTGTCCATTCTTTTCTTCCTTCTCCCTATTATTGTCCTTAGAAAGAAAATGGCTCTTCTGTTTCTTCAGGTCCTACTCCTAGCTTAAATTGAATGCTTTTCTATCCCATATATCCTGATTGTTAAATGGGAACTTTATTTTTCCCCTACTTTCTTGAGCTTTTTAGAACTCTTCAAGCCTCAGTAAATTATCCTCCAAATTAGTCTTCTAGACTTTTTCAATACTTCTCATACTGTGTGTTGTTTCTGTACCTATCCATTCTTTGACTCTGTCAGAGTTAAGTTCCTGGTAATTATTTTTCTCTTGCCAAGTAAAATTTATAAGCACAGTTATTTGTTGAAAACATAAAGGAGGTAGCTCTTGTATAGGGCAAGGTAGTTTGAACATCTTGTGCTATAAGATGGTGAGTGGGCATTTAACAATACAGATATACAAGAGTAAGGACATCTGGGAGTGTTCATTGGAGAGTAAAATAAGATCACATGGTGAAAATTAATTTTACAAAGTAGTTTGAACAAAGATAGGGACATAAAATTGTAGGAACTAGAGAGGGAAGTATATACCAGGTGGGAAGATTGACCTACTAAAATATGGGGATGGAATGATTAAGGGAATCATTTCTGCAATTAACATAAATTGAGAACCTTGTATTGTGTCAGTTTGTCTAGGTGCTAGAGATCGATGGATGAAAAAGATGAGATCTCTGCTTTCAAAAAGATTAGTATACTAGGAAAAAGGACATTTAAAAAACCAATTGAAATACAATGTGACAAATGCAAACAACAGGTTATTTACTAATTACAGTGAGGACGCACATGAGGGAGTGTGTTCTGCTTGTATCATTTAAGAAAGGTTTCTCAGGTGGTTATTGCATAATGTTTGCTGGACTAGACTCAGAAGCATTCAGGGTATAGCAGAAGTTATTTGGTGGCTGAATAAAGACAGTTTTCATGGTAATGAGGCATACCTATTTAAGCTAAATTTGGAATTAACCGTTTCTGTTTTTTGCTTCAATTAAAAAAGTTTCTAATTGTAAATCTCTGTTGCCACTTGATGTTCAATGAAAGGAATCATGACCCCACTTTAGTGAGTCAGAATTTACTTTTCTATTACGTTTTCAGCTGATGGGTGGAAGGACTGCTTGGTGTGATAATTGAACTGGTAACTGAAATTTTTATATTAAATGATTCAAGAAAAACCTTGTTAATTGGTAGATTTTAATATTATCCAAATTAATAGGCATTTAAAAATGCAGTATAGTATGTTTTTTGGTAACTTGCTATCAGGATATCTTTTTTGTTTGAATTCTTGTATCTAAAAACAGAAAATCCCCTGAATGGTTATTTTCTTTTATAGGTGGTAGATCATCTAATGCAAAATTACCTGCAGTTCCAACAGTTGGTTCAGTTCCACAAGACCAAGTTTCGAATATGAGGTATTCAAGCTACTAACTTGGATATTTGTGATTTATTCCTTTTGATGACTCTTAAAAATGTCTAGCTACAATTTTTAGAAAAATTTACTTTGTTTCTTTTTTAAAAAACATACATGACGTTTAGAGGCTTGGGAGTATTTTAGAAGTGCCTTCTTAAAGATTATGAGATGTAAAAGATTCCCAAGAAGTAGCTTTTTGTGATTAATAAATATGGAATGCATAACAAATATTTAATTTCACAGGTAGTTAGTAGCTTATGGCTTACGTTTCATATGATTGTAGATTGAACATTTGGAATTCATTGTTCATCTTCCCTAGAAATGTTGAAATAAGAAGTTTATATTGATACTGAATTATAGATAGATTTTTACTGTCAGTTATCTTGTTTAATTGGGTATATGCATTTCAAATTCTAATTTGGAAGGCTGTGAATATATTCTACTACTAGGGCCTTTGTGGCTAGAGTTCTTAATCTGCCTTATTACAATTGGGAAATGCATAACACTTTAAAAATAAACGTACTTGGGTGCTACAAGTGTAGGCTTGTAGTTGTGATGTCATCCAGGGATAAGAGGATCCATGAGATAAGTAGAGAGAAATAGTTTTATGGATAGTACCTGGGAAGAGATGGTTATTGAGCACAGAAGTTTCCAGCAGCTTACCAGTTGATAGTTTCAGTAGCATCTCTTGTTGGTTGTATGAATAGAAAGTACTCTTTGTAGGAATAGTTAATAAGTAGTGGCTGTTTATATATATGTTTGGTTCATAAGTTAGAAACTGAATTTCCTGAAATGCAGAGGGCTTGTTTTTTTTTAAACTCATTAAATATATATATATGTATACCACTGGACATGGATCCAACCAACCACAGATTGAAAATATTAAAACAAAATTTCCAGAAAGTTCCACAAAGCAAAAATTTGTCTCACACTGGCAACTATTTTTTTTGATGTTTCTTTTTTTGTAGTTTTCTTTTTTAAAATTAAAAAAAAATTTTATTGAAGTATAGTTGACTTATACAATGTTGTGTTAATTTCTGCTGTACAGCAAAGTGACCCAGCCATATATATATATATATATATATATATATATATATATATATTCTTTTCCATTACAGTTTGTAGGACCTTGTCGTCCATCCATTCCACACACGATAGTTTGACATTGGCAACTATTTATATAGCATTTACATTGTATTTACATTGTATTAGATATTATAGGTAATTTAGATATGATTTAAAATATAGGTTATATGCAAATACTATGCCCTTTTACATAAGGGACCTGAGCATCCACAGATTTTGGTATCTGTAGGGAGTCTTGGAACCGTTCCACTGTGAAAACCGAGGGACAACTGTGTGTATATATACGTATGGGTTTATGTGTGTATACATGTATATAAGAATATATGTACATATAGTCACAAAGAGATATATTGAGTAAATTGATATCATTATAAATGTGCCAGTATACTATTTGCAAGTGAGAAGTTGTTCAGCTTGCATTAGAAAGAAATTGTTTATAGAGATAGATGTTAGTGAAAAAGAATATAGACGGATTCTTTCAGTTTATAAACATTATTGAGTTTGTAATTATTGAGTTCTCAGCTGGAGCTGAGAACTTAGAAGTGAAGGCATAGTTCTTGATCTGAAGGTGCTCATGGTTTAATGGTGAATAGAAAATTTGTTAAAAGATTGATAGTTTGTTTATGTTGTGATGGGGCTAAAATCAAGTGCTCTCTACTGGCCAGTTAAGCCTTCCAGTAAGAGCTGATGTTTGGAGTGGTTGTTAACCAGGTTGTTTGTGAGGGCTGGGGTGGCAATATACAACAGAATAAAAAAGGATATTCCAGTTTATGTATGACTGATTCACTTTGTTATAAAGCAGAAACTAACACACCATTGTAAAGCAATTATACCCCAATAAAGATGTTAAAAAACAAAACAAACAAACAAAAAAGTATATTCCAGGCAGAAGGAATGGTGTGCATAGCAATAGTGAATCTTTAGGTAATTTTAAAATTTTCACATAATTTTACAGTTCTATGAAAACTCATTTTAAAAACTAGAAAACTGATAAATACTAATGAATAGTACAGGTAACTTAACATCATTCTATTAGTATTACAGAGAGGCTCGAACATGCTTTGGAAAAGGCAGCTCCTCTTCTACGAGAGATATTTGTAGATTTTGCACCTTTTCTTTCTCGGACACTTTTGGGTAGCCATGGACAAGAACTGCTTATAGAAGGAACAAGTAAGTGATTCTTCTTTCTTCATACATACATTTAAACTACAGGGTTGAAAACTGAAATGAATAATAAGAGATGCATGGAGTTTTATTGTTTGTTTTCAGCCTTTGACAAGGCTTCTCAAAGAGTCTGTACATGTCTTTTAAAGAATATGGCATGACTGCTATTCTAATCTGTTCAAGGTTTTTTATCAGTGATTTGCATGAGATTTGTATGCATTAGATTTATTACTGTGTGTTTTGGGGAACAATAAAAAAAGAAAAAAAAGTATTGAATGAAAGAACTAAGAAATGTTTTAATACATTAAAATTAACTATGAGAATTGAGAATTGGAGAGACTGGTGTTATAGTAATAAGTGGGGTATTTACCTGAGATTTTACTTGAATTTAAGATCTATATAAACAATAGTGTATTGCTACATATTAGGAAAATGAGGAATGCATTATTTGTCTCTGTTAGTGGAATTCTGTTTTACAAATAAGTAGAAAAAACAGTAGTATTTTACTCTATCTTGCTTATATCATACATAGATTACTGGATCTTTTCTAGGTAGGGTACTTTGAGATTGTGTCAAACTAGATAACATGCATAGTAAGTAAGTTGCTGCATGGATTGGAAACCATGCTATTTATGGAATGGATGGAGGGGTATTGGGACTTTTTTTTTACACGAAGCACTTGTCAAATAGTTAAGTGTCTTCTAATATTAAAGAGGTTAACTCAATCAAGTGAAAGTAGACCTTGAATTTCCTCAGACAGCAGGAATCAGTTCAATAGAGATCAACTTTTCAAATGATTAGCTCTATTTAAGAGCTTAACAGACTGACTTCAAAATACAAATCTTCATTCCCATAGCTAGAATTTTTTTAAGGAGAAGCTAGAGGATTTTCATCAATGATAATGTCAAATTGATTTCTTTCATTCAAAAGTGTTTGGACTAGATGTTTGCTAAGTCTGGCTTGTCTGTATCCATGTTAGATGGTTTAAGGATGAGACACATATTCTCCTAAAGCTGAAAAATCATGGGAAAGCATAATTATCTGTATGCAAGTATCTTTAAATATCAACTTACAGCTTTAGTTATCATGACTTTTTGTTGGTTATCAGTCACTAGATGATCTCCTAAGGAATTTCTTAAAACTTGTGAAAAAAGCCCCTTTTTTTTTTTTTTTTTTTTTTTTTTTTTTTGCGGTACGTGGGCCTCTCACTGCTGTGGCCTCTCCCGTTGCGGAGCACAGGCACCGGATGCGCAGGCTCAGCGGCCATGGCTCACGGGCCCAGCCGCTCTGCGGCATGTGGGATCTTCACGGACCGGGGCAGGAGCCCGTGTCCCCTGCATAGGCAGGTGGACTTTCAACTACTGCGCCACCAGGGAAGCCCAAAGCCCCTCTTTTTATAGAAATAAGGATATAATGGTAATCAAAGTTATAAATAGGTTAATGTTCAAGATATCTGTATCTGAGTGTTAATTATGGGATATCAGCACTTTATTTGACCCTTAAAATATGTATCTATAAGAGTAATAATCATTAGCTAAAATAATAATTTCATTATCATCCCTGCTTTAAATTTATATGGAGTTGGTGATGATTGATATCATTTCCATATAGTCAAAGAATAGCACTGAATTTATTTGAAAAAAAGTTCAGATTTTAGAAATACTGAACTAAGTTTGTGGTGGAAATTTATTTCATCTGCTGAAGGATATAATTGTTTAGCCAAGGACTATTTGACGTAATGAAGTAATAAAATTTGAAAGGAAGTGAATTGATACATTGAAGGACTTCACCCTAATTTATGTTTCACATATCAAACATTTATTCTTTTAAAGTGGTGTGACAACTTATTAACTATATTTCATTTTGTAACAGTAAATTGAATGTATTAATTTTAGCCTTTCAGTATAGCAAGACATTTTGGCTACTTAGTTGATCTTTGAATTTTATAATAGACCCAGAAAAATAGTATCACCTTAGATACTCAGAAGTATTAAACTTGCCAATTCTAGATCCTGGAACAAAATTTAATTTAGAATCAATTTCTTATGGTAAATTCTGATAAAATGATAAAAAAGAGGATGATGCACTATTGCTCGTCTATAAACTTGAGCAGTGACTACTCATTGGTCTGTGTTCATAAAAATAGCAAACAAATCTAAGAGTTTTATATAGCTTATGTATTTTAAGTTGTGAGGAATCCTTTGGGTGGTGGTTTTATGCATTGTAAAACAGGAAAGTTTTGAAGGGAGGTCATCCCAGCATAGTTCAAAAAGCATTGGACTAAAAGGCAGGATACCTCAGCCCTTGTCAGTCACTAGCTGTGTGACCAGGTACTTGAAAATTTATTACTTTTAAATTTTAAATGTGATTTTTATTAATAATTTTAAATGAACATTTAAAATATTTACAAAGTAGGAATTTTAATATCCATGAACTTATTTTTGGCAACTACCCAGACTATCTTTGTTTTGCCATAATTGTTATATCCACCTCCCTTTGTTTTGCTTTAGTGTTTCAGTTAATCCCAGACATCACATTGTTTCACCCCTAAATAATTCATAATTCATATAAAAATATATTTTCTTACATAATCATAATTGCTGCTATTATACCTAATAATATTAATAATAATTCTGTAATACTCAGCCCATATTCATCTTTATTTACAAGATTTTTTTATATTGATTTTCTTCCAATTAAGATCCAAAGTCAGTTTTACTGAATTTGATATGTCCCTTAAGTCCATGTTAATGTCAAATAGTTTCCCCCATTCTTCCTCTGTTTTCATGTTATTGACTCATTGAAGAAATGTGGTTGGTGGTTCTGTAGAATGTTATACATTTTGGCACTCTGGCTATTCTTGGTGATGTTATTTAACAGTTTCTCTATTTTGTGTATTTTCTGATGGTTTGAAGTTTAAAAGTTTAATTAGATGTAATACTTCATGTTACATCATGCCTAAAGTCACATATTTTCTGATTGGCTCAATTTTAGTGATATTAACCCCCTTTTTCAAGTAGTTATAACCCGTTGTAAGAATTGATGTTTTATTACTTTTATTTTTTAAAAGAAATCTTCCAAAAACAAAGAGACGATTACTTTTTTTAAAAGTTTGTTTTATCTGACAATTACCTTAAGTGATTTCATTGGACACTTCTTATAAATCTAAGGTTCATTATGAGGTCTTTGTGATCTTAATTTTCCTATATCTTAAAACATTTTCCTAATTATCATTACTCATCAGTTATTTCTAGCTATACTAAGGACTAAAATAATAAGAAAACAAGAATACTGGAATTGCCCCTATAATCCTAGGAAAACAAATCATCACTCTTGGATCACCCTCAGTTTTCTTACTGCGTTGGCCAAAGTATTGCATTGTATTTTAAGAAGATATAAATTTGTTTTTTCAGGGGGATCAAAAACTGGTATTTGGGGAGGGCAAAAGTATCTTAGACATTACAGTGGTTTTTGACCTTCTGATGGACAACAGTACGTCTGTATAGTTTATCTTTAGCATTAAAATTTCATGGGGGCACAGTTAAGAAAAAATGGTCTGAAATGTTCCTTAGGCTCCTCAAAAAAGGTTGAGAAATATTGGTATAAAAGAAGTCTGTGGATACCGTCTTTGTGGTCTTATTTTTAGCTTTCACTGAATATAGTTAAGAATTCAGAATTTTTTATTTTCTGCCCATAATAGTGAGGTGAAAAAAATTGACAGGAGAAGACATTTTATAATTACTAGACCAACTGTGGGTGAATTTGAGGAGACAGGGAGTAGTACTCATAATTTTTATCAAATCAGGACTTCATTAATGCACAGCATATTTCTGTGGACAAAAAAGGAAATTGGTTTTCTCAGCATCGTGTCATTCAATAGGAGGAAGGACTTCATTCTACAAAATTTATACAATGTTTTGTGACAAGAACCTGGGACATCTCATTTTGCTAAGAAGGCCTGTGACAGTGTTCATCCATCGTTCATGATGGCTGTGCACCACAATTTACTTGGTGCAGTTCTGAGTGAATAGATACTAAAGCAGGTGTATGCCGAAGACAATTGGAAGGAGCATTTCATATAGAAATGAAAAAATTCAGTTGATTAATCATTCTGAATGGTGTTTATAATCTAAAGAAGAAAATATTTTGGAATTCGAGAGAAAAGAAAATGGCTGTTCTCTCTACAACAAAATTTTGAATAATCCAACTTTTCCAAAGTATTGCATTTGATGATGTTAGTTCAAGAAGAAGGACCAGAATTAATGATAAAGTTGCACCTATTAGAATTTTATTTGAAATTTAGAAGCAGTATTTTTAAGATGAATATCATGTTTATAGATTCATGAGGAGCAGTTAATTATATCCAAATTATAGACAAATACTTTCAAAACCTGGAAAACAGGGAAAAATTTTTGAGTTTATTATGCTTAAATTCTTACTGAAACTTATAATAATGTTTACACCATCGCTTTATCTTTCTGTAAATTATTTAAGGTGACTTAAGATAAATAAATAAAACAACAAACAGGGTTCTTATGTTCCAGACAGTAAATGGTCATGACCATTTTTCATGGTACACTTGAGAATTTAGGTATCTCAGTGCATTCGGATGTTGATAGCTTAATATCTGGTAAGCCATTTAGTACTTCTGAGTTTAATAGTATGGAAAAACAGTGGTAATAGAGGTGGGATAAATAGTCTCTGGTGGAGAAATTGAAGTGGTCTTTGGTTGTGAAACACCAGAAGAGTATAAATCTCTTGGCTTTGGCATTTTCAGTTTGTCTTTTTTGAGGAGACTAAAATTCCATATTGTTGAAAAATCAATCAAAGGTAAAACCAAGAAAACTGAACCCAAGGGTCAGATTATGAGGCTAGTCAGATCCCTGAGCCTACAGTACCTTGTTCACTTTCTGCTAAGTGGGACAATAATAGGATTTGTGTGTGTAAAATGAAAATTGATGCTTCTGCAACAACTTACAACTTCACTCCAAGTGTTGTTTTAAGGCCTTCCTTTGGGTAATCCTTAGAGTCTGAATGTAGATCTGAAGACAGATTTACTGATTTATAAATCATTTCTTGCTTTTTTGTCCATGCAACCAGTGTCACAAAACAATTTAGGTCATAGAGAGATGTGATTAAGTTGTGTAATCTGATATCAAGTCCCTTATTGGGATTAGTTCCTGTTTATTTATTCCCAAGGTTATATATTTTTGTTTGCAGTATTGATGCCCTTTAGGTAGGAAGCTTAGTATTAGAGGTCTAATATAAGCTCTTTTTTTGTCTTCTGAAGCCCTTTCTCATTTAAAATCCTCCATCGCCCCCTACCCATGCTTTACAGATCTATAAAATCTCACTCTAAAAAACACATGAATCATTCTAATCAAACTATGAAATGTTATTTGACATCTTACTGTCCTTGAACACTCAACCCACTGATCAGTGGTTGTATCAACCTTCCTGTGGTTTTCTAATCTTTATTATTGAGAAATAAGACTGAAATAAGTAATTTTTTGAAAGTACGAGTATTGAACTATCCTACAATATGCTGTAGAGAGACAAAGGAACATCTAGAAATCTTTCTAACTTTGAACGGCCCAAGACCCCTTTAATCATTATTGTTCATTATCTGAGTGGATATGAAAGGCTGAGCCAGATCAGGGCCTAAATGCTTTGCCAGAAAAGGAAAGGTGGTAGGAATTCTGGTTCCTCTAGAATCGAGTAGTAAGGAATAATAGTTGTAGAAAAAACCTGAATTTACTTGCTGCAAGTAGTGGCTTTTGAAGTTGAAATATATGGAACTTCCTGTAGTTGGGTAACATTTTATGAAAAGTGACAGGTTTTCAGACCAACAAAGGCTACACCACCAATAAGAGATGGAGTATTGCTGTGCCCTTCCTTTCGGCCTTGGCATTAGCCTGAGGAGGTATGGTCATCTTAGCTCTATAGAAACAACAATTTAGTCTAGTTAATGGCCTGTTTGCTTAATGCAACATGTAGATGTTCTGTAGCTAATTTTCATGCCAGTGCTGACACTGTTACCATCATTTCTACGTTACACATTTTTTCAGACATGGAGAAAAATGGTTTTGACTTTTCTAGAAAGTGAAGGGGGTGAACAACCTGTTTAACTTGAATACTATTTGTAAGGCTACAGAATGCCAACATGTGGCGTCAGCAGGTATGAGGCATCATGACTAAAAGAGGGAAAGAGAAAGAACTACAGAGCAAGAAGATTAAAGAAAGGGAATAGGATGGGATAGGATGCCCACAAAAACTTTAATGTGGAGAAAGAAATAAGGTAATTCAGTGGGGTGTGTGAGGGCCATGAGGAATTATTTTAGTTGTTATACTTAGTTTACTTTGAACTTAAACTTACGTTTGCTTAGAAAAATATAATAATAAAAAATTTTAATTTTTCTACTTATTACTAGTGTAATTTAGTAATTTAGTGCTTTTAATTATTGGCATTGCTTTTTTAAGATACTGGTTATAAAATTTCTTTGAATGTTCTTTAAAGTAGTTACTTTATATCTTACTGTTAATCAAAACTAAAGAATTCTTTAGATAGTTATTAACTATATAAAACTTCCTTCCTGAGATATTTTTGGTGAACCCAAATGAAACATAAAAGAGAAATTATAAGTGCATTTATTTATAAAAAATCAAGAATATATAACAGACAACGGCTTGCACTTCTGTTAAGGTTTAGAGTGAGGTCACAGGTCAAGGTACTAATAAGAGTGTTTGGGATGTCTGCTGCCATGAAACAAAATGGAAACTTGATTGATAGCTAGAGGGTTGAAGGGAGAGAGTGTGGTGGAGAAAGCAAAGGTCAGGGAGCCATTTCCCTTCTCTGCATGTATAACAATCAACTCTCTCCAAAACAAAATTTAGGTGATATTGGTCAATATGGCATATGTTGTGCACATTTCTATGAGTATTGTGAAATGTCAGTATATATGAAGTTATAATAAATGTTTTAGTAATTTGAAAGCTGAAATGAAATTGGCTACAAAAAATTGTGGTTTTGATGCCAAGTTTAAAGTAATTACAGAATGTTTTGTTTACACATATGATCAAATATGTATAGGTTTGGTTCTTAGCAAGAAGTTAAATTTTATTTTAAAACCAATTTGGACAAAGTTGTATAAGAAATAAATCCCTTGTTTTTTACTTTGTAATTTAAAAAAAAATTCTCTTTGATATAGGTCTGGTTTGCATGAAGTCTAGTAGTTCAGTTGTGGAATTGGTTATGCTACTGTGTTCTCAGGTGAGTGACAAGAATCAATGTTGAATTAAAAGTAAATTCTCAAGTGAATTCATTTTGCAAGAAAGTTAAAATTGATTAGAAATTTTTGCTACAATAGTTTTGTGCTTGCAGTTTTAAAATAATTTATTTGTATTGCAAAAGGGTTACTTCTTGTGTTTGGGGCTAACAGTTTATTTCGAAGTGAGTGCTGAGAGAAATAGGATAGATGAATGAGAAATAGAGGTTTTTCGAGCCACATTTAAAAATGTCCAGATCAAATGGCCTTGAGATGGCTAAATTTCTTTGCCTTGCATATTAAAGTTACAGAAACAGATTTATTTCTATACCTCGCGGAGTGCCACTCTGACTCCCATGGGAATAATGGGTTTACTTCCCTTTTGTGCAGAGGTTATAAAATGAGTGATAAATAATTTTGAATTCTTGTCATTGCTAATTATTTTTGACATATCTAGTAGATTTGGGAAAACATCAACAAAAATATGACAGCCATCATAATAAGATGTAGTGAATAAATTCCTAAAAGCGAGATTACTTTCATTGTTCAGAAACCTTATACCTCATGTGGTAAACTTTAATGATTTTTTTTTTAAACTTATGTAAAAATCATGTATCCTGTGATATTTTCTTTTCTCTTTAGCAGTTAAACAGATGAATGTTTTTATTGAGAGTTTTTTTTGGTAGTCTTTTAAAAATGATATCTTGCTGGTAGTAAATTCCCCTACTTAAAACTTTAAAATAGCCTTTTTTAATAGGAAGAGTATTGGTCTAGAGGTCAAGGGTTCTGACCCATTTCAAAACCTTTGACCTTCATTTAAAACTCTCCTGGTTTACTTGCCTGACGAATAAGGATAATGCAAAATTAATGTTTCTTTTCATCGATTTATTCATTTTAGTGCCTATATTGCCAAATTTATTTTGACTGTGCTGATGGACATTTCATGAATACAAATTAAAGAATCATAGAAGGTGTGAAAAATCAATACTATGCATTGTCAATAAAATGCAATAAGAACAATTACTTCCAGAGATTACATCTAATGGATTTTTATAATGAACTTGTGAAGAGTAGTTATGTTTGAGGTGGGCTTATTATTCTTAGATTTAGCGAGAGTCATGTTTTTAAGTGAATTATCTACTTTAGAAAACTCCCATTCCTTTACAAACTGACTGGATAAAATTTCCCATTTAGTAATCTGATTTGAAATAATTGGTCGTTTATTTCTTGAATGGAAATTACCATATACCATTCTTATACTGACATGAAATTACCCTTACTTTAAGAATCATTTGCTTACAGTTTTATATGTATACTCAACAGCAGTATGAATTTATTGTTTATAGAGATGTAATTGTTTCATAGATGAAGTTTGATAGTGAAGTTTCACTTTCTAGGTTAGAAGAATTTAATGTATTCTTGATACATGAAAGCTGTTTTAAATATAGTATATTACACAGTGGAATGTTAGAAGCTGAAAAGATAAAGAATGACATGTTTTAAGACACCTATTTGTCATGTATGTCACAGTGCTGTTTAATACTCTTCCAATCAAATGGGAATATGAAGATCACTTAGAGTAAGTTGCAAAAGTCAGATCATCTCAAAGTTTTGTTTAAATAAAACACATTATTGGTTTGTTTGAAGTTCTTAACATTTTTTATGGGTTCTCCAAAAGTTCCACGGCATCTCTCTAAGATGTAGCACAGTGCAAAAACTGACATGAAAAATGAAGCTAGAATTAGCTCCAGATGTATACAGATTTTTCTGGGGTGATAATTACATTTTTCACTTTGAATTTTCCTAATTCAAAGAGGTCAGATTGGCAATCACAAAAGTGATTTATTTTGTTAAAAAGTGAACTGTCTTTTTCTACATGAAAGCTTAAGAGAGATGAAATTGAATTTGAAGTCGACATTTTGCAGATATTGGGTGGCTGTGGCTTGAGTTTGACTGATAATTTGTTTTAGTCTGAGATAGGGTGGGAAGTAAATGGCTAGCATCTTGCTAAAATTTTAATCAATTTTGTAAAGAAGAGATGTAGTGGATTGAGTGCCAAAGATCGAAAGATCAGGTCAAAAACTCCTTTTTAATCACATAAATAATGGGATATGCTTATGAACTTAACATCTGCAAATTTGATTTAAAACTTTACAAATTAGTTGTTAATTTCATGGCAATCAGCCATGTTCTGATTATTTTTCTTGAATCCATTCAAAACTTTTTTTTTGTATTCTTCTTAACAAAGTGTTTAAGTCTGCCGTATTTTATTACAGAAGAGAGTTTAGAGCCTGAATTTAAGAAATGAGGAAATGATCACGTTTGGTTTGCTGTCATTAAGACCAAGTAGATCACTATATATTTTGTTAAAGCTTCAGCTAGGATCATATTTTTCAATATCCACTCATTCATTAATAGGTTTATTAGATACCATTTCATATTTTATCCCATTTAAATTTTAACATTTTAAGACAAAATGTTATTATTTAGAGTTGAAAATCTTTCTTAAAATATTTAGCATGTTATTTTTGAGTAAAGTTATATATATATATACTTATGGTTTATTAAGTTATGCTTATTCCTATACTGAAAATAATTCAAGAGCTATTTAAGCTCCAAAACCTGATTTAAGTCTTCTTTACTTCTTTAAAATAAGACTGTATACACCCTTCAGGAAACTGTATATTCTCTGATGCACAGAAAATAATCGAACAACTTCTTAATTATATTTCAGATTCAGTTTTTCAGAAGCATGTAACTTTTTTTTGCCCAATATTTGTTGTGTATGTGTATAAACCTTGTAGAAATCCATATGAATTTAAAGAAAATGTTAAATAAATATTTCAAGTAATATTACTCCAGCATTGTGTAAAGTGTTTATATCCTGCTCATTTGACATTAATATCATTTTTGAAGGAATTGACATTGTATTCAAGGCCACTTTATAAAAGTGTTGTGTTGCTCATCCTAATTCAGTCTGACACACATTCCAATAACACTACCTCCCTTCTTGGGTTTAAAGCTTAATTTATGACTGTGCATTGTGAAGTGCGTCATTTAAAAATGGTTTCAACCCAAAACATCTAATAAATAAATAATGTGTATGGCTACTCAGTAGTAGACTTTCTAGACTAGAAATCATTCCATCGGATACTCAACAGTCCACTATCGGAGAGGGCTGTCAGATAAATCTTATGGTAGCTGCATTCATGTCCTGTAAATCACATATTATTGTCTGAGCCTTCTGCCAGGTCATCTATTCTTTTCCCATTTATCAGAAATGCATAGAGTATATAGAAAAACTAGAAGCACCATGTAGTCTGGCCTGGCATCCTGTGTGAGTAGTTAATTAGCAGTAAAAGTTAATTTAAAAATAGTGTTAGTCTGATTTTTCTTCAATACATTTTTCAACAAAATATGTAGATTGTTGCTATTTTGGGAAATATTTCCTTTGCATGAAGGTAATAACAAAAGGTTTGGTCATTTCTTTCAATATCTCTGAATTATTAATTTTAAAAGTATAATGTTCATAATGAGAACCAGCTATCACTATTCATATGATTCTTTAATGTCTGTTTTGTGGTTGAATTATTGCCATTTGAATTTTTTCCTGAATCTTCATAGTAAAGTGTTCCTCTTTTCCATCACTCTCCTCTAATTTCTTTTCTCTAATTCTGGTTTTCTTCTCCTTTTTGAGTTTATTCCTTCTAAATATGTGACATTAATGTTATTGCTCTTGGCTTTTTATTTCATGAGCTTTTCTTTTTTATAGTTGTGATGAGTATTTTGGGTAAAGTAGATAATTTAAAAAAAAAAAAAAACCCGAGAAGGGTAGGGGAAAGCAAACCAGCTCTATATCATGGCACAAAGGCATCTTTCATTATTAGGCCTCTCTTACTGTTTGGACCTCATTTCTCATCACTTTGTTTTTGTAACTGTTCTCAAGCTATGCGAACTATTTAAAGTTACCCAAATGTGCCATCATAATTTTGTGTCTTGGCGTAGGCTTTTTCTTTCCCTATAATTTCCTTCCTTCAAATTTGGTGAGTCTAATTGTTGGCTTCTTCTCATCACTCCGAGCTCAGCTTAATTATGCTCTTCTCAGATCATATCTATAGTTGGTATCTTTTTTGCACGTCTTCATCTTAGCACTCATCATATCACAAATTTTAACTAGACCTGTGCTAGTTTGCTACTTCTTTATTGCCAGTCTCCCTCTCTCTACTCTAGGTCCTATGAAGGTTACAGCTATTTCTGTTTCATATACCTAGTATACTAGGTAAACTGTGAAGTGTGCCTAGTACCCAGCACAGTCCCTGGCATCTGATGGCTGCTCAGTGAATATATATGGAATAAATAAATAATTCAACTCCCAGCTAAATTGCCATCTCCTCTGGAAAGCTTTCTTTGACTCCTCTCTTCCCCACAACTCTAAGCCTAGGTGAGGTATACATCCTAAGCACTCACTTGACCCACCTTATAGTAATTTCATTCTTTATTTAAATTGTCTATTATTTTTTTTCTTTCCCATTAGACTTTAAGTTTCTTAAAGGTAAGCACTGTGTTTTATTTTCTATTGTATCTCCAACATTCAACATAATTACTTTTCAACCAAATATTTATATAACTGTACAATTAATAAATGGTAACATTGATCATAAACACTGTATTTTGGGCTTTTACCTTTTGGTCCTTTTCATTATGAAACATCCTCATTCTTTTGTGTGTTATTAAGTGTGTATTAATTGTTCATTTTTATTGTCAGCTATTTTGTCATTGCCAAATATTGTAATC
This sequence comes from Delphinus delphis, assembly GCF_949987515.2. Classification (NCBI taxonomy): domain Eukaryota; kingdom Metazoa; phylum Chordata; class Mammalia; order Artiodactyla; family Delphinidae; genus Delphinus; species Delphinus delphis. The sequence goes on along the minus strand of NC_082687.1, from coordinate 29,994,495 downwards.
ATGTTCATTTATAAATAAGAGTCTTACTTTTTTCATTTTCTTTTGGCTTAATCAGATTTACTTCTTTTTAAAAAATCAGTTATTGAAGCACAATTAATATACAATATATATGTAAATATTTTACAATATTATATACAAGAGTATATATACAATATCTTAAGTGTACAGTTCAATGCATTTAGATATATACACAACCGTGTAATACCCATTTCAATCCAGAAAGTTCCCTGTGCTTCTGTAATCAATCCCTACCGGTATCACCTCAAGTTGCTACTGATTTGATTTCTCTTACCGTGCGTGCGTTTTACTTATTGTAGAACTTAATATAAATGGAGATTTACTTCATTTAACTGTTGTGCTTAACTCCTCAGAGTGTGCTGTATATAGGGTACACGTCAACCTTTTAAACTAAAACTCACTATCTAATATTAAGAAAATGGTGTGGTTTTTAAAAAGAAATAATTGAGTCAGTAAAACATAGGTTATTTTTTGCTAACCACAAAATAAGAATTTTGAGTTTAAATTGCTCATTGGAAATATAAAAGTCTTCTTAACTTCCTTATGCATTTTTTTTTTACCTATAAGGAAATCTTATGGTATGGAGCTTTTGTGTAGCAGTATTGTGAGGCCATAAACTATACTTCGAAAAAAAAACTTCTAAGTTTTTGTTTTCACTGTCTGTCAGGCTCAGTTCAAATGCTGTCTCTTATACAGAGCTTTGTGTCAGTTTATTTACCCTGAGTCCTCCTTAATATGCCTGCTTGTGGTATTTCTTTTTTTATTTAGCAGACATGTACTGAATGATTTTAAGACAAGTCTCTCCTTTTAATCTAGTAAGAGAGACAAATAATTGTAATACAACATAGAATTTTTATGAGGACTTTAAGAGAAATAGAAGCAAATAGTAGGGGCAGGGAGTGGAATTAGAAATGGGGCGTAAAAATGTATTTATTAATCCCTGTTTAATTTAACTAATTTTATTTCTGTTCATGAACAGATCGTTTCAGGCTCCTTTGCCTTTCAGTCAAAAATTTTTTTCCAGGTTCCATCTATGTTTTTTTATAATTTCATCGAGATCAATAGATATTAAAGTTCTTAAAGCATTTCCTCTACTCTTTGCTGTACCTATAATTTTCCTTGGTTAGATTTGTGGTAGCCGGCTACTTGTTTGATCAGTTCTCACTGTCCAAAATTTCCAGTACAGCAAATCCTAGTGTGTACTGTGTGATGAAAATGGATGTTCTCTGAGAAGGCAGACAGTGGTAAATAAGCTTGGAAAATGTTCATTTAAATTTAATTAGGATCTTTACTGGAGGGTTCCTCAAGGCCTTTAGTCAATACATGTGTGTATGTGTGTGTATGTCTATAAAAAATATATATATATATAAAATAAAGTGTATTGTTGAATCTTTTATGAGAATAATATTAGTATATTTGATCACAAAATGCTTTTTATGGCCATAGTGTGTATGGATAATTTTTGTAAAATATACTTTAGGAAAAACATCAGTGTTGACACAGTGAATAATACAGGAAATGCCTCTTTTTGTATTCTGCTTCTGGTTTTCTCTGCTTCTCCAATCACAGTGATTACAGAAAATCAGTAGATTTGCAAAAGTACAGCTGTTTTTTTCATGAAACACTGTGATTATTTTTACTTCATTCAAGAATTAACTCAATTACCTGTTCTCTCTCCTTTGTAGGTAATTTGGACTCAATTTACATGTTGTTTCTGAAGGGATAGATGTTCAGAACTGATTATAGTAAGATTTGGTATTCTTTCTAGAACAACTTAAGTTTAACCAGGAGTGTTTGTGTGTATTTTTACACACACATATATGTATTTTTACAATATTTATGTAGAAGTAATCCAAGCTTAAGAATAAATTCAAATATTTTGACATCAGTTGATTATATAGCTATTTCCTACATTGGTTGAGTGAATCCCATTACATTTTTAGTCAATATTGTGGCAGTTTATGATCTGTAATCATGTTTAAGTGTCTGGCATAAAGTCTAGAAACCAGGGTCAGAATATATTTTATATTAATGGGATATTACATACATTGTTAGTGACCCATTTGTAGAATCGAGCTTCGCTATGCACTTAAAGAGGTGCAAGAGGTCCAAATAAAATGAAATTAATCTGTATGTGACTGTTATATGATACAATGTCTGGTGAAAGAAATTTTCAGTATTTGTCAAATAAATGAGTAAAATTTTAGCAATAAAATTTTAACAATTTTTAATAGAATAAAGATTTAGTGATAATTTATAGTTACACAGCTAAATTATACAGTGGCTGTTGCTCTTCTTAGGTCATCCATTTATCCATTCAAACAATTAGGATTTGAGATAACTTGTAATCAAGAACTAGACATAATAAAAATATGAAGTCATTATTAGAGGTTAATTGGGTTAAAGAAATAAGAGTCACGAAATGACTCTGATGCCTAAGTCCAGGGGTTTTCACTAAAATCTGTAGTGTTTTTATGTTTTTTTTTTTTTTAAGTATACTTTGTATATAAGGCATTTCCTAAAGTTAGTAGACAACAAAAATCTATGTTGATGATCCTTAACCCTGAGAAGTGAGGGAGAATGGAATGCTGCTAGCAAATTCACCCGGGTATATTTAGGAAGATTCATTAAATTAATAGATGGGAGAGGAATTTACTCTTCCTCTGATATGGTCTGAAGAACTCTATCTTTGACATGTACAGATATTTTTGGCATAAGAACATATAAAAATCTTTCTGTGCATATATTGTGTAATAACAAAACTTATTTAATATGTGAGTTTTTTGCTTTTAATATAAATTAGAATAAAAATAGTTCTAAATCCTATTAACTCTTACTAATCTTCATTTCTTTGCTTAGATGCCCCCAACATTGGATTATAAGTTGTGAATACACCAATTTAGAGAACTCCATCTTAGAGTTAAATTTACAGAGTTAAGTGCTAAAGAAGGGTTAAATTTATGCACATAAGAGCTATTTTCATACTTATGCTATATTATAAGTTTTGTTTCTTTTGTTGGATTGAAAACTCCTTGAAGTCAGGAAGCCATTTCTTTTTTTTTTTTTTTTTTTGCGGTATGCGGGCCTCTCACTGTTGTGGCCTCTCCTGTTGCGGAGCACAGGCTCCGGACACGCAGACTCAGCGGCTGTGGCTCACGGGTTCAGCCGCTCCGCGGCATGTGGGATCTTCCCGGACCGGGGTACAAACTCGTGTCCCCTGCATCGACAGGCGGACTCTCAACCACTGCGCCACCAGGGAAGCCCCAGGAAGTCATTTCTTAATTGTCCATTTTGTCTATGTTGTTTATTAGTGTCAGATTATAATAAAATAATCATTTAATAGATATTTGTTGAATAAATCAATATATTTACCTTATTTAAGTAAAGTTCCCTTTAAATTTAATTCTTGAGTTTTTGATTCATTAAAAAGTATTTTTTTTAGTTAAGGAACAGACACCATTCTATTTAATACTTTTATTTCTTCTATTCAATTTTATCTTAATCTGAAAGGCAATTTAGCCCTTATATCGAGGCTTCAGACCCTAATTCTGAACTCTTACCCTATGCTTACTTAAATGTTTTAAAGTAAGAAAATGATACGCATTAAATCCCTTTCACCTGATCAGCTTTGGGTCTCAAAAAGATCCGTTAAGAGTCACAAAAGGACCTGTTAAAAGTCTCAACTGATGACCTCTTATGAAGAAATCACTTTGTGCATGTAGATTTTCCTCTTTCTGTAGAATTATTTCTATCACGTTTAAGTCACTAGCTTCAAATAACTCAGCATTCATTTCAGGCACCACAGCTTCTGCTAACAAAGGGAATATGACAAATGTTGAACCTCTGGCTCTTAAAAATGATGTTTACCCAAATATTTTAGCACATTGTACATGAAGGTTTCTTAAAAGAGACAAATCTATATCTGAGTAGAAAGATTGCTAAAAGTGCTTGCATGGCAACAAATTTGCAAAATGTAGTAAATGTTTAAATTTGTACTTTGATATGCTATCAATAAATCATTCAACTTTCTTTGTAACCAGCCTTCCTTTTTCCAATGTAAATGGGACTTTAGGGGCAATTGGATTCTTTAAGACCAGTTTATATGTAGCATGGTCCAACTAGGATCAGTATAATTTAATATTTCAACCTTTTCTCAGTGTTACCCCTCCTTTTATTTTATTTTGGATACCTTTATTCCTCATCCTTAGAATACATTTATAGAAAATTAGTGAATGTAAATTGATTGTCTCTGATTTGTTATTGTCAGTGCTTGTGGCCTTTTGATTGTGAATGGATGAGAATCAATATGGTAATGATTAACATTGGGTTCAAAAAAGTAGGCTTGCAGTACAATCACCTGTTTTTATCTTAGAGCTGCTGTGAATGCTTTGTCCTTATAATGTACAAAGGCTGTGAGCATAGGTGTTCTGTATTGAAGTGCTCAGAATTAACTTAATTTTGTGTGCAATCAAAATATTTGACCTTATGAGAAGGAACTAGAGACCTTTGAAGAAGCATGATGGGAAGCCTGTGGGAGTTGGAGAGGGTAGTTTAAGATTCATGCTATGTTAACCGATCATGAACATCTTAAATGCACTAATAGTTGTGCAGCATTTGAAACCAGCTTAATAACTGCACTTTATGCTAGTATGGAAAAAAAAATTTATAGTTTTACTTGATTCAGATTTTTATAACTTGCTTTTATAGGGTGGACTCATTTGTCTTTAAACAATAGCAAAAACATTAAAAACAAATAAATCAGACTGAATTATTGCATTTCACTTTTAAAAAAAATATTTAACTTGATGGATTAGTGAACATTAATTGATCTTTATTTGAATCTGGATGCAGACCTTTCCAGTATTAATTTAAAGTGCTTTGTAACCAAAGAGAAGCATAATTTAACTTTAGCGCAGGATTTATTCTGAAATACAGGCATCCTGTTGATTCACTAGCGCACTAGGATTTAGAAAACAACACCTTTGAAGGTAAATTTTGTGGAACTGGCAGTACACCCTGTGGCTTGTCAGTCTAGTCAGAAGGATGATACCATGCTGACTATATAACTAGATCTTTGAACGTTATTCTCAAGGGTGGTAAATGCAAAACAAAGTAATATCAACTGGCACTTAATTCTGCAAGTTCCCTGCTGATTGGGGTATTCAGAGAAATGGAACTCTTCCTGACAGGAAGTCAGCCTATGAGTATGGAGACATCTGAAAATAAAGTGTGCTTTAATTTGGCACCCCACCGTTTTACAGCTGGTCTTTTAAATTGGGATTAGGCAGCGAGTTAGAAGAAAAGGGGAATACGTGAATGGAAATATTCTAAGCATAGTGTTTTCCTTTGGTTTTAACATAATTATGATTACAGCTCGGTTTCTGTGTTTCTCAGCTTTGACTGCTTATTGTTTGGTTTTGCTTAGTCCTTTCTTTTTTTTCTATTACTTCAAATTAATCCACTGAAGTTAAAGTATTACAAAAAGGCTAGATTAAAAGCATAAAGCTTGAGATTGTCTTTGTTTTTATACCAAAACTCTCTGATAACTTTTTTTCATAAATAGTGTATAATTTAATAGTTTTTAAGCAGAGTAATCAGTTCTTAGGATCTAGATTTACGTTTTGCTGTCAATTTTAAAGTGTTTACACTATTTGCCTCAGTTGACTGAGTTTAGTACTTTAGTGCAGTTAGAATATAATAGCATTATGTATACATATATATATATATAAAAAACATTATTAGATCTAGGAGATATCCCATAAATTTGCAGTTTTGGGCCATTTTCATGTAGGCAAGGTTAATGGTTAACATTCATATTTTCCATAGGCTTCCAAAGGTGATCCCACTGTTTCCTGTGCTAGCTATAGTGATCACTCCTTTGGAAGTCAATAAAGTATACCTTAGTACAAGTGAGATGGATGTCATTTTAGGGATTAGTACTCCAGTGATTTTCTTAAAGATGTCTTCTGTATATTTCAGTGCTTTTTATTTATACTACATTACTTTCAACACACCTCCTGTGTTACCATAGTTGAGAAATGCTTTTATAACAGTTAACCTAGGTCACTGATTATCAACCTTTTTTTTTTCTGGCCAGATACATCATCATTAACAGTTGCTCATTATGATGAGTCTCACCCTGAGTGCTGTCAGAATCGGGGAGACAGGCAGGGACAAAAGGAGGTATCATTTGAAAAAGGTCTCCATAAAGAATCAGAAATTCTGATCCAGCTTATTCCTGAATTAGAGAAATGGCCTTTTCCTTTGTGTTGATTTTTACCTCTTTCAGTACGTACTAACAAGTTGACTTTCCTACAGGAGTCTCTGTATTTCCTTTCCAAGAGAAGCTGCAGTTTACTGTCTTATCAAATTCACACCCCACTGCCTTATTGTAAAGCTCTCTAATATCTATTTTATTTTAGTTTCCACTTGTTTCTCTGCTGCTTTGTAAGTAGCATTCAGGTATTTGACATATGTGTTACGTGTATCATGTCATTTTGTGGGTATTTTCCCAGAAAAATCAAACTGCCTAAACCCGAATCTGTTCTGACGTTCTTCTGACATCTTCCTTTCCACAAGGTGCTTTTACATATAGTGAGTCTGAAAATGCATGGCAATATCCTAATACTGGATACATAGGGCATTCTTTTTGATAATAATTATGTATTTTTGAAAAATTTTTGTTGGAATCTCAAGTTTTCATTAGACATTCTGTTAAAACAGTGGAATTGTCTTGTTCAGTCTGTTGATTTTGTCATGTTATTCTGATTATCAGATACCACATAATTGAGAGCAAACTTAAGTCTGGTTTCTTATTGTTCTTTTTTCAGAGGGGAGGTGGTCTATTCCTTTACCTAAGAAAGCTTACAGCTTTGCTTAATCTTTCAGAGTTGTGTCCTATTTATATGTATTGAAAAGATTCACTGTTGTTTTGTAGCACTAATTTGTAGCTTAGTTTGTGAACATAGGTTTCTTTTTTTCTGGTACTGTAAGTTAAGGAAGAGAAAAGGAGTTTGATCATTGGCAGTGAGAAAGTAAAACAATGGGAAAGTTTTTTACAAAGAAGCTTTCTAATTCTTGTTAGTATCTTAACCAAGTCTGAATTGCTGCCTTACTTATTTGGACATTTGGCAGTGCTGTCATTGCTTTTCTGCTAATTATTAGGAGTTGTTCTTAATGATATCTGCTTGTTACCTGTATCTTCTATCTCAGCTGCCCAGATTTGAGTTTCTTGTAGCCTGGTAGCTGAATTTCTGGAACTGAAAACAAAACCAATCACAACTCAATCATTGTTAGAACCAACACCTGTAGCACAAGTTAACTTGCTTAAAAACTTTTCCAACTCTTGCCACAATATACTAATTTTTAAAAAATGCCTTTATTTCTTTTGAATCTTTTGAATTTTGTTGAACTTTGTAGTAAAGTTCACTTTTGTTCAACTAGCTCTTTCTGTTCTTTTAATTTGGTTTCTCTAGTACGATAGGCTGAAAAATGGCTCCCCAAAAGATATTCACGTCAAATCTCTGGAACCTATGAATGTTACCTTATTTGGAAAGAGGGTCTTTGTGTGATTATGTTAAGGATTTTGACATGAGGGATACTCCTGCGTTATTTGGATGGGCCCTACATGCTGTTATATGTATCCTTATGGCAGAGAGTCAGAGGGAGATTAGAGATAGGTACCCAGAGGAGGAGGCAGTATGATGATGGAGCAGAGAGCAGTGTGGTCACAAGCCAAGGACTGCTGACAGCCACTAGAAGCTTGGGAGAGGCAAGGAGATGATTTTCCCCTAGAGCCTCCAGGAGAAGAGCAACTTGATTTTGGCTCAGTGAAACTCATTTTGGACTCCTGGCCTCCAGAACTGTGAGAGAACAGACTTCTAGTAATTTAAGCCACCAAGTTTGTGACGATTTGTTATAGCGGCCACAACAAGTGAGTCATCTATCTAGTGAGTGTTCTTAGTGCCATGCTTTTCCCTCCTTCACCTAACAGTGTTAAATTATGGTCTCTTTAACAAACATTTGAATGTTTGTTATAAGGGAAATTGAGTCAGGTACTGTTGAGAACCCCAAGAGATAGGCATCGCTACCTTTAAAGAATTTTACTGTAGTTGAGACAAATTCCAATTTGTAATGTTATTGACCCAGAAAAAAAAAAGGCAAAATAAGCTAGTATTGCATATATTTCTAATGGAGATGAAATTGATATGAATAAAATACTGCCAGAGAGATGCACCACGGATTATTTGTGCAGCAAAACCAGGTTATCAAGTATTTCATTTCACTATCTTAGTTATGTTGTAGGTCAAAATGACCTACATGGTAATGTTTATCCATAACATGTTTTAGGACTTTTGCATTAAACTTAAAGTTTATACCAACTAATATCTCATTAGGTACATTGATAAATATTTGAAAATATTATGGAATCATTCTGGACTGAAAGGCCTTACTCCTCTTCATTGGGAAAGTCATTAAGCATACTGTGATTGGCTATAGCTTGTGGCTGTTGACAACTATAACATACTACTGCAGCACGTAATGTATGTGTCTTAGTACTGTAAAATTAGGACCAAAGCTTTATTGGTAGATGTAGTATGAGGTTTGGAAAAATTTGATTCTGAAGATATAATTTCATAGCATAAACATAAATGATGCTTTATTTTCTCCTAATGAATACATTTCACAGTTATTTACTTTTCATTTGATGTAAAATTTTGAATACTGAAATTAAATCTCACTTTGTATTAAGAATTTATTCAATGAGCACATAGTATCAGTTTACAGTGGTCACTGTTCAGAGTGGTAGACTCCAAATGGTTAAACAGCAGGGGAGTTTTCTGCTTTTAGTTAAAAACTGCTGTTTTCTATATGCCTTATTTACTACATTTTAAATTCTTAATGTTGTGTGCTGTGGAATTGGGCATGCAAAAGTCAGCAGAAAGAGTCTGGTTTTTTCATCTAGAGCTATTACTTGCTGTACAATAATAAAGGCACTATTTTATTGGGTTACTTGTAATTAACTTCAGCACTAGGCATTCATATAAATCATTCGTAATCTGTTTTCTTTAGATTTTTATTCTTTTAAACTGGTTTAATGTACTTGCTTTCTGTTATCTTTTTACATATGGATGGAGGTTGTAATTGCTTTTTGGAATTAGGCTGTCAGAAACCAACATATATGTGAATTCAAGAAATGACTGAGGCAAGCTAATGAATTTTATATAACATTTTATAGAGATTTGTTACTGAAGTATTATCTAGTAGTATTTGTTTTGTTGCAAATTTAATAAATAACCATACTCTCAAGTTAAAAAGTGTCTACAAATTTAGAAATTTTAAATGGCAACAATTATTAATTAGAAAATATATTTACTATGTTTTTCAAAATCCTGAGATAGCAAAGACATGAAATTTCTTTGAACACTTGTCTGTCAATTTATTGACATTCTTCTTTTAATTTTAAACATTTGAATCTTCATATATTTTCCATAATACTAGCTGATAAATGCCATTTCATAGATTAACTAGTATGTAATTTATATTATTTTGTTTACAACTTTTTTATGATTATTAGTTTAAAATTGAGTGAAAATGAATTAGAGAGAGCCTTTTTGAGTAAAAAAAGAGGCATCTAAAAAGAAGCACATATGTATGTCTGGCTGAGTTTAAGTAACTGTATTATTCAAAATTAATGTTAGAAAACAAAACTTTGTCTCTAAAATTACCTTCATTTTATAAATGTTTATAGTGATTTGTAGAAAGAGTTTAGAGGTATAGGTAGTTTTATTCTCTCCCAGGACACCAAAAGCTTGACTTGATGATCCCTATAAAAGGAATGTTAGGTGTATTGAGGTGGGGGATGGGAGGCATGAAGAATGTACCATGTCCTGAAAGTAGTGCTTTTAAAGATAATTCAGTTGGTAAATACTTTTTATTATAGCTGAGTACATGAGATGGTTTAAAAATCTTTTTAAAATAAGTAGCTGTTTTATATAGTTTTAATGGAAGTCTTTCATGTTTCCTCTCCAGCAGTCTCTAATGAACGCTCCTTGTAATTTCAGTGCAGGCTTTGAGATTCCCTAAAGACTTGACTTCAGACCTCAAAGGGCAGCAATTGCCACATGTCTGGAGAACTGGAGTTGCCAAACAGACTGATCATGTACTAATAGGACACATTTATATAGCTTCTAAACATGAAGCCTTGATATAAGCTTAATGATGATCGTCTGTTGAGAGCTTGTTGCTGGAAAGGGTTAGAGCAACTTTTGTCACCTTTATTGAAATCAAGCTTTCTTTATTGATTAGTGAAAGATCTTGACTATATTGACGCCAGTTTGGAAGTTATTTGAAAGATCATTGTTGACTGGAGAATATGTTTTTTCTGAAAAAGTTTAAAAACAGATTTTTAAAGAAACTTGCAAATTTAGTAATTTTAAAGTATGCTTAAACACAACACCAGGGGATTATTGCTTTTTTGATTATTTACAAACAATTTAAAACTATATTGTAATCACGTACTTGATTGCATGGTTATCTCAACTTTTTGGGTTTTTTTTTTGTTTTTTTGCGGTACGCGGGCCTCTCACTGTTGTGGTCTCTCCCGTTGCGGAGCACAGGCTCCGGCCGTGCAGGCTCAGCGGCCAAGGCTCACGGGCCCAGTCGCTCCGCGGCATGTGGGATCTTCCTGGACCGGGGCACGAACCCGTGTTCCCCTGCATCGGCAGGCGGACTCGCAACCACTGTGCCACCAGGGAAGCCCTATTTTGTCAATCCTATAAATAGTTATTTTCTCAATATTCAATTACTTCCACATAGTAAATGTTCAAAAGCATTTGTTAAATAAGCAGTTATGAAACTGAACCATTTGCTAATCCAACTTTAATAGAATTTTTCTTTCTTTTCTCTATTTTGTAGTTATCTGTGTATATATTTTATTTATAAACTGAGCCATAATACTTGTACAAACTAGGTGTACAATTTAGATGTACATGTTCACAAAAATCATCAAATCGAAAACTTGCCAAAAGGTAAAATTTTCTTTTGATATTTCATGTAATGATTTGTTTTACCCTCTATAGAGACAGTGGAATAAAACCTGTTCTTTACTATTATGCTATAGTCTTTCCTGGTATGTGGTTCCTCAAGTTTCTGTTAGATATGCTGTTGAGAGAGTGCTGACACAAAGTGCAAACAATGCTGAAAAGTTCTTGATAGTTTACTTTGAGCACTTAAGATTACTATATCATGACTATGAACCAGTTTTCTCTGGTTTTGACCTTTAGTCCTGGGCATAATGTGGTTCTCAATTTTGTGTTAATACATTCCCTTCCTCATTTGAGCTCTCCTTTGTGGCCTACTCCCTTGACTCCTAATAGTGTTTCTGACATGTATCTAGGTACTTGGAACTATATCCAGCCAATTTGATTTATTTTACAAAGGCATAGATAACTGTAACATCTTAAAATATTAATATTGATATTCTATTGAAAAGCAGAAGCCTTTAAATTTTTAATTTTTGTAAGAAAACTGAAATAATTTGATGAGTTTAGGTGTTTGTTAACAAATTATTCTTCATTCCATTTTTAAGTTAAATTATGTTTGGGGGGCTTCCCTGGTGGCGCAGTGGTTGAGAGTCCGCCTGCCGATGCAGGGGACACGGGTTCGTGCCCCGGTCCGGGAAGATCCCACATGCCGCGGAGCGGCTGGGCCCGTGAGCCATGGCCGCTGAGCCTGCGCGTCCGGAGCCTGTGCTCCGCAACGGGAGAGGCCACGGCAGTGAGAGGCCCGTGTACTGCAAAAAAAAAAAAAAAAAAAATTATGTTTGGATCCTTAGGTCAATACTTAAAAAAAAGGAGAATATTTTATTACCAATAGCAATGAAGTTAATTTTATTTGGTAGGATGTAAAATACTATCTTTAAAAAAAAATTCTTAATAGTTTATTTTCATAATTTTTTTTTAACATCTTTATTGGAGTATAATTGCTTTACAATGGTGTGTTAGCTTCTGCTTTATAACAAAGTGAATCAGCTATACATATATCCCCATATCTCCTCCCTCTTGAGTCTCCCTCCCACCCTCCCTATCCCACCCCTTTAGGTGGTCACAAAACACCAAGCTGATCTCCCTGTGCTATGTGGCTGCTTCTCACTAGCTATCTGTTTTACATATGGTAGTGTATATATGTCCATGCCACTCTCTCACTTCATCCCAGCTAACCCTTCCCCCTCCCCATGTCTTCAAGTCCATTCTCTACGTCTGTGTCTTTATTCCTGTCCTGGCCCTAGGTTCTTCAGAACCTTTTTTTTTAGATTCCATATATATATGTTAGCATACAGTACTTGTTTTTCTTTTTCTGACTTACTTCACTCTGTATGACAGACTCTAGGTCCATCCAACTCACTACAAATAACTCAATTTCGTTTCTTTTTATGGATGAGTAGTATTCCATTGTATATATGTGCCACATCTTTTTTATCCATTCATCTGTCGATGGACACTTAGGTTGCTTCCATGTCCTGGCTATTGTAAATAGCGCTGCAATGAACATTGTGGTACATGACTCTTTTTTTTTTTTAACATCTTTATTGGAGTATTATTGCTTTACAATGGTGCGTTAGTGTCTGCTTTATAACAAAGTGGATCAGTTATACATATATATATGTCCCCATATCTCTTCCCTCTTGCATCTCCCTCCCTCCCACCCTCCCTATCCCACTCCTCTAGGTGGTCACAAAGCACCGAGCTGATCTCCCTGTGCTATGCGGCTGCTTCCCACTAGCTATCTATCTTACGTTTGGTAGTGTATATATGTCCATGCCACTCTCTCACTTTGTCCCAGCCCTTCCCCCTCCCTGTATCCTCAAGTCCATTCTGTAGTAGATCTGTGTCTTTATTCCTGTCTTGCCCCTAGGTTCTTCAGAACTTTTTTTTTTTTTTTTTTTTTTTTTGCGGTACGTGGGCCTCTCATTGTCGTGGCCTCTCCCGTTGCGGAGCACAGGCTGTGGACGCGCAGGCTCAGCAGCCATGGCTCACGGGCCCAGCCGCTCCGCGGCCTGTGGGATCTTTCTGGACGGGGGCACGAACCCGTGTCCCCTGCATCAGCAGGTGGACTCTCAACCACTGCGCCACCAGGGAAGCCCTGAATTTTATTTTTTATCAAGGAAAACATATATTATTTCACAGATCTAATAATAGTATAAAACTTAAACTGAAAACAGCAATTCCCTGCTGCAATTCTTCTTCTCTCCCTTGATTCTTACTTTCTTGAAGGAGCCACATTCAGATCTCTTAGCTTTTGACTCTGCTAGTTACTTTCATATTTCTAAATGATAGCTATTTCTGGATTTTTCTGTTTTAGATATTATCTAATGTCTTCTATGGAAGATGACTATTGAGTACTTATATTGCTGTCCCTGTTCATTTTATGTACTCTCTTGTTTCCAGGACAGTTATATCATAGTATTTAGTTAAAACCATACCTAGCATTTACATTTTCGTGACAATGTAAATATCTGTGCAGACCCACAAAACGTACCATGCTTACCCAGCCACCTTCCCTCTCCTTCCTCCCTCCTTCCTTCCTTCCTTCCTTCCTTCCTTCCGTCCGTCCTTCTTCTCTCCCTCCCTCCCTCCCTGCCTCCCACTTGTTTGTCTCTCTTTCATTGATTCTCCTGGAATTAGTAACTTCCTACTTTTTTTGTTAATTTAAATTTCTGTGTACCCACCACAAATTTATTTCTGAATTTTCCACTGAAATCATATAACTTCTACCAGTGTAATGAACACACTTGGTATCTATTGGTTCAATTCTTTTCCTTGGAGATACAGTACCCGGAGTTCTGTTTTCTTGTTCTTGCCTGGATTGGTTACTCCTTAGTTGTGTAGAAAGGTGTCATCTGGAGGCTTCTTTTATCATCAACCTAGATGTTTCCTCTTCTCCCTCTTATGCTATAGTGTCTATTTCCTGTGTCCTATAGTGGCCTTCTTTTATGAAAGATACACTGATTCAGCATTTATTGATCGCTTATTCTATATGTGCTGGTCACTGTCCTAGCACAGGAAATAGGAGAGAATAAAACAGAGAAAAGCAAAAAAGAAATCTAATCGGCAGTAAGTATGCCATGGAAAAATTAAAGCAGAACTGGGATGGAGGATGATAGTGGGGTCTCTGTATTAATTTTGATGAGGCATGTCCTTTGTAATTTCTTAAAAGAGAATGCATGACAGAATTTTTTAGACCTTGCTTGTATGAAAATGTCTTTTTTTTTTTAATCTTTATATGTGACTGGTGGCTTGTTGGGATATTAGTATTACAGGCTGAAAATTGTAATCTTTCCAATTATTTTTTTCTCTGTGAGAGCTTTTAGTATTTTTATTATTTTAAAAAGTGTTTGTTGTTACTGGATTGTACCTTGATGTGGGTGGATCTTTTAAAATCCATTGTCTTTGATATTTAATGTAAACTTTTTCAGTCTGAAAAAGTATGTACTTATGTTCAGAGAAGTTTTCTTGAATTATATCTATGGGAATTCCTTTCTCTGTATTCTCATTTCTGTTTCCAGAACTCCTCTTAGTTAGATGTTGAACTGTCTGGACTAATTATCTAATTTTCATATCCATTCTCACCTGTTTTTCCTTCATTTTATCTTTTATTTTACTCTTCTAAGAGCCTTTTTCAACATCTTCCAGTAGTTCTTTCAAAATTTTTATTTGTTATTATACTCTTAATTTCTAATAGCATTTTCTACTTTTCTGAGGTTTTCAGGGGAGATGGGAGGGGAGAGCTGGACGGTTAATTTTATGTCAACTTGACTATGTCATGGGGTATCCAGATACTTGGTCAGACATTATTCTGAGAGTTTCTGAATGAGATGAACATTGAAATCGGTAGGCTTTGTAAAGCAGGTTGTCCTTCCTGATGTGGATGGGCCTCATCCAATCAGTTGAAGGCCTGACTAGCACAAAAAGGCTGAGCATTCCCTGAGTAGAGAGAATTCTACTTGCTTGACTGCCTTGGAACTGAGATGTCACTTTTTCCTGCCTTTGTCCTCAAACTAACATATTGGCTCCTTTTGGGTTTTGAGCCTAGTGCCCTTCAGTCTGGAACTACACCATTCATTTTCCAGATTTTTATGCTTTTTGGCTTGGAGTAGAGTTACACCATCGGCTCTCCTGGTTCTTCTGCTTGCTAACTCGCCCTGCAGAGACTTGTCAGCCTCCATAATTATGTGAGCCACTTTCTTAAAATAAATAAAATACATATCTCTGTCTTGTTGGTTCTGTTTCTCTGGAGGACTCTGTTTTTCATACGACAAATTTCATCTGTTGTGCAAAGAGAGGGTTATCTGGCTCCCCAGATGTTCTGGGCTCCAATAAGATGGTCCATGTTACAACTCCTGCTTCAGTTCTTCTTAGAGATTAAAGGAGCTCCCAAGGCCTGTGATCATGGGCACTGCTGAGGGCCACAGACTCTTGGCTTGGAGAACTCTAATACAGAGGCAAAGAGGTACCCGTGAATAAAAAAGTAACCCTGCCCTGAATTTTTACATGAAAGTTTTTACCTTTCTGATGGTATTAATTATACTTTTCTTTAGTCTTCCTCTCCCTACCCCATTAACAATACTTTTTAATATTTTAATTTGTTAATATTTTGTCCTTTTTTTTTTTTTTTTTTTTGCGGTACGCGGGCCTCTCACTCTTGCGGCCTCTCCCGTTGTGGAGCACAGGCTCCAGACGCGCAGGCTCAGCGGCCACGGCTGACGGGCCCAGCTGCTCCGCGGCATGTGGGATCTTCCCAGACCGGGGCACGAACCCGTGTCCCCTGCATCGGCAGGCAGACTCTCAACCACTGCGCCACCAGGGAAGCCCTATACCTTTTTTATTTTAAGAGTAGAACATAGTTTAGTGATTTTCTAGCCGACTAGAATAAAAAAAAAAAATTGATATACATTTAATGTCAGTATCGATGGCTTGACCAGAAAAGAAAAAAGGTGGCAGCATGGAGTATTATGTAGTCTATCTTGTCAATCTGTAGCTTGATTTTATTTGCTTTAGAGCATGGTAATATTTGGGAATTACTTTTAAAATTCAGATAAATTCATGTGCTGTACTCAAGACACTAAAATATGTTGTAGGAGATTATCAAATTTATAGAAAACTGTCTAGTTCACTTTAGGGAAGTTAAAGTTGTATCAAAATATTATAAATTAATATATAGCACATTTATTGGTGCCCTTTTTCTCTATATTTGTTTGTTGATGGTGGGGAGGCATAGAATTAATTCAGTTGATGAAGTCTTTTTTTTCCCCCAACCCAAGTTTGTTGGACTTTTACCACCAAAAGTACATGTTTGAAAATTGATGTAACTCTGTTTATTTACTAGATTTCACTAATATATACTATCTCTGTTCTTGTTGTATGACTTAAGAGCATTAGTAAGCTAAGAGTATATTTTAGTAAAAATTGACTAATCAACAGTTATGGCCTTAGGAAGTGATAGTCAATTAAATACAGCTTAGAACAGGTATGAAATTATTGACTCACTTGTGTTTTGAGTCCTTCCTCTCCAAAGTGCTGAAGTGTGTTTTAAAATTACTTAGCTGCATTAGTGGTTGGATTTGAGGCTTTTAACATGTTTTTCATCAATATCTCTGGGAAAAGAATAACCAAAACCTTTAAATGTGTGGTGCATTTTGCATTGCTGTATAATTGTAAATACTATGATGAAATATTGAAATGATCATGAGAGACGATAACCATTAAGCTTTTCTTTCAACTGTTAAAACTCACTAAAGGTTATCTTGAGCTGTGGTTTGTGAAATTGTTTAGGCTAACACCTTCTTTAGTAATTGTCTCAGAAGTGCAGAAAATGCTTTAGGATAGCATGAATCTTCTTTGTAGTTTAGGTGACTTCCTTAAGGATTGTAGTCAGTGTTTTAGTATGGAGAAAACTTGTTGGCTTTGACTAGCAGCTGGGTTTATTAAAACAAATTAATTTCCTATTCTCATGGGTTTCAGCTTCTTTTTACCTGGGTTATTAATTCCTATCAGTATATCTTTATGTACCTGGTATGTGATATTTTATTAAATGTTAAATAGTTTATAATTAGGAATGGATTATAGGCAAATTAAAACTCTGATATCTTTAAGAATTGTGAGATTATTAGAACTACCCAAAGCATAGGTAAGATTTGTACTTTCACTTCATTTCTCATTTAGTCTAATTTTTTTAACTGGTGAAAAAGTTTTATTGCAGGTGTTTATTAGATAGCTGTTACTACAAGTTAAATAATATGAGTTTATAGGTGATGTTTGAGAAAACAAGAATCCAGATGTATTAGCAGTCATAAATATGTTTCTGAGCTTTTGTAAGAAAAATTGGACTCTTCCAGTTCTATGTGTATTTTCATGTCTAATTTGTTTTTAATTTAAAAGAAAAAAATTGTGACATACCAATTTAAGTTGAAGTCATAAAATTTTTAGACGGTAATGTTTTTATAGTTATAGTAACTTTAACTAGTTTTCTATCTGACCTAAATCATGCTGTTTAAAATCTTTGTGAAATTTAAAATCTTTGTGAAATTTAAATTTACATTATCAGTAAAAGTCAGTTTGTATACATAAATGAAAATAAAATCAAAGTGATGTTTACCTGTATACTTAAAATTTGAGTGTCTCTACTGTTACTGATGGTTTTCATGTGGGGTTTGAGTTTTGTATGACATAAAAATCCCCACCTGTTGCCGTTTTAAATCAGAGAAAATGGATTTGAGAAAAATAATACTAGTAGATACTTTTGAAAATAACATGTGTGATCTAAAGAATTATATATGGGGTAACCTCTTGCCTTTCTTCCTAATTTCTTTTTTTCTAGCGAGAAAAGTAACTATTTTCTTTTTACTAAATTTAATTTCCCTTTTGAGAATTTTCCCTCAAATAAGTGATCTAAAGGAAAACTCAGTTTAAGGTCTTGCCCCCTCATACTCTGGTGCTGTATCAGATTTCCAGGTGGCTTGCTGAGATTGCTCTGTTGGGCATAAGAGCTGAGGAGTGAGATTTTGCTTCTGTTCCTTGACTAGGGCATCCCTCTGTTACCATCCTTTCTGATTCCCTGCTGTCTATCAACAAAGGTCACAACTGTGTTTTCCTTATCCCCTCAAAGCCTCAACTATGTGTACATCTTTCTGTGATAATTTTCTGACTCCTCCAAGGGCATGCGTTACTGTGAGGCTGTTTTAGGTCCATCTACCATTAAATCTGTCTCTATCTACTCTTCCTGTGCATTACTAGCTTTAGGGCAGCTCTTTGAGTCTTGGCATCTCCCTGTGCTCTGCCTCGGAAGTGAGGTGTGGAACCTTCTGGACCAGGATCAAAAAACTTACCTGCGGTTTCTGCTTTTTCCTCTTTTCTTCCTCCTATTTCTGAGAAGAGTGGAGGGTATGACACATCCTCTTCTCTCAGAGGTTTACTTCTTCATGGAGTTTGATTGCTTTCCTTTGTATTGTCTGTCTGTTTACTTCATTTTGCTGGAAAGAAAAGGATTTTAAATTAGATGGGTATTTCCATTTATCCTTGACTTGGTTTACCTTAGTGAAAGAAATAGAAGATCTCTATTTTGTTGTTTCAATATGCTGGCAATTGTGAATTTTGAGACTATATATTTTGGACTTATGAGCCACTAATTTCTAAATGTTTGAAAGTTGTTGAATCATAAAATCACACATCTTTAAGAATTTTTTTAAGGGGGTATCGAGGGCCTAGAGATGTATAGTGATCTGTTTATGGACATATCCTGTTAGTGTCATAGTCAGTTTGAGAACATAGATCCCATGACTTCTTGTTCCTCAGCAACACATTGCTTTATCTTCTCACCTAGTCCTAGCCAATTACTACCCTCAAATGTTCTGACTGACTTTATATCTACTTTTCATTCTACTGTATATGTTCTGTTAGTATATTCTTGCTGACACTATTCATGAAATAGAACTCTATAACAAAATTATGGCAAACAGCCATTTCAGTCCTGAGGGCCACCTTGGGTTTTTCAAAACATGAAAGTAATAAATACTGGGGATAAAAAGGAGAAAGTAGCTGTGAAAGGATGAGGCTTAAAACTAAATCAGAATTTGGCATGACACAGAACAGTCTTCAGGGTGAAATTACATGGAATTAAAAACTCTTCAAGGTGTTAGATTCAGAATATATGAATACTGCTTATGATAACAGTGGTAAGGTCCCCAGCACTGTCTTTTGTTTTGACCATTATAAAAGGACAAAAAAAGATTAGTTAAAGGATATTATGTAGGTGGAATAGAAGGGCTCTTCAGTTTTAAGGAACATAAAGATTATGTATATATGTCTAGTTCTTTAAAAAATACAGATATGCATGCATTGGCATTTCTCAAATCTAGCTACATTTCAATTCATGTGGGCCCAGCTTTATTGGATTAATGCGTATTTTATATCTGTTTTGAGATGAGGCTTAAAAAATTCATTTCTGTATATATTAATGGTTAATTTTCTTCTGAGGCTTTTTAAAGAAAATATTTATTTACTTTTTATTTTTGGCTGAGTCAGGTCTTAGTTGGGGCATCGGGGATCTTTCGACGCGGCACCCAGGCTCTTCGTTGGGGCACGCAGGCTCTTTGTTGCAGCACGTGGGCTTCTCTCTAGTTGTGTTGCGCGGGCTTGTCTGTAGCTGTGGTGCACAGGCTCCAGAGCATGTGGGCTCAGTAGTTGCAGCACGGGGGCTCTCTAGTTGTGGTGCTCGGGCTCCAGAGCACGTGGGGTCTGTAGTTGCCGCACACAGGCTCTCTAATTGTGGGGCGCAGGCTTACTTGCCCTGTGGCATGTGGGACCTTACTTGCCCTGCATCGGAAGATGGATTCTTAACCACCGGAACACCAGGGGGCTTTTTAATGGATAACTTATTCATAAAGAATATATTAATAATTTTATGCCATCTTTTGCTAATTCATATGCTAGTAAATTATAGTTTTTCAGCTTACAAGTAGTCTAGCCAAATTCATTGATCTCTCGTCTCTTTCTTAATCATTAATCAATTTTTGTAGAATGTGTGCTATTATTAAGTTTAGGGAGATACTTAATTCCGTCTTCCCCTCATTTGGGGTGATGCATCTCTTAAAGAAACAAAAACGAAACCTCTGTCCTTGGTCTTCTTTGCTGCTTTCCTTTCAAACTGTTTCAGTTAAATTAGTAGGATATAATGGTACAGAACTGAAAGGGCAAGATAAATATAGATAGGCTCATTTAGTTTATCTAGAATCAAATTGTTGCTAACTTGTTTAGTTTACTTTTTTTTTTTTTTTTTTACAGATGTTTTCAATTTTTATTTAGTCAAATCTGTTTGATCTTCACCCATTGTTTTTTTTTTTTTTTTTTTTTTTAACATCTTTATTGGGGTATAATTACTTTACAATGGTGTGTTAGTTTCTGCTTTATAACAAAGTGAATCAGTTATACATATACATATGTTCCCATATCTCTTCCCTCTTGCGTCTCCCTCCCTCCCACCCTCCCTATCCCACCCCTCCAGGCTGTCACAGAGCACCGAGCCAATATCCCCGTGCCATGCGGCTGCTTCCCTCTAGCTATCTACCTTACTACGTTTGTTAGTGTGTATATGTCCATGACTCTCTCTCGCCCCGTCACAGCTCACCCTTCCCCCTCCCTAGTTTACTTTTTAATGTCAACTGTTCATGTGTTCATGGGGCTGCAGTGGGTAGGCAGCATGTTTAACAAAACTTTTCCATTAAGATTTTTTGGAACTTAATTAATTTCCATTAAATCAGTTTCAATTAAGTATGAAATTGATATGGGTGGTGTTTTTCATAATTATTGTTTTAAAGAAATAACATACTGAGTGAAATTTGTTCAGCTATTTTCTGCTGTTTTTTAGGAGTGGCAGAATTCTATTCAGAAGAATGCAGGCCTTGCTTTTATTGAACTTGTCAACGAAGGAAGGTAATCTATTTTATATCCATGTATATTTTACTTTAAAATGTTATTGTATTTTTGCCATCGGAACTGATATTTTTGGTACTATATTGTTTTTGCAGTCAGTGATATAGTGAGCTTAGATATTAATTATTACAAATATTTCAATATTTAATCATTTTGTTCTCTTCATCGTTATGTGCTTAATGATAAAGTCAGTTCTTTGTTTTTCAGTAAGTAAACCTTTGGCAAAAGTATACTGATGATTCTATTAGCAGATATAAGGAAAACTGATACTTATTTGGGCTTCCTAGAAAATTCTATTATATTTGTAGAGCCAATAAATAGACTAATATGGTCTATATTATCTCTCCTATGTCATGGCCTGGGCATAAGGGAAGAAGAATTCAAGGAAAGAATAGTCAGTAGTAGGAAAGAAAAGTGAAGTACAGAGATAAAAAGGAAGATACAAGGAAAAAATAGATTTAAGAAAGTGAGAGAATTAAAGGGTAAGAATAAATTGAGGAAATGATGAGTGGACTACTTTGGGTCTGTTTCGTGTCAGTTGATGTTTTCTTTTTTAAAAAAATAAATTTATTTATTTATTTATTTTGGATGTGTTGGGTTTTTGTTGTGGCCCGCGGGCTTTCTCTAGTTGTGGTGAGCGGGGCTACTCTTCATTGCAGTGTGCAGGCTTCTCATTGCGGTGGCTCTTGTTGCAGAGCGAGGGGTCTAGGCGCGTGGGCTTCAGTAGTTGTGGCTCGCGGGCTCTAGAGCACAGGCTCAGTAGTTGTGGCATATGGGCTTTGCTCCGTGTGCACGTGGGATCTTCCTGGCCCAGGGCTCGAACCCGTGTCTCCTGCATTGGCAGGCGGATTCTTAACCACTGCGCTACCAGGGAAGCCTGTGGCAGTTGATTTTGGATTACTTGGACTGAAGACCCAGGGTATAGATTAAAAGGTGTGCCATTGGAAATAGCATTCTGAACAAAATTATTGTTTAAGAATGTTTTTTATACTGTTCTGTCTAGAGTTGAGATTGACACCATCACTATAGGAATAATTTGAACTAGTAACTAGGAGTTTAACCTCTGTCTCGTTAATGTTGTAGAAGAGGGTACTGTTAACTTTACTTTATAGTAAATGCTACTAAAGTTATTTCACTCAGTAAATAATCATAGGTGCTCACAGACTGGTGTTGAATACAAATAAATAAACCTGCAACTAATGCCATATGGTAAATTCTGTGCTAGAAGTATTTACATATAGGCTATTAAGGTAGGAATGTGAAAAAAGAGAAAGACTACACAATTTAGTTCAGAAGAATTAGGCAGAACCTCCCCAGGGAAACATGATTCCTGAGATGTATTTTCAAGGATGAGTAAGGTTAGTAATGTAGACTTTGGAAAAGTGGGGATTATGGATAAATTGGAGGACATATGTGTGAAAAGCATTCTAAATAGAGGAAATAGAATATCTGAAGATACTGTGATGTGGGAAGGTGTGTATGTACGTGTGTGTGCATGTGTATGTGTGTGAATTGTTGGAATAGAATTGGTTATCTGGACCATAAAAGGTCTAATGTGGTGTATTTGGATTTTCATCTGAAGGCAATGGGAAGCCTTGAAAGGTCTTAAGAAAGTATTATTATGATACTTGGGTTTTGGAAGGATAACTAGCAGTGATGTTTAGGATGGGTTGAAGCAGAGGAGACCTAATTGAAATCAAGAACAATAACAAGTCTATTGCAGTGATCTATATGAGGAACAGAGCTAAATTGTAGTCTGGAGTCTGGAAAGTGTTGGGAAATCAATAAATATTTCTCAATGAGTGAATGACTAATAATTTAGTCTTACTTTTAGCAAAAATTTCAAAGTGCTTATTCATCAAAAAAATAACTCTTTGGCTGAATTTCAACACTGAGGTATTAGATACTTTTAAAGTTTATATATAGGAAAAGAGTTAGTGAGTGCTGTTGGTCGAATATGTATTTGTTCTACTTAATGCAAAACACTGATTAACACCAGTTCTTTTTTTTAAGAGAAGTGGTTATAAAAGTCTATTTTGCAAATGAAGCAACTGACAAAGGATTAATCTCCAAAATTTACAAGCAGCTCATGCAGCTCGATATCAAAAAAACAAACAACCCAATCCAAGAATGGGCAGAAGACCTAAATAGACATTTCTGCAAAGAAGATGTACAGATTGCAAACAAACACATGAAAGAATGCTCAACATCATTAATCGTTAGAGAAATGCAAATCGGAACTACAATGAGGTATCACCTCATACCAGTCAGAATGGCCATCATCAAAAAATCTACAAACAATAAATGCTGGAGAGGGTGTGGAGAAAAGGGAACACTCATACACTGTTGGTGAGAATGTAAATTGATGCAGCCACTATGGAGAACAGTATGGAGGTTCCTTAAAAAACTACAAATAGAACTACCATATGACCCAGCAATCCCACTACTGGGTATATACCCTGAGAAAACCATAATTCAAAAAGAGTCATGTACCACAATGTTCATTGCAGCTCTATTTACAATAGCCAGGACATGGAAGCAACCTAAGTGTCCATCAACCGATGAATGGATAAAGAAGATGTGGCACATATATACAATGGAATATTACTGAGCCATAAAAGGAAACGAAATTGAGTTATTTGTAGTGAGGTGGATGGACCTAGAGTCTGTCCTACAGAGTGAAGTAAGTCAGAAAGAGTAAAACAAATACCGTATGCTAACACATATATGTGGAATCTAAAAAAAAAAAGGTCATGAAGAACCTGGGGCAAGACGGGAATAAAGACGCAGACTTACTAGAGAATGGAGTTGAGGACACAGGGAGGGGGAAGGGTAAGCTGGGACAAAGTGAGAGTGTGGTAGTGTATATATTGACAAATGTTAAAAAATGTTAAATAGATAGCTAGTGGGAAGCAGTCGCATAGCACAGGGAGATCAGCTCCATGCTTTGTGACCAGGTAGAAGGGTGGGATAGGGAGGGTTTGAGGGAGGGAGACGTAAGAGGGAAGAGATATGGGGATATATGTATATGTATAACTGATTCACTTTGTTATAAAGCAGAAACTAACACACCACTGTAAAGCAATTATACTCCAATAAAAATGTTAAAAACAAAATAATATAAAATAAACAAACAAATGAATTTATAAGCTGAAAAAAAAAGTCTATTTTGTTTAGGTTCTACTAAGTCTAAATGCCCTCCGTTATGCAAGTTAGTGTTACATTTAGTAGATAAGGCAACATACTTTTGTGATTAATAGTTTTAGCTTTGAAGTTAGCCTTGGGTTCAAGTTTCAGCTTTGATATATGGGGAGTACTTTTACCTCTGTGAGCATCCATTTCCTCATCTATTCATTCAACCAATATTTATTATGCACTGACTGTGTACCATGACTTGTCCTTGATTCTGGGGATACAGCAATAAACAAAACAGATAAAGATTCTTTTTTTTGTAGATCTTACATTTGAACAGTCATTGGCAGACTATGAACAATAAACAGAATAAGTAATGGATTATATATGAAAGGTGGTAAGTTGTTTGGAAAAAGATAATGTGAAGCAGGTTGAGGGAAATGGTGAATTTTAAAGGAAATATAAAGGTTTGATACCTTTATAGAGTAGTTTAAATAGAGTGGTTATATTACAGATCACTGAGCAATTGACATGTAAGCAAGCACTTGAATGATGTGAAGGAGTTAAACATAGGGGCATGTAGGGGAAAAGCGTTCCAGTCCTAGGGAACAGCCAGTAAACAGATGAAAGCTTCCCTGGCATATTTGAGGAATGAGACTAGTATAGCAAGAACAAGTGATCATAGTGGAGAGAAGTAAGAAATGAGGTCAGAGACATAGGGCAAGATTTGTGTAGAGCCTTTGCAATTCATTCTGCAGGAGATAACAATCATTGCAGGATTTTGAGTAGAGGAGGGAGACAATCTGCCTTATGTTTAAAAGGCTGATTTATGTAAGAATTTAAGGATAGAAGCAAAGAGATCAACTAGGACACTACTGTAGTAACTCTAGTTAAACATGATGGTGTTGTGGACTAGGACAGCAGCAGTAGAGGAGGTAAGAAGTAGTAGGATTATGAATATATTTTGAAGGTAGAGTTGATAGGATTTACTAATGGATTGGATGTGGATTGTGAGACAGAGCTAGGAGTCAAGTATTACTCTGAAGATTTTTGGCTTCTGCAGCTGAAAAGATGGTGTTTCTATCAACCAGATGGAAAAGGCTGTGGATAAAACTGTTGTTGGGGAAGATCAGGAATTCAGTTTTGGAAATACTGATTTTTATATCTCTAGTAGACATCCAGGTAGAGGCAGTTGTTAATTATTTCTCCAGACTAGAGATCTAAACTTGAGTGTTATAAGAATATAGATGATATTTAATGCCTTGAGATTAGACGAAATCATTAAGGTGGTAGGGTGATGACTGAGATTTGACCACGGGCTCAGAAGTTGTTTCTGACTTGGTCAGGAGTAGTTTGGGGAGAGTGGTGTGGAAAAAAGCCTTTGCAGTGAATTTGGAAAAGAATAAGAGAAGAGGAATTATAGAATGTGTATAAACAGTTCTTTAGAGGAATTTTGCTACAAAGGGGAGCAAAAATAAAATGGAGTGGGGGGAATAGAGTCAAGGGAAGTAGGGTTTTTAAAAAATGAGAACAAGAGAACAGTTTCATGGTAAGGAGTGGGGAAATTAATGTAGAAGAGATAGGTGAGAATTTCTGGAGTGATGTTTTTAAGTTGATTTGAGAGTGGGTGAATTTGTATGCAAATGGGGGTTTGGCTTTAAAGTAGAGCATGGATGGGTCGTTTACAGTAACTTGGGAAGGCATTTTATGTAGTTGCAGAGTCTGGGAGGTAAATATGGAAGTAGAGTTAGAGTTGGGTTTCAGTGGGTTTAGGTTTTGCCAAGTATGGGGGAGAGAAGGCCAAGGGAGCCTCTTTGTGCTAGAGAGTGATTGTAATCATTGACCACAGGATTATGATTATTAAGCTAGGTAAAGAGGAGAGTGACTGTAAAGAAAACGATAGGATGGATGGATTGGAGCTCTAAGGACTGTTAGAGTTGTGATAGTAATAGAATGAGTGAGCTATAAACATGAGAGGTAATAGTTTAGAGAGTGGGACGAGTAGAACCAAGGCCATTCAGTTATTGGAAATGATGAGGTCTGGCATATGACTGTGCAATAAATGGCTGAGGTAGGGTGGAAGACAAGCTCGGAGAAGGAGAGGAGTTCAGGGAACTGTCAGACCAGGATCTCAGTCAGCTTGGAATCTCATGTTTGTAGACTGTATCGCTTACCATCCCTCATCAGTGGTGTCTCTACATACCCCCAAGTAATTTCCATTTATTTCTCATTGCTTTTAGTTTTTGGATCACTGTCACTTTCTCCAACACTGTTCTTATAATAATTCCTGGTGCTTTTACCCATATTGTGGCATGTATCAGTATTTTGTTCCTTTTTACTGATTAATAGTATTCCATTGTACAGATATACCACATTTTGTTTATCCCTTCAGCAGTCAGTGAATGTTTGGATTGCTTTCTGTTTTTGGCTATTATAAACAATGCTTCTATGTGTGTTTGTGTACAAGGCTTTGTGTGGACATATGTTTTCATTTCTCTTGGGTAGATACCTAGGAGTACAATTGCTTGGTGGAATGGGAAGTCTGTGTTTAATTTTTTAAGAAACTGCCAAGCTATTTTCCTAGTTAGCCTAGTAGGTATCTTACCCTGGTTTTTGTTTTCATTTCCCTAATGGCTAATCCTGTTGAGTATTTTTTCAGGTGCCTTCTTTGGGAAAATGTCTGTGTACATCTTTTGCCCATTTAAAAATTTGATTCACTGTATGAGTTCTGACTTTTAAACAGTAATTTATATTTATATCTTTTTTTATATCTTTTATATCTTATATTTATATCTTATATTTATATCTTTTCTCATATACATGATTTGCAAACATTTTCTCTCAGTCTGTGACTTGTTCTTTCATTTTCATTGAAGAGCAAGTTTTTAATTTTGATAAAGTACAATTTACCTATTTTTTTCTTCTATGGATTATGACTTGTTGGCAAATTCAAGAAATCTTAGGTCAAAACAAGTACTAGGGTTTTCTTTCTTTTTTTTTTTCTAGAAATATTTTTTCATCCCTAGAAATTTTGTAGTTTTAGCCCCTACATTTAGGTCTGTGATTCATTTTGAGTTAATATCTTTGTATGGTGTGAGATAAAAGTTTAGCTGTTTTGGATCTTCTACATAGATAGTCATGTCATCTCTGAGCAGAGATATTCTTAGGTGTTCCTTACCAATCTGTATACCTTTTATTTCCTTTTCTTGTCTTCTTGCTTTAGCTAGGATTTCTGGTACGATGTTGAAAAGGAGTGGTCAGAGGGGTATCCTTGCCTTATACTGATCTTAATGGGAAAGTTTCTAGTATCTCACCATTAAGTATGGTGTTAGCTTTTGGATTTTTCCGTAGATATTCTTTGTCAAGTTGAGGAAGTTTCCTTCTATTCTTAGTTTACTGAGAGATTTTATCATGAATGGGCATTGGATTTTATCAAGTGCTTTTTTGGTATCTGTTGAAATATCATGTGATTTTTCTTTTTAGCTTGTTTATGTATGATGGAGTACATTAATTGACTTTGGAATGTTGAACCGACTCTGCATACCTGGGTTAACTCCTGCTTGGTCGTGGTATATAGTTCTTTTTATAGTTGTTGGATTTGGTTTTATTTGTTGAGTTTTAGAAGTTACTTGCTTGGGCTTAATTTGCAGAATTTGTCTCTCTTGTGGTAAGGTGTTCTTAATATTGTTGCTAAGCTGTTTTAGAATTCTTCTTCATATATTTTTTTTTTTTTTTGGTCTGGCTTTTAAAGGGTCACCCCTTTTTTTCCATAGCTTTGAGGTCAGTGAATGATTGATCGGAAGTCTTTCTGAAACCTTTGACCGTGTATGGCTGGTAAATCTGCATTTGGTTTTGATGGACACATTTAAATTTGAAGTAGTTTTCATCCTCTAGCTTTTACTTCTTGTTGATCTTTTTCGAGTCTGCCCTGTATCTGCTCAGGGACCCAGATAGCCATGTGTGAAATTCTTATTAAGCTAGTTTATTTCCAGGATCTCCCTCTCTAATTTCTGGTTTGTTCTCTGGTCTCCTGCTCACCCTAACTTCAAATGTAATCTCCCTCTAGGAGAGCTATAGGTCTTTCCAGTTTTCGGCTTGGCATGCATTTTCTTCATTTTCTGTCTTCTCTTTCAAATCAAGTCATCCATCTCTGGCAGTGAAGTTGCTGGTTTCCATAAGCAGCCAGAGACCGATGGAACTACCACACCTATGGTGTCTGGGCGGGGAATTGCCAGAAAAGGTTGCCACAGACTTCGTTTGTTCTTACTTAGTGTTTAGCACATTTTTGTGAATAAAATTATTATGGATGTTGTTGTTTGCTTTTGGTCAGTTTTCAGAACACTGAAATGATTGTTATTCTTCAGTTCTATACTTGTTTTTCTGGGAAAGGATTTGTTGGACTCTTTATTTCACCATAGCTGGAAGATCTACCCCCAGATCTTTACATGTCTGATTCATTATGATTTAAGGCCCAGTTCAGATGTCACCTTGTCAGAGAAGTCTTCCCTGAAACCTGTTGCCCAGGTTATTTTTACCTCATTTCTTAAAATTTTTCTTAAAATTTCTTAAAATTTTTCCCCCATATCTTTTATTCTTTCCCCATGTTTTGTCTTTATTGTCTGTCTCCTCCTGTACAGTATATGTTTAGTGAGGGCAGTCCCTCTGTCTCTCGCTTATTGTTATATCCCTGGCTCCTAGAGAAGTGCCTTGCAAAACCAGTAGATATTTGTGTTTAATTGATAAGATACTTTCAGCTTAAGTATATTGTTTTTATAGTTTTTATTTCAATTATTTATATTTTTCATGTAAATAACATACTTTCTTAAACAGAAATTTGCTTTATACAGATAATCTTGACAATAGTCAAGTGATATTTCTTTGAAGATTATTACCAAGAGAAAAGAAAATACATATACATATAATAAATATTTTACATTAAAACTTTTCTCTGTCTTGTGAAGAAATAAATTTTATGTTCTTAAATATTTTATCCAGAACAGCTGATTCTTATTATTTCTTATTGGAGGAAGAATTATTTGAATAACTTATTTGTTTTTATATCACATGTAATTGTAGGTTTTGTAATAACTTTTTCCTGATTTCTTATCTATGTTTATCTTACTCTGTTTGGATTTGTTTGCCTCCTGTCATTAGAAACTGTCTTCTTTACCTTAGTGCTTAGCCTATAGAAAGTACTTCAGCCTTTGTCTTTTAAGCAGATGTTACAAAGAAACGGTGGTATAAAGAGAACTAACATTCTTTAGTGAAATAGTGGAGGTAATATTTGAAATTTTTATTCTCTCTTTCTTTAGAGAGTAGAATATATTTTAAAGGGACAATTTAGAGATTTATTTTTCTGAAATCAGTAGGTTGGACTTTCCTTTTATAAATATTTACTACATTAAGGTTAAATGAGTTTACTTAGCAACGGATGTATTTGTGTAGCAGTGTTCAACTACTGGACTTAATCCCAGGGGCAGGAAGAATAAGTAATAAGGGTTTTCTTTTCACTGCGGAGACCAACCGTTTTTTTTCTTTTTATGTAAGTCTGACCTGACTTGACCCCATTTATAGAGTAGCTGCCATAAATTTGGTCCTTGATTAATGTTTTATTAGTGTAAATAACATGTAGACCTTTACAGACTGAGAGAGACTACAGCATAGGGTTTATCAGATTTGATGGGTATCATTAGCAAATCAATTAACTTAGGTCAGACATAAGTAATTGTTGTCTGGTAGAAATGTTTCTCTTAACTTACCTGTTTAATTGATTAGATACTTCCTCTGTAAATACATTGTTTTGATACTTTTGAGATGAATTATTTGTATTTTTCTTGTAAACAACATTCCATTTTAAACAGATTTTTTATAGAAATAAAATAACCGGTAATCATTGACATAATCAAGTTATGTTTCTTTGGCAATTTTTACCAAGGCAAAGTAAAATATATAAACATTAATAAAAGATATGTTTAAAAAAATTAAATTTCCACATTTTGTGAGTAGTAACATTGTTATTTCTGGATCATAATTTTTGTTTATGGATATTTTGTGATATATTGAATCATCATCATCAATTGACTTTTCAGATATGCAAATAATTGATCTAAAAGTGTTATTTGTTCTGAAAGACACAGGTTTCTTTAAACAGTTTTAAATTCTTTAAAGAATATTAAAGCATTCTTTCAGAATGTTCTGTGATGCTGTGGCACCACGTTAATAGGGAATAGGAAAAGCTGTTCTAAATTCAGGCGTGGTAGGTAACATTATTATGTATATAGGGCTTCGGTTTATTTATTTGTGTACTCAATTTCATTTTATGTTAGTTGCTTTTTCTTTCACCTTAAGATATATTTAATTGAAAAATGAATTTAATTAAACTAATTTCAGTAGAACTGTTGCTTATATATTTAAAGTCAAGTCTTTATCAGTGAACCTTAAAAGTCTTTTCTCATTTGGATAAAGGGGTTTAGATTTCATATTTTGCCTTTCTTGTTATTCCTATTATCCCTTAATGGTTTTATTGATCTCTCTTCTAAAAATTTTAGTATCTCAATTTGGTGTTAATTTTGCCAGCAGAAATTGATCCAGCTGCTAGGTAGCCTTCTTTCTTCCTGCCAGCCTCCCTGCCATCCATCCAACAAATATTTTTTCGAGTATTTTAAGCCCCTGATGTTGTTCTCGGCAGTTTTGATCAAGGTAGCTGCTCTGTGAGCATTGCTAAGTCTTATAACTTCACTTGTTTGACTTGTGTTAGAAGGAACAATGTAATGGATAAATATTGATCATCTTGCACATTTTATATATTTAGGTGGTCCTGTTTTTGTTTTTATACTCTGAGATTCTGAAAAATCAGTGCAGATTCCCTATAAGTAAAATTTTTATAGCTTAAAATGTCAAGGGATCCTGTCTTTGTTAAGCAAATTTTTAATTTGTCTCCTGATTTATAAAGTTGAAAAGAGACATGATTCCATTGGCCAATCAAAGCTTTAAAATTTTTGACAGTAAAAATCAGGAAAGTAGTAGACTGTGGAACCTAGTTTAAAGGAATAATATCTGTTAAAATTTTTAAGATATAAATTCTCATTTTGAATTATAATACTTTAAATAGATAAGTGATTATAAAATGACCTATATTTAAAGTATTGGGTTTTGTTTATTAAAAATACGTTTTGAGAACTTCTATAGCCTCCTAGGATTTTACTCTTAAATTTCTTCCTAGGACTCTTTCCTTTTTGCCAGGCTTGAAAAGCATAGAAAGGGTAGATTATCCCATATACTGTTGGACACATTGCTTAATTATCCCCTGGGGATGGTCAGTATCTGCTTATTACAGCAATAATTCAGACTTGTATACAAATATGTAAATAGCCTCATAAAAGACATAATGTTTCTAGTACTAATACACTTGTCTGTCTCTTCAGAATTCAACTTCTTAGATTGCAGTTGTGCTTTCTGAACATTTATTTAGTAGCTCCAGCATTTTCTTTCACTCCAAGAGTCATAGATTCCTAGTAAATACCTATTGAATAAGTTAGTAGAAGACTGAATGGAAGGGAAGGCGAAGAGGGAGAACGGAGGGAGGGAGAGAGGGCAAAAACACATTTCATTTTATTCTGACCCACTTGGCTATTACTTGGGTTATAGTTTGGTAAAAGACCAAGGTATTTGTTGCACTTACGTAAACAGTGTAGCTAAGATACTATCTGAGCCAACCAAAGATATACTCTAAATCAAAGTAATCTCTTGGAAACTCGGGAGTGTTTCTTAAAGAGTCATATGCTTTCCAGTTAAATTTTTAAATTATGTGTGTAGTAAGATTCCAATTAAATATTATGAACAGTTGTTTGGATATGGTCTTATTTTTGGGGTAGAGTAAGAGGTGATTGTTTCAAAGATTTGTTGAGAGGAGGCTTTCATCTCCGTTTACTCTGGATTGAATTGATGTAGAAATTTGTGTGGAGTGTTTAGAAAGAAGTATGTGCTGTTCTTTCCTCTTGAAGATTAGATTATTTAAATTACTGTTTATTATTTTTGAAAGTTTAATGGCTTATTAAAGAGGACTAGAATTTTCTCCCCTTAATTAGGATACACACATTTTTCTTATTTCTTCATGTGTTTAGGTTTAAAACAGTCATATGGTCAAATTATTTTTCACTTTTAATTTTCCAGCTTGATCTCAGTTTTCTGTGGTTACTTTTTAGGCTTGTTTTGTTGTGATCAATGTAAAATAATGGTGGTGCATTTAAATTATGTTTTTCACTCCCTAAAAATGCTAAATTGCACTAGGTTTAAGGGCTTTATGTGTTTGGCATTGCAGTTGACCATTCTCAGCAAGGATAAGTATATAGTTTTCAGAAAATGTGGTGTGGATTCAGAATGCCTGTAGAATATGCTTGTGTTTGTATAGAAGTTTCATAACCTTATGCATCATTAAAAACTACAAGGGTTTATATATAAATGGAATCATTTACTATATTAAATGAAAATGAGTATAGAAAAAGAGAGGCAAATGAGGGGTGGGAGAAAAAGGAAAGACAGCTAAACTTTGAGAAGAATTAAATGAAAATAAGATGAAGACAGAGTCAGTTCACTTCATTCATTTAGAAAATATTTAGGAATGCTTGCTATATGCTGTTCTGGGGGTTCAGCAGTGGATACAGTAGACATTCCCACTCTCTTATAGTGTATTTTAATTGGCATAGGTAGATGATAAAGAAATTAAAAACTTCATATTAGGGCAGAAAGTGATAAGTGCAATGAGAAGGTTAAAACATTCAAATTAAAGAGAATAGGTACAGTGTGGGGCAAGGGATGTTGCAAGTTTTTTTTCTTTTAGTTTTCAAATTTTAGTTTTATTTAAAATTCTGGTCATAAAAGTTTCCTATTAAGTTTTTTAAACAATATTTAACTTAGGAAGTGAAAAATCTTCTGTTTTCCCTATACTATAGTTGGTTATTATATATTCTTGCAGAACTTCTTCCACATGTTAGGATTTTTCTTTTGTTTTCCTTTGTTGTTTTTTTTTAACATCTTTATTGGAGTATAATTGCTTTACAATAGTGTGTTAGTTTCTGCTTTACAACAAAGTGAATCAGCTATATGTATACGTATATCCCCATATCCCCTCCCTATTGTGTCTCCCTCTCACCCCTCTAGGTGGTCACAAAGCACCGAGCTGATCTCCCTGTGCTACACGGCTCCTTCCCACTAGCTATCTGCTTTACATTTGGTAGTGTATGTATGTCCATGCCGCTCTCTCACTTTGTCCCAGCTTACCCTTGCCTCCCCCCGTGTCCTCAAGTCCATTCTCTACGTCTGTATCTCTATTCCTGTCCTGCACCTAGGTTTTTCAGAACCTTTTTTTTTTTTTTTTTAGATTCCATATATATGTGTTAGCATATGGTATTTGTTTTTCTCTTTCTGACTTACTTCACTCTGTATGACAGACTCTAGATCCATCCACCTCACTACAAATAACTCAATTTCATTTCTTTTTGCAGCTCAGTAATACTCCATTGTATATATGTGCCACATCTTCTTTATCCATACATCTGTCGATGGACACTTAGGTTGCTTCCATGTCCTGGCTATTGGAAAGAGCTGCAATGAACATTGTGGTACATGACTCTTTTTGAATTATGGTTTCCTCAGGGTATATACCCAGTAGTGGGATTGCTGGGTCGTATGGTAGTTCTATTCTTAGTTTTTTAAGGAACCTCCATACTGTTCTCCATAGTGGCTGTATCAATTTACATTCCCACCAACAGTGCAAGAGGGTTCCCTTTTCTCCACACCCTCTCTAGCATTTATTGTTTGTAGATTTTTTGATGATGGCCATTCTAACCGGTGTGAAAGGAAACCTTATTGTAGTTTTGATGTGCATTTCTCTAATGATTAATGATGTTGAGCATCCTTCCATGTGTTTGTTGGCAATCTGTATATCTTCTTTGGAGAAATGTCTCTTTATGTCTTCTGCCCATTTTTGGATTGGGTTGTTTTTGTGGTATTGAGTTGCATGAGATGCTTGTAAATTTTGGAGATTATTTCTGTGTCAGTTGCTTCATTTGCAAATATTTTCTCCCATACTGAGGGTTGTCTTTTCATCTTGTTGATGGTTTCCTTTGCTGTGCAAAAGCTTTTAGTTTCATTCGGTCCCATTTGTTTATTTTTGTTTTTATTTCCGTTTCTCTAGGAGGTGGGTCATAAAGGATCTTACTGTGATCTATGTCATAGTGTTCTTCCTATGTTTACCTCGAAGAGTTTTATAGTGTCTGGCCTTACATTTAGGTCTTTAATCCATTTTGAGTTTATTTTTGGCTATGGTGTTAGGGAGTGTTCTAATTTTATTCTTTTACATGTAGCTGTCCAGTTTTACCAGCAACACTTATTGAAGAGGCTGTCTTTTCTCCACTGTACATTCCTGCCTCCTTTATCAAAGATAAGTGACCGTATGTCCGTGGGTTTATCTCTGGGCTTTCTATCCTGTTCCATTGATCTATGTTTCTGTTTTTGTGCCAGTACCATACTGTCTTGATTACTGTATCTTTGTAGTGTAGTTTGAAGTCAGGGAGCCTGATTTCTCCAGCTCCAGTTTTCTTTCTCAAGATTGCTTTGACTATTCAGGGTCTTTTGTGTTTCCATACAAATTGTGAAATTTTTTGTTCTAGTTCTGTGAAAAATGCCAGTGGTAGTTTGATAGGGATTGCATTGAATCTGTAGATTGCTTTGGGTAGTAGAGCCATTTTCACAATGTTGATTCTTCCAATCCAAGAACATGGTATATCTCTCCACCTGTTAGAATCATCTTTAATTTCTTTCATCAGTGTCTTATAGTTTTATGCATACAGGTCTTTTGTCTCCCTAGGTAGGTTTATTCCTAAGTATTTTATTCTTTTTGTTGCAGTGGTAAATGGGAGTGTTTCCTTAATTTCTCTTTCAGATTTTTCATCATTGGTGTATAGGAATGCAAGAGGTTTTTGTGCATTAATTTTGTATACTACTACTTTACCAAATTCATTGATTGATTAGCTCTAGTAGTTTTTTGGTAGCATCTTTAGGATTCTCTGTGTATAGTATCATGTTAACTGCACACAGTAACAGTTTTACTTCTTCTTTTCTGACATGGATTCTTTTTATGTCTTTTTCTTCTCTGATTGCTGTGGCTAAAACTTCCAAAACTATGTTGGAGAATAGTGGTGAGGGTGGGCAACGTTGTCTTGTTCCTGATCTTAGTGGAAATGGTTTCAGTTTTTCACCATTGAGAACGATATTGGCTGTTTGTCATATTTGGCCTTTATTATGTTGAGGTAAGTTCCCTCTATGCGGGTTATTTTTAATCATAAATGGGCGTTGAATTTTGTCAAAAGTTTTCTCTGCATCTGTTGAGATGATCATATGGTTTTTCTCCTTCAGTTTGTTTATATGGTTTATCACATTGATTTTCATATGTTGAGGAATCCTTGAATTCTTGGGATAAACCCCACTTGATCATGGTGTATGATCCTTTTAATGTTCTGTTGGATTTTGTTTGCTAGTATGTTGTTGAGGATTTTTGCATCTAAGTTCGTCAATGATATTGGCCTGTAGTTTTCTTTTTTTCTGACATCCTTGTCTGGTTTGGTATCAGGGTCATGGTGGCCTCATAGAATGAGTTTGGGAGTGTTCCTTCCTCTGCTGTGTTTTGGAAGAGTTTGAGAAGCATAGGTGTTAGCTCTTCTCTAAATGTTTGATAGAGTTCGCCTGTGAATCCATCTGGTCCTGGGCTTTTGTTTGTTGGAAGATTTTTAATCACAGTTTCAATTTCAGTGCTTGTGACTGGTCTGTTTATATTTTCTATTTCTCCCTGGTTCACTCTCAGAAGGTTGTGCTTTTCTAAGAGTTTTCCATTTCTTCCTGATTGTCCATTTTATTGGCATATAGTTGCTTGTGGTAATCTCTCATAATCCTTTGTATTTCTGCTGTGTCTGTTGCTATTTCTCCTTTTCCATTTTTTTTTTTTTTAGCGGTACGCGGGCCTCTCACTTTTGTGGCCTCTCCCGTTGCGGAGCACAGGCTCCGGATGCGCAGGTTCAGCGGCCATGGCTCACGGGCGCAGCCGCTCCGTGGCATGTGGGATCTTCCTGGACCGGGGCACGAACCCGTGTCCCCTGCATCGGCAAGCGGACTCTCAACCACTGCACCACCAGGGAAGCCCTCTCCTTTTTCATTTTTAATTCTATTGATTTGAGTCTTCTCCCTGTGTTTCTTGATAAGTCTTGCTGATGGCTTTCTTTTGTTTTTTCAGTATCTTTATTGGAGTATAATTGCTTTACAGTGGTTTTTTAGTTTCTGCTTTATAACAAAGTGAATTAGCTATACATATATGTATATCCCCATATCTCCTCTCTCTTGCTTCTCCCTCCTACCCTCCCTATCCGACCCCTCTAGGTGGTCACAAAATACCGAGCTGGCATTCCTGTGCTATGTGGCTGCTTTCCACTAGCTATTTATTTAATCTTTGGTAGTGTATATATGTCCATGCCACTCTCTTACTTCATCCCAGCTTACGCGTAACCCTCCCTGTGTCCTCAGGTCCG
This sequence comes from Delphinus delphis, assembly GCF_949987515.2. Classification (NCBI taxonomy): domain Eukaryota; kingdom Metazoa; phylum Chordata; class Mammalia; order Artiodactyla; family Delphinidae; genus Delphinus; species Delphinus delphis. Next base: position 29,957,780 of record NC_082687.1, on the reverse strand, counting down.
TTCTCTATGTCTGCGTCTTTATTTCTGTCCTGCCCCTAGGTTCTTCAGGTCCATTTATTTTTCGATTCCATATACATGTGTTAGCATACGGAGTTTGTTTTTGTCTTTCTGACTTACTTCACTCTGTGTGACAGACTCTAGGTCCATCCACCTCACTACAAATAACTCAGTATCGTTTCTTTTTATGGCTCAGTAATATTCCATTGTATATATGTGCCACATCTTCTTTATCCATTCATTTGTCAATGGACAGTTAGGTTGCTTCCATGTTCTGGCGATTGTAAATAGTGCTGCAGTGATGGCTGATGGTTTGTCAATTTTGTTTATGTTCTGAAAGAACCAGCTTTTAGTTCTATTGATCTTTGCTGTCATTTCCTTCATTTCTTTTTCATTTATTTCTGATCTGATATTTCTGATTTCTTTCCTACTGCTATCTTCAGTTTTTTTTGTTCTTCTTTCTCTAATTGCTTCAGGTGTAAGGTTAGGTTGTTTATTTGAGATGTTTCTTGTTTCTTGAAGTAGCTTGTATTGCTATAAACCTACATCTTAGAAGTGCTTTTGCTGCATCCCATAGGTTTTGGGTTGTTGTGTTTTCATTGTCATTATTTCTAGGTATTTTTTGATTTACTCTGATTTCTTTAGTGATCTCTTGGTTGTTTTGTAGTGTATTGTTACCCTCCATGTATTTGTATTTTTTACAGATGTTTTCATATAATTGCTATCTAGTCTCATAGCGTTGTGGTTGGAAAATATACTTGATACGATATCAATTTTCTTAAATTTACCAAGGCTTGATTTGTGACCCAAGATATGGTCTATCCTGGAGAATGTTCCAAGAACACTTGAGAAGAAAGTGTATTCTATTGCTTTTGTATAGAATGTCTTATAAATATCAATTAAGTCCATCTTGTTTAATGTGTCATTTAAAGCTTCTGTTTCCTTATTTATTTTCATTTTGGATGATCTGTCCATTGGTGAAAGTGGGGTGTTAAAGTCCCCTCCTATGATTGTGTTACTGTCGATTTCCCTTTTTATAGCTGTTAGTATTTGCCTTATGTATTGAGGTGCTCCTATGTTGGGTGCAAAACATTTATAATTGTTATATCTTCTTCCTGGATTGGTCCCTTGATCATTATGTAGTGTCCTTCTTTGTCTCTTATGATAGTCTTTCTTTTAAAGTCTATTTTGTCTGATATGAGAAGTGCTACTCCAGCTTTCTTTTGATTTACATTTGCATGGAATATCTTTTTCCACCCCCCTACTTTCCGTCTGTATGTGTCCCTAGGTCTGAAGTGGGTCTCTTGTAGACAGCCTATATACGGGTCTTGTTTTTGTATTCATTCAGCCAGTCTGTGTCTTTTGGTTGGAGCATTTAAACCATTTACATGTAAGGTAATTATCGATATGTATGATCCTATTACCATTTTCTTACTTGATTTGGGTTTGTTATTGTAGGTCTTTTCCTTCTCTTGTGTTTCCTGCCTAGAGAAGTTCGTTTAGCATTTGTTGTAAAGCTGGTTTGGTAGTGCGGAATTCTTTTAGCTTTTGCTTGTCTGTAAAGGTTTTAATTTCTCTGTCAAATCCGTATGAGATCCTTGCTGGGTCGAGTAAACTTGGTTGTAGGTTTTTCCCTCTCATCACTTTAAATATGTCCTGCCACACCCTTCTGCCTTGCAAAGTTTTTGCTGAAAGATCAGCTCTTAACCTTCTGGGGATTTCCTTGTATGTTATTTGTTGCTTTTCCCTTGCTGCTTTTCATATTTTTTCTTTTTTTTGAATTTTCCTTTATTTTTTTATACAGCAGGTTAATAATTTTTCTCTGTATTTAATTTTTGATAGTTTGATTAATATGTGTCATGATGTGTTTCTCCTTGGATTTATTCTGTATGGGACATTCTGCACTTCCTGGACTTGATTGACTATTTCCTTTCCCATATTAGGGTAGTTTTCAGCTATAATCTCTTCACATATTTTCTCAGTCCCTCTCTTTTTCTCTTTTTCTTCTGGGACCCCTATAATTCGAATGTTGGTGCGTTTAGTGTTGTCCCAGAGGTCTCTAAAACTGTCCTCAATTCTTTTCATTCTTTTTTCTTTATTCTCCTCTGCAGTAGTTATTTCCACTATTTTATCTTCAAGGTCACTTATCCCTTCTTCTGTCTCAGTTTTTCTGCTATTGATTCTTCTAGAGAATTTTTAATTTCATTTATTGTGTTGTTCATTATTGTTTGTTTGCTATTTAGTTCTTCTAGGTCCTTTTTAAATGTTTCCTTTATTTTCTCCATTATATTTCCAAGGTTTTGGATCATCTTTACTATCATTACTCTGAATTCTTTTTCAGGTAGACTGCCTGTTTCCTCTTCATTTGCTTGGTCTGTTGGGTTTTTACCTTGCTCTTTCATCTGCTGTGTATTCCTCTGTCTTCTCATTTTGCTTAACTTAGTGTTTTTGGGGTCTCCTTTTCACAGGCTGCAGGTTTGTAGTTCCCGTTGTTTTTGGTGTCTGCCCCTAGTGGGTAAGGTTGGTTCAGTGGGTTGTGTAGGCTTCTTGGTAGAGGGGACTGGTGCCTGTGTTCTGGTGGATGATGCTGTATCTTGTCTTTCTGGTGGGCAGGACCACATCCAGTGGTGTGTTTTGGGGTGTCTGTGAACTTAGTATGATTTTAGGCAGTGTCTCTGCTAATGGGTGGGGTTGTGTTACTGTCTTGGTAGTTGTTTGTCTTGGCATGTCCAGCACTGGAGCTTCCTGGTTGTTGAGTGGAGCTGGGTCTTAGCATTGAGACGGAGATCTCTGGGAGAGCCTTCGCCATTTGATATTACGTGGGGCCGCGAGGTCTCTGGTGGTCCAGTGTCCTGAACTGAGCTCTCCCACCTCAGAGGCTCAGGCGTGACACCCAGCCAGAGCACCATGACTTTGTCAGCCACATGGCTTTATTTTAACCCTGCAGTACCAGTGGTGTAGATCACTGAATTCAGATATAAAGGGGGTTACCTGGTGCTGCTCTGGCCCTCCGGCCCTCCGTGGGCCCCCGATTCCGGCCGTAGTGTGTAAGCTTCTTTCCTCGTCCGCTGCTTTCCCGGGTGTGGATATTGCAGTTTTAAATAAAATGGTCAAGGTGGAATCTAAAATGGTGTGTTCCTATGAAAATGATATGCAAGTGCAACTAGCAGTGGCAACAAAGGCAGTTACAGGAAAATAGAAGACGGTGGATATTTTGTAACAGAGAAATCCTAAAGTGGATTCCAAGTTGGGAGTAAGCAGAGTGGTTTCCCTAGTTGTTTTATATAAGACTGTCTTCTCTCCCACTTTATATACATTGAGAATAAATATTTCATAGTCCTAAGAACTTGTTTTGTCTAAAAATGCCACCTTGCCAACAGCCCATCTGCTTCCATTCTAGTCTCTCTACTACCTTGAATTATTGTTTTGAAATGCTCAACGAGGGATTTCTGTACAAAATAAGTTTGGAAAAATAGATTCATATCAGGATATGACATTTATGTTGAATTTGAAACTTAAGTTACTGAGTTCTTACATTTTTCAGGAGAAATAATTTGTTCTTTCCATCCCAGTTGTTGTAAAGTGTATTGATGTATTATAGTCTGCCTGATAAAAGGTTATTAGGCTCCAGAAGTAGGTACCACCTGGACTACTTCTAAACAGAGAAAGATCTAGATTGGCTTTAAATACGTATGAAGCCTGTTAAAGAATACTGAAGAGTTTATTTAAAAATACTCTTTAGTTAGTGATCAGTCTGCTCTTTCTCAGACTTCAGGCTGTGTATTCTATGATGTTAGACCCTTTGTGTCTCTTACTCAGAGTTGTTACTGAGGGCTTTACCTCAGAAAGGAGCAGAGAGATATCAATTTAAGGATTTTTGTGATACTGATTTATTGGCTATCGTGTGTGTGTGTGTGTGTGTGTGTGTGTGTGTGTGTGTGTGTGAGATGTGAGCAAAGAGGTAGTTACATGGAGATTTATGTAATACTTCTACAATATAAGAATAAAGAATATGTTGATAAATGAAATATAGTCTGAGAAGTGAGGTTTTATTAGTTGTGATAATACTGAAGGAAGACTTTGGAAACAACTTTTTCCTCTCAGATTTGGTTTGTGTCAATTCTCTGTAGTTAATTCTAAAGAAATTACAATGTTAGAGAGATTGCCAATTCAGACACATTGCTTCCATATTCTCAGTTGTTAGGGTGCAGAAAAGTGGTAACTTTCCTTTCCCATCAATGGTAAAGACGTTTAGTAGAGAAAATCTGACAGTTGCTGCTAATGGGAGTCACAGAAAACCCAGGAAACAGAGCATAATATTGGAAAACTCTTGGTGAAAATGTGTGGATGTGCTTACCCAAGGTCTAGACTAGTATAATCAGATGTGGACAATGGGCTGTAATGTAGTTATGGGAGATGGTTGTCATCATTAGTGTTATTTATTGAGCTGGTAGCATGAATCTTCCTTAGTTGGTCACTTGATAGGGCTGTTTGTTTCCTAGGGCTGACACAAGCACTTTTTTTTCTCCTTGTGCTGTAGGTATAAATTATACATAGTTTTTCTCCTTAATAATAAAATATGTGAATCATTTCGTGCTCTGCATTTAGAGATTTAATTTGCTAAATAGTAAGCCTACTATTTTGAGACTGCTTATTATAATTAAAAATTTAACTCATCTGTAATTGTTTGTTGGAAAGAATAGTTTTCACAACTGTTAGTTAAAATTACAGTTGCTAAATATTGTATAATTTGTATATTTGAGAAAATATGCACATAGATGGAAAATATTGGCCCCTTAGAAAAGCAACAATTCTTTATTCATTTAGATATCTTATTACTTATTTTGTGAAGTCATTTTTTCTATATTTTCCATAATAAAAGGAAAAGTCATATTTATGTGTCCAATTTAAAAAAAATGGGAGGCATGTAGTGAGGGCCTTCTGAAATATTGGATTTTAAAATCATTTTTTAAGTTATGAAGGAAAAATATGCTTCCTTCTTTGCAAGTAATATTAAATACTTTATATACATTCTAATCAAATTTTAAAATATTCTTATAAATAAATAAGGTTAGACAGTAATATTTTGTATTATGTAGTGAAAATTTTTCAAACTTACATTTCTGACATAGTTGTTTAGTCTAAAATCTCTAGAGTTTTACTTTAAATTACCTAGATACATTTAGATACTTGAGAATCTTTACTTTAAAGCATTGGCACAAACTATCCATTTATCAAATAATGATTGAGTACAGTTGGGGTCCCAAACCAGTCCGCAGCCTGTTAAGAACTGGGGCACACAGCAGGAGGTGAGTGGGGGAAGGCGAGCGAAGCTTCATCTGCCGCTGCCCATCACCTCCCATTGCTCCCCATTGCTCGCATTACCACCTGAGCCATTGGTAGCATTACTGCCTGAACCATCGCTCGCATCCCCTCCATCGCTTGCATTACTGCCTTGTCCATCACTTGTAGTACCGCCTGAACCATCACACCCCCCGTCCCCACGCCCCATGGAAAAATTGTCTTCCACGAAACCGGTCCCTGGTGCTAAAAAGGTTGAGGACTGCTGGAGTACAGTCTACCTGAACAGTACCTCTCAGGTACTATGGTTGATTAAAAAAGAAGAATAGGTAAAAGATGTGCTTCCTTAATCACTTGTGCTATGATACGGAGGATAGAGTAATATAGGTAGCAATTGAATGGAATTTTTATGATCCTGTGTAAACAAGTAAAATATCTGCTATGTATATAATAAGCATTAAGCATAAGTTGGCCTAAAATAAAGGCCTTTATAGAATTGTAGAATATTCCTTAGAGGGAAAGAAGATTCAGCTGGATCTTATGGAAGTTAAGACTTTGGATGTAAAGAAAGGACAAAAAATCAATTGCAGGTGGTTTTGGCACTCATTTTCCATCATTCATTTAGTACTTATTTATTGATTGTAGCCTGTGTGTCAGGCACTGTTCTGGAGACAGAAGATGTAGCTGTGAATAAGACTCTGCTGACATACATAGAGGAGAGGACAAATAATAAATGAATGAACAAATAAGATAATTCAGGTAGTAATAAATGCCTACGAGAAAACAATACAGGATAAGGTTATGAGAGTGAAGAGGGGAGAGTTTATAGGGAAGCCAATATAGCATGTCAAGAGGAGATTTGTGAAGAACTGACACTTGATTTGAATGAAGAGAAGTAGCCAAACAGTTTGAGATCTAGGTCACAACCTTTTAAGGTGAGGAAATATCAAGAGCAAAGGCCTTGAGGAGGGAATGATGTTTGTGAATTATTGAAACAAATAAAAGGCCTGAGTGGCTGGAGAGAGTGAGGTTTGGAAATGTCAAAAGTATCCATGTTTCTGATCGCATAGGTCCTTGTAGGCTGTGGTCAGAAATTTGATTTGAATTTTCTTTGGTGAGAATATTTGCAGAGTTTTAAACAGAGGAGTGGCATGATGTGACTTAGGGTTTTATGTTTCATTTTTTTTATGGTGACATTTAAGTGTTTATTTTTTAGGTTTTAATTTACTTATTTTTAACTGCGGTAAAATACACATGATATAAAACTTAACCACTTTAACCATTTTAAAGTGTACACTTCCGTGGCATTAAGTACATTCACTTTTACATGCACAGCCACTGTCAGCGTCCATCTCCAGAACTCTTTTCATCTTACTGTACTGGAACTCAATACCCATTCCTTCCTACCACTGGCAACCACTGTTGTACTTTCTGTCTTGATGAATTTGACTACTCTAGGCATCGCATATTAGTAGAATCATACAGTATTTGTCCTTCAGTGTCTGGCTTTTTTTCACTCAGCATAATATCTTTAGGGTTCATGCATGTTGTAGCACATGTTAGAATTTTCTTCCTTTTAAAGGCTGAGTAATATTCCATCATATGTATGTACCGCATTTTACTTATCGTTTCACCCATTGATGGACACTGAGTTGCTTCCACCTTTTGGTCTGCTAGTCCCTGCTTTGGATTCTCTGGCTATAAACCCGGAAGTAGAATTGCTGGTCATATGACACATGTATGATTCATATGACATATGGATCATATTTTAATTTTTTTAATTAAATATGAAGAACTGCCATACTGCTTTCCTTAGTGGCTGCACAATTTTACATTCCCACCCACAGTTCACAAGGGTTTCAGTTTCTCCATATCCTTGCCAACATTAATTTTCTGTGTTTTTTTGATAGTAACCATCCTAATGAGTGTGAGGTAGTATTTCATTGTGGTTTTCATTTGGCATTTCTGTAATGATTAGTGATGTTTAGCCTCTTTTCTTGTGTTGTTAGCTATTTTATATCTTCTCTAGAGAAATAGCTATTCAGTAGTTTGCCCAGTTTTTAATTGAGTTATTTATTTTTTATTGTTGTTGAATCGTAGGAGTTTTTTATATATTTTGGATATTAACCCCTTATCAGGTATATGATTTACAAATACTTTCTCCCATGCTGTGGATTGCCTTTTTACTTTGTTGATTATGTCCTTTGATGCATAGAAGTTTTAAATTGTGATGTAGTTTAATTATTTTTTTTCTTTTGTTGACACCTGTGCTCTTGATGTCATATCCAAGAAATCATTGCCAAATCAGAGGCTATGAAGCTTTTCACCTATGTTTTCTTCTAAGACTTTTATATTTGTAGGTATTATATTTAGATCTTTAATCCATTTGAGTCAAGTTTTATACATGGTCTAAGATAAAGGTCCAACATCATTCTTTTTCGTGTGGTTATGCACTTTTCTGTACACCATGAGCTATGTTTTTAAAAGAATGAATGAATTGTGGGGAATTCCATGGCAGTTCAATGGTTAGGACTCCACGCTTTCACTGCCGAGGGCCCAAGTTCAATCTCTGGTCAGGGAACTAAGATCCCATAAGCCACACAGTGTGGCAAAAAGGGGGAAAATAAAGAAAGAAAGAAAGAATGAATGAATTGTGATAGGGTAAGGGTATGGGGCAAGAATGGAAGCAGATATATCAATGAAGATACTACTGAAATATTTCAGGCAAGAGGTGAAGGTGGCTTAGACTGATGTGATAGCAATGGTGATATATGATATATTTAAGAGTTAAAGTAGTAGAACTTGCCTTCATGATTTGGACTTGGAGGTGAGGGAAAGATAAATCGAGAATTAATCCTAGGGTTATACTTAAGGGGACTTAAGAGCTATTTATTGAAGTAGGAAAAAATGAGGTAGGGTTAGGGGAAGAGTTTTTATTGACAGTGGGTAGGTAAAATCAAGAGTTCTGTTTTGGAAATGTTAAATTTGAAATGCCCATTGGGTATACAAGTGAAGATTTCAGTTCGACAGTTGACTATGTGGGTTGAAAGTACAGGGAACCAAGAGCAGGGTTAGAGATATAGGAATCAGCAGCACGCAGGTGAGATTTGAAGGCTATAGGTTGGATGAAATAATTTAGATAGAGGAAAGGGCACAGAACTGAGCTCTGGGAAACTACAACATTTAGAGGTAGTACAAGAAGGAGGCAGTAGGAAAGGAGACAGTGAAGAAGCAGCTACTCAGGCGAAGAACCAGGAATGTGCTATATCGCATTGAAGAAGATAAGAGAAGAAAATGTTTTTAAGAACCTTAAGGTACTTAGAACAGTTACCTTGCTATTTGCATGTAGTCCTAACTTCCTATGTTATATTGTAAACTCCCTGTGGACAGTTCTGTGTATCTTTGTATTCCTCACATGTAGTACCCTAGAATTGCCTGACATAAGCAAACGTTCAAAGAGTTTATTTTCCATGCAAGCGCTGCTAGTCCCTGGGCAGTGATCAGGCACTGTTCTGTATCTGGAGATAATAAGGATAATTTACTCAAGGTTGGTGCAATCTGGAATAGAAAACAGACTTGTCAATATATAATTGAGATGGTGTCAAACAGAATGATACATTGTAATAAGTACTACAAAAGAGGCATATGTACCTTTTGTTTTTGAGTTCTGTGGAGGGAAAACATATGTAGGATCAGAAAAGGTTTTATGTAGTTAAATCTTGAGTTTTGCTTTGAAGGATTAATAAGATAAGCAAGATGGAATAAGAAATGATGTGTTTCCTGGCTGAGAGAATAGTAGGGACAGATGTAAAGTGGTATAAAAGTACAGGTATGTTTGAGAAAGCAGTCTTACCGTATAAAGGAGTAGCAAAATTTCTGGAGATCATGGGAAGGTAGTTAAAACTTTTAAAAAGTGTACAGTGATGATCAGATTTTCATTTCAGAAAAATGACCCTGATGAGGCATTGGCTGGAATAATGAGATTAATGGAAGGACATTTGATTGGAGGCCATTGTAAAAATTGAAGCCATGATGTTGAGTGCCTGAGGCACTGGAAAATGTTACAGAGAGAAACAGCTTTTAGAGTTATTGCAGAGGTAGAATGGACAGTACTTGGTCTATTGCAAGTGAAGAATGATGAGGAAGGAAGAGTCAAATATGACTGGTATTTCTAGCTTCAGTAACTAGGTAAATAGCAGTGATGTTAGCCGTCAGGGTAGAGGAGGAAAGAATGCATGATCTCTGAATAAGGGACTAGTTTCATAAATTATGTTACATTCCACCCTCAAAAGTTCTCTGTATGATAATGATGTACCATTAAGTAAAATAAATAGCTTTGTATAGTATGACTCCTTTATACATGTGTACATAAATATTTATATACACATATACATATTTACTATATATGCACATGTATACCACAGATACCATGTATGTTTTTATAAGTTTAGAAAAATGTAAGGACTGGAACATAAACTGTTAATGGTTATGTGGATTATTCTGAAAAATGGATAGCAAAGGGAGTTGTGGCCTTTCCATTGTTGCTTCAATATTTAAATGTTGCATGATTTTTTTTCCTACATCCTATGTTACCTTTATGCAAAGCACCAAAACAAAACAAAGCAAAACAAGACAGTATGATCTGTCTATCTAGATATCTGTACATTGTGTCCATCTTGAAAAAAAATGGCAGGAAGGGGTGTTTTGGTTCTGTTCAAAATATAACACGTTTTTTCCCCTCTTCATAACTTTTTGTTCATGCTGTTGTCCACAATGACATTTCCTCTTCTTTGTGCTTTTGCCCTCGATTTAAGGCTCATCTTTGTGCTCTAGCTCTCTGTTGGTGCTTTTTTTTGTTTTTGTTTTTTATCTTGAGGAGCTCATAGGGATCTTGGCTTCTACTGAATTATGATAGCACACGTATTCTTACGTCCTAATTGTATTTGTATTTCTTATATATAGGTACATAACAAATTCCCACAAACGTTGCTGCTTGAAACAACATACATTTTCTATCTTATAATTTCTTTGGGTCAGGCATCTGGGCACAGCTCAACTGAGAATTTTACAAGTCTGCAATAACGGTATTAGTTAAGCTGTGTTCTTCTCTGGAGGTTGGAGTCCTCTTATAAGCTCACATGGTTGTTGGCAGAATTCAGTTCCTTTCACCTCTAGGACCGACGTCTCCATTTTCTTGCTGGCTGTCACTAGGATCTGATCTCAGCTCCTAGAGGCTCTCCTAGCCCCTTGTCACATGGCCCTCTCATGCCATGGCAGCTTACTTTTTCAAGGCTGGTGGGAGAATCTCTTGTCAGCCAAGGTAGAGCCTATATAATGTAACATATCACAGGAGTGTCTATCCCATCATCTTTGCCATATTCTACTTCCTAATACCAAGTCCAAGATTCTCCTCAGGTTAAACTCGTGGAATGGGGTCATACAAGACCTTGACTCATTGGAGGTCACCTTAGAGTGTATCCACCATAGCACATCTATTCGTATTTAAAGCTGGAGAGGACCTCAGAGTGTTCTCTTCCTCTCCAACTAAAATATAAGGAAAGTTCATCTCCAGTGCTTAGCATCTTTATAGCATAGTAGGTATTGAATAGATATTTGACAGTGATTCAAAAGGCAGAGGGAATCGTGCACAAAAATGTTAATAGATCAGAGTAAATACTCAGAAAACTTATTCAGTTATACTGTGTATGAAATGGTTAAGGCTTGATATTTTAGGACATGGTGAAATTGAGAGCATACATTAAATCTGGAAATATTACGGAGGAGATATTGGCAGTATTTGTTGATTGATTAGGGACCTGGAGGAAGGTGGTAGCGAAGAGGGAGGGACTAGAATAACTTTGAGGTTGTTTGTTTGGGGACTGAGAGGCTGGTGTGCCAGTGACTAATCAATTCAATTAATATTAGAGTGCTGTGAGGCAGTATATTGATGTTAAATTCACGATGTGGTTTTTGGTCTCTAGAGAGTAACTAAAGCACAAACCAATATTTCACATCTACACTATGAAAGCAGTTGCTTTCTCTATCTGTAGAGTCATAGGAAGTTATTCATTAGCAGGTTTTAAAATTGCACTAGGGATTGTTTTTATCTATAATGCCTGAATGTGTACTGTTTACCCTAATGATGTTACCCAAAAATCATAGATAGGACATTGCATTAACTTCTAAAGTGACTGGGAGACAGTTTGGGGTTAATGGAGAGGGTCTGACAGACCTGGAATCAAATTATAAGTAGTGTATATGAACTTAATAGAGATATGGAAAAAGTGGTAGAAGAGCAGGAAGCCTTTTTATTTTCCTTAGGGATTTTCTCTTTTCCTTTCTTTTAATTATTGCTTGTTGTAAAACTTAGAACAATAGGGAAATATGAGGAGGAAGACATATAGCCTAACTTTCTAGAGAAGGGGATGGAACGCTTTTTTTTGTAAAGGGCCAGATAGTAAGTATTTTAGACTTTGCAGGCCATATGGTCTCTGTCACTACTACTCAATTTTAGTATTATAATGTGATAACAGCCATAGATAATAGTTATTAAACAGATGGGCATGGCATGGCATGGAATGGGTTTGTTCCAATAAAACATTATTAACAAAAATGGTTGGCAGGCCAGATTGGCTCACATGCCATAATTCTAGTAATTCTGACCTTATTCTCAATGACTGGAAATTTGGTATATTCCCTTTCATATTTTTCCCAAACTCATATTGTACATAATATTCTTCAAAATATTTTCCACTTAATAATATATTGTGGAAAAACTTGTGTTGTTAATTCAGAAGAATCTATCTCATTATATGATTGTATATTTTGGTTCTTTCAGTTTTTCACTCTTATTAAGTGTTATAGGGAACTTCCTTGTACACACACACACCTTTCTGCACTTGTGAGAACATATTCATATGGCAGGTTACTAGGAGTGTAACGATTGCTTTGTATCAAAGTCTATGCACACTTAATTTATACATATTTTTTAAATTAATATTTATTGGAGTATCCAGTAGTTGATTTACAATGTTGTGTTACTTTCAAGTGTACAGCAAAGTGAATCAGTTATACATATACATATATCCACTCTTTTTTAGATTCTTTTCCCATATAGGTCATTACAGGGTATTGAGTAGAGATACTGCTCAATACTCTGCTACACAGTAGGTTCTTATTAGGTATCTATTTTATGTATAGTAGTGTGTATATGTCAATCCCAATCTCCCCATTAATCCCTCCCCACTCCTCTTGGTTTGTTTTCTACATCTGTGTTAATTTATATTTTTGAGAAAAATGTTGCTACAGGGACTTACCTGGTGGCACAGTGGTTAAGAATCCACCTGCCAATGCAGGGGACATGGGTTTGAGCCCTGGTCTGGGAAGATCCCACATGCCGCGGAGCAACTAAGGCCGTGCACCACAACCACTGAGCCTGTGCTCTAGAGCTTGCGAGCCACAACTGCTGAGCCCACGCACCACAACTACTGAAGCCTGCACGCTTAGACCCGTGCTCCACAGCAAGAGAAACCACTGCAATGAGAAGCCTGCACACCGCAATGAAGAGTAGCCCCAGCTCGCTGCAATTAGAGAAAGCCTGTGTGCAGCAACGAAGACCCAGTGCAGCCATAAATGAATAAAGAAATAAATTTATTTATTTATTTTTAAAAAGTTGCTACAAAGAGATGCAAGAACCCCATGGAATGTCTGTAGACATGCCATTGTTGATGACTGTTGGGTCTAACTTTTATAGGTGGGCCTTATCTAATTGCAGGTTAGCTACTCTTGCTATTGACATAAAGAACATAATCGTAGCCCTGCCCATTCTATCTCTCCAGTTCCTTTAAAGAAGGGAGTTTAGAAGACTTTTACATAACATATTCCAGAAGACTCCATTTCTATAAAATGAATCGTTCTGTTGGTATTTGTGGTAGGTGAATGGTATTATGGAAGCATTTACCAGGAATGGGTCAATCATTTATATATTCAGGGTATTTTTTTGCAATGTTTAAAAGTGTATGATCATTACTAGCGTTCAGTATGAATCATTATATGGAGAGGTCTGTAGTATCACCAAAGTTAATCACCTGTTAAACTGTTGACTTCTATTACCATAAATTAGTTAAAAAACATTTTTTTATAGAGAAGATTTTTTAAAATATTAATTTTATTAGCACTTATTTTTGGCTGCGTTGGGTCTTCGTTGCTGTGTGCAGGCAAGCGGGGGCTACTCTTCGTTGGGGTGCGCCAGCTTCTCATTGCAGTGGCTTCTCTTGTTGCGGAGCTCTAGGTGTGCGGCCTTCAGTAGTTGTGGTACATGGGCTTAGCTGCTCCGCGGCGTGTGGGATCCTCCTGGACCAGGGCTCAAACCCGTGTCCCCTGCATTTGCAGGTGGATTCCCAACCACTGCACCCGTCACCAGGGAGGCCCCCCAAAATATTTTTTTATACAAGATGATTCATATGGTATATATTCTTTGGTGTGCCTTTGCTTAACACTGTTAGTGAAATTAACTTTCTTGTGCATAAAAGTAGTTGTTTCTTTTTAGTGTATTATTATATGAATATTCCACCATTTAGAAAATTCATTTTATTCTTAATGGGCATTTGGGTAGTTGCTAGTGTTTGGCTGTTATAAATAAAGTTGCTGTAAACATTCTGTTAAGTATATTTTGTGATTGTGAGAGTGCTAGTAGTTTCATATCCTTGCCAAATTTTGATACTAGAGTCTTTTTTTTTTTTTAATATAGTGATTCTGGTGGGGTGTAGTATATTTTTTATGGTTTTAATTTGTATCTCCCTGATGATTAGTAATCCTGAACACCTCAACACCTTTTCATGAATTTATTTGCCATTTGGAAATCTTTTGTGACGTGCTTATTTGTGTATTTGGTTGTTTTTATTTATTGTGATTATTGCCTTTTCTTTATTTCTAAGATTTTCTTATGTATTTCAGATATAATTTCCTTGTTGACTATAAGTATTCCAAATCTCCCTTACTAAAGTTTGGTTTTTAATTCTCTTAATGTTGGCTTTCATAAGCATAAATCGTTAATTTTATCAATTTTCTTCTTTATGGTATGTGTACTTTATATTTTGTTAAAGAAATCTTTATTTTAACCTAAGTCATGAAGATACTCTCTTATGTAATCTTCTTCTAGAAGTGTTTAGGTCTTGTCTATGATCCAATTAGAATTGATTTGTTTGTATGGTTTGAGATAGTAGTCAAGATTAATTTTGTCCATATGAACGTCAGTTGATTGATGCAGGACCAGTTCTTGAAATACTCCATCTTCCTCTTATTGCAGTAAATATGGAATCTGGTGAAAAATATAATATATATATTTGTATATTAAATATTTATATTAAAATATATTTCCATATTAAATATTTATATATAACATTTATATAATTATTTATATATTAAATATATATATATTTGTTTCTGCATTCTTTTCTGTTTCGTTGGTCTGTTCATCTGTCTTTGCTCCAATACCACATTGTTTTAATTACTGTATCTTTATAATAAATCCTAATATTTGATAGTGTAAGTCCTCTATTAGGATTATGATTATTATTCCTCCTCTTTTCCCTTCTTCAAGAGTGTCTCAGATATTCTTTGTTCTTTACATTTTCCTATAACTTGTAGAATAAAGTTGCCAAATTACACAGAAAGACCTGCTAAGATTGGGATTGGGATTCATTATGATGCCAAAAACTTGGCCTCTGTGCACTGGAACCAAATCGAATCTCAGTGACAGAATTTTGGGTGAAGTAGAAAAGAATAGCTTTATTGCTTTGCCAGGCAAAGGGGGACACAGTGGGCTCCTGCCCTCGAAAACTGTGTGTCCCAATCTGGGCAGGGTCACTGATAAGATCAGGGTGTGCGCAGGCCCCTTTAATCTGGTCTCTGGTAATTTCTTGATGAGCTTCTCTGGTTTCTTTAATCTGGCCACTGGTGCTCTTCTCTGGAATGAAGAATGCCGACATCTTCCCTTTGTTGGGGGTTTTAGTTCTATAAAGAGCACAAAAGATATTGTTCTGTATATCACTTGAGGCAGAATCAGGACCCTGCCCCAAAGCTGCACTCTTGTTTTTCGGCAGCTCCTCCCTCATATCTGCATCCTCTCCCTTCCCTGATTAGCAACTGCTTGAATCTCCCCTTTGGAACTTAGGGAAGGCCATGGAGGCTGGAGTGTGTTCCCTACAAACAAGGAATGGGGACACAGGAAGGCTTCTGTACCCAGGAGCGCCAAAGGGTCCTGCTTGGTTTCACTATGAAACTTTACTATATCTGTTGGAAGATTTTTAATCACAGTTTCAATTTCATTACTTGTGATTGGTCTGTTCATATTTTCTGTTTCTTCCTGGTTCAGTGTTGGAAGGTTATACCTTTCTAAGAATTTGTCCATTTCTTCTAGGTTGTCCATTTTATTGGTATATAGTTGCTTGTAATAGTCTCTTATGATGCTTTGTATTTCTACGGTGTCTGTTGTAACTTCTTTTTTTCCATTTCTAATTTTATTGATTTGAGTTCTCCACTTTTTTTTTTTTTTTTTTTTTTTGCGGTACGCGGGCCTCTCACTGTTGTGGCCTCTCCCGTTGCGGAGCACAGGCTCCGGACGCACAGGCCCAGCGACCATGGCTCACGGGCCCAGCCGCTCCACGGCATGTGGGATCTTCCTGGACCGGGGCACGAACCCGTGTCCCCTGCATCAGCAGGCGGACTCTCAACCACTGCACTACCAGGGAAGCCCCTCTCCACTCTTTTTCTTCATGAATCTGGCTAAAGGTTTATCAATTTTGTTTATCTTCTCAAAGAACTGGCTTTTAGTTTTATTGATCTTTGCTGTTGTTTTTTTTTTGTTTGTTTCTATTTCATTTATTTCTGCTCTGATCTTTATGATTTCTTTCCTTCTACTAACTTTGGGTTTTGTTTGTTCTTTCTCTAGTTCCTTTAGGTGTAAGGTTAGATTGTTTATCTGAGATTTGTGTTGTTTCTTGAGGTAAGATTGTATTGCTATAAATTTCCCTCTTAGAACTGCTTTTACTGCATCCCATAGGTTTTGGGTCATTGTATTCTCATTGTCATTCGGTTCTAGGTATTTTTTGATTTCCTGTTTGATTTCTTCAGTGATCTCTTGGTTATTTAGTGGCGTATTGTTTAGCTTCCATGTGTTTGTGTTTTTTACGGTTTTTTCTCTGTAATTTATTTCTAGTCTCCTAGTGTTGTGGTCAGAAAAGATGCTTGATATGATTTTAATTTTCTTAAATTTACCAAAACTTGATTTGTGACCCAAGATGTGATCTATTCTGCAGAATGTTCCGTGTACACTTGACAAGAAAATATAATCTGCTGTTTTCAGGTGGAATGTCCTATAAATATTAATTAAAACTATCTGGTCTATTGTGTCATTTAAAGCTTGTGTTTCCTTATTTTCTGTTTGCATGATCTGTCCATTGGTGTAAGTGAGGTGTTAAAGTCCCCCACTATTATAATATTACTGTTGATTTCCTCTTTTATAGCTGTTAGCAGTTGCCTTATGTATTGAGGTGCTTCTCTGTTTGGTGCATATATATTTATAATTGTTGTATCTTCTTCTTGGATTGATCCCTTGATCATTATGTAGTGTCCTTCCTTGTCTCTTGTAACATTCGTTATCTTAAAGTCTATTTTATCTGATACGAGTATTGCTACTCCAGCTTTCTTTTGATTTCCATTAGCATGGCATATCTTTTTCTATCCCCTCACTTTCAGTCTGTGTCTGTCTCTAGGTCTGAACTGTGTCTCTTGTAGACAGCATACAGGTGGGTCTTGGTTTTGTATCCATTCAGCGAGCTTGTGCCTTTTGGTTGGAGCATTTAATCCAGTCACATTTAAGGAATTATATGTATGTTCCTGTTACCATTTTCTTAACTGTTTTGGGTTTGTTTTTGTAGGTCCTTTTTTTCTCTTGTGTTTCCCACTTAGAGAAGTTCCTTTAACATTTGTTGTAGAGCTGGTTTCATGGTTCTGAATTCTCTTAGCTTTTGCTTGTCTGTAAAGCTTTTGATTTCTCCATCAAATCTGAGTGAGATCCTTGCTGGGTAGAGTATTCTTGGTTGTAGGTTCTTCCCTTTCATCACTTTAAATATATCGCACCACTCCCTTCTGGCTTGCAGAGTTTCTGCTGAGAAATTAGCTGTTAACCTTATGGGAGTTCCCTTGTATGTTATTTTTCCCTTGTTGCTTTCAATAATTTTTCTTTGTCTTTAATTTTTGCCCATTTGATTACTGTGTGTCTCGGCATGTTTCTCCTTGGGTTTATCCTGCCTTGGACTCTCTGCATTTCCTGGACTTGGGTGGCTATTTCCTTTCCCATGTTAGGGAAGTTTTCGACTATAATCTCTTCATATATTTTCTCGGGTCCGTTCTCTCTCTCTTCTCATTCTGGGACCCTAAAATGCGAATGTTGGTGCATTTACTGTTGTCCCAGAGGTCTCTTAGGCTGTCTTCATTTCTTTTCATTCTTTTTTCGTTATTCTGTTCCACAGCAGTGATTTACAGCATTCTGTCTTCCAGGTCACTTATCCATTCTCCTGCCTCAGTGATTCTGTTATTGATTCCTTCTAGTATATTTTTCATTTAGTTTATTGTATTGTTCATCTCTGTTTGTTTGTTCTTTAATTCTTCTAGGTCTTTGTTAAACATTTCTTGCATCTTCTTGATCTTTGCCTCCATTCTTTTTCCGAGGTCCTGGATCATCTTCACTATCATTCTGAATTCTTTTTCTGGAAGGTTGCCTATCTCCACTTCATTTAGTTGTTTTCTGGGGTTTTATATTGTTCCTTCATCTGGACATGGTCCTCTGCCTTTTCATTTTGTGCATCTTTCTGTGATTGTGGTTTTTGTTCCACAGGCTGCAGGATTGTAGCTCTTCTTGCCTCTGCTGTCTGCCCTTTGATGGATGAGGCTATCGAAACTTTACTATCTTGATTTTCTGTGAGTTGGCTTCTGTTTGGTTTTCATTCACTTGGTGTTGTCTCTTATTTTACCTGTTCACTGGTGATTTTTTAAAAAATATTTTATTGGAGTATAGTTGATTTACAATGTTGTGTTAGTTCCTGCTGTACAGCAAAGTGAATCAGTTATACATATACATATAGCCACTCTTTTTTAGATTCTTTTCCCATATAGGTCATTACAGAGTATTGAGTAGAGTTCCCTGTGCTATACATTAGATACTTATTAGTTATTCATTTTATTATATAGCAGCATGTATATGTCACATTCATTTGTGATTAAATGTTGGACATTGTATTTAATAATGCAGGAAATTGTATTTAACAGTCTCTACATGATGGTATCTTCCTGTAGAGAGGATTTCCTTTTGAGTTTTGATTAACAGTTAAATTAGGTGCCAATTATGTTAATTTAAGACTGAGCTGATTCAAAGGTGGAATTTTTAAAATCTTTGTGAGAGTTGCCTTATTTACAGTTTGCCTACTCCTATCTTGCAGCCCTTCTAGGTCTTCTTAAAGCCCAGGGTTTTACAATGAGTCTACAGCACTGTTCTTTATGTTTTTTTTTTTTCTTCTCACCATATGAGATTCTGAAAATTTTGTTTAGTTATTTGGCTGCCAGTTAATCTACGTGCAAATTCCATAACGTTGTTTGAGGGTCTGTTTTCATGTTTTCGAGAACTGTTGTCTGTTTCCTGGGGTATAGTTGGACTCCTTTTGTAAGCCTTGGTAAACTACTAGGATTCCTCTACCTTGACAGGTTATAAAATTCAGTTTTTGTCTCTCAGCTCTATAAGACTTATAACAGCTCTGTTTAGCTTCTCTATTCCCGCCTGTGAGTAGCAAATGCGTCAATGGGAAAGGTCATGCTGAACATCTTCTCTAGGATCCTGGCTGTTTAAATCTTGGCTACCTTGGAAACGCTCCAATACCTTAAAAAAGATTAAAAGATAAATTTAATCTAGCATTTTCAGTTGCTTTTCTTGGATAGTTAGTTTGATAAAAGCGAATCTGCTGTTGCCAGAAGGATAACTTTTTGCTGTTGTGTTCTTCAATTATTTAGTGTAAAATAACGGTCCTTCATTTGGTATGATGTCAGAAAAGGGGAGTAAATGTTCTTTGCTCTCCCAAGTAATAAAATACACCACCTTTGAGCAATGAATAATCATATATGTCGTGTGTATACATATATTTATTTGATGATGTTTATCTCTTTATAGGTTGCTTAGCCAAACCATGAAGGATCATCTAGTAAGAGTAGCGAATGAAGCTGAATTTATCCTGAGCAGGCAGCGAGCAGAGGATGTTCACAGACATGCGGAATTTGAGGTAGGTTAAACCTAGGAGTGGTGTGAGGAAGGTACCATTTTAAAATGTTAGTCATGGGAAACTGTGTAGGTAAAATGGCAGCATGGTCTTAGCAAACATGTATTATCAAAAAATTAAAAATAAATTTGTGAGAGAATCATGGGGATTCTAGGCAGATAGTGCAAGACTCTGTAGCCTTGGCTTTGATAGTTTTCCAATAAAGTAAATAGTGAAGGATTTTTGCCCTCTCTAGGCATGACAGAACAATTAACTGGAAATGAAAACCCCTATGGTAGATGAGATCCTTTAGGTTTCTAGAGAGAAGCTGAACAAGCGGCATGAAGTTTCTTTAACCTTGAGGTGGTAGCCGAGGAAATGAGGGAGAATACAGCTTTCTTCTTGGATCCTCACAGGGGCGACCAAGTGAAAGACCCATCCTGGGCCAGTGCTTGTCTCAGCAGTTGCTTCTGAACATGTGTAATAAACGTGAATTCATAGAGGAAATTAATGGTGTTATAGCTGTATAAATTACAAAAATTCACACTTAAGGTGAACTAGAAGCATTTGACAGGAACTTTTGTTAAAAATTTGGAAAAAAAATTAAAAAGCACCATCTGGGTTCTTTCTAATATATTAAGAGTGGATAATTCACATGTTGCTGATATTTCTCTGGTACATTAAAAATGATGAAAACCTCTCCCAGTTCATTTTATACACCCTTCATAGTATGAAAAAAGATACTGAAAAAATAAAACTGTAGAAGACAAATTTCAGTTAACAATATAGGCACAAAATTCTAACTAAAACTTTAACCAACATAATCCAATAATGTAATGAAAGAACTATACAATTGACTCTTGAACAACAGAGGTTTGAACTGGGGGGGTCCACTTATCAGCCAGTATTTTTTATTTTTATTTTTTTTACGGTACGGGGGCCTCTCACTGTTGTGGCCTCTCCCGTTGCGGAGCACAGGCTCCGGACGCACAGGCTTAGCGGCCGTGGCTCACGGGCCCAGCCGCTCCGTGGCATGTGGGATCTTCCCGGACCGGGGCACAAACCCGCGTCCCCTGCATCGGCAGGCAGACTCTCAACACTGCGCCACCAGGGAAGCCCATCAGCCAGTATTTTTTGATAGTAAATACTAAAGTACCACAGAGTCTGCAGCTGGTCAAAATTACAGATGTGGAGGAACCTTGGATATCGAAGGCTGACTATAAATTATATGTGTATTAACCTCCATGTTTTTCAAGGGTTAGCTGTATAGTGTAGATTGCTTATAATTTATTTATGGATGCTAAAGATGATTTGATATTAAGATATCTACCTATAAAATAAATTATATCACCAAATTAAAAATAGGAAAATCATGCGTATATATCAATAAATGTAGAAAAATGCATAGTACAAATTTTAGTATCCAGCTCTAATGAAACTGAGAAAAAATCGTGTATATCAGAAAACAATCTAAATATGATAATGACTATTTACTATTATTTAAAATGTTTCAAGCCATTTCTATTAAAATCAGGAAAAAAGAGTGATTGATATCTTCTATTAACATTAACAAAATTTTTTAATGTTTTTGCAAGTGCAAGATATTGTTAATATAATTGGTAGATAAAGAAGATGTAATATTACTTTCAGATTGCTCATGCTATGATCTAGGAAAATCTAAGAGATTCTTGAATATTTTTCTACCAGAATTAATAGGGACTTTAGTAAGATTATTGGATATAAGATAAATATGCAGACAGATTAATAGATTATCTTTTGAGTAGCAAGCAGTAGCCAGCTAAGAATGGAAATCAGAAATGTATACAGTTAGGACAAAAGTACTATTTTGGGTTGAATTCTCTAAGAAGTGTACAGACACTGTTTGTAACAAAAGTATAAAATCTCATTAATACAATACAAAATATAAACTGCTGGAGAATCATTCCATGCTGGGTAGTGTAACTTGCTCTGTGTGTGTAAGAGAGAGAGACAGAAACAGAGACATAGAATTCTTCTTTTATTTTGAAATAATTTGAGACTTACAGGAGAGTAATGAGTAGTACAAGAACTATTCTTCAACACTCTCCTATATTCTGTAGTTGTTAAAAGTTTAACACATTTGCTTCTCTCCTGTTTTTCTTTGTTTTTCTGAATTTGAGAGTAAGTTGAAGCCATGATACCCTTTTACCCCTAATTACTTAAGTGAGAATTTCCTATGCCCATTCTCTGTTTTAATCTTGTACAGTTATCAAATCAGAAAATTTTCACTGGTGCAATGCTATTATTTAAATATAGACCTTATTCATATTTTTCCAAAGTCTTCATAATGTTCTTTATAGTCAAAAAGAGAAAATATTACTGCCCCCAAAGATGTCAGTTTTTCTCAAATTAATATGTAAATTCAGTACAGTAAAATTAGCATATCATTCCATTAGAATAACAGTGGAGTATTTGAAATTTAAATATACCTTTAAAAATATCTAAATATCAAAATCTTCCACAAAATATATTTGGATCTGCAAATATCCAGTTAATGCGGGAAAAGAAATGCATTAGTGTAGCCCTAAGATTTATGAAATAAAAATATTGAGGATGTACTTGATTTCCCAGATAAACAATACTAATTAAAACAATACTATAAAGACAATATATATAAAAAATCTTCCAGATAGAGTAAGGATATAGGATGAAAGATGACATAGTAAGTATTTTAGAAACAGATTTGGAAAACTGTAAAAGTGGCACTGAGGCATATGGGAGAATTTTGAAACCAAGACAGGCCACTTAGAAAGTATAAAAAGTAAGCGTCTGTTACTACATATAATATTAAGCTGAGGAAACATACCATCAACAACATGGAAAGACATAATGGAACATGGAAAGACTGATAAATTAATATGTTTACTATATTAATAATTCTCATGAAATAAGTGAAAAATTGACCCAACAGGCAAATATTCAGAGGACAGGAATAGGGATTTCACAGAAGAATATGTTACCAGTAGCATTTAGAATGGTACTCAAATGATTGAATATTTACACAAATATTTAGGGAAACGTAAATTAGAGAAATTATGATATAACTTCTCTGTTCTCAGGTTGAGAGAAGGAAAGAATGATAGCTAGTACTGTTGAAGGAGATAGGGGAGATGAGATGGGCAATGGTATTGTCTTATATTTTTAGTGGAAATGTACATTTTTGTGTTATGGGAAGGCAATATGTTCATATGTATTTTAATAATAATTATATTGGCATGTGCACACACACCCATTTACTCAATAACCCTATTCTGTGAATATATCTTTAAGAAAAAGTAATAGTATATAAGCATAGATATGTAAACCTGCTTATTGCAGTGTTGTATGTAAATTTAATAAAATAAAAACAACAATGGAAAAACAAGAAAATGTTTCTTTAACAAAAGAACCATCATTTTCTCAATGAACAGGATGTTAATAAATTATCAAAAAATGAAGAGCTTGATTTTTTTTAATAAGAGCTTTATTCATATCTTTGTTTTTTAAATTGCATACTTTAATCCACAATCTGCTATGAAAGTTGAAGATATTAGTCCTCTCATAATTCTTTTTCATTTTTGTCTCTTCAACTTCTAATTTTTAAAGTTATATTTTATTTTTCATATTGTCTAAATATGTAACATTCATTTATTTTAACCACAATTCTGATAGTACTTGAGTGTTTGTAATATATTTAAGTGAATTCATTACCCCATCCCCTCTTTTATTAGTCATAATAATTTCTTAATTTCCCCCAGGTTCTTTCTTTGGACTCAATTCTTTTTTTTTTTTTCCCAGAAAGAAAAGTAGGAGAAACATTTATTTTACCGTTTATTATGCTCTGTTTAAATTTGACTGAAAAAAATATACATATAGAAATGTGCACATATCAGTAGTGTGCAGTTCAATGAATTTTCACAAACTGACCACACCTGGGTAATCAGTCCTCAGATTAAGAAATAAACTATTACCAGCAATTTAGAGCCCCCTTCTAGTCTATAACCTTTTAAGGACCACTACTATCCTGTCTTCCAACACCATAAATGAATTTGTATTTTATATAAATGTAATAATACAATATATATTCTTTTGTGCCATCATTTTTTCACTCAGCATTGAGTTTTATGTTATTATGTTACGCTATTAGATTGTTCCCTCTTATTCCTATAGTATTCCACTATGTGAATATTGACTCAATTCTTAATTGGCTAGGTTTCGTCTCCTCCCCTCCCCCCAACAAAGGGTTCATGTGTGCTGTAAATTTAAAATTCTTTCATGTTTAAGAATATTTGCCAGCTGTCATTATATCTGAATGACATCCTGATGGATTGAATATTCTTGGCTAACCCTTGCTTTCCTTTAGAACTTTATAGACATTGCTTCATTGTATTTTGGCTTTGAACGTTGCTTTCAGAGAAGTTTGAGGCCAGCCTGATATTTTCCCTTAGTTGGTAATTTGTTTGTTTTCTGTCTGAGATTTATTTGTCCATGGAGTTGATTTCTTAACAGGAATATGACTTAATATTGAGCATTATTTATCAAAAGTTCCTGGAACATAGTTTTTTTGTTATAATCTGCAAATTCAGATTTTTCCTTCAGTTCTTAGTAATTTCTATAAATTAAAATGTGAAATATCTTTTGCATTTTATTTTCTTTTTCTTAGTGACACATAAATCTATGTTAGATATGTCTGTCTTTCATATCTATTAGTTATTTCTTAATTGCTTTACTTTCTTTGATCTCCAGTCATGAGTAAAGTTTTTAATGTTTTATTTTCTCTGTCTGTGGTTTGCCTATAATGATTGTTTTGTTCTTCATTTTGTTTATTTAGATCTTCAGCCTCTCTACCTTTTTCTCTTATCTTGACTTTTATTTTTTTTGTGTTTTTTTGAGTTATAGTTTTATGTTGTTTTTTAGAAGAAAATAATCATGAGGAATTTCATTTTTTTGTTATATATTCTTTGTCTTTTGTATAGAATCTTCCAGTTTTATTTAAATATTTTATTTGTTTTTTATTTATTCATTGATTCGCAATTTATGTTTGCATAACTACTGTTTGGCTTAGACAGACGGAATATCTTGGTGACTCCCTTCTCACTGTCTCTAAAGGTAAAGCTAATTTTTTCTGTCACTGAGCTACACTTTGATGTTTGAAATTTGATTTTTGCCCAGTTTTGTTTGCCTATCATGAAAAGAGGGAGAGAGATCTTCGACCTAGGTGAGGAGGCCTTCGTAGCACACCTAAGTCTTGCTTTCTTTTTACAAGATTTCGTTAAGTATTTTCTACCAAGTTCATTCCATCTTATTAGAAACTATGGATAATTCTCATCAGGGAAAAATGTGCTTAGGCTGTGAATCATTATCTGTCATTTCAGAGAGTACTCTGGAGGCTACTGCCCTGGGAAGTCAGCCCTATTTTTCACTTCCTTGTTTCACCAATTTTTGCACTGTAGATTTTTCTACAGTGCATCTTCAATAAGAGGAAACAAGAGAGAACAGTAGTTACTCGGTTTGTGTCTCTCCATATATGAAGGCATTAAGAAAAATTATCAGAATGTTGTTAGTTTACCAACATTGCTTTGGGGACATGGTTAGGAACTGAGCTTACTGCAACCTTAGTTCTAATACCAGTATGTTTAATTTCCCCAAGGTAACCAGTTTTTTAATGTTTGGTAGTTTATGTTATGTTTCTTTTAGTTATTTTTGTTAGGGTTTTATTGGTTGTTGTTCAATATTTTTGTTTTTGCTAATTTGTTTAGGATTTGAAGGAAGAAAAAACTTTTAAAATTGCCATTTCAGCCTAACATCCTAACTTGGAACGTATTCCTTACTGTCCTTTCTAATTGGTTATGGAGAAGTTCCTTTGTAACTCTGGGTTGAGATTGCAGTTCATTCTTTTAAGTTTTAGTGATCATGGTGCTGGTGATATATGTGTTCTTATATGAATGAATTGAGAGAATGAGGAAGGAGAAAACATGTGGAATTGAAAAGAGGAAAAATACTTCTAAAACAGTGTGCAATACAAGAAATTAAATTGATCTGACCCAAATGGTACATACATTTGCAATTTAGATAAGGGATAATAGTGACAATTGTAGCTTATATTTCATGAGTCCTTATGTTGGCTCAGAAACTGTCATGGGTGCTTTATAAGTTTTAACTAATTTAATTCTTACAATAAACCTCTGAAATAGTACTGTTATTATCTCTCATTTTATAAATGAGAAAACGGCATAAAGAGGAAATAACCCAGAATTAACAACTGGAATCCAGATCTAGGCAGTTTATCTCTTAATCACTAATCTGTGTATTTGTTTCACATTGTATTAGATTTCCATAGAATGTGTGAATAGGATTTAATCCTGGCATATACAATAGCTGTATTCTAAGCTAATTTAATTTTACACTTTCTACTATAGTTTTTCATTTTAATCTTTATATAATCTTGCTATGAGATTTATAATATTTATAGTAATATTCTAAAGCATGATTATAAAATATCTAAATAGAAACAAATATTTATGAACTGATTTTATTGTTACTTGAATTTTTAGTGGAGAAAATGTATTTGTTTCACATGAGAGTCAATTTTAAGAGAGCAAACATATTTTTAATATTTTCATAGAAATAGAATTCCATTTATTTATACCACAGAACCCCAATTGATTGAGGCATGTTCATGTTTAATATATTTCTAACTACATTGGTCTTAAATCTTAAATAATACTCTACAAGATGAAACATATTTTTTCCTAGACAGCTTATATTCTAAAGGTTATCTATATTCAGCTTTGAATTCATGTTGTGCATTCTTAAATAATATATTTGAACTTTTGCTACTGCTAGTTACTTCCTCCTGCAAAAAAGAGATGTCATGTATTTAATATACCATTTGTGGTTGTAAAGTAGCTGACTTGTTTCATTTATTATCAAGGGATTGATGACAGTGTAGATCTGAAATGCACATCTCTTTAGTTCATTACATGATTATCACTGGAGTGGGATATCCTTGACATCTTCTGCTTTTGATTTATGTAGATGGTCCTTGAATGTCATGACATCATTGATTGGGTGCACATCTTAACTTTATTATTTAATCCTACAGCTGTAAACAGAATGTTTATTAAAAAACTATGTTGTGCAAAACACTATACCCTGTCTTATAAGTGTAGTGTATGTGTGGGTGTACACAATTCATGACAATCTTTTGTTAAAAAGTTGTCTATCAAAGTTTAGTTTATTTAAACTGATGTGTTATATCTGTAAAACATGTGATCAGGATTATCATTTAATAGCTTTCTTTTTAGGAATCTGTGTAAGTTAAAGTCCATTTCAGTAAGAATGTCTTAATGCGCTTTTGTCTGATGTTGCTTTGAATTTTATCTATTATAGAGTAGAACTCAATTCTTATTAGCTTCAATGGAATGGTAAAGTAGGTGGCAGGTCAGCTTAGTTGAAGTAATAAAAACAGTCTTTTTTATGAAATAAAAGGGCATAAAAGCGCTTGATCAATTATTAATATAGCAATCTATAGATTTTTCTTTTAGTTGAAGGATTTCAAATATTTTTTCATATTAGCAAACAAAATATTCTTCAATAAAGTAGTGAATTTTTTTTGCCATTTAAGTACTTTTGCATTTTTTAATACATTTTATTTGTTTATTTTTGGCTGCTTTGGGTCTTCGTTGCTGCACGTGGGCTTTCTCCAGTTGCGGCAGGCGGTGGCTACTCTTTGTTGCGGTGTGCGGGCTTCTCATTGCAGTGGTTTCTCTTATTGCAGAACATGGGATCTAGGCACGCGGGCTTCAGTAGTTGTGGCTCATAGGCTCTAGAGTGCAGGTTCAGTAGTTGTGTCGCATGGGATTATTTGCTCTGCGGCGTATGGGATCTTCCCGGACCAGGGATTGAACCCATATCCCCTGCATTGGCAGGCGGATTCTTAACCACTGTGCACCAGGGAAGTCCCACTTTTGCATTTTTTAATATTAGTGAACACTTCTATGACAGCACTTATTTATGTAGGCTGTTAACAAGCAAAAAAAAATTCTTTATATCAACTCTTTGATATAAATATTGTTATTATTATCTTGGTTTTACAGGTAAGGAAATGTGAAGTACAGAGAGGTTAAATGATTTGTTCTAGGTCTTATAGCTAATATATGGTGAGGCTAGGATTCAAGCCCAAGTCAAGTAGTCTGATACAAAGTTAGGACCAACTAACTTTTTTATTTTTTTACATCTTTATTGGAGTATAATTGCTTTACAATGTTGTGTTAGTTTCTGCTGTACAACAAAGAGAATCAGCTATATGTATACATATATCCCCATATCCCCTCCATCTTGAGCCTCCCTCCCACCCTCCCTATCCCACCTCTCTAGGTCATCACAAAACATCGAGTTGATCTCCCTGTGTTATGCAGCAGCTTCCCACTAGCTATTCATTTTACATTTGGAAGTGTATATATGTCAGTGCTTACTCCCTCCCTCACTTCGCCCCAGCATTCCCTCCCTGCTCTGTGTCCTCAAGTACCTTCTCTATGTCTTCGTCTTTATTCCTGCCCTGCCGCTAGGTTCATGAGTACCGTTTTTATAGATTCCCTATATATGCGTTAGCATACGGTATTTGTTTATCTCTTTCTGACTTCACTCTGTATGACAATCTAAGTCCATCCACCTCATTACAAATAACTCAATTTTGTTCCTTTTTATGGCTGACCATTGTGTATATGTGCCACATCTTTATCCATTCATGTGTCGATGGACATTTAGGTTGCTTCCATGTCCTGGCTATTGTAAATAGTGCTGAAATGAACATTGTGGTACATGTACCTTTTTGTTTTTGTGTGTGTTTTGTTTTGTTTTGTTTGTTTTGTTTTTTTTCCGGTACGTGGGCCTCTCACTGTTGTGGCCTCTCCCGTTGCGGAGCACAGGCTCCAGACGCGCAGGCTCAGCGGCCATGGCTCACGGGCCCAGCCGCTCCACGGCATGTGGGAACTTCCCGGACTGGGGCATGACCCAGCGTCCCCTGCATCGGCAAGCGGACTCTCAACCACTGCACCACCAGGGAAGCCCACATGTACCTTTTTGAATTATGTTTTTCTCAGGGTATATGCCCAGTAGTGGGATTACTGGGTCGTATGGTAGCTCTATTTTTAGGTTTTTAAGGAATCTCCATACTGTTCTCCATAGTGGCTGTATCAATTTACATTCCCACCAACAGTACAGGAGTGTTCCCTTTTCTCCACACCCTCTCCAGCATTTATTGTTTATAGATTTTTTTGATGATGGCCATTCTGACCGGTGTCAGGTGATAACCTCATTGTGGTTTTGATTTGCATCTCTAATGATTCATGATGTTGAGCATCTTTTCCTGTGTTTGTTAGCAGTCTGTACGTTTTCTTTGGAGAAGTATCTATTTAGGTCTTCCGCCCAATTCTGGATTAGGTTGTTTGTTTTTTTGAAATTGAGCTGCTTGTATATTTTGGAGATTAATCCTTTGTCAGTTGCTTCATTTGCAAATATTTTCTCCCATTCTGAGGGTTGTCTTTTTCTCTTGTTTATGGTTTCCTTTGTTGTGCAAAAGCTTTTAACTTTCATTTGGTCCCATTTGTTTTTATTTCCATTTCTCTAGGAGGTGGGTCAAAAAGGATCTTGCTGTGATTTATGTCATAGAGTGTTCTGCCTATGTTTTCCTCTAAGAATTTTATAGTGTCTGGCCTTACATTTAGGTCTTTAATCCATTTTCAGTTGATTTTTCTGTATGGTGTTAGGAAGTTTTCTAATTTCATTCTTTTACATGTAGCTGTCTAGTTTTCCCAGCACCACTTATTGAAGAGGCTGTCTTTTCTCCATTGTATATTCTTGCCTCCTTTGTCAAAGATAAGGTGACCATATGTGTGTGGGTTTACCTCTGGGCTTTCTATCCTGTTCCATTGATATATATTTCTGTTTTTGTGCCAGTACCATACTGTCTTGATTATTGTAGTTTTGTAGTATAGTTTGAAGGCAAGGAGCCTGATTCTTGCAGCTCCATTTTTCTTTATCAAAATTGCTTTGGATATTCGGGGTCTTTTGTGCTTCCATACAAACTGTAAAATTTCTTGTCCTAGTTCTGTGAAAAATGCCATTGGTAATTTGATAGGGATTGCATTCAATCTGTAGATTGCTTTGGGTAGTAGAGTCATTTTCACAATGTTGATTCTTCCAATCCAAGAACATGGTGTATCTCTCCATCTGTTTGTATCATCTTTGATTTCTTTCATCAGTGTCTTATGGTTTTCTGCATGCAGGTCTTTTGCCTCCTTATGTAGGTTTATTCCTAGGTAGTTTATGCTTTTGGTTGCAGTGGTGAATGGGAGTGTTTCCTTAATTTCCTTCTCATCTTTCGTTGTTAGTGTATAGGAATGCAAGAGTTTTCTGTGCATTACTTTTGTATCCTGCTACTTTACCAAATTCATTGATTAGCTCTAGTAGTTTTCTGGTAGCACCTTTAGGATTTTCTATGTGTAGTTTCATGTCATCTGCAAACAGTGACTGTTTTACTTCTTGTTTTCCAATTTGTATTCCTTTTATTTCTTTTTCTTCTCTGATTGCCGTGGCTGAAACTTCCAAAACTGTGTTGAATATTAGTGGTGAGAGTGGGCACCCTTGTCTTGTTCCTGATCTTAGTGGAAATGCTTTCAGTTTTTCACCATTGAGAATGATGTTGGCTGTGGGTTTGTCATATATGGACTTTATTATGTTGAGGTAAGTTCCCTCTTTGCCTACTTTCTGGTGGGCTTTTTATCAAAAATGGGTGTTGAATTTTGTCAGAAGCTTTTTCTGCATCTATTGAGATTATCATATAGTTTTTATTTTTCAATTTGTTACTATGGTGTATTACTTTGAATGATTTGTGTATATTGAAGAATCCTTGTATTCTTGGGATAAACCCCAGTTGATCATGGTGTATGATCCTTTTAATGTGCTGCTGGATTCTGTTTGCTAGTATTCTGTTGAGGAGCTTTGCATCTATGTTCATCAGTGATATTGGCCTGTAGTTTTCTTTTTTTGTGACATCCTTGTCTGGTTTTGGTATCAGGGTGATGGTGGCCTTGTAGAATGAGTTTGGGAATGTTACTCCGTCTGCTAGATTTTGAAAGAGTTTGAGAAGGATAGATGTTAGCTTTTCTCTAAACGTTTGATAGAATTTGCCTGTGAAGCCATCTGGTCCTGGGCTTTTGTTTGTTGGAAGATTTTTAATCACAGTTTCAATTTCAGTGCTTGTGATTGGTCTGTTTATATTTTCTATTTCTTCCTGGTTCAGTCGGAAGGTTGTGCTTCTCTAAGAATTTGTCCATTTTTCCAGGTTGTCCATTTTTTTGGCATGTAGTAGTCTCTCATGATCCTTTGTATTTCTGCGGTGTCAGTTGTTACTTCTCCTTTTTCATTTCTACTTCTGTTGATTTGAATCTTCTCCCTTTTTTCCTGATGGGTTAGGCTCATGGTGTATCAATTTTGTTTGTCTTCTCAAAGAACCAGGTTTTAGCTTTATTGATCTTTGCTATCGTTTCCTTCATTTCTCTTTTATTTATTTCTGATCTGTTCTTTATCGGTTGTTTCCTTCTGCGAACTTCGTGATTTTTTTTGTTCTTCTTTCTCTAATTGCTTTAAGTGTAAGGTTAGGTTGTTTATTTGAGATTTTTCTTGTTTCTTGAGGTGGAATTGTATTGCTGTAAACTTCCCTCTTAGGACTGCTTTTGCTGCATACCATAGGTTTTGGGTTATCATGTTTTCATGGTCATTTGGTTCTAGGCGTTTTTTGATTTCCTCTTTGATTTATTCAGTGATCTCTTGGTTGTTTAGTAGAGTATTGTTTAGCCTCCATATGTTTGTATTTTTATAGTTTTTTTCCTATAATGGATGTCTAGTCTCCTAGCTTGTGGTCGGAAAAGATGCTTGAGACCATTTCAACTTTCTTAAATTTACTGAGGCTTGATTTGTGACCCAAATGTGATCTATCCTGCAGAGTGTTCTGTGTGCACTTGAGAAGAAAGCCTTTTATGGCTGTTAGCATTTGCCTTATGTATTGAGGTGCTCCTGTGCCACCTAACGTTGTTTTGTTAGGCCATTTGTATACTAAGTGGTTTAACACACATTTTCTCTTTTCAACATCACAACAGATCTGTGAAAGTATGCAAGATAGATTGAGAGAATTTGATTTGGCCTTGGTCACATAGCTAGAAAACTGATAATTTTGAGCCAGAACTCAGGTCTCGTAAAAGTAACCCAATGTAGTCTCTGTGTTCATATCCTCTGTTGACCCCAGGGTATTACATGAAGTATTTTGCTGTTGAGAAAATATATTATTCAATATATGTTTGACAGTTCTGAAGGAGTGTGAAGCAGATTAACAAATGTAATATTAGAGACTTGACCAATTTTAGGATTATGATGAATTATCCAATTTACCTGTTTAATATTGGCATTTTTTGTGATTGATGGTCATTTGCTTTCCTTTAGTTAAAATGAGTATTCATTTTCCTAATTATAGAATTATAATTAGGAAATACATATTTAATACATATTTAATAAAATTAGGAATACATACATATATGATATGTATTTATTATAGAAAGTTTAGAAAATAAAGAAAAATATAAATAAAAAGTATTCATTGTTTAGCTTTAACAATGGTTTATCTGTGTTGTTTTTATTTTAACTTGAAATAATTATAGAATATAAGAAGTTGCAAAAGTAGTACAAAGGTCTCATGTATCCTACTGTCTTTTAAAAATACACATATACTCATTTACTCATTTGGTAAGTGGTAAGTACCCACTTACCAAATTACAGTCATAAGGATGCTTTTAAAAAGCAGGGAATACAGATATGTCACGTGTCATTTTTCATAGATGAATGCACAGTATACACATTTTTGCACCTTGTTTTTTGTGTGTGTGTGTGTCTGTGTATTAGTATATACTGAGCTTCCTCATTTTTTTGGTTGCTTTGCAGTATTCCATTGTATTTTTGTATGTTTCTGTATATATGATTATTATTGTAGTGCCAGACTTCCATTATTAGACATTTAAGGTTTTTACATTCTTGTCGTATTATGAAAAGTGCTGCAGTTTATAATTTTGTACTCTGCATTTTTTTATGTACTTCTGTAGGTGGCTACTGAATTTTCTGTTTTATTTTCATCATTATCTTTAAGATTATTGTATAGTTTTATTATGGAATCTGTAGAAATTATCCTGTATGTTAATAATTTTTTTTAGATTCTCTAATAGCAATAAATCCTACCAGGTTGAATATTTTAAAAAACATTACCAATTCTAACTTTTTAAAGGAGTTTTATAATTATTTACAAGTGATGTTGATTTCCTTTTTTGTAAATTAGTATTGTCAAAAAATAAAATATATGTATTAGCTTTTTTTTATCTTTCAGAGAGTCAAAGTTGGACTTATTTATTTATTGATTGGTTGAGTTAATTGTTTTCTAATTCTCTTAAATGTTTTGGCAAATATATTTTTTACCTCCCCTTGCATTCTTTTTTTTCTTGTTTATTTGAAAGCATACTTTTATTCCTTTCTAAGTAATGAGAACAAAAACAATAATATTAATATTATTCGGAGGACATCAGTGGTATCATCCTATTGTTTATTATGTGACATACTCATTTTTCTTAGTTTGTATACTTTTAGTATACTTTTTAATCTGGTAGTTATTTAATAGTCAAGGGATTTGTCCTTTATTGTTTGTTCAAATTTTGTTTTTTTATTGCATTATAAGCAGATAGTATGGTATGTGGAATTACTACCTTTGAAATTTATTGAGGATTTCTAATTGGCCTAATTTGATATTGAGCTTATATTTACAGTCTTTTTTCTGTGATAAACAAACAAAAACCGTAAAGCACACAACACTCTGATCTATCATCATAAGAAAATTTCCAGTAGGAATTTTTAAAGACTCAGATAAATGATTATCAGTCCCATTTGAAAAGATAAATGTATATACTAGGCTGTTTTGCTTGATGTTCAGTAAGATATGATTAGCTGTATGAAAAATATATGTGGAAATTATTTTAGGGATCAAGAGCAGAATACAACATAATAAATTTTTGAAATTTCTGAAGAGGATAATTTTCTGGAGTTTCAAAACACCAGGCAATCTCAAAGGAATATATTTATAAGTTCTCATTGTAGACATTGTATGACCAAAATAACGAATATTAAAATTGAAAATTGGAAAAAATTTAGATGAATTATGAGATATTAGTATTTAAATATATAAAAATATAAATTTGGAAAATATGAAAACTGTAATGGATATGTGGGGGAAGGATGGAGACTGGAAAGAGAGTACTGCTTGTCAGTAATGGAAAAGTGCAAATTCAAATGGCAAAACCATTAAAATTCTTTGTACCTGGTATGCTAGTAATGCAACTCATAAAATTATAACTTGAGCATAATTCGTTTGGAAATCTTTTTGAGATGAGTCCTATCTTTGCCTTAATTTTTATTTAGATTTTTTTAATGTAAATAATTTAGAAGAAAAAAACAATCATGTCCTTGAAAATGTCAGTTATTATAATTATAGCAGAAGAATATTGGAAAATGTTGTAATGTCATATTAACAATAGTTAACAGTTAATTTATTAATAAGACTTAATGAATAAGTAGTGGCAGGTCTACTTTGTGGAGCTTTGAGAATTAAGAAAAATACCTGCATTATTACTTTAATTTTTGAAATATAGGACTTGAAATTAGGCCTTGTGGTTATAGCTTATGCATCAATATTTTCAAAGTTTAGAGTGAAACTGGAGAAATAATACAATTGTTCATTTAGTATTTTTTTCTTTTACTAATTTTATTTTCTTATAAAGCTATGATTTAAAAAATGATTACTAAAATTTAGGGAGAAAAGAAGGAGAGATTACATACCACAGTTCATTCAGAAAGATAAAGGATTGAAATATTTTGGATATTTCCAACCTGAATTACATCTTACCTGCCCCATGCTCAGCTCTCTTTTCATCAGAGGAGCAGTAATTCTTCCAGTCTTCCAGAATTTAAAAGTGATAGTCAAAACCAAAAAAACAAATAGATAAATTGGACTTTATCAAAATTAAGATTATTTGGGGTTCAAAAGGTACTATGAAGAAAGAAAAAAGACAATCCACAGAATGGAATAGCAGATTGTAAATCTTATATTTGATAAGGGTATAGTATCTAGAACATACAAAGAACTTTTAGCACTCAACATTAAAGAGGGATCCCCTTCCTCTTGCCTTCAGGCAACCCGGAAGTTGTGCTTGCCATGCTGCTTTCCTTTTCTCAGGGTACTTTGTCGTCTTTCTTTCCATCCTGGGCCCAACAGAATGGCTCCTACCAAAAGGGTGGCAAGAAGATGGGCTCTTCTGCCATCAACAAGGTAGTGACCAAAGAATACACCATTCACATTCACAAGTGCATCCATACTGAGGGCTGCAAGAGGCATGGCCTTCCGGCACTCAAAGAGATCCAGAAATTTGCCATGAAGAAGATGGGAACTCCTGATGTGTGCATTGACACTGGGCTCAATAAAGCTGTCTGGGCCAATGGAATGAGGAGTATCCCTTACCTTATCTGGGTGCTGTAGCCCAAAAGATGGAAAGAGAATGAAGAATCATCAAACAAGTGCTATCCACTGGTTACCTAGGTACCTGTCACCTCTTTCAAAAATGTACAGACAATGTGGATGAGAACTAACTCTTGATTGTCAAGTAGTCATAAAACTACAAAAAAAAAAAAAAAACCAATAAGGAGACATATAACACAATTTAAAAATAGGCAGAGAATTTGAATAGATATTTCTCTGAGGATGATATACAAATGGCCAATATGCACATGAAAAGATACTTAACATTGTTATCAATAAGGAAATGGCAAATCAAAAGCATAATAAGATACCATTTTATACCTACTAGAATGGTTTTCATTTAAAAAGTCAGCTAATAACAGGAATTAGTGGGGATGTAATAAAATTAGAACACTTGTATGCCAATAGGGGGAATGTAAAATGGGGCAGCCATGTTGGCAAACAGGTTTTCAGTTTCTTAAATGGTTAATTATAGCTACCATATGACTCAGTAATTCTACTATTAGGTACATACCCAAAAGAATGGAGAACATAACATCCACAGAAAACCATATACACGAATGTTCACAGCGCTGTTGTTCATAATAACCAAAAAGTGGAATTAACCCAAATGTCCATCAACTGATGAATGGATAAACAATATCTGGTATATTCATACAGTGCAATATTATTGATCCATATAGATATGTACATGTATAATGTATATATGCTTGCATATATTGTACATGTGTATATTTACATATATGTATAAATTCCCAGAGTTGAAATCACAAGTTGAAGAATAAATACAGCTGTTGCAGAGACAAATAAAATTCTCCGAGTATTCTTTTTAATAAGAATTATCTATAGTGTATTCATTTAGTGTCAGTTGTGCTTTAATTGGTTTGTCTAATTAATGAAAAATGGTATTGCTTGTTTTATGTTTCATATTCCATATAAAGTAACCTTTATCAAAATAATAGTATATCTTCTATGTTAAAATTGTTTTTAATTTTACTACTTTTTTGTTGGGCTAACACTATACTGATGCCAGAAGCTTGGCTTCTGTGCATTGGTGCCAAATTGAAACTCGGAAACAGAGTTTTGGGTGAAGTTGAAAAGAATAGCTTTATTGCTTAGCCAGGCAAAGGGGGACACAGTGGGCTCATGCCCTCAAAAACAGTGTGTCCCAACCCAGGAGGATTTGGTGAGGAGTTTTTTGGCGGTACGCGGGCCTCTCACTGCTGTGGCCTCTCCCGTTGCGGAGCACAGGCTCCAGACATGCAGGCTCAGCGACCATGGCTCATGGGCCCAGCCGCTCCGCGGCATGTGGGATCTTCCTGGACCGGGGCACGAACCCGCGTCCCCTGCATCGGCAGGCAGACTCTAAACCACTGCACCACCAGGGAAGCCTTGGTGAGGAGTTTTATAGCAGTTGTTCAAGGGCAGAGTCGCTGGTAAGATCAGGGCGTATGCAGGGCCTGGCAGGGCCTGCATTCCTTTAATCCAGTCTCAGGTAATCTCTTGATGAGCTTCTCTGGTTTCTTTGATCTGGCTTCAGGTGGTCTTCTTTGGAATGGAGAATGCTGACATCTTCCATTTGTTGGGGGTTTTAGTTCTGTAAAGAGCTCAAAGATAGTGTTATGTGTATCCCTTGAGGGGGAACCAGGACCTGCCCCAAGGCTGCACTGTTGTTTCTTGACTGCTTCTCCTTTGTCTCTGCATCCCCTCCCTTCCCTGATTAGCAACTGTTTGAATCTGCACTTTGAACTCAGGGAAGGTCATGGAGACTGGAGTCTGTTCCTTACAGACAAGGAAGCTGGGACAGGTAAAGCCTTCCGTGCCCAGAAGCCCCACAGGTCCTGCTTAGTTTCAATACTATATTCTCATGCCATAGAGTTTTGGGGATCATATATATTATCCATACATTCTTTAAATCTAGGTTTATGATTATCAGTGGTTATTGAAAATTTTTTGGTACTTTTACATGACTTCCTGCATTTAGTGTAAATCCTGTTTGGCAGCTAGCTTCTCTGCATGATTTCTCTTCAGTAATTAAATTTAGCACTTCCAGCTGCTTAAAAATTTGTTGGCCTTTCCTGTTCATTTGTGTTTCTTCATGTGTAAAATGTGGGACATCCCCATAGTTTTACTTCTTTTAAAGTGCCATTTTATAGTCTGGGTTTGGCAGTTATATACTGTGAATGGTTTACTTTCTTATTCTAAATATGAATCTAAAATTTTAATTTTAAACTAAATATCAATGTGATGTATATCAGATATGTGATTGCCCTAAGTGACTTGCTTCTAGTAATTGATACGTATTTATATATATTTTTCTTAGAATGTCAGACTAGGTTATTTGTAATGATGTATAATTTCAGCCACCTGTATTCTTTAAGTACAGGTATAAGCATTTACACAGAACTATAAGTTGGGCTAATTGCCGTAGGATTTAATGAATCTTTTGGTTATAATATAGCAGAATAATTTTAAACATAAGAAATCTTGTGTCTCTTTTTTTAACAGTACTTTACAATTATATTTGTGTGAGGGATATTTTTTGATATAGGTAGTTTGAGAAGGTGTTTACTGATACTACTGAGCCACATATCTGTCTTCAGAGTGTATCATGCTTATAATTCAAGGCCCATTATTCTCCATTACTGGAGAAAGCACTTTTCATAGGTTAAGTAGTTCCTTGTAATAAATTATGAGCATCTACCTATAGCTTACTATTTTTAGATGTCTCAAATGGTCATTCTTTAAAATATTAATGAGTTCATATGTGAACAG
This sequence comes from Delphinus delphis, assembly GCF_949987515.2. Lineage (NCBI taxonomy): Eukaryota > Metazoa > Chordata > Mammalia > Artiodactyla > Delphinidae > Delphinus > Delphinus delphis. The sequence continues at coordinate 29,919,755 of NC_082687.1, read as the reverse complement.
CCAATAAAAGTCCTGGTATAATCTTAACTTGTGGACTTAGAATTATAGTGTTCAAACTGTTAATATTTCAGGTCCTTTATTGAGAATCTGATTTTACAAATGGATGTATGGTGTATGGTTGATTAGGCAAGTTAAAATAATTACCAGCCTAATTCCCCAAATCTGTTGTGCTGTTTTATTCTTCATTTATATTACATTCTAAAATACAATTTGCTGACATAATAAATTGATAAGACATCAGATAGAGAAGTGGCAACAATACAGATGTTGTTGTTTTAACTGGTAATTATCTTTGATTGCTCCTTGTTTTCAGCAGAGTATTAGACCATTGAATATAATACACTAGATGAAAGTTTTAATTTGAGAATGAAAAATTGCATCTAAAAGTAAGTGGTGATTTAAAAAATTATTTTAAAAATTTTTTATTACTGAAATTCATTTGGAATCGCAAGTGGCCCTGAGTAGCCTAAACAGTCTTCAAAGAAAAAAAGAACAAAATCAGGAGCACTCAAACTTCCTGATTTTAATATTTACTACAAAGCTGTAATAATCATGGTACTGGCACTATTATAGACACGTATAAGAGAATAATAGAATTTCAAATCCAAAAATAAATTTGTTCATATAAGGCCAGTTGACTTTTGACAAGGGTGACAAGGTGTAGTTCAATGAGAAAAGAATAAGTCTCTAAAGCAAATTGTGCAGACATAACTGGATATCCACATGCAAAAGAATAAAGTTGATCCTTACCTCATACCATATATACAAATTGACTCAAAATAGATCAGTGACCTAAACATAAGTGTGAAATCATAAACTCTTAGAAGATAATGTAGTGGTAACTCTTCATGACTGTGTATGTAGAAACGGATTATTAGATATGACACCAAAAGCAAAAGAAGAAAAGAAAAAATGGGTAATTGGATGTCATGAAATTTAAAAACTCTGTGTATCAAAGGACATTATAAAGAATGTAAAAAAATTACCTATAGAATGGGAGAAAATACTTGCAAATCTATATCTCATAAAAGGATCTATTATCCAGATGTTAAGATTTCTCTCAACTCAACAACAAAAAACTAAACAACCCAAATGAAAAATGAGCAAAGAACTTAAATGGACTTTTCTCCAAGGATATACAAATGGCCCACAAACCCATGAAAAGGTGTTCAGCATTAGTCATTAGGGACAAGCTAAAATAAAACAGATAGGGAATAACAAATGTTGGCAAGGATATGGAGATATTAGAACCTTTATACAACTGTTGGTGGAATGTAAAATGGTATAGATGCTGTGGAAACAGTTTAGTAGTTCCTCATAAATATAAAAGAATTACCATGTGACCTAGCAATTCTACTCCTAGTACCATATCCGAAAGAACTGAAAATAGTTACTGAAACAAGTACATGTGCATGCATGTGTAGTTTATCATGTGTGTCATCTTGAGTAGGATGCCCAGAGAGCTGTTTAAAATATTATCTCTGGGTGTGGCTGTGAAGGTGTTTCCAGAAGAGATTAGCATTTGAATAAGCAGAGTGAATAAAGAAGATCAGTGCCAATGGGTATCATCCAATCCATTGAGGGCATGAATAGTGCAGAAAGGTGGAGGAAGAGTGAATTCATTCTCTCTAATTTAGCTGAGACATTTATCTTCTCCTGACCTTGGACATTGGTACTCCTGGTTCTCAGGCTTTCGGACTAAGACAGGGACTTACACCATTAGCCCCTCAGTTCTTGGGCTGAATTACACCACCAGTTTTCCTTGTTCTCCAGCTTTCAAATGGTGGATTGTGGTACTTCTTGATCCCATGAAACAATGGCTTTAATAAATCTCCTCTTATATATATGTCTCTCTATCTTACTGGTTCTGTTCCTCTGAAGAACCCTGACTAATACAATGCATGTTCATAGCAGCACTATTCACAGTAGCCAAAAGGTGGAAACAGCCAAAATGTCCATCAGTGGATGAGTAGATATACAAATTGTGGTATGTACATAAAATGGAATATTATGCAGTAATAAAAAAGGAGTAAAGAGTTGATACATTCTACAGTAAACATGATCCTCAAATCTTAATGCTAAATGCAAGAAGCCAAAGACAGAAAAATATATTGTATATATCATTTATATGAAATATTCAGAATAGATAACTCCATAAAGACAGAATGCAGATTGGTGGTTGCCATTGGTTGGGGAGTGGAGAATGGGGAGAAACTGCTAAATGGATAAACGGTTGACTTTGGAGTGATGGAAATGTTTTGGAACTAGATATATGTGGTGGTTGTACAACATTGTTAATGTACTTAATGCCACTGAATTGTGCAGTTTAAAGTGGCTAATTTATGTGAATTTCACCCTAATTATTTTTAAAAATATTTTTTAGTATTTGCACCTATTGAGTATTGCAAAAGGCTTAAAAGAGTTTATTTTGCTGAGTTGCTAGATACTATAATCCTCCTGATTATGAAATTAGGAGAAAGAACATGTTGGAGGGAAAATTGAGAAGAGTAGTTTAGAACATATTGAGGGTTTGGTTTTTGGGATGCTGCAGATGGACATATCTGATAGCAATTTGGAAATACAGATTTAGTGCCTAGATAAGATATGTTTGGATATTTGAGTTATATTTGGATGTTTTTAGCTGATTCATAGTAATTGATGTGTCACTCTTACTGAGCCACCGATATAGTGGATAAGAAGAGTACCAAGGCATCTTAACAACTGAGTGTTACAGCATCCTTTGGCAAGTACTCAGTTGAACTAATTCATTTACCATTACATTCACGCTTTCAAACTTTAGGCATTGAGTAATTTCCAGTCATCCTATTAGGTTTCTCTGGGAGGCTTTAATTCCCATACCCCAAGTAAGTTATTTCATTCATACTTTTTCCCCCTCCTCAAAACCACGTGCCCCACTCTACCCATATTGTCAGCCAAAGCCCTTAACTCATTTATTAGAAAAGTAGATTTCATCAGAGTGGAATGAACACTGAATCTGTCCATCACCAAGCTAATCAATATATATATTTGTGTGTTAATTTCTCTCGCATCAGAGAGCACCACCTTTTTCAGTGGCAAATCTGTTTGGCTGTTTTTTGGGGCCCTTCCTCACTCCCACTTCTCAAGACTTTATTTCACTTTTCTCTTTCCGTAATCAAGCTTCCTTTTCCCCTAGGAAAGAACAGGAGCATGTTATAATATCTTCCATCTTTAAATAAACTAAAAACAAACTCAGAACCTTCTCTTGACTTTACTTTCCTTCCTTCTGTTTTTCTTTCAGTCTAGTTGTCAAGCTTTACATTGCTTTTCGACATACATTCTCTCTCTTTCCTCTGAGCTTCTTCATGGCTTTTTGGCTTCTTGGCAATCAGGCTTCTACTACCACCACTATTCCCTTGAAACTTCCTGGGATTACCAATGACCTGAGTGTAATCAAAACCAGTATTTACCTTTTTTGTTTTTATTTTAGTAAACTGCATCTCAATATGTAATGCTGTTGACTGCTCTCTGCTGTCTGGACTCGTTCTCAATAGTTTTTGTAGCTTCTTTTCTCTGCGTAGCCTTTAAATGGGGAAGTTCCTTGGGACTTTATCCTAAGCCTTCTCTTACGTGTCTGTGTTCCATTGCTAAGTAATGTAACCTGTTTTCATAGTTCTTAAATACTATCTTTAGTCTGGTAATTTTGGTATTTATGTCTGTGGTCCAAGTTCCTTTTCTGAGTGCCAGACTTATTTATTTAACCTTATTTTACATATCCACGTGGATTTTTCACAAACATCACGGTACTATATAGCCTGAGTTTTACGAGCTTGATCTCTAGATTCAAAAAGCCAAGGTTTTGATATGGACTCTAATACTCAGTATTTTAACCTTCATAACTTCTCAGTTCTTGAGTCCCTCATTTGTGAAGTGAGGATTATAACAGAGTTGTGAGAATTAAATGAGATCCATGTAGAACATCAAGAACAATGTCTAGCATATAGTAAACACTCAATTATACGTGAGCTGCTATTTTCTTATTACATCATACTTAATATGTTTTAAAAGGGCTCTTGATTTTCCTTTCCTACCAACCTACCAAATCAGAAAGCTGAGAGTCATCCTTGAATTCTTTCCCTCCTCTCTGCTGTACATTCAAACATCCTGAAGTTCAGTCTTTATAATTTGTCTTGAAATTATGTACTTGTATCATTTCTCTCTCTTTAGCTTAGACTACCATCCTTCATCTGCAGGACAGCAACAGCCTCCTATTTTTAATCTTACTCCATTCTCATATGTTTTCTACATATCAGTCCAAATAATCCTAAAACTTGAACGGGGTCATACCGTCTCCTTCCTTACATAATATTTCAGTGGTTTTCTATCACACGTTTTTTAAAAAAAATCCAAAGCACTTATCATAGCTTTTGAGGCCCTGCGTGATCTGACTTCTACTTTTTTCCCATTTCTTCTTCTGCTACTCTCCCCATGTTATTTTGCATTAATCACACTAATCTTACAACTCTTATAACATGTTGATCTCTTTCTTCTGTCAGAGTCTCTATACATTCATTTGCTTAAGAGATATTTATTGAGCGTTGACTGTGTACAAGACACTGTTCTGGGCCTGAGAATAAAAGAATTTCCAAAAATGACATAAATACCTGATCTCTTAGAACTTACTTTTTTTTTTTTTTTTACATCTTTATTGGGGTATAGTTGCTTTACAATGGTGTGTTAGTTTCTGCTTTATAACAAAGTGAATCAGTTATACATATACATATGTTCCCATATCTCTTCCCTCTTGCGTTTCCCTCCCTCCCACCCTCCCTATCCCACCCCTCCAGGCGGTCACAAAGCACTGAGCTGATCTCCCTGTGCTATGCGGCTGCTTCCCACCAGCGATAGTGTATCTATATGGTAGTGTATATATATGGTAGTGTATATATGTCCATGCCTCTCTTTTGCTTTGTCACAGCTTACCCTTCCCCCTTCCAATATCAACAAGTCCATTCTCTAGTAGGTCGGTGTCTTTATTCCCTTATCCCTAGGTTCTTCATGACATTTTTTATTCTTAAATTCCATATATATGGGTTAGCATACGGTATTTGTCTTTCTCTTTCTGACTTACTTCACTCTGTATGACAGAGTCTAGGTCGATCCACCTCATCACAAATAGCTCAATTTCGTTTCTTTTTATGGCTGAGTAATATTCCATTGTATATATGTGCCACATCTTCTTTATCCATTCATCCGATGACGGACACTTAGGTTGTTTCCATCTCCGGGCTATTGTAAATAGAGATGCAATGAACATTTTGGTACATGACTATATTTGAATTATGGTTTTCTCAGGATATGTGTCCAGTAGTGGGATTGCTGGGTCATATGGTAGTTCTATTTGTAGTTTTTTAAGGAACCTCCATACTGTTCTCCACAGTGGCTGAATCAATTTACATTCCCACCAGCAGTGCAAGAGGGTTCCCTTTTCTCCACACCCTCACCACCATTTATTGTTTCTAGATTTTTTGATGATGGCCATTCTGACTGGTGTGAGATGATATCCCATTGTAGTTCTGATTTGCATTTCTCTAATGATTAATGATGTTGAGCATTCTTTCATGTGTTTGTTGGCAATCTGTATATCTTCTTGGGAGAAATGTCTGTTTAGGTCTTCTGGCCATTTTTGGATTGGGTTGTTTGTTTTTTTGTTATTAAGCTGCAAGAGCTGCTTGTAAATTTTGGAGATTGATCCTTTGTCAGTTGCTTCATTAGCAAATATTTTCTCCCATTCTGAGTGTTGTCTTTTGGTCTTGTTTATGGTTTCCTTTGCTGTGCAAAAGTGTTGAAGTTTCACTAGGTCCCATTTGTTTATTTTTGTTTTTATTTCCATTTCTCTAGGAAGTGGGTCAAAAAGGATCTTGCTGTGATTTATGTCATAGAGTGTTCTGCCTATGTTTTCCTCTAAGAGTTTGATAGTTTCTGGCCTTACCTTTAGGTCTTTAATCCATTTTGAGCTTATTTTTGTGTATGGTGTTAGGGAGTGATCTAATCTCATACTTTTACATGTACCTGTCCAGTTTTCCCAGCACTACTTATTGAAGAGGCTGTCCTTTCTCCACTGCACATTCCTGACTCCTTTATCAAAGATAAGGTGACCATATGTGTGTGGGTTTATCTCTGGGCTTTCTATCCTGTTCCATTGAGCTGTCTTTCTGTTTTTGTGCCAGTACCATACTGTCTTGATTACTGTAGCTTTGTAGTATACTCTGAAGTGCAGGAGCCTGATTCCTCCAGCTCCATTTGTCATTCTCAAGGTTGCTTTGGCTATTCGGGGTCTTTTGTGTTTCCATACAAATTGTGAATTTTTTTGTTCTAGTTCTGTGAAAAATACCAGTGGTACTTTGATAGGGATTGCATTGAATATGTAGATTGCTTTGGGTAGTAGAGTCATTTTCACAATGTTGATTCTTCCAATCCAAGTACATGGTATATCTCTCCATCTATTTGTATCATCTTTAATTTCTTTCACCAGTATCTTATAATTTTCTGCATACAGGTCTTTTGTTTCCTCAGGTAGGTTTATTCCAAGGTATTTTATTCTTTTTGTTGCAATGGTAAATGGTAGTGTTTTCTTGATTTCACTTTCAGATATTTCATCATTAGTGTATAGGAATGCCAGAGATTTCTGTGAATTAATTTTGTATCCTACTTTACCAAATTCATTGATTAGCTCTAGTAGTTTTCTGGTAGCATCTTTAGGATTCTCTATGTACAGTATCATGTCATCTGCAAACAGTGACAGCTTTACTTCTTCTTTTCCGATTTGGATACCTTTTATTTCCTTTTCTTCTCTGATTGCTGTGGCTAAAACTTCGAAAACTATGTTGAATAAGAGTGGTGAGAGTGGGCAACCTTGTCTTGTTCCTGATCTTAGTGGAAATGCTTTCAGTTTTTCACCATTGAGGACAATGTTGGCTGTGGGTTTGTCATATATGGCCTTTATTATGTTGAGGGAAGTTCCCTCTATGCCTACTTTCTGCAGGGTTTTTATCATAAATGGGTGTTGAATTGTTTTGAAAGCTTTCTCTGCATGTATTGAGATGATCATATGGTTTTTCTCCTTCAGTTTGATAATATGGTGTATCACGTTGATTGATTTGCGTATATTGAAGAATCCTTGCATTCCTGGAATAAATCCCACTTGATCATGGTATATGATCCGTTTAATGTGGTGTTGGATTCTGTTTGCTAGTATTTTGTTGAGGATTTTTGCATCTATGTTCATCAGTGATATTGGCCTGTAGTTTTCTTTCTTTGTGACATCCCTGTCTGGTTTTGGTATCAGGGTGATGGTGGCCTCGTAGAATGAGTTTGGGAGTGTTCCTCCCTCTGCTATATTTTGGAAGAGTTCGAGAAGGATAGGTGTTAGCTCTTCTCTAAATGTTTGATAGAATTTGCTTGTGAAGCCATCTGGTCCTGGGCTTTTGTTTGTTGGAAGATTTTTAATCACAGTTTCAATTTCAGTGCTTGTAATTGGTCTGTTCATATTTTCTCTTTCTTCCTGATTCAGTCTTGGCAGGTTTTGCATTTCTAAGAATTTGTCCATTTCTTCCAGGTTGTCCATTTTATTGGCATAGAGTTGCTTGTAGTAATCTCTCGTGATCTTTTTTATTTCTGCAGTGTCAGTTGTTACTTCTCCTTTTTCATTTCTAATTCTATTGATTTGAGTTTTCTCCCTTTTTTTCTTGATGAGTCTGGCTAATGGTTTATCAATTTTGTTTATCTTCTCAAAGAACCAGCTTTTAGTTTTATTGATCTTTGCTATTGTTTCCTTCATTTCTTTTTCATTTATTTCTGACTTGATTTATATGATTTCTTTCCTTCTGCTAACTTCGGGGTTTTTTTTTTCTTCTTTCTCTAATTGCTTTAGGTGCAAGGTTAGGTTGTTATTTCGAGATGTTTCCTGTTTCTTGAGGTAGGATTGTATTGCTATAAACTTCCCTCTTAGAACTGCTTTTGCTGCATCCCATAGATGTTGGGTCATCGTGTCTCCATTGTCATTTGTTTCTAGGTATTTTTTGATTTCCTCTTTGATTTCTTCAGTGATCACTTTGTTATTAAGTAGTGTATTGTTTAGCCTCCATGTGTTTGTATTTTTTACAGATCTTTTCTTGTAATTGATATCTAGTCTCATAGCGTTGTGGTCAGAAAAAATACTTGATACAATTTCAATTTTCTTAAATTTACCAAGGCTTGATTTGTGACCCAAGATATGATCTATCCTAGAGTATGTTCCATGAGCACTTGAGAAAAATGTGTATTCTGTTGTTTTTGAATGGAGTGTCCTATAAATATCAATTAAGTCCATCTTGTTTAATGTATCATTTAAAGCTTGTGTCTCCTTACTTTTTTCATTTTGGATGATCTGTCCATTGGAGAAAGTGGGGTGTTAAAGTCCCCTACTATGAATGTGTTACTGTTGATTTCCGCTTTTATGGTTGTTAGTATTTGCCTTATGTATTGAGGTGCTTCTATGTTGGGTGCATAAATATTTACAATTGTTATATCTTCTTCTTGGATCGATCCCTTGATCATTATGCAGTGTCCTTCTTTGTCTCTTCTAATAGTCTTTATTTTAAAGTCTATTTTGTCTGATACGAGAATTGCTACTCCAGCTTTCTTTTGGTTTCCATTTACATGGAATATCTTTTTCCATCCCCTTACTTTCAGTCTTTATGTGTCTCTAGGTCTGAAGTGGTTCTCTTGTAGACAGCAAATATATGGGTCTTGTTTTTGTATCCATTCAACCAATCTGTGTCTTTTGGTGGGAGCATTTAATCCATTTACATTTAAGGTAATTATCAATATGTATGTTCCTATTCCCATTTTCTTAATTGTTTTGGGTTCGTTATTGTAGGTCTTTTCCTTCTCTTGTGTTTCTTGCCTAAAGAAGTTCCTTTAGCAGTTGTTGTAGAGCTGGTTTCGTGGTGCTGAACTCTCTCAGCTTCTGCTTGTCTGTAAAGGTTTTAATTTCTCCATCAAATCTGAATGAGATCCTTGCTGGGTAGAGTAGTCTTGGTTGTAGGTTTCTCTCCTTCATCACTTTAAATATGTCCTGCCAGTCCCTTCTGGCTTGCAGAGTTTCTGCTGAAAGATCAGCTGTTAACCTTATGGGGATTCCCTTGTGAGTTATTTGTTGTTTTTCCCTTGCTGCTTTTAATATGTTTTCTTTGTATTTAATTTTTGAGTTTGAATAATATATGTCTTGGCATATTTCTTCTTGGATTTATCCTTTATGGGACTCTCTGTGCTTCCTGGACTTGATTAACTATTTGCTTTCCCATATTAGGGATGTTTTCAACTATAATCTCTGCAAATATTTTCTCAGTCCCTTTCTTTTTCTCTTCTTCTTCTGGAACCCCTATAATTCGAATGTTGGTGTGTTTGATGTTGTCCCAGAGGTCTCTGAGACTGTCCTCAGTTCTTTTCATTCTTTTTTCTTTATTCTGCTCTGCAGTAGTTATTTCCACTATTTTATCTTCCAGGTCACTTATCCGTTCTTCTGCCTCAGTTATTCTGCTGTTGATCCCATCTAGAGTATTTTTAATTTCATGTATTGTGTTGTTCATCATTTGTTTCATCTTTAGTTCTTCTAGGTCCTTGTTAAATGTTTCTTGCATTTTGTCTATTTTATTTCCAAGATTTTGGATTATCTTTGCTATCATTATTCTGAGTTCTTTTTCAGGTAGACTGCGTATTTCCTCTTCATTTGTTAGGTCTGGTGGGTTTTTATCTTGCTCCTTTATCTGCTGTATGTTTTTCTGTCTTCTCATTTTGCTTATGTTACTGTGTTTGTGATCTCCTTTTTGCAGGCTGCAGGTTCGTAGTTCCCATTGTTTTTGGTGTCTGTTCCTAGTGGCTAAGGTTGGTTCAGTGGGTTGTGTAGGCTTCCTAGTGGTGGGGACTAGTGCCTGTGTTCTGGTGGATGAGGGTGGATCTTGTCTTTCTGGTGGGCAGGTCCACGTCTGGTGGTGTGTTTTGGGGTGTCTGTGGCCTTATTATGATTTTAGGCAGCCTCTCTGCTAATGGGTGGCGTTGTGTTCCTGTCCTGCTAGTTGTTTGGCATAGGATGTCCAGCACTGTAGCTTGCTGGTCGTTGAGTGAAGCTGGGTGCTGGTGTTGAGATGGAGATGTCTGTGAGATTTTCACCGTTTGATATTATGTGGAGCTGGGAGGTCTCTTGTGGACCTGTGTCCTGAAGTTGGCTCTTCCTCCTCAGAGGCACAGCACTGACTCTTGGGTGCTGCACCAAGAGCCTTTCATCCACAGAGCTCAGAATAAAAGGGAGAAAAAGTAGAAAGAAAGAATTAGTAAAAGTAGAAAGAGAGAAAGAAAGAAAGAAAGAAAGAAAGAAAGAAAGGAGGGAGGGAGGGAGGAAGGAAGGAAGGAGGGAAGGAAGGAAAAAAAGAAAGGAGATAAAGTAAAATAAAATAAAGATAAAATATATAGTTCTTAAAATAAAAAATAATTATTAAGAGGAAAAAAAAATTAAAAAAACAAACCAAAAAACGGACGGATAGAACCTTAGGACAAATGGTGGAAGCAAAGCTATAAAGACAAAATCTCACACAGAAGCATGCACATACACACTCACAAAAAGAGGTAGAGGGGAGAAAATAATCTTGCTCTCAAGTCCACTTCCTTAATTTGGGAAGATTCGTTGTCTATTCATGTATTCCACAGATGCAGGGTACATCAAGTGTATTGTGGAGCTTTAATCCCCTGCTTCTGAGGCTGCTGGGAGAGATTTCCCTTTCTCTTCTTTGTTCTCACAGCTCCCAGGGGCTCAGCTTTGGATTGGGCCCTGCCTCTGCGTGTAGGTCGCGGTAGGGCGGCTGTTCTTCGCTCAGACAGGACGGGGTTAAAGGAGCCGCTGATTCAGGGACTCTGGCTCACTCAGGCCAGGGCGGGGGTTGGGGGGGGGAGGGAGGGGCACAGCGTGCGTGGCGAGCGTGCGGGGCGGGCCTGAGGTGGCAGAGGCCGCTGTGACGTTGCACCAGCCTCAGGCGCGCTGTGCGTTCTCACGGAGTAGTTGACCCTGGATCCCGGGACCCTGGCAGTGGCGGGCTGCACAGGCTCCCTGGAAGGGAGGTTGTGGATAGTGACCTGTGCTCGCACACAGGCTTCTTGGTGGCGGCAGCAGCAGCCTTAGCGTCTCAGGCCCGTCTCTGGCGCCCACGCTTTAGCCGCGGCTAGCGCCCGTCTCTGGAGCTCCTTTAAGAAGCGCTCTTAATCCCCTCTCGCGCACCAGGAAACAGGTAAGAAAAAGTCTCTTTCCTCTTCGCCAGCTCCAGACTTTTCCCCGGACTCCCTCCCGGCTAGCCGTGGCGCACTAACCCCTGGAAGGCTGTGTTCATGCCGCCAACCCCAGTCCTCTCCCGGCGCTCTGACCTAAGCCCGAGCCTCAGCTCCCAGCCCCGCCCGCCCCAGCGGTTGAGCAGACAAGCCTCTCGGGCTGGTGAGTGCCGGTCGGCCCTGATCCTCTGTGCGGGAATCTCTCTGCTTTGCCCTCCGCACCCCTGTTGCTGTGCTCTCCTTCTCGGCCCCGAAGCTTTCCCCCTCCGCCACCCGCAGTCTCCGCCCGCGAAGGGGCTTCCTAGTGTGTGGAAAACTTTCCTCCTTCACAGCTTCCTCCCACTGGTGCAGGTCCCGTCCCTATTCTCTTGTCTCTGTTTATTCTGTTTTCTTTTGCCCTACCCAGGTACGTGAGGGGTTTCTTGCTTTTTGGGAGGTCTGAGGTCTTCTGCCAGCGTTCAGTAGGTGTTCTGTAGTTGTTGTTCCACGGGTAGGTGTATTTCTGGTGTATCTGTGGGGAGGAAGGTGATCTCCGCGTGTTACTCTTCCGCCATCTTCCCGGAAGCCTCCCCCTCAGAGCTCAGAAGTTACTCTTGAGAGAAAACAGATTATAAACATAAAAATTAAGGTGTTGATTCTAAAGACAGAGTGTAGAAAGTGCTGTGGAGAGGAAAACAAATGTCGTGTGACCATTTTAAATAGCGTGATAGGAAGGCCCAGAAAACACAGCTTAAAGGAGGTGAAGGAGTAAGGGATGTGGATGGCAGGGGGAAGCGTGTTCCAGAGAGAGTGAACACATGGTAAGGAGGGTAATGAGCAGAGAAGTAACAATCTGAGTAAAATTTTAAGTGCTTCACTCTGGTTGCTGTTTTAGGAAGAGACTGAAGGGAGGCAAGGGCCTGAATAGGAAGATCAGTTACTGCACTGACTGATGTAGGAAATGATTACTTGGACTAGGCTAATGGCAGTGAAGGTAGTAAGAAGTGGTTGGATCTTAATCTGTTTCATTTTAGAGCTAACAGGATATGCTGATGGATTTAATGTGTTAATGTTGAGAGAATGAAGGGTATTAAGGCTGACTGGAAGGTTTTGGTTTGAGCAGCTAGAAGAATGGAGTTGCTCAGGTGATAAGACTTTAGAAGGAGCAGGTTAGGGCAGTGAGGGAAGGTCAGGAGCCCAGGTTTTTTTTGTTTGTATTTTGTTTTTGTGGTACGCGGGCCTCTCACTGCCGTGGCCTCTCTCGTTGCGGAGCACAGGCTCCGGACGCACAGGCTCAGTGGCCATGGCTCACAGGCCTAGCCGCTCCGCAGCATGTGGTATCTTCCCGGACCAGGGCACGAACCCGTGTCCCCTGCATCGGCAGGCGGACTCTCAACCACTGCGCCACCAGGGAAGCCCAGGACCCCAGTTTTGAACATGTTAAGTTTGAAATGCCTATGAGCCATCCAAGTGGAGATGTTCATCAGGCAGTTGGGTATAGAAACTTGAAATTCCTGGGAGGAATGTAGGCTCAGGATACAAATTTGGGACTCCCCTCTGTAACTGGTGGTATTTAATGCCATAATCAGGACGAGATCACCACGTGAGTCAGTAGCAACAGAAAGTTGTTCTTGCTGTGGGTAGATAGAAGGCCAGAAACCGGTGGTTCTGAAAGTCTAATTTTAAAAGTTTTGGAAAGAATAAAATGTCAAAGGATGCTGATACGTTAAGAGTAGGACTGCTCATACCATTTGTCTTCGCAAAGTGTGCTTTATTTTTCTGCTTTTTACTTGTCTAATTTCCAGCCTTTATCTTCCCCTTTCTAAGTCATCTCTTCAGAGGCCTCCAGGGACCATCCTACCAAAGTTGGTAACTCTTCCCTTCTGCAGGTTATATCTTAGGCCACCCCCCTTTTTTTTATTGACTTCATAATGAACAACTTTATAAGGTTATTCCTTTATTTACACATCATTATGTCTCATAATAGTGTAATTTTCAGTTCTTAGTAACAGATACATAATTGATGTCCAGTAAATATTTGTTTAATGGATAAAATGATAGAACCCTTGGGAAGTCTATTAGATTTAATAGTGCGAAAATACATTTTTAACTTAGCATTTGCTTCTTTGCCTTATTGGTGTTCATACATTAATAACTAATATTTGTTGAGTGTTCGTTGTATGTCAGTAAGCATTATAGTATGCTGGTTGATTCTCTATAATACCTTAATTTGACATTTGAGTCTAGTATAAACATGAATATTTCTTCTGCTAGTTAATATTTTATAGGATTGGAAGTCTCTGTAGATTATATAGTTGGGTTATATATGGATTTGGAAGTTATTTTAATAAGTAGGGAGAATGATCTTCGGAATAAAGAAAATGTTCATACCATTCAGAGATTCCTCAACTGTTCATGCCTGCAAGGGTTGTATGCTGGTTTAAATAACAAGTTAAGGTCAGCAGGAAAGAAAGTTCATTCTTGGTTACTACAGGCAATATCACTTAAATAATCACTTCTTTCCTTTAACATGAACCCTTCTTTTTTCCCCCATTCCAGGCAGTCTTGTCTCTTTCTGAATTCTCATTGACAGACAGTGCAGGTGTATGCTTTATGTTTTAGTTACTTGCTTCATGTTTTAATCTCCTCATGATTTCTGAATGTAGGGCTGGACTTCCGTCCCCCTAAAGCTCCCAGCATAGTGCTTTTCACATAGCCTTTGCTCAGTCAGGTAAGTTGAAAGAGTTGATGTATGTAGCATCTTTTTTTTTTTTTTTTTTTTTGCGGTACGTGGGCCTCTCACTGCTGTGGCTTCTCCCACTGCGGAGCACAGGCTCCAGACGCGCAGGCTCAGCGGCCATGGCTCACGGGCCCAGCCACTCCGCGGCATGTGGGATGTGGGATCTTCCTGGACCAGGGCACGAACCCGCATCCCCTGCATCGGCAGGCGGACTCTCAACCACTGCGCCACCAGGGAAGCCCGTATGTAGCATCTTTGCTTTTAGGAATGTGTACCTCTCTTCACCCTGTCAGACAATGTGTGACCATATCTTGGAGGTGAGGTGGGAGAATCTGACCAATGGAGATGCAAATGTTTTGTCTCAGAACTTTATTAAATATCTGAAACTATAGTGTAGAATATTCATCCAGAATTATACTTTGCATGTGCACCTACAAAGGTTTATTTAAGGAGAAAGCAAATATATGGTTCCATTTTCAATATCTCTCTTTTTTTGGTGTGTGGAATTTCATTCAGTGGAGGTTGAAGAAGGAAGATGAGGAACTATCCTGTCACTTCTTGGTAAATGCAAGCCACCAAAAATGAGGAAATTTAGATCTCATTTTTTACCTTTTAAATGCCTTTTTGTTCAGTTACAGCAAGAAAGAAAATTGCTTTGTAAGTAATATATGGCATTTATTCATGCATAAGAATGCAGCACATGCCTATTATTTTATCTATATATTACTGAGAAGATTGCTGTGAAGAGAGTTATAATGGCATGATGTCTGGGTAATAATTTTTAGTTGACTCACTCTGTCAAATCATAGAAAAGCATTTTTCTAATAAGTCAGTATTATGTGAAGGCACTGTCTTCTATAGAAAAGCAGAATATTTTTCCTTTGTGGGAATTTAACATACACATGTAAAATTTGTAAACATGAATTTAACATACACATTTTCCTTTTAAAAGAATCCAAGTAAGTTATTATTTTAAAAGTTAAATTTTTATGTTTTGTAGCATTTAGACAACTTTTTTTTTAGTTTTTTGTTATATATATATTTTTTATACAGCAGGTTCTGATTAGTTATCTGTTTTATACATATTGGTATATATATTGTCAATCCCAATCTCCCAATTCATGCCAGCACCACCACCGCCGCCCCACCCCCCCGCTTTCCCCCCTTGGGGTCCATACGTTTGTTCTCTACATCCGTGTCTCCATTTCTGCCTTGCAAACCACTTCATCTGTACCATTTTTCTAGATTCCACATATATGTGTTAATATATATTTGCTTTTCTCTTTCTGACTTACTTCACTCAGTATGATACTCTCTAGGTCCATCCATGTCTCTACAAATGACCCAATTTCGTTCCTTTTTATGGCTGTGTAGTATTCCATTGTATATATGTACCACATCTTCTTTATCCATTCATCTGTCGATGGACATTTAAGTTGCTTCCATGACCTGGCTATTGTAAATAGTCATGCAGTGAACGTTGGGGTACATGTGTCTTTTTGAATTATGGTTTTCTCTGGGTATATGCCCAGTAGTGGGATTGCTGGGTCATATCGTAGTTCTATTTTTAGTTTAAGGAACCTCCATACTGTTCTCCATAGTGGCTGTATCAATTTACATTCCCACCAACAGTGCAAGAAGGTTTCCTTTTCTCCACACCCTCTCCAGCATTTGTTGTTTGTACATTTTCTGATGATATATCCCATTCTAACTGGTTTAGGTGATACCTCATTGTAGTTTTGATTTGCATTTCTCTAATAATTAGTAATGTTGAGCAGCTTTTCATGTGCCTCTTGGCCATCTGTATGTCTTCTTTAGAGAAATGTCTATTTAGGTCTTCTGCCCATTTTTTGATTTGGTTGTTTATTTTTTTGATACTGAGCTGCATGAGCTGTTTTTAGAGATTAATCCTTTGTCAGTTGCTTCATTTGCAAATATTTTCTCCCATTCTGAGGATTGTCTTTTCGTCTTGTTTATGGTTTCCTTTGCTGTGCAAAAGCTTTTAAGTATCATTCAGTCCCATTTGTTTGTTTTTATTTCCATTTCCCTAGGAGGTGGGTCAAAAAGGAACTTGCTGTGATTTATGTCATAGAGTGTTCTGCCTATGTTTTCCTCTAAGAATTTTATAGTGTCTGGCCTTACATTTAGGTCTTTAATCCATTTTGAGTTGATTTTTCTGTATGGTGTTAGGAAGTTGTCTAATTTCATTCTTTTACATGTAGCTGTTTAGTTTTCCCAGCACCACTTATTGAAGAGGCTGTCTTTTCTCCATTGTATATTCTTGCCTCCTTTGTCAAAGATAAGGTGACCACATGTGTGTGGGTTTATCTCTGGGCTTTATCCTGTTCCATTGATCTATATTTCTGTTTTTGTGCCAGTACCATACTGTCTTGATTATTGTAGTTTTGTAGTATATTTTGAAGTCAGGGAGCCTGATTCTTCCATTTCCATTTTTCTTTATCAAGATTGCTTTGGTGGGGCTTCCCTGGTGGTGCAGTGGTTGACAGTCCGCCTGCCGATGCAGGGGACATGGGTTCATGCCCCGGTCCAGGAAGATCCCACATGCCGCGGGGCAGCTGGGCCCGTGAGCCATGGCCACTGAGCCTGCGCATCGGGAGCCTGTGTTCCACAACGGGAGGGGCCACAACAGTGAGAGGCCCACGTACTGGAAAAAAAAAAAAAAGAAAAAAGATTGCTTTGGCTATTCGGGGTATTTTGTGTTTCCATACGAACTGTAAAATTTCTTGTTCCAGTTCTGTGAAAAATGCCATTGGTAATTTGATAGGCATTGCATTCAATCTGTAGATTGCTTTGGGTAGTATAGTCATTTTCACAATGTTGATTCTTCCAATACAAGAACATGGTATATCTCTCCATCTGTTTGTGTAATCTTTGCTCTCCTTCATCAGTGTCTTATAGTTTTCTATGTACAGTTCTTTTACCTCCTTAGGTAGGTTTATTCCTAGTATTTTATTCTTTTTGTTGCAATGGTGAATGGGATTGTTTCCTAATTTTTCTTTCTGATCTTTTGTTGTTAGAGTATAGGAATGCAAGAGATTTCTGTGCATTACTTTTTTATCCTGCTACTTTACCAAGTTCATTGATTAGCTCTAGTAGTTTTCTGGTGGCATCTTTAGGATTCTCTATGTATAGTATCATGTCATCTGCAAACAGTGACAGTTTTACTTCTTCTTTTCCAGTTTGGATTTTTTTTTTTCTCTGATTGCTGTGGCTAGGACTTCCAAAACTATGTTGAATAATGGTGGTGAGAATGGGCATCCTTGCCTTATTCCTGATCTTAGAGGAAATGCTTTCAGTTTTTCACCATTTAGAATGATGTTTGCTGTGTGTTTGTCATATATGGCCTTTATTATCTTGAGGTCAGTTCCCTCTATGCCCACTTTCTGAAGAGTTTTTATCATAAATTGGTGTTGAATTTTGTCAAAAGCTTTTTCTGTTTCTATTGAGATGATGATATGGTTTTTATTCTTCAATTTGTTAATAATGCTGTATCACATTGATTGATTTGTGTATATTGAAGAATCCTTGCATCCCTGGGATAAATCCCACTTGATCATGGTGTATGACCCTTTTAATGTGTTGTTGGATTCTGTTTGCTATTAGTTTGTTGAGGATTTTTGCATCAATATTCATCAGTGTTACTGGTCTGTAATTTTTTTGTGGTATCTTTGTTTGGTTTTGGTATCAGGGTGATGGTGGCCTCGTAGAATGGATAAGCCTTTTATGGTACGTTTATATATATCTTGTTTTGAATGTCAGTGAACAACACTGTAAGATTATTTACTTTGTTTAAAAACTAGTAAACTTGCCCTAACAGGAACTTTGAAAAGTATTATAATCGTTTTTTATCCTATTGTTAGAATGAAGGTAAACATTTTAAATTCAAACCAATACTCTCAGTAGCAAGTAGCTTGTTCTAGATTCTTTGCTTTGGAAAGAGTTTTTTTTCCTCCTGATTCCTCTCACTTAACACAGTACTTGGCAGATAATAGATTGGTTGTTTACAGAATTAAAGACGACTGCTTTACATTGTAATGTGACATGGTTTTTCTTTTGCTTTCTGTAAAAGAGAGAAATTTTTACTTGGAAGTGAGATACAAAAGCAGGGAACCCATTTGTATTTCCTAAATTGCATCATACCATATTAACCAATAATTTACTCTATCTAATTCTTTGTTCCATTTCTTTTTTTTAATCCTCTTGACCAGTGCAGCAGGCATGATTCATTTTTCATTGTTTATCCTCCTGTTAGCTGATAAGGTTTATCCTCTTGTTAACGAAAAAAATTAAAATGAATAGAAGCAATGAAAATAGATAATAAGGAAATCTTGTAGAGAATGTACAAGCTTCTAAATAATTGGTCTTTTATTTTAGCTTGATGTTTAATATAGACAGTGATATTCTTATTTCAATAATAGTGCCTAACATTTACTTAGTGCTTAACATGTGCCAGTGTCTCAGAGTGCTTTGCATGGCATATCTGTTTTATCTTTGGAACTCTAAAGTTGTTTTACAGAGGAGGGCATTACTATTAGGCCCATTATACAGAATAAGGAAGCTGAGGCTAGAGAGGCTTAATAATTGCCTCAGAGTTATACAGTTAACATGGGTGTTAGAATCTGGATTTGAATCCCTTTTGTTTTTTTACTTTGTACTTATATTTCAGTTATGTCAATTATTGTCTTATTTTAATTATTATTCATGTTACAGAGTCAAATTGAAATAAAATATTTGTAAATTTAAAAAAATCATAGAGGTTAGAAGGAATTAACTTCATATACAAATAATGACTGAACTATGAGAAATTCAGGTATTTGGCTATATATTTTACCCATTGTATCAAGGAGTCAGTAAATGACTGCACTTTTATTTAGGTATAATATTTTTATTAAGACTGAAGATATTTTGTTAAATTCAACTTAAATACCTTTCTTTTCCCTTTTTACAAACTTACGTTCTTTTACCATGTAAAAATCGTTAAGATAATTGAGTCACTGTTATGGTGGAGGAAATGTATTATTTAAGGTAAAGGTTTTCCTCAATGGAAAATGGACATGATAGTCAATTACTTATTGTTTATGTTACTGTAGTATAGTAAGTTAGCAGAGTGATGGCTTCCTTAGGAAGAGAAAACTGGGACTTGGAGGCACTCCCAAATCACAGGGCAGTAAACATAATAACCCTGAAACCAACAGAGTCAGTTACTTGGCAGTTTTGATGTTATATCAGTTTTGTATATCTGTACTGTCCAACATGATAGGCACTTGCCCTGTATGGCTATTAATCTCTTGAAATGTGACTAATCTGTACTGAGATGTGCTGCAAGAGTAAAGTAAACATCATTTTCAAAGACAGTAAGAAAATTTTAAATTATGAATAATTTTTGTGTTCATTTTCTCAGACCTGTCTTCCATTTTACAAATTCTTCTGTTTAATTCATTCCTCATTTTTAAATTTCAGTGAACGTCCTTTTCATTTGTAGAACTATTTTTTATTCTTTTCCATTATTTCATTTTTATAAATAATACCTTAATCTTTATTATGTATATACTTCTTTCACATCTTTAATAATTTGCAGCATACTCATTTTTTTAAAGGCTTTTTAAAAAATTTATTATTTTTAAATTTATTCGTTTGGCTGTGTTGGGTCTTAGTCGCGGCATGTGGGATCTTTGTTGCGGATATTTCGTTGCGGCATGCGGGCTCCAGAGCACATGGCCTCAGTAGTTGTGGCTCGTGGGCTATCTAGTTGTGGCACGCAGGCTCAGTAATTGCCACACAGGATTAGTTGCCCCAAGGCATGTGGGATCTTAGTTTCATGACCAGGGATCGAACCTCCATCCCCTGCATTGGAAGGCAGATTCTTAACCACTGGACCGCCAGGGAAGTCCTGAAGCATACTGATTTTATAGCTTAATTAATAATATAATATTGGTGGAGGGGGTGTGTATCCTTGCGGTTTGTTATGTCTTCTGACTATAGTTCATTGCATAATTGCATAGTGCATTGTGAATTGTGAATGTGGTTTATCTTCAGCATAACCTTATCCATGAGGATTCATACTTTGTCTGGAGGTGTGTCTCTTCAGAGGTGTGTCTCTTTCATATTTGCTTCTGCCTTATTTCCTGGGCATATTAACAGCCAGTACTGCTTTAACATTAATTTGTTAAATTGGACCACAAGCCAGTGTATATGCAGGCCCATGATTATGAACTCTTAGGTTACATGTTTCCTCCACTCAGAACAGGCAGAGAGATACAAGGTTGTTATCTCCCTCAGCTGGTTGACATATTTCCTTTCAGTGAGAGTATACTTTTAAAGGTAATGGGTTTGTGATGATGTCTAAGTTTAAACTCCCTACCTTACACTGGCCCAAGGCATGTCTTCTATCTCCATGTGGTCATTAAACCAAAGGCCGTTGGTCTTTAATGAGAACCCTCTCACAACATGCATCCACATAGATACACTTGCTCAGACTCTTAGCTAAGGCAGTGATAGTACCTGTTTATTCTTACTTCTTTGGTTTTGAAATCTTCATTTGATTTTTGTTACAGAGGGTTTTCTTTACTTTCTTTCAAGTCCAACTCTGCATTTAAGACAATTTTTTTCTGTGTTTTAGTTAGCATTTCTGGATGTTTTATAGTGGTTTATTTTGAACAATATTTGCCAGAAATGTTATCCAAGTAATTGTCTATAAGTAAAGAATTAATTATGATTCATAATTTAGATGAGGAGAAGGAGCTCTGTCTACATACAGAACAGCCATATAAACTCAAACCATATAAAACTGCAAAATTAATTTACATTAATTTTTCAAAAGAACTGTTTCCTAATGAGCCCCTAAAATGTACATGGAAGGAATTTTTTGAGAGAATACTGGGGCATTTTCGTTACTTTAGGTATCTGTATAGTAAAAGCTATATCCTATCATAATTAGGAATAGGAGGGTTGTTAATGTGTTTTACCTCTAAGTTACTGGCTTGTTTTGCTTCTTTAACTATGAGTTCATAATTGATAAAAATACAAATTACATGATTAGGAGAAAAAGAGTTTAAAATTATATAGTAATCTAAACTAGTACTTTTCAAAATGTGGTAAAAGACCAGATTTTTTTTAAAGCTCAAATTCATCATAGGTATGTAACTTTTCTAAAATAAAATTATATTACTAGATAAAATAAAAAGAAAAATATAACTAATTCTTTGCTGTTAAAGTCAAAGGGTGTAAGAGGGTTCTATTCAACAAATTGAACAAACATAACATAGGAAAAAAGAAAAGAATTACAGAAGCACTGAAAGAGTGCAGTTGATACAAAGAATTGAAATTCTGCCCATGACTTCTGGTTGTTCCATAATTGTAACTAAACGAAAAGTTGTGAAAGAAATAGCAGTTCTTTGTATTAAATGTCTGACACATGTACACTTTGAACAAACACCATTTATTACAGTATTCCAAGTTTTTAACATTTTGACTTTTTTTAATACTCAAAGTTTTTAATGTGGCAAATGAGTTTGCTTTTTCAAAACTTACTTAAAGTCTGCTTTGGATTGAATATAATATTACCCTCAGGGAATAATGAAATTGTCTCATTTTTTAATTTTAGTACTATTAATGGTATTAATAACACTACTAATAACTCAGAGTTATGTTAATGAGAATGGAAGAAGAGATTTTTTAAAGCAGTCTCAACAACTCACGATTCTCATTTTCACCTTTTATCCAGAGTGAAGCAAGAGATGCTCTATTTTCAAAATTCATTTTCATTTCTTTATCATAACCAGTTACACAGTTTGCTAAACCAGTTATACAGTTTGCTGTATAAATTCATAGTTAAATTTAAATGATCTTTTGATGAAATAAATGGATTTTACAGCCATGAATTTCCTATGTATAGATATGTATAGATATTCATACATATTCTATATTCATATTCATATTCATATTCCTATGTATAGATATTCTTCTGTTGGAAAAAATTTCAAAACATTGTTATGTATTTCAGGTGTTTTATAATAACTTTTCACACATGTGCACTATCAAGATCATCATCTACTTTATTGATCACAGTCATCCTTTGATATCCTTGGGGGATTGGTTTCAGGACCATCCCTTGGATTCCAAAATCTGAGGATGCTCAAGTTTCTTATGTAAAATGTTGTAGTATTTACATATAATCTAAGCATATCCTCCCATTTCCTCCCTTCCTCCCTTCCTCCCATTTCCTCCCTTCCTCCCTTCCTTCCTTCCTTCTTTCCTCCTTCCCTCCCTCCCTCCCTCCCCCCTCCCCCTCCCTCCCTCCCCCCTCCATCCTCCCTCCCTCCCTTCCTTCCTTCTTTCCTCCTTCCCTCCCTCCCTCCCTCCCTCCCCCTCTCCCCTCCATCCTCCCTCCCCCCCTCCCCTCCATCCTCCCTCCCTCCCTCCCTTCCTTCCTTCCTTCCTTATAATGTTGACTTGTGTGCCTTCAGGTTTTAGTTGTGGTTATTATGTTACAGCAGTCACCCCTTATCCGAGGTTTTGCTTTCGGCGGTTTCAGTTACTAGCTGTCAGCTGATGTCCGAGAATATTAAATGGAAAATTGCATAATTTATTCATGAATTTTAGATCGCACACTCTTCTGAGTAACATGATGAATCTTGGTCTGGCCTGCTCCATCCTGGACTTGAAGCATCCTTTTGTTCAGTGTATCCCACCTGTTAGTCACTTAGTAGCCCTCTAGGTTATCAGATTCGAATGCAGAGTTACCTTACTGCTTGTGCTCAAGTAAACTTCATTTTACTTAACAATGGCCCCAAAGGCCAAGAGTAGTGATCTGGCAATTTGGACACGCTAAAGAAAAGCAGTAAAGTACTTTAAGTGAAAGGTTAAAGTTCTCTACTTAATGAAAGAAGACAATCCTATGCTGAGGTTGCTAAGATCTATGTTAAGAATGAATCTTCTATCTGTGAAATTGTGAAGAAGGAAAAAGAGATTTGTGCTAGTTTTGCTGTTGCACCTCACACTGCAAAAGGTACAGTCACAATGCATGATAAGTGCTTAGTTAAGATGGAGAAGGCATTACATTTGCACAATAAGATTTTGAGAGAGCAGGAGAGAGAGAGAGAGCACGCACCTTCACATAAGTTTTATTACAGTACATTGTTATAATTGTTCTATTTTATTATTAGTTATTATTGTTAATCTCTTACTATGCCTAATTTATAAATTAAACTTTACCATAGGTATGTATGTATAGCAAAAACATAGTATATATAGAGTTTGGTACTATCCACAGTATCAGTCATCTGCTGGGGGAGGGGATCGGGTCTTGGAATGTAAACCCCACGGCTATCGGGGGACCAACTGTATATGGATGCAGATGGTCCTGTTCCCAAAACTGAATTTAATATGTGAAACGTAGGATAATTATTTGGAAATTACTTCAATTGTCATCATTTAATTTCCTGCTATTGCCACTTTATTAAAAGGCATGTCTTTTTCTTGAAAAGTCCAGTGAAGTTTGTTACTCTAATTGTAAATTATTGTTAAAACTAAATAAGAAAGAAATTGCTTCGCTTATGGAGCTAGTATTGTTACACCATGCATTTAAAAGAATAGGTTTAAAAAGTAAATAAAAGAATAGGTTTTATTGAAAGTTAAAAATAATTGTAAAGTAAGTTATAAAAATAAGTAAGTGCTTACATTTTGGACTACAAATTATAAATTGACCTTAAAATATCATGAACAGTACATCATCCTTCTGTACATGAACACTGTGCATATCATGGGAATTTAGTAACACATAAACTGTTCAGATGAGTCTACTGATCTTGTGTTTGTATGTTTTGACCATGTCTACTTGGTATACAAATTTCTAAATATTTACTCTCAGTATCTATAGTTATCTCATTGTAGACTGTAAACAAACTAGTTCTCAAACTAGCATCCAAAACATGGATCAATCATACTTGAAAGGCACTGGTATGAACTATCACACTGGCTCACAAATAACTTGAACGTCTTTGTCAAGAGCATGCTCATCTCGTCTTCATCAGTAGCAACAAATGATCAAAGTTCGCTTCACATACACCCGTAGACCTTTCTGTTCCTCTTGTATCTTTGGTGTTATAGGGAGAAATGTTTAATAATTGTATTTATTGATTGAATTTTTTCTGTTTCACCGTTAGCATTGTAAACCCCTTTAATTTTTCTATAATTTCATTAACTGGGAAAAGATATATTCAAAACCTGAGTTTTATAGTGTTAGGAGTTCATCTGTGGTATCTCGGGGATTTCTAGGATCAGGGTAGGCCACGTGAATTTTTCCATAATACATGCTTGGTTTTCCAAATAACATTTTCATGGTAAAAAGCATACTGTTGAAAAAGCTTGAAAAACAATTTATTGGACTTTTAAACTTGTTATTTCATTTTTGGGGCTGCTTTTCTGAGCTCCTATGTTGCTCTTCATAGGAAAAATAGTGAGTAATGTTCCATCTTGAAAGTAGGACAGCAAAATGTAACGTGCTAATTTTTTTCTCCATTTATATAGCAAATAGTGCTCTTTACAGACAATGACTGATGAACTGAAGAGTCATTGATTATAGTTCTTTATAGAATTGATTATCATTACATCAATAAAATGTTATTATTTTATTGTATAGAACTGTTATATTGTGTGAGTTGTCTTTGAGGATTTTTTTTTAAAATAAATTTATTTATTTATTTTTGGCTGCATTGGGTCTTTGTTGCTGCGTGTGGGCTTTCTCTAGTTGCAGCAAGCAGGGGCTGCTCTTCATTGTAGTGTGTGGGCTTCTCACTGCAGTGGCTTCTCTTGTTGCGGAGCATGGGCTCTAGGCGCATGGGCTTCAGTAGTTGTGGCACGCGGGCTCAGTAGTTGTGGCTCACGGGCCTTAGAACACAGGCTCAGTAGTTGTGGTGCACGGGCTTAGTTGCCCTGCAGCATATGGCATCTTCCCAGACCAGGGCTCGAACCTGTGTCCCCTGCATTGGCAGGCGGATTCTTAACCACTGTGTCACCAGGGAAGTCCCAAGGATTTTTCTAAAATGTAAATTTTTTGCGTGTTTTCCTATGATTGTCTATATGAAGTAGTACTTGGTAAAGAACCAGTCTTATTTCTACTTATTGTTAGGAAAGTTTTTTTCACTTTGCCGTTTTATAGCTTGGTAATATACTTTGAGGCTTTTTATGTATGTTGCTGTTTTCTCTACTATGTATGTCTTGCCCAGAAGAATTATCATCATGAGCATATTTTTTGGCAGTAAATATTTTGCTATATGCAAGAACTTTTTTGGTGCATCATTCTTGCCCATTGATGTGAAATTTAGTTCTCAGATGGCAGTTAAGAAATTTTCTAAAGGAGGAAAATAAAATATAAGCATTACTTCTTAAGAGAAAATTATAAACTTTTACCTTAAATTAGATTTTGATTAGAAAAATCTTTGGTGGTACTGTAGACTTTTAAGTTCTTTAAACTCTAACAATTGTGATCATATTTTATTTTTTTCCTATAATATAATCATCAGCATGTTAGTGCATCTGGACTGTCTTAAGTACTTTGGAATCATAGCCATTTGTTCTTAAAGAATTACGTACAATGCCAGCCACTTACGGTGTACCCAAGCATTAAGGATGTGTGTAATAACAACAACATTAATAATAGCTGTGATTTATTGCATGTTTATTATGTATCAGAGACTATTCGAAGCACTTTTTCATACCATAATTCATTTATTTCTCACAATAACCTATGAGCTAGATGGTCATTTTTTATTATCCCCATTTTACACATGAGAAAGACAGAGTTGTTAATAAGTTGCACAGTAGATTTCAACTCGAACCTCCAAGTTCTGCTCTTCTAACTACTAGTGTAATTAGAATTGCACAAAATAAGATGAATGAAAGATTATTTCACTTCCTAAATTATAAGAAATAGTTTAGGTAAGGTGTCATTGTAGCATGATGTACTTTGTTAACATTTCTAAACCTTGTAAATGTAAATGGGTAAACTTTCACATTAGTTCAGAAGAGACCTGTTGATAACACTGATCCTCTTTTGCTATTATTACATCTTTTCATATATTTTTATGTTGCACAAATAATTTTTAGTTTGACACATTGATGTCCGAAATACCATTACTCTAGTAGTGTTTAATAGTGTAAATTATGTAGAAATGTGTTTAAAAATAATTTTTACAAGTGCTGGATGAAGATGAAGTACATTTTTAGTTACTTTTTTTACGCATTCTCTTAAAGATAGTCAGTGTTGCTAAACATGACATTTTGCTTTTACATACCCGAGAATGCTGTTTTTAGTGCAACTCTTGAAGTTACAATGTGATTGAAAAATTTAACTTCTGGGATTTGACTTTCTATTTTGGTGTGTTTACTATGTTATAAATGAAAGATATGATTTAACCACCAACAGACCTCTTCGTGGATATAAATGTATCATTACTCACTTCTAGTTAGTAGGGTGTTCAGTAAGTCAATTTTCTTCTCATTGGGATTTATACTAAAACACTAAAATTTTTTTGGTATAGCTTTTCTTTTAAGCTAGAACTTACATATGAGAAAGCTACTTGGAATTAGTGGTACAACCTGTGTTCATGAAGTCACATTTTTGGGAGGTGTTTCACTCTCAGTCTTAGAGCTAGAACTGTAAACTTAGCCTCGGTAATAGTATGTGTTAGCCAACTGAGCTAACACATTGAATTAGGCAGAGACTTAAAAAGTTTAGCTCTAAATAAACAAGGTCCTCTTTTTCTCCTAATTAATGAGTCTGCAACTGCCATCACATTATTGGAACATGAAGATAGATTGCCATAGAAAGTAAAACACTCATTCTTCAATGCCTTATTAGGGTGAAAGTAATTCACATGTAAGTGATATATAAAGACTATATAATTGCCTGAAAAAGAGAAAATTAGGAAATGAGGTAGATCTTTTTTTCTTGTGTTTGCTGCCTGTTATCAAGAGCTGGGCTAGAATATATGCCTTTCTGTGAATAAGGAATGGTCTTAGTGTATAATTTTATGTTTCATAACTCTAAAAGTAATTATTTTACTTTTTCTTATCCAATATTTCTGAAGACCTTCTTCCCCCATTTTCTTAGCACATATTTATTATCTCCAGCTTCCTGATTTTTAAACTCTGATTTCTCTTCTGAGCCTTAGACCTATATAGTGTAGAGCTATCTACTCTTAACCTCCGCTTGAAATTTCTTGTAAGCAGCCCGACTTTGGGGGAAGAATTTCCCAAACTGAAATTCTCTCCTGTGCTCTGTTCCTCCATTTTTACCCATCTGAAGAAATATCACCCATTTACTTACTGCTCACACAAATCAGTCATCACCCATTTTTTTCCCTCTTACACCACACTTAGTGTCTGTCATCAAGTTCTGTTTATCTCTTAAATGTATCTGCTATCAATATTGTTAGTTCTTAACCATCACACCTCTGTCCAAAAACCTGAAATAACCTCTTATTTGGTCTTTTTCCCTCCACTGATGTCTCCTTCATTTTCCACAGAATAGCCAGAGTAGTCACTCTGAAACAATTGTTTAAAAATGTTTATGCTGATCATGCATAAAACCATCCGGTGCCTTCCTGTGTTAAGAGTAAACCTACAATAGTCAATACAATCCACAAGACCCATTATAATGTGGCCACTACTTACCATTCCCACCTCATATCAAGTACTATACTCCTTTTAACTTATGCTCTAGTCACAATACCCTTTCATTTTTCTTGACTTCTATACATCTTGCAGATCTACCTTTAGATGTCACTTTTATACAGAAGCCTTCTCTGCTCTTCTTCTCTACCTTCGTCAATCATCCGATGTAAATCTTAAATCACATCTTTCTGTTATAACCTCCCATAGCATTTACTAATGGTTTGTAATTATATATTTACTTGTGTGGTTGTTCCTTGCTCTTCTGTGTGCTTCACGAAGGCAAGAATTCTGTGTCTTATTCATCACGTATTCATAATGCCTTACACGTAGTCCTCAGTAAATAATTGGTCAATAAATGAATGTTAATTACAGCCTATACATTCTGTTTCTTTTTCTTTTTTTCTGATTAAAGGTAGGAATGTGTTTCTTTATGGAAACAGAAAAGATTCAATTCAGCGAGAAAGGCCATGGCAGAACTATATTCTACCTATTATCAGCAAGGGTGATATTTTTGTAATAGTGTCTCAAATTACCATGATTGGTGGCTTTCAAATTACAGTTTTGAGTTCCTTCATCCAAAAAGTACTAATTGTGATTGAAATGAAGGAATAGGCAGGTTGAACTATAAAGTACAGGTTAGCACCCTTTACATTAACAAATTGCAAGGAGCATTGTTGGCCATATTCTTTGAACTTCTCTCTGGTGTCCAAAAGTAATGTAAATTTGAAACTTAACAATGTTGGGGAGTTCCCTGGTGGTCTAGTGGTTAGAATTTGCTGCTTTCACTGTGGTGACCCACGTTCAGTCCCTGGTTGTGGAACTGAGATCTCACAAGCTGCTTGGCACAGCCAAAAAAACAAAAACAAAAACCAGTTTTATAACAGGAACACGGGGTGTTAGAAAACATGTTCTGATTCTCAGCTCTGCAGCTTATTAGTTGGAAAGTATTGGGAAGAATTCCCTGAACCTCTCTGAGTCTTAGTTTTCCTCCTATAAAATGGATATAATAAAACCTTAATCAAAGGTGTTATTATGGAGAGTAAATTTTATATTTTGTGTTTTTATATTAAATAATTTTATTTTATATAAAATAATTTTATATAAATTTGTAACGTGGGTTAAATAGTTATGTTTATTAACTGTTTGAATTTGGATTAATCTTCTGAATAATCTTTGTTATATATATTCCAAATTAAATTAAGAAACATAAACTTATAGGATTTCTGAGACATTGCCCTTTATTTTATTTTTTTCATTTCTGTTATAAAATTCTGGTTTAGAATACAGATAAGAAATATATTTCCTGGTAAGTAATATTATTTAAGCTATTTTGTTAATGCTTTTTTTTGAGAATGAATTTTCTAATATTGTCTTTTTCAAAAATCTTTACCAAAAGCTATTCAAAGATGAAATAGTTGAAACAGTATTTGTGCAATCATAAGTATCCTCTGATTAATAGTATTTTTTACCTGAACTCCAACTGTTACAGATAACTATAAATACAAATTGAAACTTAAGGTAATATACCAATTCTGTACATCAGTAGTATTTTATATGTGTTTTTAAGAATGATTAAGTCTTTTTTTTTAAGTCATGGAAGCCATTTTAGCTGACTTTATAACTGCAGACCATATATTTGTCTCATGATTTCTTCCATCAAAGCATTGAAGAAGTGAATTATTGAAAAGATAAAAATAAATTTGTTTGCTTTCTGTCAGAGTTCATATCCACAGCCAACCTTGATAGAAGACCAGAATGATTTAGACAAGTTTGCTTTGGAGATTCATAACATATGCTTGCTGGACAGAATTGAGTTATCTCTGCTCTGGAGAGTAAGTTATTGTAGCAGGAGCTGACAGAGATGAAGATAACTGAGGGAAATTCAATTACCTTTTAGTGTTTTCTTTCTAATAGGATTCTTAATGTGAAAAAGATCCTTAGATGATGTGCCCTTGTTATGTATGAGATCTTCCTTGATACCTGTTTCCAGAATACCATGAATGTTCAAGTTCCAAGTTGTCATTAAGCATGAAACAGGCAGCTTACTGTTAAGAGTAGTTTTGATCGAAAGGTCTAATTTTTACTTGATGTCATTGGTGATCATTACAATCATTGACTGCCCTCTGTGGTTTTCTTTAACAAAATATATATTATTTTGTCTGAGTTTATTATTTAATATGTTAGGAGGGTTTTTTCCCTCCTTTCTTTCAAATGACCCTTTCTGGAATTATCCTGTAGCTTCTCAGTGTTGATATAATTGATATCTCTCTGTCTAATTATCATATACTGAGGCTTGGCAACCTTGTGTAAATGCTGTTAGAATTCTCAAGCCTCCATTTTCACTTTGCTTTGTCATTCTGCCAGACTTTTTGTTAATGGTATCTTTACTTTCTTACTCCCTTTTACTGTTCAGTGTTGCAGCCTGGCTTCTCTCCTTTCCTTTTCATCTACAATCCTAGAACAAAAATATTACAAATGTTCTCTTGATATCTAATTATATTACCTGTTGACTCCTTTTTATTCTTCATGTTTCTTGATCTCCGCATCACTTGACATTGATGATCAACCCTTCCATTTTGAAATTCTTTTTTTGTTTGACTTTCTTACCAGGTGCTTTCCTGGTTAGCTTTTTACTTCTCATAGTTCTCCTTCTAGTTTCATTTCTATCTCCATTTCTTATTTCTTTACCAAAAGTATAGGTCTTTCACAAGAATATCTCATTGGTACTTTAAAAAAAAATATATATATATATTTATTTATTTGGTTGCATCAGGTCTTAGTTGTGGCAGGCGGGCTCCTTAGTTGCGGCTTGCCAGCTTCTTAGCTGTGGCACGTGGGCTCCTTAGTTGTGGCAGGCAGGCTCCTTAGTTGCGGCTCGCTGGCTCCTTAGTTGTGGCATACAAACTCTTAGTTGTAGCATGCATGTGGGATCTAGTTCCCATACCAGGGATCAAACCCAAGCCCCCTGCATTAGGAGTGCAGAGTCTTAACCACTGCGCCACCAGGGAAGTCCCCCATTGGTACTTTTAACTTTTGTGTTTTTTAATAATTTCATATAATGTCATCATTATATAAAAGCTCTATATAGAAGATATTAAATGTTTTTAAACTTAAAACTTTTATATTTATTGTCTTCTATAGCTAATTTAAATTTTAACAATTATGAAAAGGCACAGGGTGAGACATACCTTTCTTATCTCCTCCTGGATGCCTTCAACCTCCTCACCTTTGTAGGAAGCCATTGTTAGTTTCTTGTGAATCTTGTCAAGGTTTCTTTATGCACATATATACAAATAGGAATATATATTCTCATCTCCCTTTCTTTAGACAAATGTTAACATATCTATAATGTTCCAAACTTTGCTTTTTAAACTTAATATTATTTTTTGGAGATTTTTTTTACATTCCCATCAGCAGCATATGAGTATCTGTTTCGTAATAGAGTGTGTTATCAAACTTTTAGACTTTTGTCATTCTCATAGATTATGCATGATCGTATGTGGTTTTCATTTGTTTTTCTCAGTATAGTTTTAACTTATATTTCTGATTTTTATGCCTTTTGTATTTCCCTTTCTAAAAAATATCCTTTGCTTGTTTTTCTGGATGTTCTTATTTTCTTACTCATTTGTAGAAGTTCTGCATATATTAAGGAATTAACTCTCTGATATATAAGTATTTTTGCAGTTTGTTGAGTTACATATGGTGGAATTTTTGGTGTCCTGCAGAAATTTTTTACAAAATGTTTTTGTTGTTGAATTTATGAATGTTTTCTTTTATGACCTGATTTTTTGGTTGGTAGTTGGAAGATTATAAAGGCATTTCTCCATATTTCTTCTAGTATTTCTGCAGTTTTATTGTCTTATGTTTAAATATTTCATTTATTTTTAATTTATCTTAGTATATGAAGATAACTGGGATATGAATCTAACTTTATTTTATATGACAATCTAATTTTCTCTGTACCATCTGCTACATAGTCCAAAATTTCTCCCTTGATTTGAGATGCCATTGTTATCAAATGATAAATGCCTATGTTTTAGGCATTTTTTTTGTATAATCTATATTTCCGTATTAGTCTCTGTGATTTCATTTATTGGTGTTAATTTTTATTTAAATTATTGAAGCTTTATAATGCGTTTTAATACTAATAGGGCTATGCAGTCCTTTCCCCTCATTGACTTTTAAAAATATAAAATTTTGAGAATTGCTGTGGCTAGTCTTGTTTAGCTAATAATGTTAAATTCAGCTTGTCTCTTTCAAAAAACTATTTTCATTTGATTCTCTTGAGCTTTTCGGGTATATAATCATTTCATGTGCAGATATTGATAGGTTTTACATCTTATTTCTGATTTTTATTCTTCTAATTGCTTTTTCTTATCTAATTGAATTGGCTTATTCAATTATTATTATTGAGTATTAATAGTAATTATTGGCTGCCATATTCTGTTTACTAATGTTTTGTTATTTTACCATTCTGCTCTCTATGAGTTCAACATCTTTGGTTTTTAGATTCCACATAAAAGTGAAAATATTCATTTAGTTCTGTTTCATCGAATTTATTTTTTAAATGAAAAATTTATCCAATTTTGTCATCCTTAAGTGGAGTTGTAGAGTTGATAGTATGCTTTTTAAATGTTAGATATTCATGGATTGACATTAGATATTCATGGATTGACTGATTCCATTTTAACATAATGATAGTCCAAATTAATGCTTATCAGGTCATTATAAGTTATACTCTTTCACTTTAAGCAGTCATAAATAATATAAATTCATTGATTTTTGTGGTGATGCTTGAAATTAATTTGTGATTAATTTGATTATAATTGTATAATAACTATGGGTGTGTGAAATGCTTCTACGTATCTATAATCCAGATAATCCCCAATCTATTTTTATTGATTTGTTTAGATTATTATGGAAATAAAAACAACAACAAAAAAGTGTCATTTAAAAGTAGAATTCAGATATATCCTAGAAGACTGACCTGGGAAACCCTGACTTAAGAAAAAATTTTGTTTAGAATTTTGTTTGTAATTTATCTTAGGATAAACTGTGGTATGAATCTAACTTTATTTTATATGACAACCTAATTTTCTCTGAACCATCTGCTACATAGTCCAAATTTTCTCCCCTGATTTGAGATACCATTGTTATCAAATACTAAATGATTCTTTTTAAAATTTTTTTATTAAAAATTTTTTTTTATTTATTTATTTTTGGCTGCGTTGGGTCTTCGTTGCTGCATGTGGGCTTTCTCTAGTTGTGGTGAGCTGGGGCTACTCTTTGTCGCAGTGCGCGGGCTTCTCATTGCGGTGGCTTCTCTTGTTGCAGAGCTCGGCCTCTAGGCATGTGGGCTTCAGTAGTTGTGGCTCACGGGCTCTAGAGCGCAGGCTCAGTAGTTGTGGCACACGGACTTAGTTGCTCCACGTCATGTCGGATCTTCCCGGACCAGGGCTCGAACCCATGTCTTCTGCATTGGCAGGCAGATTCTTAACCACTGCGCCATCAGGGAGGCCCGGCTCTTTTTTTTGAATGCAAAAAAAATGTATTAATCTGAAGAATACACGTGGGAAAAAAAAGAGGGAAAAAATGTAACAATAAAGAGAATATTCTCCAGTATCTTTTCCCTTACCATACTCCCAAGATAATGGTTTGGTACAAAACTTTTCAGACTTTTTATTATTAATGTATACTTTATGTATAATTGTATATATATATGTTCCATACATAATACACATTTGACCAAATATGGAATTATATTATGTAGAATGTTATGTATTTTCAGCCAGTAGTTCTTATATTTTTATTTGCCTATGGACTCTTGAGAATCTGACCTTGAGATATTTATAGAAATATAACCATGCAGTTTTACATGTAATCTTTGGAGGTTTACAGTTTCTGACTTGAGAGTATCTTATGTAAGAGTCTGTGTGGTTTGCATATATCATTTCTCTTATAGCAGTCATGTAGGGGAAATAGAGGCTAACCTTTCACTGATATTTCTCTTTGTTATGGATATTATGTTTTCAAATTCTGGATTAGGTTATTCTTATTGGAGACTTTGTGAGAGTTACTTGTATCTGTTAAGAATGTTTCAAAATTATTTGTCTGCTGAGGGAAACAAACCTTAGGTATTGACTGCTTTATAATAGGATCTGTTCATTTTAATTTCAGTTCCTAGTATAGGCTTGGAACATAGGAAGTTCTCAATAAAATATTGTTAAATTAATGAAACTATCAACTAATAACAAGGTAGAATATAGGATTAATGAAGGTTTTCATATCCAACTAACAAAAATTTGGAGATTCAATCTTTTCATGTGAGATCCTAGATTCTTTTAGCTTAAGAAAACATTCTGTTCATATCCTGGTAGAAGCATAAAGAACAATAGTAATCATTATGCTCTCTTGTATTTTTTATTAGATTGCCACTATTTTTCTGTTTCCCCCCAGCTTTATTGAAGAATGATTAAGTACATATTATATATATTTAATGTGCACAACATGATATTTTCATATATGTGTATATTGTGAAATGGTTACCACAGTTGAGCAAATTAACATATTCCATCACCTCACACCATTGTTTTGTGTGTGTGGTCGACCACTGGAGATCTACTCTCAGCAAATTTCAAGTATACAACATTTTCTTATTAACTATTGCTACCATACTGTACATTAGATATCCAGAATTTACTAATCTCAGAAAAATTCTGTACCCTTTGATTAATATCTTCCCTTTCTCCCCACCCCTTAGCCTCTAGCTATATTACCATTCTACTCTCTTACTATGAATTCGACTTTTTCATTTTTCGAATCCACATATAAGGGAAATCATGCAGTATTTGTGTTTTTGTTTATGGTCATCTCACTTAGCATACTGTCTTCCAGTTTCATCTGTGTCGTCACAAATGGCAAGATTTCCCTTTTTCTGAGGTTGAGTAATATTCCAGTATATATATACCACATTTATTTTAATCCGTTTATCTGTCAGTGGATACTTAGGTTGTTTCCATATTTTGGCTAGTTTTAATAATGCTGCAAGGAACTTTGGAGTGCAGGTATCTATTCGAGGTAGTGAGTTATTTCCTTTGGATATAAAGAAGTGCATTGCTGCATCACATGGTAGCTCTATTTTTAACTTTTTGAGAAACCTCCATACTGTTTTATATAGTGGTGACACCAATTTACAATCCCGCTAACAGTGCACAAGGGTTTCCTTTCCTCTGCATCTCCTCCAACACTTGATATTGCTTGTGTTGTATTAGAGTATCACCTGTGTAATAATCTCTAAATTTCCTTTCATTCACTTCTGTAGAAAATTTTTGAAACCATAAACATGTTTTTTCTGTTTATTTTGCTCTTTCTAGTGACTTTATATATTTGTTCTTATGTGCGTGTAAAATTGGTAGAGTGCAAAATAAGTCGGAGCTATTTAAAGATTAGTTGAAAGGCAGACTTTTTTCATCTTTGTCCACTTCTTTATTTTACATTCCCATTACTGAATTGAATTCCCCATTTTGTCTTTCAGTTAGTGGTTGAAATACCAGGCAAATGAAATATAATGATACTGTGTTTCTTCTTACTAACTTTAAAAGTAAACTTGTAATTATGACACAGTGCAAAGCATTTTCAAGTGAACCTCCCAGTTTTGCTTTCCTATTTGTCTTTCCTTCAGAGAAATGGTAAGTTTGACAATATATAAATTTTTTAACTGTAGCTTTTGTCGTTATTTTCTTTACGTTAGATAAAAATGATGTTGATAAATAATCATGAGGGTGATGGAATACTTTCTTAGTTAAGGTGTATTATAAGTCCTTTTAAATGTCAAGATCACTTTACTTTGAGCACCCAGCCAGTGAGACCACATGATTACTATGTTGCAGTTTCACATAGCTCTGAGTTTCCAGTCAGATAACCATGTGCATTAATCTTGGCTCTGTCATTTACTAGCTGTGTGAGCTAAGACATTATTACCTCATGTTAAAATCAGGATAATAATGGTGCCTACCTATAGTAATTTTGTGAAGAGTGAATGGGATTTGATATATGTAAAGTGCCTGTTACTGTGAGTTCATATTAAGTGTTTAATGATGCAGCTATTATTGTTACTTTAAAAAGGGGAGTATTTTTTTTATTCTAAGTAATCTCAAGGATTATCCAAGGAATGCTTACGTGTCCCACACTTCTCTTCTGGAATGCTTACCTCTGCCTTAGGGCCTAGATCCAGTCTACTGCTATATCAGAAGTCTGGAGGCTACCTCTTACTCTCATGCGAGTGGCTTTCCAGGAAGTAGCCATTTTTTCTTTATTCTGTTGCTCAAAGCATGGACATAGGCTTTTCTTTTTCTCATTTGTAGGCCTAGCAATGATAGAAGGACATCACAGTGCAGAGAGGGAAAATAAAACTCATTATTGAATATTGCATCTCCTAATTCATAGGCCATGCTCTTGCATAGGAGGTTTTCTCTTGATTTTTTCTTGACCCCTGTCTCTCTTATCCCTTCACCCGGTTGCAGGGGCTTGTTCAGTTTCCCCACATAGGCATCTCCTTTGACCACATTCCTCCTCTTTTTAGTCCAGGCCCATTTGCCTCCAGTCTTAGAATGAAAAGAATGTTGGTTCTTAGTAAGTCCAAGGTTTGCCTTTATCCTTCCTCTGGTTGATTGACAATGGGACCATCAGATTCCTTAAGGGAAAGTCTCACCCCAGTTTATCATACATGTTCTGGTATATCTTCCACACCTGGACTCTGCAATCATAATATTTCTCAGTATATTTCCAAAGTGTGCTGTATTCATTCTGGAATGCACTATTTTTAGAGATTCTTCTAGGATGTGCTTTAACTTGTCTCACTTTCTATTTTAGCTTCTTGATACTGGCCAGATTAAGAGCTAGGCTCATGACATTTTCTGCTGTCAGTCTTCTGTGGGTAACTTTTGAACAGAAAATATGCATACCTACACAGGGCCCATGTATACATGCACTTATTTTTAAAAATCATATCTTTTAGAATTATATGTGAAGCTAAAGAAGCTATCATTGTTGGGGCAAAGGAAGACCATTCTAAAGTAAGCTGATGTTTCTGCCCTCGTTTGAAAATTATAAGTAATGCTTCTCTAGCTTCAAAAAACAGAGCTATATTACTGGGCACTCTGTTAAAGTTAGGAAGCTAGAAAAAAGCAAAGGAACTATAGCACAGTTAAAATTGAATTCATACCTATGAGCAGTGCTGATCAAATTAAATCCAAACTGAAAAATATATTTTTCTTCATTATCTTCTCAGTGTATTCTGATAATATAAAATATATTCTTGATAGAGAACTAGATCTCTTACTGCTGTTGAAAACTCTCTTCTAAGAAAAGGTCTGAATATACTCCTTATAGATAGATCAAGTCTGTATTTAAGGTTTCAATTTATGATATATCCTAGTTATCTTAACAGTTGACCAGATCAACTATTTATATGTTAAATGATTTATAAAAACCTTTGCGGAATGATTTTTTTAATGAAGGAAATGGGTAAAAATACATTAGGCATCCAACGAAGATATAAACAAGCGTGTATTGTTGTACTTAAAGAGAGAGCTCTGGTAATTACATGTCTTATTCTGTTATTCTTATTTAAAACTACAGTCTTTTTAAAATATTTATTTTATTTCTTTTCTTTATTTTTTTGGGTCCGTCGGGTTTTAGTTGCGGCATGCGGGGTCTTCCTTGAGGCGTGTGGGATCTTTTCGTTGTGGCATGGGCACTTCATTGTGGCCAGCGGGCTTCTCTCTAGTTGTGGCGTGCGGGTTTTTCTCTCTCTAGTTGAGGCGGACGAGCTCAGTAGTTGTGGCACGCAGGCTTAGTTGCCCCGCAGCATGTGGGATCTTAGTTCCCTGACCAAGGATTGAACCCACATCCCCTGCCTTGGAAGGCGATTTCTTTACCACTGAACCAGCAGGGAAGTCCCTCTTATCTTTACTTTTTTTTTTTTTTTTTTTTTGACTGCATTGGGTCTTTGTTGCTGCAAGCGGGCTTTTTTTCTAGTTGTGGCCAGAGGGGACTGCTTTTCATTGCGGTGCGCATGCTTCTCATCGCAGTGGCTTCTCTTGTTGTGGAGCACGGGCTCTAGGTGTGTGGGCTTCAGGAGTTGTGGCACACGGGCTCAGTAGTGGTGGTTCGTAAGCTCAGTAGTTGTGGCTCGTGGGCTCTAGAGTGCAGGCTCCATAGTTGTGGTGCACGGGCTTAGTTCCTCCACAGCATGTGGGACCTTCCTGGACCAGGGCTTGAACCTGTATCCCCTGCATTGGAAGGCAATTCTTAACCACTGTGCCACCAGGGAAGTCCCCTCATATCTTTACTTTTAAGAAAGGTTTTTATTTGAGATGTTCTCTTTTTTTTTTTTTTTTTTGCCTTCTTATTTTGCTATATTTTATTTTTTCTATCTTAAATGAGCCCTTTCTTCTTGGTGAACAGTTACATAGCCTGTAATTCCTTTGTGAAACCCTCTCTGGTTCTGAATAGTTCTTTCTTGTTGTTTCCAAACACACCATGAATATCTTTCTTAGCAGGTATCTTATATTCTAATTATATTTTCTCCTATATCTCTCAACTACATTGAGATGTTGGAAGAGAGGGACTGTTTGCTGTATAGTTGGTTAACTTCATGACTGAGTCTACAGTAAGTGTTGGGTGTTAGTATATATGCCTGTCAGTCTTCTGATTATTTCATGTCTCTTCTTATTGGATCCTTATGAGAAGCACATCACATTATGTCCTTTTTATATGAGGAAACTGAGGCATAGGGAGATTAAATACCTTGCCTGAGCATGAATGTGTCAGAGCCAAGATTTAAAGTCAGGTTGTATGGCTCTAGAGTCTGCTCTTAACCACACTGGTAACTATGGTTTTTTAAAGAATGAATTAATCATGTTTTGAGTTTTTGGTTTTCATGCTTGTTCTTGAACTACTTTTATTTGAAATTTAAGCATAAGACTTACCTATTTGTAGTCGTAGTAGTGTGTGTGTGTGTGTGTGTGTGTATACATATGTCTCCTTTTAGTCTAATACAAGTAAGACACCCTAGTTTTGTATGCTTTTCAAAGAATCTAATGGTTAGCTAGATATGTTGAGTTAAAAGATTATAGGATTTACTTAAGATATCCAGCTCTTGTGCAGATTAGCAAAAAGTAAAGTTTAAAAGATTAGAACTTCTCTCTCTCCTTCTCTCTCTCTCTGTATATGTGTTTGTGTATAATCATATAATGTTATGCAAAGATATATTTGTCTCATATTACGATTTTTTAAAACAAAATTATTTGAGTTTAACCCTATTTAAATTTCATGTTAATTTTGTTGATCACAGATTCTAACCACATTTTACTTTATCTACCAAGCTGATGTATGATGTATGCAGGCATTGTTAAAGAAATCAGTTTGTCTTTATGGAAAGTGTTTTGGTATCTACTTAAGAATTTTGTGATTTTCATTGTTAATAAGTAACTCTAATGAAGTAATGAAATAATATAAACAATGTTGTGTGTGCAATTGACATACAAGTGGAAACTGTAGCCCTCTTCTTAGTGTTGACTTTACAAATATGTAAAAGCTTCTAAAACAAATTTTTTATTATCTAAAGTAAAATATTAGAAGTTGTATTAATCCTCAAATTATTTAAAAATACTGTTTGAAGTCTGCAGTTGTAGAGATAAGAACCCAACATATTGTATCCAGTGCATTAAAACAATGAGAAATGGAAGCGATACTTTGATAAGTGTTCTGCCTGTTTTAACCTTGAATGCTATTATCGTGGGGATGATGCTATATCTGTTTCATTGGCGTAGCCTTTTTCACGCTGAGAGAAATCAATACTTTGAGGCATTGGATGACAGAGGAATCACTTTAGAATTAAAGGTGGCTGTCACACATTGTCATTGGCTGACTTTCGTTGGCTATTGAGGTTTTTAAGCTTTCATTTTTCTAAGTCTTTTTCAGGAGTCTTTGTAAGATTCCCGAGGACAACTTTTTTTTTTTTTAATGATTAGTCTTTACATCTGAGTTGAGATCAAGTACAAAGACCTCCAAAATTGCAGTATTGAAAAGCTTCTTAATTTGTTGTCCCTTAGGTGATTTCCCTTTTAAATCGTTTACAATGAGACAAGTAATTTATAGTGTAAGTGATTTTGAGATAAAGTGGGACATAAGGTAGTACTGTTAAAAGTGTTTACCAGAAGGTATAGTTAAATAAAAATACAGTACTCTGTGTGTAGCCATGAAAAAGAATGAAGATAGAACTATATGTCCTGACATGGAATGATGTATAGTTTGATTCTGTTTATATAGGCACTACATCTTACTGTTAACAGTGACTACCTCTGTAGAAAACAATTAGCCAAACAGGGAGGAGGTGGAAGAGAGAACTTTCTTTTTATTTCATATAAGTCATTACCTTTTTATTTGAGTATAAGTTTGTTTTAAAAACGGAAACACAAAACTTGTAAAACCAATACATTTCAATTGCTTAATTAAAATTAAATGTTACTAAATTAGGCGAAAGGGTTATATAATATTTAAAAGATTTTAGCCTAGAACTATTTTTGTTTTAAATTTTATTTATTTTTGGCTGCGTTGGGTCTTCATTGCTGCGCACGGGCTTTTCTCTAGTTGCGGCGAGCGGGGGCTACTCTTCATTGTGGTGCACGGGCTTCTAATTGTGGTGGCTTCTCTTGTTGCAGAGCACAGGCTTTAAGTGCGCGGGCTTCAGTAGTTGTGGCATGTGGGCTCAGGAGTTGTGGCTTGCAAGCTGTAGAGCACAGCCTTAGTAGTTGTGGTGCACGGGCTTAGTTGCTCTGCAGCATGTGGGATCTTTCTGGACCAGGGCTCAAACATGTGTCCCCTGCATTGGCAGACAGATTCTTAATCACTGCGCCACCAGGGAAGTCCCCTTTAGCCTTGAACATTTTAACTGGAATTTATTTTTATTTCACAATATTATGCAAATTTCATGAAAATTTGCTTTATAACCTGTTCCTCTTAAAATATACTGCAATTTAACTCTAGAAGAAATGTGCATTTAACATTACCTCCTTTTCCTGATGCTGAAAGAAAGTGATTGTGAGAAGCCTTGTATGCATGCTGCATTAAGCTAAATTATGTCATTTTATGAAATGACTTATTTGCTTCTGTTTTTTCTTTCAACACTTAAATATTTTTTTTATCATTGTAATTTCTTTTTCAGTTTTTGAACTTTATATAAATTGAATCAAAGTTGGTTTTGTCTGGCATTTTTGGTTCAACATTATGTTTGTGAGATTCATTTGATTTGTTTTCCTATTTCATTTTCAGTGCTGTATGGTATTCTGTTATATTAGTAGAGCAGTAGTTTTTCACAATCTCTTCTGCTATTGATTGGCAATTCAGTTGTTTCCCATTTTTAACTGTTATGAACAATGCTGCTTTGAACATTTTATAGTCTTTTGATGTACACGCTCATATATATCTGTAAGGTGGACTTAACTTGACTGTAAAGTATTCATGTTTTTAGTTTTAATAGATACTGCCAAACTCCCTTGCAAAAGCATGTAACACTCCCAACATCAGTGTATAGCTGTTCTCATTACTCCAAATTTTCATTAACAATTGGTTACCACTTTTAATTTTAGCATTCTGGTAGTTGTGTAATAGTAATTCATTGTGTTTTATTTTGGATTTCATTTACAAATTCAACTGTACATCTTTTCTCCTGCTTGTTATGTATTATCTTTCTTTTTTTTTTTTTTTGCGGTATGCGGGCCTCTCACTGTTGTGGCCTCTCCCGTTGCGGAGCACAGGCTCCGGACGCGCAGGCCCAGCGGTCATGGCTCACGGGCCCAGCCGCTCCATGGCATGTGGGATCTTCCTGGACCGGGGCATGAACCCGTGTCCCCTGCATCAGCAGGCGGACTCTCAACCACTGCGCCACCAGGGAAGCCCTGTATTATCTATTTTTTATTGTACTTTTATGAAGTACCTGTTTATCTTTTTCCCAGTTTATTACTTATATGTCTTACTGGTTATCTGTCTTATTGATTTATAGGGGGTATTTACCTACTTGGTATATGAGCTAATTTTTTCAGTAAGAATTTTTTAACTATGTTCTTCTCAGTGCCTTGTCTATTCATTTTTAAAAAACTTCTTAAATATAATTTATTGAATAAGTATAATTCATACGTAATAAAATACACCTGTTTTAAATATACAGTTTGATGAGTTTTGACAAGTGTATATACCTTTGTAACTGTCATAATCAAGATATGGAAAATTTCTGTCATCTCAGAGAATTCCCTTGTGATTCACTGTGGTCAGTTCCTCTCCACATATACATACCCAACCCTAGGCAACTGCTCATCTGGTTTCTGTTATTATAGATACTTTGGCATGGTATACAATTTCATATAAATGGAATTACATAGTAGTTAACTCAAATTTCTGGATTGTTTTTGTCAGCATAAAGTTTTTGATATTAATCCACATTGTTGTGTGTGTATCACTCCTTTGTTTCATTTTATTACTGAGCAGTATTACTTTGTTTACCCATTCATCTATAGGTGGATATTGGGTATTTCCAGTGTTCGGGTCTTATGATTAAAAGCACTATGGGCATATTCATATAATACATTTTTGTGGAAATATGTTATCATTCATTTTGAAGAAATACTTAGGATTGGAATTGCTAGGTGCTGTTGCAAGTTTATATTTAGGCTTAGAAGAAACTGCCAAACTATTTTCTAAAGTAGTTGTAGATTTTATACTTCATCTGGCTAGTTGGTAGTTATGAGAGTCCCATTTCATCCACATCCTTGCCAGTGTTTGATATTGTCAGTCCCTGTAATTTCAGCCCTGCTAGTATGTATATAGTGATAGTATATTGTGGATTTTATTTAAATTTCCCTACTGACTAAGCATTTTTTCACATACATATTAGTCATTTGTATATCTTTTGTAAAATGTCTGTTCAAATCCTTTGTTTATGATTTTAAATTTGTTTGTCTTATTGCGTTGTAGGAGTTCTTTATCCTGTAAGGAAATCCTTTGTTAATTATATGTATGGTGAATATTTTTTCTC
Organism: Delphinus delphis; assembly: GCF_949987515.2. Classification (NCBI taxonomy): domain Eukaryota; kingdom Metazoa; phylum Chordata; class Mammalia; order Artiodactyla; family Delphinidae; genus Delphinus; species Delphinus delphis. Next base: position 29,876,910 of record NC_082687.1, on the reverse strand, counting down.
ATTGCCTTTTCTCTTGCATTTTCATTTTCTAAATGGTGCCTTTTAAAGAGCAGATTTTATAAATTTCGATGAAGTCTAATTTGGCAGTTTTTCTATGGTTATGATTTTCTTTTATGGTTTCCAGTCTAAGAATTTCGGTCTAGGTAATCTCTGCCTACACCAAGTTCATCAGATTTTCTGCTACTTTTTTTTCTAGAAGTACTGTAATGTTATATGTAGATCTTTGATTCATTTTGAATTAAGCATTTTTTGTATGGTATGAGGTGAAGACAAATTTATTTCTTTTTTTTTTCCCCTGTGAGTGGCTAGATGTTTTAGCACTAGTTGTTGAAAATATTCTTTTTTTCATTTAAAAACCTATGCTCTATTGATTTCTAATTTTTAGTGTGATTCAAAGAGTATAAAATTCTACAATTTCACTTCTCTTTTGTAAAATTGTTTTGCTATTATTGTTTTCTTTTTTGTTCAGGTATATTTAGGACTCACCTTGCCAATTTCCATAGGAAGTCCTGCTAAACTTTTAATTAAGATTGGGTTGAATCTATAAAATCAATTTGAAGAGAGTAGATATTTTTAAAAACTGAATTTTTATGTATTTATTTATTCACATTTTTATTAGCGTATAAATGCGTTACAATGTTGTGTTAGTTTCTGCTGTAAAACAAAGTGAATCAGCTATATGTATACCTATGTCCCCATATACCCTCCCTCTTGAGCCTCCCTCCCACGTTCCCTATCCCATCCCTCTAGGTCATCAAAAAGCACTGAGCTGCTCTTCCTGTGCTATGCAGCAGCTTCCCACTAGCCATCCATTTTATATTTGGTAGTGTGTATATATGTCAATGCTACTCTCTCGCTTCATCCGAGCTTCCCCTTTCCCCGTGCCCTCAAGTCTGTTCTGTACATCTACGTCTTTATTCCTGCCCTGCCACTAGGTTCATCAGTACTGCTTTTGAAAATCCCATATATATGCATTAGCATATGGTATTTGTTTTTCTCTTTCTGACTTACTTCACTCTGTATGACAGACTCTAGGTCCATCCGTCTCACTACAAATTATGCAATTTCATTCCTTTTTATGGCTGCGTAATATACCATTGTATATATGTGCCACATCTTCTTTATCCATTCATCTGTTGATGGACATTTAGGTTGCTTCCATGTCCTGGCTATTGTAAATAGTGCTGCAGTGAACATTGTGGTACATATATCTTTTTAAATTACGGTTTTCTCAGGGTATATGCCCAGTAGTGGGATAGCTGGGTCATATGGTAGTTCTATTTTTAGGTTTTTAAGGAACCTCCATACTGTTCTCCCTAGTGGCTGTATCAATTTACATTCCCACCAGCAGTGCAGGAGGGTTCCCTTTTCTCTACACTTTCTCCAGCATTTATTGTTTTTTTTTTTTTAACATATTTACTGGAGTATAATTGCTTTACAATGGTGTGTTAGTTTCAGCTTTATAACAAAGTGAATCAGCTATATACACACACACACACACACACACACACATACATATATATATATATATATATATATATATATATATATATATATATCCCCGTATCTCCTCCCTCTTGCATCTCCCTCACACCTTCCCTCTCCCACCACTCAGGGTGGTCACAAGCACTGAGCTGATCTCCCTGTGCTATGTGGCTGCTCCCAACTAGCTATCTGTTTTACATTTGGTAGTGTATATATGTCCATGCCACTCTCTCACTTCGTCCCAGGTTACCCTTCCCCCTCCCTGTGTCCTCAAGTCCATTCTCTATGTCTGCATCTTTATTCCTGTCCTGCCCCTAGGTTTTTCAGAACCATTTTTTTTTAGATTCCATACATATGTGTTAGCATACAGTATTTGTTTTTCTCTTTCTGACTTATTTCACTCTAGATCTATCCACCTCACTACAGATAACTCAATTTTGTTTCTTTTCATGGCTGAGTAATATTCCATTGTATATATGTGTCACATCTTCTTTATCCATTTATCTGTCAGTGGATACTTAGGTTGCTTCCATGTCCTGGCTATTGTAAATAGAGCTGCAGTGAACATTGGGGTACATGTGTGTTTTGAATTATGGATTTCTCCGGGTGTATGCCCAGTAGTGGGATTGCTGGGTCGTATGGGAGTTCTATTTTTAGTTTTCTAAGGAACCTCCATACTGTTCTCCATAGTGGCTGTATCAATTTACATTCTCACCTACAGTTCAAGAGGGTTTCCTTTTCTCCACACCCCCTCCAGCATTTCTTGTTTGTGGACTTTTTGATAATGGCCATTCTGACAGTTGTGAGGAGATACCTCATTGTAGTTTTGATTTGCATTTCTCTCATGGCTAGTGATGCTGAGTGTCCTTTCATGTATTTGTTGGCCATCTGTATGTCTTCTCAGGAGAAAAATCTATTTAGGTCTTCTGCCCATTTTTGGACTGGGTTGTTTGTTTTTGTGGTATTGAGCTGCATGAGGTGGTTATATATTTTGGAGATTAATCCCTTGTCAGTTGCTTTGTTTGCAAATATTTTCTCCCATTCTGAGGATTGTCTTTTCATCTTGTTTATGGTTTCCTTTGCTGTGCAAAAGCTTTTAAGTTTCACTCAGTCCCATTTGTTTGTTTTTATTTCCATTTCTCTAGGAGGTGGGTCAAAAAGGATCTTGCTGTGGTTTATGTCATAGAGTGTTCTGCCTGTGTTTTCCTCTAAGAATTTGATAATGTCTGGCATTACATTTAGGTCTTTAATCCATTTTTAGTATATTTTCGTGTATGGTGTTAGGGAATGTTGCAATTTCATACATTCAATTTTCATGTACCTGTCCAGTTTTCCCAGCACCACTTATTGAAGAGGCTGTCTTTTCGCCACTGTATATTCTTGCCTCCTTTATCACAGATAAGTGACCGTATGTGCGTGGGTTTATCTGTGGGCTTTCTGTCCTGTTCCATTGATCTATATTTCTGTTTTTGTGCCAGTACCATACTGTCTTGATTACTGTGGCTTTGTAGTATAGTCTGAAGTCAGGGAACCTGATTCCTCCAGCTGCATTTTTCGTTCTCAAGATTGCTTTGGCTATTTGGGGTCTTTTGTGTTTCCATACAAATTGTGAAATTTTTTGTTCTAGTTGTGTGAAAAATGCCAGTGGTAGTTTGATAGGGATTGCATGGTGTCTGTAGATTGCTTTGGGTATTAGAGTCATTTTCACAATGTTGATTCTTCCAATCCAAGAACATGGTATATCTCTCCATCTATTTGTATCATCTTTAATTTCTTTCATCAGTGTCTTATAATTTTCTGCATACAGGTCTTTTGTCTCCTTAGGTCGGTTTATTCCTAGATATTTTATTCTTTTTCTTACAGTGGTAAATGGGAGTGTTTTCTTAATTTCACTTTCAGATATTTCATCATTAGTTTATAGGAATTCCAGAGATTTCTGTGCATTAATTTTGTATCCTGCTACTTTACCAAATTCATTGATTAGCTCTAGTAGTTTTCTGGTAGCATCTTTAGGATTCTGTATGTATAGTATCATGTCATCTGCAAACAGTGACAGCTTTACCTCATTTTTCCCAATTTGGATTCCTTTTATTTCTTTTTCTTCAGTGATAGTTGTGGCTAAAGCTTCCAGAACTATGTTGAATAAGAGTGGTGATAGTGGGCAACCTTGTCTTGTTGCTGATCTTAGTGGAAATGGTTTCAGTTTTTCACCACTGAGGACGATGTTGGCTGTGGGTTTGTCATATATGGCCTTTATTATGTTGAGGGAAGTTCCCTCTATGCCTACTTTCTGCAGGGTTTTTATCATAAATGGGTGTTGAATTGTTTTGAAAGCTTTCTCTGCATCTATTGAGATGATCATATGGTTTTGCTCCTTCAGTTTGTTAATATGGTGTATCACGTTGATTGATTTGCGTATATTGAGGAATCCTTGCATTCCTGGAATAAACCCCACTTGATCATGGTGTATGATCCTTTTAATGTGGTGTTGGATTCTGTTTGCTAGTATTTTGTTGAGGATTTTTGCATGTATGTTCATGAGTTATATTGGCCTATAGTTTTCTTTCTTTGTGACATCTTTCTTTGGTTTTGGTATCAGGGTAATGGTGGCCTCATAAAATGAGTTTGGGAGTGTTCCTCCCTGTGCTATATTTTGGAACAGTTTGAGAAGGATAGTTGTTAGCTCTTTTCTAAATGTTTGAGAACATTCTAACATTTGCCTGTGAAGCCATCTGGTCCTGGGCTTTTGTTTGTTGGAAGATTTTTAATCACAGTTTCAATTTCAGTGCTTGTGATTGGTCTGTTCATATTTTCTATTTCTTCCTGGTTCAGTCTCAGCAGGTTGTGCATTTCTAAGAATTTGTCCTTTTCTTCCAGGTTGTCCATTTTATTGGCATAGAGTTGCTTGTAGTAATCTCTCATGATCCTTTGTATTTCTGCAATTTCAGTTGTTACTTCTTCTTTTTCATTTCTAATTCTATTGATTTGAGTCTTCTCCCTATTATTCTTGATGAGTCTGGCTAATGGTTTATCAATTTTGTTTATCTTCTCAATGAACCGGCTTTTAGTTTTATTGATCTTTGCTATCGTTTCCTTCATTTCTTTTTCATTTATTTCTCATCTGATCTTTATAATTTCTTTCCTTCTGCTAACTTTGTGGGCTTTTTGTTCTTTTTTCTCTTTGCTTTAGGTTTAAGGTTAGGTTGTTTATTTGAGATGTTTCCTGTTTCTTAAGGTAGGACTGTATTGCTGTAAACTTCCCTCTTAGAACTGCTTTTGCTGCATCCCATAGGTTTAGGGTCATTGTGTCTGCATTGTCATTTGTTTCTAGGTATTTTTTAATTTCCTCTTTGATTTCTTCAGTGATCACTTCGTTATTAAGTAGTGTATTGTTTAGCCTCCATGTGTTTGTATTTTTTACAGGTCTTTTCCTGTAATTGATATCTAGTCTCATAGCGTTGTGGTAGGAAAAGTCACTTGATACGATTTCAATTTTCTTAAATTTACCAAGGCTTGATTTGTGACCCAAGATATGATCTATTCTGGAGAATGTTCCATGAGCACTTGAGAAAAATGTGTATTCTTGTTTTTTTGGATGGAATGTCCTATAAATATCAATTAAGTCCATCTTGTTTAGTGTATCATTTAAACCTTCTGTTTCCTTATTTATTTTCATGTTGGATGATCTGTCCATTGGTGAAAGTGGGGTGTTAAATTCCCCTCCTATGATTGTGTTAGTGTCGATTTCCCCTTTTATGGCTGTTAGTATTTGCCTCATATATTGACTTGCTCCTTTGTTCTGTGCATAAATATTTACAATTGTAATATCTTCTTCTTGGAGCGATCCGTTGATCATTATGTAGTGTCCTTTGTCTCTTGTAATAGTCTTTATTTATTTATTTTGCAGTACGCGGGCCTCTCACTGTTGTGGTCTCTACCCTTGCGGAGCACAGGCTGCGAACACGCAGGCTCAGCGGCCATGGCTCACAGGCCCAGCCACTTTGCGGCATGTGGGATCTTCCTGGACCGGGGCACAAACCCATGTCCCTTGCATCAGCAAGCAGACTCTCAACCACTGTGCCACCAGGGAAGCACCAATAGTCTTATTTTTAGAGTCAATTTTGTCTGATATGAGAAGTGCTACTCCAGCTTTCTTTTGATTTCCATTTGCATGGAATATCTTTTTCCATCCCCTCACTTTCAGTCTGTTTGTGTCCCTAGGTCTGAAGTGGGTCTCTTGTAGACAGCATATATACGGGTCTTGTTTTTTTATCCATTCAGCCAGTCTTTGTCTTTTGGTGGGAGCATTTAATCCATTTACATTTAAGGTAATTATTGATATGTATGGTCCTAGTCCTATATTCTTAATTGTGTTGGTTTTGTTATTGTAGGTCTTTTCCTTCTCTTGTGTTGCTTGCCTAGAGAAGTTCCTTTAGCATGTGTTGTAAAGCTGGTTTCGTGGTGCTGAACCCTCTCAGCTTTTGCTTGTCTGTAAAGGTTTTAATTCCTCCATCAAATCTGAATGAGATCCTTGCTGGGTAGAGTAGTCTTGGTTGTAGGTTTCTCTCCTTCATCACTTTAAATATGTCCTGCCAGTCCCTTCTGGCTTGCAGAGTTTCTGCTGAAAGATCAGCTGTTAACCTTATGGGGATTCCCTTGTGTGTTATTTGTTGTTTTTCCCTTGCTGCTTTTAATATGTTTTCTTTGTATTCAATTTTTGACAGTTTGATTAATATGTGTCTTGGCATGTATCTCCTTGGATTTATCCTTTATGGGACTCTCTGTGCTTCCTGGACTTAACTATTTTCTTTCCCATATTAGGGAAGTTTTCAACTAGAATCTCTTCAAATATTTTCTCAGTCCCTTCCTTTTTCTCTTCTTTCGGGACCCCTATAATTCAAATGTTGGTGCGTTTAAGGACCCAGAGGTCTCTGAGACTGTCCTCAATTCTTTTCATTCTTTTTTTTTTTTCTGCTCTGTGATAGTTATTTCCACTATTTTATCTTCCAGGTCACTTTTCCGTTTTTCTGCCTCTGTTATTCTGCTATTGATCCCTTTTAGAGTATTTTTAATTTCTTTTATTGTGTTGTTCATCATTGCTTGTTTCCTCTTTAGTTCTTCTAGGTCCTTGTTTAATGTTTCTTGCCTTTTCTGTATTCTATTTCCAAGATTTTGGATCATCTTTACTATCATTATTCTGAATTCTTTTTCAGGTAGACTGCCCATTTCCTCTTCATTTGTTAGGTCTGTTGGGTTTTTTACCTTGCTCCTTCATCTGCTGTGTGTTTTTCTGTCTTCTCCTTTTGCTTATCTTACTGTGTTTGGGGTCTCTTTTTCGCAGGCTCCAGGTTCGAGGTTCCCATTGTTTTTGGTGTCTGTCCGCAGTGGCTAAGGTTGGTTCAGTGGGTTGTGTAGGCTTCCTGGTGGAGGGGACTAGTGCCTCTGTTCTTGTGGATGAGGCTTGTTCTTGTCTTTTTGGTGGGCAGGTTGTCTGGTGGTGTGTTTTGGGATGTGTGTGGCCTTATTATGATTTTAGGCAGCCTCTTTGCTAATAGATGGGGCTGTGTTCCTGTCTTGCTAGTTGTTTTGCATATGGTGGCCAGCACTATAGCTTTCCGGTCATTGAGTGAAGCTGGGTCTTGGCGTTGAGTTGGAGATCTCTGGGAGATTTTCGCCATTTGATATTATGTGGAGCTGGGAGGTCTCTTGTGGACCAGTGTCCTGAAGTTGGCTCTCCCACCTCAGAGGCACAGCACTGACTCCTCCCTGGAGCACCAAGAGCCTTTCATCCACACGTTTCAGAGTAAAAGGGAGAAAAAATGGAAAGAAAGAAAGAAAGAGGATAAAATAAAGTAAGATAAAATAAAATAAATTTATTAAAATAAAGAATAATTGTTAAGAAAAAAAAGAAAAAAATGGACAGAACCCTAGGTCAAATGGTGGAAGCAAAGCTATACAGTCAAAATCTCACACAGAAGCATACATATACACACAAAAAGAGGAAAAGGGAACAAAATATGTATATTGTTGCTACCAAAGTCCACCTCCTCAATTTGGGATGATTCCTTGTCTATTCAGGTATTCCACAGATGCAGGGTACATCAGGCTGACTGTGGAGATTTCATCAGCTGCTCCTGAGGCTGCTGGGAGAGATTTCCCTTTCTTTTCTTTGTTTGCACTGCTCCTGGGGTTTAGCTTTGGATTTGGCCCCGCCTCTGTGTGTAGGTCGCCTGAGGGCATCTGTTCTTCACTCAGACTGGACAGGGTTAAAGGAGCAGCTGATTTGGAGGCTCTGGCTCACTCAGTCCAGGGTGAGGGAGGGGTTTGGATGCGGGGCGAGCCTGCGGCGGCAGAGCCCTGTGTGACGTTGCACCAGCCTGAGGCGCGCCCTGCATCCTCCCAGGGAAGTTGTCCCTGGATCCCGGGACCCTGGCAGTGGCGGGCTGCACAGGCTCCCTTAAGGGGAGGTGTGGATAGTGACCTGTGCTCGCACACAGGCTTCTTGGTGGTGGCAGCATCAGTCTAAGCGTCTCATGCCGGTCTCTGGGGTTCGCGCTGATATCCGAGGCTCACGCTCGCTCGTTTCTGGAGCTCCTTTAGGCGGCGCTCTTAATCCCCTCTCCTCGCGCATCAGGAAACAAAGAGGGAAGAAAAAGTCTCTTGCCTCTTCGGCAGGTCTGGACTTTTTCCCGGACTCCCTCCTGGCTAGCCGTGGCGCACTAGCCCCCTTCAGGCTGTGTTCACGCTGCCAACCCCAGTCCTCTGCCTTAATTGCTTTTGGAAAAAAAATCGATTAAGGTGATATGTTTTTCTCCTTTTTTTCTGTTTTATAGTGAATTATACTGATTGATAATTAAATATTAAACCAGCTTTGTATTTCATAGATAAACTCTACTTCATCCTGATGTATAATCCATTTTATAGGTAGTATTTTGTTGAAAGTTTTTGTGTTTATTTGGGCAAATTATACTAGTGTTTAGTTTTATATTCCTTTAATGCAAAATTGGATGCACTGTATTCCTTAGCTTCTGTCATCTGATTTTAATATTTGTATTATTTCTTCCTTCAGTATTTAATATTTTCTAATATAAAATTGAAAGCGATAAATTTTATTTTAAATGCTGTTGTGGCCAATTCCCACAAATTTTTCTAATTTTCCTTCTGATTTCATGTTTTTTCCATATTTTGTTACTTGGAGATGAATTGCTTAATTTCCAATTATTTTGGAATTTTTCATATTTTTTTCCATTTTTATATTCAGCCAAAGAATCAAAAGGATCTATTTCTGTATCTCTTTTTCTGCGTGAGTTCCTCTTTAGTAGTTTGCCTTTCAAATTCCCATCTTACATTCTCAATAAACATCTTTATTCTTGTTTCACCTGTAAAAGCTGTAGGAGAAATATACTTTCTGGGTCTTGAAAATGTCTTGAGGATATTTCGGAAATAGCGTATAATCTGAGTGTATCTGGCATATAGGATGGATAGACAAGCATGTAAAAGATTATATGCCATGGTAGTGAATTATAAGAAGGCCACGCACACACAGATCTAGCTAGTAAAATTTGGTTCTAATTGTTTGATATTTTAGACAATCATGTTTTTTTTGAGGATGGGGTATATAAATATATCTGTGTTTTACCAAGGTAAATTCTTCTAGGAACAATTCTGGGACTGCTCATAAAATGAGAGAAGATTATTTGAAGAGCTGAGTTGTGAGTGAATAAAGATCTACGTTAGGACAGTGATAAGAGTGGTTAAGAGGTTTTGCTAAGTGTAGTGGTGGGATATGAAGTGCGGGAACTTGAGAAGTCACAGATGACAGAAATAGAAAAGCTTTCCCTTTTCAGTTTAATAGCATGTTTCGGATAAAGGTGGTAGGTTCAGTTTTGTACATTTTTAATTTTAGGTACTTATTGAATGATTGAAGACTATCCTACAAATAGAATTGTGGGTTTGAATTTAGGAAAACAGCTGTGTTAGATACGAAAAATTTGACAGCTAGATCTAAGTTGATAATAATAGATGATATGGGAGTGGATGATATTGCCAGGGGACATATGACAAAGCCTTGAGAAAATGCCAGCATACTGGGAAATGATGCAGAAAACGTCTGACCACCAAGAATGGTGATCACAGTGATAGCAGAAGGATAATAGAAAAATCTGCTTAATTTTAAGTTCACTCCTCTCTGAGCTTTCATAAAAAGGACACATAGTAAACTTAGGTAGAGACGTAGCATCTGGAAGGAAAGACTGAATGTGGTATTGTCTTCATTTCTTTATTTACATTTAAAGAGCCAGAATAGTTACTTGAATTATAAATGTTCAGTCTAAATTGTTTCTCTCTTTATTTTCACCCTGCGAGTAAGTGAATTTTTTTTCAAAACTAGGTGTATTTATCTTATATTTTATTAATTCTATGCTAATAAATCTTAGATTTCTTTAGCAATAATCAATTATATTTGAATTAGTAGTTTCCAAGATGCTTATTTCTTTTGTTTTTAAGATTCAGATTTTTGGGGGTTATTGTTGTGACGTCTTATTACTTAGTTTATGTGTTGCTTAAAATAGGAATATAGAAAAGTTGATGTAAAGTAAAATTGAATGCAAGTACTAGACCTGGCCCTTGATTTTATTGATAGGTGGTACATTTTGGCAAGGTCTCTTGGGGTACCTCCAAAGTTTAAACACAAGCACACACACACAAATATATACTCCTTCAATAAGTAACGTGTGTTTGATCTTGAAGCAGAATTCCTCATCTGTACTTGACTTTGAGTGATATGTCATATGTTGAATTTGTTATTGGTTTTTAATAAGAATATATTCAAATTCCATTTTTAAGTTTTAAAGAATAGATACAAGTTCAGTATATCTTTACAAAACATTCTTGTTTGGTTTCCTTTTATCATGTTTTAAGGTTACATGTGACTATAATGTTCCACAATGAGACAGAGATTGATAATCAGGAAAGAATAGCCCTTTAATGTGATTTATATCTATAGATTTTATGTCAGATATGAAAAGTTGCTGTTTAAATTGTAAAGGAGGATCCATTAAGGAACACTTTAAACCATTTTACTATTTAACATACCTTGAACTCTTCTTTATAGAATTATGCCTTTTAAAGCAAACTTTAGTTGCTTACCAAATGTTTGCAAAATATGATTTGATAAAGTTAAATTATTCTAATATTAATAAAATACAGAAATAATAGCCTTTAAAATAGTACATTTAATATGAAGGTATGTGGTGTTTCAGGGGAGTATAGAAGCCAGTTATTTTCTAATTTCCATCAGTAATTTTAATTTCCTCTTGTCAGGTAAGGTTAGACAAGGGTAGACTATGTATATAGTAGGGAATGGTGAAGGTATAAAAATTCTTCAGATGTCTCCCATTTTGTCCTGTTGTCCTATTGGTTTCAGTGTATGGTTGGGTTAGATGTGAAATAACCTGTAGGTTGTTGCCTAGTTCTGGGATGAATCTTTGAAAATATCACATAGCAATTGACATTTTTGTTACAATGGAATCATTCCCTAGTTATCTTCACTTAAACTACTCCCCTTCAAGTATTTATTAATCATATCTTCTTTTATTTGCTCAAATCATATTTTTGACAAACTGAATTGTCCTATGGTTTGGCTCAGTCTTTTTAATGTACTGTCCAGCATTTGCCTTAAATTTCTTATAAATCTAATTTCTAACATGATTTATTTTCTTCATATCAGTGTTTAGGTAAAAGAAGTACTTTGCCTTTACTAGTGTACAAAAACTAACCTCTTAGAGGTTGGCCAAAATCTTCCAATTGTACAATTCCTAGAGCTAATATAATCCTCTCATTGTGCAGATGAAAACAGTTAGACCTGGCGAGGTAAAGTGAGTTAGTTGCCCAAGACTGACAAGAGATACTACCAAGGATGATGATTTAGTCTGGTTTTTGATTTGCTTCCCAATCTTACGTTTATTCATATGCATATATAATATATATTCATATATATTGAATATAATATATATTATATGATATGTGTGAAAGGGACTTAAGCATCTGCAAATTTTGGTATTCGTAGGGGTCCTGGATCCTATTCCCCCCACCCCATAGCAAGGGACTACTGTACTTTTATTCCCACTTCCCTCCTCACAATCTGTAAGGAGTGAGGATTCTCCAGGGCAAAGGCTATCAAGCTAAGTCAACTTTTTATCCCTATAGCCTAGTGTTTTGCACAGACTAAGAGATATTTGATTTCTTATGCATGTACATAAACACCATATCAGTTGGGCTGCTTATGGTGTTAGGAGCAGAAAACCCACTTCACACTGGCCTTCAATTACTGAACAGGAGCTTACAGGTTCTAGTAAAAAGTCTTAGGAAAAAAAGAAAGGTCTCACAGAAAGTATAAAGGTAGGCTGGTCTTTGATCCAGAAGTTCATGATTCCATTTGGAATAAACTCTTACTCTTTATTTCTGTAATTCTCATAGCTCTGCTCCCTTTGGGTTTTGGCTTCATCCTCAGGCTTGCTTCTCTCCTACAGAAAGAGCTTTCAATACTCCTGGAATTATGTACTTCCTGTTTTACACTGTAAGAGGAAGGAAGGAATTACCCAGCAAAACTTCTGACCTTTCCTCTTAATTGTACCAATTAGATCAAGTGCTGTTCCCTTAGACAGTTTGTCAGTGTGGGTGTGATTATTACTCTCATTGGTTTAGGACAGTTAAGGCCCTCTCTTATTGCAGGGACAGTGCTGGGGATGGTGTATGGCAACAATCTATCTAAACTGTATACAGTAGGAAAGGGCTCCAACATCAAATTTTTATTACTCATCATAGGTTGTGTATACATGTGGATGTATATGTGAGCTTTCATTTGGAGCTTAAGGGAAAGGATCCCAATAGACTCTGTGACCAGAATTAAGTTTACATTAATTGTTTTTTTAATTTTAAACAATTAACTAGGTAGTATAGCACCATAAACATGACACCACAAGTGTCTGAATTCCAAAAGAAAAGAAATAAGCAACTTGGAAACTAGTGATTGTATTGTACTGAGTATTGCTAAAGAATCCTAAAATTTTTTGGCAAAATTGATATCTAAGAAAGTACTTTTCAAGCTTTAATGTATAAATCACCTGGGGATCTCATTAAAATCCAGATTTTGATTTAGTAGGTATGGAGTGGGACCTATAATTCTGCATTTTTAATAAGTTCCTAGGTGATTCTAGTGCTGGTGGTCCATTTTACAGAGCTGGGGTTTAAAAGACCAAACTGTTTTTGTCATTTTCTAAAGGTGTTGAGAACCAGCTCAGTTTACTGTTGCAGGCCACCAATGTCTCTTTTCTGGACTTCTGCAGTAGCCTCCCTCCTTAACCCTCTTGTCCCACTACAATCCATTCTCTAAATGGAGCTTATAGTGATCATTTTAATATGTAAATCAATCACGTCACTTCTGTAATTAACCTTCTGCTGGTATTCCATTGCATTAGAATGAAATCTAAACTCTTTACCATAACTACACTGTACTAAATGATGCAGCCCCTGCCTGCCTCTCCAAACTCATTTCATACCACTCTTCCCTTTATTCACTTTGCTTGAGTGCTTTGCAACCGCCCTTCATGCTGCTTGTAATGTGGACCCTGCATCTTCACATGACTGGCTTCTTCTCTTTATTCAAGTCTCTGCTTAAATATTAACCACTTCTGAGTGTATCTTATGAGTGACTTCAGAGAAATAAATTCTTGGGGGATTGTTGTAATGAGAGTAGATTACCAACTCTGTCAATTCAGTTAAAGAGTGATGTAAAAGTCACTTTAAAGTTTTGGTTGGTTCAGTTCATATTAGAGATTATTTCATAATGCATGTAAAGGGTTTGTTTCCATATTTTTATAGTATTAATAGATATTTCTTTTTCCTATCCAAGTCACTGTGTGCCCAGTATTCAGCAGACAGACGAGAAGATGAGAAGATGTGTGATCATTTGATAAGAGCAGCCAAATATCGAGACCATGTGACAGCAACTCAGCTAATCCAGAAAATTATCAACATTCTCACAGACAAGCATGGAGCCTGGGGAAATTCTGCAGTGAGGTAAAGTTATACCTTTAGGATTTGGCCACTGATTTTCTGTAGAAGTCCTTGGTTTAGATAAATGGCTTTGGATATGATCAAGGCCAGATGAAGAACAAAGTAATTTAATTTTGTATTTTATCTTCTGCAATGAATTTAAAGCAAAGGGGAAGGAGAAAATCAGTATGACTATAGTTATGGATCTTTGTGGAAATTTCAGTTCCCTTCAACTACTTCAAAAAGAATAGTTGCTCATATATTTATTTATTTTGAAGTGAACTGTTAAGGGAAGTAGTTAGTGTAAACTGCTTTTACTAGTTGCACTTATATCTGAATTTATACAAGTACAATACTTTATTTAAAGAAACTATTCCCTATTTTACACTTTTGAGTTTTTAACACAAATTTGAAAACATAATAATATGTGTTGTTTTCTTGAGTTTTGTTGCAAATTACAGGGCTATGATGAAACAATACCATCTTTAAAATTTTATTTACTACATCTACCTCCTTTTAAGGTTACCAAACTGAACGTGCAATTTTTTATTCTAATTTTAGAAACAAAATATTTACTTTCTAGGACTAAGGAACTTAGATAAATCATAAAATTTAGTCTTTTTGGAATATTTTATTCTACAAGTCTTAGGAACATGTTTTGACTCATTTAAGTAATGTTAATGAAAAAGTTCTTTATTTTCCCATTAGAAAGATATTTTTTAATTCCGCATTTCTGCATAACTTTTTCTGGAAGACAACAACCACAAAAGAAAACAGCAAATTACTTGTATATTATATATAGGAGTAACTGGTTTCTGCTTGTGTTTTAAGCAATTCACGTGTCTAACAGACATCAGAGTCTAGTTTTAGAGATTTTCCAGTAAACAGAAAAAGATTTTAGTTTTTTTTTAAGCTGAACTTTAAACTAGTTGAGTTGAAACCTATCTGATATGGGATGTTTTTGTTTTGAGTACAAGTATTCACTAATATAGAGTAGATATGTCTCATCATGCTTATTGTGAAGAATACGTAAATAAAATGAATTACGTTTCTGGGCATATCATTTTTGGTGTTCAGAGGAAGGAATGCAGGTCAAGGTCTTGAAGGCAAAAGGACTGAGTAAAAGCAGAAACCATGTTTGTTTGTTTGTTTTAATTACTGTTCCAGCTGATCTCAGCTGCAAGAATGGTCATGGGAATGACATGAATTACTGGGTCAGGGCTCTCTAGTGCCGTATATTGCAACATATAAAAGCCTATGGGTGTGTGTTTGGAGGGGACTGGGGAAGGGGAGTTGTATTGAGGATTTTAGAGTTTCCAGATACTTTAATGTAACAGATTTGTTACAGTCATTTTGACACCTGGTACTGAATAAATTAGAAGATTACTTTGATGTACAGTGCTTGGCACATACTGGGAACTAAATATGTGTTTGTTACATTTTTTTTTTTTAGGCTTAAAATTTTTGTTTTTGACCTAAAGGGAGTTTTACAATTTTAAAATGAAATCCTTTAGGCAACTTATGCCAAAGGGGTCATTTTTATAAGATCAAAATTATTTCTCGTGATAGCTATACCATTGTATAGCTCAGTATACCTGTGCTGTCAACACGAAAGTGTTTTTCTGAAGTGATTTTGGTGTAATAAAGTATCTTGGAGAACTAAATGGACTGTGAAATGTATTTGTCTAGAAATAATTAGTGTTTCTGTAATAGAGTTGTTCAAGGGTTCGACTCTATTATTCTATAAAGCCAGAAAAAATTGAATTCTGAAATTTTAATATTTCCCCAAATTTACAGAACATTTTTTACTTTTTTACTCTTGAGTAAAAACAGCTGTCAAACTGTTTTCTTTTAAATGTGTACATTTTTAATTAAGAGCAACAACAAATGATTCATCATTGAAAGGAAAATTAATATTAGTGAATCGATATTTTCCTCTTTATAGATCTCATAACTTAACTTAGATTTTATTAAAAACAATGCTTAACAAAGCACATTGCCTCCATGCTGATATTTTTGTCGTTGTATTTAGTTCAGTGTCACATTCAACTGTTACTTATTTGGAATACCTGGTTGCTCCCTAATGCCTTTAATACAATTATCTTAAAATAGACCTTTTCAGTATTAATTCCAATTAGAGTGGATTTCTAGACCTTGGTGCCCTTTTTTAGGAAGCTGTGTAAGAAAATGTAGTTGATAAAACGTATGCTGACTTACCATTCTTTGAGAGTGGTTAACTATTCTGATTTCCCTTGTATGAGGCTTGCATAATCAGCTTGTAAATTATGGACATGGTTATAATAAATGAGACTAACACAGTGTACTTTGTTCTTCACTTAGCATAATTCTAGAAAACATAAATGGCATTAGAGAGAAATCAGAGTCATACTGTAGCTATAATGCATTTAACTATCCTAAGCCTGTTAAAAGAAATATGCACAATGAGCAAAATTCTAGTAAAGAGGATTAAATTATTTTAAGTATAATTCCTTTGTGTTTTATCTTAAGAATTATAGTAGCATTTTGTCTTATAAATTCAATCATATTAGAATATATAGAAATTTCATTTGTGGCATTTTTTATTTTGACCCTCCTTTGGAATCCACATAATTTCCTTGTAGCCATGGCTATGTAGGCCTAATACTTTCCCATTAATGTCATTTGTTTTGTTTCACTATTGATGGCTTTTCTAATGCCACACGATCAGCCGGCTGCAATCCTGGCAGCTGGCCTGGGATCGGCAGTGGTTTTAATAAATCACAATCAGACCCATGCCATTACATCAATATTTTTAGTCAATTATAGAGAAGGTCAGGTGCTACATTCAGTATAGGAGCCTCAGCATGTGGCATTTGAGAAACATCTGGTCCTGCAACAAAACTGCAAGCTGGGGAAAAAAGAATCCAATTTATCCCATCTAAAGAGACCAAATGAAATCTGCTGCTTTATGGATAACACAATGATGATTATAGCCATTTTGAACATGTTATACTTGCTAGACTTAATACCCTTTATAAAGACATATTCCCAAAAGTTTCCATTCAATAAAAACTGAAAATGAAAATATTATTTTCTCAGAAGCAGATGGGAATTGTTGTTTCCTCACAGCAGGCATCTAATATCTTTTGACACCTAGTGACCTGCCTGAATGCAATTTGTGTCTTAATATTCCGCTTATACCAGCTTTTGCCACAAGAGAAAGAGAGAGGAGCTCTCTCTTTCTCTCTCTCTCTTCTTTCTTTGATGCCTAGACTATTGCATTGGCAGGTAAAGAAAGTATTCCTCCCTTAGAGCTCTTATAACTGTGTGCCCTTCACTGTCATTGCATTTTTTCAAATGCTTAGAGATTTCAGGAAATAATGGGACAGACAAGTACCTGTTCATCCATACATTACTGTCACCTGGAGTGAGGCTCAGGTGAAAACAGAGGGAGCTTGATAAGAATAGTGGAATAAGCAAGAAAGAGGCCACAAATGAACAGAGTGGCAGAAGTAATTTTTTTCCGGTGCATGGAGCAGGCATTGTGTTTATTTGGGTCAGGAGACAAATCATCTTTCATGTAGATGACACCTGGTAAAGTGGCTGAATGTAAGAAGGATGAGGAGAGATGATGGAGAACACTGGATGGAAGTCTCAGAGGACATACTACCCTTTTCTCATATCGTCCTTCATTGCATTCTAATAGGCTGACTAATGTACCATGGAAATTCGCTCTTGGTATTAGTCGGGGAAAGAAGGTGGTTCTCTTCTTCTCTGAAAAATGCATGGATAGAGCTAGAAACATAAATTATCTTAGAAGTAATAAGGTTTAGGAGTTTCTAAGAGAATCTCTTATCAAGATTCTTGAATCCTTTTGATTAGTTTAGGAGACTGTATTTAGGTTTACATTTCTGCTGCTTTAAGAAACTCCATTTCAGATTGCTTGAATGTGTTCTAATGGATGCCCTCAAGCTAGAGGCGTCTCTTCCTGAAAGACATTCATCTTTTTTCTGTGTCACAAGCTTGCCGGTAAAATCTTTGTGATGCTCTCTCCAATTTTTCTTCAGTAAATCAAATCTTCCTTCTTTCAGAAAGATGAATGCTGTAAGGTTGGAGTGTTATAAAAAAAAAATCAATGCAGGCAAAATTGAAACAGTATGCCTCTGTATTGATTGGCCTTGTGAAATCGAAACTAACAGCTTTGTAACTGTTCCAGTGGACAGTTAGCTGACCTGTAATGGGCAAACTATCAATATTAACATTACTATTTTATCTTGTACTATGTCATTTTAAAATCCAGAGTCCAAGGAAAGGAAAGGCCTAAAGAATTTTTAATCTTTGTAGGAAATATCCCATTTTCTTTTTATATACCATTGTTTGAAGAAAGCAGTAGCTAATGTACTTGACCTATAAAAAACTAAGACTAGGGCAGTGTTGGTTTTATATCAGTTACTCTTTTTAAAACACAACAACAACAAAAAAAAAACTTTGATTTTTTTGAAAATAATTTCTGATTAAAAAAATTTCGCTGGTGCAATTTAATATTGAACTCATCTTTTTGGATGTGTTTCCCATTTCAACGGAAGTGTATTATGTCTTTTGAAAACATTCTTCATCTCCAATTTTTTATTAAGTAGGCAATACCAGTGAATTTCTAGAGAAATTAAAGTGCTAATACGCTTTCCTTATCAAGAGTTCATTTTAGGCATTTGATTTCATTATAGTACATGGGTAATCAAGCAGATCTCTAGTCATAGGTATAAAATACCCAACCTTATTCTTTCAAATGCTTTTGTTTTTATTCCTACCCACCCCTGGGAGCTAGTAGTTGACATCAATACAAGCACCACTCATTGCTCTCTCTGGAGCTTTGATGATGCTAGAAATTCTTTATAACCAATCCCGACAATAACATTGTAAGATGGCTTAATAAACCGAACATTTTTTCCATTTACCCCCTCCTTGTTCCCTTTCTTAGAAAGGAAAGAAAAAAATCAATAGCTTACAAAACAAATGGAAGAATCTATGGAGATGTCAGTTAAAGAAAACAGATGTATTTGAAAGTGTTTACATGAAAAGAATAGTTTCAAACACTAAGCACATTAAATACCTATGCCCAGAACATAATGAGACTTGTTCATGTTCTTAGTTTTGTGATAAGTTGATATTTTTTTAAATTTATTTTCTTACTGAAGTATAATTGATTACAATGTTGTGTTAATTTCTGCTGTACAGAAAAGTGACTCAGTTATCCATATATATACATTCTTTTTTATATTCTTTTCCATTATGGTTTATCACAGTATACTGAATATAGTTCCTTGTGCTATACAGTAGGACCTTGTTGTTTATCCATCCTATATATAATAGTTTGCATCTGCTAACCCCAAACTCCCGGTCCGTCTCCCCCCGCCCCAACTCCCTCTTCCCCTTGGCAACCACAAATCTGTTCGCTATGTCTGTGAGTCTGTTTCTGTTTTGTATATAAGTTCATTTGTGCCATATATTAGATTCCACATATAAGTGATATTATGTGGTATTTGCCTTTCTCTGTCTGACTTTACTTCACTCAGTATGATAATCTTTAGTTGCATCCATGTTGCTGCAAAGAAATTTCTGGTATTGTGTCAGTACTGAGGAGCAGTTCTTTTTCCCTCATATTTTATGGCCACGGTGTAGTTGTGTTATATAGTTATACATGCTTATGATACAACTTTTATTATTAGTCAAATCTAACAGTACACTGAATGACTTATTAGAAATGTATGACTGTTATGTTTTGTAAATCAGTGATGCTGAGTATATGAGAATTGAATAGCTATATTTTCTAATAATGTAAGGCAAAAAATACATAATTTTATAGGCAATTAACATGTTTTACAATATTCAAAATGAATATGTTCTTATAATAATTTTGGGTAAAATATTTTTGCTACAAAGTAATTTTAAAGAAATAATAAAATAAGTTATGGTATTAAGTACCAACAATTCAAAGTTAATAAATTGCAACCATAAAAAAAAACACATTGAAAAAGAAATACAAATTATTGCACGTATGTTCACTAAAGACACCAAAACGTTTGTGTACATTTTTGCAATCCCCTTTCAGTTTCATTATTCAGTGAAGTCTCTTCCTGTTTTTCTTGATAGTCTTTCCTCCTGAGTTCTCTGACAGTTATGCACAGTATATGCTGCAGAATTTTGCTTGACAGTATACTGTGTTGTTTGTTTTGTGTGTAGATTATAAGATGTTTAACTTATGCTATTGCCATAGTTCCTAGCTTAGTGATGAGCCTGTAGTATATCCTAAATAAATTTTTTTTTAATCAGGTAGACTACTTGTCTTCATTCATAACTTATCTTAAACTTATCATTATGCTAGGTATTAAATCAGATAAATTTCTTTCAACCAAAGCAGCAAGAAATTTAAACAGTAAAGTTCAAAAATACTTTTATCACAACTGGTGGTATTTTATGAAGGATGATATTAATTCAGAAATTAAGAAAAATGTAGTAGAAATAGAATATATCTGAAAAGAGATGTACTGTAGATAATAGTTACAGACTTGGAAATGTTGGTTTCTATTTGTAAAGAACACTTTTCTGTAACAATTTACTTTGAATATTTCGATTAGAAAAATTTGAAGCTCAATAGGTAATTTTAAGTTGTAACTTGGGTGGGGAGTCCTTGAACTTTAATAGTCCCTGGTATAATTTTTGGTATAATCAAAAATTTTCAGAAGTATCTTAAAGGGTTGGAAGCAGATGAAATTCTTTAAGGAGTTTGAGAAAATTTAGTGGTTTCATATAAATCTGGAGAGGAACCATACAATCTGTGT
Source organism: Delphinus delphis (assembly GCF_949987515.2). Lineage (NCBI taxonomy): Eukaryota > Metazoa > Chordata > Mammalia > Artiodactyla > Delphinidae > Delphinus > Delphinus delphis. The sequence goes on along the minus strand of NC_082687.1, from coordinate 29,856,553 downwards.
TTTTAACAAGTACCCCAGTACAAAAATCACTTGAAAACCACAGCAGTAGTTTAGCCAAACTTGCAATTTGTTGTCAGGGCTGCCTTCCACTTAAGACTACTGTAGGCTATTCTTGTAGCTGATACTTGGCTGTTTCACGTTTTGTTTCTCCTGCCTATTGGAGCACTTTTTCTATTCATATTTGTTTAACACCAGCTGTGCATCATTTACTGTGCACAGTAAGGCACTCTAAAAACCAATATGAGTAAAACAGATATGTTTCTTGCCCTCATAGAACTTTCCTAAGAGAGGCAATGGGAAAGTGAACAGAAAATTATAAATAGCTTAAAAGCAATGATGATAATTTCTCACTGTATATAGCCATAAATAAGGAAATAGAAGGTTTTTTTTTTCATCCATCTTTAGTCTTTCTTTGGTGAAAGATCAGTGTGATTTCATGGAAAGAACACTAGTGTGACATCTGTATTTCTATTCCTGACTCTTTCACTAACTGGTTATGTGACAATGAACAAGTTAAACTAACAAAATCTTATTTCATATGCATTTTATTTATTTCAGACAGATTACCTGTGAGAAGAAAGCAACAATAGTTGGTTTGCATTAGAGCCTGAGGCTTAAAGGAGGAGGGAGATGTTAACACAAATTATTGCAAATATGGCAAATGTTACTATTAAAGTAAGTTGATTAAATGTAAAATAGATAGCTAGTGAGAAGCAGCCACATAGCACAGGGAGATCAGCTCGGTGTTTTGTGACCATCTAGAGGGGTGGGATAGGGAAGGTGGGAGGAGACGGAAGAGGGAGGGGATATGGGGATATATGTATACCTATAGCTGACTCACTTTGTTATACAGAAGAAACTAACACACCATTGTAAAGCAATTATACTCCAATAAAAATGTTAAAAAATTTTTTCTCTTTCTGATATTTAATTGCTAGTGTATAGAAATGCACTAGATTTCTGGTTATTACTTCTGTATACAGCAACTTTGCCGAATTCATTGATGAACTCTAGTAGTGTTCTGGTAGTGTCTTTGGGATTTTCTATGTATAGCATCATGTTATCTGCAAACAGTGACACGTTTACTTCTTCCTTTCTAATCTGGATTCCGTTTATTTCTTTTTCTTGTCTGATTGCTGTGGCTAGGACATCCTAAACTAAGTTGAATACAAGTGGTGAGAGTGGGCGTCCTTGTCTTGTTCTTGATCTTAGAGGGAATGCTTTCAGCTTTTTACCATTGAGTGTGATGTTTGCTGTTGGTTTTGTCATATATAGCCTTTATTATGTTGAGGTGTGTTCCATGTATGCCCACTCTCTGAAGAGTTTTTATCATAAATGGATGTTGAATTGTATCAAAAGCTTTTTATGCATCTATTGAGATGACCATATGGTTTTTATTTTTCAGTGTTTTAGTATGGTGTATCACACTAATTCACTTGTGGATATTGAAAGATTCTTGCATCCCTGGAATAAATCCCACTTGATCATGGTATATGATCCTTTTAATATATTGTTGGAGTCAGTTTGCTACTATTTTGTTGAGGATTTTTGCATCCATGTTCATCAGTGATATTGGCCTGTAATTTTTTTGTGTGTGTGTGGTATCTTTGTCTGGTTTTTATATTAGGGTGATGGTGGCCTCATAGAATGAGTTTGGAGGTGTTCCTTCCTCTGCAATTTTTGGCAATAGTTTCAGAAGGATAGGTGTTAACTCTTCTCTAAATGTTTGGTAGAATTCACCTGTGAAGCCATCTGGTCCTGCACTTTTGCTTGGTGGGAGTTTTTAAATTACTGATTCAATTTCAGTACTGGTAATTGATCTGTTCATATTTTCTATTTTTTCCTGGTTCAGTCTTGGGAGATTGTACCTTTCTAAGAATTTGTCCATTTCTTCTAGGTTGTCCATTTTATTGTCATATAGTTTCTCTTAGTAGTCTCTTATGATCCTTTGTGTTTCTGTGGTGTCAATTGTAACTTCTCTGTTTTCATTTCTGATTATTGATTTGGGCCCTCTCTTTTGAGTTAACATTTGAACCCAGGTAGTCTGACTCAGAGTCTATACTTACAACCATTATGTAACTTCTTAATGTTAGTAATTGGTACTAGGTTTTTGAGTGCTTACAATCTGCCTGGCACTGGCTAATTCCTTTACAAAACTTTCATTGGATCTTCACAATAACCCTGTAAAGTGGATACTATTATTTCTAGTTTGCCTTGGAGTAAATGAAGGCTTAGACACATTCATGACTTTTCAAATAATAAAGCTTCTGTTTTTACACCTTATAGTTTGCTACTTCAGTCAACATTGAAAGGTTTATCCATGTTTGATGTTTTGTTTCAAGAAGTACAGGTGTGAGTGCCACTCTTATTTTTTGGGAATTTGATTTTTCTTTTCTTTTTCTACTCTTTCTACCTACCTTTTACTTACTTATTTTTTTAGGTTTACTTATTTAGCTTGCTTGTGTCCAAACTTTTTTTTATGCAAAAATCAAACCACCAATAAAAAGCCTTATAAATATTGTTCTTAATTAGAACCCAGTATATAATATAGATAAGAAGGGTCCCATCCTAGTTGACATCAAGAGATCATGGGTTTCTTACTCATTGCTCTACAGTCATCTCATGATGTGAAAATCGCTCCACAGCCTGCAAAGGGAATATTGGTCCAATGGAAGCTTGTTAGAATAAAATCAAAGTGGAACCTGACCTCCTAATTTATAATCTAGGACTCTTTCTAGCTTTCTGCCCTGCCCCCCTATATCGCTCATCATCTTATATTGGGTTATTTTTTTTTAAGTGTATCGAATTTTTAGTAAATGATACATACCAGTATTCAAATATTACTTACATATGAAAGTGATGCTTGATTGGACCTGGATCAAAACACCACCACATAAGCAGCTATAAATATTATTGGAATAATTTGAATATAGATTCAATATTATATATAATACTGTTTTAATAGTTAATTTCTGAATAATTAATACTGTTTCTAAATAATAATTGTATTGTTTTATAAGAAAATATCATTGTTGTTCTTAGGAGATACGTTTGCTTGAGGGTTGAAACGTCATGCTGTCTATAACTAATTGTAAAGTGGTCCAGCAAAAAATAAATAAATAAATAAACATGGGGGAGAGAGATTGAGCGGAAGCATGTTGAAGCAAATATAGCAAGATAAGTAAACAAGGTGGTTTAGGTAAAGGTATGTAATTTTTTTCGATATTCTTCGTGCTGCTTTTCCATAGGTTTGTAACTTTTGCTGGGAAGAATATACTTCTGAGAAAATACTGAGAGATTGTCTCTTGGGTTTCCCTTACATTGTTTCCCTCTAGCTGTGGTTAATTGAGAATTAAAGCTTGATGTTAAAAATAAAATTTTTTGGTTGCATATTCACAATTAGAAATTTTTTTACTTTACTTTCAGAGTTCAGTAAATTCTTACCAAATGCTTTCTGTGTCTTAGAAACAACACGTAGGTTAACGTATTATGCACTTTCCTTGAAAACACCTGGTATAGTCATATTTAACACTGTAAGGTATGGTTGGATGCACCTAATCTATGCCTTACCGCATTTTATAGGTGAGGAAACAATTGTTGAGAGGTTAAATAATTTGTTGGAGATTGTACAAGTGATCTCTGACAAAACCAAGACTCAAAATCTTCACCATTTTGAGCTTGACTGAATGACTTTCATGAAATCATTTAGTTACTCATTCGTCAGTCATTCCAAGTGTCTTTTTCTTTCTTCCTCCTTATTTCTTCCTTCCATCTTTCCTTTTATTGATGTTTTTCTGATTAAGTTTTCAAAATTGGTTAATTTTGGAACTAATATTTGTTAAACACCTATTATGTGTCAGGCATTGTGCTAATTGCTGAGGCTGTAACAATAGAAAAGACAGACGTGGGTTCTGTCCTCATAGAGCATAGAATTTAAGAGATTGTTACTTCATTGTGAGTTTGTCCTGGGATTTTCTGGCTCTGCTGGTATCATGCTAAAGCAGTCATATAGCATTTTCTGTTTAGAATGCTTTCACTTTGTGTTTCATGCTCTTCTCAGTGTTTGTCCATCTTGTCTCTAAGCCTCTTGCATATATATTGTTTCCTTCTCTAGTTTAGGTGTCCTGCCATGTCTCCTATAACAACCTCTACTTCCCGTGTTACAGCCCTTGTGACAATGAATAGTAATTGCTTTTGAAATCGCCCCAGACTCTTAACCTATAAATGCCATTAGGGAAATTATTATATTTATTTTTGTTCATTAACATGTGCTGGGAATATTACCTGGAATATTTTAAGCAGTTTAATAAGTGGCTTTTTAGTGATTGAAAAAAAGAAGTATAGGTTTTGAAGTTTAACATACGATAAAAACAGAAAGGAACTGGAAAATCAAGTTTGTGTTTGGAATTTGTTTTATCATTCTCTCTTTTTCATAAGACCTAGGCCACATGCCTAATTAAAAACCAAACCAAACAAAAAACAACAGCGGATTGCTCTGTGCACACTGTCTGTAGCTTGTCTGGTCCCAGCCTGTGTTAGGATGATTTGGTAACACTAAATCATTCCCAAACCCAAGATTCACTTGAGGTCTTTTGATACCTCTCTCTCCCTCCAAACCCACCAAAGAATTTATATTGTTTTAAAGTCAGCCTAGGGAATAGTTTATGTGAGTATTCTTCCAGGGTTTTCAAAGGAGGCTCTAAAGATTGGACACAGACTGAATTTTGGACTTTACCCATAGATATCTAGGGTCCACAGGAATAAATATCCAGTGAGTTGTCTTTCATACGTTCTCCCATTCCCAAAGAATCCATCGTTTCCATCAATATCAGGAACTTTTACTACATGCCTAATTAGACCGAGCACTTACTGTTGGGAACAAAGAACCACATTGACTGTAGAGCCTGTATTAGTCTCTCATTGCTACTGTAAAAATTACCACAAATATAGTGGCTTGAATAATAGTTGTTTTTTAGGTTCAGAAGCCTAAACTTGGTTAGCAGCACTGTGTTTCTTCTGGAGGCTCTGGAGGCAATACATTTTCTTGAGTTTTTTGAACTTCTAATGCCTGCATTCCTTGATTCATGGCCCCTTCTTCCAGCTTCAGCATCTTCAAATATTCAACTCTGCTTCTGTTGTCTTCCAGCACAGCATCTTCAAATATTCAACTCTGCTTCTGTTGTCTCCTTCTTTTTCTTTGTTTTTATCATTTGCCTTCCCTCACTTTAACCCTCCTGCCTCTCTCTTATAAGGACCTTGTGATTACATTAGCTTACCGAGATAATCCAGGGTAATTTCCTCATCTCTATACCTTTAATTTAATCACACCTATAAAATCCCTTTGCCACGTAAGGCCACGTATTCACAATTCTGGGGATTAGTATGTCGACATCTTTGGGGGCCCTTATTTAGCCAGTTGCAGCACCTATTCTTTTAATTCTTTCTTTGAGATGATATACTAATATTGTATAGCTAGTGATTTCGTTTGCATCTCTTTTCTTACTAGATATATAATATTGGCAGAGCACTTGGTTATTAGTTATTTTTCTTCTTTTTTTTTTTTTGGCCACACCACATGGCTTACTGGATCCTAGTTCCCCGACCAGGGATTGAATCTGCACCCTTGTCAGTGAAGGTGTGGGTGCCTAATCACTGGTCCACCAGGGAATTCCCTAAAGTGTACAGTTTTTATGTTTATATATATATATATATATATATATATGTATATATAATGTATGTATCTCCTTCAAATCATCACCGCAATCAAAAGATTTCCTCCTGCCCTTTGGTGATTCCTTCTCTTCTACCTTCCCTACCCCCAGGCTTCCACTGATCAATATAGACTAGTTTATATTTTCTAGAATAACTTGTCAGTAGATTTACCCAGTTTGTGCTCCTTTTTTTTCCTGGTTCCTTTCACTCAGCATAATTATTTTGAGATTCATCCATGCTGTTGAATATATTCATAGGTCATATTTTGCATGTGAATATCCATTTGTTGCAGCACTATTCATTAAAAGGACAATTCTTTATCCACTGAATAACCTTTGCACCTTTGTCTAAAATCTGTTACTCATCTATATGTCGGTTTATTTCTGGACTTTGTTTTCTGTTCTCTTCACCTCTCACTGTCCTTCTGCCAGGACCACAGGGTCTTTGATTACTGGCTTTACAAGTCTTGAAGTCAGGTTGTATTAGTCTTCCAGCTTTATTCTTTTTCTGAGTTATTTTAGACAGTGTAGGTCTTTGGAATTTCCAAATGTAGTTTAGAATCAGCTTGTCAGTTTCTGTCCTGGGATTGGATTTGATTTTGTTGATGAATTTGGGGGGAATTTACATCATAATTATATTGAGTCTACTAACCCATGAAAAAGGAATGTCTCTGCATTTATATAGTCTTTAATTTCTTCCAGCAATCTTATGTAGCTATCAGTATATACATATTGCTCCTCTTTTCAGATATATACCTATGTATTTCATATTTTCTAGTGGAAACATTGTTTTTACTTCAGTTTCTGAGTGTTCATTGCTGGCAGATAGAAATACAGGATATTTTGGATATTGATCTTGTATCCTGCAGCCTTATTTAACTCAGTTATTCTAGTAGATTTTTGTAGTTTCTGTCTGATTTTATATGTAGGCAATTATATTGTCAGCAAAAAAAAGACAGTTTACTTCTTCCTTTTTTTTTTTTTTTTTTTTTTTTGCCACACTGCAGGGCTTGTGGGCTCTTATTTCCCCTACCAGAGATTGAACCCTTGCCCTCAGCAGTGAAAAGTTGGAGTTCTAACCACTGGACCCCAGGGAATTCCCTACTTATTTCTTTATAGTTTGGATTTTTGTTTTTTGTTTTTTTTTTTTTTGGCGATATGCGGGCCTCTCACTGTTGTGGCCTCTCCCGTTGCAGAGCACAGGCTCCCGACGCACAGGCTCAGCGGCCATGGCTCACGGGCCCAGCTACTTCGCGGCATGTGGGATCTTCCTAGACCGGGGCACAAACCTGTGTCGCCTGCATTGGCAGGTGGACTCTCAACCACTACGCCACCAGGGAAACCCTATAGTTTGTATTTTTTTCAGGAGGGGATTGTTCTTTTCCCTTGCCAGATTATCTAGCATAATGTTGAATAGAAGTGATGAGAGCATAGATCTTTGTCCTTATCCTGATCTGAGGGTGGGGGAGACATTCAGTCCTTTATCATTAAATATGATGTTCTTGTAGGTTTTTCATGGATACCTTTTATCAGATTGAAGAAACTAGCTTCTATTTCTAGTTTGCTGAGAGTATTTATCAGGAATGGTTTTCTCTTATTAGTTTAATTTGGTGTTTAATGTTAAAACAATAATTTTTGGATGTTAAACCAATCTTGCATTCTGATGATGTACTCATCTTGGTCATGAAGTATTATCCTTTTCATCTATCATTGAATTTGATTTGGTAAAATTTTGTGATTTTGTATAGAATTTTTACATCTACATTCATGACTAACATTGGTTTATGGTTTTCTTTTAACACCTTTGACAAGTTTTGGTATCAGGATAATGCCAGCCTCAAAATGAGTGGGAAGTCATTCCTCCACATCATAATCTGAATAGTTTATGTAAAATGGGTATTTATTTCTTAAATGTTTTATAGAATTCGTTAGCCAAGCCAAGTAGGCCTGGAATTTTGTTCGGTGAATTTTTAAACTACAAAGTCAGTTTTTTTAATACTATAGAGCTCTTTTCATTTATTATCAAAGTTGTCCAATTTAGTGGCATCAACTTATTCATAATATTCCTTTATTATTCTTTTAATGTTTGCAAAATATGTGGTGATGTTGCCTGTCTTATTTCTGATCTTGGTAATTTGTGTCTTCTCTCTTTTTTTGCTTCATGAATTTTTCTTTCTCTTTTTTCTATTTCTTTGATTTTCATTGTGATATTTATTATTTCCTTTCTTCTGCTTTGGGTTTTATTTACTATTGCTTTACTTAAGGTCAATGATTTTTAGACTTTTTCCTAATATAGGCTTTTAGTACAATAAATTTAGCTCTAGGTACAGTTTTGGCAGCATCTCACATATTTTGATGGGTGGTGTGTTCATTTTGTTTCTGTTCAAAATCTAATTCCCTTTTGACTTTTCCTTTGAACCAGGGATATTTAGAAAGATGTTACTTAGTTTGCAAGTAACTGATATTAATTTTTTGAAATTTGTTTTATGCCCCAGAATATGGTCTGTTGTGGTGAATGTTTCAAGTACACTTGAAAAGAATGTGCATTGTGCTGTAATTGGGTATAGTGTTCTGTAAATGTCAATTAGGTCAAGTTGGTTGATAGTGTTGTTCACGTCTTATATAACCTTACTGATTTTCTGTCGACTTGTCCTATCAATTATTGAGAGAGGGATATTGAACTCTCCCATTGTCATTCTTTCTCTGGCCTTGGGTAGTTTCCTTACATGCTTGCGATGAGTGGTGCTCTACAGAATGCTTGAGGGCAACATCCTTCACATCTCTGGTGTTCTTTCTCTTTTCAGCCCTCTCCTCTTCAGTACTTGGTCCTAAGAACTCTCACCACCTTCTCTCAGACACAGGTCTGTCTCTTCAACTCAGAGAACTGAACTGGGCTGGACTTTGCTTAGCTTCCCGCTCCCTGTGTTTCGGGCTAGAAATCTTAAAACAGTGAGCCTGGGAAACCGTAGGACTCCTAGTTTTTTTCCATCTCTAAGGGATCTCTCTCTTTAGTTTTGTGAGGTCTAGTGTCTTAAAAACTGTTGTTTCTTTTATTTTATTTGGTGTTTTCCATTGTTTTATTTTGTAGGGTAAATTGTAGTTACTCTGTCTTAGCCAGAGTGGAAGTTCTCCCCTTATTTACTTTATTTTAGCAAAAATTGTTTATTGCTTGGTATGTGGCACCATCTGACATGATAAGAATTCAGAGCTGAATAAGTCATAATATTATCAAGGAATTCAGAACAAACAGGGAAACAGATACATATAAATAACCATGACATCAGAGAGTAAATACTATCCAAACTCTAGTATTATGAACTAAGTGATATGACAACAGTAAGGAGTAATCAATTCTAAATTTATAGGGGAAACAGTGACATTTAAACTGAATTTTGTTAGATGAGTGAATTTTGCTGTGTGGAAAAGCATTTTGGTATATGCTTTTTGTTATGTGATTACTCACGCAACCAATCAGATTTCTTCTTCAGTGCCTGCCTGGAGTTATGAGAAAACCAATGAATATCTCTATTTCAAACTATTATGGAACTTATACACATTGCTGATGGGAATGCAAACTAGAATAGAATGCAAATGGCATTGCCACTTTGGAAAACTATTTAGCAGCTTCTTATAAAGTTATGTAACTCTAAAGTCCTACTGTTAGATATTTACTCAAGTGAAATGAAAATACAGTTCATAGAAAAAAAACCCCACTATTCTGAATGTTTGTAGCAGATAAAAATATCTGTGCTGTATCTGTACAGAGGATATTATTTAGCAATAAAAAAGAACAAATTACGGAGACACGCAGCAGTGTGGATGACTCTTAAGTGCATTGCACTGGAAGAAGCGAGACTCAAAAGGCTCTGCATTATGATTTCATTTGTATGACATTTTGGAATAGGCAAACTTAGGGGTAAAAGTCAGATCCGTGGGTTTATAGAGGTTGACTACAAAGGGATACAAGAATATTTTTGTGTGTGATGGAACTGTTGTTGATTGTGTTTGTGGTTACACAACTGTGTAGAAAAAAGTTAATATAGCAGACTCATATCCTTAGAAAGAGCTGATTATAAGACGTATGGGAACTTGAATGGTAAATAGTTCCTTATACAAATATAAAACTTTCTGTAAATGATAAAAGTAGCTCAGTTTGCCTAGACTGTTTGTACAAACAATGTGGTTTATGCTAAACATCAGTTTTTATTCTGGGAGTCTGGTATTATGGTACATGCTAGGTAGAGGATACCTTAACAACCGGCACCAAATAAAAACCTTGAGAGCTGAGGCTCTAATGAGCTTCCCTAAAGAAACATTTCACACATGGTCTCACAACTCATTGCTGCAGGGATTAAATACATCCTGTGTGACTCCACAGGGACAGGACTGTTAGAAACTTGTGCCTGGTTTCCTCCAGACTTCACTCCGTGTGCCTTTTCCCTTTGCTGATTTTGACTTGCATCATTTTGCTATGAGAAATTATAGCTGTGAGGATGACTATATGCTGAGTCCTGTGAGTCCTCCTAGTGAGTCACTGAATCTGAAGGTAGTCTTAGAGATCCTGTCACAACTATGCATTTATCAAAACTCATAAAATTGTGTATGAGTTATGCCTTCAGAAAGCCCTTATATCATGTTTTAATTGTGTTTAAAAAGACAAAGGTGCCGAAGTTGTTAGACTTCTTAAAGTTGTGATCTATTCATGACTACAAGAAATTATCTCATGAAGTAATTTTGGCCTAGAAGAATGAACATGGGGGCTTCCGTGGTGGCACAGTGATTAAGAATCTGCCTGCCAATGCAGGGGACACAGGTTCAAGCGCTGGTCCGGGAAGATCCCACATGCCGTGGAGCAACTAAGCCCACGCGCCACAACTACTGAGCCTGCGTGCCACAACTACTGAAGCCCATGCACATAGAGCCCATGATCCACAACAAGAGAAGCCACTGCAATGAGAAGCCCGCAGCCCGTGCACTGCAATGAAGAGTAGTCCCCACTCGCTGCCACTAGAGAAAGCCCACGCGCAGCAACAAAGACCTGATGCAGCCAAAAATAAATAAGTAAATAAGTAAATTAATTAATTTAAAAAAAAGAATGATCATGGGATTTGGCCTCATATAGCTCTGGATTTGAAAATCAGCTCTTTTATTTAGAAGATTTTTTTTTTTTTTTTTGCTAAGCCTCAGTTTTCTCAACTCTTAAATGGCAATGTTAATTCCTGTCTTGCATATGAAATGTTATAGAAAAGCTTGATGGGGATAAAGTTTAAGAAGGGGTCTTTTATTTTTTATTTTTTTAAATTTTCTTTTTTTGCGGTACGCGGACCTCTCACTGATGTGGCCTCTCCTGTCGCGGAGCACAGGTTCCGGACGCGCAGGCTCAGCGGCCATGGCTCACGGGCCCAGCGGCTCTGTGGCATGTGGGATCCTCCCGGACCGGGGCACGAACCCGTGCCCCCTGCATCGGCAGGCGGACTCTCAACCACTGCGCCACCAGGGAAGCCCAAGAAGGGGTCTTTTAAATTAGATGCATGTTAAGAGAGCAAATCCTGTGGACCTGTAACATGAACTCTAGGTTGCATGTGATTAGATGGTGTTAAAGTGAAAAAAAAAGTGAAAAGTTAGTGACAAACTATTATGTTTTAGGCTATACTTGTATTAACCAATGCATTCATTTATATCATAATCCATTTTAGATAAAATGTCAAGTCACAATTAGGCATTTGTTGAAAAGAGAAAACTCCAGGGTCTGTTCTAAAATCAGAACAGCTTTCTGTTGTTCATATCAGCTCTACCTGTATCCCATTTTAATAATTGGTTATGATTATAACCTAGACTTGTTGAAAAACTCTTGGTTATAAAGTCTGCAGGTAACCTACCAAGTGATGTCCTTGCCTGCAGTCTCTCTTAATAGTATTGCAGCTTCAGCGTGTTATTAGTAAACTCATTCTCTGTGGAAAAACTTAAGATATGACATTCAAGGCCCCTTAGTGCCAGTCCTTAAATCTGCCTTGCCATTCATCCTTTCCATGTATCTTTAGCCACACCAGGCAACTTGCATTTCAAGCACATTTTTCTTTTTTTTCCTCATGTTCTTCTTTGTGTCTTCAGTGCTCTTCCCATCTTATTTGCTTAGTGAGTTCCTATTTATCTTTCAAAATCCATCTGAAATGTGTCTGCCTCTATGTACTTTACCAGCCTTTGTCTCTTCTTTTTCTCAGAAGCATTACCTGATAGATTATTTCCTTGCTCATGTATGTTATCATAGCACTTGATAAATGTATATATCAAAGCACTTGTTGGTTTGCAACCTCCAGAACTCCCAGGTGACATTCAAAACTGGCCTTGTACACGGAGGGCAAGGAGAGACCAAGGAAGAGGCAGACCACTCCAGATTGGTAGGTGGCAGTTGAAATAAGCAAGGGAACTTACACATGAGGCTTGGCTTGGGCAGCTGCTAGATGAGTATATCTCTGCACCCACCCCGAGAATCTTAAGAGTTTATGCAGAGGCTTTAATGTTATTTATACGGCCAGATAGTTGCAATAACATGTTACACTCTCAAGGCTGTGTCCTTGAAGTGGCTCCTGTGTGGGAACAGTGGGCAGAACTTAACATTCCAAGGACATGGAGGGAATAAAGAGCCTCCAATTGCCATGGTCCAGTTTGTGCATCAACCAGCAGTCACATTCTCTTGATGACCTTCTCCAAAAGCACTAGTACACATTTCATATTTATATATTTATATATTAGTGTACACATTTTTTGTTTTTCCCACTATACTAAAAGGTATTTAGAGAATGGAAGACCATAATGTCTTCATTTTTGTATTCTCAATCCTTGGACCAGTACTTGGCATATACTAAATATTCAGTATTTGACACTAAATGAAGGAAAGAACATTGACATTAGAATGTATGGATGTTTCTTCTTACATTCTTATTTTTTTAACAGGAGAGCATTGGGTGGAACTGTCCTAAGTTGAATGGGAAACACAGGAATAAACTCCATATTCAGGGATGACATTTATTATACTCAAAATAGTTCTTGTACTTTTACATCATATTTGCTATCCTAACAAATTTTTGTAGGTAATAATGGAGATGATACTCATTGGCATACCTTCTCTCATCAATATGACATGCTTTTGCTATCGTATTGTACCCTGGTCTTACCTAGGCTCGTTTGCCTTCATAAGTATACAGCGCCTTCAAAGTTTTCTCTAGAAATTCAAAATCTACATCCTAGATCGCTTTATTTTCTAAAATGACCAATTCCCTCTAGATAGTCAAAATTTCCATTATCTGAGTGTGACTTAGTAAAGGACATGGCTGTGTCCATGAAATGGCATGTACTAAGTATTCAGTATTTGACACTAAACGAAGGAAAGAACAAATACATTATGTCAAGGTACACATACGAGCAATTCAATGAATTGATTCAAGTTGCATTTGCATTTTTAACAGTATTTGTTAATCTAATTAAATTACTAATTTATGAAGTTTGTTGGGGCTTTCCTCTAATCCATCTCCCTTCATCCTTTGGAGATTTTGGAGTAAATATAATCACCTTTGTTATTAAACAGTATTCCCATTTCCATATCTTGCATTGCTTCTTTTTGTCTGTTTCTTTCAAACTTTTTCACATTTTCAAACAGATATAGCAGTAGTTCTCAACCATGTCTACATTTCAGAATTTGGGAGAGTTTTAATTGGTTTGAGGCTGGCTATTTATCTGAAATTTTTAAGCTCCCTAGGTGATTCTTTTATCCTAACAACTCTGTACTTTGGGAGGGATCAGATTGCTACAGCCCTGTAGAACAAAGGTGATATACTGTGTTTTCATGTAGTATCCCTTCTCATACTGACATTTTGTAAAATGGCATTTTGTACTAACTGTCATGTATTCACTCTCATCGTCTACAATAGTGATATTATAGTATCAGTACCAAGTCTAAACTTCTATAAAGTTTAATTTTATAATCTTTTACATTATAGTAATTTATGATATTTTATAGATTATATTTGCAATAACATAAGCTTCTGTGAAAAGAAAAATTTATTAGAATTTAGAATAGATTTTGCTTTTCCCTTAATTATCTCTTACAGGCTTTGAAGTATGTTTTATATACTTGCCTTTTTAGTTACAGATACTTTATATGCAGTATCCAAAAACCCCAGATTCTGTATTATGTAATTTGAAAATGAAGGGAAATAACTATACTTTTTGATGCATTTTAATGGATTTTAAAACTTTTTAAGGTAATAGGAGTTATTCTGAGATACAGTCTAAGGATTTAAAATAAAGATTGATACATTACATTAAGATAATTCTAATGTGATTATCCTGTAAAATCATTTTGTAAAATATTTTGTGGACTTAAAATTTCCTTTTATTTTAAAAGTTTCTTTCTGCTTGCTTATTACATAGTCAAATCACTTGCTATTTATTAAATATCTACTTCAGTATGTATACTGAAATCTCTTTTGGAAATTTTAATTTTGCGATAGATTTTATTTTTTCTGTCTTTGGGATATGTACCTGTCATGTGTTAAGTATTATGATAACTTGGTAACAGCTAATTGTTTATGTAATAACAAAATACGGATTTCAGTAGGTTTTTTCCTCGTAGGACTGTCATTATTATAGAAATGTGTTAAATATCCATTTGAAAGAACAATCCAGAGATAGAAAGGATTTATGTGTTTCATATACCTTTTTCATATACCTTTTTCAGAAAGTATTGCTCTTCCAGAATAAGGTCAAGATAGGTCTCTGATCCATATCAGAAGGAGGGGGGAATCTATTTTCAAACTTTTTTAGAATTCAATTGTTTTTGAGAGCACACTATCTGTGGAGTATCGATTGTTGGGGTTCCGTAGTTAGTCAAAGGCTATCTCCTTTGACTCACCCCTTCGTTTGGTGTCATCCTCCTTCATGTGATAGATTGTTACAATCTCAGGCAGTGTAATTACACACTAGCCAAGTGGGTCATTTATTTCTTTACCTTCACCATTTACCAAAAATCTCCTTTATCTTTGGGAGCCAGATCTTTCTTTTGCAGTAAAAGCAAAATAATGGCACATAAAACATTACATGTTAGAACTAAGCACCATAAAATTATTAAGAGAATAACTTTAAAAAAGCAAACTGTTACATTTTGTAGTATTAATTATGTGATAAGTGTATGTAAAGCACTTGGAATAGGGTTTGGCACATAGTAAACATACATTGTTAATTATTATTATGATCATTATTAATAAGTTAAAATCTAAATAGTTAGTATTTTTGGATAATAAAACATAGAAATACTTCATTTTACTCTGTTATTCCTAAAAAAAGCTTAAAATCATCCTTTAAAATATTAATTTTAGTGTTCTGAGAAAGTATACTATTAATGTATCTTTAAAAATTTTAAGCCATGTTCCTTGGGAACTTAATTATTTTTTCTATAATATGAGGTATTAATCTTCAGAATAAATATTCTTCTTTAACTTTACATATAAACACAATGTTAAATGCTTCTGTATATCAGAAACAAGTCATGTTAATAATAAAATTATAACCCATAGAGATTATTACTAGAAAAATACCTATGTGTGCTCATATGACCTTGTAGCATTTTAGCATAATTATTAAATATAAAGAAGAAATTATGTTTTCTTTTAAAGTACAGTTTAAACTTAAAATGTGATTTGTCTTTAAAAAAGGAGAACAAAACTCATCTCTTTCATAAGTGAAGTCTGTCTTCTCATGGATTGCTTCCCAGCCTTTCCTGATTTTGTGTATTTGCTCACATCATTCCATCTACCTGTACAGCTCTCCTCTGTACTTGTCTGAGTCCTACTTTTGCTTAAAAGCCAGGTGTGAGTGGATTCTTCCACTGGGTCATGGTATTTGAGTTCTATGAGCTGTTATAACATTGGTAGTCAGTACCATTCCTTTGGCTTATACGTTACACATTTGAGCTTTTATTATTTTTTAAATTGATTGATTGATAGCTGCTTTGGATCTTTGTTGCTGCGCATGGGCTTTCTCCAGTTGCGGAGAGCAGGGGTTACTCTTTATTGCAGTGCACAGGTTTCTCGTTGCGGTGGCTTTTCTTGTAGCACAGCACGGGCTCTAGACACACAGGCTTCAGTAGTTGTGGCGTGAGGGCTCAGTAGTTGTGTCGTGCGGGATCAGTAGTTGTGGCTCGTGGGCTCTAGAGCGCAGGCTCAGTAGTTGTGACGCACAGGCCTATTTGCTCCACGGCAAGTGAGATCGTCCCGGACCAGGGCTCAAACCCGTGTCCCCTGCATTGACAGGCGGATTCTTAACTACTGCGCCACCAGGGAAGTCCCTTGAGCTTTTAATATATATGTAACCTATCCCAACCAGATTAGCAGTTCTTAAGGGCAGAGACTGTTTCTGTTCATAATACTTTTATGGTACCATATATATAACATCATTTATTTATTTATTCATTCAATAAATATTTACAGTAATTGAGGGCTGCTTGTAATTAAAAGTCTAGACCTTTCACATGGGAAGGTGAGAAGCATGATAGAAGATAAAAGCAGCACCAAAAGTTAAAAACAAAAACCCACGAGTTGGAGGGGCACTGGATCTTAGCAGCAATGGCAGCTGCAATTAGGATTGGTGGTGTGGATTGCAAAAAAAATACCTTGTAGGCAGAGAAGTGAGAAATTTGACAAACATAAACAAAAAATGACAATCTTATCCTCACAACCCCCTCTCCCCATTATGAAAAGATCCTACAGGATAGTCTTAGTTTGGGATGAGAAGAGAATACATAAAAAGTTTGAGGAGTGACAGTTGGCATCACTCCCTGAACAACATTCCAGTATAGATCTTTCAGAGAATAGCTATTTGCAAACCCTTGAGGTTCCATGTCACCAAGATTTTTATTGAATAGAATTTGATAATTTGAAATCATGTGAAAATCTAATTATTAGACAAAAAAATGAATCCTGAAGGATAACTAATTTTTATTAACATTGCTGGCTATTTTTTACTGAGTGGAATAAATAGGTAAGTGTTGTTCTTGGCAGTGGTGTGAAAAATGGAAACAGTGTATTTACTATTTCTAGTATATTTGTGTATCTCGACAGCAAACTTTTAATTTGACATATGACAGTTTTTGTGGCAATGCTCATGGAGTGTTAAAAAGGCATACATTAGAAAATGCAAAATTATATAATTCCTATGGAGGGCAGTTTTGCAGTATCTACCAAATAATATATGCATTTATTCCCTGAATCCAATTTTAGTAATCTATCTTAAATAATCAATGACAAAAATAATTGAAAAGATGTTTGTACCAGGGCTAGTCATCACAGCACTATTTGTAATAGCAAAAGATAATAAATGGTCAAAATGCCCATTCATTATAGGAAACACTGAATAAACCATTGTGAATCTACACAATGAGGAACATCTCTATAAACTGCTTTAGAAATGGTCATTGGGATAAATGAAGAAAACAAGGTAGAGAAAAATATGTATAGTATGCTACCATCTATCTAAGGAAGTGGGCAGCAAATATATATATATATGAATATCTATACATATATATATTTGCTTATATTTTAAAAAATGGAAGGTTTAACAAAAAACTAATAAGACTTTAAAAGGGGATAGAGGAACAAAGAAGAAAAGCAGAAATTGAAAGTAGACTTCTGAATATACCTTGTATTATATATGGAAATTTTTATCCATAATTATAAAAAAGTAAAAAATCAATGGCTAATTTGAAAGCCAAATGAAATAAATCAATTGGATATTTTATACTACATATATAGAGAGATTATTTCAAGTGACTTTATAACATAGTAATTTGAAGATTTCTGCTGGGAACTTTTCCTTCTTCCTGTCTTTCTACCCACCTCACGCCCCACCAACATACATATGCTAAGGACAAAGAAAAAGCTATAAAGAAATCTTAAGCTGTTTTTGGTTATCTTATTGATAGTAGTATAATTGGAATTGTTATTCTGAACTTAATTCTTAATACTTTTCTCAAAAGTGGTAGACTTTTTATTAATTCATTCTCTTATTTAATTCTCAAATAGTTATTGAGTGACTTTCTAATATTTGCTGAAATATAATTATGACCACACAATTCAAAGCCAATAACTAATTATGTTAATGCCATTAGGAACTAAGATTTTTCCAAAGCAAGAAAAAACAGAAACATAAAAATTGAGGAAGTTAAGTAAAAATCCTGTTATCCTTAACTTGCAATATCTGTATGAATTCATATTTTCTTTATTAAAAAGTATCTTTTCCAATTCTGCCCACTGGAAAAGCCTAGAAGTAACAAACAATAAGATAACAGTAAGCACCCTTTAACCTAGATTGTGGTCTCTAAATACCATTTTCCAGTAAAAAGAATCAAGGCTCCTTGGAGAAATGCCTGATTCCAGGACTGGCAAGATCAGTCTGGAGGTTCCTGGTGTCAAGTAAAAAAGGTTTCAGGAGCTAAAGTGAAGAGACTTCCATTGGCCAAAGATGGGACTGTCTGAATATCTGAAAGAAAAATAACTATTAGATCGAAATGCAGCAAATTATGTTTAAATCCATGAGTTTATAATAATAGTCAAAAAAATCTTTATAGCTTACCTTCAGAGGATTCTAGGGAACCAGCCTATAATTCTCAAAACTGATTGTTATAGGGGAAAAAAATCACACATTCATCCCATTTTTAAATATAACTTGTGCCTCATGGTAACTACATTGTTGAGGGAAAGGTTTTTTTTACTTGAAGAATTGCACATAATAAATGCAGAAGGAATAATAGAGGAGCAAAACTGAGATCTGGGCATGATCATCAATGGCTACTAAAACCACTATGTAAAAAGTTATGTGGAATTTTTTAATGAATGAACATCAGAATTCACAGACCAATGTTGAATCATAAAAAAGAGACAATTAGATATTATATGACAAACCTCCATTTCGTTAAGTCTTGATATCTGTGCAGTGTAGTATGGCAGCCACTAATCACATGTGGCTTTTGAGAATTTGAAATGTGGTTAGTCTGAACTGACGTGTGCCAAGTGTAAAATACATACTGGATTTGGAATGAAATCCAAGTGAAAAAAGGGTGGAAATATGTAAAATATGTCATTTTTTAAAATACTGGTTACTTGTTGAAATGATAATATTTTGTATATACTGGGTTAAAAATACTTTCACCTGTTTCTTTCCCTTTTCTAATGTAGCTACTAGAAATTTTAAATTCCATGTGAGGCTTGCATTATATTCCTATGGGACATTGCTGCTGTAGATCTAAAATCCAGTTTATGAGAAACCAAGGGGAATGGGAACATGTTAAGTGATGATACACGACTACAATTAGGAAGATTGAGAATGTGGAAAAATCTGTAGTATAAACAACTCAGTTTCTTCAACAAAAAAATGACCAAAACAATACAAATAAAAAGAGAATTAAGAAATATCTCAACAGGCATAATAAATGGAGCTGATTTGGATCCTGATTTTTAAAAACCAACAGTAAATAAATAAAGATAATTAGGGAAGTTGAATATTAACTGGATATTTGATATCTGAAGAGATTTTCCTCTAACTTGCATGGATATGAAAATGATAATGGGGCACCGGGGAGTCCTCAGTTAAAAGAAAAGAGCCATCCATGGGAGCTACTTCATGACTTATATCATTTGTACATGTGGGCTTATTGTTGTTTAGACTGTAGTATTTTGCCTACTGAAAAATATGATGTCCCAGGAAATTTCAGTCTGTAGTAATATCCTTTTTGTTTATTATTCACTCACTTCCTCACTCCTTTCAGAAATATTTATTGACTTCCTTTTTAAAAAATTGAGGTATAATTGACATAACATTGTATTAGTTCCAGGTGTACAACATAATATTTAGATGTTTGTATATACTGCAAGATGACCACTTCAGTAAGTCCAGTTAATATTTGTCTCCATACATCGTTACATTTATTGACTTTTTGATATGTGCTGGGTACTATGATGCAGTTAGAAACGAGACAAACTTGGTTTAGGCTATCATGGAGATATTGTATATAAAATAAACAATTATATAAACAGTTTTAAAAATCTGTAATATAGGAAGTGCTATAAAAACCAATCAGTAAATGAACTGTGTGGTAACATTTGAAGATCCAGAACCAGAAAGTGAATAATATAAATAAATCACAAAAATATTTCCATTTCCTCCCACATAATTTCTTCAGTAAATACATAAGTACATACCTATGCCGAATACTGAGATGATGTTGGGGATTCGGGGTTCGCAGAATCGTCATGCTTCCATCCTTGTGGAACCTACAGTTAGTGGGATATTCTAGTACTGTAGCTCTGAATTTGCAGCAGGAGCCCATGCTGGCTTCACACCACATGATGTTTTTCGTTTAGTAAAATAATTAGTCACTGTATCACCTAGAATTTGATATTTTATTATTTATTGAACCCATAGTAAAGTACACACTAAACATGTGCTTTACAGTATAATAATTAGCATATAATTTTCACTGTTTCAATTAACTCTTGCCATAAAATTTAAGAGGATTTTAATTGCAAGTAATAAGGATTGCTTGTTAATAGGCTGTAGATAATTAGGGAGCTCTTTGCCTTCTCTCTCCACAAATTTTCTTAGTGTTCTGAGCTTCACTTAATTCATAACTTTATCTCATGAGGATTAATTAATCCCATTTAGTCACAGTAGTAATAGACATGATGTTTTCTCCTCTTCAGCTCTCTCCCAGAGTTCTAATGATTCTTTGGAAAGATATAGCATTGATTAGTTTTATTTATTGTAAGTAGAAGTAGAGTATTTTTCTCAGCCTTTTACTCTAATGAAGTAAAACATCATGGTAAGTAGCACAGATATTCACGGCAGTTAATTTTAGTTTTGCTAATGTAAATTTTACTTATGGCATTTTCGTATAAATTTCCTTTCAGATATTAACAGATTACTATTTGAACAGAAACCGTTACAGAAGAGTCCTAGCATGAGTGAATTTGTACAATTTATGCATTTTATTGTATCCTTTTGCTGTATTTTAAAATAAGATATTTACAATACTATTCAACTTCTAGTTTGAGATTCCTTACTGTATTTGGCATTTTGTTACTTAATATATAATTTTTTCAGTTTTTTTCTGGAAACAAATTTCACCTCAGATGACAACTTTTAGGGCCCCAACCCCCAAATCTGCTTGAGGATATTAGGAAAAGCAGAATATTTTCTTGGTTATTATATGGCATATTACATTTGTTAGACGTCCACTTACTTAATTTAAAAAAAAAAGGGAAATATAAGCCCAGATTTGTTTTTCTTTCAGGCTGAGGCTCCTTGGGCCTTCTCACTAACTACTATAATCTATAGTAGAGTAAAGTAGTAAACTACTATAGAGTAAAGGCTTTTAAGTCAGAAAGTTTGGATGTCTATGTATTTTGGCTTTGGAACTTTGGCCTTGTGACATAACCTCCCGAAGCCTTGGTCAGTGAAAACATCTATTCAGTGAAAGTATATATTCTAAAGGATTTGTTGTGAATGTAAATAACATGTGGAACGTGCTGTGCGCATTGCCTGGCAACTAGAAAAGTGCTCAGAGTAAATTGTAATGGTTAATATTATATTATATTTGAAACAACCTTTTACCTCTGCTGTGCTCTTTTCTTACATATTTTTGGAGCTCCTCCCTTGGTTCACTTAAAGTGAAACATATATATTTTTAAACGTTTAGATTGATACTTCATCTTGGAATAATCATTTATTAATTTAAAAATATTTATTGAGTATTTGCTAATCTATGTAGTTTTCTTAATTTTTAATCTAAGCTAAGCTTTTGAATGGCTGTGGAGCAGTAAGTATATTCAACTTGTATTTCTGACAGAAACACGGCACTAATGATGGTTGAGTCCATGAGAGTGAACAAGTTCACCATTGACACTCCTGGTTCCATAATTACATGATAGATTCAAATATTTTTTTGCAGAGTACCTGCTGATGAATAATAAAATGAGTAACCATAAGTTTAAAATACATTGCATTTTCACAAGCTTTGTAAATTTGCCTAACTTGGCCTTTCTCTGTTTGACACCTATTTTTACCACCATCAGTTGTAACACATCTTAGGAGATTCCACTTCAGCTTGTACTAAATTACTTTTTTCTCAACTTTGAAAACATTCCCCTATAGTTGTTCAGGCAGACTATTCATAGAGAACAATTCTTCAGTTACTTCAAAATCACCATTGACTCCTCAAATAAACAACAACGTAATAGTATAGGTAACATCCAGAGCCAAGGAAAACCACATGAAATCATTTGTTTTGTTTTTTAATTGCTCCCAATGTTTTTAACTCCTTGAGCAACTGTTCTCATTGAAAGGCTAATATTCTTAAACAAGTTTATTTTCTCTGGACATAATTCTTTGGCTGTCAAATCAAACTCCATTTAATGAACTCATCATGTATAAATGGCCTTCCTTGCTTGCTTAACAAACAGGCACTCAGAAACTTATTTTGGTTCCAGCCTTATTTTTATTTTTTATATGAAGAAATTCTTTTGTAATGAGATAATCTTTTAAATTTTCTTTTTTTTCTAACTGTTGCATGTCTGTGCTTTGACAATATTATATTCAATTCTTTATCTAGTAATGTTGATGTATGTTGTATTCTTTTATCATAGCTATACTATCATTACATAATAAACAAAATGCTTTGTCATTTAATTCTAAAACAAATAATCCACACTCCACTGAACTTTTAAAAGCATGGCATTCAAAGTCCACCTTCTTTTTTTTTTCTTGTTTTGATGTGATAGATACATATGGTAATAAAAAATAAAAGCTAGTATGGCAATATGCATGACACTCAAAATACTGTCAAGTTAAAACTGTTTCACTGTGACCTGTAGTGTGCTGAGCAGCAGTGTGAAATGATGAGGCCAGCACATACTCTGCTGTTGTAGTGCAAAAGCAGACTTAGCATATAAATGCATGTCTGTGTTCCAGTATAGCTTCATTTATGGAAACTTCGATTTGAATTTCATATAACTTTTACATGTCCTGAAATAGTCATCATCATTATCACCATCATCATCTTCTTCTTTTCAATTACTTAAAAAATTTAAAACCATTCTTATCTCAACAGGCTATACAAAAACAGTTTGCTGATCCCTGTCTTAGTCTCCTAACTAATCTCCCCAATGCTCCTTTTATCCCTTTGTCCCTGTTATATACCTGTAATATTACAGCTAAATGATCTTTTTTTTGAAATGGACAAAGGTCTGGATGGTCTGACCTCAGACTAATACTGGATCACTTTGCTCGGGCCACACCGCGCTGCTTGCTTTTACTTGAGTGTACTTACCATGCTCCAACCTTAGAGCTTTAGCACCTGCTCTTCATGCTGGAACATTCTTACCCATTAATATAGCTTACACTCTCTTCATTCGTGGTCTTAATCACATGTCATCTTTGCCCATCCTTCTTTGACCAGCCTTCTTAATCAGCCTTTTCTGCTCATCCCATGTACCTTCATCACTATCTCTTTACCTGCATCAATAGGGTAAAGTTATTTTCCTTCATCGTATCTTTTATGGCATTCTATTATAAATTAATTTTTTCTATGATTATTTGCCCCCCCTTCCATGAGAACAGAAACTTTGTTTTATTTACTTGTGTTTCCCCAGTGCTTGGCACATAGTAGGCACGCAGTACTTATTTGTGGAATGAATAAATGATCTCTAATGGTCTGTGCTTTCCTAAAATGCAGTAGGTATTTAGGGCAGGTTAATTTTTTTCTTCATGTAGGTTTCTCAGCCTAGAATGGATTAGTGGTGGATGGAGGTTGTTATTTGAAAACTTTATGTTCGATGAAAGGGATAATGGTTGGATTATATGACCTTCAAATTTCCCTTCAAGTGATTCATGGAAAAAATTATTCTGTGGGCCAAACAATGGGCGCAGTCTCTGCCAAATCACCAGTACATTAATTTGAAAAAATGCCATATTATGAATATCTTAGTTTCATTTTGATATAATTACAGATTTTTGTTCCATTGCTTCAGAATGTGAAAATCCTTTCTTTGTAGGCTACCTCTTCTACTACCCCTTTCTGTGTTATGATTTGTAATTTTAATACACAATTAACTTTTACTTTGTAAAACACCTTCAATCAGTGTAACTCTTCTTTTTTTCGATTTATTTTATTTTATTTTTTTTACGCGGGCCTCTCACTGTTGTGGCCTCTCCTGCTGTGGAGCACAGGCTCCTTATGCGCAGGCTCAGCGGCCATGGCTCACGGGCCCAGCCGCTCCACGGCATGTGGGATCCTCCCGGACCGGGGCACGAACCCACGTCCCCTGCATCAGCAGGCGGACTCCCAACCACTGCGCCACCAGGGAAGCCCCAGTGTAACGCTTATGTGAACATTTCTTTGAAGTGATTTGACCACAAAAGATTAATTTTGATGACACTTTGATATGTCGTATCATTGAATTCAACTGAAATACTGTTTCTTTTATGAAGGTTGTTATATATAGAGCAACATGAGGATATAACAGAGAATTGATCTTTGTTGTGATTTTGCCTTGTGTATACTTCCATGTTTCAAATAACCCTTCGTCTACTTACATTCTTTATTTTGGGATTTATTTTGAAACAGTAATATTAGTTTTACCATCAATATGTTTCTGTATACTCCCCAAGTTATTTTGTCTGTTTCATCAGTTTCACATGTTACTGTATAACTTAGAAAATGAAAATATATAAAACTTCAAATATGTTAATTTATGGAGAAGCAGTCTACTACTATCTTTTCTTTGGTAGGGGCAGAAAAAGTTTTCCTCCACCGTTTTAGGGTCCTGGCCTGGGTTTGAAATGTAAACTGCCAAAGACAGATTAACAGGAGAAAAGCATGCAAATTTATTTATTATAAGTATTATGTGACATGGGAGCCTTCGTAAAGAAATGAAGACCCAAAGAAACAGACTTGTACACTTTTATGTTAGGTTTGATGAAGAGTGAACAGTGGTGGAGGAATGTGATAGGTTAAGGAGTATGAGGTAATAGTAATAAACTGGGGGAAACTTAGCAAGGCCTGTTAGGATTCTTTTTGGCTTTCCTTTGTCTTCAGAGGTAAGGATGCTCCTTTCCTCAGGGTATAGGGAGGACATCTCTTGCTGGAAGGTTTTGTAGCCTTTTCCCAGGAAGAAGGGTGGGAGTGGGAGGGGGTGGCAGGGGAAGATCAGAGTGACCTTTCTGCTTCTTCTGTTCACTCAAACTCCTTCAGCTTAAAATAGTCAATATGCCAAGGTGCCATATTTTTGGAGTAATATGACCTGAACCCCGTCATGTTCATAAAAGAAAAACAACTACTTAAAAACTTACCTGTTTTTCTTCATTTGATGGTCTCATATTTTATACCTACCTCGCTTTCCCAAACCTTCCCCAATTCTCTAGCTTTTATCTGCAAGAGAAATACTATGCAGAAATAGCAAACAACAAAACCAACTAACAACAAACAACAAAATCAAACTTTAAAATGCGTGCAGAATTTACATATTAATGTATTCTTTGTGCTTTTGAATTGTTTGTTCCTGACTCTTGGTGCCAAAGTGAGGTTTTATTTCCACAGCATATTAATCAAAATGTCCTGGGCAATTTTAATTTTTTAAATAAAACTTAGAGTAATAAATGTTATTTGCATTAATATAATGTGCTGTGAATTAAATTTGATCCAATATGATTTAAAATATGATAGTGTCAGAAAATTTTTTTATGAATCAAGTTTATATAGCAAATACCACCTAATGTGTAAGTAGATAAACATTGATATTAACCTTTATTCATGAAAAGCAGTAATAGCCTAATGCCTCACTTAGTACTTTCAAAATCATTTGCTTGATATGATAAATTATGCAGTCTTGCATTTGACCTCATGACCCTTTAGAATTTACTTAAATTGACTCTGTATTCGCCATATTATAGCATAATGACTGTAACTAATTCCGGTACTCCTAAACTTGATTTTTTTTCCATTGTGCATATAAAAAAGAGCATATAAAGATATTTATTGATGTTTTGTGATGTTTAGATAGTTCCCATTGAATGTAAACAATCAAGGGCTAGATTTTTTTTTCTAAATCTTTTTGTTGCAAAGGAAAAAAATAGGCAAATGAAGGATTGCTTGTAAATTTATTTTCCTCTTTTAAGTGTATAAAAGGTGCTGAGATGTTATTTAAAAAGTAAATGACTGTCAAGTCTAGCTACATATTTCTGTCATAACATTTAGAAGAAGAAAGTAATAACTTCTGTGGAATAAATTTGAATTGTGTCATTATGAATATTTAGTTATTTGTGGCTTATGTCTAGAATTTCAGAAAAGATGGAATTTGAGAAGAATGGAAAATTAGTTAAATATTCATTAAATCAGCAAATCTTGATTATGGACCATTGATAACAATTATTTATTTTGGAACATAGAGACATATTATTGGGTTTGAAAATATTGTGGTTTAATGATAAAGTCATACATATAATTAATTACATTACAATGGAATATGTATGGCAAAAGATCTGAAGGTTTGCTTTCAGACTTCTGTGAAGCACGATGTGGATTTGGGGAGGGACAGGATTGTTAGGATTTCACACAATATGTGAAGTCCAGAGAGACAAAAGATGGGGTGGGAGTGATGATGAGAAGTCATGTCAGAATAGGGAAGAGGTTATGCAAGGAGCTGCCATGAAACATGTTGAAATTTTGAGTAAGTCCAGAGAGAAAACATGATTTTGAACTCAGGATATGTGGTAGGGAGTGGTTGTAGATAAATCTAAACCAATGAAAGCAGATCATAAAGAGGTCCTAAATTCTATGGTGGAGAATTTGGACTTTTTCTGAAGGAGATAGGAATCCAGAAAAATATTTTGATACTATGCGCATATTGGATAGTAGTGTCTTTAAAGGAAAAGCAGTAACATTTTTGGCAATTTGAAAATTGCCAGGGAATTGGAGGGAAGGTTCAAGTGATGGAGACTAGGTAGGAGGCTGTCAAAAGAAATTAGAGGACCAGAGACAGTAGGAGTATTAACTGTGGCAACTGTGGCAGTGCCAGTGGGTATGGTGAGAAAGGGACAGATTTAGGAAGTAGTTGCCATTCTTAAATTTAACACTTTATTTATCAAATATTTTGTAATTTTCCGTTATTTATGAATTTTAGTTTAAAATAGTAAATAGACCTTTCCTAGATAAATATTAAGCAAATCAACAGAATGCCCAAAACTCCAATTAAACAGAAATAAAGTGAAAATAATTTAAAATAAGTCATATTTCAATATTCAATAAGTACTCTAGCATGATGATTGCTAAAAGGCATAATGAAGTACTTGGATGCTTGCATTCATACACAGATTTACTGTAACTGTGACAGCTACAAATCAGACTGATGGAGGTAGGGCGTATAGTCAGTCTATCGTGATACCATGAGCATATGACTGGCTATGATGTGACTTTCTTAAATGGTGAAAAACTGTTGGTATAGTACTGGACAAGACAAAGTTCAATTTTTACCTTAACTTACACAGCAATTACTTGAAAAAAAAGAAGCAAAAATATTTGGGGCACAGGTTCAGATAATCATCTAGTTATCTACTTTCATGTCTACTGATATCCAGTAGAATGTTCTAAAGTCATACAGGATCTAAGACCATTATTAATATAATACTGTTCTACTTCTTGTAGGATCTTTTCCTGACCATTCTTCTGCCCAATAAATCATAGTCACATCCTTCGTCATTGTGACAATCAAAACTTTCCTAACAAATTTTCATAATTCTCTCTAGGGAACAGTACTGCGCTTATTGAGAACCAGTGGTGTGGTGCAAACAGCACTATTTTTAGTTTCAGAGATACCTGAGTTCAGATTTCATTCTTCCCATTTTTTGCTTATGTGACCTTAAGTAACGTAGTATGTGGACCTCAGTTTTATCATCTTAAAATTAAATTTTATTGTTAAAAGTAAATGAGGTCCCTCATAAGCATAGATGCAAATATTTCTAATAAAATATTAGAAAAAATTGAATAACTTACAAAAGTGATAGTATACTGTTACCAAGTAGAGTTTACCTGAGGAGTGCAAGGTTAGTTTGCCATTCAAAATCAGGTAATATACCATATTAATCAAAGAATGGACAAAACTTTATGATCACTTCAACAGATACAAAAAAAGGATTTGTTAAAACCTATTCATAATAAAGAAAAACTATCCAGGAATTAGGAACAGAAGGAACCTTCCTCAAACTGATAAATGACACCTTTAAAAAACTTACAGCTGACAGCATTCTGGTGAAACTGAATGCTTTCCCCCTAAAACTGGGAAAAGGGCAAGGGTATCCTGTCTCATCACTTTTACTCAACATTGTTTTGAAGGTTCTATGCCTTGCAGAAAAACAAGACAAAGAAATAAAATGCATAGGGATTAGAAAGGAAGGAAAGAAATGTCCTTGTTTGCAGACAATATGATATTGCATGTAGAAAATCCAAGGATTCTACAAAAATATTACTAGAACTAAAAAGCAAATTTAACAAGGTGTGGGAATGCAAGATCGATATACAGAAGTCAGTTGTATTTTTATATACTAGCAATGAGCAATCCAAAATGAAATTATGAATACAATTTCATTCGCTGTAGCAACAAAAAGAATAAAATATTTTGGAATAAAACACTGGGAGGTATAATGACTATACATTGAAAACTGTAAAACATTAGTGAGAGAAACTGATAGCAATTGAAGAATTTCTAAATAAATGGAAGATTATTATTGAATATAGTGTTAGTATACTAATACTCCCCAAAATGATCTATAGATTGAATGTAATCCCATCAAAAGTCTGACAATTTTTTATAAAAATTGATAAGCTAATCTTAAAAGATACATGGAAATACAAAAGGCCTAGAATATTTGTTTTTATGTATCTATTGCTGAGAAGCAAATTATCCCAAAGTTTAAAACAACACACATTTATTATTTCATAGTTCAGTGTATCAAGAATCTAGGCACTGTTTAGCTGGGTCCTCTGGTTCACCATCTCTTATGAAACCATAGTAAACTTGTCACGAAATGGGGATCTCATTTGAAGGCTCAATGTATTATTGGTCCACTTCCAAGCTTACTTAATGAAGTTATCAGAATTCAGTCCTTTAAGGCTGAACTGAAGGCCTCAGTTCTTTGAGGTGGGACCTCTCCAACATGGCAGCTTACTAGCTTCATCAAAGGCAGCAAGAGAGTTACCTAGCAAGGTGGAAGTCACAGTCTTTTGTATCATCATGAAAGTGGCATCCCCTCAATGTTGCCATATTCCATTTGTTAGAACAAGTTACTCAAGGGGGATTATACAAGGCCATAGATATGTGGAGGTGGGGATCATAGGGGACCATCTTAGAGGGTCTGCCTCAATAACTAATACAATTTTGAAAAAGAACAACAAAATTGGAGGACTTCCAGTACCTAATTTCAAAACTTAATATAAAGATACAGTAATTAAGACAGCATGGTATTGGCATAGGATAGATATATAGACCAGTGGAAAAGAATAGAGAGTAAACCTTCATTTTATGGTGAACTGATTTTCAATAAAGGTGCCAGTTTGGTACAGTGTGGGAAGAATTTAACTTTATTTCTAATGTCAGAGATCCATATGTTACCTAATACGTTTATTAAATATATAAATTATAAAAGTAATACATTTTTACTAAAGAAAATATAAATATGTTTAAGATAGACCAACAAAAAATTACCTCTAATTAAGCCATTCTCTCTGAGCCACCATTGATATTTTAGTCTAGTTGGTTCCAGACTCATACTGGGCTTTTTTTTTTTTCTGGCTGCGCTGTGAGGCATGCTGGATTTTAGCTCCCCAACCAGGGATCTAACCCGTGCCCCCTGCAGTGGAAGCGCAGAGCCCTAACCACTGGATTGCCACGGAATTCCCTGAGCTTCTTTTTTTTTTTTTTATTGTAGTAAAGTAACAAAATTTATCATCTTAATCATTTTTAAATACACAATTCAGTAGTGTTATGAAAGCTTAGACTTAATAAGGGGTGCTGCAAAAATTATATATTCATATAAAAAAAGATTTTAAACATTACCACATATTATATGAAAAAATTAATTCAAAATTGGTCATAAGCCTAAATGTAAATGCTAAAGTTCTAATACTTCTCAAAGAAAAAAAGACAGGAAAAATATTTGTGGCCTTCTATTAAGTTACACACAGAAGAAACAGCCACAAATATAGAAGAAAAAAGATAGATTGGATGTCAGTAAAATGAAAAATGTTTACTCTCCATAGAACATCATTAAGAAAAAGAAAAATAAAAGGCCAGCCACAGACTGGGAAAAAACATTTGCAAATTATATATCTAATAAAGGACCTATTTCTAGACTGTATAAAAACTCTCAAAATTCAGCAATAAGACAGCACAATAAAAATGGTAAAAGATATGAAGAAAAAGTTTTTACCAAATATGTATATATATATGGCTAATAAGCTCATGAGAAAATGCTCAACATCATTAGTGGTCAGGGAAATGCAAGTTAATACCAAGTGAGAATCACTACACACTGAGTAGAATGGGTACAAACCAAAGGTCTGACGTTATCATGTGCCAGCAAGGATGTAGAGAAGCTAGAAACACACATTGCTGGTATGAAAATGAATTGGTAATCCACTTTTGGAAATATTTTGGCAATTTCTTAAAAAGTTAAACCTGCATGTACCAGCAATTCACTGCTAGGTATCTACCCAAGAGAAATGAAAATATATGTCCACATAAAGTCTCATGTGCATGTATTCATAGCAACATTGTTCATAATCGACACAAACTGGAAACAATTCAAATGTTTAGCAATTAGTGAATGGATAAATAAAGTGTGATATAACTATTAAATGGAATATTACCTAACAATACAAAGGAAAAATGACTGATAGATATCACAACATGGATAAGCCTTAAAAACATGCTGAGTGAAAGAAGCCAGACATAAAAAAACTATATATTGTGTGATTCACTTTTTATGAAATTTCTAGGAAATTAAATAAAGATAAAAAGCAGATCATTATTTACCTGAGTTGGTGGTGGGTAGCAGCAGAGATGATCTCACATGGGCACAAGGGATCTTTTTGGGGGTGGAAGCATTCCAGAAATGGATGATGGTGATGATTGCACAAGTGTATAAATTTACCTAAAATCATCAAACCATAAGTTTAAAATAAGTTAAACAAACAAAATGTATAATATCCTCTTCCTCTTTTTTTTCCATTTCATTTCTTAGCAGTTCAGTCCAGAAAACACTGGGTGGGCTGAAAAACGTAGGTGTCTACAACAGAAGGTAAGGCCAGCAGGGTGGCAGTACCTAGGCAGGATGAGGAGGCTGTCTCTGCAGAGCAGTACTGCAATGTAGAGTGTTGGAGCCCAAGTGGGTTAAGGAGGCTGTCCACAGTGGGGGATGGTAAGGAAGATGAAGGATATCAAAGTCCGAGTAGAATGAGGAGGACGTCTGTGTCTGAGTGATCCAACACAGGATGTTGGAGCGAGGTGGGGTGAGGAGATGTCCACGTAGTGAGGAAGCCAATGTGTGATGTTGGGGCCTGAGAAATGTGTGGAGAGCATCTATGCAGAGTGCCATGCACTTGCCCTGCACAGGACGATGAGCCCAGGTGAGCTGAGTAGATCATCTTTGTGTGCGAGGAGGCTGCTGTGGTGGTGAGAGGAGTTTGGTCACTTTCACAGGAATTGATCAAATAATATGTTAAGAAAAATAGTAGCCAAGTATCTCTCTGTTAAATAAGGGAATTGCAAATAAGGAAAGGGGGAAAACTGGAATGAACCCTGTGGTTCATTCTTGGTTTGGTTTTTCATTATCTATCTGTGCATCTATCTATCATCTATCTCGAATGATAGGTAGATAGGTATATGGATATAGTTATACAGATACTGAAATAAATGCAGATAGATAGGCGTAGAAATAAATATAGAAGTGTATGTGTGTATAAACTTAGCTATATTCCCTAACTCCATTGAGAGGGCCTGGGAGCAGTGACATCCGAATAGCAGTGAATATACCTTGAACCCTGATCTTGATTTTGAAATAAGATTCCACATTGAAACCAGGGCTCTGTGGATTAATGGGAACTTTTAGAGCCTTGGCAAGGGAAACTCTGAAGATGAGCCTGAAATACCTTGTGGTAGAAAGTAAAGAAGTGCTGAAAGAATGTCGGGACATGTTAGAAGGAAAAAGACTTAGCTTGAAAGACTCTCACTGGCTAAATCGTGAAATTTAAACATCAGAATAAATAATGATAGAAACAGATTATAACCCACTGAATAAACTAGGAGGCCAAAAATTCATACTAGGTGAAACTACAACACAGAGCTTGTAGTTTCAGAAAGGGTAAAACCATATATATAAATTATAAAATAGTTGTATAACTGCTATGACACAGGAAGTACAGGTTGCTGAGATCAGAATTACCTATAGGAGCTGACGTCTAAGCTGAGAGTTAGTTGATGGATGACACTTGTTAGCAGGTAGATAGGGAGCTCCTGAAGAATAGGAGACAGAGAGCATGGAACAGAAAGTACTTCACTGTGGCCGAAGAATGCTGCAGGGAGGTCCCAGGACTGATTGACAGTTCTCCTTCTTTATCTTACTTGGCTCAACTTCTCTGCTTCTGGTGCTCTTCCATTTTGATGGCTCTGTCTCATTCTCATACTAATTAGTCATTCAAGAAAATTTTTTTGAAAACCTGCTCTGAGCAAGGCTTTTTGCAAGACCACTTTCTTGCCCCTGAATCTTACCTTTTCCTAATTCCACTTCTTAGAGTCATCCCTGGAAAGTTCTGTTGCTGATATATATATATTTTAATTAGTTCTTCTGTGATCTTCATCTCTTCCAGCACTTCAGGTATCGCTTCTATGCAGATGTCTTACATCACTGTCTGTGGTTCTTACCTCTCTTGTAAGCCCCACATTTCTATTTTCAAGGACCTTCTAAATGTTTCCATGTGGGTATACTTCTGGCCCCTCAAACTCAACACCCAAAACTAAATTCATCTTCTCTTGTAAGCTTTCCTGTATTTCACGTTTTTGTTAGTGGAATCATTTTTGAAATCTAAGCTTAAAGCTTTGGATTCATATTCAGCATGTCCTCTCTGTCATATCCCTCACCTGTAAGTTTGGCAAAAATTAATAAGGCCGTTATTGCTCAGTGCTGATTACTGTCAGGAAACAGACACTCTTATACAATTTTGGTAGAAGAGTAAATTGGTAGTATCTTTTTGGAGGGTGATTAAATAATATCTGTGGAAATTAAAAACAATTTTTTCTCATCTTAAAACCTCTGCATATATGCTACTCACCCAGAGGGTCCTGTTGCTTTGCTGCAAAATGAGAAATCCATTTTTTCTTTAAAGCCCACCTTGTTCTCAGATTGGACACTTTCAACCTCAGTTTTCTTAGAAGTTACACCAAAGATTGTACCCTCTCTTCCAAGAAACAAGTCCATTTTTGTCTACTACTGCTAACAATGTTATGGGTGGTAGTAGTAGCAGCAGCAACTTCTCTTACTAGTTAGAGTTTCCTTTACTTAATTCATAAGCCTTATTAGTTATTTTGTGAGGTAAATAGTATTAGCCCCCACATTTACTAGTTTAAAAGAAAAACCCGAAACACAGAGCAGGAATAGTCTAAACATTGTGAATTCTCTAATACTGAAAGATTGTCAGTCTGAGAAATTAAAAGATGAACTAAAGCTGAAGAGAATATTTTAAAGGCAATTTTATTATTTAATTGTACAAAAACTTTTGGTTGTTTTCAAAGATGGATATTACTATTTTAATATTTTTATCAGATGTGTACAAAACTCATTGAAACCCTAGGTTAGGAAGCTCTGCTGGTTATAGGTTGTTTAAATTAAGGGTAGAAATTTGTGAGTTTTCATAGGTGATACAAATAGTTTTTAGCAACAAAAATCACATAATGATGGGAATATTTCTAAATCTGTTTCTGTAGTATGTGTTTTTCAAAAGTACTCTTTTCAGTTAAAATATCACCTTTATGTCAAAGGGATATGTTAGATGTGTTTATTTTTAAATAGCTGCTATGTAGCATATTATTGCCACAGAAAAGTTCAGTAGCTTTGCAATGATTGTCTTTTTTCAACAAAAATGAGCGCCATCATCCCATTCAACCATTATCAGTTATATTTTAGTCCTTTTCATTTTATTACAAAGTATTTAAAATATTCTACTATTTAAGATAGTGAAATCTGTAAATGTGTTCAGCTAAGCAGAAATAAACTACAGTATGTCTCAATATGGTAAGATTGCATACCACATAAGACATGATTCCTGGTACTCAGATTGAGTAAAAATGGTAGAATTAAACTGTATATATTAAACCTTAGTAAAGCTTAATTTCTTGCTTCTTTTTCCCTGCAAGTAAATACAAACAGAGGTTGTACCTTTATCTTTCAGCATACAAATGAATTATGTATCTCGTGGGTACACATAACCTACTTTGGAGATCACTGTTCTAAGGGATGGGGTGCTATTGAAGTGTTCAGAAAAAGCTGTTGAGGTCAACAGATTTTCTTTTTAATAAATCATTCTGGCGGCTCTTTTTGGTTATGGATTTGAAGAAGAAAAATATTGCCAGTAATGAAACAATAGAAAAGTATCACAGTAGCAGTAGCCTAGGCAAGAGAGATGTTTTTTCTGTAGTAGTGGGCGTGGATTTGAGATTTTTTAGGAGGAAAAATGTTTGAGGTTTGATTTGTGTGAAGGTTAAGGAGACGGAGGGATCAAGGTTGATAGCCAGGCTCCTTGCCTGGGTAACTGCATGGATGATGCTCAACATTAGAGTTAGGAAACAGCTGATTTTGCAGTTTGTATTTCTTTATATACCTTTTTTAAAAAGACCTATTTTATAATTGGTCAACCATTTTCATTTATGTTCGCACTCTGTGTTTTAAAATTGACAGAATACAGTTATAAAGAAACAGTATTGGAATGTTTTCCTTCATTTCCTTCCCCATGACACTGACATTTTCTTGAAGATTTGGAATGCAGTGACTTATATACATGTATTAATACTTGTTATCCATTAAAAATTTAGTGTTAATTATCCAACATGACTTGAGTTTAAAAAATGACATTGATAGTAGCTTACAAAAGGAACAGAGAAACCAAGTACATACTTTTGAAAGAGGTTTTATTACCCTATGATATACCCAACAGAAGTTAACAGGTTAAAGAAGGAAGGACGCAAAATGATCACAAGTACTTAATGTCTTTCTTTCAAAACTTTAACACTTTACCACGAACGTTATAAATGGTTTTTCCTTTAGAAACTGACTTGCTTTAAAATGATGTATGAAATAATATGTGTTTTGCATGTCCTGTTGTAATGATAAAGGTCATATAGTATCATTTACATAATCTCTAGCCAGAAATGAACTCAGTAATATCCTTGGTATAACATATACATTATCTGAGGTTTAAAACTCTCATTATTCATGAAAGTTAATTTTACAGTGGGTGTGAATGATCTATCTTATGGCTGGTTTTTTGATCATTCTATAAAATAATATGGAGCAAAGCCTGCTCAAA
This sequence comes from Delphinus delphis, assembly GCF_949987515.2. Classification (NCBI taxonomy): domain Eukaryota; kingdom Metazoa; phylum Chordata; class Mammalia; order Artiodactyla; family Delphinidae; genus Delphinus; species Delphinus delphis. The sequence continues at coordinate 29,821,168 of NC_082687.1, read as the reverse complement.
TAACAGGAAAACCAGTAAAGAATGATGCATTTGCCTGACTCTCTGTATACCCGATTGGATCTTGATTGATGGCAATCATTTGTCTTTGTCAAAAAAAGGAGAAAAATTCAGACATTGAAATAGGAGTGCTATCAAACTTTCTACAGTGGCAGAAAGATTCTATTAATGTGGCCTTAGAGTATTAACTGTCTCTGTTGGGTAGTGATAAAGAATGTTAATTTTTTTCCTTGAGCATATTTAAGTATAAAATACATTGTTTTGTCTACTGTTGGGATTAAAAGAATACTTTTGATTTATGGCAGACTAGAATTGATGAAAGCAAAAAAAAGCTTAAAACGAAAAAGGAAATAGATCTTAATCCTTTTTATTATTATTATTATTTTTCTCAATGAAATAATAAAAACTTAGCATAGTATCATAAGATCCTTACTGCTGCATTCCAGTTGGTAGTGGACCTTTGAAAGGTTGATTTCAAAGATGGTTAAGAGTAGAATAGAAAACATATTTTTGACTGACTGCCTTTTCTTTGGAATTCTTCTTTCTTCCCAAATATTAGAGCAAGAAGATATTCCAGATAAAATTATTTATTATTTTTAAATCTAAAAAATGATCTTGTTATGATCTAGAAATGGAAAGAGAATGTTAGAGCTGTAATATAATAAAAGACACAATTAGGTAAATAGCATTTTGCATCAAGACCAATTCTGACTTTTCATAATTTCTTACAGTGATAAATATATCTTATATATTATTACATAAATACTTTATGTTATGAGGGCTGAATATACTTTGTGTTTAATTTTGAATATTTGCTTTCTTTTAACTACAGTATTTTAGATTGTTAATTTGGCCTTAATTTTAAACTTACGTTGAAAATAATTAAAAATGCAAATTATATTCTGAAGAAAATATTTTTAAAATAGCTTTGTGTTTATATTCATAATAATTTGAAATTTATATAAAATGAAATAAGGCTTGTTATATGTTATTTATTAGAGAATTTTCTTTGTCAAAGTACTTTGGAATATTGCACTGTTATATTATTGGTATATCTATTGATTAATTTTCGGTGTACAGTCAGGCTCTCATTTTCTGTGGTTCCGTATTGGAACCGGTAATGCTGAACAGCCCCAAATTATTTATATCTAGCTTTAAAATGTGCTTTAATTTTTTTTTTGAGAAAGATTTTTTTAAAAATCTAATGGGAGATGAACATAAGTTTATGTTTTCACAAAGCTGTGTGGTTGAAACATTTGAAGTTGATAATTTTGTTCTAATAAATGAAAGGTGATTTTATATTTTAAATTAACAATATAAATTTTGCTATCTTTAAAATTAGAAAAATTATTATGGCTATAACATTTTAAAATAGTACTTTCTTTTATTGTCTTTCTATTCAAATTAAATTTGAGTATGTAAATCTCAAATTATATGCACTTCAATTAAATTTTTTGAAACTCTTCATTTGGGTTTTCATGCCTTTCTAATGTTAATCCCATTCTAAATGTTCAAGTGAAAACAATTTAGTGCTTGTGTAATATGGGGCAATGAAATGTTGATTTGTTAAAAATGGCCTTGTTGGTTGTTTCTTGTGAATAGTTTTTGACATGTGCATTTAATTGCTTAAGTCTAATGCTGTTATTATCTGTAAATTAGTTGTTGATTTAGATGAAAACAATTCACGTGAAAACTATAGTCTCTTATTTATGATTTTTGGTGTCTTTTGCAACAAAGAATAAATGTTAATGATGTGTGATACTGAAAGTGTGCTCCCAGAGTGTAACAATGATTTCAGAATTTTTAGTGAATGATAGGATTTCATAGTAATTTACTTTTTTCTTTTTGTTTCTGTTATTTTTTCCACTTTTATTGAGAAATAATTGACATACATCACTGTATAGGTTTAAAGTGTACGGCATGATGGTTTGATTTACACCATTGTGAAATGATTCCAATAGGTTCAGCTTCTCATGTAGATACAATAAAAAGAAAGAAAAGAAAAAACAATTTTTCTTGTGTTGAGAACTCTTAGGATTTACTGTCTCAACAACTTTCCTATACATCATACAGCAGTGTTAATTATAGTCATCCTGTTGTACATTATGTCCCTAGTACTTATTTATCTTATAACTGAATACTTGTAACTTTTGACCACCTTCCTCCAGTTCCTCTTTCCCCCACGCTCCTCTTCTGGTAACCACAAGTCTGATTGATCTCTTTTTCAATGAATTTGGATTTTTTTTTTTTGATTCCGCATATAGTGAGATCGTACAGTATTTGTTTTTTTCTGACAGACTTATTTCACTTAGCACAGTGCCTTCAGGGTTCAACCATGTTGTTGCAAATGGTAGAATTTCCTCATTTTTTTAATGGCTGAATAAAATTTCATTGTGTATATATATATATACGTGTATATATACATATATATATATATATATATACACGTATATATATATACACACACATATACACCACAGCTTCTTTATTCATTCATCCATTGATGAACACCTGGGTTGTTTCCATTCTTGGCTATTGTAAATAATGCTGCTATGAACATGGAGGTGCAGATATCTTTTTGAGTTAGTGTTTTTGTTTCCTTTGGATATACTCCCAGAAGTGGAATTCCTGGATCATAGGGTAGTTCTATTTTTAATTTTTTGAGGATCCTCCATACTGTTTTCCATAGTGGCTGTATCAGTTTATAATCCCACCGACAGTGCACAAGGGTTCCATTTTTTCCACATCCACAGTAATCATTTCTTCTCTCTTTTTGATGATGGCCATTCTAACAGGTGTGAGGTGATATCTCATTGTTTTAATTTATATTTCACTAATGAATAATGATTTTTTTTGAGCATACTTCCATGTACGTTAGCCTTTTGTATATCTTCTTTGGAGAAATGACTGTTCAGGTCATTTGCCCATATTTTAATTGCCTTATTTGTTTTTTTTGCTATTGAGTTGTATGAGATCTTTATACATTTTGGATATTAACCCTTTATCAGGTATATGGTGTGCAAGTATTTTTACCCACTCTGTAAGTTGTCTTTTCACTTTGTCGATGGTTTCTTTTGCTGTGCAGAAGCTTTTAGGTCAGATGTAGTTTTATTTGTTTATTTTGTTACTTGTGCTTTAGGTGTCAATATCCAAAAAATTATTACCAAAATCCATGTCAAGGAGTTTTCTTCTTATGTTTTCTTCTAGGAGTTTCATGCTTTCAGGTCTTGCATTTAAGTCATTAACCTATATTGAGGTAATTTTTGTGAGTGAGGTGAGGTACAGGTTAGTTTCATTCTTTTACATATGAATATGCAATTATCCCAGCACCATTTGTTGAAAAGACTGTCTTTTTTTAATTGAGTATTCTTGACTCCCTTATCAAATATTATTTGTCCATATATGCTTGGATTTATTTCTGGGTTTTAAATTCTGTTCTATTGGTCTATTTGTTTTTATGCAAGTACCATACTATTTTGATGACTGTAGCTTGAAATCAGGAAGTGTCATGCTTCCTGCTTTATTCTTCTTTCCCAAGATTTTCAGCTGTTCAGGGTCTTTGGAGGTTCCATATAAATTTTAGGAGTGATTGTACTTTTGTAAAAAAAATGCCACTGGAATCTTGATAGGGATTGCATTGAATCTATAGATGGCTTTTGGGTAGTATTTACTTTTTTAAAAAAACTTTAAAACATTTATTTATTATTATTATTGTTGCTGTTATTATTATTTTGGCTGTATTGGGTATTTATTGCTGCAAGCGGGCTTTTCTCTAGTTGCAGCAAGTGGGGGCTACTCTTTGTTGCATTGCACGGGCTTCTCATTGCAGTGGTTCTCTTGTTGTGGAGCACAGGCTCTAGGTGCGTGGGCTTCAGTAGTTGTGGCACGCAGGCTCAGTAGTTGTGGTGCACAGGCTTAGTTGCTCCGTGGCATGTGAGATCTTCCCGGACCCGGGATCGAGCCTGTGTCCCCCACACTGGCAGGTGGATTCTTAACTACTGTGCCACCAGGGAAGTCCCGGTATTGATATTTCAACATTATTAATTCTTCCAAACCATGAACACGGGATACCTTTCCATTTATTTGTCTCTTCTTCAATTTCTTTCATCAGTGTCTTGTAGTTTTCAGAGTAGAGGTCTTTCACCTCCTTAGTTGAAATATGTTTTAAATATTTTATTATTTTTGATGCTATTGTAAATGGAATCGATTTATTTATTTTTTAGAAAATTATTTGTGTATAGAAATGCTACTGACAACTTTACTGAATTTATTGATGAGATCTAATCGTTTTTTGGTTAAGTCTTTAGGGTTTTCTATATATTATATTGTGTCATACATAAATGGAGACAGATGTACTTCTTCCTTTCAATTCTGATACCTTTTACTTTTTGTTCTTGTCTGATTGTTCTAGCTAAGACTTCTAGTACTGTGTTGAATAGCAGTACTAGAGTGGGCATCCCTGTCTTCTTCCTGATCTTAGAGGAAAAGCTTTCAATGTTTGACCACTGACTGTGATGTTAGCTGTGGGCTTGTTATATATGGCTTGCTTATTCTGTTGAGATCTGTTCCTTCTGTACTTAAATTTTTAAGAATTTTTATCATAAATGGATTTTCAGTTCTGTCAAATGCTTTTTTTTCCCTCTGTTGAGATGATAGTTTTTTTCTTTACTTTCGGTCTATTAATATAATGTATCAGATGGATTGATTTGCATATATTGCTACCATCCTTGCATCCCAGGGATAAGTCCCACTTGATTATTATAATGAATGGTCATTTTAATGTGCTGCTGGATTTGGTTTGCTGGTATTTTATTTGGAATTTTTGCATCTATATTCATCAAGGATATTGGCCTGTAGCTTTCTTTTCTACCAGCATCCTTTTTTGGTATTGGTATCAGGATACTAATGCTGGCCTCATAATGAGTTTACAAGTGTTCCTTCCTCTTTCATTTTTTTGGAAGAGTTTAAGGATTGGTGTTAATTCTTCTTTAAATGTTTTTTAAAATTCACCAGTGAAGCTATCTGGTCCTGGGCTTTTCACAGTTGAGAGATTTTTTACTACTGATCCAGTTATCTAACTAGTAATTGGTCTATTCATGTTTTCTATTTCTTCCTGATTCAGTCTTGGTAAGTTGTATGTTGCTAAGAATATTTCTTCTAGGTTGTCCATTTTGTTGTTGTATAGTTGTTTATAGTAGCCTCTTACGATTCTTTGAATTTCTATGGTGTCTGTTATAATGTCTCCTTTTTCCTTTATAATTTTGTTGATTTTATTTTTTGTTTTTCCCTTTGTTTGTATTGGTAAAGTTTTGTCAATTTCATTTATCTTCTCAAAAAACTACCTCTTAGTTTGGTTATTCTTGTCTGTTGTTCTTCTGTTCTCCATTTCATTTATTTTGCTCTAATATATATTATTTCCATTCTTCTAATAACTGTGGGCTCTGTTCTTTTTCTAGTTCCTTAAGGTGTAGAAGTTAGGTTGTTTATTTGGGTTCTTTCTTGCTTCTCAACTTAGGTATTTACTGCTATGAACTTCCCTCTTATTAATAGATACGCTTTTGCTGCATTCTGCAAGTTCCTGGTATGTGGTTTCCATTGTCATTTGTCTCAAGAAACTTTATTTCCCCTTTAATTTCTTCTTTGTTTTTTGGGTTGTTCAGGAGGGTGTGGTTTAATTTCCACGTGTTTGTGAATTTTTCAGTTTTCCTGTTGTTACTGATTTCTAGTTTCATGCCATTTGGTGAAAGAAGATATGTAGTATGATTTCAGTCTTCTTGAATTTGTTATGACTTGTTTTTTGACATAACATATGGTCTATCCTAGAAAATGTCCCATATATTCTTGAGAACTTGTATTCTGCTGTTTTCAGGTAGAATATTCTAAATATATCTGTTAAGTCCATTTGGTCTTTTCAAATCCACTCTTCTTTTTTATTTATTTTATTTTTATTTTTTGCTGTACGCGGGCGTCTCACTGTTGTGGCCTCTCCCATTGCGGAGCACAGGCTCTGGATGCACAGGCTCAGTGGCCATGGCTCACGGGCCCAGCTGCTCCGCGGCATGTGGGATCTTCCTGGACCAGGGCACAAACCCGTGTCCCCCTGCATCAGCAGGCGGACTCTCAACCACTGCGCCACCAGGGAAGCCCTCCACTCTTTTCTTATTGATTATTTTCCTGAATGATCTACCCATTGTTCAGTGGGGTATTAAAGTCCCCAACTATTGTATTACTGTTTGTCAGTTTTTGTTTTATATGTTTAGGTGCTACAGTGTTGGGCACATAAATATTTATGGTTGTTATATCTTCTTTGTGCATTGCCCCCTTTATCATTATACAGTGACCTTTTTATCTCTTTTACCATTTTTAGTTTAAAGTCTATTCTGTGTGGTATCAGTATAGCTACCTCTGCTTTATTTTGGTCACCATTTGCTTGAAATGTCTTCTTCCATCCCTTTACTTATTTCAGTCTATGTATTTTAGGCTAGTGTGAGTCTCTTGTAGGTATCATATTGTTGGATCCTGTTTTTTAATCCATTCAGCCATGCTCTGTCTTTTAATTGGAGAATTTAATCTCTTTATATCTAAAGTAATTATTGATAGGTAAGTGCTCTACATTTCTTGTAAGGCAGGTCTGATGATAATGAATCCACTCAGCTTTTGTTTGTGTAGGAAAGTCATTATCCTTCCTTTCTTTGTGAAGGACAGGTTTGTTGATTATAGAATTCTCAATTGCCAGTTATTATCCTTCAGTATTTTGAATATGTCATTTAATTCTTTACTGCCCTGACAAGTTTCTATTGAGAAATCTACCAGTAGTCTTATGGGGGTTCCCTTGTATGTAGCTTCTGTCTTCTCTTTCTGTTCTTAAAATTTTTTCTTCATCTTTGACTTCTGACAATATACTGTGTTCCTGTGTAGCTTTATTTGGGTTCATTCTGTTTTGGGTGCTTTGGGCATCATGTTTCTGGATGTTCATTTCTCTCCCCAGATTCTGGAAGTTTTTAACCATTATTGCTTTAAATATACCTTCTGTCACTTTCTCTATCTCTTTTCCTTGTGGAATTCTTATAACTCTGGTAGTTTTTGTTTTTTTTCATTGTGTTCCATAACTTCTGTAGGCTTTCTCCACTCTTTTTTCATTCTTTTTTGTTTTTGCTTCTCTGGGTAATTTCCAATGTGGTATCCTCCGTGTTGTTGATTCTTTACTTTGCATGGGTGAGACTAGTTTTGAAACTCTCTGTTGTTCTTAAGTGCAGTTATTATGGTTTTCAACTCTAGGATTTCCTTTTTTAAAAAAAAAAAATGTTATTTCCTTGTCAAGGTTATTGTTTTGTTTAGTTGTCTGTATTTTCTCGTAGTACAGTAAACTTCCTTAAGAGGATTATTCTGAATTTTTGATAGTTCATAGATCTCCATTTATTTAGGGTCAGTTATTGGAGCTCTATTAGTTTTCTTTGATGGTGTTATATTACCTGATTTTTTTTTTTTGTCATTCTTGATTCCTTATATTGGTAACTGCACATTTGAGTAATTGGGCTCCTCTTCCAGACTTAAAAGGTTTGCTTTCGCAGAGACAGATCTTAACCTGTCAGCTCAGTTTGGGTTTCTGGGCATATCTGCATGTAATATCCTTAGTCAAGTGGGGCCTGCTATTATTGTCCTTTTTTGGGTGAGGCAACTGTTTGACCTCTGTGGACATGGATGGAGGTGCATGCCACTGGCTGAGAACAGTTGGAGAGGACTGCTTGCTTGGTTCCTTACCCAAGTGAGGCTGAAGAATGGCCTCTGCAGTTACCTGGATTCTCTGGTCAGGCTTCTGGATGGTCAGGACTTGGTACAATATTCAGTAGTAGATAAGGCTGTCAGTTAGCTTCCCTGCCCTGGTAGGGCAGCAGGACAGGCTACACAGCTTCCAGGTGCTCTCACCAGGAGCACCAGCCCTTCTGATCAGATGTGCCTGGAAGACAGTCTCCCCAGGGGCAGGGCTGTGATTCACCGCCTTGCCTGGGTGTGGGCACGCCGGGCTTGAGGGCCAGCAAAACTCCTCATTTGAGGATTCAAATCAGGCAGATCTGCACCCTTCTGAGTCTCCTGGTCAGAGTTCATCCTTGACTTGATTCTGCAAATGAGCAAAGCTACTGTTTGGCGTTACTACTTGGGAACTGCAGGAATGAACTCTGTCTGCCATGGCCCTTGAGCTGGTAGTTGCAAGCCCCTCCTTAACTCTCTGTCACAGTCAGATTCCTAGTGGTTGAGACTCTCAGATTCCCCTGCAGTTTTCTTGGGGTGAGATCAGAGGAGGGGCTTCTGTAAAGCGACCCGCAGTGCTGAGTGGGGGCTGATTGTCCCCCACCCCTCCCCCGGGTTCTCTTTTCCAACTGGAGAGACTAGGAGATCTCTCCAAACGGCGCTCAGTGGCCTGGGGGAGGACCGTGAAGTCAATATGCAGCTGCTTCTCTTACCTTCCAGTGAAACCTGTCTTCTCTGCTGGGCGGGGGGTGCTTCAGCCTCAGCCCTGTGTTTTAGGGTTCTCTCAGTGATGAAAAAAATATGAAAAATGAAAAAAATACATTTGTATTTTTGTATCAGGCTCCCAACCCAAGAGATACTGATTGGGCATGAATATTTTTATTTTATTTATTTATTTTTTAAACATCTTTATTGGGGTATAATTGCTTTACAATGGTGTGTTAGTTTCTGCTTTATAACAAAGTGAATCAGTTATACATATACATATGTTCCCGTATCTCTTCCCTCTTGCGTCTCCCTCCCTCACACCCTCCCTATCCCACCCCTCCAGGCGGTCACAAAGCACCAAGCCGATATCCCTGTGCCATGCGGCTGCTTCCCACTGGCTATCTACCTTACGTTTGTTAGTGTGTATATGTCCATGCTTCTCTCTCGCCCTGTCACAGCTCACCCTTCCCCCTCCCCATATCCTCAAGTCCGTTGTCCAGTAGGTCTGTGTCTTTATTCCTGTCTTACCCCTACGTTCTTCATGGCATTTTTTTTCTTAAATTCCATATATATGTGTTAGCATACAGTATTTGTCTTTCTCTTTCTGACTTACTTCACTCTGTATGACAGACTCTGGGTCGATCCACCTCATCACAAATAGCTCAATTTCGTTTCTTTTTATGGCTGAGTAATATTCCATTGTATATATGTGCCACATCTTCTTTATCCATTCATCTGATGATGGGCACTTAGGTGGTTTCCATCTCCGGGCTATTGTAAATAGAGCTGCAACGAACATTTTGGTACATGACTCTTTTTGAATTTTGGTTTTCTCAGGGTATAAGGCATGGATATTTTTAAATATTTCCCAGATAAGGGGCACAGTGGTTGAGAGTCCGCCAGCCAATGCAGGGGATGTGGGTTCGTGCCCCGGTCCGGGAAGATCCCACATGCCATGGAGCGGCTGGGCCCGTGATCCATGGCCATTGAGCCTGTGCGTCCAGAGCCTGTGCTCCACAGCGGGAGAGGCCACAACAGTGAGAGGCCTGCGTACCGCAAAAAAAAAAAAAAAATTTCCCAGATAAATCTAATGTTCAAGCAAGATTGGGAACCACTGAATAATTGTATCTCTTTCTGTGGAGCCCAAAATAGTTTGTGATCATTAAGGTGGGTTTTTAAGTTATATTAAGATTCTGAGCAGAGCTACATACAGTATTTTGCAAGTAATATTATATAAAAACTGCTGATTTTATGTTAGTGTCTAAAAGTGGTTTTTTGTTGTTGTTGTTGGTATTTTATATAAAATATAATTCTGGCCACCCCCTTAAAAAACTTTAAAGGTTTGGCTTTTTAAGTTTATTAGTCACTTGTCAAAAGCAATAGGTTACATCTAGTTACTGTCTCCACACTGATCAGTTGTGTAGCTTATATCTATTGGTAACTTTGCTCGTAGGAAATCTCAAAAGGTAAGAGTGGGGAGAACAAGTAGCCCATACAGTTTGAAAAGCTCTTCTGAATATTTTCATCTTTTCCCTATTTGACATGACACTCTCTACCCACTGCTTCCCACTCCCCATAACTGTTCTAAAGCCTTAAATTAATACATGTTTCAGTTTATAACTTCCAAAACTCTATTTTCTGGTTATATTTCTTGATTGCAAGGAACTCTTACAAATAAGTAATAAAAAGTCAACCTAATAAAAAAGTAGTGTTTCTTATTGAAAATCAATTCAGGATCATTTTGTTTGAGGTTTTTTTTTTTTTTTTTTTTTTTTGCGGTACACGGGCCTCTCACTGTTGTGGCCTCTCCCCGTTGCGGAGCAACAGGCTCCGGACGCGCAGGCTCAGCAGCCATGGCTCACGGGCCTAGCCGCTCCACGGCATGTGGGATCTTCCCAGACTGGGGCACGAACCCATGTCCCCTGCATCGGCAGGCGGACTCTCAACCACTGCACCACCAGGGAAGCCCTGTTTGAGGTTTTTTTTATTCCTTCATTATCTAAAAGAATTTAATTTTAAACAATATGTTTGACATGCTTTTAGTTCCTTATCTTTATCTAGTTTTGTTTAATTAACATGTTTTTATGTATGCATTAGTTGTATAAACATGACTCAAAGTCTACTACTAACAAACATTTAAACAGATTTGTTGGTCAAAATTATATGATAGGATTTTTTCCTTCTCTTTGTATGTAAGTGTGAGTAACTCTAGATTTGATACGTTGTTCCTGTCCACTTGGCAGCAAGGGAGAGAATAAGATTCTTGTTGGGGAAAGCAAAGATTACTGAGCCCCTTTTAGGAGTACTAAGAAAAGGGTATAGTGTTTGCGGGTCTTAATTTGATAATAAGGAGGACTAGGAGAGTAGGAGTACAAGTCAATTGTATGGGGAGATTTTCATTGATTGGAGTTGTTTTTACTAATATCTATCTTTTCTTCCCTCCTCTTTATAAAGAGAAAAGAGAAGCAACAGTAATTTTAAATAGTATAAATTACCTAAAGGGAATAAATAATTTAATTGCAAGTTAGGAAATCTATAAAATGAACTAAGTGATTTAACCTATTTACATATGTAAAGTATAGCATCTCTACTCTACCCTAAGATCTTGTAACTTCATTGTTATTGCTATATCATTTTATTGGAATAGTATTCTCAAGTTTCCAAAAATGTGTTGGAAGTTGAGTATTGAACGATTTTTTTGTATTCACAAATCCTGTAGGATTTAGGTAAGAATTAGCAAAGAACTCCAACGAAAACAAAAACTTAATATACATGATATAGTTAATCATTCACTATCCTTTGTTTGCATTAGTGATATTGTTCATTGAGGCATGGTAATATCCAAATATATATATAATGATAGCTAGTATGTTTTACTTTGTGTCTGTAATCTGCCAAGTACTTAACTACACCATCTAATTTTTATTACAATTCTGTGATGTAAGTGCAACTTTTGTTCCTACTTTAACTTTGAGAAGCCAACAGTTAGAGAAGCTAAGTCTCTTTCTTAAGATTGTTTAACTAGTAAGTGGTTGGGCCTGAATAAGAAAGATGTTAGGATTCTGTGTTACTTACAAAAATTTACTGTAGAATTGCTTATGCAACAAACTTAGAGAACTTTACCAAAACTTGACAATGTTTAGCAGAATTTTCCTATGAGAAAATCTATGTTTTTTTCTACTTATTTAAATCCTATTTAGAATTATCATAATGTTTGAATACATAGGTAATTTAAATAATGATTAGTGTTTGTAATAGAAATGTAAAAAGGATTCCTACTGATGATGAACTTACAAAATATCCTTGTCCATTGTTGATTTTAAAGCACCTTTTTGATAGCTTTCTTGAAAATGGGTGAAAGAGTCTGTCAAGTATGAGGTATGAATGAATGCCTACTAGTGTCCGTGATTTTTGTGAGTTAAAGACAAAATTATTTTTTAGGATAGTTGTAAATTTTTGTTTCAGATTTTTCTTGCTTGGGAGACAGAATCAGCATTATGATACAGGAAAGGCATGTGAATGACTGCATTTTAATATTCTGAATTCAAACTGCTTGAGCAACCCTGAAGGTTTCCAAACATGTATGTTTCTTGGCTTTTTCATTCTGCAGTAAGAATGCAGAATGAGCACATAGCTGCCTTAAAATAAGTATTTGAATTAATGACATTTAAACTCAAAGAAGATTCAGATTTTTAAAACATTTTACTTCAATACATTCACGAAGTGAAAACAATAATGTTCTCTAATTCCTGTAGCTTTTTGGTATATGCGTGCTGTGGAGGGCGGTCCTGTTGTTTATAACATGCCAAATTTAATAGAGTGCTCTGGACATTGTTTCAAAAACTATTGATATTATTAAATTTAATAAAATCTTATATAGGTGGGGAAGATTTTTCTCAGATCAAGATTCAAATTGGCAAACTTTATTTTCTTTTAAAATTATATAGCATGTATTGAAGTACATTCTCATAAAATAGTCAATCATTCTGTGTAATTCCCCTTCACTACCTCAGCCTACCCATGAATCCTACTTTCCTCCCAGTGTTGAGGAGGTAAATACTTTGATCTATATTCTTCTCACTTCTTCTACATTCATAAACACATGTAATTTTTAAAAATATAATTCTAAATGTGTTATTTAACTACTTACCCTTTTCACTTGTATTCCATGCTCTTTCACATATATCATTCTTTTTAATAGGTAAATAATATTTCACAGTATGAACATTCTGTAATTTATTTCAGCCTTTTCTCCTGGTGAACATTTAGCTTGCTTCTAATATTTACTTATTATGGAAGTGCTACAATCCTGGAAGATTCATCTTTGTGAATGTGTGTGAGTGTTTCCATAGGATACATATCTAGAAGTGAAATTTCTATGTCAAAAAGTATTATATGCAATAAAAATTCTGTTAAAATTGTCAGAATGCTACCTCCTTGTGGTGCTGGGGAAAGGCTGCCAGGCAGGGCTCGTTGGTAATTGACCTGCCAGCAGGAGCTTTCTACTCTTTCTTGTCATCATTGGCTAGCTAGAGCTCTGCCTGTCTTCTAACTCAAGAGTCCGTACCTTTTTAAATGAGAGCAGGCAATTGTATTGCCTGCTGCCGCAAAGAAGTAGTGGGAGAAGAGAGGTGAAATCAGCCTAAAGATTGTCTTAGGTGACCATCTCTACCCACTGCTTGTATCTGTTGCATTAGACTGGAGCTCTCCCTGTTTCTCCTTCAGAGGACTCCTCTTCTGCGTTGTTTGGGTTTGATCCTATCAGTTTTCTCTGTTTTAGAAATTCCTGATTTCTCCTTTATTGGTTATATAGTTATTTTCATGTACTAAGTATACGTCTCAAGTGCCTGTCTAACTATTCAATACAGTGGACATTGCATTATAAAACCAGGTAAACTTGTTACCTCATCCCTCAACTTCAGTGTCCTTCTAGCCTGTGGCATTCAACAGGGTGAAGAAAAATAAAATGCTACCACTTCCTTCCCAATATGCTTACCAAAGTTTAATTTACCCTTACTTCTTCATTTACTGTATGTCCTACAGTCTTGGGTGGCAAGGGGAAAGAAAAAGTTCATCCCAGTGTTCTTGGTTTCCACCTAGGAGTGTTCATCTATGCTAGACCTCCTTTTCATGGATGAAAAATGTGCAGCATTTTCCTCAGTAAAAGCTAAGACTTATTACAACTGCACAAATAGACATATTTTATTGCTTTCTGCCCTCCCTACTCCCAAGAGAAATATGTGGTTATAAGGAAGTAAAATAATTAATTCCAGGAATTTCCTTGCCCTTCAACAATATTCTTTGAGATTTCTGAGGAACTGGAATAATAAGATTTTGAGCATTCACAGAGAGAGGTGTGTGGAGTACTCTAAGGGTAGAATATATTTTTTAAAGTATAATAACAAAATAACAGCATTTTGAGGATGATAGAGACTTAACAGATTATTAAATTCAACCCTCTTATTTTATAGAAGAGGAGACTGAGGCCCAAATCGATTAAACAGATTTGCTCAGGATCCAACAGCTAATTAATTATGAAGTTAGAACTAGAACCTAGATATTTTTTCTCTCCATCTGGTACTGTTCTTCACACAACATCTTGCTTTTACAGTAGTATTACAGACTGACATAATTAAACTGTTTTTTAACATATATATGGAAACAACCTAGAATATGTAAAATTTGCTAAGGAATGAAGAAAAAGGTAATTAGAAAGCCCACAGTTTTTCACAAGTGAACTTGGAAAAATTAAAAGAAAAAACAGTTTTAATAATCGAAGAGGTCAAGTGTAAGAAGAGCATTTGAATCACCATAAAGTAGCATCTTTCAAAGCATATATTTGGAGACCACTTATGGTAGTAATTTCCATTTTCATGCAGTGTTTTTTCAGTCGCTTTTCCTGAGAGTTGTTGTTCTTTAAAATCCTTTGCCTTTTTCTTCCTTTGTTAGATTGTATTTTTATCCAAAGTAGAGAAAGAAGTTGGAGGGGAAGGGGCCAACACATAAGAGGTTGCTTTTGGGTAGCTTTAACAGAGTAAAGTTAAATTCCTTCAAAGAAAAAGCAAAACAAATATGTGTTTTTTTAAGAAATATACTGTCTCCGTTTCTTTCTTTAAGTCTGATAAAATTTTTTTTACATTAATGGAAACCTGACTTTTTTTTTTAAAGCACATTCTCTGCATTCAAAGACCTTATTCTTTTTTTTTTTTTTAATTAATTTATTTATCTTTGCTGTGTTGGGTCTTCGTTTCTGTGCGAGGGCTTTCTCTAGTTGTGGCAAGTGGGGGCTACTCTTCATCGCGGTGTGCGGGCCTCTTACTAACGCGGCCTCTCTTGTCTGGAGCACAGGCTCCAGACGCGCAGGCTCAGTACTTGTGGCTCACGGGCCTAGTTGCTCCGTGGCATGTGGGATCCTCCCAGACCAGGGTTCGAACCTGTGTCCCCTGCATTAGCAGGCAGATTCTCAACCACTGCGCCACCAGGGAAGCCCCTGACTGTTTTTAATGTAGACATTCAAACATATGTCAGTATGTCTTAGCAAATCTCCTTTCACTAATAGATATACAGTAATTTTTTTAAAGTTAAATTACGTTAAATTAGGAATTGTATGCATTAGTAGTGGAGCACAAGTTATCCAATTTGTGCCATATTGTATAAAATGGAGGCTTCTTTAAAAATTGTAGCTCATTTTTACCTTGATTTTGAGAGTAGAATCATTTAACTTTGAATATATAAACTTCATTTTAGGTTTAGGAAAGAATGATTAGGATAAAGAAATTACATATTTATCTTCTTGGTGGACTTTTTAAAGAGTGTACTAGATGCATTGTGGTAGAAGCTGAGTATTCATACATAGTGAAAAAAAAAACAGACCCTGCCCCCTTATAGCCCAGTGATATTGCAGATGTACATGTAGTTGATTACAACCTACTGTTACAATCCTAACAAAAACGATACAATTATGTTTGAATATGTATATCAATAAGAAATACTCATTGAAAAAGAGTTAAAAAGTATAGAAATTACAATATAAATACACTCAAATATATAGGTATGACTTACTGTGCTAAGCTTGTAAAAATATCTTACACTTAGGAATAAGTGTTTATTGTAAGCCCTCATTATGAGATGCTGAAGACTCACTAAATTTTTTCTAAGTAATTTGGAGTTAAACAGGTGTTAAGCTTTGCTATACTTGATAAAGATCTATTTCATTCCCCTTGAGAATGATTCAAATCTTCCTGGAGAGAAAAAAAGTCACATCAGCTTCCAATTGTCAAAATTCAGTTTTAAAAAACTCAAGTCTTTTTCCCAATGGGTTTCCAGGTTGAAAAACATATGGACTCTATCTTCTGAGTAAAATACTTTCATTTTCCTTTTGAATTACTTTTAAGGCTTCACCCTGATATGAGAAGTGTAAAATGAAACCATGAGGTGTTTAGACATCTACCTCGCTGTGATTTTTTTTTTCTTTTTCAACTTAGATTGTTAATAATTTTATAAAATTTAGAAATAATGCTTTCTCTTTTAAAATGAAATGCATTTTTTTACAGGTACCATTGCATTTTTCCAGGAGATGAAAACATATAGGTTATTCTTGGTGTTAGTCTCTAATATGATTATTTTATTGATTTTAGTGGATTTTAGGTAGATACTTAATTGGCTTTTGATTTAGACTGCTGGCTTGGGATATATGTCATGTTTGTTGTGAATTTACTACATGATTGAAATAAACAGTATTTTTAATACTTCTGTGACCAAAGAAAATGCTATAGCTGACTAGGAGGCTTTTCTCCGTATTTGCAGTAAAACTAATAAGCTGAATAGGACATAACAAAAGAAGTTTAATCAGCATAGCTTATTGCTGTTTGAGGAGAGTAGGACTGAAAAAATTGGTTTGTTATTGAGAAGATGCAGCTAATTTCTTTTATATAAAGTTATTTTAAACTTAGGGGCTTATAGCTTTTAACTCTTATCTTTTTTTTTTTAATTAGTCACTTTCCCAAATATTGGAAGTTGAAAAGGGAAGAGCCACAACTCAATTTAATTTTCCTATTTTCTAGTGAAAACAAGGTTAATGGAATCTCTTGAACCATTTGGAACATTTCTACCTTTCATTATATTTTTATTAGCATGCATCCTCATTTACTAAAAAATGTGGTAAGATCTTTTTTGGAATACAGTCATTCAGATTGACAAGTGCATAAATGATATGAGAATAGGGTCTTTGTTTGCTTTTTCTTCTTTTTTTCCCATGCTGTATCTCTAGTCCAGCACGAATAACCAAATGAATGTAGAATAATAAAAAGTAGGGCTTCCCTGGTGGCGCAGTAGTTGAGAGTCTGCCTGCCGATGCAGGGGACACGGTCCGGGAAGATCCCACATGCCGCGGAGTGGCTGGACCCGTGAGCCATGGCCGCTGAGCTTGCGTGTCTGGAGCCTGTGCTCCGCAACGGGAGAGGCCGCAGTGGTGAGAGGCCTGCGTACCGCAGGAGAAAAAAAAAAAAAAAAAAAGTTTTAACTACAGTAATTTGCAAAAGCTGATTATATGGGTTTAAAGGTAAGAATATAAACTCTCAGTGGAGAACCTTCTAACAGTGCCAGTGCATTTTGCTTTATTTTATTTTATTTATTTATTTAATATTTTGGTGTCCAAGCAGTATTTATTCAAAAGGTATTAATATGATAACTCATAACATTAATAGTCAAAATCATTTATTTAACAATCCTTTCTTTTCTCACTGTTCTGAAATATTTTACTCTAATGATATGCTCTACTACATTATTTTATATCCTTGAGTTTCAGAAATGTCTTTTGTTTCACTGATTTTTTCTATTCCTGTGCCAGTGCATTTTAATGTGGTAGTGTTCTAATATGATTAAGAGGTTTAGTCGCTATACTAAAGAACTTTCAGAACAAAATGGATGTGCAGCATCTCTCTCTATATATTATATACCGCCAATTAGAATGTGGAAAAGCTCTGACACAGACATTAAGTTGTACAGGTTGGTAGTGCTGTTTGTTATTCATTTTAAATGTACAAAATTCTACTTTTCTTCAGTTTATAGCCTTTATTCTCAATCTGTATTCATAATGTAATTATATAGGATTCGATGTCTTATTATTAAAACTTATTTGATTCTTTGTGGGGTTTTTTGAGACAGTCCATATTTTAGTTATTGAAATTAATAGAGATAGTAATGTTGCCTATTGGAGCTATTTCAGCTCTAATTAATGAACTTTTAAGAACCATTTTTTCTTAATCTTTCTCTTCCTATTCAAAGTTGAATGCTGTTACTTTTGTATCAAACCCTAGTTAACAAACTTGCCAACACAGTGGGCTAAAATCCTTGCCTCTGAAGATTAATGAACTGAGCGTGAATGAACCCTTAGATGTTTATTCAGCCTTTGTGATTTTGACCTTTTGTCTTTTCAAATTATACTTATCCACACCTAGGGTATTCTACTGATATGTCCAGGTCTAGTAGAATCTCCTCATGTTGCAAAATTCCATGAGATTTATATAGTGTTATTTGGTAGGACTGTTTGTATTCATGGTGTTTTTCCCACAAATCTACTGTGCACAGTATAATGTACTGTGTACAGTATAGAATGTAAATGGCTTCTTTGCTACATTTAAAGAACTCTGAAAGATTTGTTTCTGCTTGCTGAGTTTCTCTTCTCTCATTTCTCTCTGGAACTCACTTCACTCAGGCTTTTGTCTCCCCATTCTATGGAAGCTGCACTTTTCAAGGTCACCAGTGCGATCCATATTGCTAAATTAAATAGTAAATTCTCAACCTTCATCTTCCTTGACTTATGGATACCCTTTGATATGGCTGGTAACTGCCTCCTCCTTGAAATACTTTTCTATTTTGTGTCTGCAACACCATATTCTTCTGATTTTCCTCCTGCAAATTGCCGCTACTCAGAATTCCTTGCTTGTTTCTCATCTTTTCAACTTCTTTATTATTGGGGTTACTCAGACCTTAGTCTTCGGCATACAACTTTTTCCTTCTTTGGCTCTACTCACTTTAAGGTTTCAGTCAGTCCACACCTGTATTATATAAACATGATAAATTAGTGACTCCCACAGTATATATCCTAACAGGTGCTTTCCTTTGAATTCCACACTCATATATTTTCTACTCAACATCTCTGTTTAGATATCTGTATTGCTTGTAAAATACAAGCTGCTTTAAAAAAATAAATCCCAGAATCTCATTCAGTGGCTAACCATAATAGAACTTTATTTCTTTTTCATATAAAGTACATACAAATTAGATGTTTCTGATAGGTGATTTATTCCATCTTATAGCTCTGTTATCTTTAGTTCTTGGTTTCTAAGATTGCCGAATTTATCTGCCTCAAACCATTGGAAGAAGCTTGGACGATTGTGTATAGAAACGTTTTATAGGCCAGGTTTGGAAGTGGCTCATATCACTTCTGCTCACACTTCACTGTCTAGAGATCAGTCACATGGCCACACTTCATTGCAAACGAGACTGGGAAAAGTGGTCTAGTTGTGTTCCCAGACAGAAGAGGAGAATAGGTTTGGTGAAGAGTTAATCCTTTTCTGCCACAGATTTCTTATAGGTACCTCACACATAACATGTTAAATCCAAATTCCTGACCTTCCTTATCAAAACCTATTCTCGGGAATTCCCTGACAGTCCAGTGGTTAGGACTCCATGTTTCCACTGCAGGGGGCACGGGTTTGATCCCTGGTCAGGGAACTAAGATCCCACAAGCTGTGCAGCCAAAAAAGAAAAAAGAATCACCAAAACCTATTCTCACATTCTCTTCCATTTTTGTTAATTCTATTCCTCCAGTTTCTCAGATAAAAAACTATGGCCTCCTATACTCTCATACCCCATATATGATTTGTTAGCATGTTCTTTTGATCACTAAACCT
The DNA here is from genome assembly GCF_949987515.2 of Delphinus delphis. Lineage (NCBI taxonomy): Eukaryota > Metazoa > Chordata > Mammalia > Artiodactyla > Delphinidae > Delphinus > Delphinus delphis. The sequence goes on along the minus strand of NC_082687.1, from coordinate 29,801,798 downwards.
TCAAAATATGTTCAGAATTCAATGACTTTTTACCATTTCCATTGCTTCCTCTTGTTCCTAGACATAACTAGCTTCTGGATTGTTACAGAAGTCTACAAACTGGACTTCCTGTTTCTACGATCATCCTCCCATGTATACCAATGCTCTTGCAGCAGCCAGAGTGATCACCTTAAAACATGGTAGATCATGTATCTTCTCTGCCTAAAATATTCTAATGTTCTCCTCATCCTCAAAGTAACTGTTTGATCTCTACTTATACTGAGACTCTTCATCCATTCAAAATGGCCTCCTTGCAATTCATTGTCTTAATTGTGTTTACCTCAGAGCCTTTGGATTTAGTGTTGTCCTTGCCTGAAATTTTCTTCCATATGCATAACTGGTGCTTTCACCTCCTTCAGGTCTTTGTTCAAGTGTTACTTTCTCTTGAAATCCTTCCCTAATCACCCTGTTTAAGATATAAACTTGTCCCCTGCTCCCTCCTTGGTATTTTCTATTCCTCTTTCATGTTTCATTTTTCCTATGACACTTACTGTCCTCTGTGGCAGATATGGCTAGCTGATCATCATGGTTTCATGCTGTCTTCCACGTGTAGGTTTTTGCTGGGAAATGGCTACCCGGCCAGTGACTTCATTTCCCATGTGGAATCATATGATTTGGTAAGACCCTGGAATGTGAGTAGAGGATGTGTATGTCATTTCTGGGCTGGGTTGATGTAGCATCTACTGGACCATTCCTATGCTCTTTACCCATTTCTTCTCTTAGCTTCAGGACTTTGATGTGTACTTTAGTTCTAGGCCTCTTTTACTCCATATAACATTAATTAGCTTTTTACATCATATGTTTTGGAACCCATTTTATTTTGAACAAACTGCCTTATATCCTTGAAATTTTCTTTTATGTGTTATTCATTTATTACCTACACTGTATTTCAGAGAACTTTAGGCAAATTTCAATAACATATTAATAGGCTAAATCAGAAAAATAGGAAATTTAAAAATTAATGCTGAAGATCCTCATCTTGTTTAAATTATTTCAATAATATACTTGTATCCTTATTTCAGATATTTTTTCCCTCTAATCTAATTTTTATATATTTCCAGAGTTATTGTCCTGCAGTCACAATAGCCACTTAAAACTCATTCAGTATTTCCCCATTGCTGCAGGATAAAACCCAAACTCCTTAGTGTGACATGGCTGGTGTCAGAAGCTAACCTAGCTGGGAGAGATTGTTGAGCTAAAAGGTGTCAGGGTAGCTGATTAAAGTGACAAACCAAAATGAAAGAGTTAAGCCTTTAATTACTTAACTGCAGTGGAATAAGCAAGAGTTTAAAACTGCAGGACTCCCCTTGTTCCATTTTCCTCCTGGAATATTGAACCAGGGGACAGTCAGATGAATCAGCGTGGATTGGTTTAGATTAGTGTAGAAATGGGGGTGATCTCACGGTTGAGGGAGCCCTGAACAAAAGACTCCAGCAGTTTTATGGACTCTGAGTTTGGAAGGAGGCAAAGGGGAAGGGCTCAAGTGGACTGAGCGAGAGTAGGGAAAAGTGTCTTCAGGATTTCCCCTTTCTCCTCTAGTAAGAAGGCCTCACCAAAGGCACCTGAAGAGGACCAGCGCCAAAGCTTCAGATAAGAAACCTAGGGATGAAGGTGCAGAGTCTAGGAATGCAAGCATGTAAAGAGCATGACTGGCCAGTGGAGTCTGAGTCCCTGTCTGTAACTTTGTTCAGAGACTGTAGTGCACTGGCTGTACACCAAGTCTTGTCTGAGGGGAAGGGCAGCTTTCCCCAAAGATGCCTGGCAGGTTAAAGTCTTTGTAATTGTCTGTGGTTAGGCCTGAAAAAAAAAAAAAAATTCACACATAGTCCAGGAGTTGGAATCCTCAGATGATTCTCCATGATCTGGCTTCAGCCTATTTCTGTAGCCTCTTCTTTGGCCACTTCTTGCCTTATACCCTCCAAAAGTTCTGGAAACACTTAACTTTGGCATATATCCAATTATTTCTTTCTTATTTGGCTTTGCTAATGCTATTCCTTCAGGAAGAATGCTTTTCCTTTTCTTATTCTCCTGCTTAGCATCTGTTAACTCTTAGACTCAATTTGCATGTTATGGCCTTCCAAGTAGCCTTCTATTACTTTGAATACTGCCCCTCCATTGTGTTTTCAAGGAATGTTTTGAATATATTAAAATTTTCTCTTCATATATCTGTTTCTTCCTTTGGACAGTGATGTCCTTGAGGATAATGACTCTATCACCAAATGACTCTTTAAATCTCCAGTACCTGACACAGATCCTTGTGCATCATTGGTGCTCAATAACTGTTTGTTGATTAAGTAGGTGAGTGAATGAGTGAAATATAAACTCATTAGTTTTTCATCCCTACTCTTTTGCAGTATGGCCAGGCCCCAACCTTCCTTTTATACCTCATTTCCTACTGGGACCAACCAAATAAGACTGCTTAATTTTCTGACCTCTATCTATGCTTTTTCTTATGCTCTCCTAAAAGCCTACGATGCCATCTTCTTCCTTGTATATCAGTTGAAACTTGACTCCTTCTTAAGGATCTTTCTCAAAAATCTCTTGCTCCTTAAAGCATTTCCTGATCCCTTTAAAACATATGTGATCACTTATTCCTTTTTCTGAATTTCCAAAGCTCTGGATTTTTACTTTTCTTATGGCGTGGATCTTATGCCATATAATTCTTTGTTTGCTTATTTTATCCCATTTATTAGATTGTAAGTACCTTGAGATTAGAGACTCTGTTTTCCTCATATGAGTATCCCTTATAGCACCTCAACCAGTGCTTTCCAAATAGTAGTAGACATTCAAAAAAATATTTGTAAATGAATATAATTAAGCCAAAGCAGAACCGGTTATTAAAAGCCAGAAATAAAATGAGTTGCAGTAAAGACAGAGGGGAAAATAAATCACTTCCGAATGTGAATAATTGCTTCAAAATTGAAAGTACTAGAAAGTTTCTAGGAGATGACAGCAACTATTGAAAGAACTGGCTTCCAACTGTCTTAAAAACCTGGAAGTGTAACATAATAAGCCCATTCTCCCCTGTGGATAAGGAGCACATACTTTTTGTTTTGCTAATTTATCTAACTTGCAAAGCACAGTATATATATTTTTTCTTTTATGCTAGTTAAAATCAGTTGTTTGCTTTTACCAGTATTTCCCTGAGAGTTTTGGATTAAAGGCAGGAAGTGTTGGATTATGCTGGGTTGCTGATGCATTTCAGCCTTTAAATTATTTATTTAAAGATATCAGTGTCGGGCTTCCCTGGTGGCGCAGTGGTTGAGAGTCCGCCTGCCGATGCAGGTGATGCGGGTTCGTGCCCCGGTCCGGGAAGATCCCACATGCCGCCGAGCGGCTGGGCCTGTGAGCCATGGCTGCTGAGCCTGCGTGTCCGGAGCCTGTGCTCCTCAACAGGAGTGGCCACAATAGTGAGAGGCCCGCGTACTGCAAAAAAAAAAAAAAAAAAAAAAAATTTAGGTCCCACTCTAACCTGTCATTTTATAAAAGGGATGTTAAAACTCATACCAGTACAATAAACTGTCATAATGAATATATTTATGGGACTAGTATGAATATCTTACCCAAAATAGCACCGAAGTAGCATTACCAAAATTTGGTAATGGAGTCACAGATGTGAGGTCTAGCTATGTTTCTTGGTAGCTAAATTACTTGACTTCTGAGTCTCAACTCTGCACCTGTTAATTTGGGATTATATTTCTAATTTATAGGGTTGTTTTGAGAATTAAATGAGATCACATGTAAAATACTTAGTAGAGTGCCTGATACGTTACTGGCAATCACTAAATTTTAGTTCCCATCCCCTTTCCAGGAGCATAATGTAATATGTTTCTCAAGAGAGTGAGGTCCTGTCTTCCTGAGGCTTCAGATTGTTCTCTGTGTGCACATTGTCCAGCCCTGTGACTATTTACTACCATGATCCTGAAGCTTGAAGACTGAAGACAGTCTCCAAATACAGCTTAAGCCTCCATTCTTTCATTCTAGGCATGTTTTAATACAAATTGAAAATTCATAACAGCATCAAATAGAAGGACTAGATACATTGATTAAACATAATATTGATTAATTAATTGGGAAGCCAAATTATCAATATCAGTGACTTGGAAAGCAAGGTGAATTTGGTTTCCCAATTAATCAATGTATAATAAAGCTTACATTTAATTTTTTATTTTATTGAGGTCCAGAAAGATCATGCATTTATCATCCTTACCCATCCCAGACATTGTCACCATTTTCTTACTCATTTTCCTTTACCTTCCTTATTTTGGCCTGGCAACCAAATTAGTTCTAAATCTTGAGTGAATTTAGCCAAGTGCTCTTTTTACTCCTGCTGTTAGGTTGCGGAGTATAGGTGGGGGTGGGAAGGATCACGGCTGTACAGATTAATGCCACTATAGACGAATGGTTTCCCATCTCTGCTAGACCTTCATAACTACTTAAGTCATCCTTAACCTCTCCTATAGTCAGCTTTCTTTCATATTTACCAGGACAACTTTTCTGAATTTTACCCCTCTATTCTATTCTTTAATCGAAACCCTACTATTTAATAACAGAAATAGAAATACTCAGACCAAAATCAGGCCTTCAGTTTTTCTTCTCTTTAACTCTAAACTTATTTATTAAAATGCAGAGCCTTACAGCTTTCCATCTTGCCACAGAGAAGCAAGTGACTTTGTTTACTTCCAAAGTAATCATGCTCTTTGCACAGGATCTTACCTCTTCTCTCTTTCTAAAATTTGTTCCTCCCCTCCTCCCCCATGCTGTCTTCACCCTTTAGACTTTGTTTTTTCCACCTGCACATATGCTTAAGTCTGTTCTTTACCCTCTTTAAATTACCATCATATCTCCCACATTCCTTTCATTGCCCCAAATTTTTAAAACAAGGTATTAACTGTCTCCACCAAAGCATGAGTTCATTACTGTCTAGTTTTCTTTCACAATGGTTAATCAAGTGGCTAATGGCATCACCAGTAATCTTTATATCTGTTAAATGGTTTCAAAGGCAAGAAAACCTGACTCTAACCGAAGTGAATTTCCTCACTTAAACTGTGAAGAAGTGTATTATCATTCAGAATAAGCAGTGTGGGTATGTAAAGGTGTTGGGGCAGGTCCTCAGCTCCATTTTTCTATAGTTCTTTCAGTGTTGTGTCCCTGGATGTGTAAGCTTTACCCCAGTCTGGCTTCTTTATGGTTGTATTATAGCTGCCAGCAGCTGAGTCTAATATTTCCTTGTTCCAGTCAATCAGGAGAAAGGCAAAATTACTATCCCAACTACTGAATAGAAGTTTTGCATTTCAGATTGGTGAAAAAATGATTGCCAGGAAATTTAAGCAATATTTGGCTTAAAGCTAGATTCTGGAACCAATCACTGGAAGAATGACAGAATTATCGTAATTGGCTTAGAGTCAGCTTTCTATAAGTCATTGAACCATGTAAGAAGTGATAGATATTACAATGTTACAAAATTGTAATTCTTAGGAAAGAGTAATTAGGAAAATTGCAATTCTAAGGAAAAGGGAGAGGATTGACTATTAGATGAGTAACTGAGTACATAAATTTTGTAATCATAAAACCCAGAGATCCCCCTAAATGGAAACACTTCAAATGTCTATGAACTGATGAACGGATAAACAAAATGCGACCCTTGAGCTTGAGGGGGTTAGGAGCTCTGACACCACTCTCCCTCAAGTTGAAAACCCGTGTACAGTCATCCCTTGCTATTCATAGGGCTTGGTTCCAGGACCTGTGCTGGATACCAGAATCCAAAGACGCTCAAGTCCCATAGTCCACTTCCACATCACTGAGTCCGCATCCACGGATTCAACCAACCGCGAAATTGTTTAGCGATGTATTTATTGAAAAAAGTCAGCATACAAGTGACTCACGTAGTCTCAACCTGTGTTGTCAAGGGTCATTTGTATATCAATACAGTGAAATATTTTTCAGCAATAAAAAGGAATGAAGTACTGTTACATGCTACAACATGGACAGACCTCAAAAACATTACGTGAAGTGAAAGAAGCCAGTCAGAAAACTCTACATACTGTATGATTCCATTTATGTAAAATATCCAGAATAGGTAAATCTGTAGAAGCTAGTCATTGCCAGGGGCTGTAAAAGGGCTTTTAATCTTTTTTTTTTTTTTTGAATCACGTTTGAAGTCACTGGTGATATCACTTTAAGCACTGTTTTATCAAAGTAAATGGCATCTAGAAGTATCCAAACACTTAATTTCATTATTAACTGAAAATAATGCCTTATATTTACATAGCATTTTTCTGTTGTTAAAGCAATTCCATAGACTTCATTTCATTTGATTCCTCACAACAGCCCTGTTGTAACTGAACAAATTACAATTATTTTTATTAAAGCAATGGAGGCCCAAAGATGATAAATGATTTATGTAGGTCATAGATCTAGTACATGGTACAGCTAAGGTGATTATCTTTACTTTAAAAGAAACGAAGCCAAAATATTTTTATATCATACCGAGAAATTTTAAAGACTAGTGGTTTTAATATAAATTACTTTGAAACTTTAGCTGCTGTATATTTTATACTGTGAATTAGTTATAAATTTGATTTTAAAGAATTTCCCTTAAAAGATAAATTAGACTCAGTTCTTTGGTATTGGAGATAGAGATATTGGAAATGTTAAAGAAAAAATGCATTCTCATAGTCTTTAGGCTCTCCAGAAAGTTCCAAGACTAATAAAAATGCCTTTAATCAGTCACTTACAACTTGACTGGTTTTAAGACTGGTCCAAACTTCAGAAGCTCCAGGCCAAAGCAAACACATTCACCTACCTTCTAACCTGTATACTGTGAAATCCTGTACATATCCATTCCCAAGGAAGGGGGAATGTGGGCTGACTGGGAGTGGGTATGGGATTTCTTTGGGGGGAAATAAACATTTTAAAATTAGATTATGGTGATGGTTGCACAACTCTGTACATATGTTAAAAACCATTGAGCTGTACACTTAAACAGGTGAACTTTATGGTATATAAATTATATATCATAAAACTGTTTAAAACACAAAAATAATCAAAAGCTTCTCTCCATTCTTCATCCTTCTGGACATTTTTATGCAGAATTAAATATTGCTGGCCACTCACTGCTTTGAAGAGTCTTTGCTTCTTTGTCTTTTTTGGCAACATTCTATTTTGGTTCTTCTACTGTCTTATTGATTGTGAGAAGCAATTACTTCCTTCCCTATTTATTTCTTTCCTCTTTTGCAATTTTTTAAATATTGGAATTTCCCATATTTCATTTTACTTTTTCCTGTCCTTTCAATATAGTTTTCTATGGATCTAGCACAATACCTAGCTAATAGTAAAAACTCAATAAATTTTTGTTCAACAAATAGCTGAATCCATTGACTTACAAGGTTAATCAATCTCCCAATTTTATATCTCTAGCCCAGGCTGCTTTTCTGAGTTCCCAAGTTATATTGCTTATTTATTAGACATACCTACCTAGACATTATTAGGTAACCATGACATTGTTATTCTCCCCAACCATGTCTACTTAACCTGCATCATTTCCGTTATATAGCATCTTTTCCCCTCATTGCCCTGTTTGGTCACAAACCTCAATTGTATTCTCATTATCTCCTCTTTTCCTCACCTCCCATGTTGAATGTCTCATCAAATCTTATCTATTCCACTTCAAATATGTCTCTGAAATCTTAGCCTCTACACTCCATCCCCACTGCCTTATTTTATATTGCTGCCATGTAACATACAAGGCTGATCATAAATAATCCTGTATTAAGAAAGTTTGGTTGTCCCTCTGTTGACTATAAGATCTAAAGGGAACTACTTTAGTTAACTATGCAGTGACTTTTGAAATCTTGATTCTAAACCTGTGTTTCCTACCTTAGCTTTTGCCACTCTGAGGCTGCCTTGAAATGATCTTTCTTACCCAAACTCCCTTACATAGAAGTGCCTTTTTAGGTTTCCATACCTTTGCTATTTCTTCTGCTTGTAATGCCTTTTCCATTTTGCCCAGCAGACTCCTGTTTATCATTTAAGTTTCTTTTAAAAAGTCATCTCATTCATTCTTTAATTGATTATTTATGAAGTTCCTGCTTTGTTTCAGTTACTGTGCTTCTTGGTCAGTGAGGTACACAGACACAAACTCTTGTCCTCATGGAACTTACAAAATAGATCCTCATTGAAAGCTTAATGAAATCTTCAATCCTCCCAGGCAGGGTTAATTAGGACTTTCATCATAGCTATAAGAGTATCCAAAGGAGTTTCTAGAGGAAGTGGCATGTGAAAAGCTCACTGGCTTTGAAGTCCATAGACTCTTATTATTTACTACTGATGGATAAGACTTAGTTTCTTCATCTTTAAAATGAAAATATCAGTATTAAATCACGGCAGGGTTGTTGTGAGGCGTGGTGATCATGTGTATAAAAGAGCATGATGTCTAGCACACAGTAGCCTAATGCAGTAAATGCTGTCTACTTTAAAGTTGTATTATTATGGATGTTTGATAATTTTCTTATCCTGATTATAATATAAAACAAATTCTAGGCTGAACCTAGCATAGTTTATTTGTATGTACCAAGATCTGGTACATAGTTGGCATTCAACTGATGTTTGGTGAATTATTTTTCAAATTAGATTTTTGGGGAAGGTAGAACAGTTTTGTGCAAATGGAGTGGCTACTGAGGTGAGTTTTAGGGCTTCCTGAATCCAACAATATCATTTATTTTAATTTTTTTTTCAGTTTTCTATTGTTAGAGTTTTAACTGGTAGTACAATTAACACTAGATTTTTATTTTCTCGTAACTTACTCCTGGTAAAAATGCTAAGTAAATAAATAAATGGTTAACAGGCTAACAACAGCTAGGAAAACCTTGGGATTATTTCTTGAATAATTGACTTTGTTGCAAAATTATATTTTTTTTAAATATCCAAAGTAATAACTAATTGAATGAAGATGGGTCGCTAGTTATCTCTAAAAGCAAATAGAGAAATACACCGAATAGTACCACTGCAGAAGTTCATAACTACATAAAATGTAATTTTATATAATTAAATAATATATATGATGCTCTTACTGACTCAGTGTAATATAAACTCTCTATGTCAGGCCTCAATAAAGAAAGGATTCTGCTTTGGAAGATGTCCCATCTGCTGGGTTCCATACAACTGAAGGATCTTTTTCCTTTTTTTTTCTTTTTTTTCATTAAGACAGCACAGTTCATAGATCACCTGCATTTGATTTATAGTTGGTACTTGGTAAACAGAGGTTTTAGTTAATATTCTTTCTGTCTATCTGCATGAAGGCACAATAGATTTCAGTTTGTGAGATAAAGCATTCTTTTATATTGTACGATATCCGATAGTACCTGCACATTATTTCACCAAGATTTATGCAGAAAGTGAAACCCTTCTAGAACTTAAGCACTTTTATCTTCTAGCTGACAGTGCACTGAAAATATTTACTGTACTTCTTTTAGAGGTTACCATTTATTTAAGTTGTAGCTAATGTCTAGCATTAATTTTTAATCTAAAACTATAGAAACAGAAGGTAGCCAGATATAAGAGTTAGAAAAACAGGTAGTATACAAATTTAAGAACAAAATATGAATACTAAAATTTTCTAGGATTTAGAACTTTTTTCTGGCCATAAGAATTTATTACTGACTTCTCTTAAGGTCATCAAGATTTATCAGGTATTGTCACAAGAAAATAGGAAAACTGGAAAATAGGAAATTTTTCTAATATACTTGAATTGTGACTAGCAGTTCTTTTATTGATGTAGATCCAAGTTACATTAAAATAACACTAAATCCAGAGGGATGACAAGCATGCATATATCTGACTAATTTGAATAATGTGTCAATACATTTAGATTATGTAATAATTAGAATATTTGTATAGCTACTCATTTCAGTAATTAACATTGTTCTACTTTAATAGAGTGATAGTAAAACATAATATACCTTGATAAAGTAATATGAATTTAACGACTTCAGTGAAATAAATGTCAATATTTCTCTTTTGTTCTCAATTATTTCATTCTGCATATTAAATTTTGCCTGTTTTTTGACAACCATACCTATTTGTGGTCTGAACACCTTTTCCTACATCAGGGAAATACGAACTGTGTGACTGCTACTGATAACATCTGAAGAGCCTTGTTCTGTTCCCTAATTCTGAAGATTAGATTTAGCTCAAGGAGAGAAAAAAGGAGCCTGAGCAAAGAAAGGAGAGGGGAGAAGATAAGGTGTTCTCAGAGCACCGTATCATTCTCATAGGGTGCTTATGCAGCAGTGCAAAATGAGCATTGCACAACTCCAGGAGTGCCATTTACACAAATTTTGATGTGGATAGTGTTCCTTCTAGTTGTGCAGTTTAATGCTATATAATAGAGCTCCGCTGTGTTACACATTTTTTTGAATTCTTATTATTTATTTTCACATCTGTCTTCTCCCGAGGTCAGAGACAATATCTTAATAATCCTTGTATCCCTAGCTGCTGACTCAAGGTAGAGTCAATCATGATTAGAAAGTATTTTAGGAGTCTAGTTCAATATCCATCCATTCAGCACTGTTAATAGGCTGATTAGATTGCCATACTTTCTCTGAGCAAAACTGAACTTTAAGAAGTCTTATAATTTACATGTGGAAAATAATATAATATTTGAACCATTCAACTGTTAGGGGAAAATGTGGATCATCCCTTACTTACTGATTCTCTGTTTTAATATTTCTTCCTTTTCCAACTGATTGTCTTTTGGCTCTTTCTTATTCATTTGTTTTACTAGATCAAATCACTGACCAGAGTGGGCCCAGGAGGAGAACAAGTAGCCTATCTGTTGATGCTTGAGTTGTGTTTCCTTCTAAGATTTATTTCAACAATCTATCTGATTTTGTTCTTGTAGAACAGAAAGACATATTCTGTAAATAAAAATGGCATTGTTTTATATTATTTTATGTAGATTATAGCAATATGTTAAAGTTTTATGTGTACAAACACATAAATGTGAAGGTTTTTTAAAAAGTGGATAATTAGATGATTTATGCTTAGACTTTGAAATAGACAATTAGACCTATATTGTCATTTTAATCTTAGACTTTGAAATTAGGCCAAAGAAAGGGAGAGAAATAATTAGAAAGAAAAGTTAGAGCATTTAATTTCAGTGACATCCTCAGCTTTTCAAAGACAAATATATTCTTGTTAGTCAAAGGTTTTAGTACTTGGAACTTGTATACTAAAAGGGGACCTAACTACTAGACCTTCTATAGTGAAGGCTTTATTTCCAGATCTAACAGAGCCTAGGCTTACATCCTGAATTTGAAAAGTGTGGGGGATCTTAGTTTTAATTATTAGTAGAAATGGATATAGATGAAGTTTGTGAATGTGGCATCATGTAGTACTAATGTAATTTTTTTGATAGATACAGATATATAGAGGTATAGGTATATAGTGGTCTAGATATATATTTCTAAGGTCTCAGAATAAGTGATTTCTCATCTTATCCATGCATGTGTTCAGTCAAGAGTCTGTTTCTGAATACATGGAGTCTTTTAAATTTTTCTAGCCATACCATGGTGATAACTCCAAAAATATATAATAACTTATTTAGTTAATTCATAAACTTAAGAGAAGAGTGTTGGATTGATTTCAAAAATTTTCCAATTTCGTATCCTTTATCCCCTAGAAGGGGCTTTTGGAGAGGGGGTGGCAGTATTTCCTAAAGAAGAGTGAAATCTTTATGTGAATAATCAAAACTTACAGTAAGTTGATGATTGAAACCTACACATTCTCCTTTCCAATACTGTTCACAAATTGTGACTCATTTTCTTGGTGATAGAGCTTTATACTGAGACTGTATGTTGTTGGAAGGAGCAGAGTTGGGAGAAAAGAGTGAATTTTTAGGTCCTAGTCTCTTTCTATGTAAATGACTTTAAACATGCTAGTAATTATCTTCATCTGAAAAAAATGAGTATGCCTTTTTTTCCAAAGAACATATATTACTCTAACCATAAGAAATTGGATGATAAATGCTATTTTTTTCAAATGAGGTTAATAACTCTTCCATTTTGAGAAAATTCCTTGAAGGTTTGTATTCTACATCACCTGGAGAGACTTTTAAAAGTGTATTGAAATTGTTGTTTTCTCTAGTTGATTTTTGTAATCCGTTCTAGATCTATGATCTGAAATGAGTGATTTTGCTTTGTCTTGAGACTATTTTAAGTTGTTGTAACAGGAGGTAGACTACTTGTCATGAGAAGATAGTCTGAGATGTAGTTTCAGTGGGGGTGTAAAGATTATCATGGTGAGAAGATAGTCTGAGATGTAGTTTCAGGGGGGGTGTAAAGATTATCATGATGATGTATAGATTATTTTATTTGGGTGGTATCTTTTTAATATTTTGGTTAGAACATTTAAATTTGAAGACAGAAGTACATAATTAAGGTAAGTAAAACTTACCTCAAAATTTTTTCTACTTTGTGAATAATTTCTCAGTTTCTAATGTATCAGTACTTTTGTTTCAGCCAAATGTCACCATTGTGGCCATTAGTTATTAGTGTCAAAGAGCACAAAAATAAATATTATAGTTCTGTTTCCTCCTAATTTTGATTATTATCCTCATAGATATTGCCTTTGAGTTTCTGGCACATTTGTGACTGATTTTATAATTCCTCTGGTTTTTCTACTGTATGACAAAAATTATTATATACATTCTTTAATAACCATCAGATTTGACTTCACTCTCGAGCATTAGACTAGAATCTATTGTTACCTAATTTAGCAATAATTTTATAATGGCAGCTTAACATCTCTTATAATTTTAGTTGTTATCAAGAAGAATGACATCACTTAATTTGACTCAGAATTCAGAAGGATGGATGAATGAAAAATTAATAATTTACCACCTTTGCATAATACTGAAGCATAGAATATTAGAAGGATTGATGGCAGAAAAGGTTAACAAATTTTAGCAGCTTTCATTAGCTTTACACCGTCATATGTTTGTGGTGCTGACTGAAATAGGCTTTGTAGGAGATCTCAGTCTAGGGAACTAATTACTTGTGCCGATTGCCGCACTGATGAATAGACCTTCATTGTATCATTCCCCTGAAGACGAGGAGCAGCCTGTGATTCACGACTGCATCCTGGCTGATATTTGATAATAATTTTAACAGATAAGTGTAGGTAGGCAGAATGATGAAGTGCCTATCCAAGCTTCATGACTATCAAAGCCATACACATAGCCATCTGTGTACCGCCTTTTCCCCACTCACCTAAGGAGAATTTTATATTATTAATTGAGTTCAAACAACTGTTTTCTTTTGCTTATATGTATCTTCTGTATGTATTATTTAATTTAAATGAAATCATAATACTAGTTTTCATTTAAAATGTGGACAGCAAAATAACAAAGAAGAATAAAAGAGCTTTTTAATTTTTCTTTTCGAGAACTGCAATTCTTATACTTTTTTGTATGGCATTTAGATTACTTTATATTTCTTCCTCTTTATGCATGATCAAAATCAACAAAGGAGATCTTTGCTGTTCCCTTGTCTCCCAGCATTCTCAGAAAAGAGCATAAAATTCCTATTGTTTTTTAAAAAATATCTTCTTTAAATAATGCACTATTTGTTATCTATGCTTTTATTAATCTGAGATCATTTTTAATCACTGAAGTACTTATTTACAAATCTATTTTGAATTTTTAAAGGTAGCATCTTTAAAACATCAAAATATGGGTAACTTTTATGTAGGTATTTTGGGACTATCAATTGGTCAAGGCTACTAATTTGTCAAAGCTGACAGGTAACATTTTATTAACTCATGAAATACAAGTGAGATTTTATTTTGCATTAGTCATTTTTTGCAGAAGTTTTGATTTTGAATTTTTAAATTTTATTATTGAAACTTAGAGGTTTTCATATTGTGTACCTTTAGTGAATAAATACATTCTGCGGAGATTTTTTTAAGGAAAATATTTTACAACATGCTAGATCACGATTAGTTAATAGGAGAGAAAGTTGACATTTATATATTGCCATGTAAAAGATCTACATAATTGGGGAAAATATAGTAGAACTTGAATTGTGTGAACCCTTTAAAAAATACATTTCTAAAAGTATGCTTTTGATATAGCAATTATTGCACATCATATAGCATGTAGTTTTTAATTAAATATAAAAACAGGCTACATAAAACAGAAATCCAATCTGATTTGCGTGAATATAGATTGCTGTTTCACTCTATAGGAATGGTTTATTTAAAAACAGTAAATGGAAAAGAAATGCATTTTCTTGTGTTGTTCTAAGCCTCAGGGGCTAAATGTAATGAATATTTTAAGAGATTATTTTAATTAAATTCCTGCACATCTAAACAGAGTAATATTTTATTATCACATGCATAACCATGTAACTGAGATATTCATTAAAGTTAACACTTTCTGGACCAAGAATTCACGGTATGATTTACTGACCTTGTGCAAAAAGGCACAAATTAGGAAGAAAAATGAAGGGGGACAGACTTTGATTAATATAGGTAATGCTATACCATATTTATAATAGCCTTTTCCCTATTCTGGTTTATAAATGCAGCCACAGAGAAAGGTGCCCTGCTGAGGCTGAAATGAGGCTGAAATCAGAGCACATGCCACTAGAGTGTGGGGAAACTGATCACACTGTCAGCAATTCATTTCAAAATGATGTATTTAGTGCTCATTTCACCTTCCAAGAAAAAGGAAAAGGAGTTCCTTAGACTGGAAGGTGATATTGTTATTTTCAAGGACATACCTAAGTTAAAGATTGCAGAAAGGGGAGTGTGAGGTGGAGGGAGAATTAAGAGGAATGGGAGGAAAAAAAAGGCAGAGCAAACAAGGAGAGCTTTATGCAGAAATTCAGTGCTACCACGCTGTTTGATAATTGCTAACATATGTGGCTTCTCTGTTTCATTGTAGTCGTCCTCGTGAGTTCTGGCGCCTCGACTACTGGGAAGATGACTTGCGGCGCCGGCGACGATTTGTGCGTAACCCTCTAGGATCGACACATCCTGAAGCGACACTAAAAACAGCCGTGGAACATGGTCAGTGTATAAACCACTCCTTGCCAATAGCAGCAGGTACAGTACTTGGTAATGAAGAGCGTAACTTCATTACTACAAGGTACTGTAAAATGGTCCAGTGCCACATTTCACAGTTATTCACCCCAGAAACAGAAGTTCAATTTTTTATAGTTAGTGTAGGGTCCTATTAAATTATGGTGTCAAATGTATTTATTTATTATGTTACACATGCAAAACTTACTTAACATAGACCCTTTGTTTCAGAGTAGGAAGATAAAATATTTCTCCTTTTAAGTGACACATTCAGCTTTGAGTAAATTAATCCAGGATGCCTGTCTTAAATCCATGAATATCAGAAAGACAGCATTTACAAACCAAATACGTTTCTAGGTTCTGTTGTGTGTATATGGTTTTCCCTCAACCATGGTATTTTAGCATGAGATGATGAAGCGGGAGAGCTGGTAATAAATGTCCAAGTGCTTAGATACTTTCTGAGCCTTGATTTGTAGATGGTTGTGATAGACGCCTCCTGGAAAAAGAGAATAGACATTATTTTCATATGTTCCTGTTCTGCATCATTTTGTTATCAGAGCTTAACAAAACATTTTCCCTTTTTTGATAGAATGCATAGCACTATGATTCAGTTTAGGTAGAAGCCTGATGAGCAAATTGGAAAAACTGAAAAAGTCCTTTGGATTTGGTAATATACTCTCTTTGATCATAGGGTTTCACATAATGTTTTATAATTTTTGAAAGCCAAGTAAGATTTATTGATTATGGGGGAAAATGTACCTCTCCATATTAAATTGTTTTTGATTTTATAAAATAAATATTGGTTAGTTTTAGTAAGATGAGAAATAGTTTTAATTTCCCTTTTTCAGGGTATTAGTTTAACATGCAGCAGCTTATGGTTAAATGATAGTATGTAGTATACAAAGTAGATGTTTCAGGAAGGATATTAAGAATTTAGATTACAAGTCTGTGATCTTAGGTTTGGCCTCAGTCAGGCAGCTTAACCTCTTGCACTCAGCCTTAAAGAGCCATTTCTGGAAGAAAATGTCCACAATATGTCATCAGATATAACACCAAATGTGACATCAGTCCTTTAAAATAAATGATCATACAGAGAATAGTCAATAACAAAGTGATCTAAAAGCAGTAATAGTTGCAGGGCCCTGCATCTTCAACTACAGGAGGTGGAGAAGGAGAAATAAGATGTAGAATTAATTGGGCCACTTTTGCTTTTAAGGTTCAAGTACTTTTTACGTGGTGCTATACATTTCAGAGTTATATATCTATTTTTATTTTTCTTTCATTTTGTTTTTGTTTTTTTGGCTTTGGTTAATGACCCTTACATTGAAAAAACTTAGCCTTTTCATATTTTATTCTTTTCAGTCAAAAAGATGTTACCATATGCACTTAAAATTTAATAAGTATCTTTCTGTCTTATTAACTGTCATTTAACATTGAGTTGTGAGTTCTGAAGTCTATGAATGACAATACAAATATTTTTATGAAAAACTTTCCTTTTATAGCTGGAGAGGGGGACCTGGTTTCTAAAATTGCATATAGGCAAATTGTTAGTCCTTTATCCTGAAAGAAATAGCAGTAACTGAATTTAAAATTTGTTGTATAGATTTAATACAGAGCTTATTAAAATCATTTCAATCAAAAATAGTACATTTAACTTTGGGAAATTATAGGATTTTTCATAATGAATAAATTTTAATTTTGTTGTTGAACTTTACCTTTTAAAATAACATTATCATGTCAACTGTTTTAATGCTAAGAGTCTGATTTTTAAAAAAGATACTTATTAGCAATGCTTACTGTCATTGAATGCTTAAAATCCTGTATAGGAGCAGATTTCACTGTAATTACTCTAAATAGTAATTGAAAGTTTAACGTAATATTAATGATATCTATGTTTTATTATGCACTTTTAAATTAAGAGAGAGAAGTAAAGTTTAGCATTTTATGTAATTCCATTCTATTTGGTAATATTTTATGCTAGTTTCATAATGATTAATATTTAAAGTACTCTGAAAGATTAAGAATATAAATTTAAATCTGAAATATATTTTTAAAAACTAACTAAATGTGTAGTAGATGCTTCCAATTAAGGGGATATGTTATATTTAATATAACATTTTTTGAAAAAAGGTAAAAGCTCTAACTAATCATATTTTATATACTTTTAATGTTAAATAATAAAGAACTATTAGTTTTGGAACTCAGCACACAGATTGTAGTGTGGTATTTGATGTCGGCGTAATTTATGCTAATACATTAGGTAGGTGAAGAGCTTAATTTTTTAATGTTTTATTAATTAGAGTATCTTGTAGTTGACTTTTAATTTTGTGTTAATTGTGAAACTTTTTTTATCCTAACTTAACTACAATAAGGAAGCTAATAAAAATAAATATATTAAGAATCAAGAATGCAAAACAAAACAGTTAATGTGATCAAAAAGCATGTGAAATCATAGAATTTATCATGGATGAATACTATGCTTCAATGTTGAATTTGAATAATTAAAATAGATATTACTGAGGATAGTATGTCAGTTTCATACTATTTTATGACTTCTCACTTTTATTTGTAATTGATTTACAAACAGGACAGGAGACAGGACATTTTGAAAACGCAGAACCTTAAAACATCACAAACTATATTTTTATTATCAAAGGAGGACATCTAAATAGAAATACTGTTGGAGATTAGTTATGTATTTTAGTAGTACAAGCCATCTATTTTATAGATTGATTTGATTTGAAGGAAAGCCTCTGGTGTAAGGGTGGCAGAGTAAATACCTGAAGAGTGATGTTCTCTGTTCAGGCGATCAATACCAGCCCCATGACTCTACTTCTGGCTACCTTCTAGTTAAAAACAAATTTTTTAATTCTGACAATTTAATTGCCCTTCCCAAGTTCACATTAACTTGCTTGGGGAAAAGAGCTTCAGGTAATTTTTCAAAGAGAGACCCTCCAAAGTGGTTATTTATAAAAGTCATTTTGTAATGGGAGAATTCTTTAACTTTGTAGAAACTGAGTCATATTTTTAAATTAAAATTAATACTTCCTCTTATGATTAAATATACTTTATGGAAATTAGCAGCAGGAAGCAGAGGTGCGTATGTGATTCTTGAGGGCATTTTCTCCAATTTTATAGTTTTAAAATTTAGTAGAAATCAGCTGTAATGATTTGTAACATTCTCCTAATGCACAGAGACCAGTTTGTCAGTTATTTATTATCAGAGCATCTTAGATCTGAAAAGAACCTAAGGCTAAAGTCTAGTCTAACTTTATTCTTTACAGATAAGGAAACTGAGGAAACAAAGGTCCAACATAATTCTTGGTAGATATAGAGCTAAATCCCAAGTTAACTGATGACTAGTCAGATTTTCTTATCATTGTGCTATGCTGTCTTCTAAAATTCATTGTTAAATATAATGGGAATTTTATATTCAAATTAAAGCCATGTAAAAAATGTTTTAAATGGTGAAAAGATTGATTTTAATTCAAACGCTAAAGCAGTTTAGCACTAGAATCCTATTGAATTTAAGACATTTTTATTTTGTAGATAATGTGCGTGCAAATAGAAGTATATGAGGAGTATTTAACATAGTTTTAAAAGTATCTTGCAATCACATGGAATGATACAAGTAACTCATTTGATTTTCTAGGAATGACAGACCATGTAAAGATCCTAAATCATGTCATTCTCTCATATCTTCAGTAATGCCAGATACTACTGCTTCCTTCTTAGGATCAAATACACTAGGTTCTTTATCTAAAACTTTTGAGAAATCCATGGTCATTAGGAGATGAACTTGGCTTGTTCTCCTAATTATCCTTTGTAGTTTCACTAATTTTTCTAGAGTAAATTTTCTTGACCTTGGAAATTGCATAAACTATAAAGGGAAATTAGTTGAGGACAATAGTTGTATATAAGGTATTCTTTATGTGTCGTGTTCAGAATAAGCAGTTATGGTATGTACTGCACATCACACTAAGTGTACACTCATTTTATGTACAGTTGAGGTCACTTTGTTATCCCAGTAGTTATCTTTTTTTTTTAATTAACAAAGTGGCTAATTCTTAATGTATCAATTTTTTTTTTACTATAATACGGGCTATTGATAATTCCAGTTCACTTGCACAGTGGACTTCTAAAAAGGGATTTATATATCATAGGTAGAACAGTTTTCTGTTTTAATTTTACTTACCTAGTCTGTGTTGCATAGATAAATCAACTCCTGCCCAGAGCTAGCTCTAAAGAACTTGAACTTTACATTTTGAGGAACAGCTTTTCTCTGAGCCCTCTCATTGCTCTTAGCCTCAGTGAATCACAAGTTACGTTTCAAAGAAAACATTTTTTACAGATTTCTCCAATTTTATATAACAGTTGCAGTTTGGTTATTAAGTTAGGCTAAATATTAAATCCAAATAATATATGAGATTAGTGAAGGCAATTTGTTGATAGTGATATGAAAAATTTAAGCAGTTATCATGTTTGGTAATAATTTCATTAACCAGAAAAGATCTGAATCAAGCTTTAAAATTGAACCAAAAAGTATATTTTGACTTCATCCAATTAACTTTTATACAAGTGTAGGATATATTCACAGAAAATATTAAAATAATTGATTCTTGTTTTAATGGTTGATTGAGTGTAAGACAAACAAAATTTAAAAATACGCTTTTCCCAGCACATATAAATATGATAATTATCTTTTATTTTATGCTTGGGACAGTTTTGTTCTAATTTTGAAAAAAAAAGTTCTTTAGCAGAAAGCTATTAGACCACTGAGAATTGAACACCAGCGCATGTGGTGTGTATTAGAGTACTGTTGGTAATTTTACTGCTGCTAACTTAAAATCCTCAAGGGGGAGTTAATTACAGGAAAACCATTCTAAATATCAGTAAGCTGCATATTTTCCATGACAAGAGCTTTTTCAGTTGAGGTTGAACAATTCCAGAATCTGAGCTTGTAAAAATAAGTAAATAAATAAATAAAAATGGTGTTTGTATGCATACAGTAGACCTATAGTACTTAAAATTTTTTTCATAAAATTTTAATTCAAAAGCTATTGTGTTTTAATTTGTTTTCAGCATGATGAGAACATATTTAAAATTTAAAAATTTCAGTTGGAAGGGATAAATTATTTTTAGTGGTCATTGAAATGAATGTAATTTACTTACTGAGCTATTTTAAACCATTGTGTATTGCCACTGACTATTCTTACTGTCATTTTTTGTAAATGTTTTCAGATTAAAGAGTGTTTTCTTTCTTTTTTTCTTTCAAATAAGCTTGGTGTACTTCAGGACATGTATGGCAATAATCAGAGAATGTAATGATCGAGCTGTTGAATTTAGTTTTTGCTGATGTGTTTGGCCTATGCTCATCAAATTTAGGTTTGGAAATGAATATGTTTTTATTCTGTACTTATTTATTATAATCCTGACTTAAGCTTTTTAAAATGCATTATGAGAAACGTAAGAATTAGTAAACTAACCAGTAAATTACATATACATTCATATATGTATATTGGTTATTTTCACTTTCTATGGCATAGTGGTTAGAAGCCCAGATGCTGGTGCCACGCTGACTGGATTTGAATCCTGACTCTACTTATCACCAGCTGTTGTGCCTTGAGCAAGTTATATAACCTCTCTGAGCCTGTTTGCTTATGCGTAAAGGAGAATTTAGCAGAGGGTATATGAGAATTGAGTTAAATGTGTAAAGTGCTTTGAATACTTTGGCACATGATAGGTGTATTTAATATTAGCATTATTATTATTTCTGCTTTGATGAAGGAATTATAAACCCAGGAAATGAGGATGTAGCATACTGATTTTGTACTAAAATCTGACTGGCAACTGTTAATTTATTATAATTTACGTTATAACAAACTATAGAAGATGGTGATTTCTCTCGTGTTTCTCAGTGACCAATTTATTTTTAGTAAAATTGATAGTAAATTGAAAAAGATCTTGTTTGGGCTAAGAGCAATGTTTGTGATTTCAAGGTAAGGAAATATAAATGCTTGAAATATAAACAATGATATAAAAACTCATACTCCTATTTTCCTAAAAATTAGTGTTTTTTGGGTATATTTCTTTATAGCATTTAAGAAAATGGAGCCATTTCAATTAGATACTTTTAGTTCTTTTCAAATATTTATTGAGACCTTCATATGTGTGCAGCATACTATGCTGTATGTGGGTATGAAGGAAAATAAGATTTTATTCATCCATAGAGAGTATTCAAAGCTAAATATAGAAAGCCTCTTCCTGTGACTTCCTTATTTAATAGAAAGCTTCTATGTTCTTTTAAGTAGTGCCATAAGTATTAGATATAAATGATATACATGGTGAACTTACAATAAATATGGTAAAAATAAACTTTTACCTTTAACATTATCAAATAACCATACCTATTAAACTCAGAGAAGCTTTGATTTGTCTAGTTAACTAGGTAAGATACCTGTAGTTTAACTATTTAGAATAAATTATATAGATAAATATTAGTCATGTTACTGCAAACTGAGTGCTTTATCCTTTCTGGGTTTGGGGCCTTATGCCTAGGCTGATACTGCAGTGGAGCAAAAAGCCTAGCCATCTTATTTCTATATCAATAGCTGTTGCCTGGTGGATCAGGTGCTTTACCTCTGGAATTTCCCTAGCTGGAGACTGGGAATGTCAGTAGCGTAATGAGGATTCTAAATTTCCCTTATGTGACACTATGCGCTTTTAAAACTTCCAGTCCAGAAGTTAATATCTGCTTTTATGTATTTCTTAAGGAGAAAGCTGCTCAAAGCAATGGGAGTCACCTTGGAGGGATATGGGGTTTTGACGTCAGAATTTGGAGTCTCAGTGTTGACTCCTTTCAGCTGCTCCCCTGCTCCTCTTTCTGGTTCCGTTGGTGGCTGTAGGTGCTCCGCAGAGCTGCTTCTTTACTCTCTATATTTGCTGTACCCTTTCCTTCCTTCCTTCCCTTCGGCTGCCTTGTCACAGTGCCTTTGAGTCTGGCGCTGCTGCTCTCCACAGGCTGCTCCAGTTCAGGCGGTGTGAGGCTCTTTGCCCAGATGCCTCTCATCCCAGGCTTTCTGTTATGTTTGCCCCCGGGGTGTCTTAGCCCTTTAGTTTAAACACATGGAGGAGGTGGTGTTTGAGCCTCCACTTAGTTTCCACACTGCCTTGCTCTTGGAGATTTGTATAAGGGCTGGAGCAGGGCTGTGGGTGGGGTGAAATGTGGGCAAGGTTAGCGTGAAGGAAAGAGGGAGGATGGAGTAAGAGGAAGAGCATGCCGCCTCTAAGAGCTGCTGTAGCTTTATTAGTGTCAGATATGGCTGCAGAATCTCGCCTAAATCCTCACTGGCTGTGGATCTCTCTTAGCTCTGTATTTATGCATTCTCCTTCACAGCCACACCCCAACCATTTTAGAATGTTTGTCGTTATAATATTATTCACAGGAATAAATCAGTATTCCTTGTTTTTCAGTGTTAAGCAGGTATTGTTTCCAAAACTAAGTTCTGATTTTTTTTTCTACTAACAAATTTCAAAACAATGTGCTGCTTTTGAACCCTCTTCTGCCCTAAATATAAGTAAATAAAAGGCTTAGTGAGCAGTGCAAGGGTCAGATTTAATGGGATTAGGGTTCTTGTTCAAGGTAACATTAGACTAGGTTTGGGGAATCATGGTTGTCAGAAGGAGCGTGTGGGCCATCCTGATCACTTTCCCCACCCTGGATGACTCTGGGTAAAAACAATTGACCATCTTGGGCCACCTATCCTTACCTCGGTTCCCTGCCCCTCGGCCATGGTGCTCTTCCCAGACCTGATGGACAGCTTTGTTTCCTTTTCATTTCAGCTGCAGATGAAGATATTCTTGCTAAAGGAAAACAGTCCATCAAGAGTCAGGCTTTAGGAAATCAGAACTCAGAAAACGAGATCCTCCTGGAAGGCGACGACGATACTCTGTCATCCGTGGACGAGAAAGATTTAGAGAATCCCACCGGTAAATTCAGGGGTCATGCACATACTTCAGCTAGCTCTGAGCCAACACGCATCTAATTACTTACTTTTTCAGCTCTGCCTGAAAAAGCAGGACTACCAGCTTTACATCCACAATTACATTAAATGAAGATTGTTTTTGTTCTTCTAAACATTTCCCCCCAATCTTCAGTAGTTTCCCTGTCATTTTTCTATTCTGTTTACCCTACTCATCTTTTTCTTTTATGAATAATCTTTACTGAAAAAGAAAAAAAGTACAAAAACAGCAACAACAAAACCAACTTGCTTCACCCATCTAATGGGAGTTACCTAATCTCTACAAAATGAGAGCTGTAAGTAAAATTATACCAGTTGCTTTGTAAATAAAGCTTGGAGGTAGATGAGCTATTTGCTTTGATATACAGGTCTTAGGGAACATGCTGCATATACATTTAACTCTCAAAAAATCCATTCCAAGAATGCTATGGCTTTTCACAGGATTCACATATTTTATCTGATGTAGCCATTTTTGATTTGCGCTCAGCAGATTTTCAGTTTTACTTCCCTTATGGGAAAAAATCTCTTGTTTAGCTTGAAATTTTAGTCATTCATTAAATACCTTTTTTTCTTTAATGCCTGTGGCTCTGTCCCTCAAGGAGGAAAGTCTGAAAGATTCTACATCTTCAATAGATGAAAGTTACATAATCTACTATTTTGATAATTTAAAAGGCGTGAAAAATCTTTTATTTAGTGACATATCTGCAACCATGAAATGAATGATAATGAAAAGCAAAAACAGGTGATGGCATCTTCTCTGATGGTAAATCTCTCTGTAAAGTAAAATAAAATTAATTGAAGCTTACTGTTAAGGGATTTGGGGCAGGAGTAGAGAGTAAGGTGGACACTGCTATTCTCTGGTCTTTTCCTTCACATCCATTTACTCATTTCCTCCTCCTTTATTTTGCTTCTATTCTTGCTACTAGTAATACATTCATACAGTAATAGAGGTGAAAGGGGAGTTTAATTATATAATCTTGACAATGGAAATAGGATTAAGAAGTAATCCACACTAATAAAGTGGTGTGGGTTAGAAATGAAGTGGAAATTGTCAGGGGTCTTCTGTAGGACCTAGGCTGCCCTAGCTCCTGCAGCTGTCTGCTTACCCTGTAATTGAATGTCTGAGAATGATTGAAAAAATGTTATTTCTTCTCAGGATTACATGCTAATGTACGGAGGGCAAAGGAGACAGCAAAAGAACACATAGCTGCTTATTTCATCCATTTATAGGGATGAGCTTTGGGAAATCATGGTTGTTCTGCAGTTATCTGCTGCCCATCTGCAAACACAATGTATTTGTACATTGGGAATAGAGGGCAAAACCTGCTCTGATCTCTGCAGAGCATCCCTCCTATTGTCCCGCTGGCACACATTAAGATTGATGTGAGATTAAGGACCAACACCCTTCTAACAATCGATGGAAATGTCAATTCATCTGAATTTTGAAACACTTATTCACCCATTGATTACCTGAATAGGTGTACCGTGTTTATAGGCACTATATTAATTCAGAACTATAAATGCCAATCTTGTCTTGCTGTTTTTGTCACCTATAGGATTTTTACAATGAGGAATTTACATGGGATTTCAAAAACTTACTACATCTCTCTGTACATACATATATATATGTATAATTATTATTTTTAGTCCTTATTTTAGGTTTGGCTCTAATATACTTTATGTTCTTCTATCTATAGTGAATCTATTGTTTTCAGTAGCAGGCTGATTTGTCTTTTTGATAAGCCCTGTGGAGATTTGATTATTCCAATAAAAATTCATTCACTTGGAAACCCACCCTCCAGCTGTTTACTCCCAGAGTCCCTGAACTACACTAATAGTAGATTTGGACGCATTGAACAATATTGAACAATGGAAAGGCAGGCTTGGAAAAGAAGTATTTTTACCAATCTTTCATGGGGTAAAGTTGTTATGGAAGAGGTTTTGTGCCAACCTGGCACAAAATCTTTATCAGAGAATATGGTTTAACGTTTCTCACTTCATTAATAAGCTAGTAATCTTTCTGTAATCATGCCTCAGCCAAACTCTAAGCTAACCTCTGGCCTTAGAAGCCTATTGAGTCTTCCTTGCTCCTGGTTGTTTTTCTATGTTGTTTGATAGCCTGAGGCTTGTTTTCTAAATGGAATGTGGATGGACTTATTTAGGCAGAGCCACCTTCTAACCAGGAGATCAGACCAAAGCTAGGCCGACTCCCTATAAAATAATTGAATCCTAGTTTACTGTTATCATTAACTGCCTATTATAGATCTCTTAGTATGAGAACCCTAACTTTGCATTTTCAGAGGGAGATTTGGAGTGGACAGAATTTGTAAGTGTAAAAGGGGTAAGCAGGCAATTTGGTGCTAGAGGCGAGAATTTAAAATTAAATGAAATTTCTGCCTGAATCCACTTGATTTTTTGAAAAATATCATTCCAACTTGTTTGGCTTGTCTTTTCCTTTTGGCAGGTCCTGTTAGCCTGAGCACACCAGCTCAGCTTGTGGCCCCCTCTGTTGTAGTAAAGGGCACTCTTTCTGTCACCTCCTCCGAACTCTATTTTGAGGTGGATGAAGAAGACCCTAACTTCAAGAAAATTGACCCCAAGGTGAGGAATGGGTTTCATTTTATGGAATTTTTTTTTTTTTTTTATGATGGGAAAGTGTGTGTGTGTGTGTGTGTGTGTGTGTGTGTGTGTGTGTGTGTGTGTGGCTGCTGTTGGGTAGGACTGACATTAATAAACTATGATAGAAATAGTTTGAATTTCTTGATGAATTGCTTCTGCCTATATGCAAGGCAACTATCTCTTTTAGCTTATGATTCCCTTACCAGCTAGTTAGATTATTGAAGTTCATTTAGATTCAAAAACAATTTCCATTTAATTGCATTTATCATTAGCTCATTCAGGGGTCGGGGGAGAACCTCAGGGAATATCGTCTATAAAATATATTTTGCCTCAAAGGGTCCGGGTGAATTAAGCTACAAAATTCAGTGAGATTGAGAGTGGAATTATTTTGTTTAGCCTTTATATTTTCTGGATATAATACCAATATATCACTCTCCTTGCTTTGTCCTCCTGACTTACTACTCTGACATGCATGCAAGCATGGCTTGTATGTGCGAGATACCTCTTTTTCCCATTACCTGTAGTCAATTTTACAAGGTATTACATAAATTCCTATTCTTAAATGAAAATGTAATTTCCCCTTTAAAATGTATTTCTGATTACTTTTCAGACCTTGGCAGCTTTATTTTACTATGAGACATTTGTGGCATAGCCATAAAGCCAAAATTAGGTTTATTTCATGAAAGTGAATGGTAGAATTTGTTCTGTCTCTTTTAAAATTAGCAAAATAAGCAACCTGTAGAAAGAGAAGAGATTTTTAAAGAAATGGAGTAATTTCTTTTACAGGCTGTTAGCTAGTGTGTGTGTGTGTGTGTGTGTGTCCACACACACGTAATTGTTTTCTGAGTTTATTGGTAGGAAATTCTTTGATTTGGGAATCATGTGAATTATTAAATTTTAGTGACTTAGAAGTATTTCAAAGTCATTCATAATGAAACTGTTATAATTTTATGAAAAACTTTACAAACAAATCATATCTTGTCTTATGCATGTTTTTAGCACTTGGGTTCAGCATTGCTGCTTTTATTAAGACTGGACTTGGTAGACTATGTGAAAGGAAGTCTATGCTGAAACTGATTGTTTTTTGAATTTAAGAATGTAGCTAATCCAATGTAGAGAAAACTAATTCTGAAATTATATCAGCTAGAAAAATTTTCTACTTTGTTGTATGGCTGAAATGTCTGAAAATGTATTTTAGTTTCTTTAGGAAAGGAAGGTAACCAAAATTACTCAAACTCTCTAATTTATGGTAATTTGTGAGTTAGGCCGAAATTTAATTCAGAATACTATTTATTCTATTATGCTTTTAGACATACATGGCTTAAAATCTAAAATGTGATTTGTTTTAAACATATCTAATGAATTGTCCTCGTTATTAAAACCCCTGCCAATCTTTGTGATTAGGATCTTTGAAGTTATTGACTCCTTTTGGGGAAAGTTATAACTTCTGTTTCTGTCTGATCTTATTCTGTACAGCATCATTAAATTAATTTTTTTCCCTGCTGCTTGTGCAATACAGGATCTTTGAGCCTAGACACAGAAATGGTCTGTACTGCTGCAACCTGCCTAATGTTACAGAAATCAAAACTTTTGCTAATTTATATTCTCAAAAATTTTTCAGCCCATTATTGGAAGAATTTTTGATTTTGTATAGACGTTGGTGTTTAAGGTATTCTGTAAATGAGGACACTGGAGTGTTTTTCTTTTTTTGTTGGTGATACCTGCATTAAATTAAATAAGGATGGAAAAAAAGATATTGAATTGGGGAATTTTTATTTCTCCTTGTCAAGACTTAAAACTTTTCCTCTGGGATAGTTGGAGGGAGATACGTGTCTAATGCTTTAAATACTTTTGTGAGTGAAAAAACGGTCATTTAAAAATGTCATTTATATCTTTTAAACTAAACACTGTGCCCTTAAGTAATTTCTTTGTAAATGTAAGCACCTACTACTTGCTTTGAAATTGTTCTTAAAAAAAATCAGAACATTTTCCCTAGAGAATAAGTTCATTTGTATTATTCAAAAAATTAGTATATTTGTCTGAACCAGTTAGTGTTACAGTGAGTTTATTCTACATCTGCAGGAAGAGAGACCTGAAAAAGATGTAGTATAGGTTGAAAGAGTAGAGATGATTTCAGAACTGATAAGATCACAGTTTATATTTCTAACTCAGAACTATTTTTACTACGGAATTTTTACCTAGGAATCTTAAAACTTAAGCCTGTTTTATCAAGTGAACTAGGCACCAGAGCTCTGAGTAGCTCCCTTGTTTATCATCCACCTCTGCTATCCTGCCGCTCATCCCTCCATACACTGCCTCCCCCACTCAGACTTCTTCCTCTGATCTTTAAAATTGCTTTTTAGAACATTTTTCTTTGTATCTCTCATTCCTGGATTTTCCCAGTAGGTTAAAAAAGTGGGCTAATTCAAAGAATAAATTTTAAATATTAAAGGGTAACATCTGACATGGCTTCGGTACCTGTGCCTCTCATTAACATATGTAATGGAGTATAGTTACCTCCAGCATAAAGAAGAGGAACCAGTTCCTTTGGGATGCTTTCAGTTTTACTAATTATTTTATTTTTGTAATCAGATATTTCCTTATATTAAAAAGGAACGTTTGTTGAAGTTGAAACGTTGAAATGAATACACTGGATTGTTACCTTAGAAAAGCAGAAAAAGGAGGAACATACTTTTCTTATATTTAATTTTTCTTTGGTTATAAAATAGTATTAAAACCTTTTTTATTTAAATTGAGTATAAGCTACTTCTGAATAATTCTGGGACTTTGATTAAAAATGATCATAGTTACAGCATTTATAACTAGCCATTTAAAAACTTGAAGTAATTTATACATCTGGATTGTTCGTATCACCATTTGCTGGGGAAAAGGAATATGGCTATATCCATTTTATCCTCTTTTAATGTGACTGATTTAATTGTTAAGTTTTATTATTTAAAACTTGAAGAGGACAAATGATTGAAGGATGAGT
This sequence comes from Delphinus delphis, assembly GCF_949987515.2. NCBI lineage: Eukaryota > Metazoa > Chordata > Mammalia > Artiodactyla > Delphinidae > Delphinus > Delphinus delphis. The sequence continues at coordinate 29,773,046 of NC_082687.1, read as the reverse complement.
ATAACTCATTGTGTTAACTATTCAGAAAAGGTCCATAAATGTTTCTTTTATAATTCAGACTCAGAGTGCATTTTTTTTTAGATTATGGCATGAGAGAGCAAATATCTTAATTTTTAATGTGAAAAAACTTTTCTTGTAAAAATTAGGATCAAAATCAGTTCTTCCATACAAAATCTGTTCTTTCAAGTGTGAAATAAGATTTTACTTTTAGTCTTAAAATCTACAGAACAAACATATATTATAGTTGTGTAAAATTAATATTTTCTCTTTTCTAAAGATTTTGGTGGGAACTTGAATCGTTAAATCTACAAAATGTGCTGCATTTGTAAATTTTGCAAACTAGAGTTAAAATGGAAGCTTCTTGCATTCCTCAAGTTCATATCTTTATATTGTAAATAATAAATTGTGATCTCACCTTCCTTCATTTAAGAACAATCCACAAACAGTCATTTACAATGTAAAGTAGTATTTTTATTACTGTTTTCAACAAGACTGCTTAGGGTGAGGGAAGAGGTGCGGGGGAGGAAGGGGCACATCTGACATTGGCACTGAGATACATTTAACATCAGCAAAACTTTGTTTAAAAGAGAAATTTTACATATAATTAAATACTTTTTTTTCACTTGGTGACAACATTCAGGCAACCCAAAACAAATTGGAGAGAGAGACAGAGAGACAGAGACAGAGAATGAAGAGGGGGAGAGAAGGAAAAGGGAGAAACTACTATATTTTGATTGAAAATGTACCTTGGGTTTCATTTTGTTGTGGCAAAGCCCGATTGCTTCTCTTGTGTGACCTTTTAAATTCACATTGTTTGGAAGAGAAGGATCACTTTTGTGCAAGAATGTGATTTTGTGTGTTTGGTTGGTTTGCTCTTCTTTTGTTTGCTTGTTAATTAGGGAAGTCTTCTGCCAGGTTCCCGTTTCTCTTAGGTGGCTTACATAAAAGTCTGTGTCTGGAGTTTCCGCTCTTTGTCGCCGAGTTGTGTGTTGTGTGTTTGAGAGCATTCCTGTTTGTGTCGCTTTTCAAGCAGTCCCCAGCACCCTATAGTTTGTCCAGGCTTTTGGGATTGGTGAGAATTTCCCTGGCCAACCTCCAGGTCTGCTTGGCAGCGCTCTCCAGGGCCGAGTGGGGCTTGCCCTGGAAAAGGTCGAGGTTGGGCAGAAAGTAGTGAGGGCAGCGGCGGCACTGCAGGCAGGAGATGAGCTGCAGCAGGATGCCGTTGAGCCGATCTCCGAGGCACGCCTCGTCCCAGTCCGTTTCCCGCGGGTGCTTCTCGCACTCGTACAGCAGCAGCGTCTTCATGTGGTAGTTATTGAGCGGCTGGCCAGGCAGCTCCAGGTGGCGGTCCCGCAGCGTCTTCAGCACCGAGAGACACTTGTTTCGGCAGCCGCCCATCAGCAGGCGGTTCTCAGCCTCTCCGAACTGCAGCACCCAGGCGTCGCTCTCCGCAGAGCTCTGCTTGCCGGTCAGCGAGTAGCACTCCTTAGAGAGCAAGTTGAACCCTTCGGCCTTGACCTCCGCCACCCGATTGGGGCCGGGCCAGGGGATGTGGGGCATAGGCCACTGTGCAGCACTGCGAGGCCAGATACCGGTGCACTTGAACGCCGGAGTGATTTGCACCACGTAGCGCTCCCTGATGCGCAACTTGACCTCGCTGGTATCCGCGATCATCTTGACCACATCCCGGTAGCTGCACTTGTCCACCGCCTGAGCCACCAGCGTCTGGAAACGTGAGCGGATCTTGCGCGCCGAGAGGTAGCCGGACGCTGTGATGAACTCGACCCAGAGAGACATGCTCCGCTTCCGCCCATCGCTCAGTTTGAGCACTGCGCAGCCGGGCAGTGAGCCGTCGTCCACGAAGTTGAAGACGCCCATCTGGTTTAGGTAGAGCACCACCTCGAATTCTGTGGGCGAGATTACCTCCAGCCCCTCGTAGCGGGCATCGATCTCGCTCAGGGAGCTGATGAAGCGAGGCTCCTGCACCTCCACTTCCTTTAGCACGTCCGAGACCACCTTACAGACCTCTCGGATGGTCTTGGCGATGGCCGCCTTGCGCGCTTGGCAGCGCTCAGTGTAGTATTTATTGAGCTGGTAAACCAGCTTGGCCTGAGCGGCGATCATGTTGGGGCACAGGTCCGGGCTGTACACCGGCGTCTCGCAGTACGTTGAGGGATCCAAGGCTCACGTGCTGGTGGTGGCCCTGCGGCTTGCGAAAGAGGCGCTGCGCTCCCCTAAGCCCCACTTTCACTCTTGTTTCCACCTGGGCTGCCCGGCTGATGCTTCAGCCGTCTAGCTCTTTCCTTCCCCTCTTTTGAAAGCTTTTTTCTTCTCCAGAAAATAAGGAAAAAAGAAAAAAAAAAAGGATGATCTTTGAAAAAGAAAAGTACCTGCTGGGACTTTTTTGCTTTCTCTTGATATGTGAAATAAAGATGTGCCTGCGGGCGAGATGAAGGGGAGGGGGGTGGGGAGACAGGGTGAGAGAGAAAAATTCAGGTTACCAAGAGGTTAGGCTTAGACGTCTGCAGCGGAGATGGCCCAGGGATCTGGAAATGAGGTCTTTTAAATGCCAAAGTAAATTTTAAAATAAAAGCAAAACATTCAGTGTTTCATTCTTAAACTTCTCTCCCACGCTGGTAGCAGTTCTTTATTCAGATTAGGTGAGTGCTTTTCTCCTCACCCTCCCCCAGATGGAAGGTGAAGGGTGTAATTAATGTCCAGAGAGCGGCGAAGTGCAACTCAGTCCGCAGCACACTCAGAGGTTCGCAGATGCCCCGCACTCTCAGCGTGTAGGTCTGGTCTCTTCTCAGGGGGTCCTGTTGTAGCGGTTTTCCTCTTTTCCTACTGGAGGCGTTGTTTGGACTGGGTTGGTTTGTTTGCAGTGCGTTCTTCTTGTCTTTCTCTAGGTGCAAACCGCTGGAAGTTGTTTGATACTCATTTCTGCTTCGTAATTTATAATTTTGGCCGTCACAAAATCTATTTTAGTGTGACGAAGTCGCTGCTTGCGTTGCATCTGGGGTTTAGTTATAACGATTCGAGGGTTTTTCTTCTCCTCCCCCTTTAGGTTGCTTGTGCAGATTCCACTTTCTGAGTCGCCTCTCCCTCCGATGTCTCTCTTTCCCTCTCCCTGCTAATCTCTCTTCCTCTCTCTCCCCCTCCCTTCCTTTCTCTCCCTCCCTTTCTCTTTCCCTCTTTCTCTCTCTCACCCCACCCCCCAGCACCTCTCTCTCTCTCTCTCTCTCTCTCTCTCTCTCTCTCTCTCTCTCTCTCGTTGCAGTTTCCTGGAGTTATTTAGTTTATGAATGGTCCTGGGCCATCATGAGGGGGGTGGAGCTTCAGTTCCTACAATCGCTGTTGGAGCTGTCAGTGCTTTAGCCAATCCGAGAGAGAAGACAGGCATGCTTGGCAAACGGTAGCAGCCACCGCTGCACTTGATAAAGAAAGGGGGTAAAGAGAGAAGTAAGAAAATAGGAAGAAATAGTAGAAGTCAAATGCTCACACACATTTTGCAGCCCCCTCTTCTTTATCCTCCTCTCTTATCAATTGCAAGGAAGAAAAAGAGAGTGTATAGAGAAGGGACTTCTTGGAGATGGCTGGAATGACTCAAGGGAGAGTAGCAGTGGTTCAGAAAGGTTCACTTTTTTTTTTTCTATCAACATTGTGAAGAAGGTGCAAAAGCTAACAAAATTACTTTCGCTTGAAGGCAAATGGGAGGAGGAAGGGAAATCTGGGAAAGGACCTAAATTTTTCTAGATTTTTTCCTTAGGCAAAGTCTTCCTCCCTTTTCTTCCCCTCCCCTCCCATTGTTGCTAAGAGCCAGAGCAATTGCTGTATATGTGCGCCAGTTGGGGGTGGGGGGAGTGGACATGGGGTGAGAGTTTATAATCGTAAATCTCTTTTCAGTAATTTCCATATGCTGTTGAAAAATGAGGCAGGACAAAAATGGTACAAGCACCTTGTTTGATAATTACTTCATAATTAAGATTCAGATATATTTAATGTTATCACTTTATTTTTACAAGGAGTAACTTGTTATCAGAGAGAAAATATGTTTAAGTTGTGAGAAATGGTGCAGATTTATATATGGTAAAATTTTGTTGGATATACTTTTTAAATAAGCCACTAAAATTATTTTAAACTTAATAAAAATGAAGGGAAGTAAATATGAACCTGATTTAAAGTTTTCTTAAAATGTTAATGTTGTAAATCTAATTTTGAGTATATTTTCAGGCAGTAGAGAATTTCATTTGTAAACTCATTTTATTTTCATAATTGACTCTTGCTTTTAAAAGACTTCACTGCTGCAAAAATCTATAACTATCCTGTTATTGATTACACAGATGGCTTCACTCCTCCCTTGGCATTTCAGTGAAACTCATGCATGTGCTTTTAGTATATGTATTATACTTTCGAGCTGTACCATGGTAGCTTTTAGGTACTTTTGGTTGAAAGAGCTGTAACAGTGTTTCTGATTTGCTTAGAATTTATGTTTGAACCTCAGGTGTGTGGATTCTGAGTCTTTTTAAGACAAATCAAGTAGATGGGAATGTTTTTAGTTAGAGTTTGGACGTTACGTACTCCGATAATGCTGTAACAAAGAAAATCTATAAGCCGGTTGTGCGAAGACTTCATTTTGCAAAACCTGGTATGCGGCTTTTGCAAAACCCCGTGGGAAGGCTTGACTTGCTGTCTTAAGGCTGAACCAGATGAACCTGAATTCAGTTGCATAGGGAAAGTTTGTTTCATCAGGTACTTGACGGCAGACGCTTGGACCTCCTTGGTTCGTTCTTACACATCTGGTGCGGACTACTGGTATCTTGTCACCCCTTCAGTCTCGTAGCGACATGTCTCTTCCTAAAGAACTTTGTCCTTTTTTCCTTCTTTTCATCAAGTCGGCATTGTTACCAGGGATGTCTTCAGTGGCCAGGAGTTGAGACGAACAGTCGCGTCCGCGGGACTCCGGGGCGCAGAGCTTTAGTGACTTCTCGGGAGTCTCAGCGGCGCCGGCGGCCGCGGGCTCCGGCGGGCTCCGGCGTGCGTGCGGCTGGCGTCGGACCCCGGGCGGCAGGAGGATGTACGCGAGCCGGCGCCTTCAGGGTCCGCGCGTGTGGGACGCCCAGGCTCTGCCGGCACCCCGGCGATTGGCCACGAGGCCACAGTGGCGCTCTGGGAACTGTTACTGGCAGGAGGGGCACTTTGCGGCGGGGAGTGGTGTGAACGCCAGAAGAGGATCCCGCGCGGCTTCTCCCGAGGGCAGTTACTGGGCGGAGACTGGTGGCGGGGTGAGAGGGTGAGGAGCTTCCTTCCCCCCGCCCCGACCCTCGCCCCCGGTTGGAGCCGCTGAGGCCTCGCGCTTGGACCGGCCGGGCCCGCGACGCCCCAGGGAGTGTTTGCAGAAGGCCCCGGGGTGACGGCGTCATCCCTCCTCCGCGCTCCCGCGCCCGCGGGCAGGCGCCCAGCACCCAGCGCCCTCTGTCCGCACGCCCTTCTCGCGTGGGGCGGCCCGGGCCGCGCGGGTCTTGGCACCACCACTCGCCCGGCACCCCACTCCTCCTCTCCTCCCTGCTCTGTCGGCACGACCAAGCTTCGCCCCACCCTTGTCCCCTCGCTTCTCTACTTTTAGGTACTGAGGCCGAGGGAATGATAAAATGTTACAAATGTTTTGATTTAAAAACAATTCATTACCAATTTACCCTGTCCAAGGTAGATGCTCTAGTAAATAATAAATCAGTTAAACAAAGGGGACTTTAATTTATTGCCGTGGTACTAATTAGAAACATCATTTGAGCAATAAACTTAAACACTTCCAGCAAATAATGCTCCCTCTTGCTTGTTCCCTTCCTTCCCCTCCCCCACCCCAACTCACTCTGGCTGCCTCTGCTCTAAGAGCTGCTTCAGCTGTGTGTTTGCGGATCCGCTCTTCCTCTGGTTGAATAATTGAAGGGGGAAACGGTATCCGAGGAGGCTGTAATTGAAGAGCCCCTGTCACCTCTGCTTTTATGTATGTTAGTATAGAAGTCCATCAGCAGCTCCTTGATGGTGTATTAAAACGGAGTGGCAGCCCCTTCTGCAGGAGATACCGTATTCTATTAAAGGAGACCAAGTGAGAGAAAGAAACTCTAGAGGCTAAAAGCCACTTCAAGTCTTCAGACCGATTGATCTGTATTCTCTTGTTATAATCCGTCTCATCATACTTGAGTTAATGAGGCAAAAGAGGGGGAGCGAAATCTGATGGTCCTTGACAAATTCATTAGGGAGGCTGCAGGACATTTTATTTGACTGTTAAACATCTTGTTTGTTTGGTTTAGGCAGTGCCAACATCAGCATGCTTCTGCCCAGACCTATCATGTTGGTCTGACTACAGACATTACTGAAAAGAGAAAGAGGACATTCAGGGTGTGATTTGAATATTTTGTTTTGGATTTCATGAAGCCCGTAACCTTCAGACTTCTCTAGGATTTACCTTCACCATCCTTACACTTAGGAACATTTATGAAAATTTAGATGATGATAGTGAGGTGGGCATGTTTTTAGTTACTATAAACTATGTATGTTTAAACTTTAGTCGGAAAAGTTCCCATTTCCTTAAAAAATTGAGTCAAGTTACAGAAATTACTGTGCTAGTTTTTAAAAAATATGAATGTTTAAGCTCCAGAAGAGTAGCCAGATCATACATTAGATCCTATCTTTACTTGATCGTGGTTAAATATAAACTTTTAATTATTAATTGAATTTCCTTTTTCAGTGAAACACTTATGGGTACAGAAACTTGGAAATCAAAATGTTAACTATTTATACAAATATGATGTTTTTGAAAGAAAATGTGTGTATTTTAATTTGAATGCCTTTTTATATTTAAAATTAGAAGCAGAACCAGGTACTTTATGAATGGTGCTAAAATAATGTGATGAGTTGACAGGATACTTAAAAAACTGAAAATATTTCTAATTGAAGAATAATGGGCAACTAAGTTAGAATGCTAATCTTGTAATATTTTATTCTAGGATAATAACACAGTACTTGATTTTTTCAGTTTCTCCATTTATGATACTTTCTTGCATAGAGAATTCAGTCATATTTTCTTTCAGCAATTGACTTAAACATCCTCAGCTTAAGTGATTTGAGAAAGAACCCTGTCTTCCATTTACAGGCAAACAGTATGAGAGAAAAAAGAAAACTAATGCTCTTTGCCTGTCATTTTTATACATTCTTGCACTGCTGATGAAGCTTGAACTGCTGCAGGGAATGTATGGATTTGAAAAGAAATGATTCAGTAGTTCATGTTGTGTTTCTCAGAAGCAAAACCAAACTAATGGCTGCAGTCAGTGCTTCTGTACATCTGACAGTTATAATCCTGTTTACATTTCCAGAGAATACAAAATGCTTAAACTGTTTTATTTTTTGCTGATCTTTACTTAGAAATGTGCTTACTGAGTTAAACTTCAGTGCAGTTTTTACTTTATCATATCACTGGGACTTAAAAGATCCATTAATGATCTGTAGAAATGGCATACAGTATTTCAATAATCTTTCCTAAAGAGTATACAGATTTTAGATTATATGATTTTGTTTTCCAGGAAAACATTTTAGAATTATTAAAAAAATAATCAGGTTATTGACTTAAAAAAATCAACTCTCTGAAGGATTTATACTTTTTGGAAAACAAAAGACCACGTGTTTACCTGTATATATTCTTATCCTGTAAAATCTAACTTTAAAATATCTGTACAGTTGCTAAATGTTTGGTTCTTATATGCTTAATCATTCAATATATTTATAAAAATATTTTTTAAGAAAAAAATTCTTTTTAGGGGGTCAAGATGTAAAAGGGGCAATAAATAACGATTAAATTCTCTGAATTTAAAAACGATTCCAGTAAAAACAAGAAGAAAAATAAATAACCCAAACACAATTTGTTAGTGTATTAGTTGATGAAATTTTATTGAAGTAATTATATTAAACTATCTGTAAGAAGCTTTAACAGCACCAACTGTCAGGATTATACTATGCACATTGTATTAAAAGTCAGAGTAAAGCTGCATTCTCTTCCATTCTCTGTCAAATGATTTAATTTTCCAAATCTCCTAAGTATCATAGAAATTGTTTATAAGCTATTGATAATTATTATTCTGGAATCAATCAGGAGAATAATCAGTAATAGAATGTTTTCTTTGAGCAGTTCACCATAGTGCTTGTTAATTTTAAATGGTCAATCATGCTGCTAAAACAAGTTGTTTTTTTAATTTCTTTCACAAAATAGCTTTAAAAAAAACCTGAAAAAACCCCAAACCTTGTAATCACTTTGATTGGTAACCCAAGGGTATTGTCATTTGAACAGTTTGAACTTAATGTTCTGTAAGGTCAAAGCAATGGCTTTAACTTTGCATTACTAAGCCTCAAACTGTACTGAAAAATAAATGCATTTATGTACTTTTGAATATTGTTTTGTGGGATTAAGTTTGTTTGGGTTACCTTGGATAATGTATTTGATTAGTGATATTTACACCTATTAAACTTTTACAAGTCTAATTCTTGTATAATTTAGTAGGATGAGAATATTGAAAGTACAATAGATGTTTGTTTTTTCCCCAAGTTTAGTACTCAGCTGTGTATATGAGTACATTATTAAGCTATACATAATATCATCAAAATGGACAGTGATAGAGCAAAGAACTTGTACTCAGGAGAATGGAAGTGAGCAGCTTTTAGCCTGACTGAAATGTAAATACTCTTGTATTACTGAGCTAGGATATACAGTGTTAAGACAATCTGAGTTAATTCGGCAAGTATTTTTCATTGAATTTACTATATTTTCATTTATGTCTTTTGACTTTACCAAGAAACATTTAGCTTTTTCTCATTTTAGAGAAACACAGTTTTGAGTTGTAGCAGTCACATTCCTTTATTTCTGTAAGACAGTTGAACAGTTCTGAAAAGTTAAATAAGATTCTACCTTTCTGTCTTCTTTCCTTCCTTTTTAACAATTTTAACTTATTAATATACTGTGAGGTATATATTATATTTTTTCTGTTTAATAACTTTGGCTTTCATGACTCACTATAATTTTCAACAAATGAAAGGGTGCTTTTAGTAGAAGCCAGTTCTTAACTATTTACGGTATGATTGTGTAATTAGTGGATTATTATTTGTGTCTCCTCCACCTTTGAGAAACAAATTTTACTGGTCTTTAATATCACTTCCACAAAATAGACAGAAAATCAGGATTATTGATGTTAAACTTGATGCTAAATAAATCAAGGCTCTTGATTTCAATTTCATTCATTTCCATTCGGAACATTGAATTTTACGCTTTAAAGAAGATGTGATATCCTTAGTTTAATAAGATAATACTACTGATTCACATGTAGGATATGTTTCTTGGGATTTCAGAGTCATTCCCACTCCCATTTCCACTTGCCTTTGCCATCAGTGCCAGACATTTACAAAACAGATGATTGAGATTAGGGGTGTAGATTATGCCTGTACTGAGCCGTACTTAGTTCAAAATATAAGACTTGGTGTTACGTTCTATATTTCTTTCAGGCCATACGAGACATTTCGTGGGCCTATGTTTAAAATTATCGGTTAAGCATATCGTAGGTAAGTTTTTGTTGTTACACTTCAGGAAAACTAGCCCTTTTAAACATCTTAGTTTCTCTTGAAATATACAGGTCTGCAGCACTCCATCTATAATATTATTAGTAGTAGTAATTTTGCATCAATCTTCTGCTAAGATTACAGGAAATTTTTAATAAGCTTGTGTTATTTTTAATGAAAATGTTAAAAAAAATCTAGCTTGTTCCTTCCTTTAAACATTGTGAATTAGCGTAAAAGTGATGTGCTGAGAGGTTTCTCTGATTCCTGGTAGTGGTTGAATAACAACAACAAAAATCCTTCATTGGCTCTAATCTACGTATAGAAGACATCTGTGTAGTATAAATGAAATAATATTTGATGATCTAAGGAATGGAAACTTTTCCTTTAACCATGTGAAATAAAGCTAGGATATAAAACAGCTGTCTTGGCCTATGTATATCAAGGTTCTGCCAGTCTGTTTCTTTTCTGAGTTTTCCCTTTCTCTCTTCCCTTGTTATCTTTGGATCCTAAAGAGTCACTCTCTTATTTTCTGACTGGTTTTGTCTGTAGACGAAACCTGGGTTAGTAGGTTTAAATCAGCCAAGATAGAGTGAAAAATCTTTGATCTATGGCTATGACTGTTTCCAAATGATTTGCTTGCTGGGACCAGACACTATCCATGCCCTTTCACTTTGCTATCAGATAGGTGCACACAAAGGACCTGAAAGGCTACCAGATGCACAGTTAATCATCATATTAGATAAGTAAAGGGTTCCAACCATACTTAATTAGATCTTCTATTTCTAATAGTTATTTGTTCTATAGTACCTTGTTGGTTAAATGCTCTACAAATCTAATCTTTTCTTCAAATTAGTTAAAACTTTCTATAAATTGTAGCATCAATTTAAAACAAATGATACAAAGCTATGTATTTTTTTAAATATAAGTTCCTTGCTGTCACATAGCTTACCTGCATAGATAAGATAAAGAAAGGGAGACAGTATGATAGTATTAAAGAGCATTAGTCTAGGGGATAAAAAGCCCTGAATTTTTATCCTAGCTTGGCTACAAATCCTGTGAGTGACCTTGATCAAGTCACTATTTCCACTCACTATTTTCTCAATTGTTAAATGGGGGGATAGATGAAGAGTTTTTTCTACCTCTTCTAGATAGACAAAAATCTGTAATTTCCTACCCTAACATGATTAAAGTCCTTTTTTATATCTTTATTCATTGATTTTAAATCAGAAACCTTTCTGCACACATTTAGAATTTCAGTGCTGTTCTAATATATGCATATGAAAGTTTTCAACGTGAAAAAAATCACAGAAAGAATAAGCTTACAGATCATTATATTCCATATTTTAGACTTAAGGGAAAAAATGCAAATTATAGATTGGAGACAGTTGTGAGGGACAACCCATTAGCAAGTTGGAATAGATTCTAAGAGTATACTAATTATTCTTTGATAGGAGTTGGATCATAAAAATATGAAAATGAAACAGGCTGTGTATTCTTGTATATTCAGCAGAACCGTATGTGTTTAAAGGTGTACGCAAGGTTGGCAGGTGTGTTTTTTTTTTTTTTTTTCCTCAAATTGTTGAATTGTCTTTCAATGTTTCTGATATTTTCACTAAGGTTAGCTATTCTGTAAATATTAGTTCGTGGAGCCAAATAAAGTTCAAGTTCATAATTAACTTAAAAAATTTTTTTTAAAAATGGAAAGTTCAGCCTTCTCTTTAGAGAAATGACACTGCTTTAAGCAACTGTAACATTACCGTATTCATGTTGTGTTAAAACATAGACCCAAGCAGGGAAATGTTTTTCAAAACATGAGTCACTAAAGTAAGTTTTATACTACTTTCTCATGCTTTTCACTTGTTTTCATCAGAAGACCTGACAAGCATAAAAGTGTTAACATCTTTTATTTTACAGATGTTCTTAGTTTTCCCTCAAACTGTAAAAGATGCTGTATCAGAGTAGCATGGTAGGAAGTAATTTCAACACCTCCTTTCACTTATGCGATAACTTATTATTTGTCTGAGCTTGTGGATATTTTCGGAGGGAGGGAAGTGAGACAGGAAAAGACAACATATTGAGATTGTTCTCATTTTGAGATATAGATCAATCAGGCTGTCTGCTGTGTTATAAATTCTCTCTAAAATACCTTTTCAGTGGGCATAGTTGAGTTATTTTACTTCTATATTGTGTTCTTTGGAAGTCTGTCGTCAATGCAGTAGGCATGCCAGGTGACCACCGAGAGAGTTGTTGATGGACACTCGGTGGGTTTGCAGAGTGCAAACCTAAAAGACTAAGAGATGCGAAAGGCATTGCTATTTGTGAATTTATGTTTTATCTCACTTCCCTTGAAAATTTATGAGTAGCGTGGCTTAAGGGTGCTGGAGTTGTGTGTTCCAGGGCTTGCCCCTACTGATAACACCCTTGTTGGCGTGAAAGTGCAATGCAAATTATGACAGTTACAACCTTCTGTTTTGTTTAACTTGTCAGTAGATTTCCTGGCTCAGTGCTGAGGGCAATGGTGTGTTCAGCTAGTCCATATTCACCTAAACTTAAAAGGTCAGGTTTCTACAGGCAAGCCTAGTCAAAGCCTAATTGATGAGGAGGGCAGAGAGACAGAATTTACTGTTCTGTTGGCTAGTTTCATATCGTTAGGTTGTCCTGAAAGCATCAGGCAGTCACAGCCCCTTTCATGTAAGTGCTGACCCTAGACAGGAGCTGACAATCAAAGGAGGCAGCCACAGGAACCAGTGCAAGTAGGCTATTGATTTTTCAGTTAGGTCTAAGTAGTTTGTAGTATGGGTAATGGGTGACAGAGGCAGGTATGTCATTATCAATGAGCTCCAGAACAGTAGCGACAACCCTCTCTCATATTTCCTTCAGCACTGACAGTATGCATCCAGGGCTGGTCAATAAATCGCCCAACCCTTAACTGACAAGTGACTTGGAGGTTTAGGTTGAGGGGTGGAAGTTATAGAGCTAAACTTCTCTACTTGAACACATACTGGATCTAGCAATAGAGTCAGTAACTGTATTGTTGTAAGTTTTTGAAGTTTTCATTTGGAAAAGTCAGTGCAACTATGAAAATCAGAGTTTACTTTTAAGCTTTTGAGAATTTAAGAAGAGTGTTTACTTAGTTAAGAAATAAAGAAATGGGCTAATCATTTGTAAAGATACTCTGCAAGCATAATTAAGCTAGGTTATTACTGTATGGTTTCGCTTTTAATTTAGACTAGATCTTTATTTAATCACGATATCTCTGAACTTATAAAAGTTTAGCAGTTAGAAATTCTCTTAAAATCCTTTATAATTCCTAATCTCTTCTTAAATGTTTTAACTGCAGACTAATTTTAAGTAGGAAAAAACTTGAACCATTTGTAAATGTTAGGTATTAGCCATTAACCAGTTACTATTTGACCTTCAAATTCGTTTTATATTACTTTTCAAAATAAAATAGTCAGGAATTGAACATTTAATGATTAAAGTTTGATGAATTATGGTTGCTTCTGAATTTTAAAAAGCAATGAGGCTGACTTGTTTTAAAAGCCTTTCATATGGATATTTACATTTAAAGGTAGATGTAGTTCGTATTCACATAAGCACAAAAGTGTAACAGGTTTTGATTAAAAGTAACATGTTCTGAAAGGGATATAAAATAATTGAGAAATATTTTAAATTTAAACCAATCTCTATTTTGTTACAAAATATAAGTAATATAAAGAGAAGATAGTATTTATAACTAGAAGTGGGAGTTCAGGTTGTACCAGGATCCTTGCAAACTATCACATGCTTACATTTTTTGAAAACTTTAAACAAATTGAAATAAAACAGAAAAGTAAATGTTTTTTAAAACTTCCTTAAATAACTTATCGCTATGATATCTTGTTTAACACTGTGATATTGTACAGAACCAGAGTTTAAGTCTGTAGTATCATCTAGCCGTGGGGTAGCCTGCCTGACCACATGAATCATTTTCATTTGTCCAATACAACTGAAAATACCACACACACCCCCTTTTTTCTTTAACAACAGCAGGTTAATGCATACAGAGGGTATGGATGCTTCAATATTTTCTTAAGTTTGCAGTGACATGTCTGTGTGAATACCCATCTTCCTTCTTAAGAAATGAGAGAATGCACATTTGAAATGTAGTGAAAGATGGCTACTATGGAAATGTGATAGTCTTAGTTTTAAAGACGCTTTGGGATTATGTAATTAATATTTAGAGAAATTTTATTCAAATCTTTTGCTTTAGTCACCTTTTGAGGCTTATAGATTCTTAAAGCAAGATTCCTTTTAGAGTCAGTGTTTTCCCCCTGTTTATTAATCATTCACTTAATCTGTGTTTTTCTGTTAGATTAGATAAAATATTTAGCTGGGAATCTTGTAATCTTTATATTGTTAGCTATATTATAGGTGCAGCTTCTTCTGCTGTATTTGAAGTCTTTCCTGAATACAGTGTTTTTTTCAGGAATAAAAAAAGAAAAGCTGAAGAAAGGGGGACAAATTAAATTTTCATGAAAGAAAATCCTAATCAGTAGTGACAGTGTAAGAGAAAGATGATTGCCACTTGGTCATTGTGGAGAGGCACTTAGATTTGGTGTCAGTGCTTCTGTTAATGATGACTAATGTCTTTCTCGGAGCAAGTGCATGCTCCAACATACTGCTACAGCCAGAGAGAGGGCTCCGCAATAGACACCACTCAGCAAAAGCATTAGGTGTCCTAAAACAAAGGCTTTTTAAAGCAATCAGTTTGACAGTCTCTATTATTAGAAAAATGCAAACATAATTCTAAGGCATTTATCAGCACACTTTAAGCTGTTTTGTGTCCAGTACTAAGAGATATTATTTTAAAATTAAACAATATTAATAAGATGTGCTCCCTACTTTGTTACTTACAGGAATGGGGGCATATATTGCCGTTGCATAAAATCACTTGTGTTTAAGAAAAGTTTTAAGAAGAGACAAACATGCAGCAGATTTTTTTTCATACTGCATTGCTGTATCCTGAATAAATGCTTTATAGTTACAAAAAGAGAATGAATGACTCAAAAGATCTTTTTAGATCTTTTAATCTTAAATATACTGCTTACAAAAAGATGACATGTGTTATTTCTTCAGTTTTCCCCCAAAGTGTAAGACCTTTCAGAAGGGCATTTGCAATGCTTGTCATATTTTTTCATACACATCTTATTGGCCTGACGTGTCTTGAGAACCATGAGAACACAGATGTCATTGCATTCAGACAACACTAATTACTCTGGGATTTTTGCAGCCTCAGTGCCTGCATGTAACTGTCGACTATGATTGTTCGTGCAGCCTACAGTGGGGACGTTTTGCACATGAAAATAGTGAGACACAAAAATTGTAAGACAGGTCTTTTAGTCCCCTATTGTTCTCCAGTAGAACTTGGAAGAAAAAAATTCCTGACACATCAATTTCATTCAGTATTTTGCATTTGAACCATGTTTTACCAACATCTTCCTTTCTAAAGTAAGAGTGTTACGCTTTAGTGTTCAGTGAAATCTATTATCCATCTGTTCTTTAACCTTCTTGTACAGTCTTCTACATTATTTTGTCTTCAAGCTTCATGGGAAATTTCTTTATGCAGCTTATAGTTTGAGAGGAGCACTAATTGTGATATGAGTCTTTCCAAAGTGACAGTGCAAAACAATAAATATGTATGATGTGTTCTTCTGGTGTGCAATTTAATGTTTAATGAGAAGCTGCAGCAAATATGGTTAGTCTCAATGTCGGTAAGTCCAATCATCTTATGCTTTTAACACAGGTCAGTTCTTTTCTTTGTTTAATTTTCTCTGTAACGTTCTGGATTTCAGTTGATGATTCATGGTGTTTAGGTGGTTTCAAAGTATCAGAGGTCAAATGCTGGTCACATCTGGGCCCTCACTACTAAATGTGAAGACCAAATATATGTTTTGATAAAAAAGCATAATCTGTGATTGAAAATAAAAAACTCCAGTAATGTAACTTCATATGCTGATGAAGCAGAAATTGAAGCAGCTTGATCAAAGATGTATGATGAGATAAAACTGCAGTCTCTGCTGTACAGTTATAGTAATTATGACTAATGAACCATCCAGTCTGGATGAAATGGCATGCCCACAGGGACTGTGTCCAATCAGTTGTGACTTATGCAAACTGAACAAACCATTGTGATGGGGTTCCATATTCTATATCATAAGAAGTATACTCTTCATTATTAGTATAACTTTTGTTAGGGTAATGTAAAGTGATTGGAAGTTATCTAAATTTTGTTAAATATAGATTATAATTCTTTTTCTCTTTCATATACTTATTTAAAATTAAACACATTTATTTTGTGTTTGTGACCTCTGGTTTACCTCTCCTTTCCTAAACACACTTAAGTCACTAACACAATTCTGTGACTTCCTACTTGTTCTTCTATTGTGCTACTCTTGAACACCCCCTCTGTTTTAGAGCTCTTGTTTACTTTTGTCAGGAATTATTGTTCACTAACTGGATATTGGAGAGCTACTTTTACGATAATAGTAAGACACATGAGGCAGTTACTGTGTGTAAGCACTTTTCTAAGTGCTTATGTTATGTTAACATAACATAGGTTATATTAACCTATGTTAACTCAAAAATCCTTTCTTACAACCCTTTGAGGTAGTTGCTATATATATATTATCACCATTTTACAGATGAAGAAACTGAGATGCGGGAAGGTTGAAATTTGTCCAAGGTTACGTGCTCTTATTAATGTTGGATTATCTTGAGGAAGTTAGTTATATTCTTCTGACTCTAATGTATTTCTAAATTATTCTCACTTTCCCTTTTCCCACTCTGGATTAATTTTTTGTTGTTACTGGTTTTCTGGCAACTGACAAAACTGCTAGGGTATTTTAAATCCGAGGGCTCATGTGCAGTTCTAGCATAAGTTTTTCAGGTCCCTAAACTCAAGTTATATTCAGGTCCCTAAACTTCCTCGCTTGATATGTTTTAAGTGACTAGCGCTTTCAGGATGGAGTTTAGGAGTGGGTGCTTTTGATATGAATGTATATCTAAAATGTAATAAATGTATCAATTGGTACACTCTTGAAATTGTAAAATCTTTAAGTTGTAGTGAGAATAGAGCATACTCACTTAAAAGAAAATAAGTAATGCTGGGAAAATAAGTTTGGTTGGTTTTCTTCTGAGATTATCTACCCAGAAGTTTTTCTCATCAAACCAGACATAGTCGTCGTCTTAATGATTTCTTACTCCTGGCACCTTACACACTACGGGCTAGCTAGTAGGTACTCAATAACTATTGGCAGAAAGGAGGGAAAAAAGGAAAAAAGGTGAACTTTACAGTGATTCAGTAATTCAGTGATTCTGTCGAATACCTGCTTTAATTCTAGCTTCCTTGACAGGTTTTTACTTATAGGAATAGAATAAAACAGACTGTCATTATGTCATTATTCTTTAAAATCTTTAAAATGCTACCTAATCAACTTTGTTTCCCACTGACCCTCAGTCTGAAATCTTTGTCTTTTCAGGCTGACTTCCTTGCATTTATCATGTAATGCTCCACAGAGAGCTTTCTTTGAACTGATATTCTAGTTACCATCAATCTCAGTTTAGTATGTTTACATTTTTGTTGTCTCCTGTATGTCATTATCTATGTGTTCCTCTTCCTTTATGACCCTACCAATGTGAAAAGTTATTGAAAGGCATGTATCATCTTATTTATTTCTTAGCATTACATGACTAGATACATAGTACCTGCTCAATAAATACCTGTAGATTGATTGATAATTTTGGTGCCCTCCTCTTTCTAATACGTTTCTTCCCATCACCAAAGTCAAATTTTCAATGTGAGATTTCTAGAGGTGACGTTTTGAAAGTCTTTAAAAAACTCAATTGAAATGAGATTTAAACAAGAACTATATTGAGCCCTTATTCTGTGCCACGCACTATACTAAGCACTTTAATTATCTTAATCCTATCAGTAAATGTATAATGAGTTATATCCTTTTATTATCCCTAACTGTATAGAAAGCAAGGCACAGAGAGATTAAGTAACTGGATTAATTCTAAAGCTCTGGAAGTAGCAAAACATGACTTGCAAACATGGTGAGAGTTTATTTTAAAGCAATCAACATATTTTTGTTATCCTGTCAATGCCATGCTCTTTTTGTTTTTTTAATGTCCTTTCTGCAGTTGTCTACAATGGTTTCTCAACTTCTGCTTCTCAACAACTTAAATGATATACATTGCACACCTACTTATCCTGGCCTTCTCAAGATACTCCAAAGCCCTTTTCTTTCTCAATCAGAAGATGAGAATAACTTGCTGTACAGTACTTTAAAATGTTGTGACATAATCAGATAATGCAGAGAGAGGTAAAGAGATCCCAGTCTCATGTTTTTTTGTTTCTTTGTTTTGCTTTGCTTTTTTTTTTACTCTGTATTGGAGTATAATTGCTTTACAATGGTGTGTTAGTTTCTGCCTTATAACAAAGTGAATCAGTTATACATATACATATGTTCCCATATCTCCTCCCTCTTGCGTCTTCCTCCTTCCGACCCTCCCTATCCCACCCATCCAGGTGGTCACAAAGCACAGAGCTGATCTCCCTGTGCTATGCGGCTGCTTCCCACTAGCTATCTGTTTTACGGTTGGTAGTGTATATATGTCCATGCCACTCTCTCACTTTGTCACAGCTTACCCTTCCTCTTCCCCATATCCTCAAGTCCATTCTCTAGTAGGTCTGTGTCTTTATTCCCATCTTACCCCTAGGGTCTTCATGACATTTTTTTTTTCTTAGATTCCATATATGTGTGTTAGCATACAGTATTTGTCTTTCTCTTTCTGACTGACTTCACTCTGTATGACAGACTCTCGGTCCATCCACCTCACTACAGATAACTTAATTTTGTTTCTTTTTATGGCTGAGTAATACTCCATTGTATATATGTGCCACATCTTCTTTATCCATTCATCTGATGATGGACACTTAGGTTGTTTCCATCTTCTGGCTATGGTAAATAGAGCTGCAATGAACATTTTGGTACATGACTCCTTTTGAATTATGGTTTTCTCAGGGTATATGCCCAGTAGTGGGATTGCTGGGTCATATGGTAGTTCTATTTGTAGTTTTTCAAGGAACCTCCAAACTGTTCTCCATAGTGGCTGTATCAATTTACATTTCCATCAGCAGTGCAAGAGTGTTCCCTTTTCTCCACACCCTCTCCAGCATTTATTGTTTCTAGATTTTTTGATGATGGCCATTCTGACTGGTGTGAGATGATATCTCATTGTAGTTTTGATTTGCATTTCTCTAATGATTAATGATGTTGAGCATTCTTTCATGTGTTTGTTGGCAATCTATATCTTCTTTGGAGAAATGTCTGTTTAGGTCTTCTGGCCATTTTTGGATTGGGTTGTTTGTTTTTTTGTTGTTAAGCTGCATGAGCTGCTTGTAAATTTTGGAGATTGATCCTTTTGTCAGTTGCTTCATTAGCAAATATATTCTCCCATTCTGAGGGTTGTCTTTTGGTCTTGTTTATGGTTTCCTTTGCTGTGCAAAAGCTTTGAAGTTTCATTAGGTCCCATTTGTTTATTGTTGTTTTTATTTCCATTTCTCTAGGAGGTGGGTCAAAAAGGATCTTGCTGTGATTTATGTCATAGAGTGTTCTGCCTATGTTTTCGTCTAAGAGTTTGATAGTTTCTGGCCTTACATTTAAGTCTTTAATCCATTTTGAGCTTATTTTTGTGTATGGTGTTAGGGAGTGTTCTAATCTCATACTTTTACATGTACCTGTCCAGAATTCCCAGCACCACTTATTGTAGAGGCTGTCCTTTCTCCATTGTACATTCCTGACTCCTTTATCAAAGATAAGGTGACCATATGTGCATGGGTTTATCTCTGGGCTTTCTATCCTGTTCCATTGATCTATATTTCTGTTTTTGTGCCAGTACCATACGGTTTTGATTACTGTAGCTTTGTAATATAGTCTGAAGTCAGGGAACCTGATTCCTCCAGCTCCGTTTTTCGTTCTCAAGGTTGGTTTGGCTATTCGGGGTCTTTTGTGTTTCCATACAAATTGTGAAAATTTTTGTTCTAGTTCTGTGAAAAAATGCCAATGGTAGTTTGATAGGGATTGCGTTCAATCTGTAGATTGCTTTGGGTAGTAGAGTCATTTTCACAATGTTGATTCTTCCAATCCAAGAACATGGTATATCTCTCCATCTATTTGTATCATCTTTAATTTCTTTCATCAGTGTCTTATAATCTTCTGCATACAGGTCTTTTGTCACCTTAGGTAGGTTTATTCCTAGATATTTTATTCTTTTTGTTCCAATGGTAAATGGGAGTATTTCTTGATTTCACTTTCAGATTTTTCATCATTAGTGTATAGGAATGCCAGAGATTTCTGTGCATTAATTTTGTATCCTGCTACTTTACCAAATTCATTGATTAGCTCTAGTAGTTTTCTGGTAGCATCTTTAGGATTCTCTATGTATAGTATCATGTCATCTGCAAACAGTGGCAGCCTTACTTCTTCTTTTCCGATTTGGATTCCTTTTATTTCCTTTTCTTCTCTGATTGCTGTGGCTAAAACTTCCAGAACTATGTTGAATAAGAGTGGTGAGAGTGGGCAACCTTGTCTTGTTCCTAATCTTAGTGGAAATGCTTTCAGTTTTTCACCATTGAGGACGATGTTGGCTGTGGGTTTGTCATATATGGCCTTTATTATGTTGAGGAAAGTTCCCTCTATGCCTACTTTCTGCAGGGTTTTTATCCTAAATGGGTGTTGAATTTTTTTGAAACCTTTCTCTGCATCTATTGCGATGATCATATGGTTTTTCTCCTTCAATTTGTTAATATGGTGTTATCACGTTGATTGATTTGCGTATATGGAAGAATCCTTACATTCCTGGAATAAACCCCACTTGATCATGGTGTATGATCCTTTTAATGTGCTGTTGGATTCTGTTTGCTAGTATTTTGGTGAGGATTTTTGCATCTATGTTCATCAGTGATATTGGCCTGTAATTTTCTTTCTTTGTGACATCCTTGTCTGGTTTTAGTATCAGGGTGATGGTGGCCTCGTAGCATGAGTTTGGGAGTGTTCCTCCCTGTGCTGTATTTTGGGAGACTTTGAGAAGGATAGATGTTAGCTGGTCTCTAAATGTTTGATAGAATTCGCCTGTGAAGCCATCTGGTCCTGGGCTTTTGTTTGTTGGAAGATATTTAATCACAGTTTCAATTTCAGTGCTTGTGATTGGTCTGTTCATATTTTCTCTTTCTTCCTGATTCAGTCTTGGCAGGTTGTGCATTTCTGAGAATTTGTCCATTTCTTCCAGGTTGTCCATTTTATTGGCATAGAGTTGCTTGTAGTAATCTCTCATGATCTTTTGTATTTCTGCAGTGTCAGTTGTTACTTCTCCTTTTTCATTTCTAATTCTATTGATTTAAGTCTTCTCCCTTTTTTTCTTGATGAGTCTGGCTAATGGTTTATCAATTTTGTTTATCTTCTCAAAGAACCGGCTTTGAGTTTTATTGATCTTTGCTGTCGTTCCCTTCATTTCTTTTTCATTTATTTCTGATCTCATCATTATGATTTCTTTCCTTCTGCTAACTTTGGTCATTTTTTTGTTCTTCTTTCTCTAATTGCTTTAGGTGTAAGATTAGGTTGTCTATGTGAGATGTTTCCTGTTTCTTAAGGTAGGATTGTATTACAATAAACTTCCCTCTTAGAACTGCTTTTGCTGCATCCCATAGGTTTTGGGTCGTCGTGTGTCCATTGTCATTTGTTTCTAGGTATTTTTTTGATTTCCTCTTTGATTTCTTCAGTGATCACTTCGTTATTAAGTAGTGTATTGTTTAGCCTCCATGTGTTTGTATTTTTTACAGATCTTTTCCTGTAATTGATATCTAGTCTCATAGCGTTGTGGTCAGAAAAGATACTTGTTACAATTTCAATTTTCTTAAATTTACCAAGGCTTGATTTGTGACCCAAGATATGATCTATCCTGGAGAATGTTCCTTGAGCACTTGAGAAAAATGTGTATTCTGTTGTATTTGGATGGAATGTCCTATAAATATCAATTAAGTCCATCTTGTTTAATGTATCATTTAAAGCTTGTGTTTCCTTATTTATTTTCATTTTGGATGATCTGTCCACTGGTGAAAGTGGGGTGTTAAAGTCCCCTACTGTGAATGTGTTACTGTCGATTTCCCCTTTTGTGGCTGTTAGTGTTTGCCTTATGTACTGAGGTGCTCCTATGTTGGGTGCATAAATGGTTACAATTATTATATCTTCTTCTTGGATCAATCCCTTAATCATTATGTAGTGTCCTTCTTTGTCTCTTCTAATAGTCTTTATTTTAAAGTCTATTTTTTCTGATATGAGAATTGCTACTCCAGCTTTCTTTTGGTTTCCATTTGCATGGAATATCTTTTTCCATCCCCTTACTTTCAGTCTGTATGTGTCTCTAGGTCTGAAGTGGGTCTCTTGTAGACAGCATATATATGGGTCTTGTTTCTGTATCCATTCAGTCAGTCTGTGTCTTTTGGTGGGAGCATTTAATCCATTTACATTTAAGGTAATTATCAATATGTATGTTCCTATTCCCATTTTCTTAATTGTTTTGGTTTTGTTATTGTAGGTCTTTTCCTTCTCTTGTGTTTCTTGCCTAGAGAAGTTCCTTTAGCATTTGTTGTAAAGCTGGTTTGGTGGTGCTGAACTCTCTCAGCTTTTGCTTGTCTGTAAAGGTTTTAATTTCTCCATCAAATCTCAATGAAATCCTTGCTGGGTAGCGTAGTCTTGGTTGTAGGTTTCTCTCCTTCATCACTTTAAATATGTCCTGCCACTCCCTTCTGGCTTGCAGAGTTTCTGCTGAAAGATCAGCTGTTAATCTTATGGGGATTCCCTTGTGTGTTATTTGTTGTTTTTCCCTTGCTGCTTTTAATATGTTTTCTTTGTATTTAATTTTTGACAGTTTGATTAATATGTGTCTTGACATATTTCTCCTTGGATTTATCCTATATGGGACTCCCTGTGTTTCCTGGACTTGACAAACTATTTCCTTTCCCATTTTAGGGAAGTTTTCAACTATAATCTCTTCAAATATTTTCTCAGTCCCTTTCTTTTTCACTTCTTCTGGGACCCCTATAATTCGAATGTTGGTGCATTTAATGTTGTCCCAGAGGTCTCTGAGACTGTCCTCAGTTCTTTTCATTCTTTCTTCTTTATTCTGCTCTGCAGTTGTTATTTCCACTATTTTATCTTCCTGGTCACTTATCTGTTCTTCTGCTATTGATCCCACGTAGAGTATTTTTAATTTCATTTTTTGTGTTGTTCGTCGTTGCTAGTTTCATCCTTAGTTCTTCTAGGTCCTTGTTAAATGTTTCTTGCATTTTGTCTATTCTATTTGCAAGATTTTGGATCATCTTTACTGTCATTATTCTGAATTCTTTTTCAGGTAGACTGTGTATTTCCTCTTCATTTATTAGGTCTGGTGGGTTTTTATCTTGCTCCTTCATCTGCTTTGTTTTTTTCTGTTTTCTCATTTTGCTTATCTTACTGTGTTTGGGGTCTCCTTTTTGCAGGCTGCGGGTTCGTAGTTCATGTTGTTTTTGGTGTCTGTCCCCAGTGGCTAAAGCTGGTTTAGTGGGTTGTGTAGGCTTCTTGGTGGAGGGGACTAGTGCCTGTGTTCTGGTGGATGAGGCTGGATCTTGTCTTTCTGGTGGGCAGGTCCACGTCTGGTGGTGTGTTTTGGGCTGTCTGTGGACTTAATATGCTTTTAGGCAGCCTCTCTGCCAATGGGTGGATTGTGTTCCTGTCTTGCTAGTTGTTTGGCATAGGGTGTCCAGCACTGAAGCTTGCTGGTCGTTGATTGAAGCTGGGTGCTGGTGTTGAGATGGAGATCTCTGGGAGATTTTTGCCATTTGATATTATGTGGAGCTGGGAGGTCTCTTGTGGACCAGTGTCCTGAAGTTGGCTCTCCCACCTCAGAGGCACAGCACTGACTCCTGGCTGCAGCACCAAGAGCCTTTCATCCACATGGCATGAGCGAGAAACTGTTAGTGGTGGTTTCAAATTATGTCCATAAATTCCTCAATACTCCTTCCTTTAAGAGTTGGAAACTCATTCTTCTTCCCTTGAGTGTGGCTTCACTTCATATAGCACAGGGAACTATACTCAATATTTTGTAATAACACTGCATGGCTAAGGGATATTTGTGGGAGGCTCTTCTCCATGTTGTCACTCAGGGATCCAAGCTGACAGAAGCAGCATCCTCTTACAATTCCAACGTCTCAAATCAAGTCTGCTAGTGTTGGAGGTTCTCCTGCAGATGTGTTCACCGTGGGGACAAGGACACTGGAAGCAGAAGTTCTGGGAAGTACTCCTTGGTGTGAGCCCTCCCAGAGTCTCTGCTTTGATTTTTAAATTCATGGAGGACCAAATAGCAGTTGTCATTATCATCATCTTATGCATGTTTTAAGAGGTGGTTACAATGTGAACTGTTAGGAAGTCTGGTTAGGAAATTTCCAAAGTAATATGTACTAAATCATAGGAAAAATACTTGAAATTTACATTTGGTTTCAAAGTGATTGGTAGTTACATCCATGGCTCTTTATAAAAGGGAAATGGAGTTAATAAAATGCATATTTTATACTTAGGAAACATTGTGGCTTATAATGAGTCTTTATATAAAATTGAAACCACTGTGTTATCAAAGAGGAAGCAGTCTACCAAATATAGTAAGTTCTCAGAAGTAAACTGACATCAATTTCAATTTCTTTTTGGATTTCAGCTTTTATGTGGAAGTTGATGGCATTCTATTTCATAAGCGTTGCAGTACTCTCTGTGTATTTTTAAAAGTCATATCCGTATATTTTGCTTGCAGGAATTTAGTTATTCAAGTTCTTGCTCATTCAATAAAGGTCAATTTATATTTAGCTAAAAATTTTGTCATGGTAATTACTATTTGTATTACTAAAAACATTTTAGTCTGAAGTCAATATCAGTTATTGATATTCCTTTAACTTTTAAGGTTAAAATTACTTTAAAGCTTTTCCTAAATAGTTTAATTTGAAATCTTTAATTAGAAGGAAGTCCAGTAAGATCCTAAGATGATAACATTTTTTGAAATTAGTCTGTTTCATATTATGCTTTATTAAATCACATTTTATTTATTCATGAATTTTCCTGTAACTTTGACTCTTTCAGATATAATTCAGATATAGTAAATTATATTGAGATCTCATAAAATGCCATATGATTCTTTACAAGCTTTTTACAGGGGAATTGAAATGATAGATTTATATAATTAAGACATTTGTCATATTTAAAGTATTTTAAAAAGTAAATTTTAAATAAAAAAGCAAAATCACTTCTGTGATTTTACATATGTTAAGTTTATGTTATATTCATGAAGACTTAAAGAGAATCAGCAAAAAAATGAAAATAGTTGAAGTATAGTAATTTTACTTTTATAATTACTTTTGGGGTATTTAATTTCCTTCATTGTATTAATATTTTTCAATAAATTTAAATATTTGTACACATAAATAATTTTCAAAGTCTAATTTGTTTTTAAATAACTCTTAGGTTATATAGGTTTACCATATTTTATCGTCTTTTATATATTAAATAAATAAGCCAGGATTCCATTATGTGCAGCTTATACTTTGCCATGGAATTTGGCAGCTGGAATTACCTTGAGAGTTGTCATATAAAAAGTATATATAAAACCATAATTCATATGCTACTACTCTACACTGCTGTATGTGATCAATATAAAACATAGCCCTGGCAGTCCAGTGGTTAAGACTCTCTGTGCTTCTACTGCTGTGTGTACTGGGTTCCATACCTGGTCAGGGAACTACGATCCCTCATGCTGCACAGTGCAGCCAAAAAAATAAAAAAATAATTAAAGAAAAAAACATAGCTTTTAAGAAGAGTATAAGGCTAGTATTTCAGCCTTGTGATTATGTGATGCTAATTGGTAAGTTTTATTATTGTTAGCTTGCCAAGATCTAGGCTTATATACAAATTCTAGGCTTATATACAAATCTGTCATAAGGCTGAAAAAGATTACTTCCAAACACACCTAATTCTGGGAAGCAGGGAAACAGAAATGAATAAGACATAATTTTGAATATCTAGTAGCTCTCAGTTAATAATATTTGCACTATTTAAATATTTGAAGGCCTTTCTTGTATTGAATGCAGATAAGTTTTAAGAAAATATATTGTAGATTAAATGTGTATTAATTTCTGTTCCGATACTTTCTGCAAATTGACTTTGTTTTGTTCTCTCTGCTTCCTATAACTTTCACACTGTGAAGTTAAGAGCGTATTTTCTTCCCTGTCTGTTAAACATTTACTGAGAACATACAGGGCAGGGGTGCCTACCTGTAGAGAAAATGAATATGCACTTCAATTGCCATTTATCACAGCTGCCTATAGCAGTAAGAGTATGTGTATAACTATAGTATCATTAACTTTACTTCTCTCCCATTCAAGTTTGCAAATAGAGTAAATATACACAGTCTTCTGTGGAAAACTTCAAGGTTCAGATTGCAAATAGGGAGAGAAATACTCTTGGAAAACAGCCAGTGAATACTCAGCAACAGTGAAAAGAGCTGAGGTGAGCAGACTATTATATGCTGATTGGTAGATTTACAGACAAGACATTGACTAGCTTTGTGCATTTAAGGCCAGTCTTTATGCAGGAGCCAAGATCATTTGGAGAAATATGACCAAAACTAACAGGAAAGAATTAAAAGGGGGACTAAGTGGGAAAGAGAATAGTAGAGACCGAGGCATAGTTAGTGATGTGGAGAGTAATGAGAGCAGAGTCATTCACAGTAGATGAAGTGCAGTCAACGATAGATAATAATAGAACATCTCTGTTGTCAAAAGATCACATGGAAACTGTTGACAGAAAAAAAAGTGCACAACCTGAGGGAATTATGTTTTATTCAGTGGACTTGCTGAGGACTTAAGCCCAGGAGGCAGCCTTTCAGAGAGCTCTGAGGGACAGCTCCAAAGAGGTAAGTGAGGAGCCAGGATGTACAGGAGTTTTTGCAACAAAAACCAGGTAGTTGGAACATCAAAAGATTACTGTTAATTAAGGAGAAAACAAATATCTCAAGTTAGTGAATTTAGTGCTTTTCTATACATGGGAAGATGCAGGAGTCTGGGCTTATTCAAATCATTCCTTTGAGATACACCTTAACTATCCAGGGCCAGTAGCTTCTCTTTCTGCACCCTGAATCTCCTCGGGTTGTGCAGTCAGGGGTGGCTGCAGTGGCCGATGGCTTGATGGCCACAGCCTCCTTTATTTACTGATATGGCAGTAATGATTTTTTCCGACCACAAGCACATAGAATATGTGAGTTCTGTGTGCTTAGAATTCACATATTCTAAGCATGGATGTTGGCATTTTCTCTGTGTATCGCTGGAGGTTGGGTATGGACAGTTTGTTGGTCAGAACAGTAACTGATTCCCATAATGATTCTCTTTGATTTTAGAGTTTAAATTATATATGTTACACATTCTATAAAAGAAAAAAGTGTGTGTTGGTTTTGTATTGCTGCTTTAAAAATTACCAAAAACTTAGTGGCTTGAACAATGCATGTCTCCCTGGGCTGAAATCAAGGCGTCGGCAGGACTGCATTCCCTTCCAGAGGCTCTGGGGGAAGAGTTGTTTCCTTACCTTTTCAGCTTCTGGAGGCCTCCCATATCCCTTGGATCATGGCCCCCTTCCTCCATCTTCAAAGTCAGAAACCACCGCTTGAGTGATTCTTATATCACATTACTCTGACCTACTACCCTTCTGCCACCCTCTTTCACTTTAAAGGACCCTTGGAATTGCATTGGGTGCCCTGGATAATCCAGGTTAATCTTATTTTAGGGTTAGTTCATTAGTAACCTAATTCCATCTGCAACCTTAATTCCTCTTTGCCGTGTAAGGTATCATATTCATAGGTTTCAGGGATTAGAAAGTGGACATCTTTAGGAGGGAGAATAATTCTGCCTACCAGAGTACCATTATGATTTAGAAATATTTCTACCTAAATGGATACAGTGTTATGAAATCGTCCATTATTTAGAAAAAGTTCTCATCTAGCATAGTTCTTCACTGATTTCAGAATAACATAGTTTTATCACATTAAGAGTAGATTAAAAATATGAAACTTGAGACAAAGTTTTCAGGAAGAATTTTATTACTGTAATTTGAAGTAGAGGACCACTCTTTATAAATTGTTATTGTAGTTTCAGGTAGCACTTACTAATGGTAATTCTTTTAATTACTAATGATTTGAATTATGAATATAGGCCGATATGCTACTCTACTGAGCATCAATTTAGAGTTCTTAATGGTTGAACTAGGGTAACTCCTTAAAGAAGAGGCCAAAGTTGTGTTTGTGTATACTCTATAAATATATATCAGCCAGTGGAAATCTTAGTTGGAGGTCAGTTTGAAATCTTAGTTGGAGGTCAGTTTCCATATTGGCCAGTTAGCTTTACCCTATTTACCAGATAGCCTTTATTTCACAGGAGAAAGTAACTATTTCTGAAAAACATTTCAAAGCCCATGCTTCACTAATGTTGGTTCAAGCTTATCAGATATAATCATATATTTATAATATGTGAAATGTAGGACATGTTCTTTTAAAAACTTATTTGAATATACCTACCTTTAACATTTTGCCCCTTTTGTTTTAGCATTTGCTCATTCATATTCTCTCTCTATATATATGTATGTATGTGCATGTATGTGTACAAATATGTGTATGTATGTAAATACACAATTTTTTTCTTGAACCAATTGTATACAACATGCTCCTTTATCCCTAAATATTCAGTGTTTATTTCCTAGGAATAGAAATATTATCTTATTTATATAACCTTAATAATTACCAAATGTATGAAATTTGGCATTGTTACAATACTTTAATATGCCATCCGTATTTCACTTTCATCAGTTTTCCAAATAATGTTCTTTATAACATTTTTTTTCCTCCAGTGTAGGATCTAGGTCTAGGTAGGATTAAGCATTACATTTAATTGTTTTAGTCCCCTTTAATCTGGCACATTTCCTCAGCCTTTCTTTGTCTTTTCTGACATTGACAGTTTTTTTTTAAATAAATCTTTTATTTTATTTTATTATTTTTGGCTGCCCTGGGTCATTGTTGCTGCACGCTGGCTTTCTCTAGTTGCGGCGAGCAGGGGCTATTGTTCGTTGCAGTGCGCCGGCTTCTCATCGTGGTGGCTTCTCTTGTTGCGGAGCATGGGCTCTAGGTGCGCGGGTTTCAGTAGTTGTGGTGCGCAGGCTTCAGTAGTAGTGGCTTGCGGGCTCTAGAGTGCAGGCTCAGTAGTTGTGGCACACGGGTTTAGTTGCTCCATTGACAAGTCCCACGTTGACAGTTTTGAAGTACATTTCCACCCTCCCTTTTTAAAAAAAGTAATCCTCATTTGAATTTATGTACTTTTTTATGATTAGGTTCAGGTTATGCACCTAGTTGGAATATTACGTAAGTGATGTGTCTTTCTCAGAGTTTCACGTGTAGAGGCATACGGTGCCCATCTGCTCTTCAATGCTTATATTAATTTTAATGAGCCTGTCAGGGTGTTGTCCAATATCTCCAGTATATTTATTATTTTTTCCTTTGCAATTCACAATCTGTAGTGAGACCATGAAAATATCCTACTTCTTGGGACTTCCCTGGTGGCACAGTGGTTAAGAATCCGCCTGCCAACGCAGGGGACACGGGTTCGAGCCCTGGTCCATGAAGATCCCACATGCCGTGGAGCAACTAAGCCTGTGCACCACAACTACTGAGCCTGTGCTCTAGACCCTGCGAGCCACAACTGCTGAGCCCACATGCCACAGCTACTGCAGCCTGCGTGCCTAGAGCCCGTGCTCCACAAGAGAAGCTACCTCAATGAGAATCCCACACACTGTAATGAAGAGTAGCCCGTACTCGCTGCAACTAGAGAAAGCCTGCGTGCAGCAAGGAAGACCCAATGCAGCCATGAAGAAGGAAGGGAGGGAGGGAGGGAGGGAGGGATCCTATTTCTCATAAAAATTTCCCCTCTGCAGGCTAGAAGAATCATTTAGTACCAGATGAGAGAGTCTGAGACTTCAGTGTGGACTCCATGTTTATCTGCTTATAGATACTAATGGATATATACAGAAATAATTTATAGATATGTATCTATACATATGAGTTAGTATATATACACATATGTTTTGGCTTTGTCTGCTGAGAGGGTCTAGAAGCAGTGACATCCCAGTAGCAATGAGCATACCCAATGCCCAGATCTTAGTTTCTAATACCAATCTCCAATGAAAGGAACCGGGGCTCCTTAGAGAAATGGCTCATTCTAGGTCTGGCACAAAGACTATATATGAGCCTTGAGCATATTGTAGTGCCAGAAAGTAAGGGAGTGCTCACAAAACAGAATGGTGTTATGTCAGAGGGACGCAGAGCCAAATGAAAGAACTCTCCATGGCCAAAGCTGGAACAATTTGAGCAACAAAATAAATAAATTAGTATTGGATTATAATCCAATACATGGATAACAAAAATATCCATGAGTCCATGCTGATATAAATAAATACTTGAATAAATATAGGAAAGAAGAGACAAATCTGCCTTTCAGAAGAATTCCAACTAATTTAGTAGGTACTTGCTTCTAGAGAAGGTGGAGTATAACTCTGCACCCATGAAGTATGGGCTGTATTTAGTGACTTGCTCCAAAGAGTGCAGTATGGAATGGAGAAGAGGAAGTTACCATACAGTGGAAAACTGTCAAACACATACCTTAGCCAGGTAATCAAGGTTAATATCATCAGTGATAAGCCATGTTGATAGCATGTATCTCATACATGATGAGAATGGCACTCTACCTTTGTGGCTTTCCTCTTCAAAACTCATAACCCGTGAAAATATCAGACAAACCCAGATTGAAGGACATTCTACAAATGGCCTAATCAGTACTCCTCAAAGCTTTTAAGGTCATCAAAAACGTGAGGGTCTTAGAAACTGTTACAGCCCAGAGCAGCCTAAGGGGACATGAAGACTAAATGTAATGTGGTGTCTTGGATGAGATCTTGGAACAGAAAAATGACATTAGGGGGAAAACTAGTGAAATCTGAATAAACTACAGAGTCTGCTTAACAATTCTTGCCTGTATCAGTCTTTATAGTAATTGTTATAAAATGATCATTTTCCAACATCAGCTCTTCTTACATATTGATCAGTTGACATGATAGTTAACATAATATCCTTCTTTCTCACCCAATTTTATTGATCTATATTACTGTGGACTCATGAATTTCTTCTCTTTTTAATGGTTAGTAATTCATTAATGTTCATAATCATTTTAGTGGTCAAGTTATTCCATATTTGGCCAGTAGGAGCCAAATATGGAATAACTTGACCACTAAAATGATTCAAGCTTCTTAACGTACTTTTGACATGCCCCTTCATTTTCTTGAGCACTTTCTGACTTTATGGGATAGCAAGAGTTTCTAGGTTCCTCTTGTACCTTCCTTCTTGCAGCCATGGAATCAGCTATTACTCTGAAGAACCTTGATTCCTTTCAGTGAGGATTAGTTACTATTAGAAACCAAGATATGAGCACTGGGTGAAACATAACACGTGACACATGTTCTTTCAGTTGTCTTTCTTTGATAATGGTGGGACCCCTATTTTTGTGACATCTTCTTAATCAGCTTCACGTTTTTTTAAAAGGTTACGTATTACTTTTAGGTCTCATTCTGTTTGTGGTTTTTGAATGCCACATTGGTAAAATGTTGACAGAACATTGCAAGACCAGTTTGGAAGTAGTATCCAATTTATACACCACAACATTAATAAATGTGATGACAACTTACATTTGTATGGTGACAAAGATGTCTTTTAAAATGTCCAAACTGCATCATGTGTCTTTCTGCATCTTCACAGTGTTTCCATAATTTATAAGTAATCAAAATTTATTTTATAGGGAAAATTGTGGTGTTAGAAAGTTCAAATTTAATACGGAAGTCAGCAATGAACTTTTAAGTAAATATAGAAGTTAATAAGCTATTCAGATCCTTTATAAGTATATATATATAATCATTCATTCCACAAAAGTTTTTGAGTATCTACTAATGTACAAGCTATATCAGATGCTGAGACTATAAAAGTAAGTAAAAATAGTTATGATTTGCTTCCTTGTGGAGCTTTAGATATTAATCATATTATAACATTTTTGAATATATTTAAACATCATAGTATAGCCGTTTAAAATACCTTATGATTTATTCTCAAATTTTTTTTTGTTTACCATCATTTAGAGATAGAATTTTTAAATTTTGTTTATTGGCTATTTAGAACAAATTTATAAAAATAACTCTTAACTATGTTGAACATATTAGAGTGCATACTTATTTTTGAGGTCCTATAAAAATTTTATTTATTTTTTATTTATTTTATTTTTCTATAATATTTTTAGATCCCATATTATGATACAATTGTTTGTAATTCATATTTGATGAGTTAGCTAGGTATTAGTTTAGTTTAGATATATGGATTAGCTAAAAGTTTATTATCTTTACAAAACCTGCATATAGATTTGAATTATTATGTGTTGGTTAGAATATTAGTCTTAAGATCTAAAGTGTTTTAAGTAAATAGCAGAATCTACAATTTGTGGGTGGATGGTGGCAACATGGTAATGTGTGTGTGTGTGTGTGTGTGTGTGTGTGTGTGTGTGTGTGATGGTATTTCCTTCTAAAATACAATAAAACAACTGAATAGTTCATCACAAAACCTGGAGTTGATGGAAGGAGTTGGTGTAAGATTTTATAATAGTCAACTGATTTTCAGATTTTTTTTTCTGCCTTGTTTATTTAAACAGTAACCCCAGACATTTTAAGGTTCTTAGGTTCTTTTTTTCCATAAATAATAAATATTTACTTCTCAAAATATAGGTTGAATAGGCTATTTAGAGTGACTTTTCTCTAAGTAAAATATTTCTTCACCCAACCCTCTACCTCTTTGTTGTTGTTGATTTCTGGATCTCCAGTATCGAGAACGGTGTCTGGCACATAGTGGGCATTCAAAAAAAATTTTTTTAATGAATGAATGTGTAAATATTTCCCTTAAACATTGACTATAATGTAAAGAAAGCTCATTTTGCTTGCTGCCCTAATAGATTTTGTTTTTAAAGTAGCAACGAACATTATTTAGAAGAGTTGATATTTCCTTATACAAAGGGTTTCATTCTTTAAAAACCTCATTGACAGTAGAATTTTTTGAAGAATTTAACATGGTATGGGAAAACTAAGGTTAGAAGGACTGAGGTCAGAAGTGAATCTATAAAAGCCCTTTTGATTATTATTATATTTATAAAATATATTGATGAGATTTGTTAAATAAAGGAACTATCACTATCATTTCATACTTCTTTGGTTATGATTGATTCTGTATTATTAATTTCCATATATCATTCTTCATTTGCTGAAAGCATTTTAGGATTTCTCATCTCTGTGGTTTCAATTAGATGCTTCTAATGCTTCTAATTTTATTTTATTTTTTTGTAAAAAATAAGCAAAATTAGAAGTATTCTTTCTGGTCTAATCCTTTAGCAGACTATTAAATTCTGATTTCTGTCCTGGTTTTAGTAACTCTTATTTAGTTATTTCCTGGATTTTGCTTCCTTGCTCCAGCTCAGTACAGAAACACCAAGTAATTTGATTCTTCGAGATTTTTTTTTTTTAAAAGACGTCCCTTTAATGAAACTACCTGCCCCTATTTTCCTTCCTCCTTTTTGTTCCCCTTCCTTTGCCCTATCAAACCCACAGTTTTAGAGCCTTGGTTCTACCCATAACATCTTACCAAAACGCATGCCTTCCTCATCCTGTCTCCTACACATCTCTCTCCTTAGGCACCAGCTGGGTGTCAATCAGAAGGTCCTGGCTTTTTATTGTATATAACCTGTTATTCATTCCACAAATATGCTAAACATATAGCCCCCAACAAGTCAGCTAATGGTGAACTTTTGATAACTTTCTGTAAAATTATATAAATACGAAGTTAATTATCAAAGAAATAGAAATTTCTTCTTTTAAAATTAAGGAACCTTTCTAGCGGTTTTGGCAAGTGTGTCTGTGCATATATAATTGTAGGGTACACAGTTATTAGTGTGGAGACTGGAATGATTTTCCTACCTTTCTGACTTCATTTCTTTGGATCTTAGCACAAACTACTTTTGAATTCTGTTTTCTAAGGGGTAAACATGATGTTAAAAAAAAAAAGTTTAATATAAGCTTTTCTCTGGTACTTAAAAAAATTTTTTGTTAGTGATTTAAAATGCCACTTTGATGTATAACATATGAGATTCTTAGTGTTTGAATCCAGCTTTGCCCTCAAAGTTTTATCAGTTGTTCTGGTTGAATATGTTTATACATATACGTACATACACACATATATATATATGTATATATATATAATATATTTAGATATTTATTTGCATATTTATTTTGTTTTAATACAACAGAATAGCCAATCTTATACAGAGTCTGGGTAATCTCATTGTGGGAAGCCAAGATAATGATAGAGTCTTTTAGTGAAAGAACTATTTTCCACATAAGGTTAATTGCCTCTTACTGAGCAGCAAATAAAGGCTTGAAGTTCTTATTTGATGCCCTAGAAACAGTAATTTATTGTGAATGAACACCCAAATGGAAGATAACTTTTAACTCATCGTAGTTTTTGGCCAGCCATTTAAAACTAAACCACTAATGTGTAGAAACTTAGCTAAAGTTGTAAAGAAGCATAAATGCACATGGAATATGATTAAATAATTATACTTTACTATGATATTTACATATTAACCACTGAGAGTTACATACTAACTTACCTGTTAGTTGAATGGCACAGAGGAAAATCATAGTTGATTTCTTAATTTTAATGGGCTTCCAAAATAGTGAATACTTATTACTTTTAGATTCTACATATGTTTCAACAAGTAAGTCACTTTATTGGAGACACTTACTGTAACTTAATATTTCTGAATCCTTGTCTTGTTCTTTCCCAATAGTTGCTTTTTTTTTTTTTTTTTTTTTTTTTTTTTGCGGTACGCGGGCCTCTCACCGCTGTGGCGTCTCCCGTTGCGGAGCACAGGCTCCAGATGCGCAGGCCCAGTGGCCATGGCTCACGGGCCCAGCCGCTCCGCGGCATGTGGGATCTTCCCGGACTGGGGCACGAACCCGTGTCCCCTGCATTGGCAGGTGGACTCTCAACCACCGCGCCACCAGGGAAGCCCCCCCATAGTTGCTTTTTTAAAAAAGTAAGTCAACAATCATTCAGAAGAACATATTTTGGGGTGTCATAAATGGAACAATTCAGCTACCCCTACAATGGAACTTGTGTACTCATGTTATTTTTCTTAAATATAATTTATGTAAAATGCTTTTAGCTCTCCAATTAAAGATTGGTTTTGAAATGCATAATATAAAGTTTTGCCTTATATGAAATTTTAACATAGTCATTCAACATATATTTACTAAGCCTCTACTAATATGCATGACATTTTGATAGGAACTTAACTCAACTTGGTGAAAACTAAGTCTCTACTGTACTAAATTACCCCAAACTAATTTGTTTATTCTTTGTTCACACACTATGTGTTACATGGGTCGACAGGGCCTGCAAGGGCTGTGATGGCCAGGATTCATCTTTATCCTCTGACCTTGCCTTTTATTACCTACCTCTGAACCCTCATTCTTAATGCTCTCAAGAATCAGAACCTCTCCCTGAAATGTGTGCTTTCTTTTTTATTATTCCACCAAAAAAGGCTTCCTTTGGCTTCAACAGTAGAGATCCGGCACAGACAAATGGATGTTCCTTAAAAAGTGGTTATGAAAACTGGTCAATTAAATTTTCACAAAAATTTTAAAGCTATAAAACCAGTTTTCAACTAATTACAATACTTTTTAAATATGTAAAGGTGACAGACATATACTAAATACGATAAAATGTTGGAAAAATAGACAAGACTGTGAAAAGAAGTAGAAATCAGTATAAATTGGAAAATTCACGTATGAAACACAGAAATTTAAGTTGTATATGTAATAGGACAAGACAGCCCTATGATCTTAGTTTTGAAAAACTGAACAGTTCTTGAAATGTTGCTAAGAAGAATATAATTATTAATTATGTCTTAGAATAATATATTCACTAGAAGAATATAGTCATATGTTTAATATATTCAAGAACAATATTCTTTAAATATTTATAATTGGTAACTAGGTAATTTTGATACTTTAAGCAAGTTCAGCAGATTGACTTCTGCAAGACCACATTTTTTTTCTTTTTTCTTTTTGGCCACATGGCTCACAGGATCTCAGTTCCCCAGCCAGGGATTGAACCCGGGCCGTAGCAGTGAAAGCCTGGAGTCCTAACTGCTAGGCCAGCAGGGAACTCAGATTGACTTTTGGAAAGTTGGTCTCCTTTCCTGTGCAAAACATTTGCAATACAGTAACACAAAAGTTTTCATAGAGCTTACTTTCTTTGGAGCTGTGTAACCCTGGACAATTTAATTGAACTTTGTAAGACTTAGTTTCCTCATATGTGTAAAATAGATAATAACATTTACCTTGTAGAGTTAGTGAGCGAATAAAATGAGATAATTCACGTAATAGTGTTAGCACAATGCCAGACACTTAGAAAGGTTCAATAAATGCGCAGTTGTTATTAAGTTGTGATGCGGGTTCCAAAACAGAGGTGATACTTGATGAGGGTTTTCTTGAAATTAACTGAATTTCTTAAAGAAACTGTTTTCAAAAGTACTATTAATTAAATCACCAACACTGATTTACTTTTATTTTTATTTCCTTTTAATGAAGACTAAGTACCGTACACAAAGTAAGTGTCAAATTTAATTGGAATCTTGATCTCTCCTAACATTTCTCTTTCACAATTCCCTATTGTTTTGATAAAGAGTATGTGTATTTTTGAGAGATTAATTTAAAGTTGGTAGGTACATTCTGGATTTCATTTTACTTTAGATGTCAGGTGTGGCACATTCAGTATCTTTGGTTCAGTAGGAGAATAACTAAGTATGAACTGTAGCCCCATTTCTTGTTGAAGACACCCCAGATGGTTGGAAGTGCACTGTAGAAGGGACAGAGGGCAGAAGTACTATAGCCTAAACAAAGGATATTTGAAGGTGGGGTGTGCATGAAAGAAACCAAAAGGATGGTTGGCTAATGGAAGAAGAGTGACTACTGATTATTTGTATCTGATCCCCTGTTAAGAACAAAATGTATTTTTGCTTAGAAACAAACTTGTTTTATAGCAGTGTTTCCAGACCATGTGCAGGAATGAATTAAGTAAAAAAATATATATATATTTTTTGCTTTTCTCCTTAGACATTTAATGGGGAAATATATACATGTAGAGTAGGGAGAATATAAATAAGTATGTTTGAGGCATTCCAGTTGTTCCCTGGCATAGTAGTTGTGAGCTGAAGAAAAAGGAAGTGTAAATCATTTATAAAGCCAAATACTATTAGTGTAAATGTATTATTCTCCTTAGAGTAAAATTTTAATTTCAGTTTTGCTATGCCGTTTATTTGGAAAGTTACCTGTTTAAGGAAGCAATTCATTTGTGTTCTGGAGTTGATGAATTTAAGAGAGCCACATTTTAATCCTTGATTGCCTGAGGATTTTCTTTCACAATACCTTTCTCCTTTAAGTCCCTAAAACTACAGTCCTTTTGAGTGAATAGGGGCTATTTTATACACCACCCTGCTCCCAATCCAATTAAAGGTCCCATAATAGATGGATTAGGGAAAGTTTACTTCTTAGCAGAAATAAAGCTTTAGAAAAATGGTGCCCAGATAGCAAGAGGGAATGTGAGGGAAAGCGGAGAAAATTAAGGAGATAATGGTCAGTAATCTTAACTTGTCTGATGTTTGCGCTGTTCACAATATAGCGGACTTTTAAAATAAGGGGAACAATGCTTCAGATTCTTTAACCATTTTGTTGCTGAAGTTTGGCTGTCTCTTCAATTTTCTTCACTTTTGCTTTTGTTATCTGCATCTTGGGCAAATATGTCTAATCCTTTACTTCAAGTGTCTGTGTGTTTTGTCGCATTTTCTTTTTTTTTTTTTTCTTTCTAAGTGTGAGTGATAGTGTTGGAAGGAGGCAAGGGGATGGAAAAGTTAATCTGGGTAACAATCCACTTGCATAATTATAAAAAAAATATAATAGCAATGAGTATACTTCAGATTTAATTTTTAAGTGTTGTATATATTTGTGTTTCAAAAATTAAAGAAATAATTTGTTTTAAAAATTATTTTACAAGTATTTTTTGGTACATTTTGTTTCCATTGGCTCTAATAGACAAATATATTTGAATATGGTGATTTACTTGGACAAAACAAAATGTAAAGTCCAGAATTAATTGTTTGTTGTTGTTTAGAAATAAATATTACCTTTCATTGCAGATCAGTTGAGTTTTTACTTCAAATCTCTCAACATAAACTTAGAAGATTTTGTCTTTTAGTTGCTTTGGAAAATCTGGTCTTTTTTATCTATGATCAACACATATTAGCCAAAATAAAGAGTTGACCAGGGAAATATCACCTTTAGAACAGTTAAATCAGGTATTTCCAAGTCTATAAAACAACCAATAGTCATTAAAAAAAAAAAAAATAAATAAAAAAATAAAAAAAAGAACTATTTCTGAATGGGCTCTAGAACTTTTCTTTTCCAAGGATAGTGGATTGTGGTAAGGCTAAATGTTTAATGAGTCTCTATGTTAAAGGCTGCACTTATCTTCCAATTAACCCCAAGACCACTCTGGCATTTTTGTAAATCCACTGAAGTATTTTGAGTGAGGCCTAAAGGGTAAGCTGCAGGCTGCCTGTGAAAAATGTAAAAAGACTAACCTGCTAACAAACCCTGTGCAATGGGACAAAGAAAGTTTAATCCGTATTATGGTAAATGCAGGCTTAGTGTCCCAAAAGGCCTTTGCAGAGTGGAGCAAAACAAAGAAGGGGCAGCACTAATAAAAATCCAGTGCTTTTATTTTTATACACAAAATTGTTGCAAAAGAAAAACTGATAATAGCATTAAGAAAAGGTTTGAAT
Organism: Delphinus delphis; assembly: GCF_949987515.2. Taxonomy (NCBI): domain Eukaryota; kingdom Metazoa; phylum Chordata; class Mammalia; order Artiodactyla; family Delphinidae; genus Delphinus; species Delphinus delphis. Next base: position 29,734,312 of record NC_082687.1, on the reverse strand, counting down.
GGTGGTTTTAAATATGATACTAAACATTGTATTTGTTCACCAATTGAATGCAGTTTGTTGTACATAAAGAAGCTAAAAGTAACATGTGCAGCGTGGTCGTGTTAATATTGCTAAAGAAACCTTTAGTTGAATAGTATGATTTTGGAGCTTTAGTTCAAAGTCATAATATCATCGCAACAGTATTCCTTCTGCAAAATATACAAATACTTCTTGTGTATGAAAAATGGGGATTAAAAAGACTTGTTTTGTTTAAGCTTTAACTATAATAGTTTGTTATATGCCTTCAGAGCTTTTGGGAAGCATATGCTGCTTATGATTATATCTGTATTTTATAATGGGTGAGAAGAAAGAAAAAAAATCTTTTTCCTTTTCAAATTAACCATTTCCTCAAAAGGATTATCTCTGAATATTGGAAAGCTTAAATTTTATACCACTCAAAAATTAAGGATTGGGGTTATTTTTACTCTAGGTAGGTAACAGAATCATGAGTAACTGTCCGAAAGTGAGTTTAAAGAATTTGGTTTCATTATTGAATCACATTTTAAATGACTACCTTAGTGAGGTTTTAAAATGAGTTCCAATCTAACTTACTATTTTCTTTAAACCCTTAACCTCAAATCTGAAATAAAATGTTTACTATCTTAGCCATTGTTCAGAACCTATATACATATTAAAAAGCTTAAAATAGTTTTAGAGATTATATAGCAGACAGTTCTTGTTCACCATCTAATACAGTGTTAGATTGCAAATTCTTTAAAAAAAAGGGTAAAACGTTGAAGTTTTTATTTTAAAAAAGAGATTGTGATTTTTGTCTCAGAATAATAACAGCATCCATGTGTAGAATTTTAAAGTGCAATAAGTGAAATAAAATAATTCAAGTGAACTTAATATTATCAGATATTACAAAGGACAAAAAATTTCAGGAGGTATTCTGAGATTATAGCAGAGGGATCTTAGTATATTTGAACTTATTTTATGATTGGTTTGTAACATTCTTTTGACTATAAACTTTTGTGAATATTTTTAAATAGTACGTTTCAGTTCATATAGAAGCCAAAAATTTTCTGAAATGATTAGTAAGCATTCTTTTTAGCTATTATCTTAATTGAGGTATTAATAAAGATATTAACAGTTACTTTTATTATAAAGTGCTTCACAGTTTTTAAGGGCTTTCACAAGCTTAATTTCATTCATACCTCACAGCTCTCTGAGATCTGTGGGACAGGCATTAATATTCCTTATTTTACAGATAAGGAGATTGAGGCTTTGTGACCTTAAGCAACTTTCACGGCATCGCATAGTTAACAGTTTGTGCAATTCGAACTCAAATCTAGGATAGTGAATTGAAATTCACTACACACACACACACCCCATTGCACCAAATTGAATGCCGTGTGCAAGCATGGCACAGCTGCTTCTTCCTCCTTGTCCCTCTCTTCCCTCCTCCTCCTTTCAATCCTTCTTCCCCTCCTCATTCTGCCTCTTCTTCTCCTTTTCCTTCTCCTTCCTCTCCCCCCACAACTCCCTTTCCCTTCCAGTTATCAGAACATTTTATGCTCTTAGAAAGGGATTGATAATGATGGGAAGATAGTATAATATTTAAAATGGATATTATAATCAACAGGAGCTCTGCTTTGACTTGATATATATACATGTATGTGTATATATATATATGCCAGTTTTAGAAATCAAATAATTATTGAGGGTCAGGCCCTTATGTGTAGACCTTGGGAATCCAACAGTGAGCAAGACAAACATGGTTCTTCTTAGTGATACTCACAGAGCTTATATTCCAGCAGAGGGATCAATAAGCAATTCCAGTATATTATAGTAAATGTTATGATAGGGGTGGTATGGAAATGTATATCCCGACACCTGATATATTTTGGGGGAGATAGGAGGAGGGAGTTCATGGAAGGCTTCATTGAGGAAATGACCTGGAGGATGACCAGGAATCTACTGATACTAGATAACTAGGGAAAGTGTATTCCAGACTCAGGGAAATAAACCAGTTTGAGAGAGAGCATGGTTGAGATGGAGAAACAAAAAGAATTGTAGTGTGGTTGGAGCTTAGGGTACAGGGAGCAGGTTGTAGGAGAGGAGGCTGGACAGGTAGACAGATGCCAGTTAAACGCATTATTCTAAGCGCAGTGAGCAACCACTGAAAAGTTTTAGGCTGGTAACTAACCCAATCAGATTTATTTATTTAAAAACTAAATTGGGAATAGTATTTGTTTATTTGTTTGTTTTTTTGCGGTATGTGGGCCTCTCACTGTTGTGGCTTCTTCCGTTGCGGAGCGCAGGCTCCGGACGCGCAGGCCCAGCGGCCATGGCTCACGGGCCCAGCCGCTCCACAGCATGTGGGATCTTCCTGGACTGGGGCACGAACCCATGTCCCCTGCATCGGCAGGCGGACTCTCAACCACTGCGCCACCAGGGAAGCCCAATATTTGTATTTTAAGAAGTTTCTTTGCTTTACAGAGTTCTTTTTATATTACCTTTAAAACAATATGTGTACATATTAATATATGAGATATATTTTAGTTGCCCTTTTATAAATGACTAATATTTATTGATGTACTCTGGTAATAATAAATCTTTAAAAGAACAGGGCAGGGCTTCCCTGGTGGCGCGGTGGTTGAGAGTCCGCCTGCCGATGCAGGGGACACGGGTTCGTGCTCCGGTCGGGGAAGATCCCACATGCCGCGAGGGGCTGGGCCCGTGAGCCATGGCCGCTGAGCCTGCGCTCCAGAGCCTGTGCTCCGCAACGGGAGAGGCCACAACAGTGAGAGGCCCGCGTACCGCAAAAAAAAAGATAAGAACAGGGCATGTTTGAGCTTTTTGAAGTGATGACTGGTATACTTGCTAAATAAGAAGTTGATTATTTCTAGTGTTTCTATTGTTGAAAACCTTTTTTAGAGAAAGTCAGAGATATAGTGACCATATATATCTAATTTGCTAGGATCGATCCAATTTGAAATATTTTTTCTTGTAGTCAGATGATTTGTCACCTGATATTTCCACAATTTCTAATTCAGAAAATATGTTTGCCATACATAAAAGTTTCTGTATTCACCCTGAATTTTTTAAAAGAAAAATGAAGATTATTTTTATAGCTTGTGCTTCAAGAAAATATTTGTTAAAACAAATGAATGGGTAAGTGAAACTACCTATTTGTCTGAACGAAATAAAAAGGAGGGAGCATGGCCAATTTCGTTCACATAGCTGGCAGTGGATAGTATCTCCTTTCTAGGTGTGAAATGTTATTCCTAGACATTAAACAAATTCAGGATATATTCCCTAGTGCAAGCTGCCTGCTGGCAACAAGATATAGGAGTTCAATGTGTATACAGAGATAAGAATGACATGTAATTTGTGTTAGAATTTGACTGTTAATTGTGTATAAAGCTGTGGCCTTTTCGAGTCCAAGCATTTGGCAGCCTTGTTAATTGGGGAAAAGAGAGGAAGTTTGAATGAAATTACATGTAGAAAAGATAGACATTTACATAATTAGCAAAGTCCTTTGAGTTAATAAACGTATGTCCATTTTCTTTTCTCGGAGGGTTGGCAGATTAGTACTTCCGTTTATGTTTTTTGTAATACCAATGGCAATTTATTTTCATTTTTGTGTTTTAGTGGCAAGACTCAATATAAAATTATTTTGGTCTGACTTTTTAATACTGCAAGGTATCTTGAATATTCTTAAAGTTTGCTTTAAGAACTTAAAAATTTTTTTTATATTATTATGGCTATGTCATTATCAAATTTATAGTTAAATGGAAGAGAAAATCTGGAAAGATTGCATAACTGTTTAAATTATTAATAATAATAATTTAATAATTATTAAATTATTTTTGTTTGATTCTAGATTTGTCTTTTAAGGACATTCTTACCTGGTTGTTATACGAAACGGGAACTTGTCTAGAATCTTCAATTCCTTACAGATTTTTTCATTGCTTTATAAGGGCAGGCTCATGTATGATTTGGTCATAACATGAATTTCTAGTGTTTATTACAATGTCTGGTATACAGATAAGTACTTAATGAGTATATGTCAAATGAAGGAAAATGTAATAACAATGACAGGAAAGAAAACTTATAACACATGATGTACTAGGAGTTTTATATATGTTAACACATTTAATTCTTATAATTACAATTATTATTACTATTTTACAGTTGAAGAAAGTAAGGTCCAGAGAAATTAAGTAATTTGCCCAAAATTGCTAGAGCCGTTTTGAACCCAGGTAGTCTGATTCCAGAATTTATTCTCTTCCCCATTGGTTACAGGGCCTCTGGGGGATGGGGTAGGGCGGTGGGAGAGGAGAAAATGTCTAGAAGTACGTTTGGGAGGGAGACAGTAGTACATTTGTTGAGATTTATTTCCAAAGTAAAAAGTTGGTTTAAAAGTACTACAAATTGTAGAGTACCATTCTAAAATGCAATGCATGATTCAGACATAAAATAATGTATGCTTTATTGTCAGATATTTTAAAATGGTAGTAGAAACAACAAAAAATTTAAATGTCTTAAATTGATACCTTTGCAAAATAATTTTTCCTATCTCTTATGTATTTTTTTTTCTCCTCAGGTGTTTTTCAAAGAGGGGCAAGGTCTATATTATAAAATAAGAAATGGTTTGGATGAAAATAGTTTCAGACATATTTTAAGAAAACATTTAAGAAAAAAGACAAGACTCTGAATTTGAAAGGCACCAATTTTCCCAGCCTAACACACACACACACACACTCTCTCTCTCTCTCTCTCTCTCTCTCTCTCTCTCACACACACACACACACACGTGCGCGCGCGCGTGCACTTTCCTTGAAGGTAGGACTGGCAATTAGATAAAGTTTTGGCCAATAAGATATAAGTGGAAGTTGCTGGGTTGGAGTTCTGGGAAAGCGTTGTGCAGGTGGAGCTGACTTAGCTCAGCTTTGCCTTTTGCTCTTTGTCCTTCTTCCTCTTATCTCTTCTGAAAACTTAAACATAAGAGTTGGAACAAGCCAAGAAAATCAGAGACCTCAAGCTTTGTGTTTTTGAATTACTGATCCAATAACTGGCTACCTTTCGATTACCTTTTTACTTGACAAGAAAGTAAAAGTCCCTAATTTGCTTAAAACATTTTTAGTTAGGTTTCACCTATAGCCAGATGTAACCATAGTTGACTGAGCCACCATTTTTTGAAACCATCGTTATGATTTCCTGTGCTCTCTATTAGCAATTGTAAGATTCATATTGAAAATCAGAAAAGTTACTTTATTTATTTATTTATTTTTTGCGGTACACAGGCCTCTCACTGTTGTGGCCTCTCCCGTTGCAGAGCACAGGCTCCGGAAGCGCAGGCTCAGTGACCATGGCTCACGGGCCTAGCCGCTCCGCGGCATGTGGGATCTTCCCAGACCGGGGCACAAACCCGTGTCTCCTGCATCGGCAGGCGGACGCTCAACCACTGCACCAGCAGGGAAGCCCCAGTTACTTTATTTAATAGTACATCTGTATGGTTAAAACTTTTAGGGCAACAAAATAGCTTTAAATTTGGGTTAGTGCTGTCTCGTTTATTCTAAGCAGAATGCTCTGTAAAGTTGATTTTGCCTATATAGAGCCCCTCATCCTAGGTTGTGTGGCTATATCTTCTGTTAGATAATTACACTAATTTATACAGCCCTTATATATCACTGAGTTGGATAATAACAACACTGTAAAAAGAAAAACATTTTTAAGAAAGCATAAGTTGCTATTTTAATAAGGAATGTTATGAGCATTCTTGTAATTGCTTATTGTTGCGCTACTTTGCAACTACAAGATTAACCTAGGCTATTTTGTAAACCATGGCAGCATGCCTTAGAATCTTCAGTTTCATTGCTTTTCAAAATGTTGTTCAGCATACTATCTAATAACATTATAGTATAATTTTGAGAATATAAAAATAATTCTGTTTATTAAAATATCTGTTAAACCTAGAATATTTGATACTCATTTTCAAGAGGCAGGAAATATGGAAAATACTTAGAAGTTAGCAACAATTTAATTTAAAATCTATTTAATGTGCTTCAAATGACATCAACATCTTTTTTTTTTTTTTTTTTGGCTGCGTTGGGTCTTTGTTGCTGCGCGGGGGCTACTCTGTGGTGCGCAGGCTTCTCATTGCGGTGGCTTCTCTTGTTGCGGAGCATGGGCTCTAGGCATGCAGGCTTCAGTAGTTGTGGCACGTGGGCTCAGTAGTTCTGGCTCACGGGCTCTAGAGCGCAGGTTCAGTAGTTGTGGCGCACAGATCTTAGTTGCTCCGCGGCCTGTGGGATCTTCCGGCACCAGGGCTTGAACCCGTGTTCCCTGCATTGGTAGGCGGATTCTTAACCACTGTGCCACCACGGAAGTCCCAACATCTTAATAGTTAAAACAAACAAAAAACAAACATTATAACAATCATTTAAAATATTAAAGCAATGTTCCTAAAGTACAGAAGTGTTTTTGTTCCCTTATTGATATTGTTTAACAAACTGTTATTCTAAGAGATATTTTAGATATTTCCATTTCTGATAAAATATATATACTTCCAGTAGTGATAAAATAATCTTGAATAGTCTTCTCAGCAATACTATCTTCATTTCCCCTTTATGAACTCTAAGATATATATGTATCTCAGTTTTTTATTTTCCAGATCACTTAGCATCTTGAATGGTATTCAGGTCAAATTAATGTGCAATATTCTGGTATATGTTACTTTGGGCTAGAATTGTACCACAGAATCACTGCCACTTCCGAGTAATTATCTAGAGCAGACATATCTCTTAGCATGCACTTAAAACTAAGTTGATGTTGCGAATTTTCTTTTAGCTTTTGAAAACTACAGGCATTTAGTTCAGCATTTACTGTAAGTCTAGCATTTACTGTAAGTCTAGTTTTTAGTCAGTTGGTGAGCATGCACCATTTACAAATAGAAGATTCCCACCCAAATTAGTGGAAAATCTTTTCTCCACAAAAAGGTAGCTATTTTCCCCCTAACAGTTTCGGGACTATTAGAACTCATTTCAACAAGGATTTGTTGTAATGTATATAAAAATGTGTAATTTTTAACAGTCATTTTTCCTTTTCCTTCTTGAAAAGCACAGTATAATTATATATTGGTTCCATTCAAAAGGGCATAGTTTTAAAATCTTAAATCATTATGTGTTTCTATTTTGTGTATATATCTATTCTTCTCTTTCTGTTTTATATGACAGTTATAGACTTCTTCACTAATAGGGCTTGCATTTCAAGATAAGGCTTCATGTAAACAAATTAACTTTTAAAAATAGAGAGCAATTTCATCTGTAATAATGTACCAGTTCATAAATTATCACTGGTATTTTTTTCTTAAAGATAAATGACCCATCATCTAACACATACTATTAGGTAGTATAGATGTCTTTGTGTTCTGGGAGATAAGGCTCTTGTATTATTATACCCTAATAATATGAGTTAATGTTTTAATATTATCGATAAAAGAGCACTTGGATATATTTAATAACCGAACTGAGAAACACTTAATTTTAGTTGTCTGTAGCAGTATAACACAAATTCTCCTGTAAAACAAATTGCACTTTTGGAATATATTTTAATGTGTATTCGACAAAGGAGAAAATGAGGTGATTGAAGTTCAATTTGTAGCATGTTATTAACCATTTCCGCTTGACTAGATGAGTAAAAGGATAATGGATGAGGGTTTTATTATTACCTTTCTACTAAAATGAAGTGGTATGAAAGATAAGGTGATGAGATTAATGAACATAAGGAAAAGGAGTAATCAATCAAGCTCCAAGAAGGAGGTGAGAATGACAGTAGCCTATAAGATCTGTAAGAGCACGCCATCTAAAATAGTCTACTTTATCGTTTTTAGTTTTCACCAAACTGTTGAAAACTAACAGTTGCGGCTGGAAGACAGAACTAAAACTAACAAGATAATGTTAAATCAAACATGCATGAAGTTTTGTATTTAGGTTTAAATGGTGTACATGGTAGAGAGATCTAGCATAGCAGCTGAATTCTGAGAACTAGAAAGTGTATCTTTTGAGTCCATGTGCTGTTATCTTCCTATTTTTGTTGTTGTTTTTTATCTGTATCTTCCTTTAATCAGTAGAATGTAAACATAAGGCCCTTCCATTGGACTGTGGGTTAAGCATGGAGTTCCACTTACCCAACTCTTCCTACAGTTTCATATTTTTTATTGATACTTCTTAGAAAAGATTTCAGAAAGCCAGAGTAATTTTGTGGAGGTTGTTGCTTTCATAACAGTATTTAGATTGTGCCCATCCATTCATTCAACAACATTTATTGAATGCCTACAAGGTGCCAGGGACACTAAGTGTTGAGAATACGACAGTAAGGAAATATGGACAATATACTTCTCTTATTGAGCTTAGAGTCTAGTAGGGATAGACATACAAATAAATATGTATGTCATTTGGTGATAATTACCAAAGAGAAAAATAAAGCACTAATGCCTCTCTAATAACATGCTGTTGCAGAAGAGACCTGAATAAAGTGAGGGAACAGGCCAGTAGGGCTGTCTAAGGAAAGAACATTCCAGGTAGAGAGAACAGGAAATTCAGAGGCTTTAGGAGCAAAAGGACAATTGGAACAGCAAGGAAGCATGGTGTTTCTGGGAAGTTAGCAAAGTGGGATTGAGTTGCAGGAAATCTAGAGAAGATAAAGGAGTTATAAAATACAAGCCAAAGTGTTTTGTTTGATTATAAGGATAGATTGTTCATTCAACAGATATTGAGTACCTAAATTTACTCCCAGCTCTGAGGATATACTAATGAGGATAAAAGTTCTTGCGCTTATGTAGCTTCCATTCTAAAGGGGGTGAGAGAGAATTAATAAGTAAATAAATAGATGAACAAAAAAAAATAGATGAACAAGATAATTTCATGTAATACAGTGCTTTGAGGAAATAAAACTGGGGGAAGTTGGCTTGGGGAAAGATGATATGGAGATTCAGGTTTAACTCACTCACATTGCGGGTACTTTTCCTAATCTTATTCCTGCATTCAAATCGCAGCAGTGAGACCATGGACACAACTTTTTGAGTTTCTCTATCTATATAATGCTTACCTTACATTACTGATATCAGGATTTAATGAGATATAATGCATGTAAAACATCTACCATGGGGTCTTCTTTTCTTGCTCATCTAAAATCTAAAAGAGCAAGAAAAGTATCTTGTTTAGTAATTTCTTAGTTTAGGTCTCCCCAGATTGAGATGCTGAGACAAGGATTCAAGTTCAAGTAGTTTGTTTGGGAAATTCAGGTGACACCAGTAGGGGAGTTGCAAAATGATAGAGGGAAAAGGGAGACAGTGATGGGCACCTATTAAACCTGCTGCTGAAAGGGTTTCTATGGAAATTTTTGGAAAGAGTGCAAAACATGTCACAAAATTATCCCTTCTGAGAGTTGAGGGAGCTTTGATATGTATACATCAACCTCTGGGAATTATTCTAATTAAAGTTTCCAGGTACAGGCAGTACTCCCGTCAGGTACAGAGCCCTCAGTCACAGAGATATAGATACTGGTAGTTGGAAGTCTGCAGGAGGACACTTTTAAGTTCCAAGGTTTTATGAACAGGGCCCTGAAAATGTCTGTTATAGTCATTAAATATTTTTCAGGCAAGAGGTGTTCCTGGGTAATTTAGTATTTGTCTCTAAATTCATATTTTACCTATTCCCTTGATGCTTCTTTTCCTAGATCACTTTATTTCTCCCCTTGTTTTCCCTAAACTTTTCTGATTTCTTAACACTTTTTTACCTTCATAGTAGATGTCCTGAAGGGCTAACAACCTTTATGTTTCATGCCTGAGGATGGGCAATTCTCTTAGATCATCTTCTGAATTTATATGAGCCATGAAGAGAATAAATCACATTGCCTAAGATGTATTTCTCCTTATGCTAGGACAGTCTACTCAAATATTAAGTATCGAAAGATTCAAATATCTACTCAGATATTAATTACTGCCAAAGTCAGCAAAGATAGTTTGTTCTGCATTTTGGAATGCAAGGTTTGTAAAATGACACGGTGTCTGGCATTCGTTTTTAAAATACTCTATAAAGAAAAGTATAGAGAAAACAAGAATGCCAAAAATAGATAATTATTGAATCTAGGTGATGGGCACATACAAATTCACTATATTCTTTTCTCGGCTTTAGATGTATGTTTGAAATTGTTCATAATAAAAAGTAGAAAAAAGTTTACTGATTGTTAGAGTCCACTTGTCTTAAGCTGAATTCTTGCTTTAAATATGAGCTAATAATTAGTGTTTGTTTTACATGGGGCTCAATGACATCACCACTCTCACCAAGTTAACTAACTAACTAACTAACTTCCTAGACAATGCAAACTTGGAAACAATGGAAATTTAACTTTTAGATCAGTACAAAATAGATTAGAAAAGAAACGTGTGTATCACTGTAAAGGTATAGTGGCTTCCGGAACAGTTAGTCTTAATCTAAACCCCTTTTTTACAGACACACAAACCTACCTGTGCAAATAAGCCAGTCATCTGGGGGAACTGGACAATTCTAGAAGCATAAACAGAATAATTACAGAAGGAATCATTGGAACTACCTATCATATATTGTAGGCATAATATATGGTATTTAGATACATGACAATACGTTCTCTCTATAGGAAAGGCAATCTCCACACTCTTAATTCTAGGTGATATGTTTGGTCCCACCGTAGACACGGATGCGTCAGGCTGTGATAAGCTAAGGAAATTAAAATTTTAATTATTTTGCTCAACTTCCTTCATTTGATAAATACGAGAAAAACAATCTGATTGTAGTTTGATCTCTCCTGTAAATAGATATAAAAGGAGTAATGTCTTATTCAAAGGACTGAAGATCCCAGTTATTTTACAACTGTATTTTGTGTTTATTTTATAACTTTGCTGTTTCTTATTTCCATTGTTTTTCTTTACTAACCTTTTTAAAAAAATTCCTTGTTATTTTTAAGAAAGTACGATATTACCTACCTAAAAACCCTAATGTTGCTTACACATTCTTTATTACCTAAAAGCAATCCTTTGCCCTGTGCCTTAACCCACTCCCCTAAGTTAACTTTACGGCCTTAAAAAACAAAAGAATGGACGAATGCTGCTATTTTTAAAAACTCGTCAACTTTAAACATTTATATATAGACTTCCTTTTTGTGGAAATTGAGAATGTGTCCCTCTATCATCATATTTCTCTCGAACGATTTCCTCTATCTCATATCCTCCAACTATAGGTATATCACAATCTTATTAAGTCAGAAATTGAGTGTACAGTGTGGTGGCTATGTAAATAATGGTCATTGATGAAAACTGTGTAATAATGGTTATCAAATGGTAGATAACTTCTGTATTTTTGCCTAATGGATCCTGATTAGTCAGGCTTAGGTTAGGAAAACAGAAAGTATTTTCCATAATTCAAAATGAATGGAATTTAATAAATGGAATTGGAGGCTAACACAACCAGTGGAAAAACCACTGCTCGTTTTTAAGAATGTGGCAGGGCAGTACAGGAATTGCAGATAAACCACATCTACTAATATCAGTTGTCTTTGGCACCTAAAAGTCACTGCTTCTGCCGTCTGGGGACCCTGGAGAATAATGGTTTCTCATTTTCTTCTGCTGTCTAAATTTTGTGCAAATGCTTTCATTGTGGGCTCTAAACTAAAATCTGCCGGCAAGGGATGTGAGAAATAAAGTTTATAAGTTTTCAGTTCCTGTTGTTGTAGGAAGGGGGCCCCTTCCAGGGCCTGAGAGTAGACTCTTGTCTAACACTTGGAAATGAATTGTCTGAGGAGACACATTTACTGACAGGGCAAAAGACTTCGTTGGGAAGGGGCATCCGGGCAGAGAGCAGCGGGGTAAGGGAACCCAAGAGAACTGCTCTGCCATGTAGCTCGCAGTCTCAGGTTTTATGGTAATGGAGTTAGTTTCTGGGTTATCTTTGGCCAGTCATCTTACTTGCCCCATAAATGGTCTGACTCAGGTTCCACCATCGTGGCGCTTGCATCTCTCACCCAAGATGGATTCCAGCGTGAGTGTTTCTGGGAGGTTGGCAGGACATATTGTCTCCTCCCTCCTCCTTTTGGCCCTTCCTGAGTTAGTTTTCTTCTGAGTTAGTTTTAAAAGACGTACTATGGACTGGCATGTCCCTCCTTTCAGTCCCTCCTGAATTCTCTTGGTTAGTTTTCAGCTGCAATACTATTTCCTTTATCGGGACCTCCTGTTGTGAGACAACTCAGGCAAGTGGTTATCATTGTGCCTGGCCAAGGCGGGAGGTTTTAGTCAGCAGTTCCCTAACACTACTATACAGGATAGAGCTTAGAAAAACAGGGATGGTGCTGAGAGTAAACAAGCAATTTCCAGCACATTTTAGTTGTCTTCCACTTTTCTGCTCCAGCCTCCTATGTTGTTTGCCTTTTAGGCTTGGCTCATAGCTTTCATTGTAGGATTTATGCTGCATTGGATTTTGTTTCCTAGATCTCATTCTTCCTTTTCCTTGGCTTTTTACTCTCTTGTGTTGTGAATGTTCATCTTCTGGTAACTTCTCAAGAAGTGCATAAGATGTGATTTTTTTTTTGGAGATTTTCAATATCTGAGATAATCTTTGGTCTTTGTTCATGCTTGCTTGATAGTTTGACTGGGTATAGAATTGCAGGTTGAATATCACTTTCCTTTAGAATTTGAAGTCTGCCTAACTCTTCCACTGCTGCTGTTGAAAGTGTTAGATAATTCTTATTATTGTTCTTTTGAATAACATTTTGTTTTCTTCTTGGAAAATCTTGGGACCTTTATCTCAGTTTTTTTATTATTTGCCTTAATGTGGGTCTTATTGCATTCATTGATCTGGGCACTGGGTAGACCCTTTATATCTTGAGACTTGTGACCTTCAGTTCTGAAATTTTTTTCCTTTAATTATTTCCTTCTATTTTCTGAAATGTATATCCTGGATTCACCCTTTAATTTTGTGTATATTCTTTCCTTTTTTTCTCTCTTTTTTAAACCCCTTCTGTGACATTTTTCTCAACTTTAAGTCTTTTCACTGAAGGGTTTTGTTTGTTTTTTCCTTAAAATTTTAATTGTAAAGAATTCATTTGTTTTCCTTCCTCTTTTAGAGGGAGGGATAGCTTCTTATCTTTGTTGTAAGGTCTTCTATTAGCTACTGTTTTTTTAAAGTTTCATTCTGTTCACTGAATTCTCTTTCTTCCTTCTGAGTTTTTTTTTTTTTCTATTTGTTTTGATCTTTGTCATGTTGGAGTCTTGCCTCAAATTACAGGGCTGTTGACTGCAGCCCTTTGAAACCTAATTGGACACTCTGTACTTATATGCAGGTATGTTTCTTGGGCTTTTTCTATAGCATTAGCAGTTGTGAGCCATCCTGCCCATTGGCAAACCCAGTCAAATAGCAGCATCTGAATGCTTTCTCTTTGGGACCGTTCAGTGTATCCAAATAAGAATCCTTTTTTTTTTTTTTTTAACCTGTCAGAGGGTTTATGTATTGGGGATGGAAGGTGTAGAGGATGCATAATGAGCCTGCTTTCAGTCTGAGAACAAATAGGTGGAAGTAGGTTGACTTTCTCTTTTCTGCTTTGTGGCATTGTGCACCTTATTCCTATTTTCCACTGTGTAAATAATTTCCTAATTTCTCAGCAAATGAATCTCAGGTTTCCCATGGGAGAGGAGACAGGAGAGAAAAATCGGAGAAGAAAAATCTTCAGCTTGAGGGAGAGATTTGGGGTCCAGCTAGTCTCTGTAGACTTATAACCTGTCTTCCTCTTTTTATGAACTCATTTTCTGTGTTCCCTAATATGTTTAAGGGCTGAGAATTTGGGGAGGTTTGTAGAGTGAATAGGTGACTTCTTACCACAGTCATCTTGGTGACTACTTAGGTTGTGACTCCATTCCTTTCGTTAAATTAATGACCACTGAATATATCTTTCTGTCTTCTGAAATGTTACTGAAATCTGTGCTACAGTCTTCCTTTTTATACTACTTTTGTTCTTTAGGTCGAGGCCTTTTTATTCCTTTCTACATAGTTTTATTGAGGTTTAGGTTGTTTAACAGATATGAAGGCATTTGGCTGCAGGTAACTAAAACCCCAACTAAAAGTATTTTACGTAAATAGGAAGTGTATTTCTCACCTACCAGGCAGTTATTAATATGGTTCATCTGTTCAATCATGTATTTAGTTATCCAGGCTTTTTGTATCCCTCTAGTTATTACATACTGTCATATGTTTTCATGTGTGTCTCCCCATGATTGCAAGATGATATATGATGTGCAGGAAACAGAGAATAAAAATCAAAACAATGAAAAATAAATGAATTTAACTATCCGTCAACTTTGTGGCAAACTACACAAATAAGAATTATTTCAGTAACACTGAAAGTATTCTGATTATATATTTATAGTTGGATATGTAGTAAGAGTAAAATTTACAAAGAAATTCTCAGACTTACTGTTTCATGTAATATTGATTTGCCTTTTTGAAGCTATTATATGTATTTTCCAAGATAAAGGAACTAAGTACTTACATTAATTATTATTAGGAACCAACCTTTTCAGCATAAGAAAAAAGATTCAGATCTAAAATCCAAGAATTAAAAGCACTGTAATCTTAACTTTGAATTAGAAAGATTGGTACTAACTCATGTTTTTTGTTTTTTCCTAAAAAAATACATCAGTTTCCAAAACGTACTTGATTCATGGTACCCTTAATGTTTCAGTAATTTTTTTTTTTTCCCAGTGGCTCTAGGCCGTTGGTTCTCAGTCAGCAGTGATTTTAACCATCTCACCCACTTTCTCACCCCCTCTGACAAAACATTTGGTAATGCCTAGACCCATTTTTGATTGTCATAGCTGGAGGAGTGCTATTAGTATCTAGCCAGGGATACTGCTAAACATTGTGGAATGCACAAGATACAGTTCCTCACAACAAAGAATTATCTAGTCTAAAATGTCAATAGTGCTGAGGCTGGAAACCCTACTCTAGCCTAAAAGAAATGCTTAACAGCTCTGTTTATTAAACAGTTAGATCCAAACGACTTACAAAGTATTTATGCAGTGGTTGTTTGAAAAAATAATGCACATAAATTAAAAGAAAAAAATATTTTTTATTCTTAAATAACCATAATTACTTATTAATGGGATGTGCTTCTCTTTGGTATTACACAGCTTCTTCTAATCTTGAAATAGTATCTCCATTCTTATTTCCTGATCCACATTGATTTTAACATGACACTTGCTGCTGCTGCTGAAAACTCAGTTTTGCAAAAATGTGACATGACTGAAAGAAATGTCTTGTGATCTAATATTAAAACTTGATCTCAAGCTAGTAGCTCATATGACATTTGACAGATTTGATTATTGCTGTGTTCCTTAAAAAGTATCCTGCAGTGTCCTTGTGAGTTTGCTGCAGTGACCTGGGGTGCCTCAGAGCACATGTTTCTTAGTTGTTTCTACTTAAATTTGTCTGGAAGCATTGAATGCCCCCAGTGCCTAGGTTATGGTCTCTAAATACCATTTTCTACTAAAAGGAAAATTCTCTATATTGAGAATGTGAAACTTTTCCTATAAATCACTGAGCAGATTCCATGAGATGCTTGCATCTCATTTGGGGGAAATGATTGATCCTAGGAGAAGGGGATAGAGAAACAAATTAAATGACGCCATGAAGAAACAATTAGCCAAATACAGCATATGGGAAATTTTATAGGATAAATAACCCGGTTTCTTTTTTAAAATGGTATAAGGAAGGGGAGATTCTCCTTGAATAAAAACATGAAAAGCATATCAAGTAATATGTGGACTTCATTTCATTGCTGTTTGGAACCAGTTAAAAGGGAAAAAGGGTATTTTTGAGACAGGGGATTTTTACATGTGGATAATGTTAAGGAATTGTTTTACATGTAATAATGACATCATGTTTGTGTTAATTAGAAAGGGATCTCTTCATCTGTTAGAGATCCATATGACACATTTATGGATGAATGTTATGATTATTTACTTTAAAATCACCCTAAAAGAAAAATACTCCCCAAAGAAGATATTCACATAGGAGAGAGAAGATACAAAATTGTCAAACTTCTTGAAATTGTATGATGGGTACATAGACTAAGTCTATTTTTATGTATGTCTGAACATTTTCATAATAAAAAGTTTTAAAGGAAGAGAAAGAAAGTGAAAGGAATGAGGATACAACAGCACATCTTTACTGAGAAAATTATACTTTTCCTACAGTTTGTCTCTGTTTGCAAGTTTCTTTATGAGTCTCATTGACTAAGACTAAAAGACAGTCTCTGTCTGTAAGAGAGGGCATTATGGAGGAAGAGAAACCTCTCTTATAGAGGAAGGCAAGGAAGAAGAGTGTTGGAAAAGGAGGTTAAGTGACCTAACCTTTAAAGTTAGTCATAGGGCAAGAGAAGAGGTTAATTATAGTCACTTTGCTAGGATTAACCAGAGGACAGCTAGTATATTCCTTATTTTAAATTAGTAAAGTGTCATTCTGAATTTAATCAGACTTCTTTCTATTTTTTTCCCCTATAGGTAAAGAATGTAGTCTATGTCTAGTTTTCTCATCAGCAATAAAAAATCATTTTTCTATATTTTGATCTTCGTGTACTTGGTTAATAGGAATCTATTCCTGACAGATGAATCTTGTTTTGTTTCTGTTTCTGAACATGTAAGATTAGTGAGTAAACTCTGGACCAAGGTAATTCCACCCTGTGAGGAATGTCAGGTAGCCAGCCAGCCTCCCTCTCTAAATAATGTTTACTCTTTCTTCTAATAGCAAGACAGATGGGGAGAGAACAGAAATTTGAGAGGAATACAGAAAAGCTTATTTGAATATGGGAAGAGATATATGCCTATAATGGCTTTTCTTGTCTGCCACCTTAGCATAGTATAGTGTATATACTTTTTTTTTACACTTTTAAATTAGACTGAAATAGCAGAAATTTAGAAGATGCTCTAATGTAAAAGAGAAGGCAGATGTAAGTATATATTGAATAATTGGTGGTTTGTAAAACTTATGAAATGTCTTTATCATTGTATTACTGAATCTTGGTTTTTTAAGCCTATGCCATCATTTTTTTATAATACTGTAACTATCTGAAAGGGAAGAATCTACACTAAAACTGAAACATCAGCTAAAGTGAACTTCTATTTCCTTGTATTTGTTGTAGAGATCTGTGGTTAGTTTGAATGATGACCTAATCTATGTCAGAAGCAGGTAGGCCATTTATCTAGGACACAGCCCATTTTCACACACATAGTCACTGAGGCTGAATTATTTGCTATCTCATTGGATAGTATGGATTGAACTTGAGTCTCTGATAAATGGTCATCAAAGCAATGAATCTTTGGGACTATGAAAAAAAAGAACATAACTGAAAAACTATTAAACCAAAATGTGTTTTCTTAGAACGAAAAAGAAAACCCACCAGACTATTTCATCTGCTGCCTAGAAACAGCATGCAGTAATATTTTGTTGTTTTCCAAGTATGTAGAATATGAACAGTGCCTTTTGATGCTCACTTTATAGCTGATATTTTACATAAAAATATTAATAGAAAAAAATGGTATATAAGTCTATTTTTGGTAGTGTATATTTTTAAAGAAATTTAGCCTTAGTAGAATTGGTCCTGTGTAGTTGGACAATGTATTAAGGAGATCCTGAACTTTCTGAACAAATATCAAGATATACATAGGCTATTCTTAGAAAATTTTAATTGTTATTATTCTCTATAAAATTATTGCTTCTGTCAAGTTTTGGGGTTGAGATGGGAAGAAGCTAAGAGGACTTTTGCCCTTGGATGATTAGAATTCAGAATTTTTATATGGTTCAGTCACTTTTTGGTCAAAATAGCACTTTGTGAGCTAACCTATGAATTGAACTAAAATTTATAACATTGTTTTGATGGGCTAATTGCTAGTTTATGGCCTGTGTTTTGAAACACACCACATTTATAGCTTGAAGGGACTATTGCCTTTAGCCTAAGTACAAAACTTAATATTGTTTTACTCAGATTGCTACCTACTATATTTCTTTATCAGTGAAAAGTATAAGTACAACTATAGAAGCCCTCTATAAATATAATATCAAGTTTCAGAAGCAAAGCCCATATTATTGATAAATGTACAAAATACCAATTGAGTTGGTTTATTTTCCATTGAGTAAAGCATAGTGAAATTGGTGTTTATGTGCATTGATCTTGGGTTATCCCTAAGAAACTCCAGGGTTCAGATTAACCTGGGTGTACCACCCATGTCCACTCCAACCTTCATGTTTATCAAGGTAAAATTGTGTTGAAATAAACATTGGAAGATGCCCATGGATTAATTTCTGTGGAGGGAAATGTGGAGTGTAATCTTTTGCCTTGGTGAAAAGTAATGTCAGCAAAGGAAGGTAGTGTGGATTGTTAGGTGAAATCAATTTCTGCTACTCCTGTCCTGCTCCAGTTATTCCATTTTATGACTAAGTATAAGAAGCTTATAGGGGACTGATCTGCCCTGTCCTTGAGTAATAAATATAATAAATACTAGTCTGTACTCGTCTTAACAAAGCCTAAAACAAACATGAAAAGGAACTGTCTGATCCACAAGTAAATTAACTGTCTTCCAGAACAAAATTTCACCCCTCTCTAAAGAAAGACAACAAAATCTAAGCAAAATAATTGTAATGAGTCCACAATATCCAATATAAAAAGATTCCAAGACATACCAAGAAATGTGATTCAAAGAGAAAAATTCTTTAATAGCAAAGGTCCCAGAAATGATAGAGATTATGGAATTAAGAAATCTAAAATATATGTGTGGAAAGATAAATAGATAAATACTCCCCATTAGTTTCACTCTACCCACCTCTTTCCAAGGGTGGGCCAGACCTAGTAAAAACTTCCAAAGAATAGAGTAAGGGAAGGGAATAATAGTGACTTTACAATGGAAAAATCTGCCAAATGATACTTTAACTAAGTGGTGATGGTTACTGTTATCAGTGATGTCAGGTGAATATCATGTAACTCCCTCATATAATGTCACTTAAAGCACCCTTCACCGCTATGATATTAGTAGCAAAAACCCATAACCCCATTATAATCATGAGGAAAACAACAGACAAACCCAGAGTGTGAACAGTTTACAGAATTTCTGGCCAGTACTCTTCAAGATTGTTAAGGCTATGAAAAACAAAGCAAGACTGAGAAACTGTCCCAGACCAGAGGAGGCTGAGGGGACATGAAAACTAAATACAGTGTGGTATTTTTTTATTGGATCCTAGAATAGAAAGGGGACATTAATGAAAAAACTGGTGAAATCATAATAAAATCTAGAGTTTAGTTAATGGTAAAAATAAATGATGAAAATAAAAAAACTTCTGTGTAAAAAAAAGCAGTTACAAATATATTCAGATATTTAACGGAAAACATGAACAAAATAAGGAAGCCCATGGGGAATCTTAATACAAAAATGGGAACTATAAAACAGAGCCAAATGAAAGTTTTAGAACTGAAAATTATGATATTTGAACTGAAAACTTAACTAGATGTGCTTAACATTTTATTTGATACTGTAAGAAAAAGATCAGTTAAACTAAAGACAAGGCAATAGAAACTCTGCCAATGGAAGCACAGAAAGAAAAAAGTCATACAAAATGAACAGGACATTAGTCAGCTATGGGACAATGTCAAGTATATATGACATAATACAAAAATACATATACTATGCAAACACTAATCATAAGGAATGTGAAACCCCAATATTAAAAATGGATGAAATAGATTTCAGGAATATTGGCAGAGATCAAGAACGTTTTATAATAAGAGGTCCAATTTATCAAGAAGATATAATAATCCTGAATGTACATATGCTGAATGTATATATGTCTGTGGTAGACAGGCTAAGTGTTCCCTGAAGATGTCCATATCCCAATCCCCAGAATTTGTGAATATGTACCTTACATGAGAAAGGAACTTTGCAGAGCTGATTAAGTTAAGGGTCTGGAAGTGGGGAGATTATCCTGGGTTATCTGAGTACCCAGAGTAAATACAGGGTTCTTAGAAAGTAGAGATAGGAGAGATCAGAGAATGAAACATGATGTCAGAAGCAGAGGTCAGAGTCAGAGAGAGAGATTTAAAGATTCTACACTGCTGGCTTTGAAGATGGAGGAAGAAGGGGCTGCTGGCCAAAGGATGCATGTAGTCTCTAGAAGCTGGAAAAGACAGGGAAGTGGATTTTCCTCACAAGCCTTCAGAAGGAACTCAGATTGGTGTTGTTTATTTTAGCCCTCTAAGATCTATTTCAGAATGGTGACCTACAAGACTGTAAGGTAATTTTACATGTTTTAAGGCACTGTTTGTAGTGATTTGTTATAGCAGCAATAGGAAACTGACATAGCATGAAATAATAGAGATTGTAAAATAGGAAGCAAAAACTGAAGGAACCAAAGGGAGAAATAAATTCACAATTTATAGCTGGAGATTTTAAAATTTCTCTCTCAGTGATTGATAGAACAATAGGTATAAAGTCAGTAACTATATTGAAGACTGGAAAAATGCTATCAACCAATTTGATTTTAGGATTTTCTATGTATAACATCATGTCATCTACAGATAGTGACAGTTTTATTTCTTCCTTTTCAGTTTGGATTCCTTTTATTTCTTTTTCTTGTCTGATTGCTATGGCTAGGACTTAAAACTATGATGAATAAAAGTGGCAAGAGTGGGCATCCTTGTCTTGTTCCTGATCCTACAGGAAACTCTTTCAGCTTTTCACCATTGAGTATGATGTTAGCTGTGGGTTTGTCATATATGGCCTTTATTATGTTGAGGTATGTTCCCTCTATGCCCACTTTCTGGAGATGGTGCTGATAACATAGATGTATAAATTTATTAAAACTCATGAAGCTGTATACACCTATTATCTGTGTATTTTACCATATGTAAGTAATACCTTAATAAATTTTTAAGTACGAAAATAGTGATTGATTTCAGCACCTAAGTATTTTCTCTTCTTTTACTTTTTACTTGTGGGGGCTTTGAATGTTGAAGGTGATATTATACGGAATTAGTTTGCTTTCATTTAAAGGTTGCTATTTTTGATATAAATTATGAATGAAGTAAAATAAACCAAAGAAAAAAACGTGGCCTAGGAAAGGTCTATATTTGTATCAACATAAAAACACATGGACAAATATGAACAAACCTTACTATTAATGCTAGAGGCGGAGGTCAAATAGATAAGTATTTTAGCCTGTTGATCCTCAGAAATAAAATATACTCATTGAACCCCAGTAAATTCCTATTCTGCTCTCATTGTTGTAACAGGTATACAGAGGTGAGAAATAGACAGGTAAGAAAAAAGGTTTGGTGAGCTCTCAGATGGTTACTGAGGTCCATGTTGGTTTTCAGTTACCTTTTCTAAATCAAGTCTTCACTCCATTGACTGTGAAGGACCGTGACCTGAACCTGAGGTAATTGACGGAAATCAGGAGTAAAGCATTTAAAATTGAAAGGAGTTGTATTCTTATCTTTAAAGACAGTGAGCAGGAAGGCAGGCTGCTCCTAAGTGATGAAGAACTCTAAGAATCTATAGAAAGAATTTTGGAAACTTTAAAGGAGAAAAAAAGTAAATAAGTTGAACTCTGAAAACTACTGAAAGAAAGAAAAGAAAAAGTCATTTTTATCCTCCATGACAATATACAAAAATTGATAACATAACATAGTCAACAAATTTAGAAAATGGTGACATACCTTTTCTCATTCAGATTTTAATAAATGTTTTTATGCATACCTACATAGTTTTATTATATCAATAAATGTAATCAACTCAGTGGTTGTTTTTGTTGCATGTGTGTTTTATTTTCAGGCATGCTTTTCCCCCTCTTTTCTTGGCTCTCCTCAGCCCCATCTCCTTCCCCACAGATCATCTCCCTCCATACCTAACATATATTAACAATCTAATATGTATCCTTTCATATTTTTCTCTGTTTTCATATAAATTTTTGTGTTGTTCGTGAATTTTTTTTATTGATTTACAGAAATGAAATCCTATTATAAATGCTTTTTGGTATATTGTTTTTCTTGCTCTACTATATTTTGATGCTGGATGTTCAGCCAAGTCAAGCTGATGTGGGTTTCATTCATTCTTTTCAATAACGGAAGAAGACGATGTATCATAATTTTTCAGCCATTTTCCTAATGACATACATTGGATTTCATAGTTTTGTTTACCACTTTTGTTTATGTCACTATGAAAAATGTGGCTATCATTATTTTTAATAAATAATGTAAGCCTGCTTTCCAAAGGGGTTTTACATTTCATGTTTTCACCAGCAATATACACTTTTCTTTGCATTCCTGTCAGCAAAAGGTGTTATAGCTCCTTATCACATTTAAGCCTGATAGTTGTCTTCCAGAGTGTCAAGAACTATCATGGACCTGAAATTTTACGTTACTTGCAAGGTAACAATTTATCTTGCCAAAATTTCCTGAATGCTAGCAGAAGACATGAGACGCCTGGGTCAGAGGCAGAGACCTTTATTACAACACAATGAAGAGAATAAGCATCATGTTAATGTCTGTTCCCCTTGCCCCCAAGTTTCTCGAGGTGCTGTGGACTTAATTGTGTCCTTCATTCGTGTATTGAAACCCTAACCACCACCACCACCACCACCAGCACCCGCCCCTGCATTGTGACTGTATCTGGAGATAGGGTCTTTAGGAGGTAATTAAGTTTTAATGAGGTCATGAGTTTGGTGCCCTAATGTGATAGGACTTAAAAGAGAAGAAGAGTGATCTCTTTTGCTCTCTGAGGATACTGTGAGAAGGTAGTCAACTACAAGCCAGGAAGAGAGCTCTCACCAGGAACTAAATCTTCTGGCACCTTGACCTTGGACTTCCCAGCTTCCAAAAGTGTGAGAAATGTATTTCTTAGGGTTAAGCCACCCAGTCTGTGATATTGTATTATGGCAGTATGAGCAGACTAAGCTAAGAAGCCCAGGCAGATACTGTGCACCCACTGAGTTTACATCCCAGTTGAGCAACCTCAATCTTCAGGAACCCAAAATGTTTACAATGGACAGTTAAGTCTGGCCCTTGCCCCAAAGGTCATCATTATCTTTATTATACTGGACAGTAAACAAACTTGCCCTTTGCTCTGAAGCAAGACACTGTCTGTCTCTTCCAAGGCTGTTCTCTATACAAACATCCTTGAAAAGAATGTCTGGAACAAAAGGGCAATTTTGCCTTACTCTGAACTCCTGCAGAAATATCAACACCCAAAACAAAGTTGTCATGATTATCTTATGACTTGGTCCTTCAATCTCTTTCTGTTACACTCTTCTTTATTCTGTCATACATTCAATATACTGTCTTTAACAGGTATCTAACTTTAAATTTATTGTACATGTTTAACACCTTTTTGAGATGTCTTTCTCACAAGCTACGTCCTTACTCATTATCTCTACTTAACATAGCCTGTGAATTTTGCCTGTATCTCATACCCTGCTCTCAGTGTTTAATGTTTCTTTTGGTTTTCATCTATCCCCATTTTTCCCTTATCTTCTATAGCAGAATTGAATATTTTTAGATAATATAGAAAATTCATATTACATATATGTTCAGGATTTTTGGGGGGGGTGAGGTATTAGAAAACATATTTCTGTTAGGTGCTGATAATTCATCATAGGGGAATGATACTTTTATAGGGTTTTTTCCCAATTTCTGGAAGAGTGTCCACTTTTTTGTTCTTATAATACATTCCTTTTAAAGTGAACCAAATAATAAATTTTTAGTACTTATGAGAGGTCATTTTAACCACCCTCTCCGGGAACAGTAAATTTTGCTAACCTTGATTATGGCCCCACTGAATGCCGTTACTAGGAGCTGAGGCAGAGTTCACTGTTTTACAAAGTCTAGAGATCTCTTTTCTATTTAGTTTTGAAACTAATTGTGGAAGCAAGGAGTGGGAGATAAGGAATAATTTTCAGCAGAAATAGTTAATTTCATCATTTATTCATTAAGTATACATTCAGTTATATAATGTACTAGGTACTCCAGGTTTATAGAATTAGTAATACGTATGTCTACCTAAGGAAATTTATTGTCTGGTAAGTGATACATTACAAATAAATGGAATTCCTACTAGGCCTGTGATAGCAGAAAACAGAGAATTGTTGCATCTGCTTGGGAAGTCAGGTTTTACAAAACCTTGGCTTGGCCTTTAAGGATGAGACTTTCACCGTGGAGGAAGTACTAGGTAGTGGCTTAGAGCACAGTGGTAGAAGCCTGATAGACTTGGCTATACCACTTACTAGTTATGTGATATTGACTAAGTCATCTAACCTCTCAAAAATCATTTCCTCATTTATAAAATGGTGAAAATATCTATTTCATAATGCCATTTTGATAATGAATTGAAATAAAGCTCTTAACATAGATCTTGGCATATAGCGAGCTCTAATTAAATTGTATTTGTTGCTGCTGTTGCTATTACTGTCTACTACTACTGTAATACAAGCACCCTCACCACCTCCTCTACCAAGCTCATTAAGAGTTTGCTTTCCAGATAAGACCACCAACACATGGAAGGCATGTAAGCATGAAACAGCATAGCATGGTTGAATGAGTGTATGTTGTGTGACATGGTTGGAACATGAAATATGTCTGAAAATATTCAAATATGATGAGGCCTTGCTCTAAAGTAGATTTCAGTGTGCATGACCAAGAGCAGATGGATATAAGTGCTGATAGGGAGATAGAATCTATTGAACTTGTTGACTGAGAGATGACTGAAGTCAAAAGGAATGATATGTAGGCATTAGGATGACTCAGATTTCTGTGTGGTTTTTGTGATTCCCTTTAGCAAAATAGTGTGTAATGGACTAATGGTAGCTCCTGAGGGGACAATAATGAGTTCATTTTTGGATATGTTGAATTTGACAATTTAGAGGATATTGTTGTGGAGGTATCTAGCAAGTGGTTGGATATGAGTCCAACTGTCCTCTCCATGTAGAGGTAATCACCGCTAATGTCTTTTCAGTAGATTGCTAGACTCCTGTGTCATTTAGTATTAGAAGCAGTGGTCATGGATGAAATCCCTCACTGTAAAATGAGAGGGCTGAGAATTCAGCCACCCTTCTAAAATCCAAAGAATGTCAAATTGGAATACACAAAAAAAGGAAACTGATGTAGACATTCTTGAGAAATGTAGGGGACAGTTGGGTACATTCAGGGATAATTTGTGGAAGTGCAGGAGTAGGAAAACTTCTCTTGGTAGTTCGCTGTCCATTGATAAAAATTGTCCAATTTAGTGGTATAAAGTTGTATGAAATATTCCCTTATTATTCTTTTAGTCTCTGTGTAATCCATAGGGATGCTTTTTCTCTTCTGATATTGATAATTCCTGATATCATTCTTGATTTTGGTAATTTGTGTCTTCTCTCTTTTTTGCCTGATCAGTCTGGTTAGAAGTTTATGTATTTTATTGATCTTTTCAAAGAGCCAGTGTTTGGTTTCACTGATTATTTTTTCTCTATTTTTCGATTTTCTGTTTCATTGATTTTCACTTTAATTTTTATTTCTTTTCTTTTGCTTACTTTGGGTTTAATTTGCTCTTATTTTTTCTAGTTTTTTTTAAGGTGGAAGCTGAATCATTGATATGAGACCTTTTTTCTTTCCCACTAATATAGGTGTTTAGTGCTAGAAATTTCCTTCTAAGTAGTACTTTAACTGCCATTCCACAACTTTTTATATGTCGTGGTTTCATTTGTATTCAATTCAAAATACTTCCTCATTTTTTTCTCAGACCCATGGGTTTACTTAAAAGTATACTGTTTCGTTTTCATATTTTGGGAATTAAAAAAAAATCTTTCTGTTACTGATTTCTAATTTAATTCCATTGTTGTCAGAAAATATACCTTTATATGATTGGAATTAACTAAATTTATTGCAGCTTGGTCTTTGGCTCATAATGTGCTCTATCTTTGTAAATGTATACTCTCCTGTTGTTGGATGGAGTGTTCTATAGATGTCAGTTCATGTTCAGTGTTCTTGTTCAAGTATTCATATCCTTACTGATGTGCCATCTACTTGCTTTATCAATTATTGAAAGGGAAATGTTGAAATCTGTTTATAATTGTGGATTTGTGTATTTCTAGTTTCGGTTCTCTCAATTTTTGCTTCATATATTCTTTAAGCTCTATTATTCAGTTCAGAAACCATTAGGATAATTATGACCTCTTGAGGAAATGATCTGTTATTATTATGAAATGACCCTCTTTATTCCTATTAATGGTTTTTTGCTCTAAAATCTACTTTGTCCAATTTGATGTCTTTTACCAATAATTCTATCATTTGTGTCATTTGATTAATTAATTTCTCTCCTCATTATGGGTTATATTTTCCTGATTTTTTTTCAGGCCTGGTAATTTATGAATTGAGTACCAGCTGTTGTGAATTTTACCCTGTTGTGTGGTGGATATTTTTGTATGCTATAAATATTTTAATTCGTTTTTCTAAGATACAATTACGTACCTTGGAAATGGTTTGATCTATGTGGATCTTGCTGTTACGGTTTGTTAGGCAGGACCAGAGCAGCATTTAGCCTAGGGCTAATTTTTCCCCCTCTACTAAGGCAAAACCCTTCTGAGTACTCTAACCAGTGCTCGATGAATTATGAGATTGTTTTTTGCTCTGGTTGTGTGAGCTCTGCATATTGTTCCCTGTAATTTGGGGGAATGATTCTTTACTGGTCTCAGGTTGTTTTCTTAAGCTGATCAGATCTCACCTGAAGACTGCAGATCTCAGGAGCTCTGCTACTTTTCAGCTTTCTCCAATCTGCTACTCTATGTTGCAGTTTTAGCCCCCTTGATCTCATAGTACTTCAAGCTGTTTTCTCTGTTCCTAGAGACCACTATGTTCCTGCCTGCTCCGGGGCTTGCAGAGTCTCCTCTGGCAGAGAGCTGGGGCAGTAGGTGGTGTCACCACTTTTTTTTCCTGTCTCTCAGAGATCACTGTCTTTCACTGCTTGGTGTTTCATCTCTTAAAAACAATTTTTTCCACATGTTATATCTGTTTTAAACATTTTTTGTGTACAAGGGTAAATCCAGTCCCTGTTAACTCCATCTTGGTCAGAAGTTGAAATATGCTGACCCTTGAATTTATTTATTTATTTTTTAATGCTGTATTGTAGTTTTCCTTTTCATTTTTCTGTCCCTTTTTGCTTTGTGCTATGTTTGTGTTCATGTGTTCCCAGAATCTTAGACTGTATGTAGTTTGTGAGGTTGGGCTGACTCTCCATCCATCAGTCAATGTCTTCCATGTTCCCGGCACCATGTTTGGTATGTGAATAGAAAGATGACTAACACCAGTGGCCTAATCTCAAGAAGCTCCAGGAAGTAGGAACTCCAATCTAGCGAGGGTGTGCAGTGTTACTGAGTTATGCAATGAAATCATGTTAACCCTCAAATCTTATTTAAATAGCACTCATAATGTTTTCTGTAATATAGGTCCTTTAAAAAAATACCTTTTTGGAAGATTATATCTGAAGCTGAATATGAGCACAGTATTTAGTTTGATACTCTAACATGGAAGCAAATAAGAACCTGTACTAGTCATTTATAATTGACTCCAGCTAAACAAGATGAGTACTTAATAGGAGGAAGAAAGCTAAAAAA
Source organism: Delphinus delphis (assembly GCF_949987515.2). Classification (NCBI taxonomy): domain Eukaryota; kingdom Metazoa; phylum Chordata; class Mammalia; order Artiodactyla; family Delphinidae; genus Delphinus; species Delphinus delphis. The sequence continues at coordinate 29,706,614 of NC_082687.1, read as the reverse complement.
AATAAAGTGGAAAAGTATTTCCCTCTAATTAGGAAGAAAGTGTCCTGATTTTAGCGTCAAGTTCTAATGTAACTTTTTCCTTTTCCTTTTGCTTTTTATTTCTGTTCTCTGTTGTGTTTGAAGAACAAAAGCAAATTTCTTGAAGATAAACAAAGGTTTTCCCTTTAATTAGTTTAAATAGGTTAAATAGGTCACCAGAGAATCTTCCAATGACTAAACCATGTTGTATCTGCTACAAAGAGATAAGTAGACTGATATTACTCTAATTCGAAGATTGGGTTTCCTGTATGTAGGGAGGGCGTTTGATACCAATCTGAGATTGAGATTGAGTTCATAAAGTAAGAATTGGCATCGAGAAGAAAGATAGTTTGTGTCCATTGCTTGTTTTAAAAGTATATATTATACAATATTCCAGCACATTTAAAATTAGGTGGTTTTTTATTAGTGCTGATTTAAATTTAACTCTTTGTTCAGGAATAGACAACTCATGACCTTAGAGAGTCAGTGTGCAGAATAATAGCTAAAAACATTTTGTAACTTGAATTCAGTGACAATGGCATGTCCTTCTCACAAGTTTTTGAGAAGTAACTAGGAATTTTTCCAATCTAAATGGAAAAATTATAAGGTATTATTTATATTACCATTTCCTCATATCATACATGTAAGGAAAATTAACTATAAATGTTTTTGAAGAAAAATAATATGGATATTGTTAGCATAAAAAATGCAAAAGTGATTTTGGGAGTAGAAAGTGAGGCAGACTGGTATTAAACCATTTTGGGGAGAAAGTAGCTAAACTAGAGAAATGTCTTTTTTGACCTTTTTCTAATTTTGAATATAGATTAATGCATAAATTAATGCATGTTTATGTTTAATTTACCTCAATAAAATGAAGGGTATTGGTCTAATGATTGTTTTCTCAAGGCATTTGAATTAGACAAAACTCTTTACTGGATAAAGGTAATAAAAACTTGATAAGGTACCAGACTGTATATTTTTTTAGTAACATTTTTACTACAAAATATTTAAAATTTTCTTTGTACGGATTTCAAGGTAATTTCTGTATCTCTATACTAAAATCATATGGAACACTTTCACATCTTGTTCATGGTAAAACTGACATTGTGGCTTTATTTTTATTATATTTTTATCTTAAAAGGTACCTCCAAATCCAAATGTCTCTATTTTAATTCACGTACTTATCTAAGTTTATTCTACTCCTTTTCTGAAAACTTAATACCTAGCTCTTTATGTACTGTTACGAAAAATAAAGTAAGATGCATTCATGTTGCTTATTATTCTTCCTTATTAACCTTTTGTGGTGTATCTGGGTTCTTCTTTCAAAAAAAAAAATCACATTGGAGATATAGTTTAAATTTAAAAAAATCTAAAAATTAGTTAGCTGGTGTATAAATACCTTCTTTGTTCTGCTTATTCATTATCATATTTGGCTTTTGACTCGTTAGGATATATACTAAATGTTAGTTCCATAAGAGGTGGCTTTATGATACATCATTTAGAATGCAAATTATTTTTAAGCTGAAGAATATTGAAAATAAAACAGAACCAACTGAGTCTGAATTATTTACAGGCCAAGGGCTTAAAGGTGCACTACTCCAGCACAAATATTAAATTATGAAATGGGAATTTCAGTTTGCCATAAATCTGTCTGCCATAGCAGCTTAAAATAAAATAGTTTTACCTATCTAAAGCAACATCAATTTGCCAGTCATTGCTTTATGTATCAAAGAGCGTTCTGTGAAAGTATCAATATCATTGGTTAATATAAATGAAATTAATTTTTAAAGCTGGGCTAAAGGTTGACATCTGAAAAATTGCATTACTTTGCAGAAGAGAAATTTCTGTCTTCTAGTGAAATTTCAGGTCATGAGGGCAAGTAATTTTCACAATCTTCAATGGGAGCCAGTGAAATATGAACTTCATTGTCACCTAGCCCCAAAGCGATAAGATAAAATGAGCTGATACATCATTTGCTGTGGTTTTATCATCTCCCTCAGTAATTGGAAGAGAAAACCTAAGAGTGTATGTGTCTGTATGCTCCCCTCTTGCTCCTCCCAGCTGCCCCATCATCCACTCCCAGGCTAAAACCACTTTAGCCCAATCAATACAGAGGTCACATAGCATTTTATTTATATATTTAAAATTTTTCATACTGACTAAGCTGCCAAGTAGAACATTAGAGTAATGAATATGTTTAATTGAATTTTTCACCCATGAAAATGCTAAGAAGAATACTGTACTGTATCACAGAACTAGTAAGCAGAAGGAGGAAATTTACTATATAGATGAAAAATATCAAATGACTCATAATTAATTTAAAAGGTAATTTTCTCTGTATTCATAACTTTTATACTTTTGTTGTCATTGTTCTGTTCTTTTCCAAGTTTGGGGACATTCTGTGTGTTCATGGATATATATTAAATAACAAAATTACCATCTTAAAATTTCTACCAGAGTCAAGTATATGCCATTTTTCAATTCAAAAAGACCTCTAAGTTTTGTTTTAAGAATATATCTTTTAAAACTTTACTAACATTTATATAGTTGATGATGAAGTACATCCTTAAACCAACTGGAATTCAGTATTAGAATAAATTTAATGCTGTGCTTTGGTATCAAGCTTCAGAGAAAATTACATGCAGCAAAATCCAAAAACTATGTTAATAATAGAGTGGTACAAATTTAAAATACTCGATTAAAATTACTTTAAACTGTTTTGGTAAAATTGCAATTATCGTAAATAAAACATATTTGCACATGTATTTAGTGGTGAGTTGATAGACTATTTTTAGACTAGTGTCTTATTTTTTAACATGTGTTTTCATTTTAAATATATTTCAAATATTTACTGTTTTCCCATATTAAGGTATAATCCTTGTGACTAATTTATAATTATGTTCCATGAAAATGGGATATGAATATTTTCTACCTGTGGTATCATTATTTAACTGATGGCATGATTAGTTTATATTTTGTATGCTAAGTTTAAAATGTTTTTCTTCATGTTAAATATATATCCATATACTTTGGAAATGGTTTTGTTGTGAAATTTTAAGTACTATTGTTTGTATATTTTATCTAATTTTACTTTTATTATTGAATTCTTCAGAAATCAGTGTGGAATTCTCTGAAAGAGTAAAACCTCTCCAAAAATCGGTGAATATTTGGGACTAAGATATACAGTGCTAGCTGTAAACATTAAGAATAGTGTTTCTAAAAACACTTTTTATTGATTCTGTATGTGCAGACGCCCATGTAAATATTTCTTATTTTTGAGGTTAAAACATTTGATCACTTTTTAGTACCTTTCCCTTTAAAAAGAATTTGAAAACATTTTATATTTATTGAGGGTAGATTTTGAAAACAAAACCTTTTTTTACTTATGTGGAACAAATATGGCTATATTTTCAGAGACTATTTTAAATCTATTTTTTGAACATACCTAATATTCAGTAAATAAGAGTATCTTGCAGTTGGGCAATAAATGCAGGTTTCTTTTTTATTCTTTCATGAGGATGAGAAAGCAGAAGAAAGTGTTATTTGGATAAATTCATTAGCTTTTCAAAATGAATGGTTAAAGGTGAAAAATACTTTGCTTTCAAGCCAATTAATGCAACAGGGTGAAGAAATTTTCCCACGTATTCATAGTATACTATTTGAAGTGTAGAATAAAAGCTGTGTACTATTCAGGCAAAATAATAAATCCTTTTTCAGAGTCACAATTTTCAGATAAAAATTTTAAAGAAAATATGTTTGATATTTTTAATGTAAAGAAATAGTATATATGCTTTTATATGTATGTGAGTATATATACATGTATATATTAAATACTGATTTCTTTTTTCCTCTCTACAACCTTATGTCAACATTTAACCAATAAACTATCTTTGTTCAAACAAATTATTAAAATATGAAAGTTGAATTCACTAATAATAATACTAATGATATGAAAACAAGGTGGTAAACATTCAGAGAGAGTGCTGAGGGCTTAAGCTTTCAAGCTATTCAAGACTTGTGGTCATAACTGCAGAGCAATGGTAATGATACGGTTTCCATAGCAACTGATTCATTGGAGGGCTAGACCTCTGTCTAGGGTGCTGTCAGTGTATGTAGAGTTTCAGTGAACAGAAAGTCCCAAAGAAGGGTCTGCTTCTACCTAATCCAGTTTTAATTGAACTCTAGAGACTTTGAAGTGAAGCCTCAGACCAGGAATATACCAGTCCAATAAGAAATAAACCTCTTGCTGAGCTAGGCCTCAGCTGCTTTTCAGTACTGACACCTTTTCCTAATGAATACTTAAAAGAAATGTTATTATATCAATTTCAGCTAGTAATTCTGTTAGTTAAGAGATTCTTTGTTTCTATTTTAAATCCCACTATCTTGACCATAAGTGTAGAATTTCATTTGTTACTTTTTTTTTAAGTCAGTCTAATTTTTTGTGTGTAAGATTTTCAATTTTGATAGCTTTGGCAATTTTAAGTGATTTTCTGTCTCTCCTCCTGTTTCTTTTTCTCTAAGTTTTAAAACACTACTTTACCTGCTTATATTTAACGCTGATTGCACACTGTCATACATTCAGTATGATACCATTGATATCAGGTTTGAAAACATGTAGAACAATTCTGGATATTATTTGTGGATGTGTATGTACTAATAGTATAAAAACTTACATGGGAATGTTAAACCTCAAAACACGGATAGTGATTGGCTCTGATGAAGGAGGAAAATGGGATCAGGAAGGGTTATACATGGGAATTTCAACATTATCTGTAATGCTTTATAAGTTTTTAAAATATATAGGACAGTGTAGCAAAATGTTAGGATTTTCTAAGGTTCAGTAATGGGTACGTGGGGCTTATGTCATTTTCTGTAGTTTTGCGTATATTTGACATTTGGTAATAAAACAGATTTTAAAGGACCATACCACTTGCTATATTTCAAGTATATTTTTAAAATAACTATACTGCTTAAAGGAATGGGATATAAATTGAACTTTTTGATTGATTGGAAAACTATTACATGAAAAATCTTGTAAGAGTGTTTTAGTATACTTCTGCTAGTAATTGGAATAGTCTAGAAAATAATTAAATCTTTAGTTGCATGGCCATGATCTTGCAATGATTGCCATCACCATTATGAGCAACAATACTTGTTGTATAGCTTTATAGTATATAAGAGGTAGAATTTTCAGACCAGTGTGTGATATTTTTAGCGTATGACAGAGCTTAAAGCCTAATGCTTTGTTGTTTGATTTTCCTCTTTCACTTTTAACACAAGTACAGGAAAACAAATGTAGTTGATTAAAATTTCTGATGAGCTGAGTTCTAGTTTAACAAACATTTAAAATGTGGCAATGTAGTATATAAGTAAGCTCTGGACATTTGGATTAGAAAACCTGGGAGGAGGCCAGACTGCCACTACCTTCCCAAGGGACTTTGTATTAAGTATTTATCTTGTTTAAGTCTCATTTTCCTTATTAATAGTTGGATAGATTGGGCTACAAGTGTTACAGAACATGTATTGGATTCTCTACTACTTGATAAGTTAAGTATGGCAAACTCAAATACCAATGGAAACTAGACAGATAGTAAATGAGTGAATGAGTGGAGACTGTTTCAAAACCGAGAGTGCACGCCAGTGGTACTATGTGGCGTATATAGATCTAGGTTTGACAGATGCTCCAGTTTTTCCTTAGAAACCAGAAATCTGAATATTTATGTAAATAACCATTTTCTCAAGTATTTTCAACTACTTGAAATTTTGGGAAAATACCATACGGCCCCCCCAAAATTAATGTGGATCATATATGGAATTCTGGTTGCCATCCATTGATTCATTTTAATCATTCAAAAACATCTACTTTGTGTCAGACCTTGTTCTAGAAGATGGAAATAGAGTGCATTCAAAGCCTTTGGTCTAATAGAACTTAGATTCTAATATTCTAGTGCTGAAGAGAGGCAATAGACAAGCAAGGAAATATTGTAATTTCTGGTGGTGATAAGTGTTACAAAGGAAATCTGATGAGTTTGGGGTGGGATGAGGCAGTAGTGGCGGAAGTGGGGTTTAGATCCTGTGGCTTCTCTAAGGAGGTGACATTTGAGCAGAAATGTGACTGTGAGGGTGAGCCAGCCATACAAAGATCTGGGAGAAGAACATTCCAAGCAGAGGAGAAAGCAAGTATAAAGGCCCTGAGGAAGAATGAGTTGGGCTCATCAGACAGTCCCAGATGTAAGGCTTTATAAACAGTTATAAAGAGCTTCAGAGTTTATTAGGCATATAATGCAGAGCCACTGGATGGTATTAAATATACGAGTATATGATCTGATTTGTACTTAAAAAGTTATATTTTTTTTGGCTTCTCTGGTCATAGTAGATTCTCCAGGTAAGATTAGAAGGAGAGAGACCAGTCAGGAGGCCACTGCAGACTCTGGAGCCTTGGAGCTACTGGTTGTGGTCGGAGAAAGGGGTGCATGTGACCTCTGGTTTAAGAAACTATTTGAGAGTAGAACCGATGTTTTGTCCTCTTTTTTTCTCCTAATTTCTCTTGATCTTACTTATATAGGTATTGATTGTATGAAAGGGATAGTAGGATTTTCTCTATCACCTGTTTTAAAGCTGAAAGTGTGATTAGTCCTTTGGGACTTTGAAATGTTGTCTTGTTTTTTCAAAAAACACCGAGCCTAAGAATTGTACCCAGTCTTTCATTTCTAGATTGTATGGTACCAGAGATAGAATAATTTCTGTAGAAAAATCTAAATACATATTTAGTGAGTTAAATAAGGTTGCTTTCTCTTTTTTTCCCAAAAAAATCCTCTGTATTTTGCATTGAGGAATGTAGTTTTTTTACAATTAAGATCTAGAAAATGGAAATCAAAAACAAACATTTTTGTAGGATACATTCTTACTATTCATTATTTTTCCTCTCTTTGTTTATCCTGTCTTTGTCCTTACAGTGCAATATCATAATCAAATGTCATTTTATTTGTATTTTTTAATGGTGGTTACTTTTGAGAAATTTATCTTAGTTGTTTAACTTAATTTGCTGTCACGGATTTTCATCAGTGTTTGATTGCAAATACATCTCATTTTCTTCATTAATATTCTGTGACGTACTAGTGTGGAGAAATTCCAGTTCTTGTTTTCATTTAACACCTTCATAATTAAGCTTTTGAAATGAACTTTTTAAAAAACAAAACTTGAATAACAAAGCAACAAAGTGGCTTAGGACTAAAGACAGGATTACTTTGAGTTGGCAAAGATTCTAAGCCATTGCATCTGTCACATGGGATGACAAGAATTGTAACAAGTCACTCTGACAACCTCCTACTCCATAGAGAGATTACGCTGAGTTCATTCGCAGGTTTGTGTTTAGCCTAGCTGACAAGATGATACTTAACCTCTCATACAGTCAGTCTTTGTGCTTTCTGAATGAGTGACTGTTGCCTTAACAGTGACCTTATAAGTGTGATTTTTTGAAGTTATGAACTTAAATTTGTAATTTTAAAGTATGCAAAAAGTATTTCTGGATATGTTATAATCATATTATATGAAACTGAAGTTTATATGTCATCTGTTAGCATGTAGAACATTCTTTTGAGGTCTTCTTTTTAAGGGTTGTCTAAAATTTTGCTTTGTATAATATGACTCAAAAATCAATCAATCAGTAATGCAATATGTATTTCCTGAAAAGCAGTAGACTACATCATTGCCTTAAAAGGCCCCCAAATATATTTATAAATAGATGTGTTACAGTTTTGTTCTGCTTTTTCATTTAAACATCTTTTTTCATGAATTGCAATCTATTTTCTTAGTCACCCTCCAAATTATTTCAATAACTATTCAGTTCTTAGAAATTATTTTTCTTAATAGGGACTTTTCTGTTTAACTGGGGGGAAGAACAAAAAAATTCTATTGTTACTTACTCTGGATTCTTTTTTTCCTCACTAGATCCTGGCATATACAGAAGGGCTGCATGGAAAATGGCTGTTCTCAGAGATACGATCGATCTTTTCTCGTCGTTATCTTTTGCAAAATACAGCCCTGGAGATCTTTATGGCAAACAGAGGTAATACGTTGCAGACGTATATTGTTACAAAGCTAAGCTCCATCTCCTTAAGATTTCATTTTGAACATACCATATTGTTTCCATTTAGACAGAATTTTGTAGCCCACTCTCTGTCCTACTGACCTCTTTTTGAACCATGTGCATCTTCATGGTTTTTCCCCCTTTGGTCACTCTTAGAAATATCTGTAGTAATTTATTTTTCTGGCCAAATCACAAATTAGTGCAGTGCTTTATAAATATGGGGGATAACTACCCATTTAATCAGTCGTAGAGTTTTCATATTGCTCTGATGCTTAAACTCCTTCTGGAAGGTGGTTGCATTTCGAGAGGGGAGAGGGTAATCAAATGATTCATACATTTATTTAATTTTTTGTCTAATCTATTGCCATTTATAAAGGGACCATCAGAAAATGGTACTGAACTGTCCTGGTTGCTTTGTATTACATCATTCTTGAAAGAACTAAAATTCGATTTGTGGGTTTAGAATTGAACTTGGTGAAATTCATTAAGACAAAAAAGAGAGACAAGGTGAACTTGAAGGAAAAGCATCACTGGGTATGAGTGGAGGCATAAAAGGAGAATATGTGAAAGCTTGTGATTTATTGTACATACTCATTTCATTTAAAAAGATTTAAGTTTTCTTATTTTGTCTTTCTATAATCTACAAGTTATCATTTAAAAAATCTACACATAATGTATATTCCATACATATTTTCTTTTTTAATGAAATCATGTGTTTTAGGGTACGCAGATTTTTTTAGGAAAAGATGCTTTTCCCTTCCATATTTGGTCTTCTCCCACACACATACCTCTTTTTCTAATGTAAACATTATTCGTCCAGGCAAATAATCAAGTGAATGTTTCACACTTTAGTTCAGTCTGCATTCTTGCTGTCCCAAAGGCGTTTCGACCTTACAATATTTATTACTTGCTCATCTTCATTTTTTTTCCTTCTTTGAAATTTCTCATGCGTCCTTGCTTTGCATCTTTGTTTTTCTGTTGCCTTTCCCTCATGGCCTTGGTCACCTGCCATAACCTGAGTTTTTCCTTTTTTTTCCCCCTGTATTCAATGTAATAGTGGATATGTAAGAAAGGCATATTAAAAAGTTATGTTGGATATGTATATGACAGTTCTAAATATATTTTAGGTGTTTAGTGAATGATCATATAATTATTTACCTAAAACATGTTATAAAGCCTGTGTTTAAAAATTGCACTAACACTGATAAAATTTTTTGGCTCATAGTATTTTTTTAGGCTAGGTGGAGAAGAAGGATCATCTTCTAGATGAGTACTTGTAGATTATTTATGGTTCTGATACAGAAGTTAATATAATTAAAATTTCAAGACTAACCAAATTAATATCTTCTAAATTCTCTGTCATGATTTTATGACTTTGTTATTTTCATATTTTTTAAGGATAAAAATTTATAGATGACTGTCATAAATTAACATTTATATGCTGAATATATATATGATGTACATTTATTGATATTCTCAAAATGTGTAATTATTGAGATAGAAATGATAAAAAAGCATTTAAATTGATTATTGACCAGAGAGGAAAAATTTTTCTTCATTTTTCTGGATTATAGGAACATACAAAGCATAAACATGTAGGGATTGTAAAGAGAATATTTTTTTAAGCTGTTGATTATTAGTAGTAAGTACAGCTGACAATTTATTAGCTGTATATGTAGACTTTTGGGTATTAGATTGTTAAATATATAATCTTAAAATTTTAAAGGTCTTTATAGAAATTCACAGATATATTTTTAACTTGCTAAAATTCAATTTTGCAAATTCTATGTTGTAGCAAGATAAAATCTCAACTTCATGTCACATTAATGCAACAATAGTTGTTATTAGTTCTGACAGTATTTAGAGAAGGTACTGTTTGTGGTAGTTCATGAGTAAAATGAGTATCATCACCGGCATATTAATGCTAAAACTTGATATATACTATAATAAAAGTAATACAGTAAGAATTCTATTTAAAAAATACCTGAACTAAGAGTAAACATTTTGTTGGACCAAGAAGTCAGTTTTCCAGAAAGAAAATCGTATTTCATTCTAACTTTAAAAAATTATTTTTCCTAGTTGCTATAATGTTCAACTTCCCAGACCCTGCAACAGTAAAGAAAGTGGTTAACTATCTACCTCGTGTTGGTATTGGAACCAGTTTTGGATTGCTTCAAACCAGGTGCTGTTTTATATGTGAAAAATATGGAAAATAATCTATATTAATATTCTAATTTGTTTTGAAATGTATGACCTTCTGTTTTATGCTTCATTGTAAATGATGATTATTAGTGTACTGTTTTGAGTCAACTGAACTTCTGTCTGAAGAAACTAGAAAAAGAGGAACAAATGTAAATTAAACTAATCTGAAAAAAAATAATAAACAAAGGCAGAACATCAATGAAAAGGAAAAGAAAAACAATAAAGAAAAATCAATGCAATGAAAAATTGTTTCTCTGAAAAGGTTAATAAGTGTAATAAATATCTATACCAGACTTATGAAAAAAAGAAGATACAAATTGCCAATATCAGAATGAAAGAAGGGGTATCACTACAGATCCAATAGATATTTTAAAAAATATAAGGAAATATTATGAATAAATTTATGCCACTTAGACAACTTAGATGAAATGGGCAGATTCCATGAAAGAGACAAACTGTCAAATCTCACTAACGAAAATGGATAACTTTAATAACTCTACAGAGGAAATTGAATTCGTAGCTTAAAATCTAACAGAAAATTCCTAGCTCAAATGGTTTCACTGGCAAATTCTATCAAATGTTTAATGAAGAAGTAATATAATTTCTGGGAAAACTCTTACAGATAATAGAAAAGAAGGATAAGTTTCCCAAGTAATTCTGTGAGGCCAGCATTACCTGAATTCCAAATCCACAAAAAGACATTACCAGGAAAAGGAAACTAAAGACCATCTTGATTGAAAAGGAAGAAATAAAACTAGTAAATGGACGAATTATGGTACATTCAACCATACAACAGGATATACTGCTCAACAATAAAAAGGAATAAGCTACTAAAATACAGAACAAGGCAGATGAGTTTAAAAAGTATTATGCTAGATGAAAGAAGGCAACACAAAAGATTACATTCTGTGTGATTCCATTTATATGACCTTTTGGAAAAAATAAAACTACTTGGACAGAAATCAGATAAGTGGTTTCAAGAGATTGGAGGTGAAGAGGGAGGATTAGTTACAAAGGAGGGTGTGAGGGAACCTTTTGATAACATGGAAATATTTCCTGTCTTGATTGTTGTGGTGTTACACAACTCTCTTTGGCAAAACTCATTGCACTGTATACCTAAAAAAGGATGAATTTTATGCTATGTAAAGAAATCAGTAAACCTGATTTTCAAAAACAGAAAAAGGTAAAGAATGTGAAATCAATATACAGTATCAGTAGCTCTAAAACTATGCTAGTAGGAATGCAAATTCGTATAGTCACTCTGGAAAATTTGCCAGATTTCTTATTAAGTTAAATATACACTTAATTTATGTCCTGTCAGTTCCACTCCTAGGTGTTTACCAAGAGTAATGAAATATATGTACCCACATTCACTTGTAAGCAAATGTTATTCACGTAGTCCCAAACTGAAAACATTTCTAGTTCCATCAACTGTAAATGGATCAATAGATTGCACTACATCCATGCAATGAAATACTACTCAGAAATAAAAAGGAATTGAGTACTGATACATGCAACAACGTGGATGACTCTCAGAAACATTGTGCTGAGTAAAAGAAGTTAAGTACCGTGGGCTACGTACATCATAGCCATGGGCTATGCTTCTACTTAGATGAAATGACTGAAAAATTATGTGAAATTATATGATTCTATTTATATGAAATTGTTGAAAAAACAGAAGCATATAGTGACAGAAAGCAGATCATTGGTTGCCAGGAGCCAGACACTGGGACAAAGGAATTAGCTTTTTGGAGTCTTTCTATGATGGTTGGTTACAGAAATAGGTATATTCAAAACTTACTAAACTACACACTTACGTTTAGTAAATGTTATCATATTAAATTTTATCTCAGCACAGATCATAGAAAAATAGACTCTCTGTATTTAAAATATCTAAGTTACAAAAGTGCTTATTATATACCCATTTTCAAGTGTACCATTATTTAACACGTATGATAAATCAGATTAAAATTTTTAATCATTTTGATAAAAATGATTAGACTTTGCTTTATTATGTCATATTTGTTGTAATTTTTTTCTCTGTTGATGTAAATATCAAATCCATATATTAAGGATTTTGAATACAACACAGTTAATTAAAACTTTTATCTTTAACCTCTGGCAAATCAGAGTTCAAATATTAACTTTGTGTATACATATGGACTTAATAACTAGTATTTATATTGTTCAAAGTAACTTAATAACTACTTGAAAAGAATGTTAAAATGCCAAAAAGCATCTCTCACAGTACAGGGAATCGGGAGAGTTTGGGGTTGTACCTCTCTTTCCTATGTGCTGACCAGTTGTCTATGTTTAAATAGCACCATCATCAACTGTTTTCTTTCTTGGTAGGTGTTAATGCTTCATCAGTACAATTTAGTTAACTAATTTAAGAACTAGGAGGAGAGTTAACACTGGGATTTTTCTATTGATTGAAATGTATTAGCAGTAGAAACTTAGAGTTTACTTTTAACATACCTAATTTTGTGTTGATTTTGATTAGTGTTTATTTCAATTTTTTTAGTTAGTATCTTATTACAAATGCAATTGAGATAGAATCAACAAATAATAGGATATTAGCAGGAGCTGCAGTTATCCTAGGCTGGAGGACTTTCTAAGAGGATGCACTCCCATGCCCATTGGCAGTTGGACTCAGTTCTGCACCAAGTCTTCCTCTCCATAGGCTGCTTTTGAGTGACTATATGACTTTCCCCAGAGCAAGTGATCCTAGAGAGAATGACAGAAGCCCCAGTGTCTTCTTATGACCTAGCCTTGATAGTCACACGCCATCATTTCTGCTACATCTTATTTGTTACAAGTGAGTTATTAAATATAGCCCAGGCTCCATGGCAGGAGAATCAAGTTCCACCTCTTAAAGAGAAAATATCAAAACATTCGTGGACACGTAACAGGTTACAACTTCTATGTAAACAGGATACATAAAGAGGCCCTTCTGGTTTATTAGCCATAGTTGCTTTACAATCCCAGTAAAGCTTTTGATTCAATAATTTTATAATTTAATGAGGAATTTCAGGGGTCAGGAGGAAGCAGCTCAGAATGGCATAGTATATTTCCTTATCTTAATAAAAAATTCTACTGATTATCTCTCTTTTGTTTTTAAAGATATATTTATTTATTGGCTACGTTGGGTCTTCGTTGCTATGCGCGGGTTTTCTCTAGTTGTGGCGAGCAGGTGCTACTCTTGTTGTGGTGTGCGGGCTTCTCATTACGGTGGCTTCTCTTGTTGCAGAGCACAGGCTCTAGGTGCGTGGGCTTCAGTAGTTGCAGCGTGTGGGCTCTAGAGCGCAGGCTCAGTAGCTGTGGCGCACAGGCTTAGTTGTGCTGCAGCATGTGGGATCTTCCCGGACCAGGCTTGAATCTGTGTCCCCTGCATTGGCAGGTGGATTCTTAAGCACTGAGCCACCAGGGAAGTCCTTACTGATTATCTGTTTATTTTAAAAAGAGTTTTATGTGTTGTCATACTTAGGAACTCTTTGTAATGTTTTCCCACAGTTAATGAAAGCTGAAAGTCTTAATTTATTAAGTCAGTCAGTTAAATAGATCTTCAGCACTTACAGTGTATCAATCACCCAGTAATGTACAATATAAATATCATCTTGCCCACAAACATTTAAACAAATATGTAAATAAAAGAAAAAACCGTGTAAGTGAAGGAAAGATGTTTTAGGTATTTTAATAGTGGTTAGTGGAGATGGAGTGCTTTGGATAAGATGGTCAGAAATGTCTTCCTATGTGACTTTAAATTTTGATTTGAAGGACTGGAATCAGCTAACCTTTGTAAGAGTGAATAGCATGTGTAGAGGCCCTGAAACTTTGAGTGTTTTAAGGAATGTTGGAAGGCAAGTATCACAGGCACTTAGTGATTTCAGGAAGACAGTGTCAGTTTGGAGGCGGGAACTTATTGTAGAAATCGAAGTAAAATGTAGTATCATTGAAGAGAGACATCTTTTTTTGGGGGGGGGGAGTATAATTGCTTTACAATGTTGTGTTAGTTTCTGCTTTACAACAAAGTGAATCAGCTATTTGTAAACATATATCTCCTCCCTCTTGAGCCTCCCTCCCACCCGCCCCCCCATCCCTCCCCTCTAGGTCATCACAGGAAGAGAGACATCTTGTTTAGAGACTTTAAGGAGATACAATTTCTGTGACTTGGAGATTAGCTAAATTTGGAGGACGATAAAAAGGGGAGGCATCCAGTGTGTCTCCCCAAGTTTCAGCTTGAACTGCTCAGGAGCACAGACTGAGATGGGGAACACTGTAGAAGGAGTACCTGTATGCATCTACCCTCCCATACCCCCCATGGTTGGGGTTGGGGGGCAGAAGTGAATGAACTGAAAAGGAGAAGGTTAGTGTTAGATCTGTTGAAATTGAAACCCCTGAGAGATGTCTAGACTGAAATGTTGAATAGGAAGTTAGATATAAGAAGGTATGGCTAGAGTGCAAATGAAAAGCGTAGTAATTGGGAGTCATTACCATTTAGATGAAATTTGAAGGCTTGAGAGGAAGTGAACTCACCTGGGGAGAGACATAGAATGGGCAGGAGAAATGAGAGCTGCATTCTGAGGAAATGCAACATTTAAATGTTAAGTAAATGAAAGAGAAAAAACAAAACAAAACAAAACAAAAACAGAAAGGCCTTGAAAAATGGGAAATTCAGGAAAATGTGATGCCAAAGAATGAGAGTATTTCAAGAAGGTAAGATTTGATGAAAAATCAGTAAGACGTAGACTGAAAAAAGGCCATTGCATGTAGCAACAGCAGTTTTTGGCTGCCAGAGGTTGATTGTTGTGTTTGTCTATTCAGTATCAACAAGTTCTAGTTGGCAAGCAGGCCCTTGAATTTTGTTGCAGCCTTTGGGCTGTCTCTCTTAATTCTGGTTTAGGTGTGAGACTTCTGACTTCTCAGTCAATAGGACATGAGTAGGTAGAGATATTTGGATTAAATCCTGACCTACTACTGTTGGCAAATATCAGGAGAATTAATCCTACTATCACTCGTCTACCTGTAGCTCTTGATCTGGAATATTCTCTGACACTTTATGAGTACTTGACAGTATAAGCATATACACATCAATACCAGTTATAAGCCATAACAACATACTGAACCAACCCAAAGTTTCTACCTACAATATCATTTTAGTTTTCTCTTCACTAGTTTTGCCCAACCCTATCACTTGATTCAGGCTTTTTTTCTGTAAGGGAACACTAATCAAGGAGTTTAACACATAAATAATCAGAGGTTATAACAGCTACCAGGAGATCATATTATCTTGCAGTCTGAAGCTTGGTGTGAAGTACATGGATGAGGTTAGGATGAGCAGAGGTTAGGCCATAGGGGGTGACTGGAGTGGTAGGAGGGCTTTTTTCTCCTTTTATTTCTTGCTCCATGGTCTATACCAGTTTCTCCCTTACATACCTCCCTGCATTTAGAGTGCCTGGGCTTGGGAGCTCCTTTTTTTTTGTTTCCAGACATGCTGCTGCAGCTCTTCAGAGTAGCGCTTGGTGCTTTTGGTAACTTCTGCACTCAGCAACTCCTCCTACAATGGTACAGAGAAGGACAGTGATTTGGGTTTCTGTATCCAAGAGACCTATAACATATCAAAATTTATGGGATGCAGCTAAAGTAGTATTCAGGGGGAAATTTTATAGCTTTAAATACCTATATCTGAAATACAGAAATGCCTAACATCAGTAACCTAAGCTTCCATCTTTAGAAACTAGAAAAAGAAGAAGAAGCTAAATGGAAAACTAGTAGGAAAAAGTGACTAAAGAAAATTAGAGCAGAAATCAATGAAAAAGAGACAAAAAACAATAAAGAAGATCAATTAAACGAAAGCTGATTCCTTAAAAAGCTCAATAAAACTGACATTCTTTTAACTGCCTAACTATGAACAAAAGAGATAGTATGAATTACCAAAGTCAGAAATGAAAGAAGGGACTGCACTGCTTACCATGTAGAAATTAAAAGGATTAGAAGGAAATATCCTGAACAGCTTCAGCCTACAAATTAAGACAATTGAGATGAGATGGGTAAATTCCTAGAAAGACAGAATTGTCAAAACTGACTCAAGAAGAAATTAAAATTCTGAACAGACCTATAACAGGTCCATTGAATTTGTAATTTAAAAACCTTCCCACAAAGAAGAGTCAAAGCCCAGATGGCTTTACTGGTGAATCTTATCAAATAGATAAATTAGAAAAGATATCAATCTTTCATAAACTCATCCTCAAGACACAGGAAGAAGAAACACTTTCTAGCTCATTCTATGAGGCCATCTTTACCCTAATACCAATGCTAGGCAAAGACATCACAAGAAAAAACAAGCTAGCAAGAGAAAACTGTAGACTAATATCCCTAATGAACATGTATTCAAAAATCCTTTACAAAATATTATCAAACCAAATCCAGCAGTATACAAAAAGGATTATAAAGTAGCCATGTGGGTTTTATCACAGGAATGCAGATTGGTTTAAATGTGAAAATCAATTAATGTTATGCATGAAGTTAATAGAATACAGGACCAAAAAAAAGAAAACCCACATCATCATCTCAGTAGACACAGAAAAAGCATTTGACAAAATGAAACACACATTCATGACTAGAAAATCTCAACTGACTAGAAATATAACGGAATTTCTACAAACAGATAAATAGCAACCATCAAAAACCCACATAACATACACTGTACTTAATGTTGAAAGACTGAATGCTTTTCCCCTAAGGTCAGGAAGGCTAGGATGTCTTCCATTGTCACCACTTCTGTCAATATTATATTGATATATAATGTGTGCTAAGCCTGTGTGATAGGAAAGGAAGGGAAGGGAAAAATCAAAGGCATCCAGATTGGAAAGGGAAATGTCTTTATTCCTAGATGACAAAAGACATGTACAATTTTTGCAATGAAAAGTGTAAAACACGGCTGTTAGAAAGTAAAGACAGACATCAATAAATGGAGACATTCCATATTCATGGATCAGAAGGTTCAATATGATTAAGATGTCAATTCTTTCTCAATCTATAAACTTAATACCATCCCTGTCAAAATTTAGTACACTTTCTGGGAGAAATAGAGAAGCTGAAATACAATGGATCTAGAATTGCCAAAACAGTTTTGAAAAAGAACAACAAAATTACAGAACTTACACTATCTGATTTCAAAACTTACCATAAAACCATAGTAATCAAAATGTGTGCTATTTATACAAGGATAGGCACATAAATTAATGAAACTACATTGAGAATAAAGAAATAAACCCTTGCATTTATGGTCAGTGGCTTTTTAAGAAACGTGCCAACACAATTCAATGAAGAAAGGGTAATCCTTAAACAAATGGTACTGTAATGACTGGATAGTCACATGCAAGAAAATGAACTTCAACACTTACCACACACTGTTCATAAGAATTAAGGTGTGTCATAGACCTGTATTTAAGATCTAAAACTAAAAAATTTCTCAAATATAGGATAAAAACTTTATCATCTTGCAGTAGGCAGAGAGTTCACATGTGACACCCAAAAGCATAATTCATAAAAGACAAAAATTGAGAAGACGGATTTAATCAAAATTTAAAATGTTTGTGCTTTAAATATATCACTAAGTATGTGAAAAGATAAGCCACAGACTGAGAAATATTTGCACATCATGTATTTGATAGACTTGTATCCAGAATGTATGAAGACCTTTGACAACTCAATAATAGGACAGAAGCAACCCAATTAAGGTAAAAAAGATCTGAATAGTAATTTCCTCAAAGAAAATAAACAAATGGCTAATTAACACATGAAAAGATGTTCAACAATGTACATTAAAATTATAATAAGATACCATTTTACACTCACTAGAATGGCTATAATAAAAATTTCATACAATAGCAAGTATTGGCAGAGATGTGGAAAATTTGGAACATCGTACATTGTTTGTTGGAATGTATAATGGAAGACAATTTGGCAGTTTCTCAAAAAGATAAATATTAAGTCAACAGACAACCTGGCAGTTTCACTCCTAGGAATCTACCCAAAAGAAATGCAACCATATGTTCAGCAACGACGTGTACGTGAATGTTCTGAGTAGCATTTTTCATAATAGCTAAAAACTGGAATAATTTAAATGTCTATCAGCTGGTGAATGGATTTAAAAAATGTGGTATATTCTCTATTCATACAATGGAATACTATTTACAATCAAAAGAAATGAACTGCTCATACATGCTGCCACATTGATGAACCTCAAAACATTATGGTTAGTAGAAGAAGCCTGATGCAGAAGATTACATGATGTATGATTCCATTTATCTGAAATGTTCAGAAACGGCTAGTTCATAGAGACAGAAAGTAGATTGATAGTTGCCTAGAGCTGGGGATAGGAATAGGAATTAACTCTAAATAGGCACAAGGGAAGTTTTAGTGTTGATTAAAATGTTCCAGAATACAATGTGGTGATAATTGCACAACTCTAGAAATTTACTTTAAAAAATCATTGAATAGTACACTTACAAGGGTAACTTTTGTGTTCCGTAAATTATACCTTTGGAAATAAAGCTTGAAAAAAATATGTATCTTGTCCTTAGTAGTAGGAAGAACTGTGACAGCATACTTCTCTGAGATTCTGGGCTCTGAATGTAGTAATTAATCCTCCCACCTATTTCCCACTGCTACTTAGTATTGGTCAGTTGTATCCTTTGTTACTCACATTACATTAAGAAAACAGAAAACTTGGTCTACTATTAGGCTGTATAAAAGAATAATAGTTTCCCTTACCTTTATCCGAACCCACGAATGGACACCTGAGGAGCTGGGATCCTCTTTCCCCTATTACAATGGGTACACAAAAATAATGTTTAAATTTGTAATGTACAAATATGCTGTCTTTAAGAGATGAATATTTAAACTGATAAAGATGTGAATGCAATTTTATGTGTATTACTTAGTTACTATAATTACTTTTGTATCAGTAAGGCAGTGAATTATTAATCATACTGTTATTAATCAACATTTATGGAGCCTAGATATTATAATGGCTTTGTAATGACAGCTTATCTTGATGAATAGAATATGGATAATAGACCTGTGACTCATCCAAATCATTCGTTTAACCATTAATTATAGATTGAAACATCTCCAGCATTCGTTAGTATAACATGAATAGAATGTCTCAGAATAATACAGATGCCATTTTGAACGAGCACAGAAGTCATGATTTATTATTGATCTAATTAATCTTAAGTTTAATTTGATTCTATATCAAATTCTTTTTCTTGCAGGCGTATCTCATTAGCTAGTCCTCGTCAACTTTTTAAAGCTTCTAATATGACCCAGCGATGGCAACATAGGGAGATTTCAAATTTTGAGTACTTGATGTTTCTCAACACAATAGCAGGTAATTTAAGCTCACATGTTGATGTATTTCAAATGATAAATTATTAATAGTGATATGATTAAATTATTTTGAGTATTTGTATAAATAGAGTCATTCCATGTAAAGCTAAAGGCATAAGCAAGCATACAAAGATGGGAAGAAATGCAGTATAGCTAAAGAACAATTAATGGTATAGTATGTGTGTGTGTTTGTGTTTGCGTGTACATAAAATATATATTCATAAAGGTATAATGAAAAAGAAAACTAGAAAGGTACTTGGAGAAATGTACTTGGAGACATTATGCAAGATTTTTTTTGTCAGTTTGAGGAATTGGCAGTCAACTTACAGGGAAACGTTTGAAAGTTTTTGAACAAATGAGTAATATCAGAACTGTATGAAAAGTTGGAAGCAGTATGAAGGATAAATTATGGTGCAGAGAGTCTAGGTAGAGAGCAGAAGTTAGGAAGCAATTACATATAAAAAGTAATGAGGGCCTGCATTAGAGAGGTGACAATAGGAATTAAAACAAAGGATTAGATAACACAAGAATTGGGCTTCCCTGGTGGTGCAGTGGTTGAGAATCTGCCTGCCAATGCAAGGGGCATGGGTTCGTGGGTTCGATCCCTGGTCCTGGAAGATCCCACATGCCGCGGAGCAACTAAGCCCATGTGCCACAACTACTGAGCCTGTGCTCTAGAGCCCATGAGCCACAACTACTGAGGCTACATGCCGCAACTACTGAAGCCCACCCACTTAGAGCCTGTGCTCCACAACAAAAGAAGCCACCTCAATGAGAAGCCCGCATACGGCACAAAGAGTAGCCCCCGTTCACCGCAACTAGAGAAAGCTTGCGTGCAGCAACAAAGACCCAATGCAGCCAAAAATAAATTAATTAATTAAACAAACAAACAAAAAAAGATAACACAAGAATTTACAAGGTACAAACCATTTGCCATGCAGACAACTGAATGTTGGGAGTAAATGAGAAAAATGTGTCAGAAAAGACTTCCAGGCTTCTGCTCTAAATCATGAGGAAAATAGTGGTGCAATTAAAGGGAGAAGTCAAAAAATCGATCTAGAGAAAGATGATTTTACTGTGCTATCAAGATATCCAAGAAAAGAATTGTTGGAGTATAGGTTAAGTGAGGGTATTTGGAGCTTAGAGATAGGACGTTGGATTTCATCTGCATAGACAGGAAATCACCAAGAGAGAGAGTTGAGATTACCAAGCCAGGTGATACAGAAAGCAGTGAGGTAAGGTCTGGGGAATGCACTTGAGCATAACAAAAAGAAAGAGGGAAAGTTATTAAGGAAGAGAAGAGAATGACTGACCCCAGAGTTTATAGACTTAATAGGAGGAGAACTAAGGTGAAGCAAATGTCTTGAGATACAAGGGGAAAGGGAGAAAGGCCTTGGCCACTGTATTAGATGTGATGGAGAGGTAAGGGAGAATTAAGAGTGAGTACAGGCCATGACTTTGGCTTTAATATCTCAGGACTTATGGGTTACTTTATAAGGGTTTGTTTTCTTTCTTTTTTTAAAAAAAAATATTTATTTTATTTATTTGGTTGTGCCAGGTCTTAGTTGCGGCAGGCTGGCTCCTTAGTTGTGGCATGAGAACCCTTAGTTGCAGCATGCATATGGGATCTAATTCTCTGACCAGGGATCGAACCCAGGCCCCCTGCATTGGGAGTGCTGAGTCTTATCCACTATGCCACCAGGGAAGTCCCTAGGGGTTTATTTGCAAAACAAGCAAAATAGTTTGATTATAAGGACTGAATGGTTCGAGATTAAACGAGAATATTAGATGTAGATTACAGTTTTCTTGTGTAATAGTAAAGAGAGGGTGAGTTAAGGCAGTGGAGAGTAACTATGAAAGAGGAAGAGAGAGGAAAAGTAACAATTCACATTATGAGGGAGACCTGTTCAAGAGCTCAGGTGGAAGAATCATACCTCCCAGAGAATAAAGACACTGTTGGAAAAGTGGAGAAGAGAGGGCGTAGTACGAAGAATTGGAAGTTCAGGGCTTACACTGAAAAAGTCTAAGATTCATCAGTTAGGGAGATACTCATCTGAGGGTCCATTGAGGGAAAGGAATAAAGAAAGTTTGAACAGTTATGTGGAATTTAGTAGGGATTGTATAACTAGAGACTGAAAGGATTTTTAAGTAACAATGAGAGACAGGGAACTTATGTAACAAGTTTAAATGGACATCTTTTGTACATGATAAATCAATTAACACCTAAATTGAATGCAGTGTAATAATTATGGACAGCATTTATGAAATGGTCTACTCTCAAATAACTTCTAGTGTGCCTATAGTGTCTTTTAAATATATCCCCTGTATATTCTCTTTAAAGAATAGAATCAATAATTTGTTTTGGATGGTTTTTACATACACTAGAGGCTGGGGTGGAGTCTCATGTTATTTAATATTTCTTTTACAGTGTTATCTGTGATACATATAGGTTCTCATGATATCTGGCACATTTCCCAAAAGACAGTCACTAGGCGTTCAGTAACTAAATATTGAATTTAACTTACTTAATAAAAGTCTGTTTACAGTGAGCAGGTACGTACTCTTTTTTTCGTAGGTACAATAAACTTGATTATTTAAGCAGATAGGCTAAGAAGAGGATTTTACTGTTTACTAACATCTCAATCAGGAAAATGTGAGAGAATGGAGACATCAAAATAGACTGCTTTTTGTTGTTTAAGTTTGGTTATTTTTTTCTGGGAGAAGTTAAAATTGACAGAAATATGTAATGACATAAACACTTCTGAATTAAAATTGTCCTAGTTATTCATGTTTCCTAAGACTATTTCCAGGTCAATCAAGGAAGAACTCTGTTATTCTAATAGACCTCAAGCCCATGATGAATACAGTGAAATAAAATGTTAAAAGCATCAAATCAGGTTGTAGTCCTTGCTCCGCTCCGTCCAATCGGGGGACTATTTACCCTCTGCTCCCAGGTCTCTCAGGCAGCCACTCCCATGGGTACATGCCCAGAAGCTGCTCCTGCCCCACGCTCCCTCCCTCTGCCTTTCACTTCCCAGCTGCCAAGATCTTGGAAGCTTTGAAGCTCAACAGAGAAGGCAAATTCATTGAGAACAGTCTGTAAAGTGTCAAGCAATATACAGATATTACCAGCACTCTGCCTGTCCCTTGCCTGAACCTGGGATTCTTCCATGGAGTGAATGGTCCTAGGTCCTACACTGGCATTGCTCATTTGTTTGATGAAGACATATTGACAAAGTTGTTGTTGGTTATTCCCTTTTGCATTCTCACTAGCAATGCAAAAGAGGGACTGTTTCTCCACACCCTTGCCAACAGAGTATATTGTCAAGCTTTTGAACGTTTGCTAATCTGGTACCGCAGGACTGCCTGCTTGCTGAGACCCTCTGTAAAAGCTCCATACACCCTGGTATTGAGCTTTCCGAGGAGGTAACAGTATTCACAGAGGGTCTTGGTGCTCCGACTGGGTGTCAGGCCTGTGCCTCTGAGGTGGGAGAGCCAAGTTCAGGACATTGGTCCACCAGAGACATCCCAGCTCCATGTGATACCAAACGGTGAAAGCTCTCCCAGAGATCTCCATCTCAAAGCTGAGACCCAGCTCCACTCAACAACCAGCAAGCTACAGTGCTGGACACCCTATGCCAAACAACTAGCAAGACAGGAATACAACCCCACCCATTAGCAGAGAGGCTGTCTAAAATCAAAAGGTCACAGACACCCCAAAACACACCACCAGTCGAGGTCCTGCCCACCAGAAAGACAGGATTCAGCCTCATCCACCAGAACATAGGCACTACTCCCTTCCACCAGGAAGCCTACACAACCCACTGAACCAACCTTAGCCATTGGGGGCACACACCAAAAACAACGGGAGCTACAAACCTGCAGCCTGCGAAAAGGAGACCCCCAAGCACAGTAAGTTAAGCAAAATAAGAAGACAGACAAACACACAGCAGATGAAGGAGCAAGGTAAAAACCCACCAGACCAAACAAATGAAGAGGAAATAGACAGTCTACCTGAAAAAGAATTCAGAGTAATGATAGTAAAGATGATCCAAAATCGTAGAAATAGAATGGAGAAAATACAAGAAACGTTTAACAAGGACCTAGAAGAACTAAAGAGCAAACAGACAATGATGAACAGCACAACAAATGAAATTAAAAATTCTCTACAAGGAATCAATAGCAGAATAACTGAGGCAGAAGAACGGATAAGTGATGTAGGAGATAAAATAGTGGAAATAACTACTGCAGAGCAGAATAAAGAAAAAAGAATGAAAAGAATTCAGACAGTCTTAGAGACCTCTGGGACAACATTAAACATACCAACATTCGAACTATAGGGGCCCTGGAGGAAAAAGAGAAAAAGGAAGAGACTGAGAGAATATTTGAAGAGATATTTGAAGTTAAAAACTTCCTAATATGGGAAAGGAAATAGTCAATCAAGTCCAGGAAGCGCAGAGAGTCCCATACAGGATAAATCCAAGGAGAAACACGCCAAGACACACATTAATCAAACTATCAAAAATTAAATACAAAGAAAAAATATTATAATTGGCAAGGGAAAAACAACAAATAACATACAAGGGAATCCCCATAAGGTTAACAGCTGATCTTTCAGCAGAAACTTTGCAGCCAGAAGGGAGTGGCAAGACCTATGTAAAATAATGAAAGAGAAAAACCTACAACCAAGATTACTCTACCCAGCAAGGATCTCATTCAGATTCAACGGAGAAATTAAAACCTTTACAGACAAGCAAAAGCTGAGAGAGTTCAGCACCACAAAACCAGCTTTACAACACATGCTAAAGGAACTTTTCTAGGCAAGAAACACAAGAGAAGGAAAAGACCTACAATAAAAAACCCAAAACAATTAAGAAAATGGTAATAGGAACTTACATATTGATAATTACCTTAAATGTAAATGGATTAAATGCTCCCACCAAAAGACATAGACTGGCTGAATGGATACAAAAATAAGGCCCGTATATATGCTGCCTACAAGAGACCCACTTCAGACCTAGGGACATAAAGACTGAAAGTGAGGGGATGGAAAAAGATATTCCATTTAAATGGAAATCAAAAGAAAGCTGGAGTAGCAATTCTCATATCAGACAATATAGACTTTAAAATAAAGACTATTACAAGAGACAGAGAAGGACACTGCATAACGATCAAGGGATCAATCCAAGAAGAGATATAACAATTGTAAATATTTATCCACCCAACATAGGAGCACCTCAATACATAAGGCAAATGCTAACAGCCATAAAAGGGAAATCGACAATAACAAAATGATAGTAGGGGACTTGAACACCCCACTTTCATCAATGGACAGATCATCCAAAATGAAAATAAATAAGGAAACACAAGCGTTAAATGATACATGAAACAAGATGGAATTAATTGATATTTATAGGACATTCCATCGAAAAACAACAGAATACACTTTCTTCTCAAGTGCTCATGGAACATTCTCCAGGATAGATCATATCTCGGGTCACAGATCAAGCCTTGGTAAATTTAAAAAAATTGAAATCATATCACGTATCTTTTCCAACCACAATACTATGAGACTAGATACCAATTATAGGAAAAAATCTGTAAAAATTACCAACACATGGAGGCTAAACAATACGCTACTTAATAACCAAGAGATCACTGAAGAAATCAAAGATGAAATCAAAATATACCTAGAAACAAATGACAAAGAAAACACGACAACCCAAAACCTATGGGATGCAGCAAAAGTAGTTCTAAGAGGTAAGTTTATAGCAATAAAATCCTACCTCAAGAAACAAACATCTTAAATAAACAACCTTAACCTTACACCTAAAGCAATTAAGGAAGAACAAAAAAACCCCAAAGTTAGCAGAAGGAAAGAAATCATAAAGATCAGATTAGAAATAAATGAAAAAGAAATGAATGAAGCAATAACAAAGATCAATTGAAAGCTGGTTTTTAGAGAAGATAAACAAATTGATAAACCGTTAGCCAGATGCATCAAGAAAAAAATGGAGAAGACTCAAATCAATAGAATTAGAAATGATAAAGGAGAAGTAGCAACTGGCACTGCAGACATACAAAAGATCATGAGAGGTCTCACCTCATATAGGTGCCATTTTATTGGCACCTATATGCCAATAAAGTGGACAACCTGGAAGAAATGGACAAATTCACAGAAAAGCACAACCTTCCAAGACTGAATGAGGAAGAAATAGAAAACATAAACAGACCAATCACAAGCACTGAAATTGAGACTGTGATTAAAAATCTTCCAACAAACAAAAGCCAAGGACTAGATGGCTTCACAGGCGAATTCTATCAAACATTTAGAGAAGAGCTTACACCTGTCCTTCTCAAACTCTTTCAAAATATAGCAGAGGGAGGAACATTCCCAAATTCATTCTACGAGGCCACTATAATCCTGATACCAAAACCAGACAAAGGTGTCACACAGAAAGAAAACTACAGGCCAGTATCACTGATGATCGTAGATGCAAAAATTTCCAACAAAATACTAGCAAACAGAATCCAACAGCACATTAAAAGGATCATACACCATGATCAAGTGGGATTTATCCCGGGAATGCAAGGATTCTTCAATATGCGCAAGTCAATCAGTGTGATAAACCATAATAATAAATTGAAGGAGAAAAACCATATGATCATCACAATAGATGCAGAAAAAGCTTTTGACAAAATTCAACAGCCATTTATGATAAACTCCCTCCAGAAGGTAGGCATGGAGGGAACTTACCTCAACATAATAAAGCCCATATATGACAAACCCACAGCCAACATCATTCTCAATGGTGAAAAACTGAAACCATTTCCTCTAAGATCAGGAACAAGACAAGGTTGTCGACTCTCACCACTATTATTCAACATAGTTTTGGAAATCCTATCCACATCAATCAGAGAAGAAAAAGAAATAAAAGGAATACAAATTGGAAAAGAAGTAAAGCTGTCACTGTTTCCAGTTGACATAATAGAGAATCCTAAAGATGCTGTCAGAAAACTACTAGAGCTAATAAATAAATTTGGTAAAGTAACAGGTTCAAAATTAATGCACATAAATCTCTTGCATTCCTATACACTAATGATGAAAAAATCTGAAAGAGAAATTAAGGAAACACTCCCATTTGCCATTGCAACAGAAAGAATAAAATACCTAGGAATAAACCTACCTAAGGAGACCAAAGACATGTATGCAGAAAACTATAAGACACTGATGAAAGAAATTAAAGATGATACAAACAGATGGAGTGATATACCATGTTCTTGGATTGGAAGAGTCAACATTGTGAAAATTACTATAGTACCCAAAGCAATCTACAGATTCAGTGCAATCCCTATCAAACTACCAATGTCATTTTTCACAGAACTAGAAAAAAAAATTTCACAACTTGTATGGAGACACAAAATACCACAAATAGCCAAAGCAAATCTTGAGAAAGAAAAACAGAGCTGGAGGAATCAGGCTCCCTGTCTTCAGACTATAGTACAAAGCTACAATAATCAGGACAGTATGGTCCTGGCACAAAACCAGAAATATAAATCAGTGGAACAGGATAGAAAGCCCAGAGATAAACACACCCACGTATGGTCACCTTTTCTTTCATAAAGGAAGCAAGCATATACAATGGAGAAAAGACAGCCTCTTCAGTAAGTGGTGCTGGGAAAACTGGACAGCTACATGTAAAAGAATGAAATTAGAACACTCCCTAACACCATACACAAAAATAAACTCAAAATGGATTAAAGACCTAAATGTAAGACCGGACACTATAAAACTCTTAGAGGAAAACATAGTAAGAACACTCTTTTTTTTTTTTTCTTTTTTTTCTTTTTTTTTTGCGGTACACGGGCCTCTCACTGTTGTGGCCTCTCCCGTTGCGGAACACAGGCTCCAGACGTGCAGGCTCAGCAGCCATGGCTCACGGGCCCAGCCTCTCCGCGGCATGTGGGATCTTCCCGGACCGGGGCACGAACCCGTGTCCCCTGCATTGGCAGGCGGACTCTCAAGCACTGCGCCACCAGGGAAGCCCTAAGAACACTCTTTGACATAAATCACAGCAAGATCTTTTTTGATCCACCTCTTAGAGTGATGGAAATAAAAAGAAAAATAAGCAAATGGGACCTAATGAAACTTAAAAGCTTTTGCACAGCAAAGGAAACCATAAGCAAGATGAAAAGACAACCCTCAGAATGGGAGAAAATATTTGCAAATGAAGCAACTGACAAGGGATTAATCTCCAAAATTTACAAGCAGGTCATGCAGCTCAATTTCAAAAAAAACAAACAACCTGATCCAAAAATGGGTAGAAAACCTAGATAGACATTTCTCCAAGGAAGATATACTGATTGCCAACAAACACATGAAAGGATGCTCAACATCACTAATCATTAGAGAAATGCAAATCAAAACTACAACGAGGGGCTTCCCTGGTGGCGCAGTGGTTGAGAGTCCACCTGCCGATACAGAGGACACGGGTTTGTGCCCCGGTCTGGGAAGATCCCACATGCTGCAGAGCGGCTGGGCCCGTGACCCATGGCCGCTGAGCCTGCGCGTCCGGAGCCTGTGCTGCACAACGGGACAGGCCACAACAGTGAGAGGCCTGTGTACCGCAAAAAAAAAAAAAAAACTACAATGAGGTGTCACCTCACACTGGTCAGAATGACCATCATCCAAAAACCTACAAACAATAAATGCTGGACAGGGTGTGGAGAAAAGGGAACTCTCTTGCACTGTTGGTGGGAATGTAAATTGATACAGCCACTATGGAGAACAATATGGAAGTTCTTAAAAAAGTAAAAGTAGAGCTACCATACGATGCAGCAATCCCACTACTGGACATATACCCTAAGAAAACCATAATTCAAAAGGAGTCATGTACCACAATGTTCATTGTAGCTCTATTTACAATAGCCAGGACATGGAAGCAACCTAAGTGTCCATCGACAGATGAATGGATAAAGAAGATATGCCCCATATATACGATGGAATATTACTCAGCCATAAAAAGAAACGAAATGGAGTTATTTTTAGTGAGGTGGCTGGACCCAAGGTCTG
Source organism: Delphinus delphis (assembly GCF_949987515.2). Classification (NCBI taxonomy): domain Eukaryota; kingdom Metazoa; phylum Chordata; class Mammalia; order Artiodactyla; family Delphinidae; genus Delphinus; species Delphinus delphis. Next base: position 29,677,836 of record NC_082687.1, on the reverse strand, counting down.
TCTTACAGAGTGAAGTACGTCAGAAAGAGAAAAACCAATACCGTATGCTAACACATATATATGGAATCTGAAAAAAAAAAAAAAAGGTTCTGAAGAACCTAGGGGCAGGACAGGAATAAAGACGCAGACGTATAGCATGGACTTGAGGACATGGGCAGGTGGAAAGCTAAGCTGGAACGAAGTGAGAGAGTGGCGTGGACATATATACCAAAGGTAAAATAGATAGCTATTGGGAAGCAGCCGCATAGCCCAGGGAGATCAGCTCGGTGCTTTGTGACCACATAGAGGGGTGGGATTGGGAGGGTGGGAGGGAAACGCAAGAGGGAGGAGATATGGAGATATATGTATATGTATAGCTTATTCACTTTGTTATAAAGCAGAAACTAACACACGATTGTGAAGCAATTATACTCCAATAAAGATGTTTAAAAAAACAAACAAACATCCAATCATAAGGGAGGCTTAGATACCAAGAATTTGTGTCGAGAGCTACTGTAATACTCAGCTGTATATTGATTTGATATCCGTATATATTTGAGAACAGGAAGAGAATGGAGATGATAGAATACACTGTAAGAAAGGAATTCAACCAGTATTAATATCCTTGTTTGCCTTGTAATTTAGCCATAAGAGTCTGTTCACATTAAATCTAAGTAAAAATAGGTTATAGACTAGTAAAATCGTGGAGTCAAATGCCAACATTTTTACTACAGAAACAATGATGTCATCTACCATGCTGCCTCCCAAAGGGGTGATATCCAGAAAACTGCTGTTTCTACATGGATGGGCTACCTCATTCTTTGTTTTATTCATATTTTTAGTAGACCTGAATGTGTCGTTGAATGTCATTAGTTTAGAAGAAGCATAGAAGAGTATGTGGCAGCATTTGGGAATGGAGTAAGCAACATCTATGATGCTGTGCATTATGTTCAAAGGAGCATAGAATTTGAAAGCTGTCACAGAAATTTCAGAGTTATTAAGAGCAACCTGGTGATTTTACAGTTGACTGTGAATGCCCATAGAGGTGAAGTCACTTGAACTTGGTTGATCAGTTGATTGGTTGGTTGATTAATTAATGGCAAAGAAAGGATTCTGGTTTTGAGAAACTCTATGAGATTGCAAATTGTTTTTTGAATTCTTAATGAAGATTATTTTATTTGGTACAGGCTTTTAACTAATAAAAAATAGTTGTGTAATTTATAAGATGTGGGTACAGAGTATGTGGATTTGAATGTAGTTCAACCATTAGTAGTTGCATGATTTGGGGCAAGTTACATAAACTTTTGTGCCTCGGTTTTTTTATCTGTAAAACGAGGGTGATACCAATTTCATAGGGTTATTGTGAGAATTAAATGAAATCATGAATGGATAGCACTGGGAACAATGTCTGGCACTCTAAAATTGTTTAGTATATTCCTGAATGTTTATCATTTCATTCTTCTAAATTAAGAATGACTTTTTTTTCCTCTTCCAGGACGGAGTTACAATGACTTAAATCAGTACCCAGTGTTTCCCTGGGTCATTACTAATTATGAATCAGAAGAACTGGATCTTACTTTGCCAAGTAACTTCAGAGATTTGTCCAAGGTACTTTCTTAGTAATCATCTGAAATATCACTATGTTGAATATAAAAATTTTCAAGTGATTATCTTTATTTTCACATCATATTTAAAAAATATTTTTAATATTATTATAACTTTAATATATTTGTCTTTTAAATGTATTTTCATTATTATCAAATTTAAATTAGAAAAATTTAATATACATGGTAACCTTGATGACAGTTAAAAATATTAACAGTTATATTTTTTTCTTCATATACATTTAAGGAGATATTATTCCCAAATATCAACTTCTTCTAAGGGTGTCAGTACTTGATAAAAGATACGAAGAACATCATGGAAACTTCTCACCAGCTCTCTTGTAAAAAGAGAAGTAACCCCACACTGTTCTGTGTCTCCTAAGTGATTTTCCTCTACCTTTTGCCCTTCTCTGAGCCATTCCTCACTACAACAGAATGGATCCTCTTTCAATGTAATTTTTTTTTTTTTTTTTTTTTTTTTTTTTGCGGTACGCGGGCCTCTCACTGCTGTGGCCCCTCTCGTCACGGAGCACAGGCTCCGGACGCACAGGCTCAGCGGCCATGGCTCACGGGCCCAGCCTCTCCGCGGCCTGTGGGATCTTCCCGGACTGGGGCATGAACCCGTGTCCCCTGCATCGGCAGGCGGACTCTCAACCGCTGTGCTACCAGGGAAACCCTAAATGTAATTTTGAATTCCATAAATTCAGTGCTTAAACCTTTCTTGACTTATCACTGCATGCAGAATGAATCTTTCCCAACTCCACAGTTTGCTTTCTCTGCCTTGAACGTTCATCTCCCTGCTCTGTGAGTGGCTGACTGTCTCAGTCCTTTAGGAACAACACGTCTTTATAGAGACCATTACTGATTCCTTCCTTCCTCTCTTTCTTTCAGAGCACCTAAAATATCATGCATTTTTACATATCTTTCTACCTACTTGTTTTGGTTCTTCTTGTGTGCTCCACTAAAGTTCATAAAGATAGAGTTCTCATTTACCATTATTTCTCCCTTGCCTAGTATAGGACCTGCCATTCAATAAATGTGTTAAATGAATTAAATATTAAAATATACATGACATTTCTCCTAAGTTCTAAAAACTTAATTTTAACTGTGTTAATCAGTCTGTTTTTAATTTTAAAATGTGAAACATGTAAATAACATAAACTACCTCTAATTTACCACATATCAATAAGGAATAATAATGTTTTATGAACACACACACACACAGGTTTTTCTGTAAGTATATTCTCGTATCATCAGGTATTCTTTAAGAATTTTCCTTTTCTGTCCTGAATTATCAACAAACAGAATATCCTGAATCCTTTTTCACTTTTAAAGGAGAGTTTTCATTTTCAAAAGAAAGCCCTGTTTGCACATTAACTATCAGATATGGGATTAATGTGTAGAATATATAGAGAACTCCTAAAACTCAACAACAAAAACCGAACAACCTGATTCAAAAACGGGTGAAGAATTTGAATAGACAGTTCTCCAAAGAAGTTATACAAATGGCCAATGAGCAGATGAAGAGGTGTTCAACATTACTAATTGTTAGGAAAATGTATATCAAAACCAAATGAGATTCCACTTCACAGCCAGTAGGATGGCTTTAATTAAAAAATAAATAAATAATCATAAAATAACAGGTATTGGTGAAGATGTGGAGAAATTAGAGCCCTTGTGCACTGCTGGTGGCACTGTAAAATGGTGAAGCTGACATGGAAAAAAGTATGACAGTTCCTTCAAAATAAAAAATAGCATTACCCTAAGATCCAGCTATTCTACTTTTGAATACATACCCAAGAGAAATAAAAGCAGAGACTCGAAGAGGTATTTGTATACCAATTTTAATATTTATAATAGTATTATTTACAATAACCAAAAGATGAAAGCAGTCCAAGTATCCACTAATGGATAAACAGAATGTGGTACATATATACAGTGGAATATTGTTCAGCCTTAAAGAGGAAGGAACCTCTGACACATGCTACAATATGGATGAACCTTGAAGACATTATGCTAAGTGAAATAAGCCATTCACAAAAGGACAAACACTGTATGATTTCACTCATGTGAGGTATTTAGAGTAGTCAAATTCATAGAGACAAAGTAGAATGGTGGTTGCCGGGGCCTGGCCGGGGGGAGGGAGAAATGGAGACTTTAATGGGTATAGAGTCTCAGTTTTGCAAGATGAAACAAGTTCTGGAAATGGAAGGTGGTGATGGTTGGCCAACAGCCTGAATGTAATGCCACTGAACTTACACTTAAAAGTGGTTAAAGTGGTAAGGTTCATGTTATGTATATTTTATAACAATTAAAAAACAAAAACAATAAAAAGGCCAGTAAGGGGAGAAAAAGAGGTAATTAGTAAACCAGACACAAAATAGAGGTTTGAAAAAGGGCCTGCATGTTTCTGCTTTTACTTTTCTTTGATCACCTTGAGAACAACATGCCCAGGTTAACTAGCTGGAGGGTCAGGACTGACACCTGGAGGATGGCTGAGCTGTGTGAGCTGAGGCCATCCTACACGAGCCAGCCCTCAGCTGACCACGAACATATGAGCAAGCACAACCAAGAGCAGCCAACTGTGGCCCAGATCAGCAGAATTTCCCAGGTGACCCATTGACTATGAGAAATAATAAATGGATAAATGTTTTTTGGTTTTTTTTTTTTAAAGGAAAGCCTTACTTACATTTAGGTATTGTACTTGTTCTAAGACCCTGTAGTATTTCACTGGAATCTGTAGAGCTCTCTTGTCTAATAAATGAGGACTGTATTAGTTTGACTTGTGTAGTGAGCCATGCAGTAGGTCAATAGTAAAAACTGGACAGCTTTTTAATTCTCAGACTATTATATCCTACTATCCTACTATCCTTTACTTGAATTTTATGTAAGTGAAATTAAAGATCTCATTTTTTATTAAATTGTTAAAATGTAAAATTTGCCTCACAAAATAAATATATAACCTTTCTAGACATCTAGAAGAATTGCCTTTTTTTGTTTAAGCCGAGTCCTTCCGTTTGGACTTCTGTTTAAGCACATAACTTATTAAGATGTTTTGTGCTCTAGAGGACTTTTTGTAGGCTCTTTAAGATGCAGTGAGTAGTTGGATGAATTGTGGACAAGGTGCATGTTTATGTCTTGGTGGAACAGTAGCAATGGTGCTAAGTGGGAGGCTATTTGGATTTTTCTGCTGCGGCTGTATTTCTCTCTTCTGCCATCACTGTACCTGAACAAGAACTCCCATAACCCTATCACCTCGTCTTACTACTTCCTTGCCAAAACCTTCCGTTCTCTGACCCTCATCTTTGTTCTCTATTCCACTAAAAATCTTACATGACCAGAAGAAATCCTTCAAAACAATTTTTTTAAAGTAGGTCCTATGAATTTTTTCATTATGAGAATCCGATGAAATAGTATCAGCAAAATGCTGTTACTATTTGCCAAGTAAACAGAATCTTTTATTCAAATTGAATCTTATTTGTATGTTGCAGCTGTTTCTAAGGAACTTGCCAAATAGTTTTGCTAGGTGTGTAAAACACTGTTTTAATTCATGTCTTTATAACTTATCTTCTGTATGTGATAAATAAGGTTATTTTATGCCCCACTAGACAAGCAATAGAAATTTTGCTTTTTTTATTTTATTAGATTAAAAGTAAAAAGGGGCTCAAAAGCCAAAGCAAAAGAGTTATTTTCATTATTCTCTATCTATAAATGTCCATATCCACTATACAAAGACATAAAAATACCACTTTTGTGATTTAGTGTGTTTAATTATAGTAGTATCCATTTTTATATTATAAGAGATTTTGTGAAAGAGTTGTATTTTGTGCTGAGGAAGGAAAATTTATAAAGAGTGTTTTCAACACTAGCTGAACAGCACTTAATTGGCTAGCCAATAGTAGTGCAATTATCAGAGCTGGGGAGAAGTAGGGAGCTCTAATACTCAACCACATAACCTACAGCATCTCCTTTCCTATAAAGCAGCAGTAGTTCAAATGCTACAAAAGTCATTCAAGTTCATGAAAATGGAATTCTGCTACTACTAATTGTTTTCATTACATATTCATGGAAATAAGTGAGTTTGGAATTAACTGAATTATTTTAAGTGGAATAAGCATATCAGGTATTTGATACATGCTTTCCATGTATAACATTGTTTACTTTATAAAATGTGTCTCATTCCTGTTGGTATCAAAATCTGCCTAATGTTTACAGTATGATTCCATTTTGAAATATCTGTTTATATACATATTTTCAGGAATGCATCACATACATAAAATGAGCTATATCTGTATGAAAAACAATTATAATAGAATTATATTGAAGTTTGTCCCATAGTATACATTTAGCAAACATTACTATTTGTGTAAATAAACTTGTGAAATCAAAAATAAACTTGTGAAATCAAAGGTTTCAAAGGAAACGTGTGCAAAGCTTAATTTAAAATATAAACAGAGCTTACCCTCCTTCTTAAGATAATATAGCCTGACTAGCTTTAAAATGCATTGAATTATTTATGTGTGTTTATGTCCATTTAATTTCCCCAAAGCTGGTTTTCAGAGGACTTTTAGTAGCATTGATACAATTTTATTTGGTAATCTCTTCCATGTTGCACAGGGAATTCTCTTTTGAAGCTGAATTAATGTAATCAACACCCTTTCTTCTGTATTATGTTTCTGATCATTCTCTTCAAAAAGAAAGTCTAAATGGGGCAGTGCAAAAAAAAAGTCTAGTCTGAAAATCACAATGAAAATTTAATATTTCCTTGTATTGAGAAACTCCTCATTTAACATAATGGTTTAATTTATTCCTTTAAAGCTGAAAAAAGTAGAGATCAGTTTTGAAGTTGATTTTTTTTTCTCCACCTTCCCTGTTGTTTCATCACTAGTCTGAAATTCTGACTGATGAGAAGACAGATCTAACCATGCATAAACTTTGAAGTGACATTAATCCATATTTTACAAATACACACTGATTTTTATATTTTGACAGTCTCCTTGGAAGAGATAAGAACATTTTTTTGTCTTTTCTTTATAAGAAGTTATAATTAGGACAAGAATATATTTACAAAATGTCATACCATAAAAACAAATTATGATGGCTGAGTGTTTCAGTACCAGGGCTTCCTTGGTGGATTAGTAAGATTTTTTTGTGCTATTGTGATTTATTTATTTTTTTCCTTAGTAGGAGATTAATTGTGTAAGCCAGTTTTCTAAGGAAAATCAAGATAATCAGGTACAATCATTTCTGTTCTAATTGATCAGTTATTTTGGAATATGTAATGTATATACCTGGATACCTATTCCAAAAAACAAGTATGTTGTTAGATTGAAATGGAACCATCCATTTCCAAGTGAAATCTTGCAAATGAAAACTCAACTGTAAATTTCAGAAGGTAGGAACATCTCACTTTATTACTGTTAACTAATGTTTATTAAGGACTTAGTATATGCCAGGCTCTTATTTAAGAATATCACACGTGTTAATTCTTTTAACCCTCACAAAGACCTTCTAAGATTGGTAACGTTGTTATTGTCTTGACAGGGGCAGAAATTGAGGCACCGTGGGGTTAAGCAAGTTGTACAAAGTCACACAGCTAGTGGATAGAACCAGAATTTAAACACTATGCAGTTCACAAGTAGCATTTTAAAAAAGGAATGGAATAGTATAGCATTACATTAAAAAAAGAAAGCAATGTGCATCATGTACGAATCTTCTGCTTGACGGGTGTGTGTGCGTGTGCATGTGTGTGTGTGTGCACGCGCGCGCGCGTGTGTGTGTGTGTGTGTGTGTGTGTGTGTGTGTGTGTTGGGTTATGATTTGAAGTGACAGATTTCTTACTATGAGTTTTGGCCCAGAAACCTTGAGAAACGCTGCAGTATGCTATACTGCTTTGTACGTTTGGCATCAATTGCTAAGTCTGTTTTGATGTTATTTCATCAAGTTGCTTTTCACCTCTTATGATGAAATGCATGGTAAGAGACAACTAGCATTCCATTGCTTGAAAAAGGAAAGCTTTTCCCAATTGCCTACTCCTGGTGTGTTTGTCCCAGGTTATGCCCCAAGCTTTTTTGACTAAGCCTGTTTTATGAAAAAGCTGAATGTTTGCTTAAATCTAGAGAATACCTGATGTTACTACTCGAGCATTCATTTGTGGTTTTCATTTATTGATTGTTCATTGAGTAATAGTGTGTGCGAGGGACTCTTAGTTTCTGGAGATTAGATAAAATAAAATCTTCTAAGTTACTATTTTAGTAAAAAATAACTGAAGATTGGGGGGAAAAAACAGGACTGGCCAACGTATAATCAAGTATTTAATATTTATCAGAGCTCACATTCTTAAAGTGAAGGAAAATACTGAAAGAAAGAGTTCAAGGTAGAGGGAAAAGAAAAATCATGCATTTTTCAACTGTAGTGTGCAAGCACAATGTGAGCTGTTATTTTGTTTAAGAGTCAAGAAAAGTAAACGTTAGGGGAAAATGACCCTACACCTCTATCTCCTAATTCGTACCTTGCAGTGTAGAAATTTGAGCAAAGTTTACTATTATCAGATCTTCAAACTGTATTTTAAATTTTGGTCCAGGTCCCAGTTAATCATAGGTTTTTGTTTGTTTGTTTGTTTGTTTATTTTAAACCTGTCTTACAATGTTGTACCATCCACACTCTGTTAAACTAGCAACTTGCATTGCTCTAGTCTGGATCAAAATGTTTCTAAAGCGTATATTCTGAGATAACTGAAGAGAACTGAATGACAAGTCTGTTCTGAATTTATTTACTGGTTGATGAGTTGCTATTGTTTGTCCTTGTATTTATTGTGTTTTTTTTCTCTCTCTCTCTTTGTTTAAAGCAAAAGTAGATGATTTCCACCACCACCCCGCCCCGCCTCCTGTCTCCTTTTTATCTCCTACATTTGGTTGTGTGTTTTTATATGTGAGATATTTCTCCTAACACACACATTTAATATACAGCATTCATCTTGACCTGGAATTGACTACCGACATTTAACTGTTGTTGATCAGACAGCACTTCTTTATCTCTTTAAGTTTTAAGTGCTGTTTCTGACGAATGCCAGTCCTTTTAGTAGGCTCTGTAACAGATATACTGGGAATCAGTATACCATCTAGATGTCACAGAGGGAAAAGAACACTCTTTTGGCGGGGGGGGGGGGGGCAATATTGTTTCAAAATGATAGGCGTTATAGCTTTTACTTTGTTTTTCTATTTATTGGGCTTCAGTCAAAACCAAAGGAATTCAAACTTAAAAAAATAAAACAACGTTATTGTATTATAACAATAAATAATGGATCTTAAAGTATTTAAATAAAACATAATGGCAGAGAAAGAAATTTAAAATTACCCCACATCTGGCTATTTTTTATTGGCTGACAAAATATATTAAAAATATTTTAATCTTGGCATCAAATATACTATTATATGCCACATGGATCTTAGGGATTTTGATATAAATTACATTCCCTGGCCTTGGGGCATTTATAGTCCAGTCAGCAAAAAAAATGATATTGGGAAAGGTTAGAATCTTTTTGTAGGATTGTGAGGGAAGCCCTAGTAGGTGCCTTTAACAAACATTTTGTATAAGCGCCCTTCTTTAATCCCTTCAATAACACTGTAAGGAATGTGTTATTATCTTTATTTTACACATAATGAAACTAAGATGTAGTGAAGTTAAGAAACTCTCTAAGGTCATACATTTTCCAAGTGTTCAGGCTATGAGTTGATCTCAGGTCTGTCCCTATCACTGAACTGGTAGACTTTAGATATAACCAGAAGAATAGTTTACATTGAATACTTGCATTTATACTTCTTTCCAATATGCAACTACTTTTACCTTCATCTTGGCAAAAGACTAGAGGTTTACTTTTTGGAGAAATTGTACTGGAGAAGTTTCTGATTTGAGAACAACAAAAACAGCAGAGGGAGAGTTGAAGGGTAAGGAATGGAAAACAGGAGGATTAACAGAAAGCTTTAAGAACTGAATGGTGAAGGCCCCCAGACCCCTTTTGCTGTCATGCTATCGGAACTCCGACAGCCAGGCTTGTACCAGCCCCACCCTGTAAGACAGAAAATTGTGTTACTCTTTGGATATACTGACTGGCTCAAGAGAAAAGACCTGAAAAGTACTGACATTTAAGGATCCTACTTGGAGCCCACCTGCTTTCTCTTCAGTGAAGTCTACCCGTTCACATGCTGCTTATTAAAAGTGTACTTCAGTGTACTTCAGTCAGCTCTTTTGTGCCTCATTCTTAAAAATGAAGGTAGCAGACATTTAAAGACAGCCTTCAGTGTGAAGGACAACAGAGACTAAATGGAATAGAAAAATAAAAGAAACCAGAAGAAACAAAGACAATTTAAGAAGCAGAAGAAGCCTTAAAAACAAAACAAGAATAAATACCCTCACAGAGAAAAACTATTACATTAATAGAAAAAGAAAATGATTTTATAGAAAGTAGAGTGTAAGTGCAGATGTTTTCTAAAAGGAACATCCAAAATGAAAGGGGAAATAGCCTGGAAAGATAAAATTCAAGAACCACAGTAGGAAATTTTTGTATTTAGATAGACTTGTGTCAGCCTGCCTCCATTTATTAGAAGGGACCTTTAGCAAAGTACTTAATTTGGGGGATCCTATATAGCAAACTGCTTTTTATGTAGTATTTGTATAATACTGAAGAAAATTTTTCATGGGTACACTGACCTTTTAAAACTTTAAATTATTACATGTTCAATGTGATAATATTTTGTTTAAAATATGGCTGTGCAACTTTTTCCCCACAGTTTAAAATTGAGTTTAGCAAAATGTGAACATACACACACGGGGCAATATATTGTGGTGTGTTTAGAGGATTTGCTGAAGTTTTGTTTTTAAATTAGGAAAACAATCTATTGGTTTTGTATGACTATTTTTTTAAATTTGTATTTTTAAAGTATTAGCACTCTGTATAGCAGATTTGTTTTTTTACTAGAAGTTACCTTCTAGTGGAAGTTTTTATATGACTGTAACAGAGGTTAAGCCTACACTTAGTTTAAGCAGCCTTCAATGACATTGTTTCTCTAACATTAGTCAGAAAATGATAAAGTGAACTAACTGAAATGGATTGTGGTTAATATTACTGTCAGGGAGATGAATAATCTTGACATGTACCAGCAACACACTGCCAGTCCAATAATCCTTCTCAAAGTTAAGTATTTATTCTCAAATCATCCTAAGTTACTGTGGTGTGGAGTGATCATTTATTATTATTTATAAATGAATTATTTTATTTACATAGCATTACCAGTTTTATCCCATAGTACTTCCTGTTTTCTTAGTTTAGTGCTGGGTGTACTAACTTGGGTAGATCCTGAGTAAGGAACATATACTTAGCCATAAATTCACATAAAAATTGTTTTCGAAACACCTAGAAAAAAAATTTTTAAGTTGAATAAGCTCTGGTATTATACTTCTGATTTCAGGCTGGAGTATTTTTTTCTAAGAGAGTAAATATAGTAGGAAGACATTTAAAAAACCTGTATACATTTGGAGCTTTCTTTATATCTTTGTGTCAACTTCTCATTCTTATATTTCCCTGTGATAGTCAAAACTTATTTTATGTGAGTATGTAATAGTCTGCTTTTTATAGTGGATAAGTAGTAACGTATCTTTTAGTCACATGTCTACATTCCTGTCCAGGTCTTTATTCTCCAAGTCCATTTATTAGAATAAGCACATTTATTCAACATAAAGGTTTATAGTACTCTGTTTATATTGAATAAATGTTTTTATTCAAATAATTGATTATTAAACATTTTCTGGGTACCTTTTTTAGACATTGTTCTGAGAACTGTGAGAAACAAAGGTGAATGAAATAGTCCCTACTTTTAGAGTTTTACAACCAAATGAATGTTACCTAGGAACCATTTATACAAGAATAGTTTTATATCTGTGTGACTGTGACACATTTCTGTGTGACTGTGAAACATCGTATTTCTGCGTGACTTAACTTTAGACTGTCCCACTTTCAGAAAAGGAGTTTTTAAAAAAACTGTGAGTTCACGATTTATAACGTCAACCAGCAAATGATTTGAAAATCTGAGTGGTACCTTTCTGAAATACGGACAATTTGATTAGAAGACATTCATAGCATTCAGAATTGTTGTATCATTTAGAACTCCACTGTTTAATGCCCTTTATAAACTTGAGGTATCATCCTCTTTAGGCCATCTTTCCAGGATTCTGTTCTAGGACCTGATTTGTTTGACAGTTTCACCAATATTACAAATTGATCATACAGCTTGCATTACAGGAATTAAAATACGAAGTTTTAAATCATTTTTCAGAATGAAATACTCATGTAAAATATTTAGTGAAATACAAAGAAAAAATGTGACATCTTACATTTAGGCTTAGAAATATACAATATTAAAAAAAACAGGAAGAAGAGAGGGTGAAGATAAGTCAGAATTCGAAATATAAATGTCAGTAGTCTTATTGGTGGAAAGGAAGATAAAGATGTAGCAGTTGTTTTCAACCTATAGCCTCAGGTCACTTGAAGGTGGGACTATGGGTTTACTGCAGGAGGCCTGTGAATTCACGTCTACGTGTATATATTTGGAGCCTGTCTTACTGGAAAAATTTAAAGCTGCTGATGTAGATTATTTAGTTGACTACATGCTTATTATTACCTAACAGTGATTTGACTTTTCTAAAAACAAATTGTGTCAAACATAATTATTATTACCCTCTTCTACTGTTACTGCTGATGCTACTTATTATTATCTATAATCTATCATAGTTGCAAGATAACAGTTGAAGTTCATTTGTTTTACAAATGCAAGTCCAGTTCTTCCAACACCATTTGTTGAAAAGACTTTTTTTCTCATGAATTGTCTGGGAACCTTTGTTGGAATTAAACTGAGTACATATTGTGTAGGTCTATTTCTAGACTCTATTCTGTTCAGTCAATTAGCATATCTGTCCTTGTATTGATACCACACTGTCTTGTTTACTATAGCTTTATAGTTAGTCATAAAATCAGGTCATGTGAATCCAACTATGTCTTCTTTTTCAAAATTGTTTTGGCTATGCTAGATTTTCTGTTTTTCCCATATAAATATAGGAATCAGCTTGTCAATTCTGCTGAGATTTTGACTGGTATTATACTTAATCAGTAGGCCATCTTTACTAAAAAAGATATATTAGCAATATTGAATCTTCCATTCCATAAATATGGTTTATCTTCCATTCGTTTAGGTTTTCTTTAATTTCTCTCTAATGTTCTGTGGCTTTTAGTAAACAATTCTTGTACATATTCTGTTAATTTATCCTTAAAATTTTCATGTTTTTTATGGTTACAAAATTTTCAATTCCAGTTGTTCATTGCTAGTATATGGGAACACAATTGAATTTTTTATATTGACCTTGTATTTTACAAACTTCCTAGATTCAATTATTCATGGTAGCAGCCTTTTTGTAGACTTTAGGACTTCCTACATCTCCCAATGAATACTTACTGCATTATATAATGTTAACTAGAAGTGCTGAGAGTGCCTTGTCTTTGATCTTAGGAGAAAAGCCTTTACTTTCATCATTAAGTACGATAGTAGCTATAGGTTTCATGTTTCTATTGTTTTTTTCTGTTTTCAGTTTCAGTGACTTTTGCTTCCCTTATTATTTTTCTTTCTACTTGATTTGGATTTAATTGCTTCTCTTTTTTAGCGTCTTAAGGTGAAAGCTTTAAACTGTTGATTTCAGATCTCTTTTTCTTTCTAATATAAGCATTTAATGATACAGATTTTTCTCAAAGCACTGATTTTGTAAGGTCCAACAAGTTTTTCTATATTGTGTTTTCATTTTTATTCTTTTCAAAATATTTTCTAATTTTCCCTGTGACTTTCTCATTGACCCGTAAATTATTTAGAAGAGTATTGTTTCCTTTCGACAGATCCTAGGATTTGTCAGATGTCTTTCCCTTGTTGATTTCTAGTTTAATTCCATTTTGCTTGGAGAACATACTTTGTATGACTTCGGTTCTTTTAAATTAGTTGAAATTTGCTTTATGGCTCCAAACATGGTGTACATTGGTTAATGCTCCATGTGTACCTGAAAACAATACATACTCATCTGTTATTACATAAAGTGCTCTATACATGTCAACTAGGTTAAATTGGTTGAGAGTGTTGTTAATATCTTCTATATCCTTACTAATTTTATATCTACTTGTTCTATTGATTACTGAGGGAGGAGTGTTGACTTCTCCAACTGTAATTTAGATTTATCTGTATCTTTTTTCATTTCTCTGTTTTTGTTTTATTTTTTATTTTTAGCATTTGTTTCTGGGTACCTGTTATGAGTTGAATTATGTCTCCCCAAAAGATATGTTGAAATCCTTACTCCTGGCCCCTGTGGACGTGACCTTATTTGTAATAGGGTCTTGGCAAATGTAATGGAGTTAAGATGAGGTGATTAGGATGGGCCTAATTCCAACATGACTGGTATTTTCATAACAAGAAGATGAAAACACCATGTTAAAACAGACATCAAAGGAAAGAACACCATGTAGTGATGGAAACAGAAGTTGGAGTTATGTTGCCAGAAGTCAAGGAATACCTGGGGCTACAAGAGGCTGGAAGAGGCAAGGAAGGATCCTCCCCTAGAGGCTTGCAAGAGAGCATGGCTCTGCCAACACCTTATTTTGGACTTCTAACTTCCAGAACTGTGAGAAAATAAATTTCTATTGTTTTAGGCCACACAGTTTGTGGTAGTTTGTCATAGGAGCTCTAGGAAACTAATACAGTGCATACACATTTCAGATTGTTATGTTTTCCTTATAAATGAATTCCATTATCTTTATGTAAGGTCTCCTTTCATACCTGGTAGTAGTCCGTGTTCTGAAGTCTACCTTTTCTGATGTTGATGTAGATATGACAGTGTTATTTTGATTATTACTTGTAGTATCTTTTTCTTTTCTTTTTTTTTTTTTGCGGTACGCAGGCCTCTCACTGTTGTGACCTCTCCCGTTGCGGAGCACAGGCTCCGGACGCGCAGGCTCAGCGGCCATGACTCACGGGCCCAGCCGCTCCGCGGCATGTGGGATCTTTCTGGACGGGGGCACGAACCCGTGTCCCCTGCATCGGCAGGTGGACTCTCAACCACTGCACCACCAGGGAAGCCCTGTAGTATCTTTTTCTATCATTTTTTTAAACCTGTCTCTGGCTTTATTTTTTAAATTTCTTTTCTGTGGACAATATATAATGGAGTCTTGCTTTTATACCCATTCTGATAAGCTCTGCATTTTAATTGGGTTGTTGAGACCATTTACATTTAATGTAATTTTTGATATAGTCAGTTTAAATGTACTTTCTTGCCATCTGTTTTTTATCCCTTATATCAGTTCTTTGTACCTTGTCTCCCTTTATCTGTTTTCTTTTAGATTATGTATTTTTATTGTTCTATTTTATCTTCACTGTGTCTTGTTATTTATACTTCTTTTTAAGAAGTTTAGTCGTTTCTTTATGGTTTGAAATATATGTCTTCAACTTATGACAGCCTTCCTTCAAATAATAATATACCATTTCATGTATAGTCTTCAAACCTTAAAACAGTATACTCCTGTTTTCCCTATTCCATCCTTTTGGAGTGAGAGCCCATTAGGAACTGTGTTTTGTTTAGTTTTGTTCTTTCTTTATCTGCTGTACAGGCATATCTTGTTTTGTTGTGCTTTACTTTATCGTGCTTTGCAGATATTGAGTTTTTTACAAATTGAAGGTTTGTGGCAACCCTGCCTTGAACAAGTCTATAAGTGCCATTTTTCCAATAGTGTTTGCTCATTTTGTGTCTTTGTCATATTTTGGTAATTTTTGCAATATTCCAAACCCTCCACCGTTAAAAAGATTATGACTACTGAAGACTCAGAAGATGGTTAGCTTTCTTTTAGCAATAATGTATTTTACAATTAGAACACGTACATTGTTTCTTTAGACATAATGCTATTGCACACTGAATAGACTACAGTATAGTGTAAACATGACTTTTATATGCACTGGGAAACCAGAAAATTCACGTGACTCACTGTATTGCTGTATTTACTTTATTGCAGTGGTCTGGAACCAAACTTGCAGTATCTCCGAGGTATGCCTGTGTAGTCATGTGGGTCTCGAGAATGCAAGCCTCGTTGGCTTTCAGAGCTAGGTGTTTTGGGGGCCTGTCTCACAAGTGGAAGTCTTAAATGTTGAGGTGCTAGGTGTTTGGTCCCAAACTCACTCCTCAGGGAGAATCCATGAGCTGTGAATTCCCTCCCCATGGTGCGTCAGCTGGTGTGTCACTGTCAGGGGTGGGGTTTATGAGATTGTGTTATAACCTTTCCTACCTGTTATGATGTGGGTTTTTCTTTTTTGCCCAAGGTGTAAGAGTTGCTCAGCTAGGTTTTAGATTTCTTTCAGAGGGAATTGTTCCATGTGTAGCTGAATTTTTAGTTTCTCTGTGGGAAGAAGTGAGTTCAGCAGCCTCCTTTGTCACTTCTTTGGACCAGAACTCCTGATTTTAATGGTCCTAAGTGTTTCTTTAATTGGATAGGTGAATCGCTCAGGAAATGAATAGGTTTTGTTATAATAGCATTGAGTCTTTTGGGTGTTTGTCATTTTCATAATTACTTAAATCATCTTTTTTTTAGTTGACCTTGGATTGTTAAGATTGTTTTTTGGGTTTTTCTAGGCATTTAGCTCAACAATGACATTGGATTATCAGATGATTTTAATTGACTTATGTGCCTTTCTCAAACAGATAAATACCTAGAATGAAAATCATGTAGTATGAACCATAGCTAAATAACATAGAACTGTGAAGGAATTGCTACTAAATCTACCAATGTGAGCCTCTGAAATGATTTAGATTCTACATCGGTACAATAAGTAATATGGAACACTATCTTTTTCCCAAGATGTGTTTGTTAACTTGAAATAGTATGGGGGGTATATGTTTACTGCCACTTGGAAGAACGTGTGTTTTCAAGGGATTAAAATCTGCTGGTACTTCAAAACAAAAGTGCTTATTTGTTAACTCTAAAAGCCATAATAGTGTGCCAATGAAAGTATTTTCTCGACAATACTAACTAAAATGTAGAGTGTGTGAAGATAAGTGCCAAAGCATCTCAGCTGCATATAGTACATGATGAAATATCCTAGAAGCCAAGGTTGAGTAAGTGTTGATGAGTCTGTTTGTTTATTTGTCATTTAGATAAAAGAGCTGCTACAACTGACACAAAATAGTTCCTGCACTCCCTCACAGTGGCAATATTACTTAAATGGCAGGGGCTATTCTTTTATTTTCTTCTCTTTGGGGATGTGAGAGGAAGGCAGGGGTAGAGAGGAACAAAATAAAATTCATTGGCTTCTTTAAAAAGTTTCAACAACACATTGATTAAAGGCTTTCATTTGGATTCATAGATGTGGATATACAAATATAAAAGTTGAGAGGCAAGTAAAGCAATAAACTTTGGTGACAATGTTTATGTTTTGTGTTCACTTGTTTTTTTAACATCTTTATTGGAATATAATTGCTTTACAACAGTGTGTTCGTTTCTGCTCTTTAACAAAGTGAATCAGCTATACATATACATACACCCCCATATCTCCTCCCTCTTGAGTCTCCCTCCCACCCTCCCTATCCCACCCCTTGAGGTGGACAAAAAACACCCTGCTGATCTCCCTGTGCTATGCGGTTGCTTCCCACTAGCTATCTATTTTACCATTGGTAGTGTATATGTGTCAATGCTACTCTCTCACTTCATCCCAGCTTACGCTTCCTGCTCCCTGTGTCCTCAAGTCCATTCTCTATGTCTCCGTCTTTATTCCTGCCTAACCCTAGGTTCTTTAGAACCTTTTTTTTTTTAAAGTTTCCATATATATGTGTTAGCATATGATATTTGTTTTTCGCTTTCTGACTTAACGTCACTCTGTATAAGTGTCTCTAGGTCCATCCACCATGCTACAAATAGCTCAGTTTCATTTCTTTATATGGCTGAGTAATATTCCATTGTATATATGTGCCACATCTTCTTTATCCATGCATCTGTCGATGGACACTTAGGTTGCTTCCATGTCCTGGCTATTGTAAATAGAGCTGCAATGAACACTGTGGTACGTGACTCTTTTTGAATTATGGTTTTCTCAGGATATATGCCCCGTAGTGGGATTGCTAGGTCATATGGTAGTTCTATTTTTAGTTTTTTAAGGAACCTCCATACTGTTCTCCATAGTGACTGTATCAATTTACATTCCCACCAACAGTGCAAGAGGGTTCCCTTTTCTCCCCACCCTCTCCAGCATTTATTGTTTGTAGATTTTTTGATGATGGCCATTCTGACCAGTGTGAGTGGATACCTCATAGTTTTGACTTGCATTTCTCTAATAATTAGTGATGTTGAGTGTCCTTTCATGTGTTTGTTGGCAATCGGTATATCTTCTTTGGAGAAATGTCTGTTTAGGTTTTCTGCACATTTTTGGATTTGGTTGTTTGTTTTTAATATTTAGCTGCATGAGCTGCTTTGTATATTTTGGAGATTAATCTTTTGTCAGTTGTTTCATTTAAAAATATTTTCTCCCATTTGAGGGTTGTCTTTTCATCTTGTTTATGGCTTACTTTGCTGTGCAAAAGCTTTTAAGTTTCATTAGGTCCCATTTGTTTTTATTTTTCTTTTTATTTCCATTTCTCTAGGAGGTGAGTAAAAAAGGATCTTGCTGTGATTTATGTCATGGAGTGTTCTGCCTAGGTTTTCCTCTAAGAGTTTTACAGTGTCTGGCCTTACATTTAGGTCTTTCATCCATCTTGAGTTTATTTTTGTGTATGGTGTTACGGAGTGTTCTAATTTCATTCTTTTACATGTAGCTGTCCAGTTTTCCAAGCACCACTTATTGAAGACGCAGTCTTTTCTCCACTGTGTATTCTTGCATCCTTTATCAAAGATAAGGTGACCATATGTGTGTGGATTTATCTCTGGGCTTTCTGTCCTGTTCCATTGATCTGTATTTCTGTTTTTGTGCCAGTACCATACTCTCTTGATTACTGTAGCTTTGTAGTATAGTCTGAAGTCAGGGAGCCTGATTACTCCAGCTCCGTTTTTCTTTCTCAAGATTGCTTTGGCTACTGGGGGTCTTTTGTGTTTCCATACAAATTGTGAAATTTTTTTTTCTAGTTCTGTGAAAAATGACATTGGTAGTTTGATAGGGATTGTACTGAATCTGTAGATTGCTTTGTGTAATATAGTCATTTTCAAAATCTTGATTCTTCCAATCCAAGAACATGGTATATCTCTCCATCTGTTTGTATCATCTTTAATTTCTTTCATCAGTGTCTTATAGTTTTCTGCATACAGGTCTTTGGTCTCCTTAGGTAGGTTTGTTCCTAGGTCTTTTATTCTTTTTGTTGCAATGGTAAATGGGAGTGTTTCCTTAATTTCTCTTTCAGATTTTTCATCATTAGTCTATAGGAATGCAAGAGATTTATGTGCATTAATTTTGTATCCTGCTACTTTACCAAATTCATTGATTAGCTCTCGTGGTTTTCTGGTAGCATCTTTAGGATTCCCCATGTATAGTATCATGTCATCTGGAAACAGTGACAGCTTTACTTCTTCTTTTCCGATTTGGATTCCTTTTATTTCTTTTTCTTCTCTGATTGCTGTGGCTATCACTTCGAAAACTATGTTGAATAAGAGTGGTGAGAGTGGACAACCTTGTCGTGTTCTTGATCTTAGTGGAAATGGTTTCACTTTTTCACCATTGAGAACGATGTTGGCTGTGGGTTTGTCATATATGGGCTTTATTATGTTGAGGTAATTTCCCTCTATGCCTACTTTGTGGAGGATTTTTATCATGGGTGGGTGTTGAATGGGTGTTGAATTTTTGTCAAAAGCTTTTTCTGCATCTATTGTGATGATCCTTCAGTATTGGTTTTTCTCCTTCAGTTTGTTAATATGGTTTATCACATTGATTGATTTGCATATATTCAAGAATCCTTGCATTCCTGGGATAAACCCCACTTGATCATGGTGTATGATCCTTTTAATGTGCTGTTGGATTCTGTTTGCTAGTATTTTGTTGAGGATTTTTGCATCTATAATCATCAGTGTTATATGCCTGTAGTTTTCTTTTTTTGTGGCATCGTTGTCTGGTTTTGGTATCAGGGTGATGGTGGCCTTGTAGATGAGTTTGGGAGTGTTCCTCCCTCTGCTATATTTTGGAAGAGTTGAGAAGGATAGGTATAAGGTCTTCTCTAAATGTTTGATAGAATTCGCCTGTGAAGCCATCTGGTCCTGCCCTTTTGTTTCTTGCAAGATTTTTAATCACAGTGTCAATTTCAGTGCTTGTGACTGGTGTGTTTATATTTTCTATTTCTTCCTAGTTCAGTCTCAGAAGGTTGTGCTTTTCTAAGAATTTGTCCATTTCTTCCAGGTTGTCCATTTTATTGGCATATAGTTGCTTGTAGGAATCTCATGATCCTTTGTATTTCTGCAGTGTCAGTTGGTACTTCTCCTTTTTCATTTCTAATTCTATTGAATTGAGTCTTCTCCCTCTTTTTCTTGATGAGTCTGGCTAATGATTTATCAATTCTGTTTATCTCTCAAAGAACCAGCTTTTAGTTTTATTGATCTTTGTTATCATTTCCTTCATTTCTTTTTCATTTACTTCTGATCTGATCTTTATGATTTCTTTCCTTCTGCTAACTTTGGGGTTTTTTGTTGCTCTTTCTCTAATTGCTTTAGGTGTAAGATTAGGTTGTTTATTTGAAATGTTTCTTGTTCTTGAGGTAGGATTGTATTGCTATAGATTTCACACTTAGAACTGCTTTTGCTGCATCCCAAAGGTTTTGGGTCATTATGTTTTTATTGTCATTTGTTTCTAGGTATTTTTTGATTTCATCTTTGATTTCTTCAGTAATCTCTTATTTATTTAGTGGTGTATTGTTTAGCCCCCATTTATTTGTATTTTGTACAGATTTTTTCCTATAATTGATATCTAGTCTCATAGTTGGAAAAGATACTTGACAGTATTGCAATTTTCTTAAATTTACCAAGGCTTGATTTGTAACCCAAGATATGATCTATCCTGGAGAATGTTCCATGAGCACTTGAGACAAAAGTGTATTCTGTTGTTTTTGGATGGAATGTTCCATAAATATCATTTAAGCCCATCTTGTTTCATGTATCATTTAAAGCTTGTGTTTCCTTATTTATTTTCATTTTGGATGATCTGTCCATCAGTGAAAGTGGGGTGTTCAAGTACCCTACTATGATTGTGTTACTGTCGATTTCCCCTTTTATGGCTGTTAGCATTTGTCTTATGTATTGAGGTGCTTTATGTTGGGTGCATAAATATTTACAATTGTTATATCTTCTTCTTGGATTGATCCCTTGATCATTATGTAGTGTCTTTGTTCTTTGTCTCTTGTAACAGTCTTTATTTTAAAGTCTGTTTTGTCTGATATGAGAATTGCTACTCCAGCTTTCTTTTGATTTCCATTTGCATGGAATATCTTTTTCTGTCCTCTCACTTTCAGTCTGTATGTTTCCCTAGGTCTGAAGTGGGTCTCTTGTAGACAGCCTATGTATGAGTCTTGTGTTTGTATCCATTCAGCCAGTCTGTGTCTTTTGGTGGGAGCATTTAATCCATTTACATTTAAGGTAATTATTGATATGTATGTTCCTATTACCATTTTCTTAATTGATTTGTGTTTGTTATTGTAAGTGTTTTCCTTCTCTTGTGTTTCCTGCCTAGAAAAGTTCCTTTAGCATTTGTTGTAAAGCTGGCTTGGTGGTGCTGAATTCTCTTAGCTTTCGCTTGTCTGTAAAGGTTTTAATCTCTCCGTTGAATCTGAATGAGATCCTTGCTGGGTAGAGTAATCTTGGTTGTAGGTTTTTCCCTTTCATCGCTTTAAGTATGTCCTGCCACTCCCTCTGGCTTGCAGAGTTTCTGCTGAAAGATCAGCTGTTAACCTTATGGGCATTCCCTTGTATGTTAATTGTTGCTTTTCCCTTGCTGCTTTTAATATTTTTTTCGTTGTATTTAATTTTTGATAGTTTGATTAGTATGTTTATTGGTGTGTTTTTCCTTGGATTTATCCTGTATGGGACTCTCTGCACTTCCTGGACTTGATTGATTATTTCCTTTCCCATATTAGGGAAGTTTTCAACTATCATCTCTTCAAATATTTTCTTAGCCCTTTTTTTTTTTTCTCTTCTTCTTCTGTGACCCCTGTAATTCGAATGTTGGTGCGTTTAATATCGGTCCAGCAGTCTCTGGGATTGTCCTCAATTCTTTTCATTCTATTTTCTTTATTTTGCTCTGCAGTTGTTATTTCCACTATTTTTTCTTCCAGGTCAGTTATCTGTTCTTCTGCCTCAGTTATTCTCCTATTGATTTCTTCTAGAGAATTTTTTATTTCATTTATTGTGTTGTTCATTGTTGTTTGTTTGCTCTTCAGTTTTTCTAGTTCCTTGTTGAATGTTTCTTGTATTTTCTCCATTCTGTTTCCAAGATTTTGGATCATCTTTACTATCATTACTCTGAATTCTTTTTCAGGTAGACTGCCTATTTCCTCTTCATTTGCTTGGTCTGGTGGTTTTTTATCTTGCTTCTTCATCTGCTTTGTGTCTCTCTGTTTTCTCATTTTGCTTAACTTACTGTGTTTGGAGTCTCCTTATTGCAGGCTACAGGTTAATAGTTCCCGTTGTTTTTGGTGTCTACCCCCAGTGGCTAAGATTGGTTCAGTCGGTTGTATAGGCTTCCTGGTTGAGGGGATTAGTTCCTGTGTTCTGGTGGATGAGGCTGGATCTTGTCTTTGTGTTGGGCTGGACCGCATCCAGTGGTGTGTCTTGGGGTGTCTGTTACCTTATTATGATTTTAGGCAGCCTCTCTGCTAATAGGTGGGGTCTTGCTAGTTGTATGGCTTAGGGTGTTTAGCACTGTAGCTTGCTGGTCGTTCAGTGGAGCTGGGTCTTAGCGTTGAGATGGAGATCTCTGGGAGAGCTTTTGCTGTTTGATATTACATGGGCTGGGAGGTCTCTGGTGGACCAATGTCCTGAAGTCAGCTCTCCTACCTCAGAGACTCAGGGCTGACACCCGGCCAGAGCACCAAGACCCTGTCAGCCACACGGCTCAGAAGAAAAGGGAGAAAGAAAAAGAAAGAAAGAAAGGAAATAATTTAATTAATTAAATAAAATTATTAAAGTAGAAAAAAATATTAAAAATAAATAAATAATTAAAAATGAAAGAGGGAAAGAATGAAGAGACCAAACCAAAAAACAAATCCTCCAATGATAACAAGTGGTAAAAACTATATTAAAAAAAAGAAAACCATACAGTCAGAACCCTGGGACAGATGGTGGAAGCAAAGCTATACAGACAAAATCACACAAAGAAGCATACACATACTGACTCACAAAAAGAGAAAAAGGAAGAAAAAGAAAAATATATATATATGAAAAATTAAAAAAGGAAGAGAGCAATCAAATCAATAAACAATCTACCAATGATAATAAGCTCTAAGTATTAAACTAAGATAAACATAACACCAGAAACAAATTAGATGCAGAAAGCAAACCCCAAGACTACAGTTGCTCCCAAAGTGCACCTCCTCAATTTTGGGATGATTCGTTGTCTACTCAGGTATTCCACAGATGCAGGGTACATCAGGTTGATTGTGGAGATTTAATCCGCTGTTTCTGAGGATGCTGGGAGAAATTTCCCTTTCTCTTGTTTGTTTGCACAGCTCCTGGGGCTCAGCTTTGCATCTGGCCCTGCCTCTGCATGTAGGTCACCTGAGGGCATCCGTTCTTCGCTCAGACAGGACAGGGTTAAAGGAGCAGCTGACTTGGCGGCTCTGGCTCACTCAGGCTCGGGGGAGGGAGGAGTCCAGAATGCGGGGTGAGCCTGCGGCGGCAGAGGCCAGCGTGACGTTGCAACAACCTGAGGCATGCCGTGTGTTCTCCCCTGGAAGTTGTCCCTGGATCATTGGACCCTGGCAGTGACGGGCTGCACAGGCTCCTGGGAGGGGAGGTGTGGATAGTGACCTGTGCTTGCACGCAGGCTTCTTGGTGGCTGCAGTAGCAGCCTTATCATTTCATGCCTGTCTCTGGGGTCCACGCTGATAGCCCTGGCTCGCGCCTGTCTCTGTAGCTTGTTTAGGCAGTGCTCTGAATCCCCTCTCCTGGCGCACCCTCAAACAATGGTCTCTTGCCTCTTAGGCAGGTCCAGACTTTTTCCTGGACTCCCTCCCGGTTAGCTGTGGCACACTAGCCCCCTTCAGGCTGTGTTCACGCAGCCAACCCCAGTCCTCTCCCTGGGATCCGACCTCCGAAGCCGGAGCTTCAGCTCCCAGCCCCACCCTCCCCGGCGGGTGAGCAGACAAGCCTCTCGGGCTGGTGAACACTGGTGGGCACCGATCCTCTGTGCGGGAATCTCTCCGCTTTGCCCTCTGCACCCGGGTTGCTGCGCTCTCCTCCATGGCTCCAAAGCTTCCCCCCTGCCCAACCCCCATCTCCACCAGTGAAGGGGCTTCCTATTGTGTGGAAACATTTCCTCCTTCACAGCTCCCTCCCACTGGTGCAGGTTCCGTCCCTATTCTTTTGTCTGTTTTTCCTTTTTTCTTTTGCCCTACCCAGGTATGTGGGGAGTTTCTTGCCTTTTGGAAAGTCTGAGGTCTTTTTCCAGCTTTCAGTAGGTGTTCTGTAGGAGCTGTTCCACATGTAGATGTACTTCTGATGTGTTTGTGTGGAGGAATGTGATCTCCACGTCTTACTACTCCACCGTCTTGAAGGCGCCCCTGTGTTCACTTTCTCAAAAGCTGTTTTTGCCAACTATTTTTCAGCATCCCCAAGACAAAATATTCATCTCTCTCCCCCTTTTGTGAAGCCTTCTGCTAAATTGATATCCATTCACATTATATAGGTGGGAATAAAAACATAAATAACATTTTTTCAGAAGAGCATTTAATCTAAACCTCCCATGAAAGGATTCCAGTGCCCTTGCAGATTCAGCACCAACACTTTCATCAATCCACACAACTGTAGTTATTCTAGGATTTACTAGTCAATTTAGTTAGATGTGACTCTGAATCTTGGCTCCGCTATTGACTGGGGAACCAACCTTTAATAGTCATTTAACTTCTCCCAGACGCAATTTTTTCACCTGTAAATTGGGAATGCTAATAGTTTTTTATATTAAGGTGTTGTTGTAAATATAGTGAGATAATTTACTTAAGACTCTTAGACCCTTCACGTATAGCCAGTAAATAATTGCATTGTCATCAGATAGAATAGCCTCTTTAATATGTTTATCATAGTTATTTCCTATAATCTTCCCAAAACAAATCATTATTCTCTAACCAGAAATGACCATCTTTTATGATGTCACATTTCCTGATAGTCCATCCTCTTTCATTGTCTGAATTTGAAGATTTTTGCGTAATTTGTTCATGAATATCAAGTACCTTACACTTAATTAACATGATTCTTTCCTTTAACGTGACATTTTTATAACATCAGATTCATATAACGTTGGGTTCAACCATATTGTTACCTTTTCCTTGTCCTCACTTTGTGATTGCTCTTTTTTGTTATCTATAGGACTACCGTACTTCCAGAATATAATAATGTATAACCTCTCTTGCCTGTATGCCCTCTTATATGTTGTCGGACAGGGTTTATGTGTAGTCCTGGAATTAAAGGATATTTCCAGTGTTCTAATCATACCAAATGAAGATAACATTGACAGATGGCTTTAGGCCAGTCATCGAGATCGTAAGCAAGATCCTAAAAGTAGTCACGCTCTTTTGCCTCCCCTTCATGAGCCCATTTTCACTTTTGACAGCTCTTCCCCACTCTGCTCTTAACCCACAAAATGTATGTTTATGATACACTATACTTTAGCGTGTCCAACGGCCCCATTTCTGAGTCTGTTGCTGCATAATAACCTTTTTCTTTTCCTCTAATCTTCTCTCCTGCTTCTCATCCCCAGATGTTAAGGTTTAATGATTACCAAAGAAAGCTTTCACAGAAAGATGGAAAAAAATATCTTTTTAGACTTAGATTTTAAAAAGAGAAGGTTGTTAACTCAAGCAAATCTATACTTTGTAGAATTTCTGAGATTTATTGCCAATTCCCTACAACTTTCTTACTCTTAATAGTTGTAACCATGATCCAGCAGTTTGGAACTTCACTTCTGAAAAGTTGATATAAATTGGAACAGTTCACATATAAATCTCAAAAGGAAAAAGAAATTCTGGTGATGGTGATAAAAACAATTACAACAACATTAATAGCAGCTATACTTATTGAGTACTTTGTGCCAGGAGCTCTTTACATATATACATTATTAGTCTTTTAAATAAACCTGTTAAATAAATATCATATTTGAAAAATGGAAGTGTAAGAAAGTGGGAAATTGTTGAAATCAGGAAAAACATTTTATAATACAACCGTTTATGGATAAAATGGCCCAAAGGCTGGTTTTGAATACTGATTTTTGTTTCCTAGATTTATGTTGATTTTGAGCTAGGTTATTCAAGATACTTATTTTCTTCATTATTAAAATAGGGATATCTAGCTCACATTTATTGTGAGAATGTATAATAATGTTTTCTAAAATACAAAATGTAAGCTGGAGGTTATTAATTAGATAACTTCAGGTAAGAAAAATTTTAAAAAGAAAGCAAAAACTTAGAATGGGGGCTTCCCTGGTGGCGCAGTGGTTGAGAGTCCGCCTGCCGATGCAGGGGACACAGGTTCGTGCCCTGGTCCGGGAAGATCCCACATGCCGCCGAGCGGCTGGGCCCGCGAGCCATGGCCGCTGAGCCTGTGCGTCCGGAGCCTGTGCTCCACAACGGGAGAGGCCACAACAGTGAGAGGCCCGCGTACCGCAAAAAAAAAAAAAAAAACTTAGAATGTATGAACACTACAGTCTTTTTACAGCTTAACTTTTACTAGTAATCAGATGAAGGAGTCTGTGTTGGGTGGTTATAGGGGCCTTTGAATCCAGTACCATTTGTTTTTAATTAATGTAGTACTAGATAATTGTAACTTGCTTGACATTTCATATCCTTTTCACAGTAAAATTTGGAGGCCCTTTTGACTTTTGAAAGATAATTTTGTTTTTGATTATGTTTTTGAGATAGAGTAATGCAGTTTTGATGTCTATTGTGTACTATTAGGCTTCTGACAGATAATGCACAGTACTGCATGTACCATTAGATGATTGTGATGCTTAATTACTTTCTTTCTTAATAGACAACATTAATTTCATCAGGCTTGTTTAATGGCTTTTTTCCTTAAATATTCTTGATCAAATAAGCTGAAAAATAACAATAATTATTATTACTAATAACTTACTGCATTCCAGGCACTGAACTGGGCACTTTACATGCAGTATTTTTATATCTCTAATAATTAGCAAAATTACTTCTCAAAAAAGGTAACAAAAGATTTTTTTATTGTAATATTCTTAAAAACCTGATTTAGAAAGTTTTGTTTTGCATATCTTGTTCTGAAAGGTATCAGATGAGAATTTCAAACAGAATACTTACCAATCTACCACAGTTGTCAGTTTGGCTATTCGTGAGAATAATATATCCTATGTGTAGTTTTTGTTGTTGTTGTTGTTTTGCTATTTATACATTTTCAAGAGTTCTGGTGTTCTTTTTTCTTTAATTTGTCTTTTCCTATTTTAATCCAAGTTCTTATTTCCTTTTTTTTTTTTAACGTAAATGCTTGTGTTGGTAGTCCTGATACTCTAATTTTTAAATAATTCCATTTTATTTGAATCACTTTTTCATCTTGTTGTGATTAAGGTTCTTTTATTATTTTACAGATTTAAAAAATCTTATATAATTCTATTTGTTAGCTTTTTGTAGTGTTTAAAATTATTTTTCTATATCCTCAGCCTATTTATATTTACCTGGTTATGAACTTGAATTATACCTCTCTAATCAATACTTATTTTTTATTGATTTTTTTCCAGGAAGTCATGACCATTTTAAATGACCAGTATTTTTGCTCTTCTTCCTTTAATCAATTTGCTGATTTTGAAAAATTATCTGTCAAGCTTTTACAGTTAAATTGTACAAAGAGCTTTCTGTAGGATGATAGTACTAGGCATCTTCCTGAATTGCCCTCCATTTGTTGCTCTTAATATACTGTATAAGTAAGAGGAACCATCAGCATTTACTTTTAGTTCTTTTGCAGAGATGAATAAATATCTTGAAATGCTGATTTAGATAATGTTTCAAAAATGCTATGATGCACTTTGGTGTATGACTGACTCTTGCTTAGTTAAATGTTTTGCAGCATTATAACATAGTTGGATTCAGCTCATCTTTTAAAGCAATTGTCAGAAAAATATGGGCCAGCATGGTAGAATGTATTAGCTCAATACATTGTCTCCATTTTATTATGAAGCTGCTGAGGAAGCTGTGATATACAGCACTGTCATTACAGATCTATTGTTAGGATGGTTCTACAGTCTTCTTTGCACTGCCATTAATTTATAGCAGTAAACAATATGTAGCCTTCCAACTGCAGCAAGGCAGAATCTTTTAATGAGGTGGATGTTATTACCACAATAAATCAGTGCTTTCGCGTAATGTATAATTCAATGTGTGTATTCCCACTGTAACTTCTCTGAGTAAGCTGATAGTGTATCATTGTCATTGCACAGCTCCACTAGTCTGTTTTTTTTAACCTTCTTTTATTTGGGGACTTCTTTTTTATATGCTTGCAAATAAATGTGCTATGTCTTGATAGCTGTCCTGTAGCAGGCTTCAGAAATCAACTGTAACAATCACAGCCGGAATCAATACTGTGGGTTCTACGTATATGGATCTCTGCACGATGCCATTTTTTTTCGGATGCTAGTGAAATCAATCCTAATTGGTTTTAGCATTATATTCAAGAAATGTGTTTCTATAACTATTGATTTTGGGGGTGTACTCATTTGGAGAGTAATAAAAATAGGAGCACATAAAGTGAATACTTAATATGCTGCAGAACCATACAAAAGGAACATTGATTTTGTTTTCACGTAATTTGTCTTCCAGTGATTTTATTTCTTCTTTCTTTCCTTTGCATGGCTCAGTCTTCAGGGACAACAGCTAAAATACATTTAAAGGCATTCCAAATTGGTTCTGTAACAAAGATTTCTTGGAGTCAGTTCCATCCTTAACTGGCATAAGTTTAGTAAATCAGATTTAACTCTTTTGTACAGAAACTAATGCTTTAAAAGATGGCATTTTAAATTGGTATACTGTGATACTGGTTTAAAATAATAATCAACTAAAGGTTTTTAAAAATTTGCTTGTAGAGTTAAAAAAAGGGCTTAAAATAAAATGTTGATTAGAACCATCCTATTGAAACAGAATGAAAGGCACTAGAAATAAATGGCAGTTTTGAAAAAATAATTAACAATTTTAAGAAATATAGCCAAAATGATCATTTAAAATACTGCTTAAAATTACTTTTTAACATGAAAAGCTACTTAAAAACTAGTTTAACATTGCTTCATTTTCCATAGAATATTTCTGAATGCATCTGTTTTAAAATCAGTATTTTAAATTTCAGTTTAACGTTTTTTGCATAAATGATCAGATATTTTCTTTCTCATATAAATGAGTGACTAACTGATAGGTTTTCATTAAAGAAAGTAATCTTACATTTTTTTCAGTGAATTGGTACTTATATTTTAAATAAAGAGTAGAGATTTTCTAGAGATTAGAATGTTTTATGAGAATGAATTGTTACTTGTTTTTTAAGCCCTTAGACCCCTTTGAGAATCTTAGAATACTCTGCATGTCTTCCTGAAGAAAATTGTACATGTGCATAATCACATGAAATTTTGCTTACTGGTTAATGGAGTTCATGAATTCCCTGAATAACAACAGCAGCAGCAACAATAATGATACTAGCTAACATTTATTATGCTCTTATCTTATACCAACCAATATTCTGGGGGCTTATAGGTTATTGTTTTATTCAAACTTTACCCCATTGTTAAAAGATAACCTTAAAAATAATAGCATTCATTGAATATTGTCAGGTATGGTTTGTCCCTCCATGTACTTACTCATTTTATTTTCCAAAACAACTTTCTGACTGGGTATTGTTGTCACTCCAGTAAACCCAGGCTCTTCATCACTTCGCTGTGCTGCTTTAGGGACCTCTGCTGTAAAGTATTATTGTACAAGCTCGTAATCTGTCTAATATTCTATTCATGTTACACATTTAAAAAAAATTTCATGCCGGCATGTTTTTATCTTTTAAATTTTGGTTTTACTCATACTATTAGAAATTTCTAGATTTACATTTAATCCCTTTTTCACACAATCTTCTCCTTGCACTCCTTCTCCCCCACCCTCGCCCCCTGCCAAATTTTGTTGCATTGTCTTCTCACAATCTATGATATGTTAATCCTTTAGCTTCAAGATTCTGTTTCTGGTTGTCTGTTCTAAGGACTAAAGATGATTTTATAGATGCTTTCCAAAGTATCATATAACTAATATTCACTTCATGTAATTATCTTCATGAAAATGCTTGTTATGGGCTGATTAAAGACCTTTATTCAACAGAAACTAGACTTATTGAGAAATGACAGGTTTCTCCATTTACTTATATGTGTATATTTAATGTGCATTGAAAAATAAATTTATATTTCAATCCACTCTCTGACTGTAACACTGCTTTAATTTGAATAGTATGTATTTTTAATTCACTTTCACACTTGCTGATTAGATAATATTTGAAGAGAGAAAGAAATAAAGGACGATTGTATTTATGTGTTCTTGTTTCTTCTCCTCCCCGTTGGCAGCCAATAGGAGCTTTGAATCCAAAAAGAGCAGCATTCTTTGCAGAGCGTTATGAATCCTGGGAAGACGATCAAGTTCCAAAGTTCCACTATGGCACTCATTACTCAACTGCAAGTTTTGTTCTTGCATGGCTGCTAAGAATAGTAAGTTCAATTTGAATAATAAACCATGAATAAGTAAATTCAATGTTGTGGAGAATATGCATTGATTAAAAATCATCAGCATCTTTTTTGAATGGTGAAATTTTTTTCAGTGATTGAGACTCTACCTATATAAGTATCTCTTTATCCCATTTGGGCTGTATTTTATAACACGTTACTGTAGAATGGCCATAAAAATGTTTCACCTGGAATTGCGTGAATTTTTTTCCTTAAATTTGCCTCTTCAAGTCTTTGATATCTTACCAGACTCTAAATTGTAACATATGTTATTTTCCAATGTAGTCTATTAAAATAAGAACTAAATAAGATTCCCTTAACACAGACATATATTCATATATTTTGGAAACTTCAGTTGCCCAAAATGGAATAAGGTGTGTTTGTAATTTACACCAAGACTGCTGTGTATTGATAACATACTGGTTAAACAAGAAATGTTTCCGTAAAATTGAAAGGTGATTCATCTACTAGAAAGTAATTTCTTTGGGAAAGCATTAGCAGCACATCATTAATTAAAGCTTGTTAGAGGGTACAGGCAGATATAAATCCTAGAGGTAATTTATAGTGCTTAGCTAATTTCAAGCAATTATCCACTAATATGTGTTTAAGTGTTCTTTAACTAAAAGGAGGCTTTTAAATCTTCCAAACATTTTTCTTTTCTTAATCATAAATTAAATATTGAGCCATAACAATAGGAAAATTACATATTGGACTGTTTCCCTGGACTGTGAAGCAAATGCAGTCTAATTTATGTCTGAATGTTATTAATAAATTGTTCTTGGAAAGGAAGAGAGTCTGAAAAATATTGAAGAGAGTCTGAAAAATACTAAATTTTGGAAATATTTCTTCTGAAACAAAAATAATATAAGAATATTAATGTAATAATTTAAGTATAATTCCCAGCCTATGCCTAGTACGTATTACTGGCTAATGTCTATTGGTAACTAAGTATTTAGATATAAAGATTTATAAAAACCACATTTTTATGCATGAGGGAATATATGGCTTTTTTAAATGGCTTATTTTTTAGGAACCCTTCACAACTTCTTTCCTAAATTTACAAGGAGGGAAATTTGATCATGCAGATCGAACTTTTTCATCGATTTCCAGAGCTTGGCGAAACAGTCAGCGTGATACATCTGATATTAAGGTACAGAAATACTTCATTTTACAATTATTATTGCCAATGTGTTTCTTATTGAATGGATGTTGATAATTTCTCTCTTGCAATACAGCCCTATTTACTAAAGATGAGCCTCAAAGGATGAGGCCTTAATTAAGTGGCCAATAACCATTATATAAGATTTCTCTCTCTTTCTCTCTCTACCTCCTGTGTCTGTCTGTTTCTGTCTGTCTGTCTCATCTCTCTCTCTTTAATTGTGGAACAATTGTTTTCCTTCCTCCTTGGAATCCTTTTTAAAGGAAAAATGCAGTATTATGGATGTAAAGCAGCGTGCTTAATGGGATTCCAAACTCAATGAATAAAATTAATATAGTCACAAAAATACTGTGAGAAAGATCTCAGATGTTTAGTTTAATTCAACTTATTTCATTTTATTGATACTTTAGCAATCCCCTGTCTCTATTCTTAAGGTAATCATCTTTTACCTACTGCTGGTTCTAAATGCCTACCTGACTCTGCTTGTTATAGAATTGCTTTATTGTTGAGGGGAAATGAGTTCTTCTATCTATATATATGTTCAGTAGATCAAAAACTTTGCACAGTAGCTGATACAATACTTTTGCTTCTGCCCTCAAAAGTACTGTATTTTAGTTTTGTGACATAGTATCTGTTTCTTCACTATTTAGATGCTGTTGAGTAAAACAAGATATGCCTGTGGTTGTGTCCTTAGGTGTCGTAAAGAGCTATGTCTTATACATAAATAATTATACTATATGGGAGAAAATGATAAGTACATATGAGAAATATTTGGGCTTGAAAGAGGAAAAGTTACATTACTAATGTTTATGTTACTATAGAGTACTTTAAAAAATTAATTAAAATTATAATTGTATCTTACTTTTAGTCATGATACATTACAGTCTATAAAAAGTGTTCACATACTTTATCTTACTGTAGAGTATAACATTGCTTATATCCAAGATATTTTATTGAAGATTCCATCATATGCATAAATAATCTCTTTTTTAAATTTTTTTTTTTGGGGGTGGGGGCTGTGTCAAGTCTTAGTTGCGGCATGCAGGATCTTTCATTGCAACGTGCAGGTTCTTCGTTGCATTGTATAGGCTTCCCTCTAGTTGTGGCATGCGGGCTCCAGAGCGCACAGGCTCAGGAGCTGTAGCACGAGGGCTTAGTTGCTCCGTGGCATGTGGAACTTTAGTCCCCAACCAGGGATTGAACTGGCGTCCCCTGCATTGCAAGATGGACTCTGAATCACTGGACCACCAGGGAAGTCCCCAGAAATAATCTTTTATATTGGAACATCTATAGGAATTTTTGATAGCACAAATAATGTACTCTGAAATACTCTTGAAATTATCATATCCCTTAAGAATCATCAGTAGATAATTTTGAAATGGATAATTAGATAACAGTAAATCAGAATAGTTAACAGATTTAATAATGGTTTCTACTTCTAATCTCAAAGCTATTTCTTTACTTACTTTAAACCTTTTGAGAAGTCATAAGAGATATGCACATAGGAAAACATTGATAAGACTTTTTGTTATCAAATTGAAGACATGAAAAAAAATTTTTAATTTCTAAGTTCCTTTTTTTTTTTTTTTTTGCGGTACGCGGGCCTCTCACCTCCACGGCCCCTCCCGTTGTGGAGCACAGGCTCCGGACGTGCAGGCCCAGCAGCCATGGCCCACAGGCCCAGCCGCTCCGAGGCACGTGGGATCCTTCCGGACCGGGGCACTAACCCGTGTCCCCTGCATCGTCAGGCGCACTCTCAACCACTGCACCACCAGGGAAGCCCCTAAATTCCTTTGTTTTTTAAGTATCTCAGGACCAAGTTATAACCTCATACTTAAGTTTGGTAATAGAAGTGTAAACAAGAACAAAATTGTGAATTTGAATTTTTTTCTGCTCTCTAATAGAGAGGTAGTGTATATCTTCAAATTTCTACCTCTCTGTATTAGACATTCCCACTTAATGCTTTGTTGGACGGGAGATACATGTGATAGATAGATCCTTGTAGTTTTGTTGTCTCTTTTTCCTAAATCTCCTCCTTTTTCTCTCAAGATTCTTTAATTAGCACATGTCTGGTTCCATTTCTCCAAACATTTCCTTCAAAATACCCCACTTGTAAAAAAAAATAAAAAATAAACCCACACAAAACAGCTACAGCATTAAAAAATAAAACCCCCAAAACCCCATATGAACTTTACCTTTCTCATTCCTTATTTTTCTCATTACTCTTGTTTCTTCACAAATAAAGACTCAAATCCATCTCGCTTCCCTTTGAATGCCTCAGCAGATTTTGATAAAAACAGCCCCAATTACTAAACCAATACTAGAGTTTTAGTTCTTGTTATTGTGCTACTTAATTTCTAGCTTCCTAGCCTAGTTATATAGGGCATCTAAATGAAGAAGTAGAGTACAAAGTTAAGGCAAAAGTTAACAGAAAAATAAAAGAATTAAAAATTCCAAGTGTCAAGTTGATTGGAGCCTGCTTAGAGATACAGCTTTATTTTTTTTATTTTTATTTTTTTTGCGGTACGCGGGCCTCTCCCTGTTGTGGCCTCTCCCATTGCAGAGCACAGGCTCTGGACGCGCAGGCCCAGCGGCCATGGCCCACGGGCCCAGCCGCTCTGAGGCATGTGGGATCCTCCCGGACCAGGGCACGAACCCATGTCCCCTGCATCGGCAGGCAGACTCTCAACCACTGTGCCAGGGAAGCCCAGATACAGCTTTATTCTTAAATACCATTTCATTATGTTCAGAGGCACAGAAATTTTCTTCAGGACTAACTTGGATGAAACCCACTTGCTCTTCTAACCAATATGTATATTTTCCTAATTTTCTTTTTTTTTTTTTAAACCACAAAATATCTGTAAGGTGAATAGGACATTGATAAATTACTCCATTTTCTATATTAATAACCCGGTAATTTGGACCCTACAACTGAGTGAACACTTTGAAAAGTATATAATACATGGTTACACAGGCTATAGGCTATTTAAAGAGCCTCCTTATAGTTGGTCCTTCTACAACTGAGGAGGGATTTAATCATGCCTTTTTTATTTTTTGATCTTGCCTCCTCATGTTACATTCTAACACTTTATAAAGCATGTTTAAATTATTATAATAATATAATGTATAAGAATGAATATATTAAGAAAGCACATTTAAATTAATATAATAAACATTTCATTGAGATATAACATTATATTTCAGATGGAATCATATTAATTATAGTCTGATCTTTATTTGTGTTGTCTTGTTAGAGTTTCTAGAAATACGAAGGAAAATGTTAAACAGTAGAGAGGGGATAGTGAAGTATGTGAGTGGTGGTAGGGATCACTTTACTGAGTGGCTTCTAAAGTATACGTTGCTAGATTAAGATGCATTCTCTA
Source organism: Delphinus delphis (assembly GCF_949987515.2). Classification (NCBI taxonomy): domain Eukaryota; kingdom Metazoa; phylum Chordata; class Mammalia; order Artiodactyla; family Delphinidae; genus Delphinus; species Delphinus delphis. The sequence continues at coordinate 29,642,717 of NC_082687.1, read as the reverse complement.
ATGTTTTCATGACATTTTACAAAAATGAAATATTGTTAGGTAGATAGAAGATTTATTTAAATTACTTTTTCAGGGAAATTCTCTGGCAGTCCAGTGGTTAAGACCCTGCACTTTCACTGGCGAGGGTACAAGTTCAGTCCCTAGTGGGGGAAATAAGATCCCGCAAGTTGCACAGCGCAGGCAAAAAAAATAATTAATTAATTAATTAACTAATTTTTTGGAAAAAATAAGAATAAAATAACATTTCTAGTACTTAACTTTTTTTGCTAAAGGGGAACTGTCACTATAATATCTTAGGATCCCTATTTCTTGCATTCTGCTAATACTCAGAATAATTTTACTGAAAAAATATGTTATTCCTAAAAATAAAGGTTAAAATATTAATTATTTTTATTTCAGAGAAGAAAGAGACATTATCAGATTTCACTAAAGCAGTCTTTCATTTTTAGCATGATTTACCATTTTAAAATTGGGGGGTTCGTTTGTGTTTCGGTTCATCATTGGTGGTTCCATTTCAGGCCTGACCCTCAATGATGCTTTTTATTCTGTCTGGATAAAGAGTTCAGAAGTGTTGATCAGTTCTCTAACTAGGCTTACCACACTGTCCAATAGAAATGTAATGTCAACCATAATTACGATCACATATATAATTTTAGATTTTCTTGTCACATTTTAAAAAGTCAAAAGGACCATGTGAAACTGATTTTAAGAATATATTTAAACTGATATATCCAAAATATTTTTATTTCAGCATGTAATCAATATAAAATTATTAATTGGATATTTTACATTCTTTTTTTTTAATATTAAGGCTTTGAGAGCTGGTGTGTATCTTATATTTACAACAGGTCTCTTCTCAGACTAGCCACATTTCAATTGTTTAATAGCCACTTGTGGCTAATGGCTACTCCATTTGGCAGTGCAGACTTAGGGCATTGTTTTGGCATCACACCAAGGGATAGCTTTCTGCTTATGGAAGGAAGAATGCCTTCTTGCTCTTTGAGCAACGATGTTCCTGATGTTGTACTCCATCTAAATATGAACTGACAGGTACTAGCAATAATAGCTAGTCTTGAGAACTGAAATAGAAAGTGCTAAAATTGGGTTGGAGAATCATCACTGTGATAAGTAATATTTTAAAATCCCCCAGCAGAAAACTGGACAGCTACATGTAAAAGAATGAAATTAGAACACTCCCTCACACCGTATACAAAAATAAACTCAAAATGGATTAAAGACCTAAATGTAAGGCCAAACAGTATAAAACTCTTAGAGGAAAACATAGGCAGAACACTCTATGATATAAATCACAGCAAGATCCTTATTGACCCACCTCCTAGAGAAATAGAAATAAAAACAAAAATAAACAAATGGAACCTAATTAAACTTAAAAGCTTTTGCAAGGAACTTCCCTGGTGGCACAGTGGTTAAGAATCCACCTGCCAATGCAGGGGACATGGGTTCGATCCCTGGTCTGGGAAGATCCCACATGCCGCGGAGCAACTAAGTCCATGTGCCACAAGAACTGAGCCTGTGCTCCAGAGCCCCTGAGCCCCAACTACTGAGCCCATGTGCCACAACTTCTGAAGCCTGCACACCTAGAGCCCGTGCTCCTCAACAAGAGAAGCCACCGCAATGAGAAGCCTGCGCATCGCAATGAAGAGTAGCTCCTGCTCACCACAACTAGAGAAAGCCCGCATGCAGCAACGAAGACTCAACACAGCCATAAGTAAATAAAAAAATAAATAAACTTATTTATTTTAGAAAAAGCTTTTGCACAGCAGAGGAAACCATGAACAAGATGAAAAGACAACCTTCAGAATGGGAGAAAATATTTGCAAACAAAGAAACTGACAAAGGATTAATCTCCAAAATGTAGAAGTGCTCATGCAGCTCAATATCAAAAAAACAAACAATGCAATCCAAAAATGGGCAGAAGACCTAAACAGACATTTCTCCAAAGAAATACCAATTGCCAACAAACACATGAAAGGATGCTCAATATCACTAATCATTAGAGAAATGCAAATCAGAACTACAATGAGGTATCACCTCATACCAGTCAGAATGGCTATCATCCAAAAATCTACAAACAGTAAATGCTGGAGAGGGTGTGGAGAAAAGGGAACCCTCTTGCACTGTTGGTAGGAATGTAAATTGACACAGCCACTATGGAGAACAGTATGGAGGTTCCTTAAAAAACTAAAAATAGAACTACCATATGACCCAGCAATCCCACTACCGGGCATATACCCTGAGAAAACCATAATTCAAAAAGAGTCATGTACCACAATGTTCATTACAGCACTATTTACAATAGCCAGGACATGGCAACAACCTAAGTGTCCATCGACAGATGAATGGATAAAGAAGATGTGGCATGTATATACAATGGAATATTACTGAGCCCTAAAAAATGAAAGTGAGTTATTTGTAGTGAGGTGGATGGACTTAGAGTCTGTCATACAGAGTGAAGTAAGTCAGAAAGAGAAAAACAAATACCGTATGCTAACACATATATATGGAATCTTAAAAAAAGAAATGGTTCTGACAAACCTGGGGCAGGGCAGGAGTAAAGATGCAGACATGGAGAATGGACTTGAGGACACGGGGAAGGGGAAGGGTAAGCTGGGACGAAGTGAGAAAGTAGCATTGACATACATACACTACCAAATGTAGAATAGATAGCTAGTGGGAAGCAGCCACGTAGCACAGGGAGATAAGCTCATTGCTTTGTGACCACTTAGAGGGGTGGGATAGGGAGGGTAAGAGAGAGACGAAAGAGGGAGGGAATATGGGGATATATGTATACATATAGCTTTGTATACAGTATGTATATGTATACATATAGTATATATGTATATACATACATATACATATACATATAGTATGTATATGTATACATATAGTGCTTTGTTGTACAGCACTAACACAACATTGTAAAGCAATTATACTCCAGTAAAGATGTTAAAAAAAAGAAAGAAAAGGGTGGTTATCGTAGGTCACGCTGATGCTGTGCTTCAAAGAAGTCCCACATCCCTTGATGCAACCCTATCCATTTTAAAAATACAGATACCCAGTTCTTTCTAAAAAAAAAAAATCCCCCAGCAAACTCTGTTTCAAGTTTTAAAAAAATCTTTTAAGTTTAGAAACTGAGGTACAAAATAGATTATTGTCTTCAGCCTGAACCATCATAACCAAATCTTGTGGAACAAATCAGACTCATAAAGCTTGAATGAATTTCATAAGGCAGTCACATGTAAATATTAGGCAAATATCTAAGCTTTTCTAGGCAGTTCATTGTTACTGATTCCCCAGCCCCCCAGCTCCCCGTTGAGGCACCAGGCAGCACACACGTTTTCAGGTACCGTTAGTGTCAATAAATTTAATCTAATGATTAAATAGAATCTGATTTGCTGCAGTTTAAACTTTTTTCCTTCTCTCCTATAGAAGTGATTAACAAATCAGGATCTGAGAGTGGAAAGAGTCATAAATGTCAGCTCGGTTCATTATTTTAGAAAGGGGGCAGTAGTAAATGGATCTTCTACATTCTTTATATGTTTTACATGGAGATTGTTGGAGAACTATACTTCTCTAGAAGCTTGGAATTTAGTACAAAAATATTTTTTTAAAATAACCTGTGCTAAAAATAAACTTAGGGTAACAAGTTTGGTGGAATCCTGAGATAGCATTTAATTTTTAAAGTTTTTATTTTAATTGAGTTTACGCACAATCAGGCCCTGGTTGTGATACAGCATCAAATGAGACAGAGCATTGCCTTCAGTGAACATTTGCGGTAAATGGGGTACTGACGATAAAAGCATTCCAGCAATTCAGTATAATAAAGGATCTGTGGCTCATAGCTACAAGATCTGAAATGAGGAGAAGGGAGAGGAAAGAGGCAATTCAGGGCCTATCATGGGGTGCCTTATAAGCTTCAGTAAGGAGGTTGGACTTTATCCTGGGGGCAGTGGGGATATACTGGAAAGGTCAAAGCAGAGGGGATTTTGTGGTTTTAAGTGACCGCTGTGATCGGTGTTTGTATTACACTGAGCAGGAGTGGAAACAGTAAGTAAGCTGTTAAAGTAATGGGGTGAGAGGCAGTGGAGGCAGTGGTACTAGAGAAATGTGATGAATTTAAGACATATTTAAAAGGTAAGAACTGTTAGAATTTGCTGATTGATTTGTCTCCTAAGATGAGAGAGAAATTAAATTTGACTTGGACATGTACTTAGAGAACACAGAAGAAGAACAAGTTTAGTTAGGGCATGGGGATATAGCTCCCTACCTTCAGGCAGAAAACTTCCTATGACAGGTGAATTCAAGTCCCCCCAAACACATTTAGTTAAGCCAGCATTTACTGATTATTTTATCATATGCAATACATAGTAGGGAGTTTTTGGGGTTAAAAGGGCAAGATAAACACAGTTCTTTACTTCACATATCTCCAGGTGAGAACGACACATATACATAAAACTATTTTTAATACAAGTTAGACAGCGCCAAGTGCTATAATAAGATATAAACAAAATGAAATGAGTTCTTCCTGGAGGAAGTGGGGTTGTGAATGACTTCACAGAGTAAGTGGTATTTGAATTGTATCTTAAAGGATGCAAGGGAGCCTTCCACCTCCCAGATTTACATCTCTAGCATGTACATTTATCCTGGTATCTGACTCGCTCCTTAGCATCTCCATTTTAGCATGTAAAATGTATCTCAAATTTAACACGTTCAGAACCAAATTCCTGATCTTCATTCCTTTAAACCTGCTCTTCTCACAGTCTTCCCTTTCTTAGTTAATGGCTTCTGAGTAAAAGCTGTTGCGAGTAAAAGCTGAAGTCCTTACAATGCAAGACCCTACAGCAACTACCCCTCCCCTCCATAATCCTGTTACGTCTTGAACTCTTTGTACCATTTGCCCTCTTGTCCACTCTCTTCTAGCCAAACAGGACCTCCTTGGTATTCCTCACAAACTCCAGGTATCTTCCCACCTCAGGGCCTTTGCTTTTACTTTTCTTTTCACCTGAAAAATTCCTCCAGATATCCTTATGGATTCATTCCTTCAGCCATTTTAAGTCTTTACTCAAATGTCACCTTCTTAGGGAACCCTCTTGCACTGTTGGTGGGAATGTAAATTGATACAGCCACTGTGGAGAGCAGTATGGAGATTTCTTAAAAAACTAAAAATAGAATTACCATTTGACCCAGCAATCCCACTACTGGGCATATACCCAGAGAAAACCATAATTCAAAAAGACACACGCACCCCAGTGTTCATTGCAGCACTATTTACAATAGCCAGGACATGGAAGCAACCTAAGTGTCCATCGACAGACAAGTGGATAAAGATGTGGTACATATATACAATGGAATATTACTCAGCCATAAGGAGGAACGAAATAGTGCCATTTGCAGAGTCATGGATAGACCTAGAGACTGTCATACAGAGTGAAGTGAGTCAGAAAGAGGAAAACAAATATAGTATAATATCGATTATATGTAGAATCTAAAAAAAAATGGTACAGATGAACTTTCTTGCAAAGCAGAAATAGAGACACAGATGTAGAGAACAAACATATGGATGGATACCAAGGGGGAAGGAGGGTGGGATGAATTGGGAGATTGGGATTGACATGTATACACTGATGTGTATAAAATTGATAACTAATAAGAACCTGCTGTATAAAAAAAGAAATAAAATAAAATTCAAAAAAAAAGTCACCTTCTTAGTAAGGCCTTCTCTGTCCTCTTTCTTTAAAAGTACATGCCTCATCCCATGCACTTTAACTGACTTCTCAATTTCAGTTTTCTTCATATCACTCACCATCCAACATACATGTCTCTATTTATTTATTATTTATGTCTTATCCCACTGGAACATTAGCTCCATGACAGCATGAATTTGGACTGTTTTGCTCATTGGTTTATTCCTAGAGCTTAAAACAGTACCTGGAACACAGTAGCCACTAAAACATTTATTAAATTAATGCTTTAATTAAATATAGAAGAGTATTCTGAGCAAAGAAAATGACATGAACAAAATTCAGAGAAAAGGCTTAGCACATTGGGGAATGCTTATTGGTCTGCTTATTGGTCTTATGTGCTTGGTGTGTAGGAAACATAGAGAAGGAAAAATACTGAAAGGCAGTTGTGGTCTAATATGAAGACCCTCAGTAATATTCTAAAGATATTTTTCAGTTCGCAGTCCGTGCAATCTCTGGCACAGCTACTCAGCTCTACCACCGTAGCCCAAGAGTAGCCATAGACCATACCATATGTAAACAGATAAGTGTGACTGTGTTCCCGTAAAATTTCATTTACAAAAACAGGTGGCAGCGTTTTGGCCCCTGGGCTGTATTTTACCATCCCCTGCTATAGGCAATGAGGATCCATTTAAGATTTTGTACTAATTGGCTCTATTATTTAAAAAAAAAAAAAAGGCGCTTTGGCAGCGGTATGGAAAGTACTGGGAATGGGGAAGAGAGATGAGAGCTGGAGGTAGGGAGAAATTTTAGGAGTCTGTGACAGTTAAAAGTAAAGACTCTAGGAGCCTCAACTAGTCAAAGAGCTAAGGGAATGACTCAAGAGGTGGGTTAAAAGTAATTCTCCAGGATTTGGCGCTTGGTTGACTGTAAAGGGATAGGAAGGCATAAAGATGATTCTTTAGATTGGGTGCCTAGATAAATGATGATGCTGTGAATTATAATGAAGCTGGTATGTAGACCAAATGTGTGAATTCAGTTTTTGACACATTGATATATTTTCAGAATAACCAGGATATTATCACCTACTAGTTGAAAATTCAAACCTAAGCTTCAGAATAGTGGCATAGGCATGTAGGGTAAGAAGGAATATTAGGTGATACTTATCTTGAACTCCTCAAAACGGTTGTCTAGTCTCTTGATCTCCACTTTTTCAGCTCCCATCATCTCCCAAGCCCACTCGAATCAAGCTTTCTTTTCCACCATGTTATCGAAATCAGTCTTGTCAGAGTCATTGATGAACAATTTCCATGTTGTCAAATGCAAATTTTCAGTTCTCATGGTACTTGATCTGTCAGCATTATTGACACAATTAATTTATCCATTTTCCTTGTAACATTTTCTTCACTTGGTGAAGGAGCCATCTTCTGGCTATCTCTTTGCCTTTTTTTCAGTCTCCTTTACTGGATTATCTTGTTTTCATACCCTAAATTACTGGAGTACCTTTTGGCTTCATCTTTAGATTTCTTCTAGTGTCAACACTTGCTCCCTAGGTGATCACACCTTACCTCGTGGCTCTCCCCTGAATTCTAGAGCTATACAGGTAGCTCCCTTTGAGCTAGATGTACGTTTACAGGCATTTTAAACTGAACATGTCCAATATCAAACTCTGTCTTTCCCTCTTACCCTCCTCTCTACCCTAAGGAAAAAGTCCTGCTCAATACCTGCATTTGCCATCTCAGTGAAAGACAGCACTGTTTATCCAGTTTGCTCAGACCTTTAGAAAACTTGGAATCTTTGATTCCTCCCTATCACATACACCTCACTGCTCATCTTATCAACCTTCAGAATATGTCTAGAATCTGACCAGTTATCACCACGTCCATCACGAGGGCCCTGGCCCAATTTATATTGTAAATCAGATCATATCCGTGTGCTCACATCCATCCAGTGCCTACTCATCTAGCTTAGAGCAAAATTCAGGTTCTTAATGTAGCCACTGAGGCCCTGTGTTACCCGGTTGCCTCTTTGATGACACATCTCTTTTACTCTCCTGCAGCCTCACTTGCCTTTGTTGTGGTTCCTTTTCAAAAATGTCAAGCCCAGGAGTTCCCTGGCATTTCAGTGGTTAGGAGGCTGCGCTTTCATTGCCGTTGACCCAAGTTCAATCCCTGGTTGGGGAACTAAGTTCCCGCAAGCCGTGCGGCATGGCCAAAAAATAAATGCCAAGCCCACTCCTGTTTTGGTGGCTTTGTGTATTACATTGTCTCTGCCTGAACCACTTTCCCCTAGATAATGCTTCGTTCATTCCATTTTTTTCATTCAGGTCTTTGCTCAAATGTCACCTCCTCAGAGTGGACTTCCCTGGACACCCTCTCTAAAATAACACTGCCCAACCCCCATCATTCTCTATCCCTTCATCTTTTTTCTTTTTAACATAATACTTGCCAGCATTTGACACAGTACATATATTCATTTGTTTATGTTATGTCTCCATAGCTACACTTCTGTGAAGGTGGGGGCTTTGTGTGTCGTTCATTTGGTAACCTCAGCATTTAGAACATTTAGTTAGAAATCAATAAATATTGGTTGAAAGAATGAGTAGATATAAAGATATCGAGAAAAGAGGCATCAGTGAAAAAGCCTGGGAAAAACAGAGAGGTAATCTGAGGCGAAAAAGGAGAGTGTATGGCCATTTATGCCAGAAGGGCACAGCAAAATCCAATGGGTAGGTGCTCCAATGGGGCTACTAACATCTTGTATTTTAGGAAGGGGACTTACCTCTCCACAAGACAACTGGTGGCTGGATGTCATCTGCTGACTAAGAGTTGTTAATGCTCTAATTTTCTACACTTTTACAATTAAGGCACATTGAGTTTTTACTGTTATAGCTTTACAAAAGAAGTCCATGTGGACATCCTGTCACTGCTTATATCTTGGATATTCAATTTAAAACTCTGGGCTTCCCTGGGGGCGCAGTGGTTGAGAGTCCGCCTGCCAATGCAGGGGACACGGGTTCATGCCCTGTCCGGGAAGATCCCACATGCCGCGGAGCGGCTGGGCCTGTGAGCCATGGCCGCTGAGCCTGCGCGTCTGGAGCCTGTGCTCCACAACAGGAGAGGCCACAGCAGTGAGAGGCCAGCGTACCGCAAAAATAAAATAAAATAAAATAAAATCTATCTTATAATTTATTGTGTATCATTAGTGATGAATGTAAAATTTTATTGTTATGAAATCAGAAGGGTCAGTACAGCATATTCCATACTTAAAATTAAGTAAATAGAGTGCAATTAAATCCTAAGAAGTTACTAAATAATATTTGAAAAATAAATGACTATCAGTAATATTAGAAGAATTAGTTTTAGCTTTAAAAATTAACCCTTAAAGGTATTAAGTGTATACCTGTTTGTTAGAAGTAATAATACAAAATAGAGATGATCAGAGAATAGTTCTATTTGTGTCTTGTGAGATTTGTTAAACATGAGACCTTTGACTTGCCCTCCACTACCTCAGAAATCCCAGGGGCTGTGATCTGAAGATAAGTTAGGTTTCTTTTTTCCTCTTTCAGCATGTCTTCTACCATAATACATTCCACAGATGCTGATAGCATCAGCTTTAGAGCCATTTATAAGAAAATGTTTAGCTACAGTTAGTAGAACATAATTGCTGGACATTTATTTCTTGATGTATTTGTTAAGAGAAAAAGCTTAAATTAGGATGATTTGATAGTTTTATTTTCTTCATTTATTCTTCCTATTTTCAAACAAACTTTTAAATAATTCAGAATTTTTTAAATGCTAAAAGAAAGTAAAATTAAAATCTTACCCTTTTCTATCCATCCTTTGCACATTTCTGGCATATGTACTTCCCTCCCTCCCTCCCTTCCTTCCTTCCTCTTTACCTCCCTCCCTCCTTCTCTTTATCTCTCTTCATTCTCCCTCTGTCTTTCTCCCCCTCTTTTTTCTTTCTTCTCTCTCTTCCTCTCCCTCTCTCTCTCTCTTTCTTCTCTCTCTCTCTTTCTTTTTTGGTCAGTCCCTCTTCCACCCCCCGCCACACACACACTCACAACCACATTAGAGTCAGCTCAAGCTGTCTTGCCGCTCTCTTAACAATGTAGAACACTCATACTCTAACTGAACTATATATGTGTTCATCCTTGTTTTTATACATAACTTACAGATTTGTTAATTTAACCCTTTTTAACACTTTTCTTCATGCATCAATAGGTTAAACGATGTACCCATGTACTATATTTTTTTTAGCTTTGAACTTTGTACTCTTTATGTCTACAATGAACCATTTCTTTTTCGTGTGTTCTTCGAGAAAAATTACTTGAAAAACTGAATATTTTTCTTCTTATGCTACTTACATAGTGGGCAGAAAAAAACGTTTTTTTAAAGCACTTAGAAAATGTTCCTATCTTCCTGAATTATAAAAATGTACACAGGTCAGCTGTAATTTGTTTTTTGACCTGGTGATCTTATATTTTTGTTCAGTGTAAAAATGTAGACTGTTCATTAATATATTTATAAATACTGATATTAACTGTTCTCCTCCATACTCATGTATTATACAGACTGTTCCAGAAAAGATTTAAGGTGGGCATTTTATTTATGTCTTCTCTTCTGGCAGTCACAGCTTACCCATTATTTGTATTATTAATGTCCATTATCTCTCCCCAAATTACAATTTCCTTGAAGATAGGAGTCTGGAACAGCAAAAGGTTCAGCAAAGATGTCCAGTCCAAATTTAGAAGTGAAAAACATGTGTTGAAAGCAGGAGAGAACTATAAAGTATTGAGATTATTCATCATAAAGTGAGGCATGTTGAACAGTACTGTCATTGCTAATAAAAAATAAACTTGTTTTGAATGTGATAGCTATTTAGTAGGAACTATTAAGTCTCAAATATTTTTGTGGTCATATTTACTTTTACAAGTAAATTCTATTAAATTCCCTTAGGATTATGTTAAAAGCTTTTAAGAATGGCCACTATCAGTGAATTACCTGCTGACTTTAAGAATCGGGCAAGTTGAGTCTCTAATTTGGGATTGTTATCAGGGACCACATTAATGATAATAATAATAGTAGTAGTAGTAGTGGTAGTAGTAACATGTTTTGTGCATGTAGAATTCTGTATTATCTCATTAGCCACACAACAACCCTGTGTTTTAGAAGAGGCGACTGAGGTAAGTAAGGGTTAGAAAAATTAAATTAAAAGCACGTGACCAGTAAGTTGAATAGATAAGACGCAAACCCAGTTATTCTCTTAACTGTATTAGATTGAGATAGATTATCTATTTGTTCGTTTGTAATCCATGATTTTTCTTTATTTTGAATTTGAAATGCAAGTTTAATATCTAAAACCATACAGTATTTATTTGATCTGTCTGGAAGCATTATAGATTATTTTTTCTTCTCCAATTAAAAAATTGCTGTTAACATTTCTTTTACTAAAGGAAGAAAATAGCATTTTAGCCACTCGATAAGGAGAAACTAAATATCAATTTGAATACTTTCAGATATGCAGTCCATTTAAAATGACTTATAGGTTCAATTCAATTCTAATAACTTTCTAAAAGATTTTCTCATTTGTGGGCTAACAAAATAAATACTTGCAAGTTAATATGTATCAGAACATATACTTTTTAAAAATATATATTCATCAACTCTTTTCTTGTTCATTAAGAAAGTTTACTTTGGATTTTTTCCTTCATAAAATTTACAGTTTTTCCAATGTAAAAAGCTAAAATTTTGCTTTCACATCTTTTTTTACCATCGGTATCCCCAAAGCAGTATACATTAAATTAGTTACCTTGCTATCATGCTTATGTTTGACTTGTCAGGATTTCATATTTTAGTAAAAATAAAATAAAAATTTAACTTGAGCTCTGAAGTAGCATCTTGGTTTTTATTTCAGGTTTTATTATCTTGTTTCTTTGGATTAATAGACTAGTATTTGGCATGATTACCCAGGTATTATTGAAGTGATGGTTTTAATTCAATGGATAGAATTGGTGACTATTAGAAGGTGAATCATACAGCCTTGCTGCAGAGGCCATTCATATCAATGGGGATCATACCTTAGAAAAGAAAACTAAAGCATATGTGTGGTCACAACCAATCCTTGTCATTATGCCATGAAAGCCTTGGGATTTGTGATCAAAGCAATGGGCTTATCCTGAACTGTGGTATAACCTCTGGTTGAACCTTTCAAATTTTTATTTTAGGAGATGATACACTACATTTTGACCATGTTACTTACCTCTAAGACCTGATGGCCTAATTAAGTGATAGTGATTAAAATTATTGTCAACAAGTCAGAAGAAAATGTGAATTGTAAATATCTCTGTCCTCTGTCAGTGTTGTTTACTTATCATTTTCCCCTGATGTTTTAAAGAATTGCTGAACATGTGTTTTTTATCCAGAGCTGAATGTTCTGTTCTGATGAATATAAAACATACTTCACTTTGTAAATGTACATTAGAAGTATTAGAAAGACATAATCTTTGACTCTATCACTAAATTTCATCTGTCAAAGGAGATAATTCTGAACTATAATATTTGGTGTTATATCAAGGCATAGTTCTTAGAAAGATGCTTTTAGGATTAAGACGGAATTCTGCTTATAACTTGAGTGTCACTATCATCCATAGTAAAATTCAGGCAGTATATATACTTATTTATCTTTTTGTTTACATGTTGGTGTACCTCAGTTGAGTTCAGTATGTTTATTTTATGTTAAGAGGGTATTCAACTCCCATCAACTGATTTACTTATGCAGATTTCCTTCCAATGAGATTGTCATATGGTTTAAGTATATATACTCCTTTACTTAATTGTCTTTATTTGATGATGTCCTTTATACTATATTAGATTCTTTGTAATCTTTCTTTTCAGTGCTAATTTATTGGAAACATTTGTCCTATTTTAAATTATCTCCTACTCCATGTATATAGTCCTCTCTAAACCAACTAAATAGTTCTTCATTGATCACTGGAAACACATGATATATGCAAGTTTCCATCTCTGTACCTCTTCTTAAGATATTCCCCTTGTCAGGACTGTTCTTGTGTTTCCCCTCTGCTAATATTTATCTTTGACTTTAAGTACCATTCTTCAATGATTCATTCAACAGATTTTTACTGAATATCTAACATGTTTCACTCACTATGTCTAGGCTTTGGAGGTGTAGCAGTGAGCAAGATACTTAAAGTCCTTTATCTCCTGGAGCCGTCAATTTAGAGGAAGCAATACAGTTTGATGAGTGTTATATTAGGGAAGTACAATGTATTATGTTCTTCTCCCTAAAGCTTTCTCTGACCACCCCAACTTTTAGACATCCTTTTCTCTTTTGAAATTCTAGAGTACTATTTGTGCCTACAACCAATTTCCTCCTAAAAAATGTATCCTTTCACTGTTAGATCTGTGATCTGATCTGTAGAGGGGAAGTAGCACTCACGTCTCCATATCCCAGATCCTAACACAGTTCTTTGCAGAGTAAAAATGAAATAAATGCTTTTTGTGATTATGATGTGCTATATCACTCTTCATACCTACCTAAAGCTTATATCAAATAATCAGTTAAATAGTGGGAAATTTAAAAAGTTTTGTACTGCTCATACTGAATTCTCTCTACCATTTTGTCTCCTAGAAATAATTGTCAGTGAATATATTGGTAACTTTTTATCCCTGAAATACAGTTGACTCTTGAACAACATGGTTTTGAACTGCACAGGTCCACTTATGTGTGGATTTTTTAAAATAGTAAATACTATAGTAGTACCCTGTCCAATGTTGGTTGAATCCATGGATTTGGAACCACCCATGTGGGATACAGAGGAACTGCAGATAAGGAGTGCCAACTATAAATAACACTCAGATTGACTGAGTAGAGAGTAGGAACCCTAACCCCAGTGTTGTTCACATGTCAACTGTATGTATAAATTCATAACCAGCAACTCAAGTATATAAGAAATGTCCTAATTTGAATTCAAATCTTCTTTATATTATGCTAATAGGAAGTTCTTTCACAGTTATTAGATGGGTAGGGCAGAGACCTCCTTTTCCCAGGGCTTGAATGAGATCCAGGCTTATGTGATATCTAGAAAATTGGCTCTCACATCTTCAGTTCATCTTGTTCACTAGTAATATCTTCATTGTCTAGGACACATGGTCTTTTAGAAGCTGGCAGCTCTGCTGATTATCTAAGCTTGAGTTAAGAAATATTTGCTGATACCAAAAGCCCTGGTGCCAAGGGGCTGTCTTCTGTAAGTGCACCATCATGAAGCCATTGTGTACAGGTGGGCAAATTGTTCTCTATGTAAGGGTGCTTGACTGAAGGAAAGGAGAAGCAGAAATCCAACCTGACCTGCACTTACCAAACTGAGTTCTCTTGGGGCTGAATTAGCCCAGAAGGATTGTTTTTTTCTAATTTATACAGAGGCACTATATGGACAAGTAGGGACCTTGATTACCACTTACCATCCCCTAGGTTCCAGCCTAACCTCTTCATCCCCTCCCCTTGCCCTCAGGCTAAAGAAAGCTGACTACAGATTTTGAGAAACTTGGTTCCCTAATCTTGAGGAAAAACTCTTCTTTGGTTTCTGTCTTTTTAAAAATATTAACCTTTGACACTCCTTCTCCTAGACATTTTACATAATCTCCTGTTTGCTTAGACTTTCACAAAGGACAGAAAAAGAGGATGTCTTCAGGAGGTCTCTGCTCTGGACCTTGCAAATGTTCTGGAAATGCCTGACAACTCTCTTGAAATTGGAGAAGTGTATGGGGTGGGAGGTTGGGAGGTAAAAAATAAAGAAGCAAGATGTAAAATTCCTATCTCGATAAATTTCAAGTGAAGTATTAAGCTTGATTTTTAATTAATAAAGTTTAAAATCTTAATTTTGAAATATTTTTATAATGTCCACTCTACAAAATTATAGGGTATCTATCTTTAATAGGAAATTGCAAGTAAAATCTATGGTAATTATGGAAACTGATAAATTATTACCTCCCTCCCAGCATTACAGAAATTATGCAGCTGAATGTTTAACATAGTCCAGTAAGATTTAAAATTGCTTTCTTCATATCTTTTATTATAAATTTCTTGTTTATTTTATGTGTAATTTTGCTCCATTTAATTTTGAGTTAAATTAACTGAATTTATATTTAGAGTAAGCTGTCAACATTAAAATAAAATAAATTCATAATAAATTTATGTGTTTAAATAAAGTAGGCCACAAACAAAATATATTTCTGTTAATTGAATGTATTTATTAATAAATTTATTTATTTATTTATGGCTGTGTTGGGTCTTCATCTGCTGTCTAGGCATGGTCTCAAGAAAGAGTATATTTTTTGCATATTTTTACTGTGCAATATGTATCTCTGATTTATAATGCAGATGACTGATCTCCCAAAACTTGGGAGAAACCTAACATCTAAAATTCAGCCATTATATTTGTTTTGATTCCTAGGAGAATTATATAGAAGCATAATGAGTATAACAGGCAAAAGAAGGACAATATCCTCTAATTGTGAGAGCATTAGGGTGTGGGTACGGGTGGGCAGATATTATTGAAATTTAAAGAATAAGTAAGTAATTAAACCAAAATGCTGCTTTTGATTTTGAATACACAAGGAAGGCATGGTCCTCCATTACTATTGTAGAACAAGACTTGGCAAGAGTAACATTCCTCTTTACTAGCACAAGCAATATGGAGTGAAAATAAGACATTTTGGGAAATTTTCTCAAAGTTGGAATTTATTGAATGCATATTTCAGCAAATTGATAGTTATAAAGACATATTTATATATGGGTAAATAATAATTATAGCATATTTAAAAAATTCTTCCTATATGTGTAGTATATATACATATACACATATATAAATAAAGTATTTTTTTCAGGAGAACCAGTTGTTTTCTTATCATAGAAGAATGAAAAGGTTTTGTTTACTTTTTAAAAAAATTGCTTAGAATATATGTTAAAAACATATTTTAAATGTGTAGCACTGTATATATTATGTAATGGAACCCATGCTTTTTTGATGATTAAGGACACAGGCTTTAGAGTTAAACAAATCTTGATCTAAGTTCCAAATTTATCATAAATCAGCTACATAACCTTGGGCATATTACTTAACTTCTTTGAGCCTTAGTTAATGTTTTAAATGGAGATGATACCTTACCTTGTAAAGTTGTTGTGAAGATTAAGTGTGATAAGTTGTTGTGAAGATTAAATGTGATGTTTATTAAGAGTTTATTTTAGTACTTGACTCATGTCATGCAGTAAGTTATTTAGCTAAAACAAATTGAATATAGCTTTTTGTTGCATAAAATATGTCTTTTGTCAATTAGACTTATATGCATCATTGTGGAGAAGAGATTCTTAAAATTGTTGTATGAACATTGCATCATTTCATTTATGGATAAACTTAACAGGATCTTCCTTTTAAAAAAATTAATTTTGTTCAGTTTAAATGTTTTGCAAGTCAGTGATCAGGTGGTTGTCAGGCATTTGGAGGACAAGCTCATTTCTACCCTGCTTAGTTAATTATTGTGATTGTAAACAAAGGATGTACGATTCAAAGTCAAGGAACATTTCACATGGATGATGGAGGTGATAATAGCTTAATTCCTGCTGAATTTTTTTTCTTTGCTCTAGTGAGTTCATACTGACCTTGTCCAAAATCTGATGACCTCCCTATTTCACTCAACCATTTGGAAAGCCGGGCCTGCCATAGCTGGCCCTGAGGGGGTATCTGAAAGACCACTGAGTCACTGACCCATGTCAAGACTGGATTTCAAGTCTGATCTATAGGACCTCTGAAATAGTTATACATGGGGCTTATTGTACACAAAAACCTAACTGGCTGCATTTTTCTGCTTATTAAGTATCCTGTTAAAGCGTATTTTAAATGTCCTTATTAAAGTCAAGTTTATATTAGTTTCTCGTGCAGGTCATTTTCTAGGCTGATTATAACTTTTGATCTTTTAATAAGAGTTAGTACCCTAAAACTAAATTTGAATGTTTTGAAATGTGAGCAAAACATACTGTTACACTGTGGCTAAATGCAATGAATATCTTCCTGGTTGGTGATGGACCAAAGCATTTTAATGCTTATAAAGATTTTGTTTTTTTTTTCTGGCAAAAAATTCCATATACCTCAAAAAAATCTAGTTTAAGCTGTTGTTGATATTACAGCATGTTAAACTCTGTTTACGTCTTGTCAAACCTCAAATATTACTCAAATGTTGGTATATAAGAGTTTTGAGTTTGTAACATTTGTCCTAAAGGAAAGCATGTGACCACCCAGTAAGGTGTTATTTAAATTTGGTTGGATGGGATCTGTCTACCTTAATAGAACTTTGTGATAGGGCTATGATATGAAAAGAGTAAAAACTTTCCTGTGTTTATTTTGTTCTTCTGCACAATAGTAAATGATCAGCCCTTTTATGAATACCTAGTCAGTATTCTACAATTTATAATATGACATTGTCTTTTATTTTTATATAGGAGTTGATCCCTGAATTTTATTATCTCCCTGAGATGTTTGTCAACTTCAATAATTATAATCTTGGAGTGATGGATGATGGGACAGTAGTGTCTGATGTTGAACTTCCTCCTTGGGCCAAAACCTCAGAAGAATTTGTTCGCATAAACAGATTGGTAAGATAGTAATCATCTACTCTGTCTGTCATGAGCCTTTTCTCAAAGTATCTTTCATGTGTTGGTATAATCATTAACCCTTGCTCTTCTGGGCAAAACTGTAGTTGATAGGGATAACTAAAAGTGACATAATAGTTCATGAATCTCCATATATACTTTATAAAATCTTATTGACATGAAAGGTATAATGTGTCTTTTATTCTTTTATGCAGAATTTAGGTTACTTTTATATGAACATGATGATTCAAGATTATAAGTGAATTTCTTATTGAATTCTATACTTTTTCAAATATGAGTTTCTTGTACTAGGAGAAGAACATAATTCTGTGTTCAGGTTGGAAGGCCATTGTACATTTTGATAATAGAAACAAGATTTTCAAATTATATGCTGTATCTGTCTTTTGAAGGAAATCTTCATCTGATATTTAGAATATGAAAAGTTAAAAAGTGAAAAGTGCAATAATCATTGTGCTTACAACCAACTCTTCATAATCCTCTCCTGTGGACTCTTTAATGTCCTCTGTTGTATGGGTTCTGGATTATTTTATGAAAAAATATATGACTTTTCCTTTTTGCCTTTAACTTTCATAAATGCCTAGAATCAGGGAGCTTTATTCTCAGTTTTTTAAAGTAGTTTCTTTATCATACTTCATATTAAAAATGAAACCTAGGGCTTCCCTGGTGGCGCAGTGGTTAAGAATCCACCTGCCAATGCAGGGAACACAGTTTCAATCCCTGGCCTGGGAAGATCCCACAGGCTGCAGAGCAACTAAGCCATGCACCACAACTACTTAGCCTGCGCTCTAGGGTACACGAGCCACAACTACTGAGCCCGAGTGCCACAACTACTGAGCCCAAGTGCCACAACTACTGAAGCCCGTGCACCTAGAGCCCGTGCTCCACAACAAGAGAAGCCACGACAATGAGAAGCCCTCGCACCACAACGAAGAGTAGCCCCCACTCGCTGCAACTAGAGAAAAGCCCGCGCACAGCAACAAAGACCCAACAGCCAAAAAATTAAAAAATGAAACAAATAAATAAATAAATTTATTTAATAAATAAGTAAAATAAAAAAGAAACATAAATTGCATTGTGTTTTTAATTTTACTAAAACAAGGAAAATTATTTCATTTTAGTTTTCTTGGTATGCTTACCTTTTCTACCAACAATTTTTTATATATATATATATATATATATATATATATATATATATATATACACACACATATACTTTTTTTTTTTTGCGGTACACGGGCCTCTCACTGTTATGGCCTCTCCCGTTGCGGAGCACAGGCTCCGAACACGCAGGCTCAGCGGCCATGGCTCACGGGCCCAGCCGCTCTGCGGCATGTGGGATCCTCCCAGACCGGGGCACGAACCTGTGTCCCCTGTATCAGCAGGCGGACTCTCAACCACTGCGCCACCAGGGAAGCCCAACAATTATATTTTAATCCTGTACAGTATTCTAGATCCTAATTGTAATCCCATTATTACTGAAAATTCATGTTTTACATACACTGGAAGCAGTGCAGGGGGAGTGGAAAGAGCGTAGGCTTTGAAGTTAGACCAGTTTTCCTAATCATGGGTAACTCACATTGCTGGTTATGGGACCTTAGGCAATTTAACCTTTCTGAGCCTTGATTTCCTCATTGTAATTTGAAAATTATTTGTGTAAAACTGTAATTATGTATGTAAAATACCTAGAATTTTCTCTGGCTTACAGGAGGTCTTCAGGCAATAGCACCTAACATTATTCTATCACAGTCTTAAGGTACATGTTGTATTTTGGTTTACTGCATGTATTTTTCAAGATTTTTAAGTTAACTGTAATTAAAATGAGAGCCCAAGACAAAGCTTAGCTCTGAAAGATGTTAAAGGAGATGTCAAACTTTTAAATGTGACGGTTGTCTATGGTCGTGTTTTTTTTTTTTTTTTTTTTTTTTTTTCTCTCCAGGGGTACGTAGATGTCAATAGAAGGTCTAGTCATTCTGCAGTTTTGGGGGGTTTTTTTTGGTTTTTGCTTTCAATAATTTTCTATGCTTTTAAAACACATTTATTGAGGTATAATTTGCATACCATAAAATCCATCTTTTTAAAAGTGCTCAATTCAATGAGTTTTAATAAATGTATACAGTTATGTAACCATCAGCACAATCAGCTTACCTCACTGCAAAAAGTTTCCTTGTATCTGTTGGCTCCCAGTCATAGTCTCAGGCAACCACTGATTCTGTCTCTTTTAGTTTTGCTTTTTCTAGAAATTTTATATATATGGAATCCTGCCGTATGTAGTCTTTTTGTACCTGACTCTTTCACTTAGCATGATGTTCTTGAGATTCCTCCATATTGTGCATATATCAGTAATTTCTTTGTGTTGCTGCATAGTATTCCATCATATAGATATAACACCTTTTGTTTATTTACCAGTTTATGGACATCTTGCTTTTTTCCAGTTTTAGGCTCTTAAGAATATCTGCATATGTCTTAGGGTGGATATCTGTTTTCATTTCTATTGGATAGATTCCTAGGAGTTTAATTGCTGAGTCATATGATAAGAATATATTTACCATTTCGCATTCCCACCAACAATATGTGAAGTTTCAATTTGCCATATCCTTGCAAAGACTTGGTATTGTCAATCTTCTTTATTTTTTTATTTATTTTTTGTTGTTGTTGGGGGTAGGGGTTTATTAATTAATTAATTTATTTTTGCTGTGTCGGGTCTTCATTTCTTTGCGAGGGCTTTCTCTAGTTGTGGCAAGCGGGGGCCACTCTTCATCGCGGTGCGCCGGCCTCTCACTATCCCGGCCTCTCTTGTTGCGGAGCACAGGCTCCAGACGCGCAGGCTCAGTAGTTGTGGCTCACAGGCCTAGTTGCTCCGCGGCATGTGGGATCCTCCCATACCAGGGCTCGAACCCGTGTCCCCTGCATTAGCAGGCAGATTCTCAACCACTGCGCCACCAGGGAGGCCCAGTCAATCTTCTTTATTTTAGCTCTTCCAGTGATTCATTGTGATTTTAATTTGTATTTCCCTAATGACTAATGATGTTGACCATCTTTTCACAGGCTTATTTCCTACTCTTAGTATGTTCTTTGGTGAGCTATTTATTCAGATCTTTTGCCTGTTTTTTAATTGGGTTGTATGTCTTTTTATTATTTATTTGTAAGACATCTTTATATATCCTCCATAAAAATCCTTTATCCAACATATGTTTTGCAGATATTTTTCTCCTAGTTTGTGGCTTGTCTTTTCCTTTTTAATGGTTCCTTCTGAATCACCATTTTTTTTTTTTGAGAATTATGTTTTATTCAGTGGACTTTCTAAGTACTTCAAGCCCAGGTAGTTGGAACATCAAAAGATTACTGTTAATTAAGGAAAACCAGGTATCTCAAATTAATGAATTTAGTGCGTCTCTATGTATGGGAAGATGCAAGAATCTGGGCTCTTTGAAGTCATTCCTTTGATATACACCTTAGCTGTCTGGGGCCAGTATCCTGTTCTTTCCCTCCTGAGTCCCAGGGGTTGCACCGTTGGGGGTGGCTGCAGTGCCTGAGGGCTTACTGTGGGGCGACAGTGTATGGCAGGCTGAATCACCATTGTGAATAAACGTTTTTGCTATTAGGTAGATATAAAATAATATTTATATAATATTTGAAAGTTGTAAATAATCATCCCCATTCTTGAGGAATATATTTTTTAAAAAATTAAAACCATGTTCTGATCATTTTATTATTGAAGCATTTTTTCTCAGTTTATACTTTTAAGTCTCAAGGGAACCAACTCTATTAATCATTACCATATTTAGTATTGTTAAAAATACAAAGAAATTTGTTAATGTGTTTGCTTTAAAAGAGGTCTAAGAGGCAGAAACATTTGAGTAAGTTATATTTAAAGCTCTTCAACAATATTTTGACAATTAAGAAAATGTAACTGTATAAAGTAAGCCATTCTTCTGATAGTACCCCCATCCCTACTCTCAGTACCCTCTCCTCAGAAGAGCCAGATCTATTTGGAACAAGTCTCACAAGGACACCAAGGAAAAGAAGGTGGCAGCTTACCAAATTGTTTTCCAATAAGATTTTGGTTTTGCCTGCTCATGCTCTAAACTTCTGTATGACTATCAAATGTTAAACAGTAGTATTTTATAATACTAACTGCACATTTAATGTAACTTATTATTGAGCTATTAAACATTTGTCCCAGTGATTCCTCTTTCTCTGAGTTTTACAGATGTCTTCATAGTTTAGCTTCTGAATAAGCTTATATTCTTAACAGAACTCATAAAAATTTACTGCAAGTTAAATGCAAACATTTTACAGTCAAATATTTACATCTCTGATAATTTTAACTCATAATTAGAAAAATACTTGATTTTACTTACATGTGCCTTTAGGAAAGAATTTAATAACTCATTCATTCATTCAAAAATATTTATTATACACCTGTGATGAACAAAGCTTTCCTATGGTGCAGTTCATGTTGATTCGTTTTAAATTTTCCTGTTAACTTTCTGTAAGTGACTAAATTATTAGTATGGTATTTTATGTATGTTAGCCTGTTATCACATAAGGGTTTTATCGCCCTCCTCTTTTTGGTTTACCTCTTCAAGTCCACAGATTTTATGCAATGATTGTAGCTCATGAAATGCATACTACTTTGATCTGTGACCTTTTTGTGGTGCTAATCGGGTTCCTGATATCATTATACCTTGCTCATTAATCATATTTCCTGCAGCCCGTCAGGCAGCCAGACAGCACAAGTCCCTGTTTTCAGCCCTCTGTTGGCAGGTTTCTGCTTTTCCAGATTATTACAGACGATACTTTGGCTTCTCATAGCCAGAGCCACATCAAGCTGTGTGTTACAATTAAAGTCAGATGGTCCTCAGGTTGAACAGGGATATAGTGTTGCAGCTGTCTCTCTTCCTGGAACAAACCAGCACCAAGAACAGATGATCTATAGGACAGTGAATAATAACAGATTGTACAGTACTCCATTGGTAGCGGGGGATCATAGATTTAATTAACTGACATACTCATTTTAAGATACCCAGCACGCCTTTTTTAAGTATTTGGTTGCCCAAGTATTATTTCAAGGGAATAGAATTTTTTAGGAGCATGATTTTGATGGTGGCCAGTAACGCTACATTTTCTTTGTGTGGTTAGAGGCCTGTAACTGCTACCTTATCTATAACTATTTTACTCCTTGAGCTTTCTGTAGGTAGTGAAGATGTAAATAAGGATTTATGAGTTGGCCTTAAGTGTCGAATTTATACACAGAAGATAATATCCTGTGTATTTTAGAAAGAAAACCTTCATAGGTCTGATTATTCTTTCAGGTATATAAATTAAATTTTCTTTGTTCTGAAGAGTTGGAATCAGGGTAAAACCAAAGCAGTCTTAAATACATCCAAGAGATTGGTCTGTTTTATTTAATACTTCCTAGACCAGAAGAAAAATTATTCCAAATACTGCTTCAGAAATATAAATGAGAAACAGGCTCTCATACTTCCAAATAATATGAAAATGTGTGAATTCAGACTGCTTATCATTATCTCATGATATAAGGTTGATGTTATGGACCTGTATTATACTGCCTCTTACAACCTTTGAGTTTTAAGTTGAATAAGAGACAAAGAAAGTCATACTCTCAGCAGTAATATTTTTTGTAAAGTTTATAAAAGTTGGTGAGGTGGAGCATTTTGTTTTTTCCACAGGATGTGTAATTTATTCAAGTTATAATAATAATAATGAAAGTAATTTGTTCATCTAACAGGTACTTACTGAGTTGCCTATCTATGTACCAGCACTGTTAGACTCAGTGAACCAGGCAGACAATACCTCTACTCTTTGGAGGTTACTTCCTTTTTGATAACTTAGGCTGTTGAAATAGAAAGCTTCTCAGGGCTGAGAGGTGGCATGAATTTAGTAACGGAAGGCTCCTATTAGTGAATTGTCCTGAGGTTACCAGTTAGAGTCACCTTTGCTTTTGTGTATCTTCTGTAGCTTCTCTCTTTCCTACTGTTTCATAAAGGTGGCATGGGTTGTCACTTGCTTGAGAAGATAAAGAAAAATTAAATTAGTATGTTATCTTCTTTCCAGATAATATATGGACAGATTAAAAGTGATTTTTTATATTGTTGTCTAAGAGAAAAATAAAAATTTCAAATTTTATTTCACCACCAACCTAGTCTTTTCCTATCTATTGGTAAAATTTAAATCTCTTCAGCATAAATCTTCATAGATCTTATATATATGCATGAACTAGGTCAGTCTTTTCTTTTTCCTTTTGAATGGAAAATTTACAATTCTTAAGTGATGAGACTAAGACTCTCTTTTCCCTGATGAAAAAGTGCTATATATGTACATATAGCAAGACCTGCAGCTTGAGATGGCTGAATTTGTAGTGATATAGCAATTAGATTATTGTAATAGCATATTATGTTCTAAATTACAGTGTTTAGAAACACTGTAAGGTTGAAAGGTTTGGTTGAGGTTTGAAAGGTGTTGCACTTTTTTGACCTGTATTCATATCCTTGTTTCCATTTTCTGAAGAAATGGGATTCAAAACCCTGTTTCTTAAGAGAGCTAAGCAACTTTTTTTTTTTTTTTTTGGAATACAAATGCCAGAAGCTAACATGCTTTTTTCATACTGTTCCTTTTCCAATTGCCTTTTCATTTTACACATTGTTAATGATATGGCCAAGAATGTAAATAGTCATGGTGGTATAGTTGGTGATAATTATTCTCAACTATGGGCGTATCCTTCCCTCCACTTCCCCACTCCCTGCAGTGGCTGAATCTAAAGCCCTGGGGAATGGGGGCAGATATGTATGAAAAATTTTAAAAAGCTAAAATTAATATTGTTTGGTTTGCTTTTAGTTCTGTATATCATTTACCATGAAAATTCTAGTTCTGAATGGCCACCTAAATAAGTGGGAATAAAAAGATGTACTGTGTTGATAGATTATTAATTCTCCCCAAATTTGTTTATAAATGCAATATGAAAACCAACCCAGGTCCCAGTAGGTTTGTTTCGTTTTGTTGGAATATAAAAAACTGATTGCAAAGGGTAAAGGGCCAATTATAACCACAACCCTTTCTGAGAACAAGAACAGATTTCAGAGGGACTTGCTTTACTATATATCATGAATTATTTTAAAGCTGTAGTAATTAGGGAAATTAGGAGAAAGAGACTAATCAAAGAGAACAGAGAACCCAGAAACAGACCAGGACATATAAAGAAACTTCATCTATCATAAAGTTGGTATTACAGATCTGTGGGGAAAGGAAGGACTTCTCAATTTAGATGCTGAGATAAATAGTAATTGTGTTGGTTTCCTAGGGCTGCCATAACAAAGTACCACAAACTGGGTGGCTTAAACAACAGGAATATATTGTCTCACAGTCCTGGGAGGCTAGAAGTCTGAAATCAAAGTTCAGCAGGGTTGGTTTCTTCTGAGGGTTGTTGGGGGAAGAATTGGCTCCAGGCCTCTTGCTGACTTGTATTTAGCTATGCTCTCCTTACGTCTGTTCACATCATCCTCCCTCTATGTGTGTGTATATCTGTGTCAAAATTTTCCCTTTTTATAAGGACATCAGTTATATTGGATTAGGGACCCACTCTACTCCAGTATGATCTCATCTTAACATAAGTAATTACATATGTAATGGCCCTATTTCCAAATAAGGTCACATTCTGAGTTACTGGGAAGTTAAGGATTTCAACCTATGAATTTGGGGGAATACCATTCAACTCATAACAGATATTAATATGGAAAAAAGTTAAGTTGTAACCTTATACTATCAACAAAAATTAAAATATATTAAAGCTTTAAAAATAAAGTAAAAAGTGAATGAATGAATAAAAAACAAACAAAAGGCAAAATTATAAACTTTTAGAAGATAATACAGGAGGAATTCTTTGTGATCTTGGAATAGGGAAAAGTTTTCCAAACAAAAAGCGAAATATGATATATTAGATTAATTGACTTTTGGTTGTTAAACCAACCTTGCATTCCATGAGTGTATCACCCTTGGATGATATAAATTCTTTTGATCTGTACTGTATTTTTTGTTAATATTTTGTTGAGAAATTATTATTTTTTAGGACTTTTGCATCTGTATTCATGAGGGATATTGGGTTGTAGTTTTCTTGTGATATCTTTGTATGATTTTAATATCAGGATTTATATTGGTCTCATAGTGCAATATGAGAGAAAATTGAGAAATTGGAGATAGAGCAAAGTGTTACCTCTTCCTCTATTTTCTGAAAGACCTTGTGAGGGATTGCTATTATTCCTTCTTTAAATGTCTAACTGGATTCACCACTGAAGCTGTCAGGACATTTTATGTGTGTGTGTGGGGGGGGAAGATATTAAATTACTAAAACAATTTTTTACTTGTTATAGATTTATTCAGATTCTCGATTTTTTTCTTGAATCAGTTTCAGTAGTTTGTGTCTTTCTAGGCATTTGGCCATTTGATCTAAGTTGTCTAATTTATTTGTGTGAAGTTGTTCATTGTATGCTTTATAATCATTTTAATGCCTCTAAGGTGGGTAGTGGTATTACCTCATTCACCCCTGATTTTTGGTAGTTTGTATCATTTTTTTCCCTTGGTCAGTCTTGCTAACAGTTTGTCAGTTTTGTTGATCTTTTCAAAGAACTGACTTTTCACTTCATTGTTTTTTCTCTGTTGTGTTTCTATTTTTTTTTCCTTTCATTGGATTTTCACTCTAATATTCATTGTTTCTTTCCTTCTGCTTGCTTTGGATTTGGTTTGCTCTTTTACTGGATTCTTAATTTGGGAAACTAGTTTGTTATTTTTTTTAATTGAAATATGGTTGATTTATAATGTGTTAATTTCTGCTGTACAGCAAAGTGTTTCAGTTATACATATATATGCATTCTTTTTTTAATATTCTTTTCCATTATGGTTCATCATAGGATACTGAATATAGTTCTCTGTGCTATACAGTAAGGAAACAAGTTTTTTTAATTTGAGTTCTTCCTTCTTTTCTTTCTTTCTTTCTTTCTTTTTTTTTTAATATTTATTTATTTGACTGCACCAGGTCTTAGTTGCAGCATGCAGGATCTTTTTAATTGCAGCATGCGGGCCATATTAGTTGTGGCATGCGGCATGCAGGCTCTTTTACTTGTAGCATGTGGGATCTAGTTCGCTGACCAGAGATTGAACCCTGGCCCCCTGCATTGGGAGTGTGGAGCCTTAACCATTGGACCACCAGGGAAGTCCCTCTTCCTTCTTTTCTAATATTGGCTTTTACACCTATAAATTTCCCTTTATGTACTATTTTTGCTACATCCCATAAGTTTTGATATTTTGTTTGCTTAATTTCATTTCTCACAACATTTTCTAATTTCTCTTGTGATTTTTGACTCATGGGTTTTTCAGAACTATACTGCTTAGTTTCTAGATATTTGTGAATTTTCCAAATTTCCTTCTGTTTTTTATTTTTAATTTAATCTCACGTTGATTGGAGAATATACTTTGTATGATTTCTGTTGTTTTAAGTGTACTGAGACTTGCTTTATGACCTAGTATGTGGTCTGTGTTAGAGAATTCTTCATTTGCTTTTGAGAAGAATGGGTATTCTTATGTTGTTGAGTATTCTATAGGTGTCAGTTGATCAAGTTTTTATGTTTAAGTCTTCTATATCTTTGCTGATTTTGCCTATGTCTGTAAACTTTTGCTAGTTAGATGTTGAAGTTCCCAAATATTATTTTCTGTTCTGTTTTGGCTTCCTGTGTTTTTGAATCCTGCTGTTAAGTGCATATATTAATATCCAATGGCTGCTATAACGAATTACCAAAAACTTGGGGGCTTAAAACAATCGCAGTTTATTCTCTCATGGTTCTAGAGGCCGGAGGTCCAAAATCAGTGTTATACTCCCTTTAGATGATCTCTGCCTCTGTCCTCACATTGCCTTCTCCTCTTCTGTCTATAGTGAAATCTCTTTCCACCTTCTTCTTAAAAGTATACATGTGATTACATGCAGGGCCCTCCCTCATAATCCAGAATGATGCTTCAATCTCAAAATCCTGAATTTAATCACATTGCAAAGACCCTTTTTCCATATATAACATTTCCAGATTCTAATGATAGGAACTGATATCTTTTTTTCAAGGTGGGGGCATTTTTCAGCACTATTTTCCTGAACTTCTTTTTCATCATAAATTGTCCCTCTTTGTTTCTAGTACTTTTTTAGTTTGATTTGCTTAATATTAGTATAGCCAATCCAGCTCTCTGTGGTTACTATTTGCATGGTACATAGATTTCCATTCTTATACTTTCAAGCTATTTTGTCTTTGAATATAAAGTCTATCTTTTGTAGATAGCATATAGGTGGATGATGTTATTTATCCAGTCTGATAGTCTCTGCTATTTAATGCTATTGTTGATATGTTTGGATTCATGTCTGCCATTTTGCTGATTATGTTCTTTAGTCTTGGGTCTTATTGTTTCTCTTTTCTTACTTTAAATTTTTCTTTTATATTAAATAGATATTTCTAGTCTACCATATTATTTCATTAATTTTTTTTTTTTTTACTATATATTTCTTTTAGTTATTTTCTTAGTCAGTCATTACTCTAGGGACAAAATGCATCTTAATATATCACAATCTACTTCAGATTAATATTAGCTTAATTCCAGTAAAATATAGTGACTGTTCCAACTTAGTTTCATCCCCTTACCCATATTTTGTGCTCCTTTCATGTACAGTACATCTATATATGTTATAAACCCACTGTACAGTATTATAACTATAGTTTTATGCAATCTTATGTCTTCTAAAGAAGTTAAGAAAGGAGAAAAATGCCTATTAATTTTGTTTACTACTCTACCTTGATAGAAACGTTCTGAAATGAATAGAAGAGTGCCTGAAATACTCAGCATCATGCAGGAATGAGATAATTCTCATAAAGAAAAACTTCCATACAATTGCAGTTTTTACTTTCAAATTCCAATGTTTTTCATCATTTTCCTTGAAAATAAATCTTTTTGTGAAATAGATTACACATTTCCCTGCCTCTTAGAGAATAGCCTTTTCTGGTGTACTCATTGTTAAATATTCAGGTATTTTTCGTGATATCCTAAAAAGTTGAGATACATAGAGCTTTTTGTTCTTTAGCTAAAATGACCCACATTTTTCTGCCTTTTTTTTAGCTTTCCTGTTAGCATTTTAGAGTTCTTACTTGTGCCAGCTGTCATTTTTCTGTCAGGGTTTCCAATCTTCTTTTGACCTATTATGTTATTTTATGCATATGTGGCAAGGTAAAAGCTTGAGGGATGCCCTGGTGACCCCCACTATTAAATTTAAACAAAACTATATTGTAAAGCTCATAACCTTATCCTTACCACTACCACCTCAGAAAACAAAATAAAACGAAACCCTGCAAACAGCTCTTCTCAAAACTCTCATTTTCCTTTAAACTTTTCATTAAAACCCCCTACATACCACCCTATGGCCCTTCTACAACCCATTCTCAATCTGGTTTCGTACACATGTGACTCACTGGCATTATTCTCCTTACCCAGTGGACCTTCTATGCCTTTTTGCATATAGAATCCTGGTTTCAGGTGTAAACTGTATCTTTTACAGAGGTGTATCTTAAAAGTTTGGTGTATGGAAAACATAATCTGCATCAGAATCTCCTGAGGTACAGTTAATAAATAAGGCACAATTATTTATTCATTCATCACATACTTCTTGAGTACCTACTTTGTACTGATACTATCCTAGTGGCTTAGTGTTGGTTAAGGGAAGAGAACATGTAAACCCCCATCCTAACCTCAAAGCAGTGGGGAAAAGATGGACTTTATAATAAATGGTATGGGTTAGCTGTATGAAAAAAGATAACCTTAGTTTTATTTGTTGTACCAAAAACCAAGGACTAGATGTCTAAATGTGAAAAGGTAAAACAAATGCTAGAGGAAAACTTTAGTGAATTTCTATATAACCTGAGGGTGGGAAAAACTTTCCCAACTTTGACTGAAAACCCAAAGGTAACAAAAGAACTGATCACTTTTGATTACATAAACACAGATAATTTTCACATAGCAAAATGCATCAGAAGCAAAGTCAAATGACAAACTGAATAAAAATATTTGAGAATTAAAACTTAGACAAATGCTAGGGAACCTCACTTATAGAGAACTCCTAAAAATTATAGAAAAATAAACCCAACAATATAATAGAAAAATGAGCAACAATTCACAGGAAAACAAATGTTAGTTCCCCTTAAACACATGGAAAAAAATATTCAACCTCACTCATAATAGGAGAAATATAAATTGTACTGAAATTCCATCTTCATCTTTCAGATTGGCAGTATTCCAAAAAATTCACCAAGATGCTCTGTTGATGAGGCTGTGGGAAAAGAGGCATTCTCCTACATTGCTGATGGGAGTGCAAAATGACACACTCCCAATGAAGGGAAGTTTGCCAATCTCTAGCAAGGTTACCTATTTATCCTTTGACCCAGCTTACAGGTGTCTTTTCCAAAGTTACACTGGCCAAAGTAAGAAATGTCATATTCACAAGTGGAATCTATTTTCTTTAATAGTTTTGACTTTGAAATTATTATATGTTTTATATAACTTAAAAAATAAGATCAAAAAGAGGAAAAATCCAATGAAATTGAAAAGACTTTGGAATAAATGACCCTAATAGGATAAGTATACCCCTACTAGGATATGTATTGTGGACAAAAGAACCAGAAAATATCTTAAACCTTTTTTATTAGCCTTATACTTAGGTAATATTGGTGTATTTCTTTTGAAACTATTATGGGTATATTGTAAATCAAGCAAATGAGTAACTGTGTTCATGTCATCAAGACCAAGATTTTTAATTTAAGAGGAAGAGATTCAAATGTAAAATCAGTAAAAATCAGAAAATTTTAGGAGCGGCCTGACAAAGGCAGCCAGACTTAGTTTTTTTCATGTGCCAACTGTTGATAAATATTTCAGTTACTAACTTCCACTAAACAGGTGTGCAAGTGGTAACATATAAAGCAAAATTATTTGTCATGAGGAATTTAACCATCAAAGAAACCAGCAGATTTCTTTTTTCTGGCCAGCAGTTTCTCTCTCAGCCAAAACTGTATGGGAATCCAAATACAAGCAAAAATCACTGTATGGTAATATTGATTTAGCATAAAAGACAGTTGGATGATCATAATTAACTGAACAATATTTGTTCAGTGCTTACATTCTTCTAGGTTCTGGGGATACAGAGGTAACCAAAACAGACAAGGCCCCCTGCCCTCATGGAATGACATGTAAATTCCAAAGGAAATCTCAATGGCCATGTTAGCCTGATGCCTCTGTCTCCAACACAGAGATAGAGTGCCTGCCACAAAAATCATAATATTCATATTTATGTGGTTGAACAACCTCTCTTCTAGGTTTATTTAGGACACACTGCCAAATTCTTACTTTCTGTGCTTCCCTTCTATAATCTGTGTCGACCATCCCCCTTCTTTAAACAGAGCACCGCTGATTAAATATGTTAATCACGTCATACTTCTATAAAAATTCACCCCAATCACCATGGTTGGAATTTGGATATTCTTACCAAGTTATTACCTGGGATATTATTTTGCAGATGGCTGATCTGATTTATTTCAGAGCAATTTTTCATAATTTAATTTCTTTCTTTAAGTTCTTAAAGTGCCTTGATGCACTGACTTCAGGGGGGAAAAAAAAAAAGGAAACCTTATGATAATGTACTGCTTGCCCAGAGCAGTTTATGTTCTCTAGAGGTTAGTTGTAACGAGAAGGGGAAGGGTGGAAGGAGAGAGACTTTTTATAATAGAAAAAAAAGAAGGCGGTTTAGAAAGTATATTATTTACCTTTTCGTTTTTAATGTTTGTTTAAATTATCACAGTAGTGTGCTGTCTGGTACAGCTGGAAGTTATTTCTGCCAGGGACTAATGGTGATGGTTGCAGAAGAAAAGTGAGACTAATGCGCTCACAATATGTGACTGGAAGTGGAATTCACAGAGGAACCGTGTTCTCCTGGTTCCCCTCACGAGCACCATTGCTGCTGGTGATGTACCATGGTGTTGGGAAGAGGTGCCTCCAGTCCCTCACTGCCTTTGTTCCTGGCACTGGACCATGTCACCTGCAGCGGCAGTGGATCTGACACTCAGCATCTCTGCTGGGATGCGGGTGGGGGTTGTTCTGCCTATGGACACTTTCATGCAACTCTGCCCGGTGATACCTGGTAAATGACTGCTTACTATGGTATTTATGTCTGTGTGATTTGCCAATAACTGATGTATGTCCAAAAAATTTTTTTCCAACTAAAAATTTTGTGTAAATCAGCAACTATCCTTAGTTAGGGTAACTAGAAAATGACCTCTCCCCCAAAAGAAAGAAAAAGAAGAGAAGGATTGCTTCATGCTTTCCTAGCATTACTTATTTCTACTCTGTTTTAGAATTGCTTAGAAAGTAAACTTTAGGATGGATATCAAAGAACTTGCAAATGCTAGGAATTAACGAATAGCTGTATGAGTACTGTGTAAATACGAAAAAGAAGGCCATTTTTCTCTCTATTAACAGATATTCCAAATAAGTGTTAGGTTACTTTCTACAAAGTAGATATTCTGATGTTCTTTATTTTTAAGCAAAGACAAATTTAGTTAGCATTACTGTTACAATATTAAAGAATATATTCAATTAAATGCCATGACTGTGATACTTGATTTTTATTTTACATGGAAATGTATGTCTTAGATTTTCCTGAGGCATTTTAGAATTTCTTTGGCTTAAATCAGTTTTGGATGTTTCTTTTCTTCTCTTACTTATGTCCTACTAAAAATATTTTATTTCCAACCGTGTACATTAAAAATTTTTTTGATAAAATGTAGAGAATAAAGCAATAATGATCAGTACTTAGCTTTATCAAATCTTAACAATGGTCACATTTGCTTCAGGTTTTTTTTCTAAGTGAATATTACAAAAAGAATTGAAACCTTGCAAAAACCAGTTCTCTTTCCTCCCATTCTAAAGGTAATGTGTTGAAAGTAATCACCATTCTATGTGGGGCATTTATTTCTCACGCACGTTTTATAATATAATTTCATACTCAGCATTAAAAAAACAACTTTTTAAACACTTTATTTGGGAATACTTTCAAACTTAGAAAAAATTGCAAAAATAAAAATAGCTCACAGAATTCACTATTGGTAACATTTTATACACCCCGCCTTTTTTTACGTGAGCTTTCTCCCTCCCCTCCTTCCTCTCCCTTCCTTTCCCCACCCCACTCCCCTCCGTGTATGTGATTACAAATTAATACATTTATGTGTGTGTATATATATATATATATATATATATGCATATATGTAGAATATACACACATATATGTAATATTTTTACTGTATCATTTGAGGGTAAATTACGTGCTTCATGGCCCTTTACCCCCAAATACTTCAGTATGTATTCCCATAGAATAGGGATCTTTTCTTATGTAACCATAGTAACAGTTACCATTTCATAAATTTAAATTAATGTAACATGTGTAATCTGCTTTCCATGTATCAATTTTGTTAGCTAAAATGATAATGTTCTCTATAGAATTTTTACCTTACTGTACTAGGTCCAGTCTAGGGTAAATTATTGCTTTTAGTTGTCATTTAAGTTCTTAGAAGGAGTCACTTTTCCTATAATCCTGTTTTATTAGTTTCCTGGGGCTGCTGTGACAAAGTACTATAGACTGGGTGCCTTAAGCAATAGAAATTTATTATCTCACAGTTCTGGAAGCTAGAAGTATGAGATCAAGGTGTCAGCAGGATCATGCCCCCTCGAAGGCAGTGGGGAAGGATCTGTTCCAGGCCTCTCTCTCAGCTCTCAGTGTTTGGTGGTTCCTTGGCTTGTAGCAACAAACACCAGTCTTCATATGGTTTTCTCCCTGTGTGCATGTCCATTTCTGTGTCCAGATTTTCCTCCTTTTATAAGGAGAGTAGACATATTGAATTAGGGCTCACCCTAATTATTTCATTTTAACCTCATTACCTTTGTAAAGGCCTTCTCTCCAAATAAAGTGACATTCTACAGTACTGGGGGTTAGAACTCCTATATGTTTTAGAGGGGGAATACAACTTAACCATTATCAACCACTTAACCTGTCTTTTCCAGAACATTCTTTAAAATTGTCTTTTTAATGATATCCTCTCAATTTTATTTTCATTAGACTATATTACAGTTATTCTATATACCAGAAAATTATATATAATGCATTCTGATTCATCCCTCTTAGAAGTAAAATGGCATAAGCTGTGACCCAGATTCCTTGAAGAAATTTAATCTGCATCTCAGAAGCAGATCACTTGTATATATTTCTGGATCATCCTGAGAACATTTCATTCGGCATCATAGGAAATCATATAAAACAACTATTTTTCTTTATGCTATTTCAAGATGCTTCTAAATTGTATACTCCCTAAATTGGAGACTCTCAAAAAAATCGCTTTTACCTTAGTGGTTACATATAGGCTTTTTGACTCGTAGCCTGACATACATGGTTCTTTACAATCTATCTGTGTACTTCCCCAAATTCATCTCTTGCAGAAGATAGTTTAGTCATACTGAACAACTTACACTGCTCTAAAAGTGCTGAGTTCTCTCACATTTTATAAGCTACTTCTTTTGCTTGGAAACATTCCGCATTGCTCCTCCAACCAATACTTTTCCTTTCCCCCTTCTTTGTTCCCTTCCCCTAACCCTCAACCTTCACTTAGCTGATTTCTGCACATTTTCCAGAATTCCCTTGGGGAAGCTTTAATTATACCTCCATCCACACTCCACCACCACCAAAATACACCAACAGAGTCTGCCTTAGATGCTCCTCCTGTGTGTTCTTTTAGCTACACATGCACACTTCTAGCATTTTGATGGCCTTTCTATTTGCCTGTTTGCTCCACAAAATGTTGAGCCACTTGAGGACTGCTCTTATTTTTCTTTGCATCCCCAGGCCTATCACAATATCTGGCCCATAATGGGTACTGAGGGCATGTTTGCTATAAGAATGAATAAGAAATGGATGAGTCATCCAAAGGTATCAGGGAGAACCAAAATGCTTCAGGACAACAGTAGAACTTAGTGTTTTCTTTGAGGGCCAGCTCTGCTCATTTTGCAGTGTCTGCCTGGAACATGCCGTCAATGATTAGTAGTTTCTGCCATGATCACAGGGGAGGGGAATTTAGCCTTTAGCTTCTCTATGTCTCAAACCTGAGTACTAGTCCATTGGTTTGAGAGATCATATCCAAGGCTGAGAGTCATGAAATAAGTTGCACAAAAGACTACATGCAGGGGCTTCCCTGGTGGCGCCGTGGTTGAGAGTCCGCCTGCCGATGCAGGGGACGTGGGTTCGTGCCCCAGTCCGGGAAGATCCCACATGCCGTGGAGCGGCTGGGCCCGTGAGCCATGGCTGCTGAGCCTGTGCGTCTGGAGCCTGTACTCTGCAACGGGAGAGGCCACAACAGTAAGAGGCCCGCGTACCACAAAAAAAAAAATACATCAAAACAGAAATCAAAAACATCTTGAAACAATTGAAAACGAAACACAGTGTATCAAAACTATGGGATGCAGCAAAAGCAGTTTTGAGAGGGATGTTTATAGTGATAAATGTCTTATTAAGAAAAAAGAATGACCTCAAGTAAACAACTTAACTTTACACCTCAAAGAACTAGAAAATGAACAAACTAAGCCCCAAGTTAGCAGAAGTAAGAAAATAACAAAGATCAGAGAAGAAATAAATAAATTAGAGATCAGAAAGACAATAGAAAAGATCAACAAAATTAGGAGATGGTTTTTTAAAAATATCAACAAAATTGACAAATCTGTAGCTAGACTTAATAAGAAGAAAAGAAGATACAAATAAGATTGGAGACCTTACAACCAATACCACTGAAATGCAAAAAATCGTAAGAAACTATTGTAAATTATTATACACCAACAAATTTATAGTCTAGAAGAAATAGATAAAATATTTTTACAAACGTACAACTTGCCAACTAAATCATGAATAAATAGAAGATCTTAACAGACCAGTAAGGATTAAGGAGTTTAAATCAGTAGTCAGAAACCTTTCAACAAAGAAAATCCCAAGACCTTATGGCTTTACTGGTGAATTCTACTAATACTAATACTTAAAGAAGAATTAAAATTAATTCTTTGCAAATTCTCCCAAAAAAATTGAAGAGGAGGGAACACTTCCAAACTCATTTAGCAAGGCCAGCATTATCCTGATACCCAAGCCAGACATGGGTACAACAAAAAAAGAAAACTACAGGTCAGTATCCTTATTTGACAAAATCCAACATTCTTTTATGATAAAAACTGTCAACAAACTATGTATAGAAGGAATGTTCCCCAGATAGGAGAAGCCTACAGCCAACATCATAATCAGTGGTAAAAAACAAAGTGTTTCATCTAAGAATAGGAACAAGACAAGCATGCTTACTCTCACCATTGCTATTTAACATAGTACTTCAAGGCCTAGCTAGAGCAATTAGGTGAGAAAAAGAAATGAAAAGTATCTAAATCAGAAAGGAAGAAGTAAAGTGACATCTCTGTTTGCAGATTTCACTATCACATTTAGAAAACCCTAAAAACCACACACACACACAGTTAGAACTAATAAATTCAGTAGTTGCAGGGTACAAAATCAATATACAGAAATCAGTTGTATTTCTATACACTAACAATGATATATCAGAAAGAGAAATTAAGGAAACAGTCCCATTTATAGTAGCATCAAAAAGATAAAATACTTAGGAATAAATTTAACCAAGGTGGTGAAAGAACTGTACACTGAAAACTGTAAGACATTGATGAAAGAAACTGTGGAAGTCTGAAATAAATGGAGATATATCCTGTGTTCATGGATTAGAAGAATTAATATTGTTAAAATATCCATACTACCCAAAGTGTTCTATAGACTTAGTGCAATCTCTGTTAAAATTTTATTGGTGTTTTTCACAGAAATGGAAAAATATAAACAATCCTAAAGTTCATATGGAACCACAGAAGACCCCAAATAACCAAAGTAATCTTGAGAAGAGCAAAGCTGGCAGCATCACACTTTATGATTTCAAACTCTGTTACAAAGCTGCAGTAATCAAAACAGTATGGTACTGGCATAAAAACACACACACACACATTGACCAATGGAGCAGAATAGAGAACCCAGATATAAACCCACTTGTATACAGTCTGTTAATCTTTGGCAAGGGTGTCAAGAATATAGCGTGGCTATACCAATACCAAGTGGTATTGGGAAAACTGGTTATCCACATTCAAAAGAATGAAACTCCTGTCTTACACTAGTCACAGAAATTAACAAGAAATGAATTTAAGGCTTAAATGTGAGAAATGAAACTGTAAAACTTCTAGAAGATAATATAGGGGGAAAGCTCCTTGACATTGCTATTGTCAGTGATTTTTTGGATGTGACACCAAAAGCAAAAATAAACAAATGAGACTACATAAAACTAAAAAGCTTCTGCACAGCCAAGGAAATAAACAAAATGAAAAGGTAACCTATGGAATGAGAGAAAATATTTTCAAATCATATATTTGAAAAGGGATTAATATCCATAATATGTAAGGAACTTATACAACTTAATTTTTTTAAAAACCTGATTAAAATATACGCAAAGGACCTGAATAGACATTTTTCCAAAGAAAACACACCAATGGTCAACAGGTACATGAAAAGTTGTTCATCATCACTAATCATCAGGGAAATGCAAATCAAAACCATAATGTGATAATCACCGTACACCTGTCAAGGTGGTTTTATCAAAAAGACAATATAAAACAAGTGTTAGCCAGAATGTGGAGAAAAGAGAACCCTGTACATTGTTGATGGGAATATAAATTGGTATGGCCATTATGGAATATAATATGAAGTTTCCTCAAAATATTAAAAATAGAACTACCATATGATCCAACAATCCCACTTCTGAGTATATATCCAAATGATACAAAATCAGCATCTCAAAGAGACATGTGCATACCCATGTTCATTGCAACATTATTCACAATAGCCGAGATATGGAAACAACCTAAGTGTCCAGCAGTGGATGAATGGATGATATGGTATATGTACCATGGAATAGTATTCAGCCATGAGTGAGAAGGAAATCTTGGCATTTGCAACAATGAACCTAGAGAATGTTACATGTAGTTAAATTAGCTAGGTAGAGACAGACAAATGTTGTATGATCTCACTTATATGTGGAATCTAAAAAAAAGTCAAACTCACAGAAACAGTAGAATTGTAGTTACCAGTG
The DNA here is from genome assembly GCF_949987515.2 of Delphinus delphis. Classification (NCBI taxonomy): domain Eukaryota; kingdom Metazoa; phylum Chordata; class Mammalia; order Artiodactyla; family Delphinidae; genus Delphinus; species Delphinus delphis. The sequence goes on along the minus strand of NC_082687.1, from coordinate 29,605,024 downwards.
TCTGAGGGTTAGAAGAGATGCAGAGATGCTGGTCAAAGGGTAGAAGCCTTTAGTTGTAAGATGAAAAGCTCTGAGGATCTAATGGACACCATAAAATGAAAACCTACAGTTAATACTATAGTTAATAATGCTGTGTTGTATAGTTGAAAATTGCTAGAAGAATAGACCTTAAGCATATACACACACAAAAACATGGTAGAACTATGTGAGGTGATAGATGTGTTGGTTAACCTCATTGAGGTAATAATCATTTCACAAAGTATACATATGTGATGTCATCACAGTGTATACTTTAAATATATACAATTTTATTTATCAGTTGTACTTCAATAATGCTAAAAATTTTTGAAAATAAAATTGTTTATGTGTATGATATCTAAGCAGTTTAAAAATTATAAAGGAATATATTAACATCTTAATAGCTGATGTTTGGGTGTTTTGGTTTTTTTTGGTTTTTTTTTTAAATTTATTCATTTTATTTCCTTATTTTTGTCTGCATTGGGTCGTCGTTGCTACGGGTGGGTTTCTCATTGTGGTAGCACACAGGTTCAGCTGTTCCACGGCATGTGGGATCTTCCCAGACCAGGGCCTGAACCCATGTTCCCTGCATTGGCAGGTGGATTTTTAACCACTGTGCCACCAGGGAAGTCCCATGGATGTTTTTGTCTTACTCCTTCCTTCTCAAATTTCTATAGTGAGTAGTTCTTGTTTTTAATAACAAAAACAACTATACTGTGTTTGGAATATGGTAATGTGTGGTGTATTGTACATTAGATAAAAGTTTAGTAATCTACAGGAAAATGTGTTGAGGGAAAAATTTTTTTCAATCACTCTAAAGAATCACCTACTAATAGAATACAAAGATTATTGGTTTATTTACTAAACAGAGATCGATTTAAAATATCCCTTGCCCAGGCACTGACATTTGACAAGTGCCATGTGAAATGAATAAACTTATAGTCTGGAAAATGTATGAAATGTTTAGGAAATTATGGGATTTTCTGTATAGCTGTAGCATAGGTTTCTTGGGAAAGAATAGCCAAGGATGAGGCTTGAGAAGTAGGTTGAGGCCACATTTATGAAGAATTCTTTATACCTTGCTAAGGAGTTAGTATTTCATCTTATAGATAGTGAGGAACCACTCATGGAAGGGAGATAATTATGTTTATTCATTAGAAAGATAACAGTGTGGATTTCATACTAGAATTGGGAAAAAGTAGATACTGGAAAATCAGTTAGGAGGCTTAGTTAAAGGGAACTAAGGAAGAGATGATGATGACCGAAGTTAAAACAGTGGCAGAGGGGATAGAGAAGAGATTCTGAATATCTTAATAATAATAGACCTAAGAGGAAGAAGTTGAAGATGATCTTGAGATTTTTAACTAAGTTTATGGGGTAAATTATCTTATAAAATAAGTATTACAGGAGGAGGAAGAAATAGGCTTTTTGAGAAAGATAAATTCAGTTTGTTTTAAACACATTATAGTTGAGATTATATTTTTAATATATATTTCAAAATATATTAAGGTAAGAAATTTTAATAAGTAATAAGATAAAAGATAGTTTTATTAAGTTACTTTTGAAATCCTGTTTTATCTTAAAAGTACAGTAAACAATAATATTAGCATATAATTCATTAATTAGAACATCTTTTTCTGACTCCTCTGGTTCATTTTCACCACACTATTCTTTCTTATCTCTTATTTGGACTATCTAATAGCTTCCTTCTGGTTTCCCTACTCTTTATACATTTAATATGCCCCTGATAAATTTATCTTCCAAATGGACAGTGCAGTCATATTGTTCTCATGCATTTAAATCATGATTCTGAGTGTATAGTAGTGTTTATTCAGGTAACCCCTGGTCTCAGGTGGAATTCCTTCTTAGAGAATAACTCCCCACCAATCTCACTGTTAAGACCTCCACTACACATAGAAATTATGGCTGCAATATATTGTCACAGGAATTCTGTGTCTCAGACATTCTTTTTCAAATATCTCTTATACTGAGTGAGATCTGTTCCCTATAATTTCTTCCCATAGATACTCCTTCTATCTCCAAGACCCTCCCCCCCGAAAAAGCAAATTTAAACCTCACTTTAGTCCTTCTGATATGTAATAAAATAAGCATGACTGCCAGGTCTTTTTTGTTTCTGTGAAATCCAGGTGTACTTTTTATTTATTTTATGACTCTCTTTACTCTACCATTTATTGAACCTACTGTTATTAACCATATTTTCCCTCCCTCTGATTACTTATAAATGGTGGCTTTAACTATATATGATTCACAGAATATTCATTGATCGACCTACGATGCTCATTCAAATAAATTTAAGTAACATAATAATCATATGTAATGGATTCCATATCAACTACCTCAGTAATTTTGTAAAACTATATGATAAATGCATCAACATGCATAATGTATATTTACTCATACTCAGAATATTAGGAGAGTAGTCCCAGGTCTTCAGTGTTAGCTAACTTGTGACCATGGTTAAGTTACTTAATTTCTCTTCGCAGTAAATAAATAGTGGGTATTGAATCGGGGAAGTAGGTTTTAAGCATTATGCCAGATTTAGAATACATGTAATACTGAATGATCACATGGCCACTGAAGCAAGGGAATTGTGATGTAAAAGAAGATTAAATCTTCTCTACTGTGGTAACGTAAAATAATGACAGGTAATGCTTTTTTGATGTGGAAATGCACTCAGTAGAGAAAATTAATAGGTGAGCCCTATCTCTGAGTTTCTTACAAGGACATCTGAAGTTATTTATTACTCCTGTGAAAATGTGTTTGGCCTACTCTTTATGTAAAAGTGTCTGCAATTCATGAATTAAGTGTTTGTAATCTAGCACTGGTTGATTGAATCTGCATTTCAACTCCAAAGAAATTAGTGGTTATACACAACTTGAGATCGATGATGCCATAAGAGATATAAACTATGAAATCAGGGTCTGGAGTTGCAGAGTTGAAGGAGAAATATTTTATTATAATGCATGACTTGCTTGTAGGGAAAAGCATTTAAAAATATTTTCACACACTTCTTTCATCACTTCTAAAGTCCAGTGTTTCATTCAGCAAATATTTATTGGTCCTTACCAAGTTCCAAACACTATGCTTAATTCTGGGAACATAAAAAGATGAGTATGGTAAAATTCCTGCCCTGCAGGAACTCACTATTTAATAATGAAAATAATCATTAGAGAATGTGGTAAATTGGAGCATAGATGACAGAGCAACTAACTTCATTCAGAGGATGTAGATATTTTAGAGACATTTGAGCTGGGTATTGAAGGATTCTCTGTGTCATTCTAAGAAATACATGTTATGTTTGAGTGTAATTGATCTTTCAGGGCTTCCATCTGACCATATTGCCTTTTTAGACTTTGTATACATATCCTGTTTTTCTAAATATAACTATTTTTTTACTGCTGGTTTTATGCTTTACAGCTTTCATACAGACCAAAGAGTAGTTGTTTAAGTGGAAGTGGAAGGTTTCTTTCTTGGGTAAAATCTAAGCCAGTAGGCAATCCAAGGAATTAGGGAAAATCTAATGTATTATGTCACTAGGCTCCTCCTGCCTTGTTCCGCTGTTGCCTCAGCTTTGTTCTTCTTTTGCAGTCACTTTTTATATTCACATTATAGCCCTTTGGAAAGAGGCAAGAGTAAGTTGAGAACAAGCAGCTTCTTTTTTAAAGGATGTGACTAGGAAATTGGGTACATCACTTCTGCTCACGTCATAATTTCTAATGTAGTCACACGGTTACTCTTAGCTGCAAGGGAATTTGGGAAGTGTAATACCAAGCTGAGTTCCCTAAAACTGCAGGGGAGGATGGGTCTACTGCTAAATGTAATAAGGATAAAATACATAATGGGAGATAATTAGTAGTTAATGCTACAATAACAAATCAGGAAATTGATATTATAGAATATGCCAGAAGAAAATTCTGTTGTTTTTTTTTTTTTTACTTTTTTTTTTGAAAATTCTGGTTTTGACTTGGGAGGTTCTAATGTAATAATTTTTTTAGACTTGATACTATCACATTAGTTTATTAAAACTGTCTTCGTCATCCTTCGTTTTCCTTTCCCAATTTCACCTGAAAAGAATGAAGGCATTAATAGGTAAAAGAAATGGGCACCCAGTGGTAGGAAAAAAGAAGAAACTAAGAATAAACTTGTACTCCTTGAGGAGAGAATTTTTATGTGTCTTCTATCCCATTCCCTGTGGAACAAGAACTATTTGTGGAAGGAAGGAGAGGTCAAGGGTTCTAGAGTAAGACCAGCAAAAAACAGGTCAGAAAGCTTTATTGACAGATAGCAGTAAGGCCACTCCTAAAATGAGTTTGCTTTGAACTTCAGGCAGTCCTCAGAGAGTAACAAAATTAGATCACAAAGGAGGGGAGTGTGTTGTGTCCACATAGCAGAGAATATGGTGTGGGGAGTAAGGCAGGTGTTCCCGTAAGATTAGGTTACCATTTTCAGTTCTCAATAAAGATGATCTAATGTGCAGGAAGCCTATTCAAGAGATTAGTTAACCTTTTTCAGTTCTCAGAAAAGATAGGCAAAATATAAGTCCAGGGAAAGCATGTTCTGTGGTTTAATTTTATGAAGAAAATAGATGGGTTAGGCAAGTTCAGGGAAAGTATATTCTCTGGTTTTGTACTTATAAAAAAATAGGCTAACTTTTTTAAAATGAGAGTTACAGAAAAAGCTTAACCCGTTACAGAAGGAACCCTCCTTTATTTGTGTGATAATCAAGCTATCAAAGTACAAGATGGAATTACCAGTCAGAATGCCTTGTAATGGCACTGAACTTTGTGCATTTCCAAGTGCTTGGAAGATTAGAAGTTCTCATCTGAATAAATAAACATTAGTTGCAGATATTCTGTACATCCTCATCCATTGACAAACAAATTATCTAAACAAAAATAGAAATCCAGATCCTTGCATTTTCACAACAGATTCCCTGTCCCACGTTTATTGCCAACAACCCTGACAATATGTGCCATAGGAACTTGTTGGTGGATCCATTCATTATTGATCCTGCTGCTTACAGTGGCTCAAGTAAGACTGCTGGTACCTGGGAGTGAGACTACTAGACACATTCATGGCTTGTCTCTAGAGTTTTGATTCCTCTTTTGATTCAGGTCATAAGAAAGCAAAATTCTGAACAGTATTATCTTAATCTCCCACGGAAATACTTCTTAATTTAAATCTTCCTAGCATTAAACTTACTGCTTCTCTAAAGGTGAATAAGAGACTCTTCTTAGGTTGCAAGTGATTCTTTTGAATCTTTCACAAAAAATATAAACTAAAGATATAATTCCTTCTTCTGCATGTAACTATAATCTTCTTGAACCATGCTAATAGTTCCTTATATTTCTTTATTCATCCAACAATTACAGTGTCATATACCTTTCTAGGCTCTAGAACAGTGTTGTCTACTAAAATTTTCTATGATGGAAATCTGCACCAACCATTGTGACAGTCACTAGCCACATGTGGCTTTTGCGCACTTGAAATGTCATGAATATTTACTGAGGAACTGAATTTTTAAATTTTAACTAACTTAAATAGCTACATTTAGCTAGTAGCTACTGTATTGACAGTACAGCTCTTATGATGTAATGGCTAAAAATAAAGTCCCTACCTTCTTGGAGTTTACACTTCTATGATATCCATAAACTAGCTTAAGCAACTTATGGTATATCACCTCACTTAATCCTCCAACAGCTTTTAAAAAAATGATACCACTTGTTTGGAAACTTTTCTTAGTGTTTTTTTTGTTGTTGTTGGGGGGTGGGGTTGCTGCATCAGGTCTTAGTTGCCCCAGGGCATGTGGGATCTTAGTTCCGCGACCAGGGATCGAACCCACATCCCCTGCATTGGAAGGTGGATTCTTTACCATTGGACCACCAGGGAAGTCCTGTTTGGAAACCTTTAATGACACTCCCTGCTATGAACCATATTGTTTCCCTCCAAAATTCATATATGGTAGCCCTCCCCCTCCCCCATGTGACTCTATAGGATATAGGACCTTTAAGGACGTGATTAAGGTTAAATAAGGTCATAAGGGTGGAACCTTGATCTAATAAAACTAGTGTCCTTATACAAGAATGAGTGACACCAAGAGATCACCCTCTCTCTGCCAGGGGAGGACACAGTAAGAAGTCTGCAAGTCCTATTAATGAGGAAGAGAGTTCTCACCAGAAACTAAACCCTGCCAAAACCTTATCTTAGACCTTCCAGCCTCCAGAACTTTGAGAACATAAATTTCTGTTGTTTGAGCCCCTCAATCCGATATTTTGTTATGGCAGCCTGAGTATACTAAGACACCCCCAATCTTCCTTTTCTATTGATACTTTAGTGTCATGACTCTAGTAGCTTCAGTATTTTCTATCATCTAGTTGCAATAACTGTCAAATCTAATTTTCCTGTGGTAACTCTACAAAATATAGTTGCATGATCACTTCTGCTTCTTATATTTACATTATTTTCATGTCTTTGCCTTCCAAATAATTTTTATCCAAATGTTATTTATGGCTTAAGGACTATCTTAAATTTTACCTCCTTGAGGAAATTTTCTCCTACTCCATCCCTTCCCACCTTTTGAATTCCTGTAGAATCTAGAACTTACAACTTAATCGATATTTCTTACTTTTCAGTTTGATTTCCTCAAATGTGTAAAATTCTTCTAGGGCTAGAATCTTACTTTTTTCATAACATCAATCTTAAGTTAGCTTAATTCTGATGAAGAAAAGAGAGAATTGACTTACTCTCAGGCCAAGGGAGTGTATTGAATCAATTACAAATTGCAGTTTATCCAATATATCAAACCTAGTAATTTGAAAAACTATTGTGTTTGGTAATCTTATCTTTGGATATTGTACTGAAATATTGAGCAGATGCTTCTTTAAAAGAAGAAGTCTAACATTGTACCTTGCCATCTAAAACTATAGAAAGGTAATATAGATTGCCTTCTGAAAATATTTTGAACTTTTTAATGGCAGAAGATGAATGAAAATAACATGAGAGAATATTATTTCAGAAGTTTCTTTAAAGATTTTCATGTTTCCAGTTTTTCACTTCTCTTTAGTGTCCAATATACCGTATTGATTGGATTGTCATTAATAACTTACTGATATATATCCTTTTTAGTTTGTTAAATCATACTCTATGAAATAATGTTTAGAAAACATTAAGGAAATACAGTGTTAGAGAAAGGTATTCTAAGTATTTTTTTCTTCATTTTAAATATTTTTGAGTAGTGGTTAGATAGTTGTGAAGAATGCTGATTTTGATTATTGGAAAGGTAAACACTGAGAGTGTCTTAGTTATATGCCTTTTCAGCAGAGCTACTATTCCAGAGTTAAATCAATATTTAGTATAGTTTGGCAAACTAAATTTCAGTCTTTGCATCCTGGTTGAGGATTAGTAACCCACTGGCAGCAGAAAGATGGCAGTGTTATTTCCAGACAGTTTGTTCTTCTCAATATCAAGACAAGGCCTAGTTGGCCCTATGTGTCTAAAGCTGCCAGTTTTCCTGTGGCTTCTTTATTCCTTTATCCAGCTGCTACTCACTGCTATTGCCACATTTGCCCTCTGGCTCATGGGATTGAATGCTCAGCTTCCCCTGAGGCTACTGTTAATGCTTCCTTTTTACTCTATTGGCTGGAAATGCACTTGGCATCCTCAGTCTCAAACCTCTCCTCCCTCTTTTTCAACAGACACCAAGCACTTAAGTAGCACTTTCAGCCTCCACCAGTTATCAGTAGTAGCTTTCAACCCCTCATTTCTGATCTGGTAACTCAGCACACTGTCCCAAGAGAGCTTGAGTAAGCCAATTTGCCTCCTCTTCCCTCCTTCCTATGTCTGTTGGTCTTCCTTTTCTCTTTTTCCTCTTTATCCATTTCCTTGATTGTGGTTTTGTTTTTGTTTTACTCTCTGTACAATCCTTCTGATGATTTTTTTCTGTTTGCTTTTAGTACTGCAGATGCCACAGAGTTAGGCAAATATTTGAAGTAGAAAATAAAACATTAGTAAATTTTTTAAAATAAACAAGTTTGTACAATATTTTAACTGTATCAACTCAGAATTGTGTTTAGTTTTTTTATACCTTAGTCTACTTGCCCATGTATGGCTGTAATACAGATTCTGTATTATAAATTTATTGGGTTGTGGGTATTTTTGTTTTTGCTTTTATATGCAGAGTTGTAGATTTTATATTTATTACAGGTCTACTTGTTCAAGACAAGTATATAATATATAATATAATATGGGAAAAGGTATTATTTCTACCAAGTGTTTCACAAGGAAAAGAAAAGCCATTTAGGTTTTTGTTTGTTTTTACCTAAAATGATTTGAATATGCAATTTGAGGTTTTTTTTAAACTAACTCCCTTCTGAATATTCTATGAATGTTAGCTTTTCATTTTTTATGTAATGGTTTGTAAACATCTTTTAGAAATTTATAATCTAAGACTTGTGACCCAAAGATTAGAAGATAAAGATAATACCTGTTAATCTGGGAATTAAGAATAATAACAGCACTCTGCAGGCCTCATTTATTAAATTCTGCAAAGGTTATCCAACAGTTCCAAATGTCTGCAAAATAAAAACATGAAAAATTCATATTGATGGTAATAGACCTGGATGAGCCATTTAAGGCCTTATCGCCTTCTATCCTCACTTCCTTTCATTTTAATGCTTTCCTGTGGGGAAAAAACTTCAGATGAACTTTATGTTTTATAAAAATCTAACCAATTGTATATTCTTTTTCTATAACCCTTTTTAACCAAAATAAATATTGGTTTACTCTTCCTCCACAATTAAGTTTGCATCTTAAAGGCACAAAGTTTTTCTCATTATAATCCCCTAAACGTGTTCTTGTTTTTGTTTAGTTTTTAAGGTTTAATGTTGGCTTTATGTTTAAGGGAAGCATCAGCCCATAAGAAGGTAGTTGCCTTTTCTGAACCTTAAGAATCGTGGCCACTCTGTTTCTATGCAGAGAAAAGGGAGTAGGGAGGGGCAGAAAGGAGAGGAGGATCTGCTTTATCACACTCCTAAGTAGGTATTCCCAGTTTAAAGATCTTTAGAAAAGGTGTTGTATATATCAGTGTTTCATAGCCTTTTTAAATTTTTTTTTAACTTTTATTTATTTTTTTTTGAATTTTATTTTTTTGTACAGCAGGTCCTTATTAGTCATCCATTTTGTACACATCAGTGTATACATGTTAATCCGAATCATCCAATTCATCACACCACCACCCCCACCCCCACCCCACTGCGGTTTTCCCCACTTGGTGTCCATAGGTTTGTTCTCCACATCTGTGTCTCTATTAATGCCCTGCAAACCAGTTCATCTGTAGATTTTTCTAGGTTCCACATATATGTGTTAATATACGATATTTGTTTTTCTCTTTCTGACTTACTTCACTCTGTATGACAGTCTCTAGATCCATCCACGTCTCTACAAATGACCCAATTTAGTTCCTTTTTATGCCCGAGTAATATTCCACTGTATATATGTACCACATCTTCTTTATCCATTCGTCTGCCGACGGGCATTTAGGTTGCTTCCATGACCTGGCTATTGTAAATAGTACTGCAGTGAACATTGAGGTGCATGTGTCTTTTTGAATTATGGTTTCCTCTGGGTATATGCCCAGTAGTGGGATTGCTGGCTCATATGGTAATTCTATTTTCATTTTTTAAGGTACCTCCATACTGTTCTCCATAGTGACTGTATCAATTGACATTCCCACCACAGTGCAAGAGGGTTCACTTTTCTCCACACCCTCTCTAGCATTTGTTGTTTGTAGATTTTCTCATGATGCCCATTCTAACTGGTGTGAGATAATACCTCATTGTAGTTTTGATTTGCATTTCTCTAGTAATTAGTGATGTTGAGCAGCTTTTCATGTACTTCTTGGCCATCTGTATGTTTTCTTTGGAGAAATGTCTGTTGAGGTCTTCTGCCCATTTTTGGATTGGGTTGTTTGTTTTTTTAATATTGAGCTGCATGAGCTGTTTATATATTTTGGATATTAATCCTTTGTCCATTGATTCATTTGCAAATATTTTCTCCCATTCTGAGGGCTGTCTTTTCGTCTTGTTTGTAGCTTGCTTTGCTGTGCAAAAGCTTGTAAGTTTCATTAGGTCCCATTTGTGTATTTTTGTTTTTATTTCCATTACTATAGGAGGTAGATCAAAAAAGATCTTGCTGTAATTTATGTCAAAGAGTGTTCTGCCTTTGTTTTCCTCTAAGAGATTTATAGTGTCCAGTCTTACATTTAGGTCTTTAATCCGTTTTGAGTTTATTTTTGTGTATGGTGTTAAGGAGTGTTCTAATTTCATTCTTCTACATGTGGCTGTCCAGTTTTCCCAGTACCACTTATTTGAGGGACTGTCTTTTCTCCATTTTATGTCCCTGCCTCCTTTGTCATAGATTAGTTGACCATAGGTGCGTGGGTTTATCTCTGGGCTTTCTATCCTGTTCCACTGATCTATATTTCTGTTTTAGTTCTAGTGCCATATTGCCTTGATTACTGTAGCTTTGTAGTATAGTCTGAAGTCTGGGAGTCTGATTCCTCCAGCTCTGTTTTTTTCCCTCAAGACCGCTTTGGCTATTCGAGGCCTTTTGTGTCTCCATACAAATTTTAAGATCTTTTGTTCTAGTTCTGTAAAAAATGCCATTGGTAATTTGATAGGAATTGCATTGAATCTGTAGATTGCTTTGGATAGTAGAGTCACTTTCATAATATTGATTCTTCCAATCCAAGAACATGGTATATCTCTCCTGCTGTTTGTATCATCTTTAATTTCTTTCATCAGTGTCTTATAGTTTTCTTCATACAGGTCTTTTGTCTCCCTAGGTAGGTTTATTCCTAGGTATTTTATTCTTTTTGTTGCAACAGTAAATGGGAGTGTTTCCTTAATTTCTCTTTCAGATTTTTCATCATTAATGTATAGGAATGGAAGAGATTTTGGTGCACTAACTTTGTATTCTGCAACATTACCAAATTAATTGATTCGCTCTAGTAGTTTCCTGGTGGCATCTTTAGGATTCTCTGTGTATAGTATCATGTCATCTGCAAACAGTGACAGTTTTACTTCTTCTTTTCTGATTTGTATTCCTTTTATTTCTTATTCTTCTCTGATTGCCATGGCTAGGACTTCCAAAACTATGTTGAATAAGAGTGGTGAGAGTGGACATCCTTGTCTTGTTCCTGATCTTAGAGGAAATGCTTTCAGTTTTTCACCATTGAGTATGATGTTTGCTGTGGGTTTGTCATATATGGCCTTTATTGTGTTGAGGTAGGTTCCCTCTCTGCCCACTATCTGGAGAGTTTTTATCATAAATCAGAGTTGAATTTTGTCAAAAGCTTTTTCTGCATCTATTGAGATGATCATATGGTTTTTATTCTTCAATTTGTTAATATGGTATATCACATTGATTGATTTGCGTATATTGAAGAATCCTTGCATCCCTGGGATAACTCCCATTTGATCATGGTGTATGATCCTTTTAATGTGTTGTGGGATTCTGTTTGCTAGTATTTTGTTGAGGATTTTTGCATCTATATTCATCAGTGATATTGGTCTGTAATTTTCTTTTTTTGTAGTATCTTTGTCTGGTTTTGGTATCAGGGTGATGGTGGCCTCATAGAATGAGTTTGGTAGTGTTCCTTCCTTTGGAATTTTTTGGAAGAGTTTGAGAAGGATGGTTGTTAGCTCTTCTCTAAATGTTTGATAGAATTCACCTGTGAAGCCATCTGGTCCTGGACTTTTATTTATTGGAAGGTTTTTAATCACAGTTTCAATTTCCTTACTTGTGATTGGTCTATTCATATTTTCTATTTCTTCCTGGTTCAGTCTTGGAAGGTTATACCTTTCTAAGAATTTGTCCATTTCTTCCAGGTTGTCCATTTTTTTGGCATACAGTTGCTTGTAGTAGTCTCTTAGGATACGTTGTATTTCTGCAGTGTCTGTTGTAACTTCTCCTTTTTCATTTCTAATTTTATTGATTTGAATCCTCTCCCTCTTTTTCTTTTTTTTTTTTTAATTTATTTATTTACTTATGGCTGTGTTGGGTCCTTGTTGTTGCGTGTGGGCTTTCCCTAGTTGCAGTGACCAGGGACCACTCCTCATTGCAGTGCGTGGGCTTCTCACTGTGGTGGCTTCTCTTGTTGAGGAGCACGGGCTCTAGGTATGCGGGCCTCAGTAGTTGTGGTGCATGGGCTTAGCTGCTCCGTGGCATGTGGGATCATCCCGGACCAGGGCTCAAACCTGTGTGCCCTGCACTGGCAGGTGGACTTCCAAGCACTGCATCATCAGGGAAGTCCCTCCCTCTTTTTCTTGATGGGTCTGGCTAATGGTTTGTCAATTTTGTTTATCTTCTCAAAGAACCAGCTTTTAGTTTTATTGATCTTTGCTATTCTTTTCTTTGTTTCTATTTCATTTATTTGTGCTCTGATCTTTATGATTTCTTTCCTTCTACTAACTTCAGGTTTTGTTTGTTCTTCTTTCCCTAGTTCCTTTAGGTGTAAGGTTAGAATGTTTATTTGAGATTTTTCTTGTTTCTTTAGGTACGCTTGTATTGCTGTAATCTTCCCTCTTAGAACTGCTTTTGCTGCATCCCATAGGTTTTGGATCCTCGTGTTTTCACTGTCATTTGTCTCTAGGTATTTTTTGATTTCCTCTTTGATTTCTTCAGTGATCTCTTGATTATTGTTTAGCCTCCATGTGTTTGTGTTTTTTACATTTTTTTCCCCAGTAATTGATTTCTAATCTCATAGCGTTGTGGTCAGAAAAAATGCTTGATATGATTTCAATTTTCTTAAATTTACTGAGTGTTGATTCGTGACCCAAGATGTGATCTATCCTGGAGAATGTTCCATGCACACTTGAGAAGAAAGTGTAATCTGCTGTTTTTGGATGGAATGTCCTATAAATATCAGTTAAATCTATCTGGTCTGTTGTGTCATTTAAAGCTTGTGTTTTCTTATTAATTTTCTGCTTGGATGATCTGTTGTACACTCATTGGTGTAAGTGAGGTGTTAAAGTCCCCCAGTATTATTGTGTTACTGTCAATTTCCTCTTTTATAGCTGTTAGCAGTTGCCTTATGTATTAAGGTGCTCCTATGTTTGGTGCATATATATTTATAATTGTTATATCTTCTTCTTGGATTGATCCCTTGATCATTATGTAGTGTCCTTCTTTGTCTCTTGTAATAGTCTTTCTTTTAAAGTCTATTTTGTCTGATATGAGAATTGTTACTCCAGCTTTCTTTTGATTTCCATTTGCATGGAATATCTTTTTCCATCCCCCCACTTTCAGTCTGTATGTGTCCCTAGGTCTGAAGTTTGTCTCTTGTAGACAGCATATATATGGGTCTTGTTTTTGTATCCATTCAGGAAGCCTTTGTCTTTTGGTTGGAGCATTTAATCCGTTCTCGTTTAAGGTAATTATCAGTACCTATGTTCCTGTTACCATTTTCTTAATTGTTTTGGGTTTGTTTTTTTAGATCCTTTTTTTCTCTTGTGTTTCCCACTTAGAGAAATTCCTTTAGCATTTGTTGTAGAGCTGATTTGGTGGTGCTGAATTCTCTTAGCTTTTGCTTGTCTGTAAAGCTTTTGATTTCTCCATCGAATCTGAATGAGATCATTGCTGGGTAAAGTAATCTTGGTTGTAGTTTCTTCCCTTTCATCACTTTAAATATGTCATGCCACTCCCTTCTGGCTGAGTTTCTGCTGAGAAATCAGCTGTTAACCTTATGGGAGTTCCCTTGTATGTTATTTGTCAATTTTCCCTTGCTACTTTCAGTAATTTTTCTTTGTCTTTAATTTTGCCAGCTTTATTACTATGTGCCTCGGTGTCTTTCTCCTTGGGTTTATCCTGCGTGGGACTCTCTGCACTTCCAGGACTTGGGGTGGCAATTTCCTCTCCAATGTTACAGAAGTTTTCGACTATAATCTCTTCAAGTATTTTCTCTGGACCTTTCTCTCTTCTCCTCTGGGATCGCTATAATGCGAATGTTGTTGCATTTAATGTTGTCTCAGTGGTCTTGTAGACTGTCTTCATTTCTTTTCATTCTTTTTTCTTCTGTTCTGCGGCAGTGGATTCCACCGTTCTGTCTTCCAGGTCACTTATCTGTTCTTCTGCCTCAGTTAATCTGCTATTGATTCCTTCTAGTGTATTTTTCATTTCAGTTATTGTATTATTCATCTCTGTATGTTTGTTCTTTAATTCTTCGAGGTCTTTGTTAAATATTTCTTGCATCTTCTCGATCTTTGCCTCCATTCTTTTTCCGAGGTCCTGGATCATCTTCACTATCATTATTCTGAATTCTTTTTCTGGAAGGTTGCCTATCTCCACTTCATCTAGTTGTTTTTCTGGGGTTTTATCTTGTTCCTTCATCTGGTACATAGCCCTCTGCCTTTTCATCTTGTCTATCTTTCTGTGAATGTGGTTTTTGTTCCACAGGCTGCAGGATTGTAGTTCTTCTTGCTTCTGCTGTCTGTCCTCTGGTGGAAGAGGCTATCTAAGAGGCTTGTGCAAGTTTCCTGATGGAGGGACTGCTGGTGGGTAGAGCTGGGTGTTTCTCTGGTGAGCAGAGCCCAGTAAAACTTTAATCTGCTTGTTTGCTGACTGGTAGGGCTGGGTTCCCTCCCTGTTGGTTGTTTTGCATAAGGCGACCCAACACTGGAGCCCTGGCTCTTTGAGTGGAGCTAATGGCAGACTTTGGGAGGGCTCACGCCACAGAGTACTTCCCAGAACGTCTGATGCCAGTGTCCTTGTCCCTTGGTGAGCTGCAGCTGCCTCCAGGCTCTGCAGGAGACCCTCCAACACTAGCAGGTATGTCTGGTTCGGTCTCCTATGGGGTCACTGCTCCTTCCCCCGAGTCTCGATGTGCACGCTATTTTGCGTGTGCCCTCCTAGAGTGGAGTCTCTGTTTCCCCCAATCCTGTTGAAGTCCTGCAGTCAAATCCCACTAGCCTTCAAAGTCTGATTCTCTAGGAATTCCACCTCCTGTTGCCGGACTCCCAGGTTGGGAAGCCTGACATGGGACTCAGAACCTTCACTCCAGTGGGTGGACTTATGTGGTATAAGTGTTCTCCAGTCTGTGAGTCACCCACCCAGCAGTTATGGGATTTGATTTTGTTTTGATTGCACCCCTCCTACCATCTCACTGCAGCTTCTCCTTTGTCTTTGGATGTGGGGTATCTTTTTTGGTGAGTTCCGGTGTCTTCCTGTCGATGATTGTTCAGCAGTTAGTTTTGATTCCAGTGCTCTCGCAAGAGGGAGTGAGAGCACGTCCTTCTATTCTTGCATCTTGAACCAATCTCCACCAATTTTACTTTAAAAAAAAAATATGGGTGGGCTGGGGAATTGCCACACAGGGTGGAAAGAAGCATAAGAGTGGCTCAGGTAGTTTCAACAATCCTCAGAGAAGTTCTTAGAGACTCTAGTCCAACCAGGTCATCATTACCATTCTGGGTCTGGCAGAAAAACCACAGTACCCAGATAGAAGGCATGCTACTCGCCACTTCTTGTCACAGCTTGTTGATGAAGTGGCAGGAACGATTACCTGGGCATCCCAGCTATCCCAACAGCACTTCTCCAAGAGGAGAATTCCAAACTTTAGGCCTTCAGCCACCAGGCTAGCCCTGAATCTCTGTGAAGGGGCACTGCCCCACCTGGACTTCCAAAGCTCTCAAGCTTTATTCAAAAATAACACACCAGTGAACATCTTAAGCCCCCTCGAGGTGCTATGGACCCTCCTTTGAGAATCAGGGGCCTGGGAAGAAACCAATGAGTTAGCAGAAGCCAGGGCGACTACCAGATGAGTCCCCCCTTCCCTGGGCTGGGTCAGTTCCAAGCAATGGAGTCACAGAGACATCAGAAACTGTAGTCTGTAATGATAGTTCATCCTGCTTAGCCCAAGACTTCGGTCCCCTATTGTCCAGCACAGCCCTGAGGTACCTGTACACCGGCAGCTGTACAAAGATGGCTCAGACAGTTGCCTTCCCTTTGTTGGAAGGTTTCACAGCGGCCTCCAGGTGGACCCCAAAGCCACCATCTTCACCATCCACAAGTTCACTGCACAAAGAGCTCACAGCCTTTCAAATAGGTATAAAAACTGCACCACTGTTTTAGTGTTTGCATTAAGAAAACAATAAACAATGGCTATCTTATTATAATATATTGAATATACTTTTTAAGCTACACATATGATCCCTGCCAGACTGTAATGCCGCACACACACCCTTTCCACTACCCATAAGGCAGATGGGTAGCTATTGACAATTTTAGTATTTAGAAATTCTTTTTGATAGTCTTTTTTTTAATTTTTAAAATTATTTATTTATTTACTATTTCTGGCTGCGTTGGGTCTTCGTTGCTGTGCGCGGGCTTTCTCTAGTTGCGGTGAGCAGGCGCTGCTCTTCATTGCGGAGCACAGGCTGTATGTGTTTGGGCTTCAGTAGTTGTGATGCACGGGTTTCTCATTCTGGTGGTTTTTCTTGTTGTGGAGCATGGGCTCTAGGCACATGGGCTTCAGTAGTTGTGGCAGTTGGCTCAGTAGTTGGTGGCGCATGGGCTTAGTTGCTCTGTGGCAGGTGGGATCTCCCCAGACCAGGGCTTGAACCCATGTCCCCTGCATTGGCAGGTGGATTCTTAACCACTGCGCCATCAGGGAAGCCCCTTGATAGTGTCTTGCTCTAATTTAAGTGCACTTAAAAAAATTCTGCCATCAGGAAGGTAACAGTTGCTACCTACATTTTGTTAAGCTTGTGTGCTGCAAATACATAGAATACAATAACGATGCTCTTGGTCCTTCATATACATTTTATTCATATACATTGCCCTACAAGAGTTATATGATACCTGGATGGCAAACTTCTATACATTATATAAGTGCTTCATGTCCTCAAAGCTTTTAAGTTACCTATAGAAAATTGACCAAGAAATAATTCTTATTTTAAGTAATTTTTCATTTGGTGGCATCAGTAAGTGATTTTTTAAAGATCAGTGTACTTTCTTAGTACCACTTTGAGCAATACTGTCCGATTTCTGCATGCAGTACTCCTTGCTTATGTTCATATAATCATCCATAAGACATAGTAATTTGAAATGAGTTACTAAGTATTCTTTGTCTGGATGCATCTAAAAACAGAAATAGATATCCATAGACCTGGTGAAAGCTGAAGTAGAGTTTGTATAGATATTACAAATACAAATCATCTTGGCATATTTCAGTACTTGTTTACCATTATTTTGACTGCCCATAACAGTTTTGCTATTCATTTCTATATTTGTTGTTGTCATCAGTAGGTTGGTCTCTGAACATTAGAAATTTTTATTGTGTCAGTAGTTTAGGCCATATTTTCCATTTTTATTACTTTCTACTATATTCTTTTTTAAGACCCAATTTAATGTCTACTCTTGACTTCTGAGGGTCTATGTTAATTTAAATTTAGTTAATCAGCTATCTTAGAAACTATTGGATTAATTTGCCTTGAAAAAAATCACAAAACCTTGTTCATATTTACAACTTAACTTTTCAGAGCCACAATCCTTTGGCCTCAGAGAGGGGCTTTCTCCTGTCATTCCAGTTGTCTGTATGTATCCTCTTTCTTAAGCAGTTTTCTAGCAAATCTCTGGTGGCATGAAACAAGACTTCAAGGCTACTTTCTTGCTTTAGCACCCTTAAACTTAGTTAAAATTAGTTGCCTTCAATTCTTTATCTGTAAATTATATATTTGTGTATTATGTTATTTTTTATTTTTCTCATTGAGAATTGTTATTTTTGGAACCTCCATAGAGACAGAACATGAAACAACCTGAATTGTCTGCAAAATAGATCATAGATGATCAAGTGTTTGACTAATTTTAAACGATTAAGCAGAGAAGAGTATGTATATTCATGTCTATCAGAAGTACAAAAAACTACCACCTCTTCGGTAACGTTTTGCCGTTATCAATCTGCCATCATTTGAGAACTTTCCCTTTTTTGCACCCAGTGTATCATCAGTGATGTTCTTAAGTGCTTGAGGAACTATGGATTTTATAGCTGATAGACATGTGGTATCTACATATTTTCTCCCTATCTTTACTCTTTTTTATTTTCTTTGCTTGACCCAGGAATAAATAGGAATAAAAGTGGTAAATCACACCAGTTAGACAATGTTTGTTTTTTTTAAATGATACCAAAAACATCAAAGAAAAAGTAAATTGGACTTTATAAAAATTTAAAACTTTTGTGGTTCAACGGACACTATGAGGAAAGTGAAAAGGCAATCCACAGAATGGGAGAAAATATTTACAAATAATATATGTGATAAGCATCTGCTATTCAGATTGTGCAAAGGACTCTTACAATTCAACAATAAAAAGGTAACCCAGTTAAAAACTGAGCAAAGTATCTGAGTAGGTATTCCTCCAAAGAAGATATACAAATGGTCAAAAAGCATATGAAAAGATGTTAACATCATTAGTCATAAAGAAATGCAAACAAAGCCACTTCACAGCCACTAGCATAACATGAAAAAGACAGACAGTAAAAAGTGTTGGTTAGCATGTGCAAAAATTGGAACCTTCATACACTGCTAGTGGGGTAAAATGATGTACTCTCTTTGGGAAAGTTTGGCAGTTCCTCGAAAAGTTAAATACAGAGTTACCATATGACCCAGCAGTTCCTCTCTCTTTTTTTTTGAATTTTCATAGGGATTCCCTTGGTGGGAGGGATTGCCCTATCACAGCAAGTGAGCAAAGACCCGATGACCATCTGGCAGGGATTGTAGAGAGAAGATTCATGCCAGGATGGAACTGCTGACCTCCAAAATCCCTTCTGGCCCTGGAATATGCAGTGACACCAGTTAACAGAGATGCCTGGGTTTACCCAACAGCCAAGGTGGTCAATGTGACGTTTTGGCTCAGGACTACTGGGCTCATGACATCATTCCACAGGCTCTGCTGCCCTCTGTCCAACTTGGACACCTTTGGTCGCCTGGGGTGGCCTGTGCACTCCCCAAGAGCTTGAGAGCCCTTAGGAGCTCTGTGGTCCTGCTTTGCAAATTGGATTAGGCTAAGATTCTGTACTGTGGGAAGGTGCCAAGAAGCCATCAAAGGGGATTGGTTGCAGGACCCCCTGATTACCTTAATCCACTAATGCTCAAGTCCCTTGCAGTTGGCCCTCTGTATAGGCAGGTTCCACACCTGGATGGATTCAACTTGGATCTATGGTTCATTGAATCTGTGGTTGCAGAACCTGCAGATACAGAGGGCCAACTGTATACCCAAGAGATTGAGAACATAGGTCTACACAAAAATTGTACATAATGTTCCTAGCAACTTTATTAATAATAGCCAAACAATGAGAACAACCCATATGTCCATCAGTTGATGAATGGATTAACAAAATGTGGTATATCCATACATTTACTATTGTTTAGCCATGTAAAGGAGTGAAGTACTGGTACATTCTACAGCGTGGGTGAACCATGAAAACTTTATGCTAAGTGAAAGAATCCAGACACTAAAGACCGCATATTATATGATCCCATTTATATATGAAATATCCAGAATAGGAAAATCCATAGAAAGACAAAGTAGATTAGTGGTTACCAGTGGGTGGAGGTGGGGAAATGGGGAGTGAGTGCTAATATGTATGGGGTTTCTTCTTGGTGTAATGAAATGAAAATTAGTGATGATGGTTGCACATCTTTGTGAATATACTGAATTGTACACTTTATTTTTTTAAATTAATTTATTTATTTTGGGCTAAGTTGGGTCTTCGTTGCTTCGCACGGGCTTTCCCTAGTAGCAGTGAGTGGGAGCTATTCTTCATTGTAGTGTGCGGGCTTCTCATTGCAGTGGCTTCTCGTTGCAGAGCACAGGCTCTAGGCACGTGAGCTCAGTAGTTGTGGCTCATGGGCTTAGTTGCTCCACACCATGTGGGATCTTCCTGGACCAGGGATCGAACCCCTGTCCCCTGCATTGGCAAGCGGATTCTCAACCACTGCGCCACCAAGGAAGTCCTAATTGTACCCTTTAAAAGGGTGAAGTCTGTGGTGTATGAATTATATTTCAATATTTAAAAAAAGCACACCAGTTGTCATTTTAATTCATAAATTGTGTGAAGGGATTTCAAGTGTCTCTGGAAAATTTAAGAGTTTTAGAGCTAGGCATAAATTATATTGGTACCTTTACAAGAGTCTATTAGATTAAGACACTTAAATTTAGCTGTTCAAGCTTTTTTCCTAGAGTAATGTTAAAAAACAAAATGTACTTAATTAAGAAAAATGAACAAATAGAAAATAATGAAAAGCTGTCTTTTTTTATATTGCTAATGTGTGCATTTTTATAAAATACAAATTTTCTTTTTAGTTAGAAGTTCTCACACTTTTAGTGTTTAAGAGTTTGTTAGAAATGCAGATACCAGGATCCCACACCATACTTGTTAACATTGATTCTGGGTATCTGGGGATTAGGCCCTAGAATAATTTTCTAACAAACTTCCTAGGTGATCCTGAGGTAGATGAGTTTCATATCTCTTGCCATATTTGGATTATTTTAGTTTTGCATTTATTTTGAAAGGCAAGTAATGATTAAGAGGAAAGAAAAACTCTAACTTTGCTGAGGGTTAGTTCACAGGTACTTTGGAAACCTTATTATGAGTAGAGTTGAGAGATCCTTGTGGTTCTAACACTGGCTTGACCCTTTGCCAGTGAGGAGTGACATTGTTGTGATCCTGAATTATCTATTTGTTGTTATTTTTTTTCCTGTGTATGGATTTCTTGGTTTATCTTTTATTTGCCTTCATGAATGCTACCTTGGCAACATAATAACCAGTGATATATGAACAGTGTTAGAAAACAAAGCCAAGAAGTCCAGCATATCTTCCTGGAGTTAATAACAGTGCAGCTGAAGATGTTATTCACAAAGAAAGTGGCACTTCTCATTTATCATCAGAGCATATGCTATGAGTTATGTTTCTAGTAATGGTGACAGTTTTGGAGGATTTTTGTTTTGTCTTTTGTTTGAACCATTTTCAACATAATTCCCTTTTCAACTAAAGCATGGGTATGTGACTCTCTTTACTGAGATCAGAGACATGTCTTTGACTATGAAATGTTGTTTTCTAAGTGTGAAACCTTAGGATTGGACCAATAACGTAACACTCATTACTGCCATCTTCTATCCATTTTAACCAACCAACAACCATTGTTTTTCTAATACAAACTTGATATTTAAATTTTTAGCTTCTGGTGATATTTCTAATTATGGGATTTTTGTATATAGGCATTTACAATGATTTTTGATCCAATATTTACTTTTTTATGTAGTGATTTTCTATTAGTATATTTTGTTAATTGGTAAATTAATATATAAAATTGTTAGTAGTATATAATTAATAAGAATGGCTGAGAAATTATTTTAGTGAATTTTTATTCTGAATCTAGCATATTATTTTATTCAAGTGATCATTAAGATACTAGTTATATTTTTTAACATTATTGTCATTCTATTTGAAGACATTTGTGGTCTTGCTTTCATCAGATGGCAGTGTTTTTCCTGCATTACACATGTAATGTATATGGCAAGTTTTTCCTACACTACATGTATGTTAAAATTACCTTTAGATTGTGACTGTCAGTTCTCTTCACCAGAGCTCCTGTGACTCTTTCTTCCATGTCTATAAGGCAGCCTAATGGCTTTGCTCAAAACCAGTTTCCCTGTCTCTGATGGTCGCATGCAAGTTGCCTGGTCTGCTCTTGATATTTCCCAGCGTTCCACATCTTGAAGTTATTTTTAGTATCTGGACTTCCTTTTTAGAAAATTGATCTGGGGAGTTTACATTCTTTAGACAATTAAGATTTTTGAAATTATAGCATTTTAAAAAATAATAAAAGCCATTAATAAAAGTGTGTTTTATTTTTGTCTGGAAATGTGATGATTTTGCTCAGGCACAGAAGAAATAGAGGTTGTGAAGGGATATGACCAATTTATAAATGCAGCAGTTTTTATTGTGTACCTTTTACAGATTGCTGTCCAGTCAAGCAGAGGACAGTTAATGAGAAAAAAAATTCATAATATTCCCTACCTTGATGGGAGGACCAGTGTTCATTGGAGTTCAAAAACCAAACTGGGCAGGTTGCCTATTGTCAATCATTTATACATGAGAAGTGTGGAATTGTGCTAATAATAACATGTTTTGTTACTTCTAATGATTGACATGATTTTTGACTGCTATTCAGAATGATGACAAGATATGGGAAATTTAGGAAATATGGACTTAAGATTTTTGAATTCAGGTGATTGTCAAGTACCAATACAGAGTCTACCTGGTATACTCAATTGGGGCCAACAGGGATCAGGCACTTATAAATTCATATAGAGCAAAAATTTTAAACAGATATGAGAGACTTCCAGCTCCTGTTAAGAGGGTCGTTGGTTTACAATCATGATTAATTACTTACATTATTTACAATGTATTATATTATAAAACCTGACATGATCTCCTAAATGGACACGTGTAATATGGAAAATTGGAGATCTTACAGAGACTTGAAGTACTGTTTGTTTCTTTAAGGAATATGACTTTCTCCTCTCCCACTTCTAAAATTAAAACAATCCTCTGTTTCTAAAGATTTTAAATCAGGTCCCAGTTTGCATCAGCTGCTACATAGTATAGGGATTCTTAATTTACTTGGTAGACGTGTTTACTGCATACTGTATAGTTTATGAGTATTACCCTAAATGGTTAATTATGGACCCGGGAATCCATGTGTAGAACATTTGCATGAACTAGTATAGTTGCTCTATTGTTTGCATATTGGTGGACTCTATTAAAATACTTCACACTAAAGTGTTTAAAGCACTTTTACTAAAGGTAACAATGTTTCTGCTTAAAAGTGTAATGACATTTAACAGCAACTTTAACCAATAAAAAGCTGCAGTTCCTAAACAGATTTTATTCCTACTAAAATACTTACAGTAGTAGTATTTAAGGTATGAAATTTACAAATCATCACCAAAGAATGCATAACAATAATAACCTAAATTTGTTTAATATTTAACATATTATAAATAGCTTTCACTTATTAGTCATTGGAGCCTCATAATGTGCTTGGGAGGCTGATAGTGAAGATATTTCTAGATTTCTAGAAATTCAGGAAGGCTGATAGGCATGGTCACACAACTAATAAGAAGAAGTAAAATTGTTCTTCTTGCAGATGATATTATCTTATTTATAGACACCCTAAAGACTCCACACACACAAAAAAAACTGTTAGAACTAATAAATGAATTCAGTAAATTTGCAGAAAACAAAATTAACATACCAAAATTCGTTGCTTTTCTATACACTGACAATGAACTATTTGAAAGGAATAGGAAATTAGGAAAACAATCCCATTTATAATAGTGCTAAAAAGAATAAAATACTTAAGAATAAATTTAATTAAGGAGATGAAAAACTTACACACTGAAAACTACAAAACACTGATGAAAGAAATTAGACACAAAAAAATGGCATGTACGTAGATTGGAAGACTTAATGTTATTAAAATGTCCACACTACCGAAAATTATCTACAGATTCATTGCAATCTCTATCAAAAATCCCAACATCATACAGAAATAGAAAAACAATTCTAAATTCATATGAACAACAAAAGACCTTGAATAGCCAAACAATCTTGAGAAAGGACAAAGTTGGAAGCATCACACTTCATGATTTTAAAATATATTATAAAACTACAGTAATTAAAACAGTGTGGTACTGGAATAAAAACAGACATTTAGACCAGTGGAACAGAGTAGAGAGCTCAGAAATAAATCCATGTATATATGGTCAGCTGATCTTCAACAAAGTTACCAAGATTATTCAATAGGGGAAGAGTAGTCTCTTAAATAAATGATGTTGGAAAAACAATATCTACATGCAAAAGAATGAAATTGAACTCTCATCTTACATCATATATAAAAATCAATTCAAAATGGATTAAGAACTATACTCCAATAAAAAATGGACTAAAGACTTAAATGTAAGACCTGAAGCTGTAAAACTCCTAGATAGTAACATAGAGGAAAGCTTCAGGACACTGATCTTGGCAGAGGTTTCATGGATATGACACCAAAAGCACAGGCAACAAAAATAAATAGACAAGGGAGACTATTTCATACTAAAAAGCTTCTGCACAGCAAAGGAAATAGTCAACAAAATGAAAAGGTAACCTATGGAATGAGAGAAGATACTTTCCAACTATATGTCAGATAAGGAGTTAATCTAAAATATGTAAGGAACTCCTACAACTCAATAGCAAAAAAATCTAATAACCTGATTTTAAAATGGGCTAAAGGCTAGAATAGATGTTTCTCCAAGGAATACTTCCCACTAACAAATGGCCAATAGGTGTATAGAAAGATGCTCAAAGTCACTACTCATCAGGGAAATGCAAATCAAACTACAGTGAGGTATCATCTCACACCTGTTGGGATGGATATTATAAAAAAAAAAAAAAAAGACAGCAAGTGTTGGTTAGGATGTGGAGAAATTGGAACCCTTCTACACTGTTGGTAGGAAGGTAAAGTGGCTGCGAAAGTAGCAGAGCAGAAAGGGGTTTTGTTGTCTGGTGTGAATAGAATTGAAGAGTGGTTAACATTGGAGATAAACTGTCTCAGGAGATGAGTCCTACCTCGTTTCTGATATTGAATGTACCAGAAACTTTCTAACCTCTAGAATTTTGTATTTGTTCAGCTTATCTAGAATGCTCTTTCCTTAGTACTTCTCTGGCTAACTGATTTTTTTCCTTAAGTCTCCAGTCACATGCCTTTCCAGAGGAACCTTCCCTGCTCATTCTATTCAGAATTCTCAGTTACTCTATATCCATCACTTTGTAGCACTAGTCGCTATCTGACATTATCTTGTTGAATAATTTGTGTGTTAATGTCAGTCTTCCCACAAGAATGAGGATTTTGTCAGTGTTATTCACTGCTGTGTTCCCAGTTTTTAGCACAATCCCTGACATATATGGTAAGTCCTAAATGAATGTATATTGGAAGAATAAATGAATGAACTGGGGGTCAAAGGGTTTTGTGGGTGAGGAGAAGCAGTAACCAGAAGAGGACTGTCATCTGTTGAACACCTACTATGTGCCAGACGTTCATTGTTTTAGGCATTCTTTCAGATATTATTCTACCACTGTAGATATTATCCCTATTTTAAGGAAATTGAGGCTTAGTAAAAATAAGTAAAAATAACTTACCATTTTTTACAGTTGGCCTGGTAGGGGCCTTTTGAGTCTTAAAGAAATCCTGACTTAGAGATTATGGTAGACTGGGTTTTTGGTTCCACTGAGGAAGAATCTGTTCTCTTTCAGATCGAAAGTCTTCTGAGACAGTCTCAGATGTCAGTAAAGTAGGGAGAAGGAAAATACTACCAGACACTAGATAGAAGCCATGTTTCCAGAATCATTCGGGCCATTTGTTGGGCTTTGGGTTTTTATTGGTTTGGGTTTTACACCTAATAATCTTCTTTAATTGGAGAAAGATCAAAATTGAACTAATTTATTTAAAAGTTGTTTTTATGGGGCTTCCCTGGTGGCGCAGTGGTTGAGAGTCCGCCTGCCGATGCAGGGGACACGAGTTCGTGCCCTGGTCCAGGAAGATCCCACATGCCGCGCAGCGGCTGGGCCCGTGAGCCATGGCCGCTGAGCCTGCGCGTCTGGAGCCTGTGCTCCGCAACGGGAGAGGCCACAACAGAGAGAGGCCCGCATACCGCAAAATGAAAAAAAAAAAAAAAAAGTTGTTTTTATGAGTCTAAAACAGGGATCAGCAAACTATGGCCCAGGGGCCAAACCCAGCTTGCTGCCTGTTTTAGTAAATAAACTTTTTTTTGGAAAACAGCCAGAATGTTTATTTGTTTATATTGTCAATGTGTGCCTTTGGGCTACAATAGCAAAGTTGAGTAATTGTGATAGTGATCATATGGCAACGCCTAAAATATTTACTATCTGGTCTTTTATAGAAAACGTTTGCCAACCCCAATCTAAATCATAGCTCACAGTAACATAAACCAAAATAAAACCTATTCTTACAAAAAGTGAACAACCAAGAATCCACAAAAATCACAAGATTACAGTGATTAAATTTCTAACTGATCTTGAATATCTAGCCAAAGATTGGACAACCCTTAATTTCCTTTCCTGCTCTAAATCCCTGCTTTTTTTTTTTTTTTTTTTTTTGCGGTACGCGGGCCTCTCACTGTTGTGGCCTCTCCCGTTGCGGAGCACAGGCTCTGGACACGCAGGCTCAGTGGCCATGGCTCACGAGCCCAGCCGCTCCGCAGCATGTGGGATCTTCCCAGACCGGGGCACGAACCCATGTCCCCTGCATCGGCAGGCAGACTCTCAACCACTGCGCCACCAGGGAAGCCCTAAATCCCTGCTTTTTTAATTGTGTAACTGTTCATCCAGATCAGATCATTGTTCTCTTAGGAAGTGAACAAAATGATTCTTTCATTTTAATGTATCTTTTATACTGTGCTATCAAACAGAGAATTTACTACTGATTTCATTGAATCATATATGCTTTGCATTTCAAAACCCATCTCAAAATTATCTTTTCAAAGTAAACTTCCCTGAGTAATTTAGAACCATCATGTAAGAATAGCATTTCTGGTTTCATATACAAATATATTTAGCTAGAATAAGGACATAATTTATAAATATGCAAGGGAAGTGGAATATTTTGTTTAATTTTATGATCAACTGAAAGTAAATCAGAAATCATATATTTACTTTGGCAAAAACGACATAATGATGTTATCTTTCGTTGGCAGGCTCTTTGATTGCTCAGGGTCACATTGTAATATTAATAGGATCCTCAATCTAAGAGAACCTGGAGTATGTTATTTTGCTCTGCTATATATGAAATGCCATAAGCTCCTCTATATTTCTGTTAGGGATGATTATCTGGCTTCTGTGCGACCACTTTAGTTGACAGGTGGAAATGGGTGTAAGTGTGTTGAATAAGGGAAAGCATGAAAGGAGAGGAAGTTGAGGGCATTCCCTCATGAGACTCAGACAAAAAACTGGGTGCGAATAAGTGAATAATTTGTTTCCATTCCATCCCCACCTCCCTGCTTCTGAACACAGGCATCTAACACAGAAGAGACTCTGTAGATATGTTTAAATTTTATTTTAATTGAATTCCATTAGAGGAAAGAATATATACGGAAATACAGAAGAGAGTTAACAAGTTATTTTGGTTAATAGTGATCCAGTTTGACTAATGTAAAGAAAAGAGTAGTTGATACTTAAGACCAAAAAGGAAGTTTGAGGTCAGATCTTCAGAGGGACTTGACTGCCATGATGAGGAATTGGCTGTATCCTGTGTGCAAAGAGGAGCATTGAAGAATTTTATGGAGAAGAGTGGTATGACTGAAGTTCCAATTTAGGAAGTTTACTGTAGTATTAATAGCATCATATAGGATTGAATCTAGTAGGGGCAGTTGACACTAAAGAAATCAATTTAGGGGGCTTTTTCAAATGTTTAGATGATGTGAGCCTGAAGTAGAATAGTAACAGTGGGAATGTATAGCACAGAAGACAAATATATAGGTGGAATTTGTAGGATTTTATATGAATAGAAGTTCAGTGGTATTCTAAAGTTTTGACTTAGAATAACTGGGTGATGGAGCTGAATTTAACAGAAATAGGGAAGTCATGAAGAGGAGACAGTTGTGGAAATACACAATTGCATTCATCCTTGGACAGGTTGAGTTTCAGATGTTGATGCAACACCCAGGTGGAGGAAGCCAGACAATTTAAGTTCTGGATGTACAGCAGAAGTTGCCAACTGGTAGCCCATGGGCAGTGTAGAGCTATGGAAATGTTTTTTGTTTGACACGGTGGGTTTTTTTGTTTGTTTGTTTTAATCTAAAATGATTTTTTTTCATCTTACTCTTTAGCTAATAGGTTGACCATAGCTTTCTCTCCTAGCATTTAGAAGATATTATTATTGCATTAGCTTTTCACTTTTGTTGTTGCTGCTGAGAAATCTATCAGCTGTTCCTTTTTAGGATGCTTTTAACATTTTTCCAACTGTCTGATATTTTGCAGTCTTATTATAATGTGTTTAAGTGTGTATTTGTTTTTATTTTGATTGGGACTTATTTTGCACGCCGAGCCTAAGGATTTGTGTCTTAAATACATTCTGAAAATTTCTCAGGAATTATCACTTTGATATTGTCTCCTCCCCATTCTCTCAATTTATTCTTGGTAGAATTCCTTTCAGATGTAAGATTCTTTCTCATTCCATCCTCCAGGCCTACAAAGCATCTCTTGTATTTTCCATTTTATTATTTCTCTGTTCTCCATTCTTGTAATTTCCTCATATTTTTTATATCAGTAATTGTCCCTTCACCTATTTCAAACCTGCTGTTTAAGCAGTCCACTGTAAACTTAGTGGCTGTATTTTTCATTCTAGAATTTGTTTGGTTCTTTTTCAAACCAACTTTAAAAAATAGCTGTGTCTCCTTTTCTTATATTCTCATTCTTTGTATGTCTCTAGTAACTTAAAAACATTTATTGAACAAGGAGCCTTGTTCAATATTACCAATATCTGTAGTTTCGTTTGTGCTATAGGATGACTCTTGCTTATGATAGTCTGTTCCCTCATATATTTGGTAATTGGGATTGTGTGTTCATCTTTAGGCGAGGCTTTACCTGTTAGAATCCTTGATTGATAGTATGCCTCTCCAGAGTGCTTTGTGTTTGCTCTTCTAAGTATCTCAGTCAGGGACCAGTTTGTACATAAATTTCAGACCTCTTGATTATACTTTTAAATCCTGTGTCCATATGAGGATCAGACCTTTAGATATGAACTCCTAAGGGAGGCTTTCCTACCTAAGCCCAGATCAAGACAGAGAAGCTTTACTCTTTATCCTGCTGTTTGTAAATAGATGTTTTTTCCTGGCCTTCTTTTCCCTGAGGTCATGGCTCTTCATGGGTTCCAGCATTGTATAGGGGGAAATCTCACTTCCGACTCCCTCCTCTCTCACCAGCCTACAAGAGGAGCCAAGGTCTCCTGTACCTTTTCTTCATGGGCATTAGAACCAAACACAGCAATCCCACTACTGGGCATATACCCTGAGAAAACCATAATTCAAAAAGAGTCATGTACCACAATGTTCATTGCAGCTCTGTTTACAATAGCCAAGACATGGAAGCAGCCTAAGTGTCCATCAACAGATGAATGGATAAAGAAGATGTGGCACATATATACAATGGAATATTACTCAGCCATAAAAAGAAATGAAATTGAGTTATTTGTAGTGAGGTGGATGGACCTAGAGTCTGTCATCCAGAGTGAAGTACGTCAGAAAGAGAAAAACAAATACTGAATGCTAACACATATATATGGAATCTAAGAAAAAAATAAAAGGTCATGAAGAACCTAGGGGTAAGATGGGAATAAAGACACAGACCTAGTAGAGAATGGACTTGAGGATATGGGGAGGGGGAAGGGTAGGCTGTGACAAAGTGAGAGAGTGGCATGGACGTATATACACTACCAAAGTAAGGTAGATAGCTAGTGGGAAGCTACCGCATAGCACAGGGAGATCGGCTCCCTGGTTTGTGACCACCTAGAGGGGTGGGATAGGGAGGGTGGGAGGGAGGGAGACGCAAGAGGGAAGAGATATGGGAACATATGTATATGTATAACTGATTCACTTTGTTATAAAGCAGAAACTAACACACCATTGTAAAGCAATTATACTCCAATAAAGATGTTAAAAAAAAAAAAAACCCAAACTTCTCAGTGACTGAGACCGAAAACAAACAAACAGACAAAAACCACCCAGGTATTATCTTTATCTGTTTACAACTCTGTAGTATTTTTTTCTCATTTTATTAGTTATTGTTTGTTTGTGACTCCTGGGGATTTCTTTTGCTGCTTTCTTTATAACACAGTTTTCGTTTAAAAGCTTATTTGTTGTTATTTTTCCCTTTGTAATTGGTGCATGCAACAACTAAATGCAATGTGGGTTACTGGATTTGATCCTGGAACAGAAGTGAGGGCATTGGGGGGAAATGGTGAAAGTGACAGTCTCTGCATATACCAGTATAGATTTTCTGGTTTTGATATTTGTGTGATTATATAGGTTAACATTTGGAAAATTGTGTGAAAAGTATATGTAAACTGTACTATTTTTGCAGTTTTTCTTTAAGTCTAAATTATTAGACTTAAAGAAATTATTTTAAAACAAAGCTTTAAGAAAGCATATTTGTTTTATTCAGCACTTCTGAATGCTTTATAGTGAGAGGATTTTTAAATTTATTTCTGAAATAAACTTGATATTTTAAGATTTTAAGTAAATGGAGTTGGTTGCCATATTAAAAAAATAAAATAGAGATCCCTCCCTCTCCCAACTTTAGATTTCTGGCCTTTTCTTTAGAAGTTAGATTATCTGATTGTACTGGAACTACATTAGTGCATGGCAAAATCAGGTGGAGCTAGGTGATGTCCACACCTTAGGCATAGCTCTCTAGTTTTCTGCAACCTCTATCCTTTTCTGCTGTTTTATATCGTTTGCCATATTAATTTCCTCTTACCTACCTGGATTCCATAGATACTTAAATATGTAACCTTTGATCCAGCACTTAGGGGAGAGATCAGTGTTGGAGACAGAGATTTGGCAGTCATCTATATTGAATGATAGTTGAAGGTTGCAGGAGTTCATGACTTTACCTTAGAATGTAAGGCACAGTGGCAAGAAATCCAGGGGCAGAGCCCTGGGAAACAATTTTCTTCTGAGAACAGGAAGACAAAGAGGAATGAACCCATAAAAAAATCAGTAACAGTTTAAAAAGTAAGAATGTATATGTAATGTTAAAAGTATATAAGAGAGGGTATTTCAAGAGCAATTGGATGGTTTAAAATATGCTTCACAGTGGTCTCACCAAATGCTGATGTGATATATTTTTTTGTTTGTTAATAGCTACGCTTGTTATCCTTCCTTCCCCCTCCCCACCCCTTCCAAGTCATTACCTCCACTCCCTTCTCTGCTCTCTTTTATGCCTTGGAAGGCTGATCCGCTATGGATTGCAAAAGGCAGGTGGGAGACAGGATAGCAGGCAAAGGAGGTCACTTTGTTTCTTGCCGTCACTCCGTGCCTGCTTCAGGACTTAGACCTTCAATAGCTACAGCTATTGATACATCCAGGCAGTTTCCCTTTCATAACTTAAGCACTTGACAAGCCCTAGTAATATTATTTCCTCCCCTTACTCTTTCAGGCCTATGGGTTGTAATGCTATCTCACTGTTGAGTCTGCAGGTTCCTCAGAATGGCTTGTTGGTTTCGTTGACCCTGTATGTGAATAGAACCTTCATCAGAGTCTAGTCTAATTGTGCCTTCTGATTCCTGCTAGGATCCTGACCAGTACATTGGGTGTATTAGTTATGGTACAGGCTAAGTTATTCTCTGTCATGTTTAAGCCACTGTATCTTGGAGTCTTATTATTTCTCTTTCACGTACCTAAGACTTATATACTTTTAATTTGTCATGGGTAATATTATTTAGGGTCTCCTCATTTTTCTCTCATACACAGAGAAGAGGAACCTAAAGCTGGAGAGCGAATCTGCCAGTTGTAGCACGTGACTTCCATCTCTAGGCCCAAGATGGGTCTAGTTTGCTTCATTTCCTAGCCGGTAGGAAGGGGAATGGAAACATGGCCACTCTTTTTGAGATGAGCAACCTGGAAGTGGAACATACTTACTTCTGTTCATATCTCATTAACCATAACTTGGTCACATGGCCTCATCGAGTTAGAAGGAAAAGTGGTAAATGTGTCTCTGGCTAATATTTTTATTATTAAAGAAAGTAAGAGTGGATATTGAATGACAAACAGTCTTTGCCACAATAGTTCACTCTCAAAGAGGGAGAAAAATTTTAGACTTAAAAGGGAGGATACTGGCAACTTTCAATAGAAAATTTCAGTAGAGTATGGTGAAATCTAGATTTTAAGGAATTGAGGAGTAATGGGGGGGAGAGATTATGGAATGAGAGAATGAATATGGCCTCTTTTTTTTTTTTTTTTTTTTTGCGGTACGCGAGCCTCTCACTGCTGTGGCCTCTCCCGTCGCGGAGCACAGGCTCTGGACGCGCAGGCCCAGCGACCACGGCTCATGGGCCCAGCCGCTCCGCGGCATGTGGGATCTTCCCGGACCGGGGCACGAACCCGTGTCCTCTGCATTGGCAGGCGGACTCCCAACCACTACGCCACCGGGGAAGCCCAATATGGCCTCTTTTGAGAAGTATGATATCCAATGAAACAAGAGATGATTCTGTGATGGTAAGGGAGTTAAGGAAAAGATTCTAGGTAGGAGAATCTGAATAGTCTCAGGGTAAGAATAACTTAGAAGGGGAGAAACTGAAAACCAGGCATAAAGCATAATTTTAGGAGATACGAGGACACCTCTTACCCCAAAGTGCAGGATAAAGAGGAGAGGTAGGGTTGAAATATAAACATTTTACAATGGAGAAGAAAGTCAAGAAATAATTTATGATGTCCTCTTTTTGACATCAAAGGCCAGAGAATCTACTGAGAAAGAAAGTGAGGCAGGTATTTAATTTAGGGCAGCCACTGTAAGGGAGTATGACATGAAGAGACACAAAAATTACCAGAGTAGAATTTGAGCCCCAGCTGAAGATACAGAGCTTGGATTTATAGTAAAATCATTGGTATATGTTTTGATTTTCTGTAGTGAAGCGTGGCAGCCCATGTATAGAAGCTAGAAAAGTAGATCATGGGATTTACCAAGATTAAGGATTAACAAAATAGGAATAGGAATAGCCAAATTGGTGAGAGTCTAGATTGCTTGTAAAAAATCTAGGTGAAAATAACCACCATGGGGTCTGGTGTGGGTTAAAACAGGTCAAGCAGGTCTAAGGAAAGTGTGGACTGGAAGATGTGTTTTTGTATTACTGTACTATAAATTACTGCAAAATTTAACAGCTAAAAACAGCAGTAGGCATTTCTATCTCACATAGCTTTTTTGGGTCAGGAATTTAAGAATGACTTAGCTAGGTGGTTCTGGCTCTCTAGCTCTCATGAGATTGTAGTCAAGATGTTTTCTGGAGCTACTCTCATCAAAGGTATGACTGGGGCTTCTAATATCACTCACTCACATTGTTGGTGAGTTGGCAGGAGACCTCAGTACCTCACCACATGGCCCTCTCCATAGAGCTTCTTGAGTTTCCTCACCATAAGGCAGCTGACTTTCCCCAGGCCAAGCCATCCAAACTGGAGAAGGGTAGAAGGCACAGTATCTTTTATGACTTAGTCTTGAAAGTCCCACTATGTCATTTCTACAGTGTCCAGTTGGTTGCACAGGTCAGCTGTATTTAGCATAAGAGGGAACCAGCAAGAGCTTGAATACCAGGTGGGGGCCATCTTGGAGGCTAACCACCACACAAGGAGAACTGGAAAGGGAATTGACATCTATTAAGAACTTACTGTGTACCAAGCGTATAATTTAATTCTTGCAATAATTTTATGAGGAATGTAGTATTTTTGCATTTTAGAGATGAGTAGCTTGAAGCTTTAAGAATTTAACTATTGGGCTTCCCTGGTGGCACAGCGGTTGAGAGTCCACCTGCCGATGCAAGGAACACGGGTTCGTGCCCCGGTCCGGGAAGATCCCACATGCTGCGGAGCGGCTGGGCCCGTGAGCCATGGCCGCTGAGCCTGCGCGTCCGGAACCTGTGCTCCGCAACGGGAGAGGCCACAACAGTGAGAGGCCCGTGTACCGCAAAAAAAAAGAATTTAACTATTGCCCAAGATTTTATAACCATTTCAGCCAGGCTTGGAATCCAGATCTGTTAGCCTGTTTCCATAATATTTCATCATATAGAGAAAAAATATGGTGTAGTGGTTTGATACATCTACTTTGGAGACATAAGGTTGTCTGAGAATTAATTGGTATAATTTATGTAAATTATCACAGTAATCCAATAAATAGTAAGCCATTACTTATTGGCTGTTTTTATTGTCATTTGTCTTTGTAATTTAATAACTGAAAGAAATTACAAGAAGTGAGGTTAAAGGGCATGTTTGAAAGAAAAATTAACTAGCAGAAAAGTAGGTTATGGTTATTCAAGGACAGTTGGATTTGAAATGCTTGGATTGTTAAGTCAAAGTATATATGCTCAGAGGTGACTAATGTGAGCAGAAAAGGAAGACTTTGAGGGAAGAGCCTTCAGTAAAAATTCTCAAGCCGTCAAGAATGATGACAGGGAATAGAACTGAGAAGCAAAAGCTGAAAAAATTGAAGGAAATGGTATATGCTTCATAAAGGCAGTTCACAGTTTGCACAAGAATAATTTGATGAAATGTTAAAATGTTGAGAATATAGACAGTATTTTAAGTTTTAAGCTTTATGGAATCTTGAGTGTTGATAAATGCAAACTATATTTTTACCCCACAAATATATAAAACAGGATGTTTCTTTAAAATTATTTCTATATTTATATGAAAGGTTATGCTACTACTTAAGCTGGTTTTATGTTCTTAGTTCTCTGCTCTCTACACCCTTTTGTACATACTTGTTTTCATACCTGTGTCTTCATTGGACTGGGAGGTCCCCCAGGGCAGGTACAAAATGTCTCACTTATCTTTGTCCCACAGTGCCTAGCACAATATTTGCACAATAATATGTAGTAAGTATTAGATAAATTAGTGGCTTGGCCGCTCATACTTTTCAACTCACTCTGAAAAAGAGACTGATTATATTCCTACTGGGATGTGTTCATATAAATAATATGAAAAGTATGGATTTAATATTTATTAATGCATGCCATTCTGTAGGCCATGGCACATGTGCTAGGAATGAAGGCACTGAGAATCCTTTGATTAGGGCAACCACACTCCTAGCGGTTCAAAAAGTAGCAGTGGAACCCCCTAACATGTCCTAGTAACTGTCTTAGGTGTGAGATCCAAAGATAAATGAGCTGTGACTCATGTCTTTAAGTAACTTATAGCTCAGTGGAGGAAAAGGCAGACATATAAACATCATTTTAAAAAATATAATAAACTTTATTTAAGAGCAGTTTCAAGTTTATTTAAAAATTGGGCAGATCATAAAGAAAATTCAA
Organism: Delphinus delphis; assembly: GCF_949987515.2. Classification (NCBI taxonomy): domain Eukaryota; kingdom Metazoa; phylum Chordata; class Mammalia; order Artiodactyla; family Delphinidae; genus Delphinus; species Delphinus delphis. The sequence goes on along the minus strand of NC_082687.1, from coordinate 29,569,856 downwards.
TGTACACCCCGCATTCCTCTTGCCCCCAATTCTTCCTGTTCTTAACATCTTGTAGTAGTGTGGTACATTTATTACAATTAATGAGCCAATATTGATACATTTTTATTAACTAAAGTCCGTAGCTTACATTGGGGTTAACTTTTTGTGTTATACATTCTGTGGGCTTTAACAAATATATTATGACATGTGTTTACCATTACAGTGGCATACAGAGTTTCAATGCCCTAAAAATCCCCTGAGCACCACCTGTTCCTTCTTCCCCCTTCCCCCCACTCCACATTCAGGCAATCATTTATCTTATTATTGTCTCCATAGTTTTTCCTTTTCCAGAATAACATACATTTGGAATTATACAGTATGTAGCCTTTTCAGAGTGGCTTCCTTCAGTTAGCAATATACATTTAAGGTTCCTCCATGCCTTTTCATGGCTTGATAGCTCATTTCTTTTTACTGAGGAATAATATTCCATTGTATGGATATACCACAGTTTATTTATTCAGTTATTGAAGGACATCTTGGTGGCTTCCAACTTTTAGCAATTATGAGTAAAATTGCTGTAAACATTCATGTACAGGTCTTCATGTGGACATAAATTTTCAACTCATTTGGGCACATACCAAGGAGTGCAATTGCTGGATCATATGGTAAGAAGTTATTTAGCTCATAAGGAACTGCCAAGCTGTCTCCTACTAAACAGTGTTGCTCCACCAAACATCTTAAAATGTATTTTGGTAAGTTTTAAGATAGAGTTATCATAGTAGAGGTGTTCAGATAGAGGTATCATGGTTAATAGACATATAAACACAGTTAGAAGAGCATCGAGGTAGAGTAGTCATGAGAAGTGCACTGACAGCTCTGAAAAAAAAAAAAAGCAGGGAGATCAAGAAAATGTCAGCATCAAAATTTGTAAAATGCATGTCTGAGGCTTGGAAGAAAATTCCAAAGGTAATAGTGGAGAATTCTTTTTAAAAGATGCTGCATCACTACTGCTTTTAAAGGCAGTGAGAACAGTATTGTGCAGAAAAACACAGATTTCAACAACTTCAAATCAGGAAGTAATTCAGAAGAGTTGGACTCTGAAGCGTTTTATAAATAACCAGTTAATTTCATTTATATTTTCTTTTTTACATATGTACAGTACTTAATAAAATCTAAGTCAAAAGTCTGATAGCTCTTTTTTTAACATCTTTATTGGAGTATAATTGCTTTACAATGGTGTGTTAGTTTCTGCTGTATACAAAGTGAATCAGCTATACATATACATGTATCCCCATATCTCCTCCCTCTTGCGTCTCCCTCCTACTCTCCATATCCCACCCCTCTAGGTGGTCACAGAGCACCGAGCTGATCTCCCTGTGCCATGCGGCTGCTTCCCACTAGCTTATAGCTCTTTCAATCAGTATAATTTTAAAATTCTGTATCATATAGCATTCTATCATTATTTTGCAGCTTTTTATTTGTTAGCAATCCATGAAATAAAGGTTCATCTTACAGTCAAGTGGAATCTTAGGTTTATGAAATTAGTATATTTTACTAGGCATGATATGTTTATTAATGTTTAACGGATCTCAACCAAAGGTCATTGTACCCCTAGAGCTGCCACGGCAATTTCTCAATGCTTTGAGCGTAGATCTCTTACCTATAAAAAGGCAACACGGGTTAAATTCTAGTTCCTGTGCTTTGGCTGAATTAGATCAGTGCCACTGGTTATCTCATTCTAATCAGAAGGTCTGGCAGACATATATACATCTTGTCAAATGTATCTGATAACATTTGACTATTTGATAACTCTTTTCAAAACATGTTGTCCATGGAAAAGAGAAACAATGAAATAATAAAATAAAGACACTGAGATAATATTTCCTAAGAAGAAGACATCTTCAATATGTAGTATTTAAATAACATCAATTTCTTATTTTATACCAGGTAATACTTCCCTTTGGGTCTAAATTCAGTAAGTCTTCAAACAGCTGCCCATCTGCTAGGAATACTGAGCCTTATAACTAGCGTTTATAAGATGACTCAAAGTTCATTCATTAAAAAAAAAAAAAAAAAAAAAGCCAGATTGCAGCTGTCAGCTTCTGAGTCCCCACCTCCTTATCCCCACACTCCATACACTGTCAGATATTTAAAAACTCAAAAAAATTAAATCCGCTTTCAGGCTGTGTTCCAGTAGATCCAAATATGGTACACAAAAAGACATCCATCCTGTTCACAAGAGTGAGAGGAAGAGAATTAGATAATGCAGTTATGTTTTTAAATGTGTACATAAGAAGCTCTTTTTAGAATATGTTTTCTTAAATTACTTCACATCAGCATGTGTAAGTTAAACAGGGTTTGGTTCATAGTATTTTCTTCCTTCAGAACTGTCTTTCCAACAGGGATGATAAAGTGAAATATAAACATCACAGGAGAAGTGAGCTGGTTTCTAAACATTTCACTGATTTTTTTCAAAATAAACAACAGATCATTGTTACCTTTAGTGAGGAAATATCCCCTCAGGTCATTACATAATGAAAAGTAGATTTTAAATGTTTTTATATATTTGATAGAGTCCAAATGCTTCAGTAGTGGTTCTGACTATAGATATTGTTTAAACTTGAGCTTTTTTGTTAGGCTATAAGCCATTACTCTATGAGGGTGCTTTCCAGAATGATACTATGATGCGATATAGTAGGTATAAATTGGCCTTGCATTTAAAAAAAAGATAGTTTAATTGACAATTTTGCTTTATAGGGTTTTGTTTTGTTTTGTTTTTTGAGAGAAGTGTCTGAGGTTTTTAATCTGTGTGTTTGAATAGTACTACTGATGGGAACGTTTTCTGGAGCTCAGATGATGAACAGTGAGTTTTTCTGAAGGTAGGCATTGTGATTCCTCTCTTCCACAAGAAGCGAGAATTGGAATCTCAGAGGAACAAGCAGCAGCACAGGGTACTGTGAAAATCTGGAACCTGGCACCTTTGGAGAATGAAAGTTAACTCCTGAGTCACTGGTGGCTGAATCTGACGGACCACTCACTTTCCTTGTGTTGCTTTAAATCCTTTTAAATAGCACGTAGTGGGCTTTTAAATAATACACTACATATATCTTAGTCTGTGCCTTTTTAGTATTGCTGCTTCTAAAATTATAGAAAATAGCCAAAGATAAAGTTTAGGCTTTGTCTTAAATCTGCTTATGTTCCCTTTGTTGATATTAAAATCATTGGCAGTATTTGTAAGTGGAATATTCTTCATAAGAGAAATGTGAAAGAATTAGCTAAAACATTTGGATAGACATTTGCCCCTCTCTTTGTGCTTTTTATTGGAATGCATGGCTAAAAATGGTTTAGGGTATAAGCAAATTTTGATTCTAGATGCTGAACTCCTAATAGCTTTTAAATTTATACAGTTTTTGTTTAGCTGTCAAAACATTTAATTATATCATACCCAAAGGTGTAAAGCTGTCAAATAAATCCGAGTTTAGGCATAAACATTTGCTAAGTTACATGTGCTACTACACCATAGTTGCTCCTGGGCAGCTTGTGAACCTGTTTAAGGGGGAGGGGTGTGTCTAGGAACATTAACTCAGCAGGTACAGAACAACATTGGCCCAATGAATTGATGATTACTTGTAAAACAGCAGGTAGTAATTCCCCCAGTCTTTGTAATTCCCCTCTTTGTAAAATAAAGCAGACTAGAGAGTGTGGTGGATTCTTTGGCTCAATTTGCACTGTAAGAAAGCTGACTTTTTGCAAAAATATGTATTCTTTCTTTCCTTGACTTAACATTATTCTTTTTTTGTTTTCTCTTCAAAAGCAAATGTACGCCATTTGTACTTTATATCCTTCTCCCCTACTCAGGGGTCTCTTGCTATAGGAATGATGATCCCCATGGATTTTATAAAGGAAGTATTAACACTGATCAACGATTATTATAAATTTAAAGTTTTCTGTGTAAAATATTTTTTCCAGCTTTATTGAGTATGATTGACAAATAAAAATTGTATATATTTAAGATGTACATGTGATGGAAAATATTTTTAGAGAAAGAAAACTTTTTAATTTTTTAAAATTATTCTTATCTGGTTATTTCATAAATAACAATTTTGGGTATTTGATGACATTATTTGGAGGTAGACTGTTAGCATTAATACTAATGCAGACTTCACTAATGCCAAATTCACTGAGAGGTAGGGGAGTAAAGTAAATTAGTTCTACTTTGAAGCTTTTATTTTCTTCCCCTTTCAAAATGAATGGGAAGGCCCTTGAATGAAAGCTGCTTTTCATTAGTGCTACCAAATGCCTACTTGAAAGAGTTGAGTTCTAACTGAACACCCACACAAGAGAAAGGGAAAGCTTCCTTTTTCTACTGGAGGACCATCAGCTAAATAGCTCTTGGCTTCTCTTTTCCAATCAGGTGGTTTCACATCAGAGTTAATTACTCCAGTCATTTATTCTAATCACCCTCCTCTTATGGCTAGCTGCATTCTGTCATGGGGTGGCATCGTTTGAAGCCAGTTAAGTTTGAAAACCACTGCAGGGTACTTGAGACTCATTAGTGAGGCCTATCCATGCCTGGCTTTGGATTTGCTCCCTGATTAACTCTGGATCTCTCTGCCTTGCTCCCTCCTCCCGCCATCCACCAGCCCCCACTCGTCAATGCAGTTGCTCTAAAGAGGAATGTTTCAATTAACTCTTGCCTTGCTGTTTGTCTTTTCACCTACATATTTAAGAAAAATTTAAATGCTTACATTGCTAATAATATATTTGATAGATTCTGACCTTATAACTGCATCCTTTGAGTTGAATTTAACTGAAACTGTAGACATTCTACAAAGAAGAGTTATAATTTTGAACAAGGGAGGAAAATGATGGTCTTTCAGAATGAATGCATCTATGTCTCGATCCAATTCTCCTAACATAATAAAGGTAGTGGTTCCAACTCTGGTTTTATAGTACTCTAGTGTGTCTTACCAGCTTATAGAAAAGGTCACCTGGAAAGCTTAAAAAAAGTCTCAAAACAGTTTGATGTTTGACATTTTTATTATTGTAGTTTAATTTAAAAGTGTTTGCCAAGTGGCACATTTAAGAGATACTAAAATCACATAGACAAATAGTATTTGTGCTATACTTTTTTTTTCTAATTTATTTATTTATTTTTGGCTGCACTGGGTCTTCATTGTTGTGCACGGGCTTTCTCTTGTTGCAGAGCACAGGCTCTAGGCACACGGGCTTCAGTAGCTGTGGCTCGTGGGCTCTAGAGCGCAGGCTCAGTAGTTGTGGTACATGGGCTTAGTTGCTCCCCAGCATGTGGGATCTTCCCAGGCCAGGGCTCGAACTTGTGTTCCCTGCATTAGCAGGCAGATTCTTAACCACTGCGCCACCAGGGAAGTCCCTGTGCTATATATACTTCTTGAAAAATAAAAGGAAAATGTGTAGTCAGTGCCCTGATTAGATAGTTTGAGACAGTGTTATTGCATGAAAGTATTTAAAACATTTTCTAAAAATTAACAAAAACGTATTGAATTTGGTAGTTAATTGAAAGTGTTTATTTAAATAGGAAATAGAAATTTTCTCCTTTCTTTTTGCACGGTAGTTTGATTTAAAGAAATCAAATAGTTTATGTGTCAAAACAAAATATGATACACATTAAAATATATGAAATCACATGTTTTAAGTTGCTAATGTTTAGCAGAATGAACTCTTATTGTTAATTCTCAGAGCAAAGAAGTTTAATGGATTGCTTCTTTATTGAGGGTCTTTGGACTTAGCAATTAACAAATATGTTGCTATTCTCTGTCTTGCTCTAAAGGCTGATTTTTTAAATTCAGTTTTTAAAATCTCCTAATGAATATACAGTTCAATTAGTGAAAAAGAGGCCTAGAATATAATTTCTTATTTAGCTCTATAATTTTTTTTTTTTTTTTTTTTTTTTGCGGTACGCGGGCCTCTCACTGTTGTGGCCTCTCCCGTTGCGGAGCACAGGCTCCGGACGTGCAGGCTCAGCGGCCATGGTTCACGGGCGCAGCCGCTCTGCAGCATGTGGGATCTTCCCGGACCGGGGCACGAACCTGTGTCCCCTGCATCGGCAGGCAGACTCTCAACCACTGCGCCACCAGGGAAGCCCTATAAATATTTATTGAGTATTTACTGTGTGCTCAGTTCCAAGAATGAGATATAATCTCTGCCTTCCAGGAATTCAGCTACTAGTGAGCAAGGTAGAAAAATAAACTATAATACAAGGTAAAAGTGTTAGTTTTGAAAGGCAGGTGTAAAAGTGAAAACCAGTTGAAAGAACAATAAAATCTATAAATAAAGCCTTGGGGTTGACATGGCACATCAGATTTAGTGTATACTCAGCAATACTTAATAATAGTGTCACCAAATGGTATATGTGAAACCCATTAAAAATAATTCTTGGTATGAAATGGTTTCATATTTTTAGAAGTTTCATAATGCAGCTTTGGCATATACCATTCTATTTCAGAATTTTTCAAAAAGATGTGTACTGACATGGCTTCAGGAGTCAGATTTGGGTTCTGACATTTACTAGCTGTGTGATATTAGTCTATTTACTTAGCATTCTTAACCTCATTTGTAAAACAATTTTTTTAAATATAGTGCTTATCTCATAAGATTACTGTGAAGATTAAAGAAAATAATCCATGTAAGACATTTGGCATAAAACCGGGCAAATTATACGCAGTCACTAAACGTTAAGTGCCGATGTTCCTGTTATTATAGTGTTGTTTAGTTGGTCAGTGAATTTCTTCCAGGTTGACCTTCAGATGCATTTTCCTTGCATAATATGTGGTCTTTCTAGAGGCTTTGTCAAGGTTATGAATGACTTTATTTGCATCCATCTTCCTGACATTGTTCAAGAGAAAATAAAATATGAAAGATGATACTGTAATATCCACTTCACTTTTTCTTCTTTCCATGTAATCAGCCTACCCTAAATTTGATTGTATGGTTAGCAAACTGTAGACAAATCATTTGTAATGACTAGTAATCACAGAAATTCTTCACATTTTCTAAAACTCTGCCAAATTAGCACAGTATCAACTGGATAAAGTTTCTATGGTCAATTTCATGCTTCTTATACAATGCTTTAAGAACATAGTCCCTCAGCATAGATGCTGAATTGTGCTAAATCACAAGAATTTCTTAAATGCCATTCATTCATTCAACAGACATTTTTAGGGGCCTGCTGGGTAATTGGGTCTGTGATCACAAAATTGGAAGAATATGACACCTGCCCTTTGGGGCTGTCATTACAAAGATCAAACAGACATGGCAGTAACTAATTAGGGAAATAGATTAAGTGATGTGTTTATTTATTCATTCAACAAATATTTTGTGAGTGCCTACTACTTATTAGTCTTTGGGAATATAGCAATGAGAAAGACAGCATAGTGTCTACCCTTTTGCACCATTTTGTTTAGTGAGGGAGATGGATAATAAATAAGAAACTAAACAAATAAATATGTAACTTGTGATAATATATAACATAACAAAAAATATAATACTTGTGGCATGTACCATTAAGGAAAAGCTCAGGCTACCATTAAAGCATTCAATATTTTATTCGTTTGTGTGTACATACATTTTTTAATATTAATTTTTATTGAGATATAATTGACATATGACATTATCTTACTTCAGTTGTACAACAAAATGATTCAATATTTGCATGTTTGTGAAATGATCACAAGTCTAGTTAACAGCTGTCACCATGCATAGTTATAATTGTTTATTTTTAACTCTGAAACCGAAAGGAAATGCCTTATGTTGCTTCCTTGGGAAGGTTGGGCAAGGCTTAACCAAGGAAGCTACTCTTGATCTTAGTCTTTAAGAATGAGTAGTAGTTTGCCAGGGAGGGAGCAAGATGACAGAAAGGGCATTACAGAGTTACAAAGCAGTGTGAACAAAGATCTTGATGTTATTACAGTACAGTATGCACGCTCAACTTAACTCAGGAGGTGGCGTGCAGTATGTGTGTAAAGAGAGCTGTGAGTGACACCTGTGGAGGGAGAAGACTGGAGGCACATTATATGAGCAATCCTTAGTGTCTTGTAAGTCAGATGGGCTTTTTCTTTGGGGTAGTGGTGCCCAAAACGTGGTTGCCAGACCAGGAGCTTCAGTCTTACCTGAGGACTTGTTAAAAAGGCAAATCTTGGGCTCAGCTCCAGACCTACAGAAACAGAAACTCTGTGGGGGGAAGCCCAGCAATCTGTGTTTTAACAAGTCCTCCAGGTGATCTTAGTGGCTGTTCAAGTTGGATATCCACTGCTTTAGAGAAAGGAGAACCATTGAAAAGTTTTAAGGAGAGTTGTGAATTGGTCAGGTTTTAGGTGGGAATTGAATGGAGGGAGGGGATTTTAGAGAGAAAGAGAACAGTTTGCATAGTGTTAGAATAATTGAGCCAAGAAATAATGAAGCATGGGACCAAACATAGTCACAGTGGAAGGAAAAGAAAGAACAAATTTGAAAGATACTTTGGAGGCTTATTTTCTTAGTAGATAGTATTTTGGAGGGAGAGGAAAAAGGAGCAGCCAAGATGACTGCCCCATTTCTGAATTGGCTGAATGGATGAAGGTCTCCTTCCATAACCAGAAAAGCAAGCAAGAAAGCAAGTTTAAGAGGAAAAGTTCTTCATTATTTTTTTGATGTATTAGGTTTGAGTTACCTGAGGCAGAGCAAAAGAAGTAGTCTAATTTGACGTTTTGGACTTGAAACTCTGGAGATGGTCATAATAAGTCGGTTGAGATAGCTGAAATCTGGCTCATCTGGTCTAAGTTATATTAGAAACAAGGGCTTGGGACTGAGTTGCGAGGAGAACGAACACTGAAGATGTCGACAGAGGAAAAAGACCTTCCATTAAAAGGTGAGAAGGAGGGCTTCCCTGGTGGCGCAGTGGTTGAGAGTCTGCCTGCCGATGCAGGGGACACGGGTTCGTGCCCCGGTCCAATAAGATCCCACGTGCCGCGGAGCGGCTGGGCCCGTGAGCCATGGCCGCTGAGCCTGCGCGTCCGGAGCCTGTGCTCCGCAATGGGAGAGGCCACAACAGTGAGAGGCCCGCGTACCGCAAAAAAAAAAAAAAAAAAAAAAGTGAGAAGGAGAATCAGAAATACAGAAAGAAAATCTGGAGGGACGTTAGCAAGGAAGCTTAAAGATAGAGTTAGAGACATAAATGCCATAATGCAGAGAGGAGAAGTGATCAGCATCCACAGGATTCAGACAGATGGAGGTGGTAATCGTAGCAAAAACATTTCCGGTGGTCTAACTATAATAGAAAGACGAGAGATTAGTTAAGAAGTGAAAGCGAGGTAAGGAAGCATAAATAACAGATTTACTTGAATCTCTCAAAAGGTTTAGATTGTTGCTCTCATATTGCCTGTGTATTCATAACTACATAAAAATAATTAAACAAGACTGACCCTATTTGCTAGTCATTATTACATTGATAATTCCAAAAGAATCAGACCTACAATTTAGAGAATCATAGACTGTTATTATAGATGTTATGGGATTTCTAAGAGTGGGCAAACAGGCTAGTTTCATATGCTGCTAAAATGAGGTGATTTTTATGAGGTTTATGAATGCATCCGTGTTGTCTACAGGTTTCATGTATCTGACTTTCAGCAAACATTGTGCTTCATATACTAAATCGTAGTCTGTGGCTATATGTTAGTTCTTAAAGTACATAGCCGATACAGCTGAGTAGATAGTATGTAAGAATTCTAACCATGGACTTTTAAGGATTGAGAGTTTACAGATGATATCATAATTGGTAAAATTAGCCCTTTACCTTTGTTGTTAGAGGAGTCGTAGTGCCATGTTTTGAATTTTGCCACATTTCTTCAGGTATTTGTAAATGGCTGAAGAATATACATTGCAGAATATTGTGTCTGTTTAACAAGTGAAGATGTTATATTTCTGCTCTCATGTCCTAAGATATAGCTGTTCTTCATGGCACTGAGAATTGTAATGACCACTTCAAAACTGCATCAAAGGTCACTTTATAGTCTGCTGCAGGTGTTTCGTGCTTTGTAAGGTTTATCTCTATTTTCAGCAAGAGAACCTGTATATTTTAAAGTGTTAAATATTGCTAATCCCTGAATTCTATCTTTTATAAAAATACTGTAAAAATCTGAATGCAGATTCAGTATTTGGAACTGAATAAAGCTTTACTGCCCAATGTTTTAACCACTAGTCATGTGTGACTATTGATCAGTTGAAATGTGGTTAGTCTGAGTTGAGATGTGCTGTATGTTGTAAGTGTAAAATGTATACCAGATTTCTAAGATTTAATACAAAGTAACTTAATATTGATTATATGTTTAGATAATTTTTTGATTATACTATATTAAAATTAATTTTTCCTATTTTTAAAAACGTGGCTACTAGAACATTTTAAACTCCATATTTGGCTTGCATTATATTCCTACTGGACATCACTGGTGTAAAGTCTGGTGGTTATTTTGTTACCCAGAATTTTTTGGCTTAGACATCTCAGTATTGAACATGAACATATTTTAATATTGAAGCAGTATACAAATTTCTGTTATAGTTATCAGACTTAGATCCAAGAACAGCTTAGGGTTAATTCAAATCTATAAAAGAAAGTTCAAAATATATTTTTTTAAAGATTTAATTTTATTTATTTTTGCCTGCGTTGGGTCTTAGTTGCTGCGTGCGGGCTTTCTCTAGTTGCAGTGAGCGGGGGCTACTCTTTGTTGCGGTGCACTGGCTTCTGCTCCTTGCGATGGCTTCTCTTGTTGCGGAGCACGGGCTCTAGGCACACAGGCTCGGTAGTTGTGGCACGCGGGCTCTAGAGCGCGGGCTCAGTAGTTGTGGTGCACGGGCTTAGTTGCTCCGTGGCATGTGGGATCTTCCCGGACCAGGGATCAAACCTGTGTCCCCTGCATTGGCAGGCGGATTCTTATCCACTGCACCACCAGGCAAGTCCCTAAAGTTCAAAATATTAATGCTAAGTTCAAAACTGAATTAATCTTTTACCATGTAAACTCTTCCTTATCCAGTGTGATCAAGGTCCAAACTTGACATCTGGGTGTCATCCTTCACCTCTCACATTGGTAATCAGTTGGTGGTATAAGTAATAACTTATATCTTAAATCTTTCTGAAATCTGTCCCCTCTTCTTCATTCCCACTGCTTCTTTCTTGACTGGGGTTCTCAGTACCTCTCACATAAGCTATTGTAATCATCTTAGAGATGACTTTGCCTCCCTACCCTCTCTCCAAAGGGATATCTGATCTCCTTAGCCCTAGAATCTAGCATAGAACAGAACTTACAGTAAGCACTCAATAAAGGTTTGTTGATTGAATGGATGACAGAGCTGCTGATATTAATCAAAAGTTGCAGAATGAAAAAAGACTTTTAGCCCTACGTAATATACATGTATACAGTTGGGCACACAAAGTAAGTGCAGATGTAATTCTCTGGCTGAACTTGTCAGTGCTTTAAAACTGACATTTGTTGTCATATTGTTCAACAATATGAATGCATATTCAACATTTGCATTCATATTCTTTAGTTCAAGTTTTTCTTTATTGGTTATTCTTGGAAGTGGTGATATAATAAGTGTTCTGTTTTGCCAAGGATTTTGATTTGCCAACGTAAATTTGTGGCAGTCAGTCCAGAGAATCATTGGTGCCATGAAGACAGCTCCTTGTTTTTATCTGGAGTCCCTGTGGGATTAAACTACATCTGGCAATAAGTAGGGATTCTGGTCTGGGCATCTTCAAAGGCAAGAGACTGCTAGTATTTATCAGATCTATGTGGATAAGCAAATGGGAAGGGATTAAATTTTTTGGGGTTTGTTTTCCTTCTTTTAATAACTGACTATAAAATTAAAACTTCCAGAAGTTCATACAGCAAATTAATACATTTTTCTACGGTTGTTGAAGAGGAAACCTGTTCTTTTTTTATATACCTAGGCAGATAACTAAGAATTTTAAATTAGTATTTTATTTACTTAAGCATATATTTTTTATAAGTACTTTATCTCAGAGAGCATAACAGCAGTTTACAATGCTCAAAATTAATTTTCTAGGGATACTTTACTAATTCTTTTTAAAGGGTTGATCATTTAGTACCGTGGTTTAAAACCTTTTAACATCTGTGTGTATTTGGACATCATGATTGGCATTTGGAGGCTTCTCTTGCCATTTATCTATGTGGGAAAGTTTATCCAGAATTTCTTTCTGAGGAAAATCTTGAATCTGTCTTAGGGAAGACCACTCCCCCTTCCAAGTGAACGTGAGCTTGCCTTCCATAGAGTCTTGTTTGTGTCTTTCCTTTCACATTTTTAAGAGATTATTAGTCCTGTGACTCAGTTTAGCTGTTGTTGAAGCATGTGGCTCTACATTTACGGACAAAATAAAATGGCTGCATTGCAGGTACTTGTCATGGAACGTAATCTAGAATTTACCTTTCCAAGCCTCACCTAAGAGAAATAATGTTTATGCAGGATTGCCTGAAGAATATGTAGTCTCTTCATTTGTCCATACTCTAAATCTATCCCAGGATTAAGTCAGTCCCTCCGAGAGTCACATACCTGGATTCCATCATATTGCCAAGGGAGGAATTTCTTATCTTAGGAATAGAAATAATGTGTTTTTCTAGGCCATCTGGTTTGTTTTTACATTATAGTCACTTTTGACTCTTGTAAGTGTTCGTGTTTCTTTATGTTGCCTGCTAGAAAGCTTAATGTCAAATACATGGCACACCTCTAACAAGTCTATAGAATTTCATGGCATAATTTTTATGTGCTTCCTATCCTTATTTTTGCATTGTCTTACTTCTCTTTTGTTAAATTTATTTTATCTTGATGCATATGCATCATATCTATCCTTTAATTATAGTTGTTCTCTATCGTTCCTTATTAGATTTTTTTTTAAAAGCTCCATCTCCCTATGTGTGTTACACTATAACTAGTTTAACATATCTGTATATTGTGAATTCCTAGATTTTAGATTAAGAGTGACCTAAGGTTGAAATGTTAATTAAATGTTTTAATGTTCTGTAGCTCTAAAGAAAATAGTTGGATAAAATGTCAGCATGTAGGACTATTTTAAACATTAGAAAAAAATCATCTCTCTGAAAAGGAGGGTAATCGTGCAAGTTTGCCTAATCCTTTTGATCTTGGCACACAGAAATACAGACTTCAGTTGAGATTAAAACTATGAATTTCAAAGGAAACATGGCCTTCAGTGTGTAAAATATATAACAGCTGGTTGACTACTCCATTTAAAACTACACAATAACAATCGTAGACAGAATGAGTCTCCTGCCAAAAGATGCACGAGTGCTTGATGGTTATTATCAAGATATGATACCAACTCACACTTTTCTTTAGTAATAGTATAAATGTAGAAATGAACAGTGTGCTGCTGGCTCTAAAATCTCTCTTCTGCCCAACAGTTTCAAGGGCAGTTTAGAAGTACAGAACTCCTTGAGTGATTTCTCTATCTGCCTTTCAGCCCGTACTTCAGTGTGTTGTTGACTAAATTTCATTTTTTTAAACTGTCAGATAAAATTTTTATTCTTAGCATCCCACAATTTTTTCCTAAATACTTGATCCTCCTTTTTATCCCCCTTGACATTCATGAATTATTGTTCTTAATGTCACAGCTTCACACATAGTTAAACTTTTTTTTAAGCCCCCAAAGTTAAACTTTTCTTTGTAAATAATATAAAATTTGTTTAGCATTCTTGTTCTATGTTTATATTAAGGTAAATATCTGAATTCAGAAGCATTTTTGTGATGTATTTGTAATTAGTGTGGGAGAATGTTAAGCTCATGTTAGTAGATTATAGTTCATGAACTACTTCAGTATTTTCACTGTTGTGTTTCACCTGAACAAGTAATCCTTAAATAGGTTAACTAATGCATTTTTTAAAAAAAAATGGGGATTAATGTGGATTTGTCACATCTGGAAAAATCCCATTTGGAAAGCATATTTACGTTTTGAATTTGTATCTGTCCAATATGAAAAAGGAGTTGATTTTTCTCTTACCTTTGTTTCTCAAAGAATTTGATATAACAGCAATTTTTCTTTTCTATTTTTTCAATCTATTTCAAAAAAGGAAATTATAGGTAAATTAAAAATTTGCTGAGGTTACTTGGATTCATCACAAATTCAGAGCCAGCATTTAAGGAGTTAATGTATCTTATTAGGGGGACAGGAAATCTGGCAACTATTGCAGAAACTAGACCTAATGGTGCACACAAACAATTTGTCAGTCTCCTTAAATGTGAATAGCTTTCCGCAAAGTGGCTGCTTTTGCTTTGTTTGAACAGGCTAAACTTTTCCTTTTTGGACTTTAAATCTTAGAAGTGAAATGTGATCCACATATTCAATCAAAATCATTTAATTCAAAGCATATTTTGATTGGAACAAAGTTGACATGGAAAGAAACTCTAGAATAAAAAAGTTGAAAGGACTTTATATCATATATTTAGCAGGAAAATTTGAAACAGTTCTAATTAGGCTGAAAAAAACAGCTTTCTTCAATGTAAATTACAAAGGTCATATATCAATGTTAAGGAAACATTACCACTAGTGTTTGAAATCCAGCACATGCAAACATAACAGACCAGTTCATTTTAAATCTGTGTGTGTGTGTGTGTGTGTGTGTGTGTGTTATAAGAAGGCCTTATTACATGTTTTTAAAATGAAAAATACTTAAAATTCCAAGTTTATAATGTTGTATATAACATTTTTGCCAATCCAAACATTAACTCCTTTGAAACTTATTACTATATACACTCAAATGAATTAAGACTCTTAATTATATGTACAAAAAGTTATAAAACTAATTTTTATACTTTCTTCCATTAAAATATGTTTAAATACATCTTATAATTAAATGCATATCAAGTCAAGAGGGTTCGTCAGTGATTTTTCTTATTTGAAGCTTATAGCTATGGCATTTTGTACCTTGGAATTGAACTGGGCCTTCTCAAAGCCTGGGAATGGAAGTAGTAGTATGGGGTGCAGATATGTGTATCTGGGCTGCACAAGCCTATTTCTTTCTGGTTATATAATTATTTGTGTACTTAAATTATTTCTGTACTTCTGTACTTAAAAGTTTGTAAATAATATTTGATTTATTTGATTTTTTATAAAAATTATTTATCCTATAGATATCGATAGCTTTTATTTAGTTGCTTTTTTTAAATGGCATGGTATGAGAAGATTTAGCAGAAGTGTAACTAAATATTAGCGTCAATCTGGGAATTACAAGTATGAGAAACACAAATAAGACACAATTCAGGTTTCCTGGTCTTGAGGTAAACAATTATCTAATAATTTCTTTTGTTAATTGAAATTAGTTTTCTTGATTTTACGTAGCTTTTACATTAGAGGAAATATGATTTTTTGAAGATAAAAGGAAATTGCTAGAGTATTTCTAAGGCATGCATAGATTACTGAACACATGATTAATGCTTTTTATTTTACAATTTTTATTCTCAAATAGCTTAGGATTTCTTGGAAAAAGCAAACGATTTCTACATGTTATCATATTATTTGACTCCACTATAAGAGGCAACAATAATTTTATATAACATTTTTTATCAGTAAATAATTCATTTCCTTAATGGGTTAGTTTCAGGAAGACGTAGATTGCGATCTTTCAGTGAGATTTATTGTTAGACACATATTCATATATGTTATAATTATTTCTGACACAGGGCTACACAAATGAGTTATTTATGAATAATTTACTATTTTCTTTATAATATTAAACCTTTAAGTTGTTGATGTTCTGCATGTGGGCCAAACAAATGAAAGTTACTAATAAGTGTGTGTATTTGACATCTGTATACTCTACTTTTTAGCATATCTCAAGTGTTTTAGTCTCTGCTTAATAGATCTCATTAAAAATACAGATATCAGCCCCAAGACAGTTTGTCAAGACTAATATGAGTCCCCCTGGATTGGATTGACAATTCGTGTGAGGCTTCATATGATTGTCTTTTCATAGTCTTATTTGAACCTTAACAATTGAATGTTAGTCACTGATTTATTTTATAATAACTCAGATGAGTTGAATATTGTTGTATTGTGTTGGACATTTTAGTGGATTTTCTTTTTTACAAATTTTACTCAGAGCACACATTGGATGTAAATGATGTATCTAGCTTGCTAGGGGAGTACTAGCAATTGATTGGTTAGGTTTGATAGCAGCATGGGAAGAATGTTTCTATCCCCTAGCTGCAAACCATATTTAACTCCAGTCCTAATGAGGACTGTCTGTCCTAAAGGCTTTGAAAAATCTCAGATGCTTAGCATTCCACTGGCATGTTTTTATTTTTTTGTGACTGAAAATGTGCATATAAATAAGTATTTATATAAAGAGTATTTTTAAAAATCTTAACATATGAAAGGGGAATTAAAGAATTTTTAATTTATGTTTTTGAATCTCAAAAACAGAAGTTATAAAGTGTATTCCCAGGGTTTTCCATTTTGAATTATTTGTATTTTTTACCCTCAGTAATTTCCTCCAGCTTCTTCTTACCTCTTCAGTCAAGTCCTTAATAAGTGCATTTGTTTATTGTCATATATATACTTTTGGTTAGGCAATTGCCATTCACTGGTATCAAAAGGATGTTAAAGTCCTGAACTGACTTTGTATTAAATGATTTTTAAACTTTTGGAAATTCCTGTATATCCATGGCAGTTGTTCTTGTGGGTCCCTTTTTAAAGCTATGATATATTGCAAGAAATGATTGAAGACTGCTGAGATTTTTAGTTTATTTTTTTAAATGTATTTAAAGTTTATTCCTTAAAGTAACTTGTTTATCAACCTCTGGAAGAGATTTTGCCAATAATTGGGTGAATTACTGGTCAACCCCTTAAGGCCTGACCAAGTGTAACAGGGTAAGGGGAGGGATGAACCATGGCACTATGGTGACTTCTGCACGCGTGCTTGTGGCATAATGTGAGCATCGTGTCTGTCATTTCAGCATTTTTGCTTAACATTTTGATGTGGTGTCAAGATGTAAAGGTTTAAGCATCTAAATCTAACAAACTTCACCATTTTGAATGTGCATAAAGAAGTAATCAACATTAGGAAGACACAATTCTTTGATGACACATAAAATAAAATTGCCCTGGGTTTTAGAGCTTTAATATTGAGAAAATTCATTTGTACTTTGTCATTTGCTGAGCCTTCTGGAATTTTATAGTCTCAAATCACAATACCACGGACACTCAGGAGACTCCTGACTGTTTTATCTTATTAAACAATTTTGAAATCATTAATTTTTAATTAGCTTAGATGCGGGGTTTCTTTTTATCATTTCAATAGTGTGTGTGTATATGAACTAACATTTTTTATTTAAACTACTGGCGAGAGTATTATTTACATAAATGAGTGTAGGTTCTTTCTTAGAGTATATACTGTGAGTTTGCTTCATATAGTCACACATTTTTGTAGACTCAGAGATATTACATGCTAATCTATTATAGTAGAGCTTTTCAGCTGTTTATTAACTCAGATTTTGAACAACTAAAAAGGACATAAGCTCAAAGATATGTATAGGTCCTTCCCTGATTGAAAGTTCTAATTAAGTGAATTGGAGAAAATTAACTGAAATTAGCTGTCAGAAAGTCACATTTAAATGAGTGATGAGCTAGTCTGGCAGTAAACATTTAAATGATATAAATTGCCATTTAAGTGTATGGTTTAATGTTTGTCATGCATTAATGTGACATGAGACTGCAGTGACAATCAAGCAGCTTGCTCTAATTTGAACATATTTAGGGCTTTTGTGTAGAGTGCGCTGCTCACAAATTAAGACAATTGCTGTTTTTATGTGTCTCTGTAACATGTCCTCCAGCCCCACCCCCTCACCCCATCACTACCCAAGACCTAAGTTAATGAAACAAACATATCATTTTTTGTGTGCAACTTGCACTAATAGTTCCTGGATTTTCAGATCAATTTTAAATCCATGTGCTTAAAATAGGACTTTCCTGAAAGTTATTACAAGCGCTTCTCTTCTTACTTCAAATAAAATATGAAGCAGTTTTGTGTTCTCTTAGCTGTTTACTAAATTTATAAATATAATGAGTTTTATAAGAGATGTTTTAAACAGTGACTTTTACAGTTGAAACTAAATAAATATTTTTTAGGCATATTTCAATTCAGGTATACTTTAGAATATGAGAATTGCCTAGAGTTTTATTTACAGAATTATTTTTTAGACTTTATGATATATGATATATTAGGAAGCCATGTTAAATATTAGTTAAAGGAAATATATTATTTGAATTTAGCCATAAACAATTTTCGTATTCATAGGCAGTTTGTTTTGTTTTGTTTTGTTTTGTTTTGTTTTGCCGTACGCGGACCTCTCACTGTTGTGGCCTCTCCCGTTGCGGAGCACAGGCTCCGGACGCGCAGGCTCAGCGGCCATGGCTCACGGGCCCAGCTGCTCCGCGGCATGTGGGATCCTCCCGGAACGGGGCACAAACCCGTATCCCCTGCATCAGTAGGCGGACTCGCCACCACTGCGCCACCAGGGAAGCCCATAGGCAGTTGTTTTAATAAAGCACATATCTACACAAGTGTATACCTGTGAACTAATAGGAACGTCTTTTGTCGCGAGATGATTTATATCTCATTGGTTGCTTGCTATAGAAGTTAGTCAATTTTGTTTTAAAACCAACAGATTTCTTTTTATAATATTGAAAGCGTAGCAGCAAGCCACACCAAAAATACATCACAGTCATACACTTATGACTCTAAAAATAAGAATTTCAGTGAGATACATTACCTGATACAACTTGGTATGCTTCAAATTAAGCTTCACAGTTTGAGTTTGTGATTTGAATAACATTATTTATTGATAGACTAGTCCATAATGCTAAGCTTTTATATTGGAATAATTTTTAACAACATTAAATAAGTATGAATACTTTTCTAAAAATAAGAAGTCTCTGCTCATTAAAACTCTTTAGGATTTTTAACATTATTAAGTTCAGGAAACATTTATTGGTACCTATTGTGTTTTAGGTACAGTGCTTGGAACTGGGAATGTCATGATGAATTGCAAGTGGATCTTGAACCCAGCATTTCTGTTGAAAACTTGATTATGTTCATTCATTATTTATTGGACACTTATGTTAATAGCATCAAATATTTGGTCTGATTTGATACTAGTACATAGAATAATAATTCAGTAATTATAAGTATCCCTCCCAAGATCTAATTTGATGACATAAAAACTCAGTTGAAATAACTAAACAATTTGTTTACAGTTGTTACAGTAGACAATAAAATGTTGTAATTCTAGAAAAATTATAAATATTTCAAGTGAATAGTCAATGTTTAATATTTTCACATTTGCTATCCCAAAGTAACATTTACATTGTATGACCTCCTTTCTCTGAAACGTTAAGTTGAGTACCTGTCAGGCCCTGAGTTACAAACGTGACCAAGATAGACCCAGTCCTGGTCCTCACAGTGCTTACAGTACAAGTAGACTAATACTGAAATCTAGGCAATTGATTGTAATTCAGTGTGACAAGTGCTGCAAAGTCTCTATAAAAATAGAGGACAAATTCTGGTGGAAAATAGGACATCAGAATAAGTCTGTTCACAGTCAATTTAGAGGTAAACTTTACTGCTTGTTCTAAATTTCTCTATATATTTTAAAAATAGAATTCAGCATAATAATAAGATCTACACCTTTTTTTTCAGGCTCTGGAGAGTGAATTTGTTTCCTGCCAGCTTCACCAGTGGATTGATCTCATTTTTGGCTATAAACAGCAAGGGCCGGAGGCTGTTCGAGCCCTCAATGTGTTCTATTACCTGACCTATGAAGGAGCTGTCAATCTGAATTCAATAACTGATCCTGTATTGAGAGAGGTAAGTTATCTGACTGGGTCTAACAGGTATCTGTAGGCCAGAAGCTATTAGATCTCATCTTCCCCATGCTTTCATTTTACTGATAATGAAACTGAAACCAGATGGGTAAAGTGCCCTTAAGCAGGATGGATAACCTTTAAGTTAGTGACCTAGCTGGGACTTGAACCCAGAACTTCCCTCCAACAAAATGTTCGACTCAATATAAAATGAGAGCTTTTTCAATTTGAACCCATTAAGGGATCAATAATCATATTTCTAATTTTTATAACTTTGAAGGCTACTCACTAATTTAAAGAACTAGGAAAATAATAATTCATTAAAGAAATAAGATTATAAGCATAAATCTATTTAAATGTGATAAAACACATATTTATATATGATACATAAGTCCATGTATAACCATATAGAAGTTAATAGTAAGAATGAAATCTATAACTTTCCTACATCATCAAACTTGGTGTTGGATGTTACTGAGACTTGTTTTATCTTTGTCATTGATTTTCTTAAGTAAAACCCTCAAAACATGGTTTTGACAAATACAGTATTCACGAAAAACTGCATATAGCCTTGCTTTTTTTTTGAAGTATTTTAATTATACATCCTCCTGCTAACATACATCATATACAAAGATGTATGTATGTTCATGGAATTGAACAGACAACACCTTACACATCTGTACTATTTTAGAAGAGAACTTTATTAAAGAAACCAGGGAGTTTTGATTCATAGGGAAAGTTGTATATCACTGGAAAGGGAACATCGTTTGCAGTAAGATTTGTCGTTTTTCACTGTCACTTGATGTATTTCTTTATAACTCTATTTATGACCTGATCACGTTGACAGTATATGAAAGTACGTATTTAAATATATTTGCTAACATCGATTATCACCTGGTTTATGTGCTAGATAAAGAAGGTTAATACACAAACAAAAGCACTATGCACTCGATGCACATTTATCTTAAATTGCACAGGTTTTGAATTGCAGTGTTTCACTTTATTTTAGAACTGGATCAGGTGAACTCTAAAAGACTCTTCCAGTTTTTCAGTTCTTTGAAAATGTTCCTTTCAGGGGGCATTTTATTTTATTAGAGCAACAACTGACTGCGTGACACAAAATATGCATAAGCTCCATGTATGAAATTGAGGTTGGAGCAAACATGCAAACGGTGTTACATAACTTCATTGTTAGAATAGAATTGAATAGGCCCATTTACTTTCTTTTTTATTGTTTTAACAGTATTTGAACAGTGGTTCTATTAATGTCCATAATTACTTTTCAGATATACCACCTGGTTCTGTTTTTTTGGGTTCCCTTGTAGTAATTATCCCTATCTCTACTTAGCTATTATATGCATGGAATCAATATAGATTTGATTTTGTCATGTCCTGTTTTGCTTAACATACCAGCATATATTATTTTATGTTGCTATAAAATCTGTGTACTTTTAATTTTGAAATTCCATAATATTTTGTAGAGTTGCTATGAAAATGTACTTAATACCATTTCTCCCAATGTGGGATCCTATTTTTTTTTTGCGGTACGCGGGCCTCTCACTGTTGGGGCCTCTCCCATTGCGGAGCACAGGCTCCGGACGCGCAGGCTCAGCGGCCATGGCTCACGGGCCCAGCCACTCCGCGGCATGTGGGATCCTCCCGGACTGGAGCACAAACCCGTGTCCCCTGCATCAGCAGGCGGACTCTCAACCCCTGTGCCACCAGGGAAGCCCCCTATTTTTTTTTTAAGGCTTGTCTGTTGGTGTGTCCAAGTCGATACAGTGATACTTTTCCCGTCATTAAAATTTATGCAACATGTGGTTGATAAAGGTTGGCTCTCTGTATCTGTGTGATGCTGCTAGTTAAAAAGTGAAACATTCCATCAGCTGGATGTTTCCTCTATAGATCAGTCAGTATAATTGGCTCTTTGTTTTTACTCTGGATTGACCCACCCTGCTTCTCACACACATCAACGATTTACCAAAGCAGTTTACCATATACTGTTTACAGTACAAGCTAAAAGAGCACTGTCCAATAGAACTTTCTGTAGTAATGGAAATGTTCATTGTATCTGCACTGCCCAATACAGTAGCCACTAGTCACAGGTGGCCATTGTGCATTTGAAATGTGGCTAATGTGACCGAGGAACTGAATGTTTAATTTTAGTTAATTTAGACAGCCACATATGGCTAGTGGATACCGCATTGGACAGGGGAAACTAGAAGACTGTTGTGTATCTTTGGTTACCAAATTTTCGAAATCCAGATTCTGGGCAGGTGGTCAGACAACGGGACAATAAATGTTTGTTAAATTAACTTGGTAGAATATTTGAAATTGGGCATAGTCCATTTAGACATTAGATATGTAGTTGACATACATGTGTAAACCAAATTATATTTTTTCTTTCACTTAAAGTAACATGTTATGACTTCAAATATTGGTTTTTATTGTGGTAAATAAATATACAATTTACGATGTTAACCTCTTTTGAGGTATAATTCAGTGGCATTAAGTATATCCATATTGTTATGCAACCATCGCTACCGTCCATCTCCAGAATTTTTGTCTTTCCCAAACTGAAACTCTGTATGCATTATACAGTAACTCCTCATTCCTCCCTGCCCTCAGGCCTTGACAACCACCATTCTACTGTCTCTAGGAATTTGACTATTCTAGGTACCTCAGATAAGTGGAATTATACAATATTTGTCCTTTTGTATCTGGCTTATTCTATTAAGGTTCATCCGTGTTGCAGCATGGGTCAGAATTTCCTTCCTTTTTAAGGCTGATTAATATTTCATCGTACGTATATACCACATTTTGTTTATCCATTCATCTGTCAATGGATATTTTGGGTTGTTTCCACTTTTTAGCTATTGTGAACAATACTGCTATGAACATGGGTATATTAATACCTGTTTAAGGCCCTGCTTTCAAGTCTTTGGGGTATATACTCAGAAGTAGAATTGATGGATTATATGGTAATTCTACGTTTAACTTTTTGAGGAACTGCCATGCCAAATAAGTTTTCAGTATTTATTTTTCATGATCAGCATTTGCTAAAGACTATTTAAAACTTTTGCTGTAAGTTTCTTTTCTTCCCCACATCTCCAAGTGGTTAATTATTAGCAAATTAAACTTTAACTGGAGAGATTTCCAACTCATTGCACCCTAATTTTTTTTTTTTTTTTTTTTTTTTTGACTGCACTGGGTCTTCCTTGCTGCACGCAGGCTTTCTCTAGTTGTGGCGAGCGGGGGCTACTCTTCATTGCAGTTGCACGGGCTTGTCATTGCAGTGGCTTCTCTTGTTGCAGAGCACAGACTCTAGACATGCTTCAGTAGTTGCGGTGCATGGGCTCAGTAGCTGTGGCTCACGGGCTCAGTAGTTGTGGCTCACAGGCTCTAGATCACAGGCTCAGTTATGGCACATGGGCTTAGTTGTCCTGCGGCATGTGGGATCTTCCCGGACCAGGGATCGAACTCACATCCCCTGTGTTGGCAGGCAGATTCTTAACCACTGCGCCACCAGGGAAGTCCCACCCCTTAATATATTTTTATATTATATGTTATATAAACATGTATTATATATTAGATTCAGCATTCACTCAAAAAACATGGCCTATGGTGTATGGTGGGTACTCAGTGTTCTTGAAAGACTATATCAGTTCATTACTTTAGCATTATTAGCATTAATTCATTAATATACATTAGCATTATTCATATAAGTATACATATTTGCTTTCTGAATGTTATTGAAACAAATATGATCTTTTATCATAGCCATTCCTTATTATAGTGCTGAATTTTGTGACACAATGCAGTGTGATACAGTAGAATAAACAAACAAACAAATGTGGATTTGATTCCTGGCTCCAGTGCCAACTAGTGGTGTGACTTAGCTCTTCCTGAGATTCCGTATATGGAATTGCTATGATAACGCCCACCTCATGGAGAATTAACTGTTGTATAATACATGAAAAGGCCTGCCATGGTACCTATCCCATCATAAGTACTCAGCAAGTGTTAGTTCCTTCCCTTATGTTGTTCCCTGTTAAACCCGTGGGTTAGAAAACACAACTATAAAAAAGAATATGTGGGCTTCCCTGGTGGCGCAGTGGTTGAGAGTCCGCCTGCTGATGCAGGGGACACGGGTTCGTGCCCCGGTCTGGGAAGATCCCACATGCTGCGGAGCGGCTGGGCCCGTGAGCCATGGCCACTGGGCCTGCGTGTCCGTAGCCTGTGCTCCGCAACGGGAGAGGCCACAACAGTGAGAGGCCTGCGTACCGCAAAAAAAAAAAAAAAAAAGAAGAATATGAATTACCGATTGCATCATAGAAAGAATCATAAAGTGTTAACACTGGCGAAGTTATTAAAGATTGTTTTTTAGAAGATTCATACAGAATTCATTGTAAAGTGAGGCAAGGAGAAAACAGAAAACAAGAATAGGTCATTAATTTTTTTCAACAACCTTTTACTAAACCTAAATTATGTAATAAGGTTAAAGAGTTGAAAGGCAAGTCCCTGCCCTCATCAGGTAGAGTTCATTGTCTAGTGGGGAAATATGGATAAGTAAACAGTTATGATACTGTGATAAATTCAGTGTAGAGATAAGTACACTGCGTGCATGCACAAGCGTGGCGAATAGGCACTAAACCTAGACTGCCAGAATTCAGCCATGTTTTTTGGGAAGTGAGAGGCCGGAGCTGTAGATTGAAGGGTGAATAAGAACATAGGATAGAGTTGTGAGCAAAGGATAGCTACACAGAAGAAACTGTATGAGCCTCCTGCACAATGTGTGAAAGAGATCATGGCTGGAGATTATGTTTGTGGAATGAGCCAAAAGTGATAAGGGGAAGCACGTAGACAGGAGCCAGAAAAAGTAATTTTAATGCCATGGAAAGTAATTTTAACTGCATTTTAAGACAGTGGATTGAAGGTTGTAGGTTGGTGACATAACCATATGTGTGTTTTAGAATCTGTCTGAAAGAAGGCTGAACAAATAAGAAGTGAAAAGTCCTCATTGTATTATTCTAAGAGTCATTAGAGAAGGACGCTTAGATGGTAGAGGACTGTGCTGTGAATGGGAGGTGAACAAGTAAACACAGTGAGGAAAGGAAATAATGGAAGGGAAAACTTCTCACTGCTTTATTGAGATATAGTTCACATATGATACAATTCACCCACTTGAAGTATACAATACAGTAGTTTTAGTTTATTCATGGAGTTCTACAAGCATCACCACAATCTAATTTTACAACATTTTGTCACCACAGAAAGAAACCCTGTACCCATTACCAGTCACTCTGAGGGAGATTTTTTTTTTAAATGGGTAGGTAATTGTGTTAATTGGAAAGATCCAAAAAGAGAGAAGCACATGAAACATAGGAGAAAGAAAGCATGAAATAGACTGCCAAGCTCTATGAGGAAAAGGAAAGGAACAAAATCCAGAACATGGATAGATAAAGCGCTGGACAGCAGGAAACAATACTCCCTTGTCTGTGGTTAGAGAATGGAAGGTTAGCCTGGGGACTGGTGTAAGTAAATGTGCATGAATGAGGTGGAAGGGCAACAAGATTATGAGGGTTTTTGCCAAAAGTGAGGTAATATTTGTGGAAATACCTGACATAATGATAGGTGCTTAATTGATGCTCAATAATATATAAATTATTATTTCCTTTACATGTTTTTCTCTGTTCTCAATAGTGGGAGAGTAGATGTAGAAAAAAGTTGAATAGAGAAGGGGTGTACGTGTGTGTGTGTGTGTGTGTGTGTGTGTAATTATACATGTGGAAAGAGATGGGGTTTGGCCATGAGAGTATGGTGGAATATATAAAAAAAGATTGAGAGACTTCCCTGGTAGTCCAGTGGTTAAGAATCCACCTTTCAATGCAGGGGATGCAGGTTAGATCCCTGGTCAGGGAACTAAGATCCCACACGCCCTGGGGCAACTAAGCCTGTGTGCTACAACTACTGAGCCCACGTGCTCTGGAGCCCGCCCACCACAACTAGAGAGAAGGCCGTGTGCCGCAACACAAGAGCCCGCGTGCCGCAACACAAGAGCCCACGTGCTGCAACCAGGACCTGGCACAGCCAAATAAATAAATAAATATATTTTTAAAAAAGACAACTAGGAGCAACTGTAAAGGGATATAAAAGAAGATTTTTCTTTAAAAAAAAGAATTGAGAGTGGAAGGGTGGTTAATGAAATTGTTAAAGGGATTTTGTTGAAATGGTGGATCTAGGCTGGTTTGGATAAATAAGACAGGGACTTATAAATTGGGAAGGTTTATTCTTTCATTAATTATTCATTCACTTATTCAACAAATATTCATTTTGTTCAAGGTGCTAAAAATACAGAGATGAGTGAGAAAGTCAGTCCAAACCCTTTCCCTCATGGAGCTCACATTCCAATGAGGTGCACAGAAAATAAACAATAAAAACTAATTTCAGTTAGTGATAAGTGCTGTAAAGAAAAAAGGCTGGGTTACAGAATACACAGTGACTTGGGAGTAGAGCAGTCTTTCAGAGAGGTCGCTCACAGACTGCCTCTGTCCTCATAAAATGTTTCCTTCCACACGTTGAGAACAACTTAAATTCGTATAAGCAAACCCCGGGAGGCAGCTCCCACCACTCTACTCGGGCCAACCACGTGCCTGTAACCCCAGGCCAGGACAGCCTCCCAAGTCTTGTGAAGTCTTGCTAGTTGTAAAGCTTCCACTGTCACCATCTTCTAATTTACTCTCCACCCCATCTCCAGGCCGTACGATTTTTCCTTCAGAATCTTGTTCTTCTAAGAGGCTTTAACATCCCTAACATTAGGAAATTTGTGCATACACTTGGCTTATATTGAAACATTCTCCCTGTGAAATCACAATAATGGTACCAGGATGGATTTTTGCCTCTCTAGTATTAAAAGCAGACTAGACTAGACTTATTTCTGGTCACTATGATATACTCGGTTCAATCTGGGACACTTTGGTGTCCACAAAGTCATACACAGAGGCAGGCTCTCCACATACAAGTCGTGTATTCACTTACTACTTGGGAAAAGCTCCATTCCTCTTGAGAAAGTTTTATTCTAGAGTGAATGATTAATACATATGGTGCAGTAAGTGATCATAAAAATAATCTCTCTATAAAAAAAGCACTAAACAATAGAAATAATAACCATAAGAGGAGGAAGAGTAATCAGAGAAACAGCCTGCAGCACATTAAACTTTTATGTTGTTTTTAATTTTTAGAAAACAGCTGGGTTATCAGTATACAACTATGTCTGTATTCGCATATGTCACACACCAGGAAGAATTATTTTTCAGGCAAATATGCTTTTCCTCCCCCCACCCCCAAATATCTGTGACCTCTGACTAGAGGATATATTCTTACCTTGAGCTCTTTATTCTAACAGACCTTTTTACTCTTCATTATTTCTCTATTTCCCTGGGGTACCTTTTTCCCTTTATCTCTACCTTTACCACTTTTAATCTACTCTATTTTCCTAGCATTACATATATGTTTTTATAGACAAGGTACAAATAAATAAAAATTGGTTATTTTCTCATGATTAATTCTGCTGAATTTGGTTTGACTCATTCACCTTTCTTCCTTCTACCAGCATTTCAAAAAAAAAAAAAAAAGAAAGAAAAACTAAAAACCAAAATTAGGTTAATTGAATTCAGAGTCAGATCTGAGTAAGAATAAATACTTTTATTAAGGAAAAAACCTTGTTCCAAAATCCAAATTCACAAAATAAATTAATGATGAGTTGAATATTAACTTTACAAAATAATTTTTGTTTTCCTAAAAAATGTAAAATAAGTATTTTCCTTAAAGAATTTCTTTAATATATTCAGAATATAATTGTATTTATAGGCATAGTTTCTAGAACAACTCTATATCCTTTCTTATATCCAGAGTTCTCCTATCAATTATCATGTAAATGATATTTGCTATATGCAAAAGTTCAGAGCTCAGTTAGCTATTCCTTAGTGTAAAACAGTTCACTGATGGAGTTTTATTAGGTCAGAAGTAAGTGTTTAAAAATTGTAAGTACAGTGATGTGCTCTGAGTGAGATGTGTACACTACATATCTGAGCACAAGGGAGAAACAGCCAACCCAGATTTAGGCAGGAATGACCCACCTGAATATAATCCTTAAAGAATGAGAAGTTAAGTAGGTGAAGCAGTGGAAAGCAGAGAACACAGTGTATGGGAAGGACCACTGTATGGCGCCATGGCTGGAAAATAACGTGTGGGGAGTGGCGGGGGGGAGGCATAAGAAGTTGGTGATGAAGAGCAGTTAGGTTGATGGTGTCTCCAAAGCACATTTGGAAACCATTTATGTCTGTCATTAGTCTAAGCCACCGTCATCATCTCTCCCCTGACTAGCATTAGTAGTGCTGGTCACCCTTTTCTACCCTTAACTACCTACAATCCACTTTCCAGAGAGCTGCCAACGTGACAGTTTAAAACTGTAAATCAGATCACATCCCTCCTCTACTTAAGCTTTCCTATTTCACATTAAACATAGAATAAAATTCTGCTTGGTCCACACGATCTGGCCCCTGCCTGCCTCTCTGATCTCATGCCATGCTGTTCTCATCCTCATTCGTGTGTGCTGTTTCACTGACCTTCTTTCTGTTCCTGAGCCTGTGAAGGTTGTCACTGGATTAGCACCTTTTTATGATAGCCATTTTCTGACTATCCCAGATTTTCACATGCGGGCTCCTTGTCATTCATGCCTCGGCTTGAAGGTCATCTCTTCAGCAAGGGCTTGCCTTCATACATCCAATCTAGTATCTTTTTGTTATTAATTTTAATTTAAAGCTGAAGACTGATACATATGATACAGATTGAGACTTGAGTCACCTTGGGCATAGTCAGTTTTCATAAATGTTCTATGTGTACTTGAAAAACAATGGGTGCTCTACAGTTTTTAGGAGTAGAGGCAATTTTACCGTATGATATGAGTAATGACAAGTGAGGAGTGTAATTAATGAATGTGATTTTTGTTATTAACATTAGTTATTGTTCTGTGGTATGTTTGAACTTAAACTAAAGAATCCCGTACTGCTATTCTTTCTCAGTTGTTATGCTCTCTTTTTATATTTTTCCTATTTCTACTCTAAAACTATCAGTTCTTACTTCCTGTTACCAGGTCAGTATGTCTGCCTTTTGGGCACCTGTCCTCTTACTCAACAATTAGCTATTTTTTAGATGTGATAGCCTGAGAAACCAAATAACCAGATATGATAGAACTAAATTTAAAGTAAATACATAGGTTTTGATTACTTCCTCAGCTACAAAAGTATAAATGATAGTAATCAAAACTCTATGCTCTAGTTCTAAGCTTCAATGGAACAGAATAGAGCTTCCATAAATAGACATATGATATATGAGAATATACGATAAAGGTGGTATTTTAAATCACTGGGAAAAGGCTGTCTTATTCAACATGTGGTGTTAAGACAGCTAGCTAACTGTTATAACAAAAATTTAGATCCCTATTTCACATCTTAAGGTAAAAGAAATTACAAATGAATTACATGTTTTTGTTTGGAATAAAGATATTGTAAATATAAAAAGTGCAACTACAGGACTTAGAAAATACTGTAGGTGAGTATTTTAATAATTTTTGGAATGGAGAAGGCCATTGATATTGACTTTTGTAAGAGAAGGCCATTTGATATTGACTTTTGTAAGGAAATTGATATATTTGTCTACATAAAAATTGAAGTTATTGTACATCCAAAAAAAACAACAAATGACAAAGTTCAGGAACGGATAATTCACAAAAGATGAAATACAAGCCACAAATGTATGAAACCTCACTAGAAATCAGTGAAATTCAATTTAAAATCCAACAGCATTTTTTACCTATTAGATCATCTAAAATGAAAAATAATGAAAATTCCTAATGTTGGTTAGAAACAGACATTGTCATATATTTGGTGAGGATAAAATAGATTGAATTTTTATACAATCTATCAGTTTTTAAAATACCCACTATTTACTTAGAACTTTAACCAAAAGGAATAATTGAACACATATGTAAAAAAAGATGTTCAAGTGTATAGTTATTCATAATAGCAAAAAAACCCCATGAAAACCAAAACCACATAAATGTCTAACAATAGAGAAGCTGGTTAAATAAGTATTGGTAAATCCATACAGTGGAATGCTATATACATCATTAAAAAATATTGCTATCTAGGTCTATATGTATTGCTATGGAAAAATACTTCGCCATATTACATGGCAAAACAGATCATGTTATGAAACATAGAAAATGCAAATTTTATAATGTGTATATATGCATTAGGAAATTTCTGTAATTATAGACCCCAAGATGTTTATATGGTCATCTCACCAAAGATAGTCATTATCTTTGGTTAGTGAGATCATGGAATTCTTTTATTTGCTACTTTCTGTATTCTGAAAATTGTTTCTTTTTAAAATCAAGAGGAAAAAGCCAACCCACAACTCTTTCTGTCTTCTGAGGGGGAAAAGTCTCTGCTTGAAAATCCAAACAAGTGATGCACGTTAACATGAGGAGAAGGATATTGACTTTGCTTTTGGCTGTTTGGAGGTCTCTTGTAATTACTTTCTGGCACTGGCCATGTTTAACATTGCGAGAATAGTGACTTTGTATAATGATCTTCGTGTAACTTTGATAAAGATGAAGGAATTTACAATTTCTTAACTTTTATCTCTCTCAGAAATTAGAGTACCTCTAATCTCTTAGATTGTTATTTAACTCACTGAACTAGGATTCTTTTTCATACTTTTTAGCAATTTGAATTTATTTCCTCATTGTTTCCAGCATATTTGAGGAGGACCAAAAAAGATTACTTGTACTCTTAGGGAAAATATCTTAGATATATCACTGTTGATTATAGTCATTATCATCATTTTCTAAAAGCAGGAAGGCTTTTGACCTAAGATGCATGAATTCTCAATCTCTGGGTTCACTACTAAGTTGTGTGTGTGTGTGTTTGTATATAATTAAATCGTATATAAAGGGATTTAACAACTTATTTATCAAAAAAAATGTGCATTAACTCTAAAAATTCAAATACTATGAAAGTATAAAGTAAAAGCGTAGAAAGCCTCCGTCCCTAAGTTTAGACTCTGTTAACTAATGCCAGTCTCATGCTAAAGTGAGCTATAGCAATTTCTATATGATGTGCTTTGATATACACAGAAAAAAAGCCTCTGCCATAGACTTCATTGCCTTTCACTTAGTGCTTGAAACTTTACCATTAGACATCATTTATTTGGTTACAGATTTTTTTTGAACAATTTTTTCCAGTCATTCAGCTCTCTGTGCATAGAACTTGATAGGAGGTTTTGACAAAAGGAAAAGTACAGACACAGCACAGGGTCTGAGCAGCCATTATGAAGGGAGGGCAGTGGCAGAACCTGGGATGCGCTGGAGCTTGGAAGCAGAGGTAGAGGTTCAAAGAGCAAAAGATACACTGCAGGTAGATATTGCATAGGACAGCATTAATATGAACAATATCATCTGTGCTTTTCCATCTTGCACCTTATTGTAAGTACTCAGTACATTTCCTCTGGAAGCAGCATTTTCTCCTTTACTTTTCAAGCAAATACAATGTTGTTTTATGTTTATGTGAGTTCAGAAATTAAAGTTATTTATTTCCTTCTGAAAATGGAACTCAGCTCTATTTACATAGATGGGTAGGGAAGAGGAAAAGGAGAGCCATGATATTGCTCAATTTAAACAATTATATACAATGAGTCTCATAATATGAAAGTAAAACCTGAAAATTTCTCCCTAAGTTGTGTTTAGTGTCAGTGGTTGATTTTCCTTCTTCCAAATTTATCCTTCCAAATGCTGTTTTAGTAACGCATAATCACTCTGAGAAGGTCTGTTTTCCAAAAGAAGCAGCAGCAGTGTTTAAGTTCACATGACCCCAGTTTCATGACAGCGGTAGCAAATCAGATGTCTTATCCAAGGAAAAGCATTTTTGGCTTAGAATTCAATCACTTTCATGGTGGGAGTCAACAGCTTATTTCAGCTCTAACACTACTGCAGAACCCTGGCTGCAGTGAATCTTTCAGAAAGCATAAACACAATTGGTATTTATAGCATTGTTAACATTTGTTAAATAGTTCGGGGAATGGTCTGTAAGCCCGTTTTAAGCAGGTGGGGCAGGAATTTTTGTTGTGACTGCAGTGAAGTTTAAAAGTAGGACATTAGGACCACATGGTTAGGATGGTTGTAGCAAGAGAATAAAGTAGAAGTATTGAAGACAGTAAGTTAAGACTTCAGGCAGCCACAATTCAGGGTGTTACAAAAATAATCCTGAAGCATCTCTAGCCAGAAGTGTGTTACACAGATGGCATATTTGACACAGTGCAGGGCAGGAACTGTACAATGAAAAGACAAACAGTAAGGATTAGTCAAGTTTTAATTGAAAACCTACATTTAAAAATACCTTGAAATTATGCCAGACTTTCTTGTATATTAAAAGCACAAAGTTTCCCTTAGTCAATTAAACATTAAAGTTTGTCAGGAAAACTAATCTTTGTATTTTGCTAGTGATTATGCCTATTGCAGACTTAATAGTTAAATAGGTGTAGCTGAATTATACATCCAAGGACATAAAGCGAAGTATTACTATTTTTATGATTTTTTTCCTCTATCAGCTACCCAAGGAATCCTGAGCAATTCCATATGCTGATGACTTCTGTCATAAACCCCTGATCCCTTCAGGCACCATCTTCATTTTAAATTGAAAGTATGAAAAGTACTCTCAAATCAAGTGACCAAATTTTGTTCTCAAAATTTTTAACTAAATTCAAGTTTCTAGAAAGATTAAGGTTAAAAAATTACTTAGATTTGAAAAATCTATGTAGGATTATTTGCAAGTATAAGATTGCTAACTGTTAGAATAGCATAGTCAAATTTCTAATTTCAGAATAGCAATGTTGTTTTATTTCTAACAAAGACGAGGAAGTTTACTTAGAATCACTATTTTTAGTTTCCATTATTGGTGCAAAGAAGGAACTGAAATTCTATTAATACAGTATTTAGGAAATGCTTAAGTGCAAATTTTTAAAATGTTAAATATTATTTAACTATGTCATAACAGTAAATGTATCGCCTTCCCTCTCTCTGTCCCTGCCAGTACTGTGTAACTGGGGTGTGTGTGTGTGTGTGTGTGCGCGCGCGTGTCTGTATTGTCTTTCAGGCTTAAGTTCCTTGAGGTCAAGGATTCCTAACTGCACCTCATTCCAGTGTTTGTACATGGTAGATACAAATATTATTGAAAAAATAGATGAAATGATTCTTACCAAATGACTGTTTCTTTCTGTAACATAGTTTAAACATATTTGTCTGGTTTTGAGAAATAATTTAACCTCCTGAATGTAACTATCCTGAATTGTTTTTTTTCTTTAAGAACTTTTTACTATGTTTTCACTATGTTTTCCTCTTAGTATTGGCAGCCTTTCTGAAGCAACATTCCACTTATTTTTCTAGGCAGGCTGCTTTATCTACTCGTTTCCAGTAGCTAGAGATGGAGGTGTTTTGAATGAGCACATCAGTGTTCTAGACAGAGATACTGTTTGAAATTATCCATGAACACAGTGCCGCTGAACATTATTGAGTGACGTTTGTTTCTGTTGGTTGTGTCTGCTCTGACTAGCTGGTTTCTTTCAGATTGGCAGCTGGGATTATGCTGCAGTGGATGGACAGCTACAAGAAGTGGAGATTGTAGTGAGGCTGAGCTGGGCTGGGCTGGGCCTCAGGGTAATGTGCCTGGAATATATGGGCTCGGTGAAAAGCACTAATAGGAAATCTATGCATATTTTCACAATTTATAATTACATTATATTTCACCGTGGTAACTTCCATAATATTATTGAATAAAAATATAAGTAAAAATAGGCCTTTTCCTAATTTCCCCTCTACCCTGGTTTCTTATCACTGCATTCTTTTTTTTTTTAGAGGTTTACTTTATTTAGCTAGCTGCTCTTTCTCTTTGCTCTTTATGTACTGTATGCCATCATGATATGTATATGCTTCCAAATACCTAATGTAAGTAAAACATTGTTTACTTGCAAAGTGTATATACCTTTCTAAATATTTAGTTAGCGATAAATGATGGTAAAATATTGCTAAAACTAATGGCTCCTTGAAATCAGATAGAAATAATTTAGGAAATAAGCTCAAAATAACAAAATTAACTTTGTAGCAAGGTCTGTTGATTTCATAGTGTTTGACCAGTTTATCAGTTAGAATTGTCCCTAGGTGGTTAAGAAGTACTTCTGGTTACTATGTTAATGGAAAAATTAAATTTCATAAAGCTATATTTCATATTGTTAGATTTTTCTTTAGATTTTTATGTTTTTTAGTTTTAGATTTTTTTCAAAATGGAAATTTTTTATTACTCTATTTTAAAAGTAATACATGCTTAGTCTAAGATATCAAATAGTATAAAAGTGAAGAAGGTATTAATTTTTATTCTGCCAATCTTTTCATCTACCCGCTACCGGAGATAATAGCTGATAAGTTTATGTACCTTTCCAGATTTTACATGTGTGTATTTATGTATGTGTGTACATGTACTCACATAACACATGTTAGTGTGTGTTTATATAGTTTAATTTTATTTTATTTTTAATTTTTTTATTTAAATGAGATAATAAACTATATTTTTTGATGATTTGGAATTGTTTTTAATCAATATCTATAGACTAGTTTCCATGTCACATATATTCAGTTCAACTCACTCATTTTAATGACTGCATAGTATTCCATGAGTATAATTTCATTAGTTTTTTCCCCTAATTTTTACTATTATAAAGTGCTATAATAACCATCTTTGTATCTTAATCTTTTCTCATTCATCTGACTCCACTTTTATGAAAATTTGTAGAAGTGGAATCAATAGCCCAATCTTTATCAGAAAACATAAGAATTTGACTTTTAACTAAATTTTTGTTTTTCTCTATATCTAATTTCTCAAAATTAAAAAAAAAGTTTAAGTCTTTCAAGTCCAAACTTACATAGAATTATTTCTGTTCAATTAACTTATATCTTCACTATATACATCTTTTGTGTGGATTATTTTGCATAATTTGTTGGTTAAATATCATCTGGTGTTTATTTTGAATGTAAAATCTGATTGACTTTTTAAAATTCCATATGCTGGTAGTATATCCATGACACTTGTTTCTTGATAGGCTACTTATCTTTTACATTATGCTTTACAAAGTTTGATTCCTATATATTTTTTATTTCCAGGGCACTATGAATATTTATATTTCAATCTTAAAAGATTTCTTTTAGGTTCATTATGCTATTTTTTAAAAATTTTGTTCATTTTTTGTTCTGACTACTAAAAAGTAACTCTATTTAATTTCTTATGTTAAGAGCGAGCCTGGTTTCCCAATGTTTCTAAATGATGCTTTGCCTTTTCCTTTTTTTAAAGCAGCTAGAGGTATTATGCAAACAAGACCATTTATATTATAAAGATAATTTTCTCTTTTAGATTCTTCATCCATTTTTAATCAAGTGCATCTAGTTGTTATGGGTTTTCTTTTGGCCTTAGTAGTTAATATTATCAGGATTTTTGGCCTTTAGGAATTGAATACTAACATATATAATAATTAGTATGCTTTTTTAATTTGCTAATACCAAATCTGGATTTTAACAGTGGCTTCAGAGGGCACTGAGGCTGGTTAACTAGAAAGTTGGTCAGTAAACAGTGGAAACTGGTCAAATATCCAGCAAGTTTTTCTCCAACTTAATTCACATGTGTGAAGGGCAAGGGGGAAAAATAGGCACAAGTGATAGTATGATACGTAACACAGGAGAAATCACTAAATGCCCTTATTGTGACTCTTTTTAAACATTGAAAAGTGAATTAATTCTGAAATCCAAAATATGAAGTCTTATTTTGATTTGTAAATATCTTTCAGTAAGGGGTAACTCTAGAATCTTAAGATAGCCTTCTAGTACTTAATTTTGGTAATGTCAGAAATTTTTAATATACTAATAAATGGCATGTTATTTCTTAATAAATGATTTTTCAGTTTCCCTATCCCAATTTTATAGTGCTTTTAGATGTAAATATATAGGGGATAAAATGCAATTTCAGAGTTGTGTGCTTAAAAAAAGCAGAGTACATATGTGTTTACCTTAATTGCATCCATGTGTTTTAAATTATTCCTCCCCCAAACCCATCTTAAAATAAAGTTTTACAGCTTTATTGGTTACTAAGTGTTGTACTGAGTTAACTTGTTTCCTCTGTTAGATTAAAAAGACCACTTCAGAGAGACTAAAATAGTCACTGTTAAAGGCCCTACATTGTCACTAAGCCAGTCTACTTTCCTTTACTTTTCTCTCTCTTCTTTCATTCTTTCATTTTGTCTAGTGTGTGTATCTATATTCTCTCTATATGTAATGTCCCTTTCTCTCTATATAGCCATAAAATCACGCAAGTATGCAATGTTTGGCACAGAAACCAATAGAATGCACAACTTGCTGAAAATCTTTTCATAATATTTCCATTTGGAAATCCATTAATAAATTCTCTAGGTAATATTTGAGATGCTGTTTATAAAACATAAATATGTGGTTTTACTGGAATGTCTTGGAGTATTTGCATAGTCTTTTTTTATTACTATGTATTTCAACATCTGGAATGCTGCCTGCTGAATTCAGGTTTATTATAGAAAGTAGTAACAGGCTATTTACAGAAATAATTGGGAATTGATGAATAAGAATGAAGTAAGCTTTTTAGTAGAAAATTTTTAAAATTTTTATTGGAATATAGTTGCTTTACAATGTTGTGTTAGTTTCTTGCTGTACAGCAAAGTAGTAGAAATGTTTAACAGAATGTTTTTTCAGTGCTGGGCTGCTCTATAATAGTGTTAGGAGTGTATCTCTTAGCTGCATACCTCCTGAATTATGCTGACTTGGATAACCATTCATTCATTAAGTAAATATTGATTGAGCACCTACTGTGTGTCAGGCCCCCAGAAGCACAGAAATACTTAGAAGTCTCTGGTCTCAGGAAGACTTACAGTCTAATTGACAAGATAGAAATTAGACCAGTAATTAGAATTTTAGTTAAGTAGGTAGTAAGGGTCTGTACGCATTGCTCCAAAGCAACAGGGCAGGGCAGCAACAGTCTGGCTGAGATCTAGAAACAGATTTCTCAGAGTACAGAGATGCTGAGCTGAGTCTTATAGAATGAGGAGGAGACAACGGCACAGAGAAAGGGAATAGAAAAAATCGGAAAACAAATACGGAAGCAGTTTGACACATTACATCGCACATTATAGAGTGTGAGAGGGACAGTGTCAGGGCATGAGACTGGAAGCATAGGCAGGAGCTAGATTACTATTATTAATCTTAATTATAAGTGGTTAGTAACATTTATTAAATGCTTTCTTAACCTCAGCCAGACACCATGTTGTCTTTTATGTATATGCTGTAATAATAACATCAAACACTGACCGGTCAAGAACTGTCCCAAGTGTTTTATATTATCTCATTTAATCTTCACAAAAACCCAGTAAAGACCCACTGTCATTATTACCATTTGTAGACGAGGAAACTAAGGCATAACTTGCCGGAGTCACTCAGCTAATATGTGATAAAGCTAATATTTGAACTGAGGCGGTCTGATTGCAGTGTCTGCATACTTAACCCCATGCTACGGGGCCACGCCGTGATAAGGAATTTGGATGGAAGGATTTTAACTAGAGAAGTCACATAATCACATTTGCAGCTTTAGGGTTGAACATCTCCTTTCAAGTCCAGGTGTGTTTAACCCTTCTGAACAAAGATGAAGGCTGCTGGCTAATGTTTATAATTTGGGGTCATTTTTTGATATTTTTGTTCTCAGTGTAGTTTTGCAATAGACCTGAAAAAATAAACTGTTTAAAGGCAGGCACACTCTCCTATTTTCCAATAAATCTTTCTAGCACATTGCCTATGCTGAACCACCACCTTAAAATAACCTAAGGCCAAATGTGTAAATAATTATTGAAATTGACTAATGGGTACATAGGGATCCATTATCCTATTCCATAATAAAAATTTAACATAATAAACAAATTCTAAAAATATATCACCTGGGACCAAAACTCTCTTGGTGAAGGAGAGTTCATTAAAAACAGTTTAGGCATTTGGTAGAGTTCATTAAGCTATGCTTTTACCTAATCACCTGCCTGAATGTTATACCTGTATGTTTCCTGTGATTTCAAACCTCCCTTATGCCTCTGAATTTTCTATTGCTGTATACAAAGGGCTGAAGGGAAAAGTAAGAGAGTAATAAACAAAATTACTTGAGGGGCTTTTTCAAATCACACATATTCCCCCAGGATTTCTCACTTAGCCCTTAAGAATCACTGCTACAGGGCTTCCCTGGTGGCGCAGTGGTTCAGAGTCCGCCTGCCGATGCAGGGGACATGGGTTCGTGCCCCGGTCCGGGAAGATCCCAAATGCCGCAGAGCAGCTGGGCCCGTGAGCCATGGCCGCTGAGCCTGCGCGTCCGGAGCCTGTGCTCCACAACGGGAGAGGCCACAGCAGTGAGAGGCCTGCATACCGCAAAAAAAAAAAAAAAAAAAAAGAATCACTGCTACAGTGAGACACTGGAGTGTTGTCATATCCCTCAGGTGTGTAGGGGGCTGAAAGTGAGAATTACTGCCTTTAGTGACATCCTTCAGAACTTTTCTAAGACTCTTTTGACTTCTTTGTAACAGCAGCTATCAGCCTTCACTTATCACTCCCCCATTCTCCTCCTCACCCCCATTTTGCCTCATCAAGAACTGTGCTTGTTTTTTGTCCCAGTATAACCCAAGATGAGGCACAAGGGTCTGGGCAGCCTTGCTGTATAAAAGGTACTCAGTAAACTTTTTTGTTGTGTGAATACTATGTACAAGGTACTGTTCTTCCTACTGCACACTACTAAAGTATGATATTCTGACCCTATAGTATAGTTGCTGAGACAGACCAGTAATCTCATAAAATCTAAATAACATTACAAGGAAGCCTGAGTCAAGTATGTAATCAGCAGCATGAATAGGCTATAAGATTTGGGAAGTGTTACACCAACAAGGTAGAATTCAAGCAGGGTTTTCTAGAGAGAGGTACGACTTAGAAAACTGAAGACGAGGGGGACTAATCTAGGAGAGTCAGCGGCATGAGAGAAAACATAAGGCAGAAATGGCTGGTTACATTTGTGGAAGAAAATCAGCTTGACAGTACAGGGCATAGGGTGAGGGAATAAAAGAGAGGTAGAAAGACTTATATTGCCTAGCGGTAGGTCTTTATCTTTTTTTTTCTTTTTAAATTTTTTATTTTGAATAATTTTAGACACAGACAAGTTGCAAACATAGTAGAAAAATTTCCTGTGTACATTTCTTCCCAGGCTCCCCTAAGATCAGCACCTTACATAACCTTAGTTAAAATGATCAAGACCATAAAAATAACATTGGTTCAATATAATTAACTAAACTACAGACCTTGTGAAATGTCATCACATTCTTTAACGATTCTTTTTCTGTCTAATGATCTTATGCAGAATTCCACGTTGTATTTAGTTGATACTTTCTTGGTTTCCTTCTATGTGTAACAGTGACTCAGTCTTTGCTTCTCTTTAATGGTCTTGGTATTTGTGAAAAGTGGTCAGATATTTTGTTGAATGTCCCCTAATTTGTCTTTCTGATATTTTCATGTGATTCGAATGAAGTTATTTATTTTTTGTCAAGGATACCATAGAAATTGTATAGCATTCTTCTCAGTGCCTCATATCAAGGAGTAAGCCTTTGTCTTTTAAGTACCGGCAGTTAATTGAAGACATTTGATCAGGGCAATATTATATAAAGGAGAGTTTGAGCTCAATTCTGCAGGATACACACTTAAACACAGTGAGAGGGCAAGGTCAAAAACCATTGACTTGAATTTCTCTTGCATGAATGACACCCAAATCAATACCTCTGATGTTTCATCCCAGAGCGAGTCCCGGGGCTTTCTTTTGAGCACTGGACATCTCAGCCTGGCTCGACAGCTATCACTAGTTCTCCCTCAGAGAAACTTGTATTTCTATTTATTGCTTTACTACTCTAAAATATGCAAGTTCAAAAGAAAAGAATTCATGTTGTCTTTTCTCTTTTCTTCATTGCTCAAAGTCATCAGTCTCTAAGACCTGGTGATTTTGCCTTGGATCATGGTTTGCATATTTATCCCTTTCTTGCAAATAGCACAGCTTCCATAAGTACTGAGGTATACAGTTCCTTATGTTTTAAACTGCTCTCTGAACCTCCAAGGAGATCTCCCTGTCTCTGGGCACTTAGCCCTGCAGGATACTTTGAAATCCTGAGCCCGATTTCAGTTTTTTTTCAATAATGTATTCATCATCATCACGGTCATTGTAAACTCCTGAAGCATTTCTTCCTTCTCTGTTTTAGCTGTGTTAAATGGGGATCGTGCTGAGCCCCAAACCCAACAATAATACAGCATTTTATTTAGTGCCTTTTATGTGTTTGGTATTATGCTAAGCACTTTATATGTATTATTTAATTTTCCAAACAATTCTATGAGCTAGGCATTATTATTATTATCTTTATTTTATCAATGGGGAAACAGATTAAGCTACTTGTTCAAAGTCATGCAGCAGATAAATGGTGAAGTCAAGATTAGCACTCTGAACCATCTGACTCCATAGGCCCAGTGTGGAAGCAATCTGTTGCCTGCTCCCCTTCTTTTTAATGGGGGGAAATGCATGTGGGCTATTGGGTGGGGACTCCCGAAGGCAGCAGCAGTCGAAGGAAAGGGCACTGGCCTTGCTAACTGTTTTTAAAAAAGACGTAAGGTTCACATTCATAAAGCAAGTCATAAATCCATATATCATAAAAGAGCAGTGCTCCCACGTCCTTCTTTGTGACTACCTTAGGATTCAAGTTGCCCTTTTGTGATATTTTTTTCCTCAAGACTGTCCTTGATGTTGATCATAAATTGATTTTACCCCATCAAAAGATGTTTTAGGTGCTGATCTGAAATGATCCTAATCTCTACTCCTTACTTCCTGTTGGCTCCTTTTCTGGTTTCTGAAGTCTGAGACCAGCCTTATCTCCTACTATATAAAACCAACCCTTGCCTAGCCGTGCTGCTCTAATTGTGTGTGCACATACTTTGTTCACTGTAATGATGATGATGATGTTGATATTAGAGGTACTTTATTAATTCAGTCATTAGATTGTAAGCTCATGTTTTTTGTGTGCTCAGTCTTATCCCTAGGCCCTGGCCTAGTCCCTGGCTACAGATAAGGAGAAAGAGTAGCTTAATGGTTGAGCATATGAGCTCTAGAATCAAGATGCTGGGGTGCAAATTTTGAGTCTGCCGTTTAATTACCATGTGACTTTGGACAAGATACTTAAGTTCTTGGTGCATTATTTTCCTTATCTATAGAATGGATACAGTAAAGCACTCACATCATACAATTTAAAGACTAAATGATATAAGATAGTAAAATCACTTAGAAAAGTTCCTGGCAATAATAAGTACTAAATAAATATTTGTTATTGGTGTTGTTAGCAGCCCTCAATGGGTATTTTTTTTATATAAATTTATTTATTTATCTTGCTGCTTTGAGTCTTCGTTGCTGTGTGCAGGCTTTCTCTAGTTGCATGGAGTGGGGGCTACTCTTCTTGTGGAGCACAGGCTCCAGGTGTGTGGGCTTCAGTAGTTGTGGTAGGTGGGCTTCAGTAGTTGTGGCGCACGGGCTTAGTTGCTCCGCGGCATGTGGGATCTTTCTAGGCCAGGATCTTTCAAACCCCTGTCCGCAGCATTGACAGGTGGATTCATAACCACTGCGCCACCAGGGAAGCCCCTCAATGAGTATTTGTTGACTGCATTTTGAGGGACTAATCTGTACTAATAAGCACTTTGCTGGGTTTTTTACATATATATCATTTATTCATTAATGTAACACTATGAGGTTGGTACTATTATCCACATTTTACAGGAAGAAAATTGAAACTTAGGTTGAATGACTTGCCCTAGGTCACACAGCTTATAAGTGCTGTGCAGTCAGGATTTGCACATGGTCTGTGTGACTTAAAAGCCTGTGCTGCTTCCACCATAACACGCTTTCACAGAGGTGCTTTTCAGTCTTTTCTGCCTAAGCAAGTCATAGTGCATTCCTTGAATTTATTGGACTGACTGCATCAAACTGTTATTCAACCATCCAAGTACATGCCCTGCTCTCTGTATTAGGAATACTTTCTTCAAGGGCAGAAACATTGACACCTAATACTGCTGTATACATAGTTGACGATTATGATTGAATGCATAAATGAATGAATTGCTATCATTGTTTCTTCAAAGGTCATTGTAAAGGACTACTAATGGTATCCTTATCAAATAAAAAAAGGAAATTAATACTGGATAATGATTATATTTCCCTGTTTATGATTTATTAATTGCCTACAGTCCTGTAGAGCGTATAATAATTGAATACTTATTTTCTTAAGGATTAAAAAATAGCATGATGAACATATATTACCTTACAAAGAGGTTTTCTTCATCCTTTTAGCCCAGAAGTTAAGAATACTGAGTGTGTGGAGTGTTGAGGTCATCTTTATGTATCTTTGCTTCCTTCTATCCCCTCACACATACTATAGTATTTATTCATTCACCCAATTTAGGGATCTAAGAGTGAAGAAGATAAGTAAGGTTCTCGCTCTCATGGATCTTTATTTTAGTGGGAGGAGACAGGCATAAACAGGTAAACAAACAAAATCATTACAGACAGTGACCGCATCTGGCATTTAACAGTTTTCCTTGATGAGGTTGGGAAGTGAGCATCTCTGCTGGGTGAACAGGAAGAGCCATGGTCGGAAGCGCACGACAAAGGGCACACATCTTTCGAAAAGGGCACACACACATGTTTCTTGTGTTTGGTCAGTCCCCGGTTTAACCCTCTCATGCTTGGATACAACATATGGCTTTTACTTTGTTGTTTAGCCACTTAGGTTCAAAGAGACTGTCAACAATAATGCTCTTCAAAAGTAATAGCATCAAGCAATTTTCACAGGTGCTGGATTTCTTTTTCTACTTCCCAGGGTGAGATGGGGCCTAGAAGCAAAGCAGCAGTAGGTTTTCTCTATACCTGTAAAAGATTAGCTGTAGTCATCAGGGATGATGCAAGCAAGGGAAAAAATGCAAGAAAGAGATGAAGCCAAAAAGGACAATTTCTGATTGTAATAGCTGGTTTCTGTTTCCTATCACTGAGCAAGATGAGAAAGTTCTGCAGGGTTTTGTAGGAACAGCTTCCACGGTAGTGAAGAATGACCTCACCCTAAATACCCTACCAGGTGCTTAGCCCCACTGTGAAAATACAAGGTTGATTTCCAACATGAAACAAGCCAGAAGTATGGAATGACATTTTCAGGTGACAGTTGTGGTTCTTTTGCCTGTAATTAGCACCTCTTAACCCTCAAACTTGCCCGTGCCTTTTTCAGGCTGTTGAAGCTCAAATCCGAAGTTTTGGGCAGACGCCTTCTCAGCTCCTCATAGAGCCCCATCCTCCCAGAGGTTCTGCCATGCAAGCGGTAAGTGCTGCCTGCACTCTCCTCATTTCTTGCCTCTATTTGAGACCCTGCTTGACATTCATAACCGTTTTTCATTGTGCTTGAGATTCTCCACCACATCTGGGCCTGTTCTTCTTATGCACTGTTTGTGAACTTGCTAACAGCCAGCAAGTACTGCCTGTTCTCCTGCAGTCTTCGGGAAGCAGACATTGCTCCAGTGCTCTAGTATTTCATCAGGTTGTGCTCTGTGTTGCAGAATTAAAAGGTCCATAATTGTCTCGTACCCTCACTCTAGGACAGAATCTCCAGACATGGATAACTTTTCTGGTTTGATCCTATGAGTGTCTAGATTCATTTTCCTATTGTGTTTATTCTTTACATCCCAATATGTTTTTCAGTTTTGGAATTTCAGTTTGGGAAGTAATCCTAATATGTGGGAAATGTTATTGAGAGTCAGGGACTTTGGAGGAAAAAATGATGATGACGATGATGATATACTATACATCAAAGCTTAGTGCATAAAACAGTGATTTATATTTCCTGTGATTCTGAGGGACAGATGGGCATTTCTTGTCTTTCACCTTGGCTCCCTCACAGACTGCTGGGGCAGGTGCTGAGACGCCAGACCGCTCTTTCCACGTGGTCTTTCATCATCAAAGAAGTCCGCCCAGACCACTCCCATGGTGGGAGCCGTGTTCCAGGAGAACGCTTTGGCATGACTTCTTGAAGCTTGCTTTTGAACGTGCATAACACTGTTTATGCTGCATTCTATTGGTCAAAAGCAAGTCAGTCAGAGGCCAGCCCAGAATCAGGAGTAGGGAAATAGACTAGAGCTGTAAAATATGTGGCTGTTCCTCTTTTATGGTTCCCGAAATTTCAGGGGGAAATACTTTAATGATAAAGAAAATTCAGCATAGGAACAAATACTGAATGGCATAACAAAAATCATATTTTAAAACTACAGGCGATAGGCATTGTATTTTTTCTTGAATTGTCCCTCAATAAAACAGGTTGCTCATTACTGTTTTAAATTAAGAGTAGGGGATATAATGTCTGTTTCCATAAATGTAATGAATAATTTTTTTTTAATTTATTCATTTATTTATTTTTGGCTGCGTTGGCTCTTTGTTGCTGCGCGCAGGCTTTCTCTAGTTGTGGCGAGCGAGGGCTACTCTTTGTTGCGGCGCGTGGGCTTCTCATTGCGGTGGCTTCTCTTGTTGCAGAGCATCAGCTCTAGGCACGT
Organism: Delphinus delphis; assembly: GCF_949987515.2. NCBI lineage: Eukaryota > Metazoa > Chordata > Mammalia > Artiodactyla > Delphinidae > Delphinus > Delphinus delphis. Next base: position 29,525,163 of record NC_082687.1, on the reverse strand, counting down.
GGGCTTCAGTAGTTGTGGCACATGGGCTCAGTAGTTGTGGCTCATGGGCTTACTTGCTTCGCGGCATGTGGGATCTTCCCGGACCAGGGCTCGAACCCATGTCGCCTGCATTGACAGGCAGATTCTTAACCACTGCGCCACCAGGGAAGTCCCTGAATAACTGAAAATGGATTCTGATTCCATGTTGTGGCTTAGAATGGTAGAATTTTTTGTTAGATGCCAAGAGGGCCAGGGATACAGATGTGGTCCTCTCTGCCTCTGACCCTCTTTTCTCTTCCTTCCTTTCTCTTTCCATAATTCCTTCTTCTCTGTCTTTTCCCCTTTTGCCCTCTTTGTCATCTTCTTTCTTCTTCCAAGTCTTTTTTCCCCCTTCTTTCTCTATGTGAATTGACCATTATTATAAACTACAAGCATTTAAAAAATTGTTTGCATAATAACCTTTCCCCTCAGTGTTTTTAAGCAGGTGAAATCATATTTAAAAGAACATAAAGGGTAGCTTTAGTGAAAAGACTACACGAAAAATGAACATTTGGCAAGAACAATGGAAGATAATGCCATGAAAATAGTAAGAATGATTTATGTGTGGGGTTTGGAATTAGTTTTAGTAATAGCTTGTCAATGAGATGCAGGCTGCTGCGGTGCTGGCTAATGGAAGCACCTCCACTGCTCCATTGACTTTCTACCTGGGTCACGGCACAGCCTTGGTCACTGGGACCAAGAGGGAGTTCCTACTGCCAAGCCTCTCTCCATGGCAAGAGGATGACTGGTTCACTGAGGCGGATCAGCTTTACTGTCCCGAGGGTGGCAAGGCTGGGAAGGCACATGCTTATTTGAGGATGGGAGGTCATGTCTACCATTATCCTCGTTCTCTGAATCGAATACCTGAACCCCTTTTCAGACCTGTGCAAATTGTGCTTTTCCTCTTATACATATGTGGGTGGGAAAGAAAGGTGTGTTAGAAAGAAACCAGAGTTGTCAGCGAGTGCACACTGTATCTGGGAAAACCGAATGAAATCTGGCTAGTAATTTCCTACTACTACCTCATACTGGGCTCACAGAGGCACCCAGGATTGGATGAGGGGTTTTTCTCTTCCCCCTATTTGACCAGTTGTCCCGCTCATCCACAGCTGTTACTGTGACTCTAGACTAGCCCACTCTGCTGGGCTGGGCTTTTTCTTATTTCTAGTGTTCCTTATTCCATACTCACTAGCCAAGGATGTGATGTTGCTCCCAAGAGTTTCCTGCTACTTGCCTGCACGGGGAGCCCTAGTCAGGATGAAATGCACAGGAACAGCCGGAGAAACAGCTTGTTGGAAGGATGCAGGGGACGGTTCTGGATATGGTGTCTGCGGCTTTCTATGGAAAAGGGCTTGTCCTTGCCATGTGGCAAAGAGATGGCCACTAGAGGCACTATGTAAACAAGACATTCTTCCTATACGTTAGAGATTTTCCTGTGTTTTTTTAAGGGCATAAACATTGGAATTATTCAATTTGAGCCTAATTGTATTTACAACATGAGCTGTTAAGCTCAGAAATATGTATCAACTTCCTTTCAGTGAGACTTCATGATGTATGTTTTAGTCTGACTTTCTCGGAGTTTATAAATTGACTTCAGTAAATATTATTTTTTTAAAAAACCTACGCAGTTGAAAAGTAAGGCTTGGTGTTTTGAAATGACATTCGTTTCCTTTTCCCAGAACTTCGTCAAAGCTAGCTTATAGGATATTTTGTGGTTGGCTGATTGTTTCTCATTTTTACCCAATTTCACAGAATTCCTTAAAACTGTGTAAGAGGTTCTTTGTATAGCAAAGGTTACTTATTGATATCAGAGGTTTTAAAAATCAAAGACCCAAATGTTATTAATTGTTTTTTACTACCATTCAGATGAGTTCCCCCATCAACCATCACTGCAGCACACACACACACACACACACACACACACACACACACACACACACGAATGTAGCAGAAATTAAAGCCACCTCGTGCTGCGTTAAGTGCATGCGCCATAATATACACCAGGTGTAGTAATTAGCAGGCACACGAAGGCTGCCTATTTGTCTGGTTTTGCTGCTGTTGCTGTATCCCCCTGTGTTTTCACACCATCAGATAGTTGGATTTAATTGAGGCCACATCAGATGAGGCATTACTGACACCTTTAATTGAATGAGCATCCAGGGAGGATTAACTCATAATATTGATTGGCTTTTAGCCACTTGCTTAGAAGGGTGTCTGGGTAGCTTATTAGTTGCCTTTATTTACACCTTTATGCAAAGAGTGCAAATAGGAATTCTTAGTGCAATATGTTTTTCTAAGTACTCTTAATAACTTTTTTAAAAAAGCACTGATAATAAAAATGCAAATGTATTTAATTTTTTATTAGCAGTTCTGAATAAATACGTGTTATATATATGTGCCTACACATTTACATATACCTGGTGTTTTGAAATATGGCAAGAGGAAAGCAGCCAGAAGCACTTCATCAAAGTGTTTCAATTCTGAATGATACTAATCAGCTATTAGAAAATAGACATGGTAGAGCAGATTTGCTGAAAATGCACAGTGCAATTACTGTATGAGCATACTACCACGAAGTATAAATAAAGCCAGTAAATCAGAGTGGTGTTATGTATGGCTCGGATTATGACATATGGTTTGTAGGAATGTTCTAAATCTTAGTAGTCTTCCAGATTTATTTTGTTGCTAGTTATTAGAACAGACAATATTTTGTTTAACATTTTCAGTTACTTTTTGCTTTTCAAAGGAGAAATCAAACGTCTTGAGCTTTAGTTTCTTTACCAAGAGGGAGGGGCGCATCTAGCTATTTCTCTTTATCCTTAGCTGCAGCAGAAAGCAGTGGCATTTGCATTATAATAGGGCAGTGTTTATGACTTGGTACACTATATAAATATATTGTTTTTACAAGTACATTTAATTATGCATTGCTTTGAAACACCTTTATAATTAAGTTTGTGTATTACATTCATAAATTATTTCTCTACTGTAATAATGCATGCTGTACAGCTATTATTTTTAAATATATTTGTTAATTAATTATCTCATTATTTAGTTGTCAAAATCTTCATGCTAACTCAGCACAACTTTTGATGATCTTTGGAAATTACCATGGCTTGCTTTTGTGCCTTATTGCCTATTCTCATTTCTTTTTTTTTTCTCTCTTTTGTATCAATACTTGACACATAATAGCAATTGGAATGGTTTAACACAATCCCCAATACTTTGCCTATTTAGAATTGAAATCAAATCATTCTTTTAGTTCTTCATGGGAATTGGGTGGGGAAGGGAGTTAATAAAATTTATGGATTTTTAAAGTGTTTCTGTTAATGTAGTTTACTTCAATCACCTAGAAATTCAACTAATGACATACATGAAAACCAAACAAATACTAATTGCTGTTTCTATAAGCCTTTCTGCTTCACTGTGCTCTCACTTGCAACTTGTGTTAACATGGTCTTCCCTGTTCTTTTCCTGCACCCTTTCTTGTCTTTCCTTGTCTTTTCCTTCTTGTATATTTGGATCTTGTCTTGCCCACTCAACAGTATCTCCTCCTGCAGAGTCCATTGATGTTCACAGACCAAGCTCAGCAGGATGTTATCATGGTTCTAAAGTTCCCCTCCAACTCCCCTGTCACTCATGTGGCAGCCAACACCCAGCCTGGGTTGGCAACTCCCGCTGTGATCACAGTCACTGCTAACAGGCTATTTGCCGTGAACAAGTGGCACAACCTTCCGGGTAAGTAAAGAAATATCCTTATAAGGCATAGTATAACTGCTGAACACTGTATCAAGATATTTTAATATCCACCTAAATATATTATATCTCAACACTTAAGCTTATTAGTTTTCAAGCATTAGTCTGAATCAAAATTAAACATACTTTGAAAGGTTTAAAGAAGTTCCCTCTGAGGCATATAATACAAAAGTTAAAACATAAACTCTTAAAAACAAAACAAAACAAAAAAACATAAACTCTTCTTTGGCATCTGGTGGTTCTTCTTTATTCCTTGGAGATAAATATTATTTCTCATATAATGATATTCTATGTTGTGTCCATAAATAGTATGTATTTATTTATCAGATGTTCCTCTTTTTTCCACTTATTCATTTGCTCAATAAACACGTCTGATTGTCTACTATGTGCCTTTTTGTACATGGCATGGAAGTATTTGTTGTGGATGATAGAAAAAAGAACACTTAAATTACCCAGCTAAAATATTACAAACCCATAAGTACATTCTGTTCTTTCATTAAGTGCTGAATAATTAGGGTAACTAATGGCAAGATACTGAAATAACCATCAGAATCACAAACAGTCAAAATTTGAAGAGACATGAGAGTTCGTCCAGTCTAGGCCCACATTTTACCAGTAAAGATACTGAGCCCCAGGGAGCTTGCCTTGTTCAGTATCACATATGGCAAGTCAGTGGCAGAGCCAGGTTTGAACCCAAGTTTTCTGACTCAAATTTTATGATCACCCCTCTGTGATTTATTGTCTCTCATTAGAACAGGAATGTTGGGATCTGGATTTAGCACTGTTCCTTTTGGCCACTAGTTAGAAATTCTTCTTTTACAGAAGGAAAATCTTTTAAAGTCCTGGAGATTATAGGCTTTTCTTCCCAAGCCGTTGTTTTAGGTAGGAAATTTTAAAAGATAGATTTTAATAGTCTGTTAACTTGTTATTAAATCTGTAAAATGTGCATAAAGCACTACCCATTGTAATGCCTGAAATGGTTGCACAAATATAAATTCTTGAACAAGGGCCTCATGCCAAATTAAATGCAAGAGATTTTAGAATGGAACAGGATTGAATTGATGTTCAGACAAAAAGTAGGTGCACTATGTTCAGCAATGTAATAAGGTATGCATCATGACGAATCTGTGGTTGGTATCAGAATTTCTTAAATATAGCCGTTTTCCTGGCCATTAGAAATGAAATGAATGGCGATATTTGATTAGAGAATAGATTTCATAACAGTAGAGAAGGTAGAAATCAAGGCAGGTATAGTATCTCTATTATTAGGCCCTTTTAGTTCCTTTTCTTCAAACGAACATATCTTACAGAGGTAAATGTGTATGCAAATGACATACTTATATTTTGGGACCAAAGATTATAATTTGATTAACAACTGTGATTTCTTTTTTGTTTGTTTCTTTCTCTAAATACGACTCGTTAGAAGAAGAACATGCTGACGGTGTGTTCTGCAGTGCACACCAGAGGATCTACCTCTGCTGTGTGCAGTTACCCTTAGAGCTTGGCAAAAGCACCAGTGTGTGTGGCCTAAGGGCCCCTGCAAACCATGCTTATCCTGGGTGGTTAGATGTGGTGGCTCTGAGAACCTCTTCAGTCTAAACAGAGTGACAGTACATGTGAGGAGGGACAAAACTTTTCAACTGCTAGAAAGCCCTGAGCACTCTCCACCCCTCTCTTTAGTCTTAGGCTAGCAATGAGCTAGCTCAGCAGGAACTGAACTGGCTCAACCAGAGGGCTGCTAGGTCTCCAGCTGATACTTAGTCGTTAGGCTCTCTCCCTCAGCACCGATGACTGAGCTCCTGACACACCCCTTTGGAGCAAGCCCATTTCCCTGGGCTCCCCTTAGTATCAGTACTTGATTGTCAGCTGTTCTCTTCCCTACTCCACACTTTTCTATAGATCTGTAAAGTGATTTGGGGGCCGCATCCCTCTGCTGGAGTACCACATATGGTACATCCACCTGCTCTGAGCCCAAGCTCACTTTTCTGTAAGGTAAGAGCTTGGGAGACTGCATACGTTTTGCCGATTCTTTGCCTAGAATTCTCCCTAGTGGGCTTTCTTCGGGTCTGTACCTTGTGTCACTGGTGGTTTTTGTCCCCATCCTCTGGCTTTATAGTACGACACAGCAACTCTTCACCAGATAAATTACAAAGAATGATAACATATGGAAATACACAGGTGATTCTCTTTCTACAATGTGATCTCCAATTCTCAATACACCTACACCTAAAAATATTAAGCATCCATTTTGTTAAATCTGTGCCTCATTTCAGGTATGTTTATTTACATAAATCTGATCTTTCATCCTATGTTGTGCTGCCTTTACCTGTCAGTATGCCTTGATTTAAAACAAATGTCAAAACTTCCTAACAGCTTTTTTTTCAATGAATATCAAATTCATGTTGCAGTTTTTTTTAGTTTAGATTCTGGTTCTTTTCTGAGGTTCTGTGATTTCCATAGCTTGTTCATTAGACAGCTAGCTCCTGTCAATGCAGTGTCTGAGTCCTGATTTAGGGGAAGAATCATCTTTATCCTTCCATCTCACTCAAAGGACCTTGCAGAGCCTCTGAAACAATAAAATAAAATAAAATAAAAACACCTAGTGTCTACAGAGCATTTTGTAGGTTCTGAATACTGTTTTAATCACTTCGCACATATTAACTCACTGAATCCCCTCAACAACCTTAGGATGTAGGTTCTGTATTTAGGTTGAAATTGCCATTTCTGTAGGTCAGAAAGCCAGGTATTGGTGATTTCATGTGGTTCAACCTAACCCATCTAACCTGTTTTACAGAGCAGGAATCTGAAACACCGAGACAACATAATTTTCCCAAGGTCACACAGGCAGTTAGTGGCAGAACTGGGATTTGAGGCATGACCAAAGATAGTTAACCTCCTAAATCTCTTTCACTGACAGTCTGGTTTTAATGTTTCTATGATCCCAGATTCTCAAAGTCGTAGCGAAAACTTCTCAAGGTATTGGTGTTGATTGGCACTGGTATTGCTGGAAGTAAATGGCCCTGTTGGGTAAATCAGGGGCTGTGGTGCATTTTCCCCGATGATTCCCTGTATGTGCCCTGTGATTTCCTTACTGGCAGAGCTAGTAATCAGCAAAGACAATACCTTCAGTAAAAGAGGGAGTCATATGCCTTCCTTTTTTCATCTACTTTAATGTCTTATATATACTCAACTCTAATTTTCAGTGCTAATATTGTACTTACTCAGGTTATTTTATCAGTATTAATGATGTTCCAAAAGATCATTGAAAAATCCTTGAAAAGTTGGCATTTACTAACAGGGGAAGTGCTAACATCAGAAATTTAGAATTAATCTAATGAACACATTGGAATGTATCCCATTTTTATTTTCAGCCCCTCAAGGACAGTCAGAAAGACTTCTTAAAATCTGATGATAGTAATATCATCTTAATCTTAGTATCTGATGATATTAAGCAGAGCTCTAATACCAACCAAGCAGTAGTTTAAATGCTTATGAGTCTATAAAAGGCAGATGCGGACCAGATTGAATGGCTGAGTTATTGGAGGAAAATCATTTGGAAAAGGACCGAGAATTTAACTCTGAGATTTACAAAGCTGAAAAAGATCATCTATTCTAAGCCCTTCATTCTGGGGCTTCTGATTTGCCTAAGGTTGCACAGCTGGCCAGTGGTCACTCCTGCTTCTCACAGCACTTCCTCTCCACCTCAGGTCCTTCTGCCTTTCACAGGGAAACAGCCTACAGAATCTCTTTTCAATCACAAAATATAAGTACATCTGAACCTTTAGAACTATTTTGAGAATTAAACAAACTGTTCTTAGTATGGATTGAGTTTTGTTACTCATTTGCTTCTCAGAGTATTTTTAAATTGAAACTATGGAAATATTAAATATTAATAGAAGTTTTTTTATAACTGCAATCAGATCTTTAGGGAAACATTTCAGCCAAATGCATTTAACTAAAACATTTATCTGCGGATAGCTTTCTTTATTTTTATTCAAACTTTCAATTGATTGATTTTACGTGATGGATGAAACATTAAATGCTCCTTGACTTAGAGCTTTCCCTTTCTCCGTCATAAATTGACGTTTTTGTGGCTCCTTTGTGCTGCAGCATTCAAAACTGCCTTTTTAAGAAGTAACAAAAAAATAGTATTTGCTACAGTCAGCAGATGGTTGTCACATTTTGTTTTCAGTGCGCCTTACCACTTAATTTTGTTTTGTTGCAGAATCAGAGGTTGCCAGTGAAGCATCTGCTATAGCTTATGGCCTAGGACTGGAGCCACTGCTGATGGCACATGTTCAGAACAGCACTAATCTAAAATAAATGTTTAATAAGCTAGCCATAGAAGCACCTGGAATTTTTTTTCTTTAAATTTTACAAAACTGTATGAAAAATTTGGAGGTTAGAAACAATTCTACGTGAGATTCGACTTACACATTTTAATGTAGTTTAGTATATGAAAAATAATGCTTTCTTTTTTTTATCGTTTGTGAATTCCAGCTCATCAAGGTGCTCTACAAGACCAGCCATGCCAGCTGCCAGTGGAAATCGATCCTCTCATAGGTCTGTCACTTCCTTCTCTCTTTGCGATTCATTAAGCTCTGGATGGTGGCCCTGAAGTGTAGATTACAGTTGTTTTTCACTTGCTGGTTGCTGGGAATGGAATTTTCCTGATAAACCATTTGCATGCAAATTGGAATGCAATGAGCTGTGGCTATGCTGGTATTTCATCAACTCCCCCTCGTTGGTTTGCCTAATTTGAACAGGCCTAGGACGCGTGTCACTGAAAATTAATATGGATGCTGTAATAATGTGTGATTGAGAATGCGCATGAAGTTCTGTCAGGATAATATTGGATCTTTTCATCACTCAGACTTGTTGATGAGCAGGAGCGAGGCTCGTTATGATGAATTGGTGTACCAGTAATGTGATGGAGCTTCTTTGCTTGGGAAATTTTCATAATAACAGTGGGGTTCTTAGCAACACTGTGTTGAGAAAAATAAAACTGTAGTGCCAGGGTTTCATCATTAAAGGAGATCAGTCCTTTCTTCCTGGACGCTCCATTCAATCTGAGGGGATTAATGTGCAATTGCAGAGCAGTTTCAAAGTTGAAATATATGGCCCAGCCAATGGCAGTGTTAAGGTATTTGTATTCATTTTCCTAGGGTCCTACAGCCCAATAAATTGCCATTGGAGGTTAAATTTGTTCAGGGTGAAAAAAATAAAAGAAAAAAGGAGGAGCCCAAAAAGAGCCATTGGGATGAAATGACTGTCTGCAGCAGATGACTTAGAATATATAATTGCTGTTGTGCTTTTTGAGTAGGTTAGTTGAAATCTCCACTTTAGCATTTTTCAGCCTATAGTGGGGATTTCAAATGTGGCCCCACTAAGAGTGTTAAGTCTTGATATTGAAGATTTTAGTCAATAACTTTTAGAATAAAAAACTTAATTACCTAGCTGCAGGGGTGTGCTACTAGCATGGATGTTTGGCCTGCAATTTTGTCAAATTGCCCTGGCACAAGTAAATTTGTTAGTATTTTAAAGTTTTTAGATAAAGCATATGAATAAGCTCATTGATTATTTTAAAATTCAAGGTGTTCCCTTTGTGTATGTCACCTTTTTTTGTCTTCAACACCATTGTTTCAGTGGAGAGCTAAATGACCACCATTTGCAGATTAATTATCAAGATGAACTAAAGTAACCTTAAGCTCAAAACTAAGTCATCATTTCCCCAAATATAAGCAGAAATCTAAGAAGTAACTATCTGTATGAAGGCTAATTACTACCCTGCTTCCTAAATCTTATTTTGCTTTGAGTAGATATGATTTGCCGTATATTTTTTAAAAACTTAAATCCTCACTTGGGTAAAGTTTTAAGAGTCAGGAAAATAATAAAACCCATTTGCTATGCTACTTAAAGCCTGATTTCTGAAGTATAGAATCATTGTCTTAAACCCTGACAATGAATATCATATAGCATAAAGTCTAAATTAATTCAGAAATTGTGACCCTTTAGACAAGGCATGGTGAACTTTTTTGGTAAAGGGCCAGATAGTCAATATTTTAGGCTTTGTGGGCCATAAGGTCTCAGACACAACTACTTAAGTCTGCTGTCATAGCACAAAAGCAGCCACAGACAATATATAAACAACTGAGCATTGCTGTGCTCCAATAATATTTTATATACAAAACCAGGCACAAGCCAGATTCAGCCTGCAGGCCATAGTTTTCTTCCCTACTCTAGATCATTGGTCCTCAGACTGTTTGCTCCTGTATCCCTAAAATAATTGTTTAAAACCACGTACCTTCTCACACATTTTTAAGTTGACATCTGAAAGTTTAAATGTGACATCATCACAAGTTTAAGTAGTTACAGTGGTTATTGTTTTTGGCATAGTGTATAAAATTTTAAATACATCCAGTAGAATCTAAATATCAAAGTCACTTGAGAGTCAGCATTTTCTGTTTTAAAAAGTGCATGAAAAAGCTTTTAACATTTGAAAATTTTACGTATTCCTTTCTCATCTTGAATTTATATTTTCATTGTACTTTCCTTGCACAATTTTATTTTAACTTCAGAAAATTGATTACCCTACTATACTGTTTTCAGCAATAAAAATATGTATGTAAATGTAAACATTGAAATTTCCTGTGACCATAAGGCTCAGCTCAAAAAAGTTAATCTGCATTGAGTTATTACAAATATTATTAATACACACTTATTACAATTTAAAATTTTAATAAATATTATTGAACATAAAACACATATTTATTGGAAATAGGAGATACAGCTTTAATGAAGTGAATAGGGCTTTTCTGTTCATGTATTCATGGATAAACATTATTTGTTGCTGAATGAGACAGAATTTGTCAACAGTTCTGATCTTTTGGGTTTTTTTTAATAGATGGAAGCTTTGAGGAATGTTACTCACATAAGAAAATAGATGGGAAAGGAAAGAGTCTTATTTTAACAATGTCATTCAAATCGTTGAACTCTTTCTGAGTTATGTGAAAAAATTCACAGAGTGATGTATTATTAAGGATTACTTTTACGGTCTATCATTAAATAACCATTTTAACAATCTATCACTGAAACTTATTTTTAATGATCAATTGACAGCATGATTAGATCCTCCTTCCCTTTTATAGGAAGCAATGAATTGGAAACCACCTGCCCTGCAGAATGATTTGATACCTAGGCGTTCACCTTCCAGCATCACATCAGTATTTTGAATTGGCCCCTTTTTACTATGGTGCTTTACCTCAGGGTAAAAAAAGCGATTTTTTTACCCTGGGGTAAAGCACCATAGTAAAATTCTATCTAGTGGAACAAGAGCATGCAAAAAGGGAGGTAAGAAAGGAAAACTCACAGGAGAGTTCTCAGGCAAATCTGTTTTAGGCAAGAGAACATATGAAAGTTGAGGAACTAGAAATTGATTCCCTTCAAACCATCTGTGCCTGTGTGTTCCTTGGGAAATCTTATACCCCAAGGGATATGCATGTCCCAGTTTGAAGACTGCTTATCTAGACAAATATACCTAATTTTCATCAAATAAAAATACTTTCCGTATGGAATCTTAGGAAGTTTACTAGAGAAAATAAAGAGAGATAAAGGGAAGGCAGTTGGGAGATTATATCGATTGGATGGATGGATGGATGGATAGATGGATGGATGGATGGATGGGGGGTTGCAATGTTAAATTATAAGTAAGCACTTATTTGGAAAATAGATCATCTGAATGCTGAAGGGGCATCAGCCTTTACCCATGGGTACTTTGTGGTCATTCAATTCAAAATTATGCACATGCTCAGATCTGTCAAATTAGGTCCTCCCAGGAAATCATGCCAAAGCGACGAGTGAAAGTTTGTATCATAGGAGCGAAAGTCATATAAACATTGGCAAAAATAAACATTGTTATAATTTTCACGTGGAATGAAGAACTGTAGTAACCAGTATAGAAAATACTACATATCTTGTCTTTAATTGCTAGGTTTCTTGGAATTAAAAAACTAAATGGTATCACACAGCTTCACTGCAGTGAGATGCTAATGTCTCTCCACGATACACTATGATACATAAAAGCTTTTTTCATCTGCCAGCAAGTTCCCTTTGTGTGGAAGGAGGTAGGGAGTGATTCTCGGCTAGAATCGGCCCTTTTTACTACTGCTATCACTTACTAGCCCATTAATCTCCCCAAAGTATATGAAGCCTATTATCAAATAGTATCTAATAATCCTACATGGTTAAGTTGTATAGTGAGACACTAGCAGAATTTTGCAGTATTTCACATGTATATGCATATGTTTGCTGTGTTGCGTATGCCGTGAGGGCGAGGGATATTTTATTCCTCTGTATTCCAGCACAGGACTGGAGAGTATTTTGAACACTTTTTTCTTCCATATTACTTTCTGAGCCTTCTGTTGAATTGGCCATACTAACTTAGTTACTACATACAATGAATATAACATAGATATATTTCTTTTTTTAATTTTTATCAACAGTGCATCTATGGTATTTTTTTCCCCAAAAAACTGCAAACTATGGTACAAAGAACATAATAATCAGAGGCAGAAATTTATTTTGTTTGTTCTCATGTCTGGTATGATCAAGTTTCTTTAGCAGTGTAAGAACCATAATTTGTATGGAAAGTTGGTGAAGAAATAACTCTTAGATCACTAGCAACAAAGCTTTCTATCTGTTTGGCTTCATAATGCCAAAAAAGGCATCTCAGTGAGAATTCCTTTGCTGATAATGACACACTTGATAGTGTATTTCTGGAGGATTATTACTCTTCACATGTGCATGATGTTGCTCTGTGTCTGACCTTGTGCCTCGTGACAAAGCCCATCTCAGGTGCCCTGTAGCGCTCTGAAAACACACTGCCAGACTGGCTTGTTTTATTGCTTACAGGAGTAAGAAAGTGGCAGTGTGCTATGCTTTGACTTCTTCAATTACAAGTATCTTTAATAAATAGTCATTTTACCCTTTCCTTACATGCAAGTGCAGCTGTAAACAGGGGAAATGGGAGTTCACATGTAGTCAAATTAAAGACCTGTTAAAGCCAAAGTAGTACAAGATGCTACAATATTTCAAATATATGACATTTATATTCTAGTATCTCTTCCTTGTGACAGAAAGTTAAAGGTAATAGATTGTCACAACATGAATCCATTCTCATGACAGTAGATGTAATGAGATTGTCAGAAATACAAACCTAACTGTGATGCGATCTGGAGATTCTAATCTAGTTTGGTCCTGCCCAAGAGCTAGATAGAATGTTCTGAGAATTGTATACTATGTATTTTAAAATTGTAGTGTATTATTGTTTCTTTCCTCTAGGCAGAATTTTTTACTGAGCTGTTGAATTTGGCTACCCCTGTTCTTCCGGCAATCAGATTGTGTTTTCCTACTTGGTTTTTCAAATATTACTATATTGAATATTAAAGATCAGATATTCTTATCCTGGAATGTATTGTCTCTCCTCCCTCAGCCCCAACCCCCAGTATGACAAACTATGGGATGTCTTTGTGCATGTGAGTTTAGGAGGCTTTTTTTTCTTCCTCTGTTCTCATAGCCAGCAATACAGGAATGCACAGGAGGCAAATCACTGACCTTTTAGACCAAAGTATTCAAGTGCATTCCCAGTGCTTTGTCATCACTTCGGACAACCGCTACATTCTCCTCTGTGGCTTCTGGGATAAGAGTTTTCGAGTCTACTCTGCAGACACAGGTAACTTCATCATTTCTTCATCAGTGAACTAAAGTTTATGACAAGTGATGTTCAGAGGCTTGAGAATGCTTTCTCATCTTCTTCCCTCTAAAAATTACGGAATTCTAAAATTTGTGAAATAAAGACAGTTTTCTCCTTTCAAGTAATAATCTACTCTGTAGTCCATTATTAAGTTAACTTCAGAATGCTTTTAAGAGGCAGTTTTTGGTAGGCTTGTCTCCCAACCTTCATACTTGCAGAATGAACGATTCATTTCGAAAATATATCCTGGTATGTAAATACTATATGCACGTGTATATGCATAATCTTACGGCAAGTGCACATACTTATAGGTGTTATTTCCCCACTTTGCTGTTATATAAAGGTTATTTTTTCCCTACTGGAAATTCTCAGTAAGTGTATTTCTTGGGAGCAGATATCTTGCCTCCACACAATTCTGCACAGAATCTTGCTGAAAACTACACCATCATGAAGGAAAGTAGCTGACTACTGATTTTGTGTGTGACAGGAGGTCTTGTTAAAAATATAAAAGTTTAAGTATAGGACTTCCCTGGTGGCGCAGTGGTTGAGAGTCCGCCTGCCGATGCAGGGGACGCGGGTTCGTGCCCCGGTCCGGGAAGATGCCATATGCCGCGGAGCCGCTGGGCCCGTGAGCCATGGCCGCTGAGCCTGCGCGTCCGGAGCCTGTGCTCCGCAACGGGAGAGGCCACAACAGTGAGAGGCCCGCGTACCGAAAAAAAAAAATTAATTCTTGATTATCCAAGGAGTTTGTCCTAGGTATATTTTGATGATAGCATTGTAACAATAGCAATGAGAGAGTAGGGGAAAATAGTTAAATATGTACTGTGCATAGAATAAACCCTAGAAGTGGTTTTCAGGCATGTCCTGTTTAATTTTTGTTTTATGGAATTGATGATCTAATTTTCTCATAATTTCCATCTTTATTCTGTAGAATAGAGAAAGAAAGAAAACATTATCATTCAGGTCTTTCTGATTACTTGGGTTTTTACTAGATGTTTAGGTCTGTGAGGTTGATTACTATTGAATCTAAAACTCCTCTGGAACTCTTTAAAAATGCAATAGGGATTGATAAGCTTTCCTAAAATATATTTATTATTATAATGAATTTTCTCTGATTTAATTATCAGATTTAAATTTTAACCTTTTCTTTCACTATTATGGTAATGACAACCTTGGCATTATTTGACCTCAAACTGTGGTCCCTTCTCACACAAACTTTCAGATTAAAATTGTTACATCCTCTCACAAGTTTTCCTTAAACATTCTTTTAGATTGCATATTGTTTTTTATACATTAAAAATTATTTTTTAACTCACATACAGTAAAATTGAAATTTTTGGTTATAGTTCTGTTCATCTGGGCATTGTGTACAGTTATGCAGCTGCCACCACCACCACAGTTAAGATGCAGAGCAGCTGAGTTCCCCCAGAACCCCCTGTGCTGCCCCTTTGTGGTCAGCCCCTTCCCTCAGCTCACCCCCCTCAGAACTGCTGATGTAGCCTTCATCCCTATAATTTTGCCTTTACCAGAATGTCAGAAAATGGGATCATATATATATCAGCCTTTGGTTTTGACATTTGAGGCTTTTTGAATTTGTTGACATTTCATACCATTTTAAAAAGACGTTGAATATTAATATTTGTAAAGTAAAGCTAACCTCCCTTTTATATAATACTAATAATTAAAATAATTCTTATAGTCACACAGTTCCCTAGAATTTACAGAATTCCTTCTTTCTCATACATGATATTGTGTCAGCCTGACAATAATCCTATGAGATACAACAGGTGTCCTTCGCTCCATTTTTCAGGTGATGAAACCGAGGTTTAGAAAGGGTAAGTAACTTGTTGATATCTGCATAGATAATGGTGCTAGAACTGGGCATTGGAGCCAACTCCTCGGACTTCATGGCATCTTTGTAACTATACCATGTTATCTCATATAAGTGTTACCTGTTTAAAAAGTAGGTTCCTAGAGCGTCTGCCATGTTACTTTACTTAATAAACTAGATGACGTTCCTTCCCCTTTCCAAAAGCCTTCTACTTTATTACTTTTTAAAACATGCATATGCGTGTGTATGTATAAAACATTTTCTAAGAAGTAGCCTCATTTTAAGCTTCATTTCAGTGGGACTGACTTACCACGTACACTAAAAATATTTATACTTGCCAGGAAAGTTGTGAAAAAAATCTCAAATGATAGTTCTAATATCCTTCTTAGTATCTTGTATACAAACTCTGATGCTAGTTTTATTTTAAATTATTTAAATTTTAAACGTGTCTGTGTTTTTATGGTAATAGGAATATTAAATATTTTCTCCTAAGTTTGGCAGAGACACGGAAAAATTGTATGATCAATAATATATAATTGCATAGCTATCACAAGTGTTGAATTCAATTATATTTTGGCACATAAGCCAAAAAAAAAAGTCCTTCTCTTATTAGATTTGGCGGGGCAGGGAAGCGGGGGTAGAGAGAAACACGGTTGTAACAGGAAATTCTTTAAACATAAATCATGTTTTCGGGACACAACCAGAACAGCAGAGGCAACAATAAAACCTTCACTCGGCAGTGGGAATTATTTTCAGGCCACATTTTAGATTCAATGGTGCAGAGTCCTGAGCTTGAATTTTTTTTATTTGTAGCACAGCTGTCAAATAAAACATTAACTAGAAAATTTGTTCTGTCAAAAAGAAGATATTCTAGTGCTTGTGGTAATATTTGATATTAGTGTGTGGAGAGGTGGACTGGTATTAAAGGAAACAAAAAATAAAGGTTGAGGAACACTTATGAGATTATCAGAAAATAATTTACCAAAAAGAGCAGCAGGTATTTATATGCTGTGATTTATTTAGGAGGAGTGAACCTCAACCTCATAGCAATAACAAATATTGCTAAGGAAGGCTGCCAGAAGAGGAAAAAGCAAACTGAAAAAAATAATGTTTTCCAAAGTTGAGCCCAAAGGATAAATTGTAGAGAATGAAGTTAATTTGTATTAAAATATGAAACTCTTTAGATGTAAATACTTAAATGTCACTCCCTCATCTCGATCTTCCAATCAAATAGCTGCTCCTTTGCAAGCCTCCTGGTGTACGTGGAGCATTTGGGTTTCCTGTATGCCGTGACCTCAAGTACCTAATTGTAGTTGCTTTACTTATCCTCACTTCTACAACCCACTGAATTGATGGGTATCACATCTTAAATGGGCCTACTCTAAATAACCCATTTAAATCACTCCTGTAGTTGACATGCTCTCAGCATTTAGTATAGGCTGAGGCAGAAGTCACCGTACATACAGAAGTCAAAAACATAATCACATTACGGGGTGTTCAGTTTTTTCAGTAGTTAAAACTCACTGATTTAACCTTCAGTTTTCGAACGAGAGTGCATTCAGCTCCCTAACTTTTGTCTCATCCTTAGTAAGGCCTGCCTCTCATCTAACCCCACCCAATTTACCCCTAAACCTCTCTACTTTGTCCTTCATATAAATTGTAAATGATGCAAAAATTATTAGATTTTTAATATTTAATTTGCTTTCTTCTTTTCCATTTTTTTATTCTAGAAAGTCTTGACTTCTTCTTACCATATCCTTTATTGATAAAAGCTAATTTTTAAAATGAATGTTTTGGTGTTAATTAAAAAGGTTGAAGAAATTCAGAAGTGAACATTTTTAACATTTAGCAGTTAAAATATCTGCTTTGACTAAAGTCTTTATCCATAGGAGAAAAAAAATGTCCTTTATTAATTTTGCAGTTTGAGATTGATATGAGTCTAATCTTAAGTTACTCTTAGTAGACTGTGTACAAGAGAAAACACTGTATTTGACTTTCCATCTGATTTGGATAAAGTACATCTCAGTATTTCACTTGTAAATTTGCAGACTTTATAATAAGCTTTTGGTTTATTAAAACCAATAATTTAAAAAATTTAGCGGAAATACTTTTAGTTCTATGTATTGTTATCTTGAAAAGTTTATACATGTAGATACATGTAGATACCAATACTTAATTGAGACCTTAAGCTTTAGAATAGGTTATGATGTGTTCCAAGTAAAACATATAAACTTTTTAGGCATACTTATTTTTTTCCAGCTTAATGGTTTTTATCTTGAACATCTGAATTGTATTTTTTATGACCCCACTGAAACGCTTATTTGAAAAAGAAGAAACACTCATGCTGAATATTAAGGGTAGACATTCTATGACATTCATTTGTAGATTCTCTAGACATTTCAAAGAGAAACGTTAGCTAGAAACTATAGGGAGAGAGTGGAAGGGCTGCTATAGATATTTAATTCTTTAGACAAGTTTGTGTGAATTATAAACACCATATCTGATTAAGCAAAACAAATCTAAACGGTTTTTTTCTCACACTGTTATATGAACAGTTCATCCTGTGTTTAACATCCTAGATACACAGTAAGTTTACTGGATACCCCCGTCCTCACCCTACGCCTAATCATTACCGTTAAACCGTCATAATCTTAATTTCATCATCCTCCCGCCTCCCCAGGAACTTTCATCCTTCAGGCAATTAAAACAAAGAAAGAATGACCTGGCTCAGATTGTGGTGACAATATGTTAGTTCTTTTATCAAAATTTAGTTCATGTAAGCCTGATTTGAAGAAGCTGGGGAAGGGTAAGCTGGGACAAAGTGAGAGAGTGGCATGGACATATATACACTACCAAATGTATAAAATAGCTAGTGGGAAGCAGCCGCATCGCACGGGGAGATCAGCTCGGTGATTTGTGACCACCTAGAGGGGTGGGATAGGGAGTGTGGGAGGGAGGCGCAAGAGGGAGGGGATATGGGGATATGTGTATATGTATAGCTGACTCACTTTGTTATACAGCAGAAACTAACACACCATTGTAAAGCAATTATATTCCAATAAAGATGTTAAAAAAAAAACAGAAACTGTCCAAAGTGGCTAATACTGTCCTTGTATAGATCACTTTGAAGAATAGAAGAAGAAATAAATTGGCTTTACTAATTCAGAGATGGGTTTGTATTAGTGAAGTTTGAATGATAGAGTATCTACAGAAAGGCAACTAAGTTTTGCTTTGTTTTGAATCATACAGAGTAACTTCAGTTGAAATGGTTCCAAATAAGGGTTTTCCTGGGCCTGCTTTAATCAGTAGACATGATTCATTTGTAATTTATAGGAGCTATGTATAATAACATTATTAGTTGAAATAGTTTTAACATATGTCTTAAATGTGACTATCACTCTTCAGTTGATTTTGTGGTTGTTGTTAACTATTCAAAGAAAACTTTTAGGTTGGACCAGGTCAAATTTTATTATAAGATCGGAATTATCAGAATCGGATTAATACAACTTCATTATCTTCTTAAGTGGAAATTTTTTCAATTTTTTAAATAGCAGTTTTAAAGAAAATTGTTTTGTATTTCAGGAAAATTGATCCAAGTGGTGTTTGGCCATTGGGATGTCGTCACTTGCCTCACTCGTTCGGAGTCATATATTGGGGGAAATTGCTACATTCTCTCAGGGTCACGTGATGCAACCCTTCTGCTCTGGTACTGGAATGGAAGAAGCAGTGGGATTGGCGATAATCCAGGCAGTAAGTACAATTTATTTTATAAGTAAACTTTTACAAGTGATGTATAACATTTTGCAGTGAAGTTACCTATTTCATCATGGTGAAAGTGAAACTGAAGTATCAAGTAGTTTTAATTTCTTAGTTATAATTTAAGAAAGGTCTAGATAGCCTTGTTATTAACATTTTGTGACCATTGATAATTCAAATTCAAGCATGAAATCTCAGTTTTCATGTTATCGGTTATTCTTATGATCTGAAAATACTAGTTCTTCACTGATAATGGCCGTCACCAAATAAAATAGAGGTGTTTCATTCACAAACAATAAGATATAACATAAAAGAGCAGTCACACATTATCTTGTTTATTGAATTCATGTTTTAAAAGAGCAAAAACATTATAATTTCATGGAAACAAACCAGTCTTTAGAAAAAATATGCTTTCATTTACGTATCAAAAGATAAAACAGGTCATAAAAGGCCAATACGGAATATTCAAATTGGCTCTTGGTTTTTCGGATGGGAAATGAAAATGTTCACCAACAGCCTTAAACATCTTTATGAAACTATGCTGAAGGCAGTAAAACAAAAAATGTGTAACCATTTAAAATTGTAATTCACAGAAGGCAAAAAAGGAAGCAGCTACCATTAAAACCAGTCGCACACAGCTGCAGAAAAGAAATGGCTTTAGAAAAACACATTAAGAAGTAGGAAAAAACAATTAAAGGGACCACCTGAAAAATGAGAATTTAATTAAAATGATTATGACAACACTGAAGAGTTCCTGCAAGAATAGCTTTAGATTTTTACTTCATAAGGTAGAGCATTTTAACTGCTCTTAAATATTTAGTTTCTTAATTTAAAGCAAGTTGCAAATGTATTTGGTTAAGGAGGGATCATGTTGTTCCTGATTACTTTACCTGAATACTGTGGTACTTGCTTCTGTCCCTCAGTCCCAAATTATAAAACAGTCTGAATATGTTTAAGTCCATCATATTTTGAATTGACTTCTTAAAGTTATGCTTATTAAATGTATATTATTTGTATGAGAGTGAAACCTTCTAAAAAAATTTACTCAAGAGCCAGTACAGTTTTAAAAGAGGTATATGCAAAGTATTTTTAGCAACGTTGTGTCTGCTTTGTATGTATTTTGTTTGGTGTAGTGGTGAATCAAAGTTTTTATTTTATGAACCTAATATGTATTTCTTATTTTAATCAGGACAGGGTAATTCCCTATACTAATAGAATATGAAAAGTAAGTTTAAGGCTGTGATGCTATGGGTAATACAGTCTTTATAGTCAGATCAAACTTTATTATGTGTATCTATATGGGGAAGTAATGTGTATCTCTCATATTTACACAACATCCCATTTTATATGTAATTACAATAATTTTAAATATGTAAATTTCAGGGTTTTTTTTTTTTTTTCCACATTCTTTTGAGAAATACTTCGTGTTCTTTTCATTATGGAGTCTTATATTCTGCTCCTTCTTTCTGGCCTTTTAGGATGAGTGACTACTTTCAATTTCTTTTTTTTCTGTTTCTATAAATTCAGTTATTGAGATTCACTAAATTATCTCAGACAAAGCTAGATTTGACATAGGTAATAAGTATACCATTTTGTTATTTACGTGAAAATATTTAGGAAGAGCTTTCTTTTGTTTTAAAATCGTGTGAGATGTTTCATGCACGTAGAGTAATCTAAATGAAAAAAATATTTTTTTTTTTTTTTTTTTTTTTTTTACTTCTTTGACCTAACCATGCATGTTATATGTCATTACCAATGGGTGTGTTGAGAAGTAGCTAAAGGCTACTTCTCTAAACCTAGCTACACTTGTATGTAATTGTTGTTACATTTCAAAAATTTAAGAATATTATAAAACTAGAAATATTCAGCTTTTCCAGAAGGGAGAAATATATATATATATATATATATATATATATATATATATATATATATATGTTTAAATACCTTGTAAATCACCCTAGAGATGGTTTTTACATGTATGACATTTTAAGAAATGAATCAAGTAGGACTGACCAAATTGTGGAGTTTAGAGTAAAACAAAGCTAAGTTCTAAGCTTTGCTGTGCTGTCTTGTCTATGAAATGAAAGCAACAATAGTAACTGACTTAAGGTGTTATCAGAAGCACAGAATGCTTAGAACAAATAAATCACCACACACACCATCTTGCTGGCGTTAGAGTATATATTATAACGTTCTTTTTTTCATAAAGCACTTCATCTATACCCTCATTGTCTGCAGTATGGTGGACAATAACAGTAATGCTGGTAATGAAAAGGGAAAAAAAAAGAAAGAATAACGTAACAGGACATCTAATAAAAATTTTAGAAAATTATAATGCATCTTGACTAAATTAAATTACCTTTCTCAAAGTGAACCTCAGCCTTTTTGGCCCTTTTATAACGTCTGATGTCCCAATTTAATTTTGCTTTAGCTTTGAAGGATGAATCTGGGAAAAAGACAAATAGGCACTTTTACATATAATGAGAATTTCCACACATTAGAATAGAAAAATGAACAAGCCAGTCTAAGCTTTTCAAACGAAAATGACAAACAAAAACAAAGACATTTTTACCGCGTGTGAACTGTTTTAAACATTCATGAGAGCTGGTTCGGATTTTATAAGCCTGTGGCTCATTGATGGCTCCATGACGCAGCCGCTGAAGTCACAGCTTTTCAGATGAGGAATTTTAGGTTATGCTTATTTCTGTGTTGTATCTCTTGGATAAAATATAATTGACTTTTAAGAAATAGTCAGGCTTTTATATACATAACGGCGGTGTGGTCTCTAAATGAATACAATGCCTCAACTTAAATTTTTGAATTTAGACTTTCTTCTTGCTTGGAAGGAAAATGGGTAAATTTTTTAAAAACTAGGCTATTGCTTTTCCTGCATTTTATAGGTCTCATTCAAGTATTTAGCTTTTTTAATTTTAAAGATAATGAGAATAAGCTAGTAATTTTACTTGCTAGTGTCATAAGCCTATGCCATTTTCTCCAAATCTAATATTAATGCTGTATGTAAAGTTGTTAGCTTTAGTACTATTTTTTTAAAAATCATGTTATCCACTGTTAATAAGCACATTGTTCAGATAAAATCAGGCTAATTCAAACTGGATAAAACCTATATATAGGATAACTTGAGGCTTTTAAAAGGATGCACATGTTTTATGAAATCTGCCTAGATTATGTAGCAAAAGCCTTATTTTCCTATATGACAGATAGTGTTTCACTTTTGACTCTATTGTCTTGTGATAGTTATCTCCTGTGGGATGCAGTTTTCTTAATGAAGAGAAAAATTAAGATAGGATTCCATTTAGTTGTAGATTTTTTAAATAAAATTAACCAAGAACATTTCAAAGAAAGACATTTTCTACATGGAAGCATCTCTCTCTTTGCCTTAATATTCTGTGTGTTTTAGAACTGAATCTTGTCCACCAAAATGCTTTTCTTGGAATACTCATTTTTCTATCCAGACTGTACATTTCCAAATTTTGAAGAAAGTGTTCCCTGATGCATTCAATTGACATTTAAAAACTTTAAACTTTAAAATGATCTTATAATCAAGGTGAAAATTTACAAAAGAGTTATTTATCCACTATTTTTATATTGTATTAATAGATCATAAACTTAAAATCAAATGTTTATTAAGCACCTAAAAGTAAATGCTTATTAAGCTTTTTTAGGTATCTGAGTAATTTTTTTAAAGCCACAGTTGATTAGCTTTAGAAGAAAATGGTCGCTGACTATGAGGTGTTGCATAGATGCTGTGTAGTATTTCAGTAAAGTAGTTTTCCATTCTCGCATTCTGTTTTTGATTTGATTGAAAGGTGGCATTTTTTTTTCCTCTTTGCAATCAGACATGCTAATCTATGTCAGCTTTCTCCTTTATGGGAATGGCGTCTACTGAAAAAAAAAAGTTTTTTTCATAACCAGATTCTGTTCTTTAAGAATATTTCAGCACCGTCAATTAGAAGGAAGGTTTTATTAACCATAAGGCTAGCACAAACAGACCACAGAGCTGTTTTTTAAAGTACTGTATGCCATAGCTGCCCTGCTTTTTCTCTGTCTAAAACTTCATTTTGTTATACTCTCATCAATCACTTAAGTCATTACCGTAAACCCTACTGTTGTTAATTTTACTAGTATCACCCTAATGAGACATTCCTACTATAATTAAAAATGAATTCTAACTTTAAGGCATTCTAAATTTTTTTAATGAATTTAGAATGATCTTGCCATATGACCATAAATACCACTGATATACATAACCTACTCATCAAGTCTATAAGAAAAGTGGTATCACAATAGGTCCAGGTGCGACTTATTTACTGGTAGCCTCTGTGCACATGTGCTTATGCATATGTATATTTTTGTGCACATATTTAGGAATTATGTTCTTTTTATTGTAAAGCCTAATACGCTTTACTAAGCTACCGATAGATCCTTATTCTTTGTCTTGCCAAAAATATAGGTGGATGTAACACAAGCAGTATGACTCCCTGTAAGTAGGCGTCCTAGAGCACCATCTGCTGGATGCATTTGGGGACTTAATGTTGGTAAAATTGAAAATCAGTACTTGTCAAAACAGGTGTACTTTGTTTTTAATTGCCTGTGATGTATTATTTATGGTTCACAAATGTCAAGATATGTACATCTGTGTTGAACCATATGAGTTTGTAAAAGAAATAACTTTCTGATTTTGCCCACACTAATCTGGATTTGGAATGTTATAATAAATATTTTGTTTAAGGAAAAAGTAGACACAATATATACCTAATGAAACAAAGCATCACAGTTTGTCATGAAATAAACTCTTATTAATCGCAGGTCTTCAGTAAGCTACAGTTGGAGAAACTTGTTTAGATGATATTTTAACTTTAGTTTCCTTATGTTCACTAGATTCTGAATATGAAAGCAACATTTGAAACAAATAGCTTTTTTATATCTGGGATATGACTCCATCTGATTCTTTGTCAAGAACATGAGTTCTTATATTTATCTCATCAAGAACTTTCCTCGTGGCCCTACTTTTGGTTTGCACTATTGCACTAACACTAAGATTGCCCTGTATTTTTCTTTTTTCCTTGAAGAATTCATCAAGCAGTGTTTGAAGCAATATGTTGGCAGTGTTCAACTTCAGGTGACATTAAAACTATGTCTATGAAATTCTCCAGAAGGTCCAGGATGTTTAGTGCTCCATGATGTAATGCAGGCCCTCCCGTTTCAGCAAAACAACTCTGTATTTACTGCTTGTAACTAATAGTAGATGTGGTAAAAGGAATTATATTCATATGGCAAATGAATACAACCTTAATGTGCACCATATGCAGTGTGGTGGGGTGATGTGCCAATATATCACATTTATTTACCTTGTTTAGTTGCAGAAAAAAATGACTATACCATTCAGCCCATAGGCTCTGACCATATAAATATGGGAACAGAAGAACTGATGATTTATGCCCTCAAATTGGAACTGAGTATCTTCATATGTAGGCTTTAATAGTGCAACATCAAAGAAAATTGTCTAATACTTTATGCTCAGATAGGAAATTTAATTTCAAACAATGGCTGGAATTAACCATTAGTTAGAAGGTACAAATTCTCTCTAGTCAACTAAGTATAGTCTCTCGAAGAAAATGGTAAATGTGTCTTCTTTCATTTAATTGAGACTGAATATACTCTGAAATTACAAGCTGCTTCCTCACCCACCTTCCTTTTTTAAGCCTAAAATCGGGAGCCTTCTGCTTTTAGAATGTTGCATGTGAGAGAGAAAGTGAGAGGGAGATTACTGTAGAACTACTAAGGATTCGTTTAATGAAGACCTCCTGGAACAGCACGTTAGACCGACTTTACCACCTTCCAAAGAGTTAGCTTCTTCAGAGAAATTATATGACAACTTTGTGCATGTGTACCTCGTGTTGTACTTTAGATAGTCCTGAGAATTCATGAAAAGAGACCCATTTTTATATGAAACTAAGTATTAAATTCCTCTGATGATTTCTTTTACAGTTGCCCTGTTTTTAAAAGTAACTTTTTTCACATTCAAAGAGGTTTGGTCAGACTTCATATTTTGGATTTGAAGTGTTTTTAGGTAGGAAACAAAAATCCTTAGAATTCTTTCTGCCTCTCCTAGCTGAGGTCTTCATGACCGTTGAGCTTTTTAGCTTTTCTTCTCATAGCTTGTAACTTTCTACAACTGAGAGATTGCTTTATTTCCTTAGAGTGAGCAGGGTCAGGATGTTTCTTTTCTTTTTTTTTTAATTGAGATATAATTGACACATAACATTATATGAGTTTCAGGGGTACAACATCATGATTTGATATTTGTATATATTACAAAACGATCATCACACATAGTTACACACTTTTTTCCAATGCTGTGAACTTTTAGGATCTACTCTCTCAGCAACTTTCAAATATACAATACAGTATTATTAACTATAATCACCATGCTGTACATTACATCTCCAGGACTTATTCACAAGTGGGAGTTTGTACCTTTTGACCACCTTTGCCCCTTTCGCCCACTCCCTACCTCTGGCAGTCTGTTCTCTGTATCTGTGAGTTTGGTGGGTTGTGTTTTTTTTTAATTCTACACGTAAGTGAGATCATAGAGTATTTGTCTTTCTCTGTCTGACTTATTTCACGTAGCATAATGCCCTTAAGGTCTATCCATGTTGTCACAAATGGCAGGGTTTCCTTCTTTTTTTGTGGATGAATAATATTCCATCGTGTGTGTGTCTGTTTGTGTGTGTGTGTGTGTGTAGCATTTTGTTTATCCATTCATCTATCAGTGGACACTTAGGTTGTTTCCATGTCCATTGTGAATAATGTTCATTCACATTTGTGAATAATGTTGCAGTGAACATGGAGGTGCCAATATCTTCTTGAATTAGTGTCTTCATTTCCCTCAGATAAATACCTAGAAGTGGAGTTACTGGATCATATGGTAGTTATATTTTTAATTTTTTGAAGAACCTCCATACTGTTTTCTGTAGTGTTTGCACCAGTTTACATTCCCAGTGCACAGGGGTTCCCTTTTCTCCACTTTCTTATCAACACTTGGTATTTCTTGTCCTTTTGATAAAAGCCATTCTAGCAGGTATGAGATGTATCTCATTGTGGTAAGCATTTCCCTGGTGATAAGTGATGTTGAGTACCTTTTCCTGTACTTGCTAGCCATCCATATGTCTTCGTTGTAAAAAACATCTGTTCAGAGCCTCTGCCCATTTTTAAATTAGATTGTTCTTTTGATATTGAGTTATATGAATTTTTATGTGTTTTGGATATTAATCCCTTATCAGGGATATGATCTGTAAATATCTTCTCCCATTCCATAGGTTGCCTTTTCATTTAGTTGCTGGTTTCCTTTATGTGCAGAAGCTTTTTAGCTTGATGTAATCCCACTTGTTTATTTTTTACTTTTGTTGCCTTTGCTTTTGGTGTCAAATCCAGGATGTTTCTAATAGCTAAAGATGTGAAAACCCTCTGTACTTTTCACTAGTGGCTTACTTATGTATCTTTAACAAAGGAACCTTAAAAATGTTAAGGAGGACAAATTACAAAGAATTTCATGTGACTTGGGTATTTAGGATAGATAAAAATAGTTATGTTTTCATTTTTCATATATTTTCATATTCATAAGAATGGTAATATTACTTTTCAAAAAATATGAACAAGATTTCCTTTCAACAACTTTTCTAAGTATCTGCATTCTTTTTTGGAGGCAGAGTTTTCTAATGTTTATGTTTACTAGACACTCATATGCAGCTACAGGAGCTATCAGTGAATTAGAGCCAAAAATAAGCCCGTCTGTGGGGAATTGGCAAGTGAAAAAGTCTCAAGAAAGTAGTATAAAAGAAGTACATTAGTTAAGTAAAGTTTGATATGTCCACACAATGAAAGACTGTACAGCCATTAACGTATTATGCATTGTGATACTGACATGGAAGAATGTGCTCTCTGTATTGTTAAGTGTAAAAGATCACCAAACTACATGTATAATATGATATATTTTAAGTGTCTGTGTCTGTGTGTGTATACCTTGTATGTATGTATGTATATTTACTATATACATATATTTACTTAATATTACTATGTATATTTACGTATAGAAAAAAATCTGGAACGATAACCAGTAAATGTTAGCAATGGTTGTTTTTAGGTAGTGGAATTTAGAGGCAGTTTTTCATTTTCTTCTTCATAATTTACTAAATTATATGAATGTTTTATAATGAGCCTATATTATTTTGATAATAAGAGACAATAAAGATATTTTATTTGGGAGGAAAATACCTAATTATTGTAATGTACCTTCCCTTCCTGCTCTAGGCTTCATGCCCTAGTTGTATCAGAATTAAATGGATTGTCAGGGAAGGTTGGAAAGTCTAAGAAACGGAGGAATGGGAGAAGTCAAAGTATAATTTCTAGAAATGAAGGTATATTTTCTCCCTGACTGGAAACAATAGTAATGAGAACCATCTCTAATTGGCATTTATGTGGCACAGGATCAGATATTATACTTTTGCTGGAGAGAAGGTCTGCAACAGAGGGTGAAAATACTGCTACTGCTTGTACTACTAGATGATACTTATTGAGCGCTCACTACACACCAGGCACCATCCTAAACACTTCACGTAGTAACTCATTAATCCTCATTGTAGTCCTGGTATTATCCTTGTTTTATAGATGAGGCACAGAGAGAGTATTAGTATGCCTCTACTTTCTGCCCTGGGTTTTGAAGTTCCTAGATCTTACTAGAACTATGAGAACTTGCCCAAGGGAGGTGCCATAGCTAGCAATGCTGTAGCCGGGATTCAAACCCAAGCACTCTAGGCCAGAGACACCATTCTTTTTTTTTTTTTTTCTTGCGGTACGCGGGCCTCTCACTGCTGTGGCCTCTCTCGTTGAGGAGCACAGGCTCCGGACGCGCAAGGCTCAGCGGCCATGGCTCACGGGCCCAGCCGCTCTGCAGCATGTGGGATCTTCCCGGACTGGGGCACAAACCCGTGTCCCTTGCATCGGCAGGCGGACTCTCAACCACTGCGCCACCAGGGAAGCCCCCAGAGACACCATTCTTAACCACTAAACTGTACAGCATTTTTAATTTGATTTCATTGGATCGTCATCAGAGAATTTGATACAACCTTGTCACTAAAGCCATCTTAGGATCTGCAAAGGACAATATAGAGATAATTTTGTTAGTACTGAGTTCTTAAGACAGTATATGTCATGATAGGATTTTGTACTTTTTAAATATTACACGTTAGGGTTACACTTTAAGTATACAATTGTTGGTATATACTCACACAAACCCATTTTCCAATGTAGTCTTAGAAGATGATTCCATTGTCATAAACTTATGTATATATGTTTAAGTTTATATATATAAGTTTATATGAGATATATTGATATATGTATCATAGAAGAGGAGAAAGGTTATAAATCAAGAACTTAGGGGCTTCCCTGGTGGCGCAGTGGTTGAGAGTCCACCTGCCGATGCAGGGGACACGGGTTCGTGCCCTGGTCCAGGAAGATCCCACATGCCGCAGAGCGGCTAGGCCCATAAGCCATGGCCGCTGAGCCAGCATGTCCGGAGCCTGTGCTCCGCAACGAGAGAGGCCACGACAGTGAGAGGCCCACATAACGCAAAAAAAAAAAAAAAAAAAAAAAAGAACTTAGTATTATTGTTTTTTGTACCAATATTGTATTGTCTTGCATTAATAATTCTAACAGTATTTACAAAAGGAAGCTACCAAATTTTACTGTTGGTTGTCACATCCTAAATGCAGCTATGGCTTGTTTTCTGTAGTGTATATGTTTAACCAAATCAACATTTTTCCACCAAAAAGGCCATAATGAAAGGAGAGGAGAGGGAAGAGTTGGTAGAGATGGAATAAATAGAACAAACTCAAATAATTTCTTTGTATAATTAAAATGTAGTGTTATAATTCCCATTGAAAAATCAGGAAGTTAGTGGAAAGATTTAAGAGACATTTAACAACTAACCTCATTTCCACTTCAGAAAAGCCATTTCCTCTCTCGATTTACCATTATGGTGTGAGCCACGTGAGAAACTTTAGTATTCAATTTTCATGTGAATTTTTTTGTTGATGAATGTTTACAGTAATCAAATGTAATTAAAGTGGAACAGAACGCATGTGCAAAACAAAAGTATCCAGCTTTAGGAAATGGCTGGCATGTATAACACCTAGATTTTCTTAAATCTATATATACTTAATAACTTAATTATATATTTAGGTCCTTAAACAAACTTATGTTTTCTTTCAAAATGAGTACTCTATTGAAATGATTTTGTTTTTTATGTCTCTAAGAGGTCAGATGGTATTAGATTTTACTAACCTGGAAAATTATATTGGTTGTTTTTATTTTAGAACTTCATTAATTGATGGTAAATATTCATTTTATATAAAAATTAAGTTGTAATAAATAGTTTGGACTTCAGTACATCTTTTTGACCTTTCCAATAATAGGTATTTATAATTATAATTAGCAGGCTTATAGTAAGGTCAACAAAACCTGACCCAATGACAATTTAAAATCAAACCATTTCTAAATACAAGGTCATATTTTATTCCCCTCCTTGTTTCCACGGTGCATTGCACATAATACATACCCAGTAAATGTTATTTAGTGAAGGAGTGAAGGAATGAATGAGTAGACAAATGGGAAATACTAACTTCTGTCCGAAGAGTCACCTAAACTAAGTATTAATTGGAAGAGCTAATTTTATTTCTAGAAAACTAAGACTAGGAAAGTGTTGAACTGCCCTTCATTTCATGATAGATGATATGAAGAAGGTAAATGAATGAAGGGGATTCTCTCTCTGCTAATAACAACATATTTAAACTGCTAATGAGAACTTTGCAGTGCCTTTTTAAAGTAATTTGATTTTCATTAAGACTGAGGAGATGGTGCCAAAAATACCAAGAACTTTATTCATTTTTAAAAATGTAACTCAGAGTTTGCCAGAAATACGTGTCAGGTCTATTTTTACCTAGCTTTTAATCCCCTTTGCCTTAATGGAGACAGATCTTTTGAAATATTTTTCTCATTGGATATTTATGAACAGATACTAGAGAAATTACTGTTTCCTCCTTCTCTTCTTTCAGGTCATAGTTCATTTGATGGAGAAATACACTTAGTGTTATGAGGCCACCAAAGAAACACATTTAATAGCAGCATTTGTTATTCTGCCTAATGGTGTAAAACATTTCACGTAATATTTTAAAACATAAGTCCAATATAAATGCTAAGCGGGTATTACAGAGATCTTGTGCTGCTTAAATGCAAGTTGGGTTGTTATAATGGTGCCTGTAAGTTAGTAACTGATATTTGGTATTACGTACTAAGAAAAGCACATCTGTAAAAACCGGTGTGTCCTGGTATTCGTGGCAGGATTTGGACTGTCTTTAATCTCCTTTGACTTGTTCATCTTCCTTTAAGGCCATCCATAAAGATGCACTGAGTATCCTTTTCAGCCTTTGGTTAGGATTTGCATCAGTAGTCATAAACCTGCTCTCCGGACAAAGACACCCTTTCCTTTGAAGTAATTGCTCAAGCTTTTCAAAGCAGTCCAAGAAGTCTATCCTCTTTCTCTTTTTATTTTTCTTTAAGAAGAGTTTGAAGTGTAGTCCCTTAAACTAGAAGCAAGATAAATTTTTCTCTTCAGCTTTATTGAAAGCCATGACGATTTTTCAAGCAGTAAGAGTTTAAAAGGTTCTTAAGGGAATGTGTTCTGCTTTATGATCCAGCTTTTGGTAGATCCTACTATCTCAGAAAGCAAAAGTAAAGACTTTTTGTATCCATTAACTACTGCAAATTTTTATCAAAGAATTAACCTGATATTTTTCAGAAGACTTTTTCCCCTGCTCCTTACTCAGTTTAGAGACTTCAGTGAGAGATGGCCATAGCTTTGGGGTCTTTGAAAAAGTAATACATGGCCAGTATTGTCTTATTTGAGCTGATTTCCCCCCTAGGTATTAACTCTGTGGGTTGACAGGTAGTTGGGAGGGGCAGATTTAGATGGGTGCTACAGTCAGAATGTTATATGGTTCCCAGATTTTGTTTCTAGGCTTTGCAAACAAATATACACGGACACATATGTATATCGTTATTGGTATGTGGGATGTTATTGCTGTGTTGCAGGATGATGTATAAGGATGTAACTATGGAGAAATAGATTCTGTGAGCCACATATGAAGCCTGTGTTCCGCCTCCCATCAACCCTTCTCCCCTTCATAATTTCATTCCAAAGGGGTTCCCAAAATATCTGTTGAACTTATTAGTTTGGACCTGTTGGATTTAAATCCCATATCATAGAATTCTATTTCCTGTAGTGAACTTTTAATACATAAAACATTTGGTTTATTGAAACTTATAAAAATCCAAGTATTTATTTTGAACAGATTTTTTAATGAGAAAATGTAAAGAACACCCAAGCTGCACTGCATATAATAAAGGGAATACAAACTTTAGTCTTTAAACAAGACTGGAAATGGCTTTTCTTAGAGGAAATGATATCTCTCCTCATATTGTTGTATGTGGATTTTTAGAGGCCATTAATGTACGTTTCCTAAAGGGGATGAAAGTTCAGTAGCAGAGTCTTTTTTACTAGAAATCTAGTGAGTGTTTGTGAAACCAGTAGAACCCAGTGATCACAAGTTTACCCTTATGCTTTCAATTTGTTTTTTTCTCTTTCCTTTCCTTCCCTTCCCTTTCCTTTCTGCTTTCTCCTTTTTTCCCCCCATATTTCCTGAACTGTCTAACCTGCTTCCTGGTTTAGAAAACATTTCGCCAAACTTTGAAGCCAGAGTCCTAGCATTGAACAGGCCTTTATTTAGAGATCAGGCCCTAGGAAAAGGCAAATCTCTTTTCAGTTTTGAAATTACACAGCATGTACATGTGTCTTCTGATTTGTGGAGGGGCAAATGATTGGTACAGTGTAGATTACTGGAAAATATTATTTTGTAAGTAAAGCATACTTATAAAAATCTTAATTATGAGTTTACAAAAAAGAATGCTTATATCTTAATTCACTTTATGGGGTAAATTGTGAGGCTTCCTAAACTCTAACTTTATAGTCATAGAAAATTCTCAGTATTTCAACTGTTTTACATTAAAGAAAGAAATCCAGTTGACAGCAATCTTCTCACTTCCTCCCCATGTCCCTGAGAAAATATTCTTAGATCTAGAAAACAAAAAATTAGCATTGGCATGCTTAAGTGACAACGTCCTCTGTGTCCCCACTATCCATCTGTCCTTCGTTTACTTTAGCTTACACTTAGATTGCTTTCAGTTGTCATCAGTTTTCCTTCAGACCCTCATTTTCCACTGAGGAATTCCAAGACAATTCAAGTTAAAACACAAATCTTGTTCCCCATAAAATGGTACCTTATGAAAACAAAAAAGGAACAATCACACTGAAAATATATTCCTTAGATCTTAATGATTTTAATTCTTGATTTTAAAAAAGTTGCCAACAGGTATAATTAGACATTTCAAAAATAACATTGTATGGTATTTTCATGGAATATAGAGCATCTTGGGATGGGGGATGGGGGGGACCATGAATCGGGGCTGAAGTATTGGTAACTTTTAAAAATATTTCTATTTTTTGTGGCAAGACTTATCTCCAGCAGAAAGTTAAGTAGTTCAGATAGGTTTGTAATATTTGCTTCTTTTCTTAACAAATTTACCAAATTTGTATGCTTTTTAAGGGAAAAAAATAGCTGCTATTGTAACAAATGCTTTCTGGTTTGGAAAATATCAAGTAAACTTTGTATTAAGGTGAGCTTCTCTCCCCAGAGAAGTTCTAAAAGTGAATCAAATGAAACCAAGCCCTTGGTTCTACTTGTCCCCTGGCCTTTTACTATGCCATTTGAGGTCTCCCTTGGTCACCAAGCATGCAAGCCAGTTTCTGAGTCTCACTGCACATAGCACGGCCAACGTGGAACAGAGTTTGATATGATGCCTTTTCACCCACGTCTCACTCAGAAGTACCTAGAGTCACCAAGAGTGAGGAAGGACACTGTGGGGACACCGCTGTGCGTCATGCACTCCAATAAATGCATTGTAATAATTACGTGAGACGACCAGACATGAAGTAACCGCAGGCTGTGGAGGCAGCGGGGCCAGCAGCACAGAAACCAGGCCCTGTCTTCACAGTAGAGGCCCTCTCCTGGTCTGCACACTCAATAAACCCTACTTTCCTTCTTCCCCTCCCCACCACCCAGGAAAACATAGGCATGTACAGAAATTTGCATGACATTTCAAAGAACACGTTGACCATCATAAAAACCGCTAGTTAATTTTTGTGACCAGCAGCATTTGCCTTTTCAAGGACAGTAGGTTTCTGCTGCATTTTCCCTGATCTGCCAGATCTCTCTCCTCAGGGTAGGTGACTGTTCCAAGGATAGCCAAGGGTATGGGGTTAGGATGACAAGTTCTTCTTTCCCACAGAGTTCCACAGCTGGTAGTAGTGACCTGTTTTCTGGGCACAGTTGCCCCTGTGGATCACACAGTGCCATTTGTCAATCTTACTCTAAAAGCAGTCCTGGGCTTCCCTGGTGGCGCAGTGGTTGAGAGTCTGCCTGCCGATGCAGGGGACATGGGTTCCTGCCCCGGTCCAGGAGGATCCCACATGCCACGGAGCGGCTGGGCCCGTGAGCCATGGCCGCTGAGCCTGCGCGTCCGGAGCCTGAGCTCCGCAACGGGAGAGGCCACAACAGCGAGAGGCCCGCGTACCGCAAAAAATAATAATAAATAAATAAATAAATAAAAGCAGTCCTAATCAAGGAAATCTCAGAGTGCTGACAGAGTCCTGCTCATTAGTCCACTTCATGAAGGCGTTTTGTGTCTTTGTCCCCAGACACTATAAAAGTAGAGGACTCGTTTGCCTTAAAATAGTATTCTCCAGGTTAAATAAGGAATTCAGTTTCTCCTGTGGCTTGGCCCGCAGCGCGGCCCAGATGGAGCCCGTTGCGTCGGCCCCTCGTGGGGTGCCTCCACAGCCAACCAGTTTTCCTTTTAGTTTGGGACTGAGGTACAGGATGACGTCTTCTACCTGTGACGACGTTTGGAAACATCTTCCATTATTTGAATAGTCCTTTTCTGTCCCACCTTCACCCTCCTCCCCTAGTGTTCAGTCACTATCAGAATTAATTTAATATTAATAGTTTTACTCCCCCTCTGTTCTTTGAATGAACCATGGAGAAATATACTCTGTAAGATTTTATATTAGGATGACACATAAGCTTGGGAAAGACAATCTGAGGCAGTTTATAATACAGATTTTGTCCTATTTTTGTCCTGTTTTAAACTATCGTTGCTTGATAATCACGTAAGGCTTAGAAATTCAGCAACATGTGTTCCTCAAACTATAGCAGATAGTTTGTACCTACTCCTAAAATAGGATTTGGGGACAAATTCCCAAACTATAAATTAAAGGTTTAAGCATTATGGGAGGCAGGAACAAATGATATGATGATTTAATCTGAGTCGAGGGAGGTCATCCCCTGCACGAACTTGAATTGATTTGTTCGTTTAATCTTTTTTTCCTTAAGGTGAGACCACCACTCCTCGGGCCATCTTGACAGGCCATGACTCTGAGATCACTTGTGCTGCCGTCTGCGCTGAGCTCGGCCTCGTGTTAAGCGGTTCTAAAGGTAAATCTGTGGGGCCTTCAAAAAACGGATGCATTTTTTCAGTGTCTTCTAATAACAAATTACCAGAGGTGAATTTGGTGCCTTTTTCTCTAAAGCTGTGCTATCTGTGACAGTGACTGTTAGCTCCATGGGACTGTTCACATTAACTGAAACGAAATAAAAGTTAAAATTCAGTTCCCTGGTGGCACTAGCCACATTGCAGGGGCTCAGTATGCACCTATGACTAGTGGCTACCGTACTGGACGGCCCAGAAAGGGAACACTTCCATCACTGCAGGAAGTCCTGTTTCACAGCATTGCTCTGAAGAGTGAGGCAAGAACAAGGACAGTCTTAGTGTGTTTGTTTATCCTTCTGGACTCTGACTGGGCTGGGTTCCACCTCACACCTGAACGGAAACTCCTGACCCAGTCTGTTTTACTTTCCAAATCTCTGAACTAGGCAGGGGCCAGGATGGCATTGAGAATGGGGTGGAAAGATTCTTCAGCTGGTTGGCCTGGAGGTCTATCCCATAGCATCGTCACAAATTTAGGCCAAAGATATTCAGCAAGCTTTCTAAGAGCGCACACAACAAATCAGGATCTGGCCAGGAGCAGAGCTGTTTCCAGTCCATTGCTTACTCAGCTGTAATAGTCTATTCATCTCTCTGTCTCTCTGCCCTGAACTGAGCTCTGAACACAAAAAAGTACTGTAATCACATATCTCCTAGGCTTATCTGAGGGACAAGCGTAGAGTTTTTGAGTCACCTTATCTGTGTCTTGAACTATGATACTTTGTATAGCTAACGAGACTTATTAATGAGTCAAATGTTGGTGTTTACAAATTTAGTTGGTCAAAACGATGAAATAGTAACAATGATAGCAAGAATTCTATAACTACTGGATTTTTTCCCCTTATACCCAATGATTTCATTTATCCTGAGCTAACATGAGTTCCCGGATTGTACGTGATCCAAATTGGACATGTAAAATGAACCTATCATATTACAGGCTGTCCTCACTTTGCACGGTGGTACAGCACCATAAAAATGACCATGCAAGATGAAACCATGCAAAGATATTAAAAATCAATAATTTCAATGGGAAATATTATGAAAAATAATGGGAAATTTTATGATTGTTCCATGGCCTTTACAAATTTTTATCAAAACATTAAAAATTCTCTTGTTCACTTTTATACATATATGCATACATACACATATGTATGGACATGAAAAAAATAGTAAAACTCATATTTAGTACACTAATTTAAAACATTAGAGACATTACGAATGACAGTCTTTTATTTCTTTGTGAAAAAATACATCAAGAGTACTTGGAAAGTGCTCGCCCCCTTCTCTCCGTGTAACTTAAGATAAGGAGTGAGAATCGTCTCTGTGCCTTG
The DNA here is from genome assembly GCF_949987515.2 of Delphinus delphis. NCBI lineage: Eukaryota > Metazoa > Chordata > Mammalia > Artiodactyla > Delphinidae > Delphinus > Delphinus delphis. The sequence goes on along the minus strand of NC_082687.1, from coordinate 29,488,988 downwards.
ACCAGTTGTCAAACTCCTTCCTAAGTTTGGATCAGCTTCCAACATTTTATCTTCTGTGCTTTCAATGTCATGAAATATCTCCTAGGTTTCCTTTAATGTGGAGATTTTTGCTGACGTCACTTCTGGGACATCCTCATGTGTGTAACAGCACTTTCCTAAGTTTTACAGGGCTTATGTCAGTAAGATCACCTTCACTCACTTCCTCTGGCTGCATCTGTAGCGATGTCAGCACTCCCACGGTCAGCTCTATCTTCTGTAACTCCGTTTATGTTGGCTTCCAGTTTTACTTTCAGCTTTGTCACTTCTCATTTCCTTACTTCAGATCCATCTTTGTTGGCCACTACCCTCTTTTGATTATCCATTTTTATAAAATGTCATACAGTTCCATCCCTGGGAGACAAGGAGGCAACACAACTACAGAGTTTGCTGTCTGTGCATGAGCTGAGTCACCGACGTGCAGTGACCATTCACTAACAGACTTCGAAAGAAGTGATGGGGTTGGTCACCCATCATGATGCACACCTGTTATTTATAGTGATTTGTGGACTGACAAGCTGACCATGAAGTGTGTACCTTATGCAGTTCCTGTGATAACTGAAATCTGAACTGTGGCATTGAGGGACTGGGGTCATTTAGAGTGACAACTGAAATTCATGCATGCTGGAACTGTGCAGAGCAAAGACTGCCTTATGTATTTATGTCGAGAACACTAAAAACCTATCAACTCCCTGAGTGGTCAAGAGAAAGACGAGAGACACGTTTTAATGGTCATGTGGGGAACACGTGATGATTCCATGTAGCCACGAGAAATTTAGCCCGGAGAGGAGTAGGGCATATAGTCTAATTACCCCATTTGTCCGACTCAGACATTTCTGAGAACTTACTCATCACACAAGCAGTTTTGGTTACCTGCTCCTCTTTTGCTTTTCATGTAGCAGGCACTCAGTAAAGATGCAGTTTCTCCATCCTCCTCAAGCATCTCAGCCTGGAGGTCAGCCCGGAGAGTGGGGAGTGGTGGATGCAAGCTGCTTGGTTTCGGGGACAGCAGGGGGGCAGACTTGTTTGCCAAGGAGAAGTGGCAGAAGGATCTCTGTATGAATTTCCCTGGGGGCTGGGGTGTGAGGAGGTGGACCACCAGGCACCTTCTCTCATCGCGAAGTAGCAAGCAGTGGGAGGGAAGATGTTTTAGGCCTTCAGAAGTTGCCTTAATGAGTTCTCACCACACAGGCCCCAATGCTACTACCATCGGGACCCTGTGTGCAGCCGATGTTTAACTGAGGCCCAGCCTTCCTGGAAGCTCTTTTAGGATTTGTAATTTGTCCTGTTCCTTTCTGAATTCCTCCAGCTCTTATCATCCCTTGGCATAATGAATTTCATAAAGTAACTTCCTGTCTCTTGAGAAGTGAACTTGAACATGCATGACTCGGCTTCCTTCTTTCCCAAGTGGAAGGTGAGATTTAGCCGGCATGCAGATTTTACAAAATAACTGATATCTAAGATATAATTTTTTAAGGCTTTCTACAACTGTGATATGGTACTGGCAGCCTGTTTCAACGGTGCTCAAGATTCAGGTCACATTTGTCTGTTCTTATTCAGAAACTTCATTTTGGCTTTTGTTTCTCCTGTTTTCTCAGAAGGACCATGTCTCATACATTCCATGAATGGAGACTTGTTAAGGACTTTGGAGGGTCCTGAAAACTGCCTGAAACCAAAACTCATGCAGGCTTCCAGAGAGGGTCACTGTGTCATATTCTATGAAAATGGCTTCTTCTGTACATTCAGTGTGAATGGAAAACTCCAGGCCACCGTGGAAACAGATGATAACATAAGGGTAAGTATACCTTACAGACTTTTCAGCATTCTGTGTTTTTACCTCAAAGTGTAAAGGTGAGTGAGGAGGGAGAGGGTTCTCAATTTAGTAAATGGCTTTCTTCTCTCTCCCATTCCGTGAGGTTTCTCCAGTGCATTTTGACCACCTCTGCCACGAAGGCTGCATACAGAGATGCTCACACTCTGCTTTTATTTTTCCCTCCCTTCATTTAAACCAAGTACACGTTAGAGGATTTTCCTTTCCTCTTTTCTTTACGATAATAATGTTGATAATCTGTCACTTGGAGTTGCGATTATTTTGTCAGCTACACTAATAAATCTGTAAAGTAATTTGAAATCCCTTGCTGGCTAAAACAATTTCTGTGGTACTTCAGTTAGTACCAAAGGCTCTGGGAAGTTCCTCAAGGCAGCAGTCGGAGGCTTTCTGCAGACTGTTCGTACACACATGCTTTTCCCCTCTGCCCTATGGCCATTGTTTTTTTCCCTCTGTAATATTTCCCACTGGATTTTAGGCTTAAACAATCCATCGCCTTTTCCCCAGCACGCCTGCACTTTATCATACTAACTTGTAAGTGGCAACTGTGTGATTAAAGTGAGCTTGCCTAAAATGAGCACTGCCCGTGCCCGGCTCCAGAGACCCACACTTTCACAGCTAACTGCCTTGGGAAGGGTGGAAGGAAATCACAGGCTTGGACTAAGAGACATCACAGAACAAAAATCTCCACCTCCATCCTGCAGTCTGAGCCTGTATAAGGAAAGGAGACCATGGAAACAAATTAGTCATTAGCTCAGACCAGAAATGAAGTTTCTTTGAAAGAGCAACAAGAACCCTGCAGGCAGGTGGCCTGGGGAACCTCTGCACTAATCAAGGCCTCCCACCTGTTTTTATTTAGATGCCAGATTGTGCAGTGGCATTTGGTTAACGTATCAGAGCACATCAACTAGGCAATGTTTAGATGTCTTAATGAATAACTTAAATTTAAGTGGGCAGCCTGTACAGAGCAGCAAAGTTATGTTATCCTAAACAAAGGATCACCCCCCATTTCACCCATAGGAACTCATTTATTTTGTTTTCCTGGGGAAGCTGTGTCTTAGGATATGATTGTCGCCAGCAGACTGCTGTGGCCTGCTGGTACCTCCTGGAAACTGGTGCAACTACGGTGTTGTCCGAGCACTCAGGAGTCCAGGGGCTGAGATTCACACGTCCCCAGGGCCCTCCTAAAATCTCTAGTCTCAACCCAACCTGGATTGAGACTGGAGGAGGCGTATGAGAATTGAGAACTACGTGAATGCTGGTTTGGGTGGGAGATAGGGTGCTATTCAGGAAATGCTACCCTGGCTGTTATTCTCAGGGAAATTTGACAAGTCCCTCATGAGAAAGGCCAACAAAATATTTTTTAACTTTGGCAGGCACCTGGTTTAATAAAATGTTTTAGGTGCTGATACATGTATAGTCCTAAAAGTCCAGGTTTTATTTATTTCAAATTTCAGCTAGGAGTAGGGATTCTTTAGGACAAAGAGTTAAAGATTAATGGTTTTAATTTATGTTTTAATATAGCACTTATCCAGTAAAAAGCCTCACGTATAAAACTCAAGTGAACCACAACCGTAAGGTTAATGGATTTTCATCAGCTGAATTTTATAAGTGTAGCAAATAATTATTTGTTGTAGTCTTCATTTCATTTCCCAGATAAGCCCCTAGAGATTGACGTTTGTGAAATGAATGGGGGAAAAGGATATTGGTTTTCACTTATATTGAAAAATCTTACTATGGGTATTTGGTTAAAATTTAGAGAATGCTTCTTGAATGAAAGTGTCTTCCACCCACAGGTTTTGATTTCTTAGGTGTATTTTTGTGTTTTTGCGAATAAGCTGTATTTAAGAGACCTCTGAAAGTTCGCATTTACTTGAATGTGAATTGAATGGCTATGAAACATTTCTATAATTAAAAAAAAAATTTTTGTCAAAGGGTAAAGACTTAAGGCAACTATGCTAAAACTCTGAGTACGGAACAGTATAAATATATTTTTCAGAAGGTAGATAGTTTCTTTCTGCCCTACTAGTACAACCTGGATTCCCACATTCACTGTATCCAGGTGGACAGAAGATTACAGGTATTTGCGATAACTTTTAGAACTCCCAATGTCACCCAGCTAAAGAAAGGAAATGTGTATGTTAATAAACCGGGAAAAGAAGGTTTGGAGGGAAGGGGGCAGGAGGAGAGGAAGGGGCAGTAGGATCTGCTCCTCAAGTAAGGAGGGACCTTTTATATCAGGAGCTGGCATACTTTCTCTGTTTAAAAAAAAAAAAAAAAAAAGTAGCCAGAAATGAATGGATGTGCCTTTGTTCCAATAATGCTTACTTATGAGCACTGAAATTTGGAATTCATATAATTTTCACGTGTCATGAAATATTCTTTTGATTCTTTTTTTCAACCATGAAAAAAATAAAAAGTCATAAAAAAAAAAAAAGAAAGTGGCCTGCCTTTGGTAGGTTTGACAGGACTGAAGAGCAAATTACGTGTCTGTCCTTTGAGTTCAGCACTGGCAGGAAGCAGTCAGTCCTGGGGCAAGAAGAAAATGCTTAAACTGGGTTTAATCACCCTGGGAGTCACGGTTCCCTACCAAGTTGTCTTCCCACCTGCTGTAAACTTCCAGCAGGCCTAGTGAAGGTGCTCAAGCTGTAGGTGGTCTCCTGTGGGGCTGAGCCCCACAGGCAGCAGTGTTTTATCAGGGATATGAGGTCAGCTAGCACTGTCTGCCCAGCCTCGGTACAAAACAGGCTTAGCATGACCACAGTGCAATGGAGAGATGCCAGGAAGCGCTTCGTTTTACAGTACTGGTCCCCGTCCACAACACGGACCATTTAACTAGTAGTCATAGAATTGGAAGAGTCAGCCACCTCATCCTTAAAAAGCAAAAATTAAAAACAAAAAAACTCAAAAACTCCAGCATTGCCTAACTTTGCCCATTTGACTTTTGAAAAATAGCAAAAGTCTTCTATGACTCATGATTTCCTGAAAACTCCTCAGGAACACATACACACTCTTTCCCTTTGTGGCTCCAGTAGCCGGCTGGAATCACGTCGAATTAATCAGAGATGCGGTGAGGGCCCCAGTTTTCCGAGAGCCGTGTCTCTACTGACTGTTGCTGTGTCTCACAGGCTATCCAGCTGAGCCGGGATGGGCAGTACCTGCTCACCGGAGGAGACAACGGTGTGGTCATGGTCTGGCAGGTGTCTGACCTCAAGCAGCTCTTCGCCTATCCAGGCTGCGACGCCGGGATCCGGGCCATGGCACTGTCTTACGACCAGAGGTAACACTGAAATAGTGGTCTATACTGGTGGCATTAAAAACTGGCAAGGGAATGTATGTAGTAACTGGGCTGATGGCTGGGCTGGGCTGTGAGGGTCACCTGTGCAATCAAAAAAGCTGATGGATATTGGGGTTTCCAAGGTACTTTTTAAAAAGCATGATTTTGTTTGATGGCATTGCCAATCTTGGACAAAGGCTGAATTCTCTAGGAATAGACAGGATTTAAGTAACAGAGGCTCCAATTATATTGCTGTAAAGCTTTTTATGTTAAAGTACCTTTTTTCTTAAACAAAATTTCATGTGAAATGCCTGTATGTCTGTCCATAATGATTCCATTGAGAAATCTGGCTTATATACTAAAACCTCCATTTTAGGGAGATAATCTTTACCTGGCATCTTATTTCTTTTTAATATACAGTCTTTCATTTTAGTTCTTAACTTCTTTTACTGTGATAACATATACATAAAATTTACCATTTAAACCTTTTTTTGGGGGTGCATAATTCAGTAGTATTAAGTATATTCACATTGTTGTACAACTATTACCGCTATTCATTTCCAGAACTTTTTCATCATTCCATCTCATAGTGTCCTTTGATGTGCAAAAGCCTTTAATTTTGATGAAGTCTCATTTATTTTTTTCTGTTGTTGCCTGTGCTTTCGGTGTTATATCCAAGAAATCATTGCAAAATTCAGTGTCATGAAGTGCTTCCTCTATATTTTCTCCTAAGAATTTTATAGTTTTAACTCATATTTAGTTTTTGATCCATTTTGAATTAATGTTTGTTTATATATGATGGTCATAAGGGTCCAACTTCATTCTTTTGCATGTGGATATCAGTTTTCTCAGCACTATATGTTGAAAAAGACTGTTCCTATATATGAGAGATTATTTCTGGATTGTCTGTTTTATTCTGTTGGTCTATATGTCTCTCTCTAAGCCAGTACCACACTGTTTTGATTACTGTAGCTTTACAGTAAGTTTAGAAATCAGGAAGTATGAGACATCCAATTTTGTTGTTCTTTTTTGAGATTGTTTTGGCTATTCAGGCTCCCTTGAGATTCCATGTGAATTTTAAGATGGTTTTCTTTTCCTATTTTTGCAAAAAACATTGAGATTCTGTTAAGAATTAGGTTGAATCTGTAGACAGCTTTGGCTAATATTGTCATCTTAACAATATTAAGTGTTCCGATCCATGAACACAGGATATCTTTCCATTTATTTATGTTGTCTTTAATTTCTTTAAGCAATATTTTCTGGTTTTCAACATACAGGCCTTTTGCCCCCTTGGTTAAATTTATTCCTTGAGCATTTTATTTTTTTGTTGTCATTGTTGTTGCTGTGATGGAATTGTTCACTGCTTGTATGTAGAAACACAACTTATTTTTTGTATTGTTGATTTTGTATCCTGCAACTTTGCTAATATAAGTTCATCAGTTCCAACAGTTTTTTTGTGTGTGGAATCTTTAGGATTTGCTACATAAAGATCATGTCACTTGCAATAGAGGTAATTTTACTTCTTCCTTTCCAATTTAGATTCCTTTTATTTCTTTTCCTTGCCTAACTGCCCTGGCTAGGACTTTTCGTACTATATTGACTAGAAGTGGTGAAAACAGGTATCCTCGTCTTGTTCCCAGTAAGAGGGGGAGAGCTTTCAGTATTCACCATTGAATGTGATGTTAGCTGGGAATTTTTCATAAATGCCCTTTATATCGTGTTGAGGTACTTTCCGTCTATTCATAGTTTCAGTGTTTTTATCATGAAAGGATGATGAATTTAGTCAAATGCCTTCTCTCATATGGGTTTCTTTTGTTGTTGTTAATTGTTGATGTGATATATTACAACTGATTTTTGAATGTTAAACCATCCTTATATTCCAAGAATAAATCCCACTTGGTCATGGTGTATATAATCTTCTTAAATGCTACTGAATTTGGTTTGCTATTATTTGTTAAAGATTTTTGTATCAGTAAGCATAAGGGATATGGTCTGTGATTTATTTTCTTGTAATGTCTGTTTCACTTTGGTGTCAGGGTGTGTTGGCCTCATTGAACGACTTAAGAAATGTTCTCTGTAGTTTTTTAGAGGCATTTGAGTTGGTGTTAATCCTTCTTTAAATCTTTGACAGAATTCACCAGTGAAGCTCTCTGGTCCAGGGCTTTTCTTATTGAGAGGTTTTTGATTACTGATTCAGTCTCATTACTCGTTATAAGTCTATTCAGATTTTGTTTCTCCATGATGAAATTTTGGAATAATGTGTGTTTCTAAGAATTTTTCCATTTCATCTAGGTTATCCCAATTGTTGGCATACAGATGTTCCTAGTATTCTCTGATAATCCTCTTTTTATTTCTATAAAATTGGTAGCAATGTCTCCACTTTATGATTTTAGTAATTTGAGTCCTTCTTTTTAGTCTAACTAAAAGTTTGTCAATTTTGTTGCCCTTTTCAAAGACGCAACTTTTTTTTTTTCTTTTTGCTGTACGCGGGCCTCACCACTGTGGCCTCTCCCGTTGCGGAGCACAGGCTCCGGACGCGCAGGCCCAGTGGCCATGGCTCACGGGCCCAGCCGCTCCGCAGCATGTGGGATCTTCCCGGACTGGGGCACGAACCTGCGTCCCCTGCATCGGCAGGCGGACTCCCAACCACTGTGCCACCAGGGAAGCCCCAGAGACTCAACTTTTGACTTTGTTGATTTTTCTATTTTTCTATCCCCTATTTCCATTCTAATCTTTATTGTTTCATTCCTTCTGTTACCTTTGGGTTTAGTTTGCAGCTTTTTCTTGTTCTTTAATGTGTAGAATTAGGTTACTGATTGAGATTTTAAGTATCTGTGTTTACAGCTCTGAATTTCCCTTTTAGCACTGGTTTTGCTGCATCCTGTAGGTTTTGGCTTGTTGTTTTGTATTCATTTGTCTTGGAATTTTCTAATTTCCCTGAGATTTTTTTCTTTGACCCATTGGTCAGTTTCCACACACTGATGAATTTTCCAGTTTTCCTTCTGTTATTGATGTCTAGTTTAATTCTGTTGTGATTAGAAAAAATACTGTGTGTGATTTCAATCTTTTTAAAGTGTATTAGGACTTGTGGCCTAATGTATGGTTTATCTTGGAGAAGGTTCCGTGTGCATTTGAGAAAAATGTGCATTCTGCTGTTGTTGGGTGAATGTTTATATATGTGTTACATCCAGTTGGTTTTTAGTATTGTTCAGATCCTCCATTTCCATATCTTCTTTCTGGTTGTTCTACCCATTATTGAAAGTGGGGTATTGACGTCTCCAACCATTATTGCAGAACTGTTTGTTTTTCTCTTCAATCCTGTCAGCGTTGGTTCCATATATCTTGGGGGGGTGCTGATTGGTTCATATAGGTTTGTAACTGCTATATACTCTTGATGAATTGACCCTTTTATCATTGCTATATAGTGTCCTTGTCTCTTGTAACATTTTGACTTAAAACTTATTTTATCTGATATTAGTATAGCCACCTCAGCTTTCTTTTCATTATTATTTGCATGGAATATCTTTTTCCATCCTTTCACTTTCAACCTGTTTAGATCACAGTGAGTCTCTGGTAGACAGCACATAGTTTGATCATGTTTTTAATTCATTTTGCCAGTCTCTCTGCCTTTTGATTGGAGAGTTTAATCACCTTACACGTAAAGTAATTACTGATAGGGAAAGACTTGCTTTTGCCATTTTACTGTTTGCTTTCTACATGTCTCAGTGCTTTTTTGTCCCTCATATCCTCATTACTGCCTTCTTCTGTGTTTAGCTGATTTTCTTGTTCTGACACATTTTAGTTCCTAATTTTGATATGAGGTACTACTAAGGATACTAAGTATGACATCAAAGGACTCTCCTAACCAAACCATCCAGAGAGAGGTCTAAGATAGTAAATAGGCTTCTGCCTCCTGGAGAGGCTCCTCTGAACCGCCTGTCTTACTGCTTCATCTCTTTCCCTGCACCACCAGCTCAGGGACAGGGGACGCAAACAGCAACTCCTGTCTATAGTGATCATGGCAGTGAGTCGCTGTGTTGGGAGGACAAAGCCCCTCTACCCTTAACACTATGGGACACAGAATATTCTTCTGCAGGGTGGTCAGCACTCTGATTTCTTACTCTTCATTCCTTCTGTATGTGTCACATACCTCTGTCAGTCACTTGATTGTATGCTGCTTCCTCCACCAGCAATTACTTTGAGATTATGATTCTTTATTTTGCTTCCAATACCTAATATAAAAAGTTTACCTGCCCAGCCTCTCCGCCTTAGAAATTATCTAGTCTGTTCAGGTTTTTGTGACTCATCTTGCACAAACTAGCTGTACTTTCAATATAAAGGCAAGCTGTGAATTGGATCCACGTGGAGTGTCAGAGGTGGGACTCTGAGCTTACTCAGGACTGCATTTTAGTCATCAAAAAAACATGCTGGCTGCCATCTTCTGTATTTACCTTGTGGATTTGGGGAGGGCAGTTCTTTCTTTAGTAACAAAGCCTAGGTTTGTAAACCCCTCCTTCTCTCTCTGCTTCTCCCAGGTGCATCATTTCTGGCATGGCCTCAGGAAGCATTGTTCTGTTCTACAATGACTTTAACCGGTGGCATCATGAATACCAAACCCGCTACTGATTGATAGTGACAGCTGGGCTTCAGCCTTGCCCCCCAGCCTGGGCACAGGAAGCGCCCTCAGCATCTTTCTCTTAGAAACAGCAATCACATCTGAATGTAACTTAAATTTGCTCTAAGAAGCAAAATATTTTTTAAAGTTAATTGCTATTTTTGTAGACTTTGCTTGACTTTTTTGGGGGAATAGCAAAGCAGAAAACTGGCTGCTGGGTTCTGTAGTTTAAAAAAAAATCTATATTTTTAGTCATAATGAGAAGTCTATTTTCACCAATTATGGAAATAATAAGTATACAGTGGAGCAAGTAAACCCACTTATGCTAGTTATATTATGGAAAAACACTTCCCGTTTATCTGTAATCTTGAGAAATGTATGATTTTAACAATAAGGAATGGGTTATAATACTGGGATGAGGGAATTTTATTTACGCTCTACTTTGGGTCCTGTATTTTTCCAAACAAACAACTGTGCTTCTTCAGCACTGAAATTTCTGGGATTTAAATAGCAATGTTTAAATTACAGTAAATGTAATTTAAAACATCTCAGTGAATTATTTCTATCAATATTATTCTTCGAGCATGTTTTAGGCCTAGAAAATTATGGTTCGGGGGAGGGTATTTTATTTTATTGTGTGGTTATCATAAAGGATCTAATGTTATCGCAAGTGTGAAATATTTACCATGTTTTCCTGATCTGTCCTCTTCTTAGCACACCCAAGTGAAATGATGATGGAAATGCTCTTGGCCTCACAACCTCTGTTTTTCTTTTAAAGTAAATGCAAGTACCAGGGCTCACTCCCCGAGGGCTGACTGTGCTCACGCACTGAGGCAGAGCCGTTGTCAGGGCTCCCCCACCTCCCCACCCCAACCCCGGGCCGAGGAACAGAGGCTACTGGGTGCTGTGTGAAGCAACCCTCGTTTACCTTCTGTTTGTTGTTAAACAATCTTCATCTTCCTTTTGATTAGCAATTTGTACTACAAAAATGTCATTTTTGGTGGTGTAGAATTCTACTTTTCTAGCAGATTGCTGTGTGGAATTCTGTGAAAAATATTTGAGAAAAGGTCTGTATTGCATAAATAAATTCTTTGTAAGTTGTGAACTCTGCATTGAAACGGACATTCCATCTCTATTACTCTTGCAACTTACTTACCTAAAAGGGGTCGCCTCCTTTCTCCTACACATTCAGCTCTTCTCTAAAAGCAAAGATTTTAGGAATGGAACAACGCAGTTGTTTGTTTGCCAGAAAAATTAAAATGGTATTTGTTTTGTTGGTAATAATCTTTTTCACTCCTCCTTTTGAAACAATGATGATAATATAGTTATTGCAAGCAAAATGTCAAACCCTGGTTCAGTCATAGTTTTTGAACAATAACCAATAGGTGAGCAATTCTCTTGAATGAAAACAGGAAAATGGGCATTACGGAAATGAGAACATAGAGACCTTTATCTAACAAACAAACGACCAAAGGAACTTTATACACTGTTCTGTCTAAAATCCACTGTTGTTTTATAACCCATTAACAAAACAATAGATGGTAAAATGTGGGAGAGGGGAAGTACATCTTAGAGTCAAAGACATACCCAAGTTACTGGTACATGAATATCCTCACGGGTACTAACCTGTGATATCACACTTCGGGAACTTTGGGGAAAGTGGCAGAAGAAAATTAGGACTATCTAAGTCATATGCCAGCCATATGCTACTTCAACTACCTATTTCAGCAAGCCTGAAGCAAAGTTCATGAAGCAGCTTCCTCTTGGAGCCCAAGAAGAAAATCGGTGCCTCTACCACCTTTATTGTTTACAACTGTGGAAAATCCACTGAAACTTAATACCTTACAACTGGCATCAACACACAACTACAGCCAGCCCCCCACATCCGTGGCTTCCACCAACCATGGACGTAGAACCTGCGGCTGCCGAGGGCTGACTGTATCTACTCATACAACGAATCCCGCTGGCATCAACACAGGACTTCTTAGGGGTAGACTCTGTTTAGTACCGTATATGTTAGGGTTTACTCAACATTCACTTACTTTATCCAATTTTCACTCCTTTAAAAAAAACTACTTCAAATAAATATAAACCGATTAGGGAAAAAAGTCAAAACTGAGGTGGCTTGGGGTGAAACGGGATGACCTACAACAGCCAGGAGCCACGGCGGCACATTCAGCAGGTGGTGCGGCCGAGAGTGCAGAGTGTTAAAATGCACTGCCTCGGGAAAGGAAGGTTTCCCTCACCGATGGTGTGGCTTCTGACGGAAACATCATCAGTCAAGTCCGTGAGGCTCTAATTTAAGAAATACCGCTGGATCTCTAGGAGAAAGCATATGAGGGCTTAGAGCAGAGAGAACATGAAAACCTGAGAGGCACACGGATGAGAACTGGTGGACAGTCCACTCAGGAGAAGTTTGTTCCCAAAGTGGACCAAACAGCCACAAGTAAATGTTCCAATAAATGAATCCAATGAAAAGGAACAATTCTGCCTTGAGATAACCCCACACTTCAGTTCTGCTTGTCAGCATGTGGGACGGTCCCCTGCCTGGGACCCACGGAAGCCGGGTGTAGCACATGAGGTCGGTAGCTTACCACCAGGCTGCCCATTCCCATTCAGCTCCGAGAGCAGAGCCCAGCCAGGGGCCTGACCTCACATCTGGGGCCATGTGTCCTCCCACCTCGCTGTCGGAGGGGCAGAGAGAGATGGCAGAGGTCACGTGGGTCAAGTTGGCAGACAGCCAGGGGATCTGGACGTAGCCAGACCACACGTCCGCTTTGCACCTTTTTCTGCAAATATAACTGAATTTAAATGGCACATGACAGTTTAGATCCACCAAGATAGGACTTTCACGGGAGAGATTTTCACTAGGGATCTTTGATACGTTTTTACCAGACATGATTTCAGGAGCTCTTACCTGGTTTGGTTCTCCTTCCTGCAGCAGCCCCACCCCCTCTCCATCACTGCTGAAGAGCCCAGCAGCCCCGGGACAGATTCCTTCCACATCAGGAAGCAGAAATGTCTTTAAACAGTTGGAAGGATCCCACACTGAGCTTGACGGAGCAGCTTTGCCACTTTCCGGCGAGCGTTGGATGATGGAGGAGCAGCCAGCCCAGCCCCACAGCCTCACATCATCACGTGACATCACATGAGGCCAGAGCATGTTCACAAACACAGAGAGGAGGAGGACGTGCATCTGAAAGTCTGCATAAACCATGCGTATCCGCAAATACGCCCGTGCCTGCACTTGGCTATTTCTGCCCCACCACAGACGGAGGAAAGTGTTTTCCACTTCAACTAGGAGAGCAGTCAGCCTTGCTACCTCCCTTTTCTGTAGCATAAAGTGTAATGATGTTAATTCTATAGGCATCTCAAGTTATCACTGCAGGGAAAAGCAAGGAAGCTGGGAAGGCAAAGACCATATAAAGTAGCAGATCAAAAAAGCAAAATTAAAAAAAAATTTTTAATTCTACCTCTTCTATTTTCTCTCAGGTGAGTGGGAGAAACATCTTTTGGATCTTTCTTTTCAATAGATATGAAAAGTAGAGTCCGTGATGCATTTCCTGGGTCCCCCAAATCACATGATCACCATATAAAAGCCCAAGGCTACGATGAATGACACTGACACATCACTCCCTGCCCTGCCTCTCTGAGCCAGAAATGCAGATTGCTCAAACCAGAGGGCCTCACATCGTTTTTCTAGAGAACAGGGTGGTCTGACCTGCAGGCAAGGGAAGCAGGTGACCTACAAATGTTCCTCTGAATTCCACGGCAGTCACGTGCCAGAAACATGCAGTAAATCATTTTCCTGTCTCAAGTTCAGGAATATTTTTCCTTGCCAAAACCAAGATTCTGGGGGAGCCTGGCAGAAGCAGCTGGCTGTGCTGCAGCTTCAGACTTGGATCAGCTGAGAGACACTCCCCAGGCTTGACCTTAGTGCCAGCACAGGCAGGTGCCCAGCCTCACACCATCAGACTCGGGCTGAAACCCTCCTGACCGCCAAAGGCCATGCTGCCAAGCCCTGCCCCAAATGAAGGAGGCTCCTGTGTGAGGAGTATGGCACGAGCAGGTCAGTCTCTGTACCAAATACCTTTTTCTTCCGCTCAGCTACTCAGTGATGGTAACACACCCTCACTGAGTTCAAGGCTGCGGGTTTTATCATAAAATAGCCCCTGAAAATCCATTGGCCAAGACTAACCAAAGTTGCACACATCCGCCTCCCTCAGAGAGACTACTGCCTTCCTTCATCTAACAGGACTCACACACCCCTGCCCTGGGAACTTCTTAGCCGCCTCGATTTTCTACCACTTTGTCAGGTGTCTTCCCCAGCCCAGCCCACCTCCACCTTAGGACACAGGCGCTACCCCTAAAGCATCCCTGACCACCTGGAGGGGCACAGCAGCTCCCAGGACACCTGCCCCGGGGCCGGGAGAGGCATGTCCGGGCTCCGTCAGCTCGAGACCCATCTGAGTTTCCTCATTTGCTGAACAGGGATGTTAGCTGTTCTCTCAGGGCTGTGGTGTGGCTCAAACAAGACAGTGTGAGGTAACTCTGTACAGACTATGAGCTTTTGTTATTATTTAGCACCTAGGCATTTCCCAGAACTAGACAATCGCTCCTTTAGAAAGCAGCGAATTCTGTCACCGGGCTGCTCCTGTGACGCTGCGTTCACACCTGACCCTCATGCCTCCTACCCACTGACCTCGGGCCACCACCCAGAGCGCCCAAAAGAGGTCTGCAGCCCCTGCCACAGAGCAGTTCACTGTGAAGCCACACATCAGGCGGAGGTGCCTCTGGGTCTTCCTAAGCAACACCTGACCGCTTCTCCACCAGTCCTTGGCTCCCAGGGCTTTAAACCCCTCGCCACCCTGGCTGCCTTCTTTCGGGCGATGGTTGCTTCGTCTGCACCACACACCCCGAGGCCCCAGCGCAGAGCCGTACCTGGGAGGTTCGACTCACGCTGCCCACGATCTGCACGGACTTTTCAGGATGCAGCTTAAGGTTATGCTAACGTTTAAGCAGTTCTGTTGGCGCCTAATGACGTGATGCTCTTTGCACTTCTCCCCTCCCAGATCTTTCCCGTGAAGCAGTGAACGCCAAGGCCTTGGCCACTGAATCACAGGACTTCGCGCTTTGATTTCACATCTCAGGTTTGGATCAGTGCTCTAACCTGCTGAGATCGTCTTAAATCAGTCCATCCCATTTAAAACAGTGGATAAGGGTTCCTTCTGCATTGTCATACACATCATATGCAAAACTAAACAGAAACAAGGAAACTGAGTGCTGTGGCCTTTCTTTAGAGCTGCACTGTCCAGCTTGGCAGGCGGAGCAACACGAGGCTACTAAACGCTTGAAATGTGCCTGGTCCAACCTGAGATGTACCATACATGTCAATACACACCAGGTTTCAAAGACTTAGGACAAAGAAATAAGGTAAAGTATCCCAATGATTTTTTTTTTACATTGATCACATGTTGAAATAATACTTTAAAGGGATGTATTTAGATATAGTGGGTTAAATAAACTATACTATAATTTCACCTGTTCCTTTTTAGGTTTTTTTAATATGGTACCAGAAAATGTTAAATTATGTGGCTTACATTGTATTTCCACGGGATGGCAAACTGCCCTGAAAGTCCTCCTCCAAGACGGCATCACTACCCAGCACTCTTCTTTCAATATGGTTTATCTGTTCTGAACCGTCCCCCATCTCCTGATTCACGTTTCACAATCTTATTCATGCAGATATTCTGGGGGAGTTACGCCAAATGCTTCCATCTGTATATTCCATGTACTTTCACGTCACGGCAACCTTTTTGAAGAAAGAGAGACAGACTCCCGCTGACTCTTGGCTGGGCCCAGCAGGCAGCCCGCGATGGCTTCGGCAGGTCACGGCTTCCCTTGCTCTATTCAAAGGTCAACTTCTGTAGACATGGCTCCCCTGCTGGAATAAGGGGATGAACATAAACCAAGCACATGCCTCTCTCTCAGTGCGGGAGCGGAGGAACCCAGCAATAAAGGACCTCTATTTAATTTGAATCCTGAGACCAGAATAAGAGCTCAATAACGTTTGCTAAATGTGTGGGTGAATGAACAATTTGCTGTGGTGTCGGAGCCTTTAGTTAGGATCTTCCTCTAGATGACCACTCATGTCCAGGCCTTGATTTACCCTGGACAATAGGCTGCCTTCAAAAGAGCACAGGTTTGATGTCCGTGGAATCTGAAACCACATCATGGCTCTGTCTCCTGCCAGTTCTATGACCCGGGTTATGTCACCTGACTTCTGGGCTTGTTCCTTTACCACCGCTTAACACTCTAGGTGTTTGTGGGATTCATTACTAAAGAACTGCTTGGCCACTGCTAGGCCACGGTGCCACACCCAGCTCAGCCTACTCCTGTCTCCAGGCCACCCAAGGGTGCCACAGAACGTGGGAGCATGTGCGGGACAGAAGGTGCTCCAGCTCCTGTCGCCAGTGACTGGCACTGCCCTGGCCATATGTTTTCTTAAGTCTTCAGCAAACGTCTTTGAACCTTGCAGTTTGAGAGATGGGGTCGAGTTTCAGGCTCCCATCAGTACACTAAAGGCCTCGCTCCGTCATTCTTCCATTTTCATTTTCACTATCCTCATTTTTCTCCTCTTTGACATTAGCTCTTCACTGCCATTAACAAACATTTTTCTATTGGAAGCTATGAAAAAGCTTGCTCTTTAACCAGTGAGAAGAGCGACAGGCAGAATGTTCTGGACCTGCCCATCACTACCCTCTCTTGAAGCCTGCACCCACTGGAGCTGTGTGTCCAGGAAGCCCATCTGCATCCTGTCACCTGCCTCTGGATTGGATCACAGGTCAGCACCAGCCCAGAGAGAAATCATCACACAGCAATGTGAACGAAGAGAACCAGAGCTGAAAGATACGGTTTCAAGCCGTGGAGCTGTACAGCCTTGCGAAGCTAGGGACAGAAGCAGTTGCAGGCTAAGCCAGAGCCCAGGCAAGCAGACGTTATGAGGGAACAGAAACCAAAAGCCAAAACGCAATGAAAGAAGCAGAGACAGGAGACGGCACAGTCTCTGAGACAGACACAGACGGACGAGAACAGCTCCCCATTTCCTATAAAGCCTGACCTTCCTGTTTCTGGTTCCATCGAAGTCCTCTGTTGTACACTAATAATCTCTATTCGTTTTTGAGCTTTTGTGAGTTTCTGCACCTGTAATCAAACACACTTCCAGGTGCACCTCCGTGTGTTCTTCCCAAGCACCTCTCTTCCCCGTTGCGACCACGAGACAAAAACAAACACCGGCACCAGCCAGAACCTGGGCCGCGGAGGTGTTGCTTTGACCGCACACTCTTTGCAAAACCACCACGCAGGAACCTCTACCCACCCTGACGGCTATTTCTCAAGAAGGAAAAGTTTATTGGATACACTTGTAGGCGGCAAAAGTCTAACAATGAGAATGAACTACAGGCCCACCCGTTTAGAAGACGAGCAGGTAAAACAAATTCACTGATTATATACAATCATTAAAAAGAGCAGGGTGGCGGAAAAAAAGGAAAAACTGCCAGCAGCCTTCCAGAAGGTTAGTAACAGAGGATGTCTGCAGGCACCTTCCCGCCCAGTCCCGACTGTGCCCCGCGCTTCCTGGGGGTTGTTGCCGCCGCTGCAGATGAAAAGCAGATGGAGGAGGGAGGCTCCGGCGGCTCCTGGGGTCGCTGGTTGGTCCTGCTCTGCCCGCAGCCGGACCTGGAGAAGGAAGCGCCCCGGCGATGCGGCGTGCACCACGCCTCTCATTAAAAAGCCCCAAGGACAAGGTCGTCAGCATTTTCTAATACGGTCGTGGGAAGAGTCAGGGAAACACAACTTCGGGGGAAGAAACGGCCTTCCCTGCGGTCTGCGCACAAGTCCAGAGCCAGTGTCGTCCTAGACGAGCCCCCGAGGCTGGGCGGAGTACCGGGACCAGCGTGTCCGCTCGGGCTCCGAGCCTTGCGCGGGAAGTCAGCCCCCGACCCCCGTCAGCAGAGGAAGGGCACCCACAAAGGGACAGACGCAGTTCTGAGTTGCTTGTAAGAAAAAGGGAGCCCTCCTGAGTTTACTTAAATAAGAGAAAGATCTTGGTGCATCCAAAGTGTTTCTATAAAAATGCGCTCAATGTCAGATAAAAGTTGCACATTCTCCTGGTGACGCCGTCAGATGTCCACTGAACTGAGAAGACAGAGAATTTAAACGAAGCCACTCCGAGGACCTGTCCCCGAAGGCGACGCGCACAGGCCCCTCCAGGACCCGAGCGGAGCGCGCGGGAAGCGGTGGCCCTGGAGGCGCGCGCTCTCCACCCCGGCGATGCGATGCGCGGTGCGGGCAGCGATGCGGGCGGCGGCGGCAGCCGGTCAGTCACGGTGGCGGCGCCAGGTCCCCGCCCGCTCGCACTCCGCGGCGGCGGCGGCGGCGGCGGTGGCAGGAGAGCGCGGGGGCGACTCGGGGGACGCAGAGGGCTCCGGGGCAGGGGGCTCCGGGGCAGCGGGCTCCAGGCTGGGCCGGCTGCCGTCCGCGCCGAGCTTGCTGCCGAAGATCTGGCCCTCCTTATCTAGAGCCGTGTTCTGAGAAGAGATCAGGAGACAGTTAGCCCGCCGCCTCGGTCCCGGCACCGCGAGCAGGGCGCGCAGAGCATGCACGGCGGGAACAGTAGAGGAGAAGTAACGCCCGGCTGCCCCTGATGGCAACCCAAGGGCCAGCCCGTCCCCGGCGCCGCGGCCTCTGCTCCTACTGCCCTGGACGCGGCCTGGGCAGATCCTCCCCGGCTCCGGCTCCCAGCTGCCTGGGTTCGGGGCGCTTCTCCCCACGCCCCTGAGCCCAGAAGAGTCCTGGACAAGAAGCAAACCCCATAAGAATGCGAGGTCCCTGACAGCTAACTCTTCTAAAGGTTCCCCGTCGGGGATTCGAAGAATACTCACAGGTCATCTATAGTAAGTACCTCCCACCCCTGCATCACACCGGTGCCCCGTAACCTATGGAAGCCCTGGGAATCGATGGTGCTGCATTACCCATCTTTCCATCCTCCACCATCTCCTCCCTGCTCTTCTCTTCTTTGTGCGGGTGTCTTATCCTGTCACACCCCCAAGGGCTTTAACCTGCTCCCCTGCTCCAGGGGCGCAGAAGTCGTCTTACCTCCTGACCCTAGCCTGGGAGGTTGGCCCTGACCTGCCTTCCTCCTTCTCTGAGTGGGCTTGCGGACTTCTGCTTGGCCAGGCAGGCTCGGCCAGCAGCCCTCTCACTGGGTTTTCCAAACGTGCGGAGCTTTCGGTTCTCAGGCACCTTTAGCTACAAGGCACGTGGACCAGAAGTCCTTTTGTGGTCTAACCACCTTGAGGGGGAAATGCACCACTGATTCTTCCAGTACTCTTACTGGAAGGAAAAAAAAGTCTGGAGAAAATATGAACAATGGGGCTTCCTAGGACAGACTTGGGCGGCTGCCTTTGGGGCACTTGGTGTCAACTGGAAGACAGGTGCTCTCCACAGGCCCTTCCCAGCTCGGGCTGAACGCTCAGGGATTGCCAAGGACAATTTCCGTTACCTGGAGAAGAGGTAACTGTGGACAAGCCAAATCAGAAACTCAGCATCGCTCTTTAACAAGCTTCCAAGCTCCCAGTATGAGCAGAGGCCAGGCCACCCCTCAGTGAAAACACTGAAAGCGGGGAGAGGTGGCATTCACTTTTTTCTACCATAAAACTTCCCCTGGGTAGAAGAAAGCAACAGTCCCGCAGTTATTTCTCCTCTTCCCTTCCCGTCAAGAAGATGCATGTGTGCAGCGGAAGGAAGCACTGCTGTGCAGTTAGTACATACCATCGCCTGGGACCTAGTCAGAGGAAAGCAATGCAGGCGGCGTGAGAGGCAAGAGGGGCGAGGAGAGAAGCGGGGACAGAAACTAGACTTACTTTCAACAGAAGCAACACAGTCGAAACAGTTTTGTCTATCTTAAGCCCAAATCCTTCCCAACTTCCCCCCTGAAAGAAGCATAATCCCCGAGTGGGGAAGCACTCTTTTTGAATCCATCCTTTCTCCAGTCAGCTACAAGGCTGCAAAATGCAGCGAGAAGGGGTTTCTTATCATTCCCCTTCCCACCACGAGATGGCCTCTTCTGGGCGAGGTGGTGAGCCCCCTCTGCAGGTGCACGGTCCTTTCTTAAGCATCTAAGGATAAGCCAGAGCAAATGCAAGTGCATTCTGAAACCACAGGCCCATCTTAAACCAAAATCCTATCCAATAGTGTTCTCCTATCCCAAAGCCTAGCTGACCCTACACTGTCTTACTGCTAAAAATGCATCTTTGGAAATGTATTTGCAGAAAGAGAACAAAAGCCTTCACAAAGGTCCCCATCTTATGCTCTCATTCACAAAAAGGTGCTTTTTCACCTAAGTGAAAAACAGCCTTTAGCAGGAGAACGACTGGAGTTCTCCTCCCGTGCACTCGCCAGCTTTTGGTCTGGGAAGGAAGGCAACGTGGCAAGGCGAGAAGTTTTAAGTAAAGTTTCCAAGGCTGCGTTTGGCTGAAACGGGTGTCAGTAGGTACAGGAGACCTGCACCCATGAGGAGCTGAGAGCTGGATGCTGGTGTCAAAGTCCAAGAGAAGCATGCAGATTTAAGAGGGGTGACAATTAGAGGCGGCTCTGATGAAGCATAGCATGTTGAATACCAGAATTCTGCTCCGGGGTCCCCAGAGTCTCAACGGGGTACAGAGTGAAACTCTGAAGTGTCTCTCAAACTGTCAAATCAAACTGTCAAACAAAATGCAGACAACAGCATCAACTTGACTTTCTTGCACCGTTATTTACCATTCCTACCCTATCATTTTCTCACCAGAGCCTCAGGCTCCAATCCTTTGGGGGACGTTGGGGGGCCAAGGCAGAGAGAACACTAGGGGTGGCAGCGGAGAGCAAGGTTCCGTCTGGGAGCGACACAGCCGTTCCTGAGGGCTCCGCCTTGGAACATTTATGCCCTGTTTCCACTGCTATTTGTATCTGTAGGAAACCACATGAGCCTCACATACCCCAGTTATGAGAACATATAAATACCAGGGAGACTCATTTGTGAATAATGATTTTTAAGAAAACATTTGAAACTGTTCCCAAGGGCAGGACACAAAGACGCACAGTACTGGTGAGGAGAGCGAGGCAGACGACACAGAAGCCTTGCAAGCTGCCCGGACGCAACCACGCCAGGTCCTCGGTCGGGGGCCTGCTCACCGCTGCTCAGGGGGACAAGCCAGAATTCACAGGCCAGCTTTTTGGCCATGGAGAACTGGTACCCCCAGAGGCAGGCTCTACTGATTCCCCTGTAGGCAGTGAGCGTGATGACGTCGTCAGCACCTCCCCAGAGCTAACGAGCTGTGGAGTTGTGTACGGAATGCGGGGTTAGATGGAACCCTACCAACGTGCCCAAGATGACACTGAATACACACGGGAACACACAACTTTCACAATCACCGCTGGAATCACAATAAAGCTTTGTTCATTCACACAAACATCCGGTTAAAGCTCAGGAGTTTAAAATTTAACAGTTGAAATCCATCAGCAAATGGAAAAATGCCATTTGTAAACCGGGAGATGTAGTTTCTGTCTGAGAGAACCTAAACGTCCTTAACCAGAACAGAGCCTATACTGGGCCAAAAGGCAGAAGGGCTGATCATTCCAGAACCTTGGTGGGCCACAGGCCTTGGGCCATCCATTCCCATCTGGGCCGTGAGTTGACGGGTGACCCAGGGAATGAGGGGGGAGCTGCCGTAAGCCCTGGGCGCATTTTTAAATTTTAAATTTTTTAAATTTTAAATTTTTGTAAATTTCCCCAGAAGCTGCCTAACAACGCAGCCGGAGGCAGGGCGGTGACCCCTTACCCCAGCCGGCAGCCTTGCTCTCAAGGGTGAACCGCCTGAGAACTTTCTCATGCTCAGTCAAGATGGTTCTTTGCAAAGGGTTTAAGCTGACACTCCGTGACAACTCTGACTTTCTCAGGCTCTCTGCAGAACACTGCTGAGACGCCAGGAAAACCACAGCTCAAGAGGCCTTCCCGCTCTTTCGGCCCGGAGTCCATCATCACCCCCACTCGCGAGTCCGACAGCACATCAGCCTGCAAGCCTGGCCTGGGGGCTGGAGCGGGGAGCGCAGCCACCCACCCAGGGGGAGGAGGACGGTGCAGCGATGCCAGGACGGTGGTGGAGGCTCCAGGAGCAGCCCGCCTCCCACACTCACGAGGGGGCGGGGCTTCTCTCTGCCTCTGTCTGGACCCGCGTCCTCGCTGGGAAGCTTCCGAGGCTACGGTGCGCCCTGAGAATGAGCAACTGTTTTCCTCCCAGTCTCTAGGACATCGAGCCTTTCCAGAGGGTGAGGGCCTGTCCTGAGGTCAGGGTGACGGAGCTGTCCGGCTCCACAGATCCCCGCAGTACTGGGGTGGCCAAGACCCAGCTCAGGCCCCCGCCTCCGGAGAAAGCCAGACTCCCGGCTGCGGCTCCCTGATCCTGTGCGCGGGAAAGAGATCACGCCGAGGATCCGTGCTCTACACACGGCACCGGAGCAGGTGCGGACACGCCGGGGGCCAGTTTCACGGCCCGACTTGGGCGAGGACTTGGGTCTGGACAGCTGGTGGGAGGGTGCGCGCCACGCTTCTGGCTCAGTTTTATTTTTTCTGCCTTCTTCTCCCATTTGCTGAACTTACTTTCATGCTGCTTCACTTACTTTAATGCCACTTTTCATCTGCTGTGTTTGTGGATTTGGGTAAGCTGCCTTTTTAAAAACATTTTGGAAGAAGGAAGATTTGAAAAAATATGGGGATCACTGTTACTGACTTCTCGTACAATTTTACCAACCCTGAAAAAACTAATACATTTTTTTCATTCTTCTGAACTTTTAAAAAACACAAAACACTGACTTTTTAAAATGGAATTGGCTTAACTCTGGCTGTTTCTTATCCCAAGTTCCAAAGAATCATTCAAAGCTCAAATAATCTATTTCTGAGGCCTTGAGTAGTCAGGGAGTCACTTCCGTTTGCTGTAAGGGCCACCTGGGCTTGGGAACCGCTCTCTAGACGGGAAGCAGGGATGAGACAGAAGCAGCTGCCTGGAGGCCACCAAGCCCAGGAGAAGAGGCTGGGACGCCCCGGCCAGGGGCCCATCAGCCTGGCCTTGCTGGGACCTGCGCAACCTCTGATCCCAGGACCCGAGGCCTGGGAGCCGGCCAAAGGGTGCCCTTCACGTGCCAAGCCATTCCTGAAGTGGAGAGGAACACGACAGCGCCCACGGCCGCGTGAGGGAAGCGCCTGGCGGCTGACTTGATAAGATTCGATGTAGGTCCGAGCAGTGAGCCAGACGCTGCAGCTGCCCAAGGGCAGAACCACCCGTTCTACTTACCATGATAACGGAGACCCCGGTGGTGGTGCTGTTCTGTTTGGGGAGCGCGTTATTAAAGTGCTGTTTGAGTTTACCTGTTACTTCAGCCTGCATATTATTCTCCTGGGAGGCATCGTCCTACAGGAAAGAATCAAATACACTGCCTTTGATTCTCACGTCTATGTTGTCTCTTCCTCAGCAGTCACACACCAGCCGTCACCACCACCATCTCCTCCTAAATGGGCCCATCTGAGCCACAAGGTCGGGGGAACAATCTAAGTGAAGTAATTAGAAATGATTACCATTATTCACCAGTCCCCTGCCCTCGGAAAGACCCTCTGCCATTCACCTCCCTCCTTAGGTCTGAAGGGGGCCGAGGAGAGGGCAGAGGTCCCAGTGGCACAAGGACATTCTACAGGGTTCTGAGACCCTCCCCCCGCAGCACAAATGCCACCTAATTTAGTATAGAGCCCTCCCACGGAAACATCAACATTCATGAACAGTTTATCATTTTAATCAAGAATGCAGGTAGCTGTTAGTTCTGATCGCTCATTTAAAAAATACGGCATGTCAGCTACTTGGCCCAAGATCCAAGTCACTTAGCAGGACCCAGAGAATTTGAACGGAAAGGTCGGGACGTGTGGGACAGTGGGTGGCAGAGGGGCCTGGGGAGCCAAAGTCAGCAAAAGCCGCTGAATTAACGTCACTGTCCCTGAGCCTCCAGGACTGAGGGGGACGCAGCCTCTCCTGCTGTTGCCATTTCGTGGATCGTGTTTACCACGAGCCCAGAGCCACTGCCCAAGCTCAGAGAAATTCCAGGCAACGTCACACATCCTCTGCCTGTCTCTGGCAGGACCGCATCCCAGCCACGCCACCTGCAGCAGGAGTGCTCCTGGGACCATGTGCCATGAAGACAGAGACCAGGGTCTGACACAGGCTCATCTCTGGGCAAATCCTAAAAACTCTCAAACCCCAGGATGACAGAAAAAGCTCCTTAGAGAGCATCCTGGCCAAACCCTTCTTCTCACAGATAAGGAAACTGAGGCCCAGGAAGGGACAGTGACGTGCCAGGTCACTCACAGAGCGGGATCCTGGTGCCAACCGCTTTCTCCCAGAGAAGTGACTTCATGCTACTTGCTCATTAGAGAAAACAGACATTTAATCCTCCACGGAACTTGGATGCAGAACTTTGCCTGCGCAAAAGCCCTGGCGAGGAAGCACGCTGTTGGCCACAGGACACAGAGATGTTGGTTCCCCGGGGACGTGGGGTACTTACTGATACCCAGGGGTGACTCAGGATCTGTCCCGCAGTGCACCGCGCTTCAACGTTTACCTGAAGCATTTGACTGATTAATTCCTGGAAAGAAATAAAGAAGGTGATAGAGCAGGCGACAGGGGGTAATTCCAGCATCAACACAGAAATCTTGAGTTTGCACCAAGTACTTCAAAGAACAGCCAACACAGCTGCTCAGCCGTTTGAATGCAAAAGCTATTATCACCTCCACTGCCCGTGCCTAGGAGGCAATTACGCAGACACAGCTGCCTCGTGTCAGCGGCACTGAGAGAGGAAGAGGTCTCTCCCGAATCTACATTAAACCCAAGATGTTCTCTCCTAAGAGTTCCGGCCATTGTCATCATTCCACAGCGCAGAACTGCAGTGCTGCTCCTTTTGGCAATTCAGCACGTCTCACAAATCTACCCCTACAGTCTGACGGGTGTCCGTAACACATTTCTTGAATAAATGAAAGAACAAACGTTTAGGGCTTAGAGGAGCACAGGAGGACGGTAGCGGCAAACTGGGACGACAGCCAGTCCAGCTTTCAGAATTTGGTTAAGCATTTCAGAGACCACACTGAGGAAGGAACTTAATGAAGAACCACACATTACAAGTCAAGACAGGGGCTTCCCTGGTGGCGCAGTGGTTGAGAGTCCGCCTGCCGATGCAGGGGACACGGGTTCGTGCCCCGGTCCGGGAAGATCCCACATGCCGCGGAGCGGCTGGGCCCGTGAGCCATGGCCACTGAGCCTGCACGTCCAGAGCCTGTGCTCCGCAAGGGGAGAGGCCACAACAGTGAGAGGCCCGTGTACCACAAAAAAAAGAAAAAAAAAAAAAAAAAGTCAAGACAGACACGGAGCTCAACACCAAGTGCTGCTACAGCCCCACACAATGGGTGAGGACCCTCAACACGACGCAACCCCTAGAAACGGGCCTGGATGGGTACCTTGGCTGAGTCTGTGATGTTGTCCCAGTAGGGGGCCGGAAACTCTAGCTTCCCAGCCAAGATCTGGTCGAAGAGATCTTCCTGGAGATTGTTCTCACTAAGTCAGTGATGGAGAAACAGAGAAAGAGTCAGAGTCACCATACAGTTTTTAACAAAATGCTCATGGGAAGGCGGGGAAGGAGCCCAGTCTCTCTGGCTTGGGCATTTCATAGCTCAGCTGTGGATCTCAACTGCATTTGGGATGACACTCTCTCCCTTTTAGACAAAGAACCGAAGAACATTTCCGGCCTGGGAATCACAGAGAAAGAGGGAGGTGTGTGTGTGTGTGGGGAGAGGTGGGGAGAGATGGGGAGAGATGGGGGGGAGGGAGGGGGGAGGGAAAGAGAGGATGAGGGAGAGGGGGAGGGGGGAGGGAGAGAGGGGGAAGAGAGGGAGCGGGGAGAGAGAAGAGACAAAGATGCAAGAACTTTGTTCAGTGGGTACAGGGTTTCAACGTGGAAAGACGAAGATGTTCCAGAGATGGACGGTAGTGATGGCTGTACAACATTGTAAGTGTACTTAATACCACCTAACCGTTAAAACTATACATTTAAAAATGGTTTAAATGATAAATTTTATGTTACATATATTTTTCCATGATAAAAAAAGACTCAAGAAAAAAATGGCATCCACAAATGATGTAAATCCTCATTTCAGCAAAAAAACAAGCTCAGCACCTGCCCTCAGTCTCTCGTGGTAGTAAGAGGGGAAAAGCAGCACATTTGAGTCAGATCTCCTTGTCCTTCCTCTTTCTACTCTTCCAAGAAAACAGCCAAAGATCAGTGAAGCAGCCAACATATGAAAACATCACAAGGAGTTCAGAATCTGGATAAACATTCATGACACAATGTGCTCCCCGCTTTGGAACTTGCCTTTCATTGAAGCTCAGTCCGAGACAAAGAGCCCATCCAAGGACATCGACTAGAACTGCACGGTTGAGGCAAACCCACCTCGCCACCCCTGGGTGAACGTACCTCCCCACCCTGTGCCTACCTGCACACACAGCCGCTGCCTACAGGATAAACGATGACTTGACTTTTTATGGATGGCGCCATGGAAACACTGCTGGGAAAAATTCAGGAAGCTGGGCATCCCCTACCTCCCAGAAAACTGCATCTCCACGGCCACAGAGCCCCTTCCCTTGGTGGGCACGTCAATGGCCCGAGTGAGAACACAGTCATTGGCTTTCTAGGCCATCACAAAGCCCTAGGAGAAAACTCAGGATGCACTGCTGGGGTCAAGATCAAAATCCAGGAGCGAAGTTCCGTCTCACTCGGCAAGGGTGCAGCATTCCTCCCGGAGCTCCCGACAGGCTCCCTGCAGCCTACTTACTGCTCAGGGTGCTCACGTGGGACCCTGCCCAGCCTTCTGGACAGGAGGCTCCTCATGCTACCAGCCCTCCAGGGTCTGCAAGGGCAAGTGTGGTGTCCCTAGAAATACATCACTCCGGGGAGTGTCCAGCGACAAGTTTGGGGGCTGTGTGATGAGGTGGCTGCCTCGTTCCTGTTCTAAGAGAAAAGAGTAGAGTTTGTGGGCCGGTGAACATTCATGACCTCTAACCAAGCCCAGCGGAATCGACACCACTGGTCCATGACATCTGGGTCATGCAGCACACGGAGGAGCACAAGTCAGGCCAGATCACCGGACGAGGCAAAAGATGCCCCCACCCACCTCGCTCTCCTAAAAAGTGATATTCTTGGAGTGAGCACAGACTCTTTCTAGGTGTCTAAGTATTTTCTTTCCTTTTCACTGTTACTTCTCTACTGATTTAATTCAGCTCAACTCTCCTTCAAAATGAGTAAAGGATGCATCTAAGAACACAATGGGATTTTACAGAAATCTTTAGAAAATTGGAGGACCCCAGGAGACAATGTTAGAAGGAGATAGAAAAAAGTCAGCCATTTCCAGAATTTGTTCTTTTTAGCCATTCTTGTCTATGACTGCACTCATCTCCTTTTTGGTATTTTTCTGGAATCTCGACTAGCTTATGTTCTTTTAATATCTATGGCTTTTATTTTGTTAACAAACAGCTAAAACATTGGGGGTGTGTCTGCAGGATTTAGGTCCTTGGCAAAACAGCCTAAGTCAACAACAAAACCCCAGGATCCTGGCAATTAGAATGGCACCCTCAGGACCCGTGCTGTGAACTGCAAGAGCTCTGGGAATTCCGGGCTGCCCTCAGAGAGCAGAGCTGAAGAGAATTTATCCTTCTTAGTAGTCACATAATAAAAGCCTCTCTGATTAAATCTTCCCTGGATTAACACATTTATACTGTACAATCTGGCTGAGATGCTTCAGGCACTTTTTAATTCTTAAATAGTACAGTGCTGTAAGTATGAAAATGCCCATTAAGAAAAACTTTGAAAACAGCAAAAGAGTCTGTGTACTACTCTTTCCAATGCCAAGTCATTAAAGGTCGAACGAGGTAACCTGAAAAAATGTTGTAAGCTATTTCACAAATGATGTGCAAACATCTGACTTCAAGGGGAGTATGTATGTGTTTGTCTTTAAAAGAAACATCAAATACCTCAGCATAGTCAGGCAAGTATTACTTGTCAGTGGCCCTAAGAACTGACTTGCTTAAGCAATAACTAAACTTCTAGTTGCCTCTGAAAAACCAACATCCTTCTCAGTAGCAATGAATCTGGTGTTGAAAAGACTGGAGGGAAAATATATGTCAGCCCAAGACTAAAGCCCAAAAACCCTAAAAGAAGAATGAGAGATGCTACAGTGAAAGAAGCTGAAACTGTCAATTCCAAGGAACAATTTTAATTAAAAAGCTTTGGGTGAAAATAATCTTTTGTAGAAAACAAATATTTTGAGATCTCTGTTTGAAGGCCTTTATTTTAGGTACAAATTTAAGTAGATAATCTGTCTTATACCATAGTCATTTATCATTCTTTAAAGGACCATTTCCATAATTTGCTATATATATATGATACATAAAATATATAAAAATAAATATATTTTATATTATAGAAGGTTATAAAATCTATCCAGAATGTCTCTGTACGCTGTGAAGATGTTTCTGTAACTAGTATTTAACATAATAGATTCTCTTTCATCACAACATGGTATGAAAGAGGGAAAACATTTTCAAAAGTAAGCTATCTAGAGTTGTAGGACCAGCTTCTGAATATAACATCTAAGGCAGCAGCTTTCAGAATGTAGTTTTACTGCTTTTGATTAGCCAGACTTATCTCAAGATCCCGCAAAGAAGCTTCTGTCCATTGGATAACAAGTCACAATAGATACATATTGTTCAATCTGAGTCTCACTTTTGTTAAAAAGTAAAAAGCAAAGTCAAAGAAAAAACTCCCAGGCTGCGCTGGCAAGTGGCAACACTAGAGGGAGTTGTGAGCACACATTCCTCTACAACTGATCCCTGATACCCTTTTCCAAGTGCTCTTAACTTGGGTTAACCAAGGAGGGAAACGCTACTGTAAATGGTCCTAGAATTACTTGCTATCAAAACCCACTACCCTAGGGGCTTCCCTGGTGGCGCAGTGGTTGAGAGTCCACCTGCCGATGCAGGGGACGCGGGTTCGTGCCCCGGTCCAGGACGATCCCACATGCCGCAGAGCGGCTGGGTCCGTGAGCCATGGCCGCTGAGCCTGCACGTCCGGAGCCTGTGCTCCACAACGGGAGAGGCCACAGCAGTGAGAGGCCCGCGTACCGCAAAAAAAATAAATAAACCCACTACCCTCTGCACTTGACTAGTTCCCAAAACAAGTCATCACTGAAACCAGCCAGGGCACAGTGTGACTGTAAAAATAGCCACGAATGATCCCCCTCCCTCTGTGTACACACTTAACCTTCTCCCACATTTACCCCAGGCTTAGCTATTTGATTTCGTTTGGTCAACGGGACATCAATGAAGAAATGTGCGGCAAGCAGAGACTTGGAAAGTGCTCTGGCTGCTTTGGGATATCCTGTATCCACCATCATGTGAAGCCCATGCTAGCCCGCCGGATGCTGAAAGGCACATGGCCAAGTCATATCTGTTTCCCAGCTGACACTGAGCCAACTACCAGGCATATGAGTGAGGCTACACTGGACCTCACGCCCCCACTGAGCCAGCCCAGAGCAGAAGAACTGCTCAATGGACTCACAGAATGATTTACACCCCTGCCTTTAGGGGGAGTTTGTTATTCAGCAAAAACTGATACGTCCAGTAATCCTACAGTCTGTATAACCCACCTGAGCAATGATCTTGATGGAAAACCATGATGTTGATGGCCAGATGGAAAGAACTTTCCACCTATAGAAACGTAACCCAGGCCACAAGGACAAGGTCCCACGCAAATGTCATATCTTTCACGAAACCTTTTGTGATTCCTAGCCCTCAACTCAGTATGCCCCCAACTTAGCATGACCTCATATGCTCAGTTATTCTACTTGATCAATATTCTCGCGATGTTTCTACACCAGAAGGCTCTCACAAGTAGAGACTGACATCTCTGTCATTCTTGTGTTTAGTGTCAGCAAAAAAAAAAAAACCTGTTCAACTCAATTAAAAATTGATCATTTAAAAAAGATAAACCTTTCAACTTTTCTGTATGTTTGAAAGCTTTCACAATAAAATGCGGGGTGGGGGGGTGTAATGGAATAAACTTATTTTTCACTTACTGACCGAATACTACAATGTAAACGCTATGGCCTCAGAGAATATGTTTTGTTCACCACTCGATTCCCAGCACTTAGAATAGTACCTGGCCCCTAGGAGCTACTCTACAAAGAGTTGTAAAATGAACAAAGAAGGGATTAAAAGGAAAAGAGCATTCAAGAAAACTCAGAGGAAAATCAAACATGCACCATTAGATGAACTTCTGCTTCAAAGTGTTCATTTGCCCCAAAGAGGGAGACAGAACTGATCAAAAGAGATGCTGTGTCAAAGCCCCACACGCCCCCTAGTCATGGACTGCTGGGTGCGAGTGCGCTCTGTGGACCCCAGCACACACCCCAACACCATGTGTGGCCACCAGGCGAGGTGCAGGGTCACCAAGGGTCAATCTGCTGTTCCCAGTTCTGTTTATGCCAAAAGTATTTGTAATTCTACTTAATATTATGTGAATGGACAAAATAAACTTAAAAAGAAAGAATTCCCTGTTTCTACAAGAACTAGGTCGAATGCTTTGCAAAGTGAGTTGTTTAAAAACTGCTGTTGAGGGCTTCCCTGGTGGCGCAGTGGTTGAGAGTCCGCCTGCCGATGCAGGGGACGCGGGTTCGTGCCCCGGTCCGGGAAGATCCCACATGCCGCAGAGCGGCTGGGCCCGTGAGCCATGGCCGCTGAGCCTGCGCGTCCGGAGCCTGTGCTCCTCAACGGGAGAGGCCACAGCAGTGAGAGGCCCGAATACCGCCAAAAAAAAAAAACTGCTGTTGAGGGGGCTTCCCTGGTTGCACAGTGGTTAAGAATCCGCCTGCCAATGCACGGGAAACGGGTTCGAGCCCTGGTCCAGGAAGATCCTACATGCCACGGAGCAAATAAGCCTGTGCGCCGCAACTACTGAGCCGGCACTCTATAGCCCACGAGCCACAACTACTGAACCAGTGCTCCTAGAGCCCGTGCTCCGCAACAAGAGAAGCCACCTCAGTGAGAAACCCGCTCACGGCAACAAAAAGTAGCCCCCGTCCTCAACAACTAGAGAAAGCATGTGCACAGCAACAAAGACCCAACACAGCCAAAAATAAATAAATAAATAAATTTATTAAAAAAAAAAAACAAAACCAAAAAACTGCTGTCGAAGAGACAACTCTTAAGAACTAGAAAAAGGCTTACCTGGAAGGATCAGATTGCTTCACAAGGATCTTTAAATCTATTCCTCTTGAAAAAGACTGAGAACGGAAATCATAGACACTGGACTATGGGTGTGTTTTACGGAAGAATGACCGCAGGAAACTCAGGGGACCAAACACAAAGCAAAGGCCTTGGCCTCACATCAAAAGTGTGGACAAGGAATATACATTAATAGGTTGTAAATTAAGATAAAAAAGTGAAAGGTATGTTTGTGTAATTTTTAACTGACATTTTTATTGAGCAGTTTCTGGTCCTGATTGTAGAATGTCTGTTTCCTGATCAAAGGGAGAGGGTTTACAATTCAAATATTGTCATTCAAAGAGCCACTGACCTTCGGAAGGGTGGGAATCCACAGAGCAGTATGTACGTGATCACGCCAGCTGCCCAAATGTCCACCTTCAGGCCATAGCTGGGGAAACAAAGTGGGTGGGAGGAGAGAAACAGTGATACTACTCCCAGGAACCCTGCACATTACTGGAGTACTTGCCTTTGTTTGTTAGGGAAAAAAGGCCTTTCGGTACCAAACTGCTCATTTCATGTAGAGGAATGAATTACCCTTTGGACAAAAGATGTCTGCTCTTCTCCCAACCTCACCACCATCTTGGGGACGCCAAGACTGGCCTTGGGACAGAAGTCCAGGCCTAGGGCTCTTGGAACTAGAAGCACAAACTCAAGCTCCTGGGATGAAAATCATGGTGCAGGTAACAGTCTCTCCTGCCCTCCACATTCCCAAGAGGCATGTGAATACACAGCAGCAGCAGCAGCAAAATATACCCTTTCCCAAAGTTAAAGCACTAACCCCAACCCCCAGGAGGCGTACCCGGTTTCAGCAATGATTTCTGGGGCCACATAAGTCGGGGTGCCACAGACTGTGTATAAAGGGCCTTCTACCACAGTGGCCAGCCCGAAGTCTCCCAGTTTCAAAGACTTGGTCCCATCAGGATATTCACACACCTGGAACAGAAACCAGCCAATAATCAGAAGTCTTTTTTTTTTTTTTTTTCTCAGTGATTGCAAGGGGGGGCCTTTGGAATTAGGCAGAAAGGACACAGATACATTTACTAACAAATCAAAAGAAATCTCTCCTTGTGATATTAACAGCATGGTTTATCTTTGTTGCTTCTTAAAGCTCTAATTTTTCTTTTTAGAGATTTTGCATGATTGTGTGAAATAGGAAAAAGACAATATTTCTACCTTTGCAAAAAGTTCCTTACCTAGGAGTATAATGAACATGTCTGCATGCTGAGGGGTGTAGGTGGCGGCTTACCTGGTTGGCTCGAGAGCCCTCTAGAACTTCTGTTGTGTGTTTCCTGAGCACTGGGGGGGAGGGGGGATGTGAGAGCCTCAGAAATGTTTAGGAAGTGTCCACTGAAGCGCTAGGTGGTCTCCAACTTGCATGTTTAGTTTAGAAAATAAAATGAGAACTTGTTCTCTAGACAATGATGAATATAAATATTACATAGGGGAGAACCCTGGAAATTTAGAAAGAAAATGACTTTGGGGATCAGACAGCCTGAGCTTGCATAACCAACCACTCCACCCATTTTCTGCTGATGTGACCTTTGAAAGTCTCTCACTCGCCCTGGGCAGGATTCTTCATCTGTGAAATGGGAGGACAGGGGTCCTTGGCTCACGGGGTTGGTGTGAGGATGAAATGAGATGAAGTACAGATCAGGACTTAATGAATGTTCCTTCCTTTCCTAGGACTGGCTGATTAGATCAGGTAAATCATCATCTTGGAAAAGGTTTAACAATGCTGATGAACATGCAACAACTTTTCTAGAAAGCACTGCAACCATACGTAAATTTCTTAATATCCTTCATAACCTCTGATCCTGTAAATCTACTTCTAAGAACCTGCTCTGAGGCAACAGAGATGGACCGAAAGGTTATACACAAGAATGCCAATATCAGAATTCATCTGTTTTTAAAAACTGGAAGCAACATAAATGGCCAACAGGGTAATGACTTAATAAATCATGGTAACTCCAATAAAAATGTTGAAAAAAAAAACCCAGACAAAAAAATAACCAAAAAAACATAAATCATGGTAAATCCCTACAATGAAATATTATACAGTCACTAATAAGCACACTTCAAATAAATATTAATCATGGGAAATATTTACTATATTACATAAAATTTTTTTAAATATTCAAAATTATATATATGCTGTGACACCCCAAAATGTTAAGTTTGTCTCTAGGTGGTAGCATTACAGGTTACTTTAATTTTCTTCTTTATACTTTTCAGTAGTTTCCAAAATGTTTACAATGAACATGTGCTGGTTCCATAATTCAGAAAAAATTAATTTTATATATAAGCAAACTTTCCTTATGGGATAAAAGTCCGGAAGTTACATTTCAAATGGATTGTTTTAGAAGCAAATGAGTGTGTGTGAGAACATAACTGAGATTTGACTGTGGGATTTTAACAAGCTGTCCATTTGCCTCTTGGACGTCCATTCTGAAAACACTCAATTTCAGAGGATAACTACAAAAACCTAACCTGTACTCACGTCATACCTTTCCTCTACTTTTACATTTTAAACATATTTTGTTTGTGTTTCCTTGTATTCTACCATGAACTGAATCAGGTTTTCATCTAAACCACTACTTACGAAAGGAAGTGAAAAATTTAGCAAATTACGTTTTTTCAAGATAAGCATGTTTACAACATCATCCATTAGTCTGCTACTTAATGAGGGGGATGATTTATAAACTCCTCAATAAAAAGACATCAAGAACCTACGGGCTTCCTCATGCCAGTGACCCCACCACCTTAATAGGCATTTTTTTAAGGATGACACTGAAATACCTTCCTAGCCTGTGATGTTCTCAGCAGTTTAAGAGGAGTATTTTTCACCTTAGTATTTTAATAACTGCTTCCATGTTGAGGTACTAAATACCCATGCGCAGCATGCCTCTTTATGACTTACAAGTTTCACAGGACTGATGATGAGGACTTGGAGCCCCTCACAGATAGTTATCATTCTGAGTCAGCCCACAACTCAGCAGAAACATATTCAAAGCTACTAATGAGGCTTCCCTGGTGGCGCAGTGGTTGAGAGTCCGCCTGCCGATGCAGGGGACGCGGGTTCGTGCCCCGGTCTGGGAAGATCCCACGTGCCGCGGAGCGGCTGGGCCCGTGAGCCATGGCCACTGAGCCTGCGCATCCGGAGCCTGTGCTCCGCAACAGGAGAGGCCACAGCAGTGAGAGGCCCGCGTACCACCAAAAAAAAAAAAAAAAAAAAAAAAAAGCTACTAATGATTCAGCCTAAAGCAACAGAAACCAGGTTCTTAGTCATGCTTAGTCTTAGGACGACTTTCCATCCGTTATGTTTAATATAAACATTAACAAGAACAATCTGAATTACAGTTAGAATTTATGATGCATTTACTGAAACCCAGACTTTAGAAATTCCCTGAGTAATTGCAGTGATAAGAACATTATAGCCAACATTATAATTCTAAATGTCTCTATCATGAGAGTAAAAAAAAAAAAAGTTTTGTTAATGTCATTTTGTTTTTACAACTTTAAAATACACTCATTAGGTACATTTTTTAAAAACAGTGTTTATTTTAGACATTCAATTTAGGGATGCCTAGGGGTATTTAAGTGTTGTCAGATACTCCGAAGTCCCAGAAGTCCCGTTTTTCACATCCCCTATAAGGAATTCAGAGTCAGATGCAGGAGTATAAATAGAAAGGGACTGAACAGTCTATAATCGTTGAATTATGTTTGGGCAAGTGGTACTCCTTGGCTAAACATCAAAAGGGAAGTGTCATAAGGGCCAGACAAGCCTGGAATAATAATATTTTATCTGATTCATCTCTCCCCAATGCTAGACACAAAGGCAAATATGTGGAAGAGAACGTAAGTAAATTTCAAATCTTAGCTGGAGATTCTCTTCAAAGCAGGAAAAAAAAAATATATATATATATACATCTATAAATCTACACATACACACACACACATTTATGACATTGCTGGGACTTCCCTGGTGGTGCAGTGGTTAAGAATCCTCCTGCCAACAGAGGGGGCACGGGTTCAATCCCTGGTCCAGGAAGATCCCACATGCTGCAGAGCAACTAAGCCCATGCACCACAACTAATGAGCCTGTGCTCTAGAGCCCACGAGCACAACTACTGAGGCCGTGTGCCATAACTACTGAAGCCCGCGTGCCTGGAGCCCGTGCTCCGCAGCAAGAGAAGCCACCGCAATGAGAAGCCTGCGCACCGCAACAAAGAGTAGCCCCGCTCGCCGCAACTAGAGAAAGCCCACGTGCAGCAACGAAAACCCAATGCAGCCAAAATTTTTTTTTTTAATTTATGACATTGTTTTAAGAAACTGACACGGACACACACACGTGGCTTTAAGAGACTGGTTTTAAGAAAGAGGTGGCTAAACGCACAGGGACTCCAAAGGCCTTCTGTTCTGGCAGAGAGTTCAGTTCTCCCCAGTAACGCGCATCCTCGCAGGACTTGGGAGATTCCAATATTTTCCTAAATGCTGTCTCACTGCACTACTATAGTCACCCTGCTGGACAATTAGGAAGAGAACTTTTGTTCCAATTTACAGATGAGGAAACTGAGGCTCAGAAAACTCAAGTTACAAGCAGGCAGCCAAGGGGGGGCTCCAAACAAGACCACTGCCGTCCACCGCACCCTCCTGCGTCTAAAAGCCTGCACGGCCTGCAGACTCTCGGTGAGATCTGAACAGCCACCACTGTGAGAACTCCAGCCCTGCGGTGCTCAAAGGGCCCACCACAAGCTGAGAGATGCTGTCAAAAGTTGCTCTCAGAATGCAAAACTGAAATATGTGAGAAATGCAGATCCCACATACAAAGTGAATGCCACAAGCTCTCTAAATAAAATGTCAGCATCATGATTTAGCAGGACTTCAAATATGAGAAACCAACCCTCTTCTCTCCCCTGCCCCCAGAACTCCTGGAAACGTGGAATTTATCACTGGTCTCTCATAGTTAACTCTGACAGGGCACCGCCAGGCTGTAACTCACGGCATTAATGGCCACCCCTGTGCTCCCTGACACGGTGACCCATACATCTCTGCTGGCAGGGGTTTAAATTATGACACTGCTGCCAGAGGAGGGGATGCAAATCAGATGTCTGAATGCTCTGGTGTTCAAAGACCCAATTCTCTTTTAGCGTAGCAAGAGGTTGGCAGTCCCTCTGCGTATTTCCTTTCAGTGCCTCGATGGTACTTTTTCACGCCAACCTGCTGACTCTATCTAGGATCAGCCGAGGGGTCCAGTTAGGTTTCCAAAGGCAGGCACATATTCTACTTGGATATGCGCAGCTAAGGGTCTCCAAAGCCTGACCCCACGGCCCTTTCACGTCACACATTAGCCTCATCCCGACATCAGTTTTATCATCTCCCTTCTCTGCCCTTTGGGCAGCACAGCGGGGTTAGAGCAGGTCTCGGAGTGGGGCGGACATTCATCCAGGTGGGGCAGGTGGGGCAGGTGGGGCAGGTGGGGCACTCGATTCCAATCTCCTGCCTACATTCTGAGACTCATCCTAACGGGGACTGATGTCTCCAACTGCTATCTTCCCTTGATGCGTAACAGCAGAAGAGGATGAGGGGCGGTTTTCTGAGATTCTGCATACAGTAAGGAACTGTGAGTGGAAAAGAGGGGAAATGGGGTGAGAACGGAATCAGTGAGCTGGGCAACAGGCACCCTCGGGTTTACGGGGAAGCTCACTCACCCCTCCGCCACCCTTCTCGCCGGCTGGGCCCCCACAGTCAGAGCCAGGCGGCGTGGGCACTGTGGTAACCACTAGTCCTCGGGCCCCGTGGCCCCGTGCTCTCAGAGAACGTCAATCACAGCGGCCACTGCGGTGACGTGGGCCGTGGAGAGCAGGGGCGTCCTCGTGAACACCTCGGCACTGTGTCTGGCTCCGCAGGGGGAAGCCTTGTCCCCTCTGACCCCGGCCAAGCTCCGTCAGTGGGGGAGGGGCGGGGCCAGCCCAGACCGCAGCCTCAAGGTGCAGAAGCAGCCCGTCGAGAGGAGGGAACCCCACGCCCTCACGTCCACCCAGGGGCCTGGCTTACCGCTGCCTCCATTCCTCCTTAGAGTTCACATAACACATCTTGTTTTATAG
Source organism: Delphinus delphis (assembly GCF_949987515.2). Taxonomy (NCBI): domain Eukaryota; kingdom Metazoa; phylum Chordata; class Mammalia; order Artiodactyla; family Delphinidae; genus Delphinus; species Delphinus delphis. Next base: position 29,451,685 of record NC_082687.1, on the reverse strand, counting down.
AGCAGGGGTGTTTACTTTCCTAATAGGAACAAACAGAAATGAAACATATTCCCTCAAGGCAGGAGACAGTAAGAAAAAAAACCTCACATACTTTTTAAGTGGACACTGGGAAGTTATCAAATGGTATTAACCAAAAGGCGAAATGGATACCCTGGATTAGCAGAAAGCCCCAGGATGGCCCCAAAGCCTAGTCCATTCAGTTGTTATTTGCTTGCTGGGCGTATGAGGCAGGCTGTGGAGACTTGTGTTTGAGGGCCAGCTGCTGGCGACCTCATGACCATGGTGGTCAGTCACCAGCCGTCTACCCACGTCCACTGTGTGCTTCCTCGGCCCTGGGGATATAAAGTAACCGAAACACAGACCTTGCCCCGTTAGTGCTTACGACCTAGAGAAGACAACAGACAAGTAAACGATAAAATCACTGCACCACGGCAAGTGCAGCAAAAACCAGAGGTGGCCATGACTGACTCTGCCCAGGGAGCCTGGGGTGATATCAAGAAGACAGGCCTCGGGCTTCCCTGGTGGCGCAGTGGTTGAGAGTCTGCCTGCCAATGCAGGGGATGCGGGTTCGTGCCCCGGTCTGGGAGGATCCCACATGCCACGGAGCGGCTGGGCCTGTGAGCCATGGCCGCTGAGCCTGCGCGTCCGGAGCCTGTGCTCCTCAACGGGAGAGGCCACAACAGTGAAAGGCCCGCGCACCGCAAAAAAAAAAACAAAAAAAACAAAAAGGAGACAGGCCTTGCTCAGTATCTTACAAGATGAACGTGTTTGCCACGTTGCTGGGGGAGAGGATGCTGCAAACAGAGACCAGTGTGGACACCAACGATGAGGTGTAATGCTGCTGAGGAAGTCAAGTCTTCACCAACTCCTGGACCCGGGGAAACCTGTGCTTGGATGCACACGATATGGGAGACTCAGATAGGCTCACCTGCCAAGCAGTAACGATGACGATGGTGACGCTCAGCCCTGAAAGGTGGAAACAGAGAAGCCAAGAGTCCTGTGTGCGTTTGGGAGACGTGTGTGTGCAGAACTCCCAAATCGCCTTCTCTAAAATTTCTCTACAATGTAGACACGAGGACTGTCCCCATTAGCAATGTTTGGTTTGAAGGCCACCATGAGGTGAGTTAAATATGGCTTGAAGGTGAGTGCCATGCTGGCCAGATGGGTAGGGAAGAGAGTAACAGAAGAGGCTGGAAAGGTAAACTGGAACCAGATTATGAAGCTGAGTGCATATCAGAATAAGACTTTCAACAGGACAAATGAGACTTTTAAACAAGAAAAGTTAGCATATCTGGGTCTCAATTTCCATATCTGTAGAGCTGAAATGAATGGACTAGATCATTTCCAAAGTTCCATCCTGCACAGAAATGAACGCTTGTGTTCTACTGCTGTCTCCTACAAGCCTCTAATTCTGTTTCTGTCTCCAATTTATTCTTCCGAATTTTTTGCCTCATAAAATAATTTTCCTGCTCACCTTTCTTCAGTTAGCACCATCCATCAAATTGTAAATGAAAATATGTTTTCTAATGTCTGGTAAACAGTAAATGCAGAAGTGCAGATCAATTCGAGAAATCCATTAACATTTTATGGTCATTGACTTGAGTCAGGCTGATTTTCTAGATTTAAATTCTCTCAGCCCCGTATCTGCAGGGTTGGTATAGACTTTAAAATGTCATTGGGGCTTCCCTGGTGGTGCAGTGGTTGAGAGTCTGCCTGCTGATGCAGGGGACACGGGTTCGTGCCCCGGTCCGGGAAGATCCCACATGCCGCGGAGCGGCTGGGCCCGTGAGCCATGGCCGCTGAGCCTGCAGGTCCGGAGCCTGTGCTCCACAACGGGAGAGGCCACAACAGTGAGAGGCCCGCGTACCGCAAAAAAAAAATTAAAATAAATAAAATAAAATGTCATAGTCTGCATATGATTGTTTGCATGCAATTACTGTCACTTTAAAGGGAGAGAGACCTGAGTTGGAACAGAAAAGGCAGAGATGACGTACCAAGAGGTTCTCTGGCTTGATGTCTCTGTGTACAATGCTGAGGGCATGGAGGTACCTGAGGGCGTTGGCCAGGTTGTACACCATGGCACTGCCATCTCTCTCAGTGTACTTGGTTGAAGAAGTAATTGCATCAAAGAGATCTCCACCCTAAAGGACACATAAAAGAACATATCAAAACATCGACAGTGGGGACTTCCCTGGTGGCACAGTGGTTTAGACTCTGCACTCTCAATGCAGAAGGCCAAGGTTCGATCCCTGGTCTGGGAACTAGATCCCACATGCATGCCGCAACTAAGAGTTTGCATGCCACAACTAAGGCGCCTGCGTGTCGCAACTAAGGAGCCCATCTGCCATAACTAAGACCCAATGCAACCAAATAAATAAATAAATAAATATTAAAAAAAACAAAACAAAACATCAACAGTGGCAGTTCTATGAAGGTATCAAAGAAAGCTCATCAGCCTGGAGTAGATGAAAAAAATGACACAAGTGCCACTAAAATTGATGATTATAAATAATGCAAGTTTCAAGGTAGCAAAACACTTTTCCAATTAGGTCCTTCAAGAATATTGTAAGTCTTGGGATTTGTCATCAATGAATTCTCTTGAAATCTCTCCATCCTCTTACTTTGACCAATTCCATCACCAGAAAAAGCTCAGTAGCTGTTTCCATCTCCTCAACCAGCATGATGATATTTGGATGTTTCACTCTGCGCAGTATCGACACTTCGTTCTCAATCAGATGCTCCTGTCAAAAAGGGTTTAGAGAGGTAGATCAGAAATTACAGAACCCTCTGCTCTACCCCTGTGTTCTGGAGGACAACACAGGCTGTAGATCTGACACTGAAGGAACAGAGACAAACCACACCCTGGCCCAGCTGGTGTCCCTAGGGACAGGACAAGTCAGCGTGACACCTCACTGTAACTAACAGAAAGACATCCTTCAATACATCCCTCGAGAACTTCCCTGGTGGCGCAGTAGTTAGGAATCCGCCTGCCAATGCAGGGGACACAGGTTTGAGCCCTGGCCCGGGAAGATCCCACATGCCTCAGAGCAACTAAGCCTGTGCGCCACAACTCCTGAGCCCACGTGCCACAACTACTGAGCCTGCGTGCCACAACTACTGAAGCTCACGCGCCTAGGGCCCGTGCTGTGCAACAAGAGAAGCCACCATAATGAGAAGCCCGCACACCGCAAAGAAGAGTAGCTCCCGCTCACCGCAACTAGAGAAAGCCCACACGCAGCAACAAAGACCCAACACAGCCAAAAATAAAATAAATAAATAAATTTATTAAAAAAAATACATCCCTCAAAAGGCTCGGCATGCTATCTGGCACATAAAACACACTCCTTCCTGTCTCTTCTTTATTTCTAACACCTTAAGAGGTTGTGATGCTATGAAAACTTGTGTACGCCACACTGTGCTTTGCAGTTCAGCTGGAATCACTTTTCCCTTTCAGTATACACTCAGAAATAAAGACTAGGCATGTAAGGAAATTTGGCATGCTTATGGGATACAACTTCTAGCATTACAAACATTTTTAGTTTTTAAACTATTACCAATATGAATTTGAATTTCATGTTGAAATTCATATAAAAAAGAAACTTTCTTCTTCTATGATTGGGTATGAAATCATTCACCAGATGGATGTTCCTTATCATCTTGTATTTCAGAAATCAGGAAACATATAGTACCATGGGGACCATCACTTCTCTGAAAATACCACCTGATTATCAGTCCTGGTGAGTAATGCAGTTGAGATCAGCACTGTAGCAAAACATTTACTCACGGCATTATTATTTTCAATACACCAACCCATGAATCATGAGCAACAATTGGTCTATGTTATTATGAGACATTAAAATCTCTCAACAATGTCATATTTGTTAATCCTCATTAACTGTAATAATAAATTGTTTAGAATTTAGGAAATGCTCTGTAAAAATTGCTAATTGCCCTATTACACACTCTAGGTTTTCAAATATAGCAAAATTTACCTTATAAGGGCTATCATTTACTACCTAAATATTCAATACACATATATGCATATATTCATATTATATGTTCGCGCGTGCGTGTGTGTGTGTGTGCACTTCCCTCTTACCGCCCCTTTTGCCTCCTTTGCTCTCATGAATTTCAACTAAATTTAGTGTTCTGCTGCAGTAGTAAGATAATTATCTCTAGTTCAGGATACCATTTATGGTTCCTCTCATCTTCATGCATCCACGTATACGTGTATTTTTACTCACAGCCATCTCAAATGCTTTTCGACAACAGGTGGAAGTATGAATTATAACAGATGAATAACTAACGTTCAGAGAAAATCTGTTGCTGGCTGCTGCTCATGGTGGGCGGTGTTTCTCTAGCATTGAATGCACTGTGTTTGTCCAGGTAGTCACTCAGTAAATGTTGGAAAATGACAGTGCAAATGCTGAACCAACAATGGGGGAAAGAAAAGAACCAACATGATCTAGGAATCTAGTCACTATCTGTCAGTCGCTGTGCAAGGTACTTGTGTAATGTCTTAACGCTTATCCTTAGAACAGTCCTGGGAGGCAGGGTGCACACCTAGGGTCCTGACATCCCAGTCCACATTTTTTGTACTGTACAATATCACCTTTCAAAGGGGGAGGCTTCAGTCAAAGTTGTAATTTTGCAAAATGACAGCTGCAAAGCTGACACTATTCAATTCCTTGAAAAGATAGGAACTAGAGGTAGTCTCACACCAACTTGGGAGTCAAGGCAGAACCACACCAGGCTTTGTACAGAAGAGAATCTATGCCCATTAATGAGCAGGGCTGGGAAGACTTAGACTGGCTTTGGAGTCAGCAGACAGGGAAGAACAGTGGTTCTCAGAACCTAGCCAACCACAGCTGGGAGGCCACAGGGCCCCCTGCGTGGTTCCAGTCTCACAGGGCAGCAGCAGTAGGCAGCAACAGAGCCCTGGTCCCTCCCAAGGGAAGCAGCTGTGCAGCCAACTCCTCGTGGCCACAGAGACAAAGGAAAGATGCAGCAAACCCTCCACATTTGTACACCTGTTTAGAAGCCTTTGGCTCATCTGTGCCAACCATGTCCTTAATCACAGTAACAAGCAGAGGCAGATGTACCTTTGTGAACATGTAAAGGCAACCAAATGAGTTTATTTCACTCTGTGTGAAGCCGAGACGACATGGTAGTAAAATGGGTGTTTGATTTTTAAGCTAAGTGGAACTATCACGTCAGTTCTCCTCCCTCCTCCCCATTTCCCCCAGGTTGGGAGAGTCTATAAATTTACCTCTCTTCAGGGGCTCGGTCTGTGATGCTAATTTAGAGTGACATACGTAAAATAATCCCCATCACCAGTACCCCAAGAATTCTCTCAAATTGGAGCTAAAATAAGGAGTCTACCACATACGGAGACCACACCTCCCCCAAGTTATCTTTTTCATTAAAAGGCACAACAGAGAGTCTTCTGAGACGCATTGTGGAACTTCTCCCAGGGCCTCTGGGCAGTGTCACATTTCAAACATTAAGTGAATACTGCAACATTTTCTCCACCATTATTTATTATCTCAGCTTACTGTATGCTACTCAACAATGGCTAGTATTCTATGCACATAGTGAAGGTTTTTGCTGGGATGTGGGAGTTATTAGCCTTTGTTTCCCAACCTCTGACGATGCATGTAAATACGTCTTTGAAGGAACAATCCTCTTTTTAACGTAAACCATCTTCAGAAGCAAAACAAAACAATGCACAAAAATCTTTCCAAACGTTATCTTCCTATTTCTTATGCAACCCGTATGTAATCTTTGTTTCTAATATATAAAAATGCTCTCTAGGTTACATTTTCCAGGGAAATATTTCTAAATACAATGTGAACATCACTTTTGTCTTGAACTGCACTGAACTTGCATTATTCAGTCATCTACCATTATTTATGTTAAGTGATTCATGATTCTAACTCCAAATAATTTACACATGAATCATTTCATGGCGGTGTTCCACGGTTTTGTATGTGAGAGTAAATGACAAAGAAAACTGCTCACTTGGCAAAGGATACCGCCCTATCCTTGGCCAGGGTGGTTTTTAACTGACAAAAGAGAGAGAGAGAGAGAGAGAGAGAGAGAGAGAGAGAGAGAGAGAGAGAGACAGCCAGAGAGAAACAGATTCACGGAATAAACAGCTCTCTCAAACCAAACGAATCATCTTGTCTCCAGTCCTTCCCTCCTGTGTCCTTTGTCTCACTGAATGAACCTGGCTGCCCAGAGCAGACAGGAATTCCACCCGGACCCTCCTTCCTGCATCCTCCTGCACAGCCAATCAATCACCGATCCCTGCCAGGTCAGCCTTCTCCATAGCCTCGGGATATATCCATTCCCATTTTATCCCTTTTGCCAATCTCTTATCTAGACCTCCAGGCACTTGCACAGGCGGTTTTGTCTGGAGCTCTCTTTCCCCGCTTCTTGGTGAACTCCTATTTACCCCTCAGCACCACATGAGACCTCACCTCCTCCAGGTGGCCTCCCCTGCTCAACTGTGACTGGATTAGGAGCCCCTCGAATTTGTTCTCAGTGCCCCTGCGCTCTGCTCCAACCACAGCCCTCACCCTGCTGTCCCGGAGCTTTCTGTTTACCTCGCCCTCCAGCAACTAGCACAGTCCGTTCTGAAGTGCTCAAGAAAGTGGAAGACATAAACACATCATGCCTGCTCTCGGTCAACAGTGGCTTTACAGCTGGTATATATATTGTGGGGTGAGTACTGCTGAGGATCATGCAGTGAGAGAGATGAGATGCTCAGATCGCTACCTGTAATTTCTGCGGTAGATGAGTGTGGTTGGTTGAATAACGGCCACACAAAGTTACCAAGCCTTAATGCCTGGAACTTGTTAATATTACTGTATTTGAAAAAATGTCTTTGGAGATGTGATTAAAGATACTGCAACGAAGAGATAACAGTGGATTTTCTGGGTGCCATCACAAGTGTCTTTAAGAGACAGAGGCAGAGGGAGATTTCACAGACAGAAAAGGAAAAACACACACACAGAAGACAGGGAGGTGAAGATGGAGGCAGGGTTTGGAGTGATGTGGCCACAAGCCAAGGAATACAGTCAGCCACCAGAAGCTACTTAGAATCAAGGTACAGATTCTCCCCTAAAGCTTCCAGAGGGAGTGTGCATTTCAGACTTAGCCGCCAGAACTGTGAGAAAATAAATTTCCGTTGTAAGCCACTAAGTTTGTGGTAATTTATTCCAACAGCCTCAGGAAACTACTACAATATACATTTGGATTTATGTCCTGCCTGGACCCATATCATGTAGATAATGAATGCAGAACTCCGGGAAGAGAAGGAAGGACCACTTCTAAGCACCACAACAGAAAGCTCAGGGCTTCATACACTATGGGAATTCAATAAATATTTAGAATGAATATTATTTAGAATACCAAACTTGGAAGAATTCTTAAATTTACAAACACCATAGCCTTCTCAAAAGCCTCCTTAAATTTGGCCCCAAGGTAGATCTTGCAAAAATCTCCTACGTGGCATGTAAATCAATAAAGTTACAACACTCCTTCACAACATACACAAAAATAAACTCAAAATGGCTTAAAGACTTAAATATAAGACAGGACACCATAAAACTCCCAGAAGAGAACACAGGCAAAACATTCTCTGACATTAATAATAGCAATGTTTTCTTAGGTCAGTCTCCCAAGGCAATAGAAATAAAAGCAAAAATAAACAAATGGGACCTGATTAAACTTATAAGCTTTTGCACAGCAAAGGAAACCATAAACTAAACAAAAAGACAACCTACAGACTGGGAGAAAATACCTGCAAAAATGATGCGACCAATGAGGATTTAATTTCCAAAATATATAAACAGCTCATACAACTCAATAACAAAATAACAAACAACCCAATCAAAACATGGGCAGAAGACCTAAACAGACATTTCTCCAAAGAAGACATACAGATGGCCAATAGGTACATGAAGGGATGCTCAACATCGCTAATTATCAGAGAAACGCAAATCAAAACTACATTCAGGTATCACTTCACATCAGTCAGAATGGCCATCATTAAAAAGTCTACAAATAATAAATGCTGGAGAGGGTGTCAAGAAAAGGGAACCCTCATACACTGTTGGTGGGAATTTAAATTGGTGCAGCTACTACGGAGAACAGTATGGAGGTTCCTTAAAAAACTAAAAATAGAGTTACCGTATGATCCAGCAATCCTACTCCTGGGCATATATCCAGAGAAAACTCTAATTTGAAAAGATAATGCAGCCCAGTGTTCATAGCAGCACTATATACTATAGCCAAGACATGGAAGCAACCTAAACGTCCATCAAAAAATGAATGGATAAAGAAAATGTGGTACATATATACAAGGGAATATTACTCAGCCATAAAAAGAATGAAATAATGCCATTTGCAGCAACATGGATGGACCTAGAGATTATCATACTAAGTGAAGTAAGTCAGACAGAAAAAGACAAATACCATATGATATCACTTATATGTGGAATCTAAAATATAACACAAATGAACGTATCTACAAAACAGAAACAGACTCACAGATATAGAAAACAAACTTATGGTTACCAAAGGGGAAAGGGGGTGGTAGAGGGATAAATTAGGAGTTTGGGATTAACAGATACAAGCTACTACATATAAAATACTGGGTTGGCCAGAAAGTTTGTTTGGTTTAAAGTAAAAATAAAAGACACATTTTTCATTTTCACGAAGAACTTTACTGAACAACAGATTCAGTAACCGAATGAGCTTTTTGGCCAAACCAGTAGATAAACAACCAGGTCCTACTATATAGCACAGGGAACTACTGTATATTCAATATCTTGTAATAACCTATAATGAAAAAGAATATGAAAAAAATACGTATGTATAATTGAGTCTCTTTGCTGTAAACCAGAAACTAACACAACATTATAAATCAATTTAAGAAAATCTCCTACTGAGGGACTTTCCTGGTGGTCCAGTGGCCCACACTCCCAGGGCAGGGGGCCCAGGTTCGAACCCTGGTCAGGGAACTAGATCCTGCATGCATGCCGCAACTAAGAGTTTGTATGCTGCAACTAAGAGTCCGCATGCTGCAATGAAGATCCCGTGTGCTGCAATGAAGACTCAGCACAGCAAAAATAAATAAATAATAAATAAATAAATATTTTTTTAAAAGAAAAAGAAAACTTCCTACTTGGAAGAACCCAACATGCTTTCCATCTTCTGGGCCTCTACTCAGGCTGCGCTGGCCGCCTCAAAAGCTTTTCTGTCATTACTGCCTACTCAAGCCGTACCTACTGCTCAAATCCAGCTCGAATGCTTCTTGCTCTAAGGCATCTCCACTGAGCACCTACTTCTCTCTCATGTGCTACCCTGAACTCCCATAACACTTTTACGGAACTGGTATTGTTAAATTACCTTATTCCTAGCACAGTATCTTGCACAAACATCAAATGTTAGGTAAACAAGTGAATTAATCGTGTACATTACAGAAAAGCAAACAGAAAACCAGAGGTTAAGAATTTTTCCCAGGTTCTTATTATAGGAACAAATGCATAAGTTGAACTTGGAGAGGGGATCATGGTAGATTGGCCAGTGTAGACTGGCTGTGCAACCAACTAGCCCAAAGGTCCAATCACTGCTCTGCTTCTGTGTGACTTTTGGGAAGCTATTTAATTTGAATTTCTGTTTCTTTATCTGTAAAATCAGTACATCTGTGTTGCAAGTCATTAAAGATAATGTGCAAAATGTCTATATGTCCAAGCCTGGATAGATAATACATTTTGATAAATGGATAGATAATACATTTTGGATAGATAATACATTTTGATAAATGGCTGATATTATTTTCATCATTATTACTTTTCTGTATACAACCCACAAGGCAGAGGTAACGAACGATGCCCCCGAAGAGTGGCTGAATACCTCCCCTTAGATTTTGTTTTAAAAAAGCAAATTCTGGGCTTCCCTGGTGGCACAGTGGTTGAGAATCTGCCTGCCAATGCAGGGGACACGCGTTCGAACCCTGGCCTGGGAAGATCCCACATGCCGCGGAGCAACTGGGCCCGTGAGCCACAACTACTGAGCCTGCGCATCTGGAGCCTGTGCTCTGCAACGAGAGGCCGCAACAGTGAGAGGCCCGCGCACTGCGATGAAGAGTGGCCCCTGCTGCCAAAAAAAAGCAAATTCTCTATATCAATTTTTTTCCTAAATATAAGCTTTAGTGGAAAAATCTACCTATTTAGAACAAAACAAGTATGGGATTAACAGATACAAACTACTTTACATAAAATAGATAAGTAACAAGGATTTACTGTATAGCACAGGGAATTATATTCAATATCCTATAATAACCTATAATGAAATATAATCTGAAAAAATTACTGAACCACTTTGCTGTACAACTGAAACTAACACAATATTGTAAGTCAACTATTCTTCAGTTTTTTTTTAAAGTTTTAACATTATAATTTTATATAGTCAATGTGGAAATAATTGTTCAAATAAGCAAAATATAAGGATGGAAATAAGTATATGATCATGAATTATAAAAATAAAATGACATTCAATAACAAAGAAAAATAAGATCCAAATGTTTGAAGTGACCTATTCATTTGCCTCAATACTTAGTGTACCAGACTGAATTTTTTTGCATAAAGATTTTTTTTTCAACTACTGAGACAGCTGCTTAAATTTTAATCACGTAAACAATATCCTTACCAGAGCAATTATTTTTAAACTTTTTTGAAAAAATACTTTAATACAGTTGTTTAGAACTTGGCTCCCCAAATTATGACACATTCTGCTTAAATCACACAATATCAGATACAAAGAGCAACACCTACTTACATATGGAGACAGGCTTTGCAGCTGAAAATGTAATAAAATTATTAGCACAATAACTGAAAACACACAGAATTAGTTAAAGAAAATTACATTTAGAAAAACCTTATTCAAAGAAAAGGGGGGCATTTTGCACAGACTCTGCTTCATTAGCTGTCACAATGTAGTAAAAAAAAAAAAAAAAGTGTATGACAAATTTGTCTATTGGATTTTCCATTCTGGGTCTCTGAGAAGACTCTTCTAACACTGTATCATAATATTTTAAATTTCCTGTTAAAAATACACAATTTTGTAAATGTCTGATGAAGAATAGTTTTAGGAGGTCCATAAATATAAAACCACTACTATCACATCAAATCCTCCTAGCTATAACTTAATAATATTGACAGTTAACACGTGTTAAATTCTTGTTATATACTGGTACTTTTCTACATGTTTTCTATGCCTTAATTCAATTAATTCACAATAACCTATGCCTTCGATATTATTAACAACTGCATTTTATAGGAAGAAACAGAGGCACACAGGGGTTAACTAATTTTTCCAAGGTCATACAGCAAAAAGAGGCAGAGCCAGAATTAAACTTTACACAATCTGGCTCTAGAGTAATACTGTTCAATAGAAATGTGATCCACACATGTAAATTTAAGTTTTCTAGTAGCCATGTTAAAAAATATAAAAAGTAGGTAAAATGTATAACTCATTTAACCCCATATATCCAAGATATTATCATTTCAACATGTAATCAAATACAAAAGATATTAATGAAGTATCTTACATTCTTCTTTCTGCATTGTCTTCAAAATCTGTTGTGTTTTACACTGAGAGTACATTTCAGTTCAGACTGGCCATACTTCAAGTGCTCAGCACCACAAGCGCGAGGAACTCAGAGTTGGACCATGAGATCTAGAAACTTCTGTCTCTTTTTTTCAATTAATTAATTTATTTATTTATTTTTGGCTGTGTTGGGTCTTCGTTGCTGTGCGTGGGCTTTCTTTAGTTGCGGCGAGCAGGGGCTACTCTTCATTGCGGTGCACGGGCTTCTCATTGCGGTGGCTTCTCTTGTTGCGGAGCATGGGATCTAGGCACACAGGCTTCAGTAGTTGTGGCTCGCGGGCTCTAGAGTGCCGGCTCAGTAGTTGTGGCGCACAGGCTTAGTTGCTCCACAGCATGTGGGATTTTCCCAGACTAGGGCTCAAACCCGTGTCCCCTGCATTGGTAGGTGGATTCTTAACCACTGCGCCACCTTCTAGGGAAGGCCCTAGAGCTTGCTCTCTTAACTGCTATGCTACTTGCCAGAAAGGAATCTAAAAAGGTCTTTGTCATCACTATTGTAGAATATTTATCCTTTCAAATATAGTTGAAATGGCAGTAATCTAGCAGCATTCTATCATTTGATTTTTTTTCCCAGTCCCATCTTCAGAGTAGGACAGAGAAAAAAGTTCATCCACTTGGGGAGACAATCCATGGTGTTTCTGCACATCCCACATCATCTTTAGTTACAAACTATCTTTCCAAGTATGTCTGTATAGCAAACACCCTTGGAACACAGAGACAGGGTCTCCCCCAGGGGTGGACGGCGATTTGTTTCCTGACCATGATAATAAAAATAATGCTCTCCTCTGGGGCAGAGGCTGGGTAGGATGCTAGTGGCCGCCTCATAAGATTGGGGGGGTTCCTAAGCTTGGGGGTCCTCCACTGTGACACAAACCCACTGTGTGGACAGCATCCAGCTGGGCCCCTCTGCATCACTTCTGTGGGCTTTGGGAACCAGTGCAAGCATGGAGCTCATGCTAGCTGCTGTGGCACCAGTAGTAGTTTTTGTCTCTGACCCAGGAATCTTGTGTCTTCTGCCACATCTACAAAGCTGGAAGGCTAATTTCTTAGTTTGAAAAGTCTCAGAACCCTCACAGTTCTTGAGGCACCTTTTGTGTGTTGCTGGGTTTTGATATAGACATCTCCCAGAGAGAAGAACTTGTATTTTTCAATGGTTAGGACAGAGATCAAATCAATTTACTGTTTTAGGATTAAGGTTTCTGAAAAATGGCAGGGGAAAAAAAGCTTGATAAGGTTTCCCCTGCTACTATCAGCAGACTATTCCTATTATGATCTTGTCAAATCACCACTTAAATTCCTTCACCGCAGTAAACATCTCTAAGTTTTTTCAGTTTCTTTTACAAAACAGTTATGTATACTGTACCTTTCCACAACATTTGGCTTTGTCTATAATCTTTAGGGCAAACTCCTTTCCTGTGGACCTATGGAATAATCAGAGGAAGGCCATTTAAAGACATAAATCAAAGACACCATCCATCCTGATTTCCTCTACAGCACAGACCCAGGGAAAAAAGAGTGGCTTCCTTCTCTATACACCAGAGAGGATGCTAAGTGGGGTCAGGGAGAAAAATACCCACAAAAGATTTTTTTAAAACCCACAAAGCCACACTGTCAATCTCCTTTTATAAGTATTAATCATTACAATATTAAGTAACTCACATATTTAAAGTATTTAAATTCTGTTGTATCAGACTTGGACAAGAAGCTGTTCTTCCATACTTAAATCTCAAAAATAGTTCTCTTAGGAGACAGAATAAAATTAAGAAAAATGAATCAAAGTAACAGAAAATTTTCTTTTATCAATGTCTTTACATGAGTCCATTAGTCACTAATTAGCCCATAATTCAAAACTGAAAAGTCCCTAGACTTTCAGTTTCTATTTCTCAGCCAAAACTCCACTTAGGATCCGGTGCCACCTTATCCACACCTTTAAGCGTCCATATCTGGTACTAGAGATGTCATTCATTTGACACAAGAGTCCTGATGTTGTTATTTAACTTTTAATCACCTTTAGTATAATTTAATCTGAACATGTCAAAAATACATCTTTTAGAATAGGAAAGCAGTTCAAGAAAGACCACTGTGGTATTCTTGGAATAGGTTAGTTCTCTCAAGCACAAGCTGCTTTTGCCAGGGGGTCACGGTACACACTGATGAGACCGACCTTGGAAGAATAACTTTTATTTAAACTGCTTCTCCATAATGGAAACCAAACACTGCCTCAGATTTCTAATGAGTCTTCAGATTTCATATTTTAGATGCTTGTTGCTTGAGCAGCAATCTGTGTACCAGAGCTAAGCAGAGGGGCTTAGAAGACAGGGAGCTACGTTGTGTACCATATAAGGAGCAGTAAAGCTTCACTGGCGATGTAGCAGAACAGGAAAACTGTAGTCACCAGAACTTTCTGGAAAACTCCCCCTCACCCATCTCCCACCACCACAACAAAAATTACCACTTAGAACAGCTAGAATAACAGGCTATAAACACAAAGACTCTAATCTGAGTCTTTTCCAGTTTTAATATTGTTTACAAAAGGCCTGGAATGTAACAGAATGGATTTGTTACCATATGAGAAAATAGGACCTTAAACAAAATAAGGCTGGACAAGCAAAAATATAATTTTAATATGAGCAAAAGTTGGCTGATTCTGATATTGAATAAAGTCAGAGCTCATGTATCCTGAACTACTGATAATATGCAATTAATTATTAGCTGAGAGGGTTAATGACTTAATATAAGTACAGCACTGAGAACAGAGCCTGGCACAGATAAGCGCTATAGGAGATTTTTTTTTTTTTTTTAAATGAATCGTACTCTTTCCCATTTTTCTCTGGCTCATGGATGAGACCTGATATATCTCCCAAAGTACAAAGCAGTTTTATATTCTACATGTATACATACATTTTCCCCTGTCAAGTTGCCTGTGGGCATGCAAAACACTAGCCCTAAGAGTAGACTCTTTAAGAAGGCCTTTCGTTCATTCAGATAAGAATAAACTCCAAAGGAGAAACGTATGTGTCGGTGAACAAACCATTATCCTCACTACCTGCTCACCTGTCCATGCACTCTTTGACTACTGCAAAGTTGCCATCACCAATAACCTTCCCGATTTTGTACTTCTCAAGAAGAGGTGACGATTCAGAGTACCTGTTTCCATTCACACCTGCAAAAAAGGATAAACACAAAGTCTAGTGAACACATCACATTTCACCTCGATTCCTACAGACGGGTGAAATAATAAATCACAATGGAGTTATTTCTAAATCTGTGGTAAAACTAAAGAAAATCCTCTGAGCGTATTCTCTCAATAGAACACCTGAGCCACCCATTTCCTTTTGGCCTTGTTGGTTGGAATCAGAAACCAACAAAATCAATAAACCTGACAAACCCCTGAAATATCAGCTGAAAATAAGTGATTAGCTTTGGGTGAAAGGGAAGTCTAACCAAAACTCTGTAAACTTTTTGTCAACTCTGGAGAAAGGGGGAGGGGATGATGATGGGGACTTAATCTTAGAAATTCTCTCTTCAAGATTTTCTAGTAAAGAAAATTCTGGCCACTTAGGATACCTTGTTAAGGCTAATTTCTGGCTCAAAGTGTCCTCAAAAAGGAGAGGGGGGAGGGGCAGGAGAAGGAAGTGGTTAAGATCGACCACTTTTCACAATGTATCCCCAGTGCCCTGTACATAGCTGACATCAAACAAAGAAACCCACTTAAAGATATCTAAGAACAAGGAAAGTCTACATTTAGGAATTGTGAGCCGATTGCCACTAAGGAAAAATAAAGGAAACCCAAGACTAAAATCTGAAATTGGGTAGCTTAATTAACGAGATTCTATACATATTGATGTGACCCCTGCCCAATAAGGCTAAACAGGCTAACTGGTGTCATGATCCCATTGCTGTTTAGGGAGACAATTTAGCACAAGTGGGTTTGGGGGGCGACCAAGCTCACATGGATGGCTTCCCTTACAAAAGTAATCATAGGGCTTCCCTGGTGGCGCAGTGGTTGAGAATCTGCCTGCCAATGCAGGGGACACGGGTTCAAGCCCTGGTCTGGGAAGATCCCACATGCCGCGGAGCAACTAGACCCGTGAGCCACAACTACTGAGCCTGCGCGTCTGGAGCCTGTGCTCTGCAACAAGAGAGGCCGCGATAGTGAGAGGCCCACACACCGCGATGAAGAGTGGTCCCCGCTCGCCGCAACTAGAGAAAGCCCTCGCACAGAAACGAAGACCCAACACAGTCAAAAATAATAAATAAATAATATTTTTTTTAAAAAAAAGTAATCATAGGCTGAGAACTACCTTCAGGACTCATGCAACGATCAAGTTCAGGCCCGCCATTTACATTGGAAGAAGATCGGCCATGTGCAGAAATCTGCTGAAAGAGGAGAGTGCCCATTACTTATCAGGATAAGTTTCCGAATCTTTAGCTAGCTCATCCTTAAGAGAACAGAAAATGCTTATATAATAGAATGCAAAAAAAGTAAAATAAAATGGTACAGAAACAGAGGAAGCATCCCCTTGCTTCTCATCTCACCTTTCTCCCTATATACAATCCCATTAGTACAGTTCTTCCTTAGATACAGTATTTTCAATTCATATTAGTATCAGGAAAATCATGTTACTCTTCTTTGATACTGTGTTACTTCTGATCTCAACGATGTAAAATAAGGAGACTTTCACGGCATCACCCATGAACAAGGTAGTTACTAGCGGCACAAGAAGGCTTAGAACTATAGATAATTACAAGAACGTCAGCACAGAGTCCCCAGATCCCACATTCCCCACCCTTCCCCACACCCTGGCTGACCACCAGAGTCCCTGCTAGGGTCGAGCTCTTCTCAGAAGTCCAGCCCCATGTCCGGGAGTGCATCACCTTCCACACCCTCCTGTAGTTTCAGGACCCAGAGAACAGCCCTGGCTCAATCAACTCCTTTGCCACCCTAAGACAGCAGGAATTCCTCTGAAGCATCATAAGAAGTTTTTTTTACTAGGAACCAGAGGGGAATAAGAGATAAAGCTTTTAGGTAGGTTCCAACTTCACAAAAAGCTGAAGTTCCCAGTCTAACACAGAAATATCTCTAGTTCTTAGGTAAACTGAAAAACTCATATCATGACTATTATTCATATATGTATTACTATTTTGTTTTATTATTTCTTTTATTATTCTGTAGGCTTATGGAATTTTTTCTTAATTTCCAAGGGTTATTACACTTTCAAACTCAATCTTTTCTCTTTCATCTTTAATGTTCTTTCTTCTCTTTCAAAAAAAAAAAAAAAAGTATTCCTTTCAGGAGTTTAAACATCAAAAGACTTACCAAATACTGAGAAGCATCTTTGGCATGTTTTGTGCTGGTATGTTTACTTGCTTGCCTCTATGCCCAAACTATCCTGGCAGCTTCTGCCCCCGAGCAGCTGTGCCTTCTTCATCCCTGCATCCTCCATGTGCAGCACAGGGCCTGGTGCACACACTACTTAATTCACACTTGCTAAATGAAAGCACAGATAGCATAGGTCTAGGGCAGGGACCTACCCTTCCCACAGTGCCCACAAGCCGGAGACACTGAGTCCACCCTCTTCCTCTGGGTGAAGTGGAGAAGCCCACAGATGCTGAGTTTGGTTCAATCCAGGAAACCCCAATACTTACATTCCTTCCAACAGGATCACCCAGAAGTTCTTTGGGGATAAAATACGAGCCTCAAGAATGAGAGGCACGTAAAACTTAGGCTGTTTTCTCAGGTCCCACGTAACCACACCTGTGTGGACAGTAAAACCAGGAGCGGCGTGTCCTGCTAGGAAACCCAGGGCCACGGAAAAGCAGTGGTGACAGCCACCAAATGAGCCCCCTCCTCAGGGGCAAACACACCTCTCATAAGTGTCTGTGTCCTACACGCTGACAGGGGAGTAGTCGTGCAGGAACGTGGGTGTGCGTGTGGGTCGCTTTCTGGCCACCCTTAACCTGATGAAAACGCTGCAGCCGGATGAACGCCTGGCTCCTCAATCACTGTTTCCTCACAATACAGGTAATTTGGTGGACAAAGTTTTTCAAAATGGAGTTTTGTTTGTTTTATTCTTTTTTTTTTTTTTTTTCCTGCTGAAATTGAAGGCGAGTCCAAATCCAGCAGGAGTCTATGCTAGGATGTTTAAAAGCTAGACTTTTAAAATCAAGCCCCAGACAGGGAACATAAAAGGAAGCTGAAAAGAAAACCACAGCATTCTCTGCTCCATTCATGGCCACAGCAACTACCCCAGTCCTGGTTGTCCTCGGCTTCTCTCGGCACCTCTACCAGAGGCCTCCTCAGTTCCATCAGTCTCTCCCACTCCACAATTATAGCCAGAGAAGCTTTTCCGAAGAATAGTTCTGACATCGCCCCTAGGATCCCAGAAACTCATTGGGTCTTCGTTACCAACAGACTAACCCACACGTCTTCAGCATGGCACTCAGGTCATGATTTATCCCCTTACCTACCTGTCCAACTTGTTTCCCACCACTTTTTTTCCATGTATTTCACACGTACATTAACTCCAATAATCTTTCTTTTTTTTTAAATTTTTTTGAGTAGCTTTATTTATTTGTTTATTTATTTTTGGCTGTGTTGGGTTTTCGTTGCTGTGTGCAGGCTTTCTCTACTTGCGGTGAGCGGGGGCTACTCTTCGTTGCGGTGCACAGGCTTCTCACTGCGGTGGCTTCTCTTGTGGAGCACAGGCTCTAGGCACACGGGCTTCAGTAGTTGTGACACGCGGGCTCAGCAGTTGTGGCACATGGGCTCTAGAGCACAGGCTCAGTAGTTGTGGCGCACGGGCTTAGTTGATCTGTGGCATGTGAGAACTCCCCGGACCAGGGCTTGAACCCGTGTCCCCTGCATTAGCAAGTGGATTCTTAACCACTGCGCCACCAGGGAAGTCTCCAATAATCTTTTGGTTTTCTTTGAAATGTTGCTAAAACTTCCTAAGTCTTAATTTTCTGCTCTGAATATAGGGATAGGAGCAGCAGCTAGCGCAAAGATATGCTAAAGAATTAAAATTAGCTCATGCACGTAAAATCATTTAGCACAATCACTGACATGTAACAATAACTCAATATTAGTTATTAGTATTTTTCCTCAAAACACCTAGCATAGGGCCTTGAAGTGAGTGTCAGAGAAATGCTTTTGGGTTATTGAACGTACAATAGCTATAAGCGATCTTTTGCTAAATAATTCATTCGAAGTCTGTTCCACTTCTAATCCAACTCTTCCTAGATTGAAAACTGTCAGTCATGGGAATAAGAGATCCAAATTAAACTCATATCAGCCACGTTCTTAATGGAATAAAGATAAGAAGAATGTCATTTTGGGGAAAGTTTTAGATCTCGAAAGATAACTGGAAAGATCCCCTTTGATCACGACTTGCCTCTAGGTTACAGGGATGGGGGAGGTGGACTGTTGATGTCGGGGAGCAGCAGTGGACAGTGGCTGGCTTGCCTGAATGTCTGTATCTCACAGCCCAGAATGGGGCAGCCTCACGCCCTCAGGACACAGCTGGCTGGGTCCAGCCTGGGCACTGAAGGAACCATCTGCCTTCCCAACACTCAGAGCCGGAGGGAGTGTGCAGCGTGCAGACCCCACGCCCACTGCTGAGGTCCGAAGACCTGCCTTCCCCCAGGCCTGCTTGCTCAGCTCTCCTGGAAGCAGGTAACATTCTTCTCACAGGTCTCTTTCTTGAGCTAATTTGAGTAAGTTAGTTCATCGCAAGCTGATATGTTCTGACTCAAGGGCTAAGAAGGAAGTCTTGGAAGGAGCTAAAATGCAGGCATTTTTACCTCTTTGTACATTTTCACATGGATGCGTGACTCTCTGGAGTGTTTACTGAGCTCCTGTCAACCCCTGTAACTTTCTCAATGTTTCTTTTGATTAAACCCCCATTCCCACCTATCCTGATTCCCTGTACAGTCCAGCAATTACAAACCTGGTTTGTGCTGGGATTCAGAGGCGGCAAGGAGCCAGAACAGGTGGTGGAAGCTGGTCCTCCAGCAACTGGGCTGAAGCCCGGCCTCGGAGGCTGCCTCATGGGCAGGGTGAGGGCGCAGGCCCACGTGAGAGGCTACTTTCATGTGTACCTGACAAAAGTTTTCACTAAATCACCAGGAAATGCAGCTTTCTTAGCAAGGAATGATGGCAAGAAGATTACTTTTCAAGACTCTCAAACAGAATGATTTTTTTTCAAAGTGCTAAACCTCAAGCATTTAAAAACTAGAGAGTTAACAGAAGTGACATAACTGATTACCTGCCCCAATATGTTCCTTTATTTGAAAATAAAGCTTTCATGCAGAAAATGAAAACATAAAGAAATGAGGGAATCATCTTATTATTACACAGCTCAACAGACAGGACATGATTAGACCCACAGACAGTTTTCCTTTCTTCCCTCAGCTACAACCTGTGCTGGCTGCAAAGGATGCAAAGATGTAGGGCCAAGGTCATTACTGCCGGAAGCTTGCAGTCTCAGGAAGAGGCATGTGTGCACCCTTAAAACCCTTCCCAGAAACCTCACCTAACCATTTGAAGGTTCCTTCTGATGGTTACAAACGCCCGTGAGGATCCATGAGAGGGAACCACTTCACTACAGCACGAATCTGCACTGGGCGTGCTGGAATCACACCGCTAGCAATTAAGCTCACGTGACCTCCTGGCAACGAAGCCTGGTGCTCTGAGAATCCAAGAAAAGCTGGGTATTCACCAAGATCTCTGGACAGATCCCTGGCAAACGTGAAATGTCTATTGTTATATATAAAGCAAAGCATTCCCGGTGCCCTGAGAGACATGCAGACAAAAGAGGAAGGAAAACACTAGGGCAAAAGCTATGACTACAGAATTCCCACCATTTACCAGGCAGAATTTATGGATTTCCCTGTCCCTTGTAAGAGAACTATTCTCTTATTGAAGCAAGGAGAGATTAAAATATGGCATTCCTGATTAAAACCTGTCCCATTTCTATTGTTCAACTAAACATTTTTTTTTTAAATCTCTTAAAATTCTAATGAGCTTTCATGCTTCCATCACCAACCAGGAAAATGAGACAGCACGAAGACTGTGCCTAGATGCTGCATTTGGGTGAGCTGCTCCTCAGTAAAGCATAAACGGATGGCAGCAACTGGGTTCTTTCAAGATATCTTCCATAATTACTAACTGGTTCAAAAAGATGTGATGATGTTTAGCGGTGGGGAGCAGAGGGGACATATTTCCTGGTGAGTGAAGGAAGGAAAGTGATTAAAAAGACTGAAGGCATTGCCGAGCACATTCTCTGGGACCTGCTCCACTGTGCCACCACCTACCTACTCTCTGGCAGCAGCAGCTCCATTTTTATGAGTATGCAAGGAAGGAAAATGCACAAGAAGCCACTTCTGCTAAGAACTTTTTAAAAAAGACTTGAAAACAAGCAGAAAAATCTATACAGTACTCTCAACTAGATTCATTTAAAAGGGCATTCAGGGCTGAGAAAGTACATTTGATAATCATTAACATGCCAGCTTTCCACATTTTTAGTAAGGAAGTTAAGTCAAAGTGCCCTACATTAAATTTCTTCCTATTTCTACAAAACTTAGAATTTAAAGAGAATGTTAAGTGCTATACTAAAATTGTGAAGTTTTGTTCAGAAATAGGCAATTCTCAAAAAAATGTAGTAAAAATAGTTCTCTTAATGCTACTTAATAGAACTACTTAATAGTCCCAACTTCATTTTGGTTTTTCATAAAAGGAAGCATTTGAACAGAATCTAGCAGATATACTTGCGTAGTGAGTTGACTTTCTCGAATGCATCTTGGAAAACAGCACTACGATTCAATTTTTAAGTGGCCTACTGCAGGGGTCAGAAACATTTTCCGTAAAGGGCCAGAGAGTCATTTTAGCCTTTGTGGGTCATATGGTCTTTGTCACAACTACTCAACTCTGCTGTTGTACCGTGAAAACAGCCATAGACCAAATGGAAACAAATGAGCATGGCTGTGTTCCAATAAAACTTTATTGAGAAAAACAGGCGTTGGGCCAAATGTGGTCACAGGCAAATAAATCCCTGGTCTACAAGAACTTTCTTAGGAAAGCTTTTCCTCCAATATCATTCTTACGCTTTTAAATGCTTAGAACAGAATAAACCCCAGGGTATGGTTGTTATAAAGCAGTGGTTCTCTGTCCTTGGCTGTACATTAGAATTACGAGGGAAGATTTGAAAAATTCTATTGCCAGGCTGCACCGCAGATTAAAGAATTCTTGCGTGTAGGGCCCAGGCATCAATATTTTTTAAAGCTCCACAGAAGGTCTAATGTGTAGCTAAGGTTGAGAACCTCTGTGGAGGAAGTTTCTGGCAGTAATCGTAATTAATCGTCCAGCTACCTTAATTTAAGTTCTCTCTATCACTCATCCAGTAATCTAGCCATTGTGAGTTATCAATAGCTCAAGAACAATGTTCTCTTTGTAAGAAAAGGAAAGAAGCAACTCATTACAGTTTACTGAATGCCTACTTTGTGCCAAGTCCTAAAATGAGTACTTTTATATCTTATGAATTAGGTATTATCATCATCTCCATCGATCTGTGAAGAAACCAAAGCTCAGAGAGGTTATATAACTTCCCCAAATGCCACAGCAAATGTGGATTCAGAATTTAAACCCAGGTCTGACTGCAGAGTCCAGGCTATTTGGCTAATCTCACACTATGACCTCCTCAAGAAGTCTTGTACCCTATACCAGACTCACTGATCAAAATATTCACTGGGGTATATTTAGAACATGCTTTCAGAGTACATAACTATTATCACATTCTTATAATTTAGTCAAATAATATACAAGTCGATAAATACACAGCCTTTCCTCACATAAAGCAATCTTAAGAAAAATTTTTCTTTAAAAAGATGACCTCTGAAATGTACCGAAGATTTTTTTAAAAATCAGTATTCTAGTATTTATTACTAGAATTTATTACAAGTATTTATTACTTGTAAATAGATTTGCCTCATTATCATTTTTGTGGTGTTTTTTAAAAATATCAGAAATATCAGTTCCATTAATTAGAAGGAAAACCAGTATAAATTAGGCATCCATTTAAAAATAAAAGCTTTATCACTTTAATATTGGATTTGTGATAATTTACTTTGAAATACTTCAGTATTAGTAATGAGACATGAACAATTAATCTGAATCAGCACCTAAGGGTTAGTAACGTACAAAGTATTCTTATCTGTAGCCATACCTTACACTTGGTTTCATTTGGTAAAATCAGTGGTGCTTGAGACTTGTGACTGGTTCATAGTGGTGAACAGCAGTAAAGAGAACCCACTGTCTGTGCATGTACATGGTTTGAGATGGTAGCCAGCTCAAGTCCATGAAAGTTTAATAGGGAAGAACAAACCTGACTCCATACTGGATGTTTCTTTTACTTTAACCTTTATATTCTATTGCTTTTGCTACAAGTTAATAACTAAAAGAATGTTGCTTATAGCCTGAAATATACAGGACAGCCCATTCTCAAGGCTCTGACCTTTAAAGATATAACAGTTTCCCATTCATATAGAGATAAAAAGTTGCAGAACAGAGAATAACATTTGTCTTGTTGGAGGGTGAGAGGAACATTGTGCCCTGAACTACCTGGACAGCTGCAAGAACAAAGGATTCTGGCACCAAGAAGTTTTTGTCAACCAACCACAGCTCCTCCCCTAGTAGTATAAAAGAAGCCTGAATTCTAACTCAGGTAAGATGGTTCTTTGGGACACTAGTCCTCCATCTTCTCGGTCTGCTGGCTTTCCCAATAAAGTCTCTATTCCTTGCCTCAACAACTCCTCTCTCAATTTATTAGCCTGTCATGTGGTGAGCAGTACAAGCTTGGACCCAGTAACAAAAGGAGCTGTATGGAACCTGCTGACTTTGGCTTTCTGTTCCTCTGAGTATCGCTGCCACCTCAGTTGACTACATGGCCCGCCAAAACCAGCACAGAATCTCATCACATCCCTATGAGTGAGCTTTTCAAGCATTGGATTTTGCTTACTGGATTACTGGATTTTTCAGCAACAGGTGGTATGGCCACACCTACCTGCTAAACATGTCTACATGATTTCAGTGTGAGGTACCACCAATTTCTAGGATGCCTGCATGGTGGGGGAGGTGGTGCCTGTCTCTTCAGTGCCAACAATGGAGGCTATCACTGTCTGTCACTGGCACAGGCCAGCTCACTACCACAACCTCTAAGTATTATCGCCATCCAATTTTCTAATGCGTGACCGAGAAGAAGGTCAAATTACCCACTTTCGCGAATAAGGGGGCATTTAAGAGAAACACATATGCTGCTTATATTCAAATAAAGTTTTTACAGTTGATCCAATTTATACACTGATTTGCTTGGCAAACTCTCCCTCCACCCCCATAAAAAAGGGCTTCCACCCAGGTGAACCATTTACCCACCAAATGCTTCTTTTTTTTTTTTTTTTTTGCAGTACGCGGGCCTCTCACTGTTGTGGCCTCTCCCGTTGCAGAGCACAGGCTCCGGATGCGCAGGCTCAGCGGCCATGGCTCACGGGCCCAGCCACTCCGCAGCATGTGGGATCTTCCCAGACCGGGGCACGAACCCGTGTCCCCTGCATCGGCAGGCGGACTCCCAACCACTGAGCCACCAGGGAAGCCCCCAAATGCTTCTTTTTTACTTAACAACTACAATGTACAAATCACTGTCCTCAAACAGAATCTGAGAGTCATTGTGATGATTTATTTTGTTAGGGCACTGAAGTCTTCAAAACTGCTTAGTCCCTCTTTTGCTTTTGTTTCTGTCAACAAAATCAATTATGTTCAGGGGTGAAGTCACCACCCAGCATTTCTGAGGTAATAAAGGAGGTATATAAGTCGTCAGTCTCTTCGTACTGAAGACCAGGAACTAGTTTTAAATACCAAAGAAAAGCCAAAGCTCCAGGGAAAAGCGAAAATGTTGAAGGTCAGAAGCTACCGTGGATTTACATTTCACAGCTCCGAAAAGAAGTTTCGAGTTCAGAAGGTCAAAGAGTTACATTTTAGCTCTGCCAATCAGTATGAGATACTACCAGCCCTTTCATCACACTTCACAAATCTAGAAAATCTTTCACCACCAGCAGACCCAGGAGACATTCATCAGACAAAAATATCAGCACATCAGACAGTTTATAATCTCAAGATGTTGGATAATGTTCCAAATGTACTTTTTTCTTTCTTCTTTCAACCAACAAGAATGCTCACAGTAGACAGCCCCTGGGCATACACTTCAGCATCAAAACAGGAGACATTTCATCCCCCAGTGTCCACAGATGTGCCCCTGACTCTGAAGCCTTGAGTTACTACAGCCTTGAAAGTCTTAAACTGGGACATGGATGATGAATTAAATTTCAGGGAAATGCTTTCTTCATCCATCTGGCAGCTGATGACACATTTAGTACTCTTCATTGCCTATCTGTCCCAAAGAAAATGCTGTGATTTACTCACAGTAAATATTCCTGAAGGGAAGGTTATCAGCTCGATCGAAGGGACTCAGAGGAACTTGGGCAGAGGAAACAGGAGATCACGGGCTGAGGTCAAGGAGAAAATGGAGGGTCAGGAAGATGGGGGATTAAGAGAAGAAAACAACAGTGGTGGTAGGATTCTAGGATTTGCAGGGGAGAGAAAACAATGCACGGGGAGTGATCGGTCTGGAGAACAAAAGGACTGGAAGGAGAACAAAGCAATGAAATTGATGGGGAGAGAGACTTTTGTGGTGCTCAAAAGGGAGAATGGACAGAAAGCTATTGAGGGAGCAGAGGCAGCCTAGGAAAGAAACTCTGGGTGAGATGAAAGCAGAGAGAAGAGGAGTAGGAGCCAGCCTCCAAGATGGTCCCCATGAGCCTCGTCTCCTGATGTCCATGCCCTCACGTAGTCTCTCCCCACGCTTAACCGGGCTGACATCTGTGACTACTGAGCTATGATGGAAATGATGGTGTCTGACTTGCGAGGCTGGGTCATAGGAAGGGGAACTTCTGCACGGCACTCTCTTTCAGACCACTCACTCTGGGGAAATGCAGTCGCCACATTCTGAGGATCCTGAAGCCAATTTACGGAGGGGCCCACATGGTGAGGAACTGAGGCCTCCTGCCAAGAGCCGGCACAACTTGCCACCAAGTGAGTGAGTCACCTTGGGAGGGGATTGTCCGCTCCCAGTCAAGCTTCGGGCGACTGAAGCCCTGGTATACATACTGACTACAACTTCTTGGAAGATCTTAAGCTGCTCCTGAATTCCTGACCCACAAGAACTGTGGGGGAAAATAATTTTTTATTGTTGTTTTAAGCTGCTAAATTTGGGGACAGCTTGTTACTAACAGAATTACCTATAGATTACTAATAGGGTTGGAACATGTAGAGAGGGCAGGAAAACAAAGACGAAGGGTAGAGCTGGGAGGGAAAGTCATAACAGAAAAGCAGAGAAGGTAATAAGAGGGGAGAGGAGTCTGACTTCTCTCACTTTCTCTTTCCTTCTACACTACTGCATATCATTTTTTTTCTCTAAGTGAAACTTCCCTCATGTGAAAACTGAACCTGGAAACCCCAATGCTTACTGTAATACAAATAGAATATAAAAGAATAACAATAGAATAATAGAGTAACAAAGCTATTCTTGGTCCTTTCTTTATATTTAATCAGTTAATCTCAACCCTGTGCAGTAGGTCCTAGGAATCCCCTTTTTTACAGATAACGGTGATGTGAGTTGCCCAAGGCCACACAGCTAGTGAGTAGCCAAGATGAAACCCAGACACTCCGGTTTCCGAGCTCACAGCCTGAACCACTGCACCATCTTGTGTCCATCTCAGAGCAGGGGCCTCTGGGCTTCTCCCTTCTCTGAGCCCCTCTTTCTATGTAACTAGCGGGTGCCATCTCTGCCTTCAGCCTCTGGCCTAAAGGGGTCCCTTATCTTAACTGGGACAGACTGGAACATTCACAGAAAATTTTATTAAGTAAGGAGAACAAAAGGAAACGAGTTCTTCCTGACACGGGCCTAGTACAACCTGGCATGAGCTGGCCTTACCTCAAGGCCTTTGGCTCCCCGTCTGCCTGGCTTGGTGGGTAGCCTGGTCCACAGTGGTGGAAACAGCTGCAAAAACACCTCCTCCCCACGTGACTATCACCACGAGTGGTCCTGTCTTTTAGAAAAGCCGGATTCCCCAAACTTGTACAAAAGCAAAGCCAACTTCTCATACCTAGGCACTAGGTTCTAGGGAAGAAGCCCAGTGGGTAGCCCTAGCAACTCATTTTACTAATTTTTGGTCTGACTACGTAGTGCCAGTCATCTGTATAACAGACTTGCCCTGCTTTCTCACTGTGCCTTTGGGGGCTAGTAGTGGTTATGAGCGTGCACTCTGCATGCAAATCCCCATCACGCCAGTGTGCTCACAATGTGGCCTCCATCTCAGGCCCACTATGGAACATTATCCCAGGTCGAGGTACCCATGCACCTGCTGGGGCAGGACTACACAGTCTGTTTCCAACCTGTGCCAGTCTTGACCATACTCAGCTCCATTGCTGGCTTCCAAAAAAACCCAAACAAACAAACAAACCCAATAACCCTAACCCACTGTGAACTTGGTCATTTTACTAAAGCTGACCCACTAAAGTAAAAGTGCTGGTCACACAGTGTAACCATTTCACTTGAAAAGAATCCCCATTAGATACGATGAACAATCCCTTAACCAAGCCTCCCAGGAAGAGCTGCCAACAGGAGTTCTTCTCTGTCTTCCTCGCCCTTCCTCTGGCCTCTCCCCCCTCCCCTCCCCCAGGATCACCTCTCCCTTTTCCCAACCCTCCCCTCTCCTATTCCTTTCCCAGTCTCACAACCCATTTTTCTTCAGAGCATTTGTGTGTATCTAAACCCAGGCACTCACCCTCCTAAAAGGCCTACACAGCACAGTTTTTCCAAGGGGTGCCTGTGTTGGGGTCACTGGAGCAGGCCCACCAGGGATGGGGGAAGGTCAAAAGTTAGAGACGGAGACTGTGAAAGGGTCAGAGATCCCAACTGGCCACTGGGACCTAGAGCCACTCACTTCACATCTCTGCACCTCAGATTCTTTTTTTTTTTTTAGGTCAAGGTGAGTTTATCGTCCCAATAGCATAACCTAACTGCATCCGAAACCATCTCAAATCCATCTTTAAGCTAGTCAGGAAAACAGGTTATTATTTTTAAAAATCACTTAACACTGAACAGACAGACCCTCTTAAAAGACAGCTGACTATACCATGTCACCGTCATGACCAGTACAATGTTCTTTTCATACTTCCTAAAAAGCTGCTGTGAATACTGATCATACTACTTTAGCATATACTCAAATGCTGGCCACCTCACACCCACCTCTTACAGAGTACACGGTGAGAGAATAACATTGACTTCATAGGGCATCACACTCGTTTTAAAGCAAAAAAAAATTAAAATAATAATAAAAGGAAGTCCAAGATGAGAAACTGTAACAGAGGGAGAGATTTGAGTGCACCTCAGATTCTCCATCTATACAATGAAGACAAACTACAAGATCTGAGGCCACTTCCAGTTTCCATATTCTATGGTTTTGGGTAACTGTCTAGCAAAACCAGAGTTATAATTGAGGGACAACGAACTCTCAGTTGTCCTAACATCTTTTGGTTTTAGGTTTAAAGAACCTTAATTACTTGGTCACCACACTATTTCTTTTTTTTAAAAATTTTCTTTTATTTATTTTTTTATACAGCAGGTTCTTATTAGTCATCCATTTTATACCCATCAGTGTATACATGTCAATCCCAATCTCCCAATTCATCACACCACCACCTCCACCCGCCTCTGCTTTCCCCCCTCGGTGTCCATACGTTTGTTCTCTACATCTGTGTCTCTATTTCTGCCCTGCCACACTATTTCTTAACACCCCACCTTGCAAAAAAAACATTCCCAATTTGAGGAAAGCTTTGCTTCTTCTCCTGCCTTTGGTCCAGCCCCTTAGAGAGCTTGACCTTCTATGAACAGGTATAAATGGAGCAGAGTTGTCTTCTTCACAAGAGTCCTATCGAGAAAACAATGAGGGCTTTTTGTGGAGGAGGGGGAGCTGCTTCTGAATTCCTGTCTTCTTCAAGGAGCAAACAAAAACGACGCTCTGGGTCAGAGATTAAACATCACAATATCACTATTTCCATTTTCAGTTCTTTCAGTGTCTCCATCCAAACACAAAACGGTTCCCAGAAACTGGCACAAAGGGGGGAAAAACTGTGACAGGATATCAAATTCTGCTTACCTTTGACTTAATTTTGCTTAATTCCCTAGTAAGTAAAACCCAGATAGTAGAGAAAAAAAAGCCATCTGCCAGAAACTGTGTCCTGGGATACAGAGTGATGTGGGTGCCAACTCCTGCATACGTTGTCCTGGCTTGGGTTGCTTGCTTTTGTCAATTCCCTGATTCTCTGGAAAAACACTATCCCCAAAGCCATGAAAGTATCTAAGTAGGATAAATAGTGGTAAAGGGTTCCTGCCCGTGAAAAACAGCTCTCCATTGTCAGACATCTCCTCTTAAATGATCTTAATAAGCTATTTTAAATGAAGGGGAAGGAAAAAGTATAGCACTAACACATGGTAATTATCTGTAATTCTCCATTTGTAATGTCACTGAATAGAGAAAATAATGCAAACGTGGACAGATGCTGACTAGAGCTCTACAATGACATCGAAATTACGGTATTTTGTACAGTGAAGAGAACAACTAAGCTGCAGTATTTCAAAGGCAGGTTTTCATTCCAAGGACAATACACACCATGGACTGTGGGGAACTGTGATGAGATGAAATGTCCACAAAGTACGACCCCTGGGAACAGGCAGGGGTTAGAGGTACTTAGCTTTGTGTCCAAACAGCTGATGGGTGTGGCAGAGACTTGTTTAGCTGCGGATATTTAATGTAAGATTCAGTGATTCTCCATCAGCTTTAAAGTGAGAGGAAGAGAAACAGACTCCCCAGCTTCCGAGACAGATTTTTGGGCAACTTAAAAGAACTCTAATCTTAGCACTCTAGAAGTTATCTAAGGTCAAACATCCTTATTTTACAGATGATCAAAAGAAAACTCAAGAGGAGGTCTCACAGCTGTTAGCCAAGCCCCAGGTGTGGTAGAGGAGAAAGGAAGGGGTGGGAGGTCATGGAAGAACCACTACTCTTTATCTTACTAGTAACCTCATCTTTACTCTTGACCAGGAATCAGCATTTCCCTAACCTTCTTCATTTATTTCTGCATCAGTAAGTGATCCTTGAGCACTTACCATGTGTCATGGAACTGTGTGTGCTAAATGCTGGGGTTACTCTAATAATTAAGATACACCTAGTGTAGTGAGAACAATTTTATCTAATGTCTCTGCAATAATACAACTTATTAGCATGCTTTAAAAATCCCATGCCTCTTCACTCCAGACTTCGCATCTGTGGGTGATCTCCTGCAAGTCTGTGCGCATTCATGAAGGAATGGGTCTGGACTCAGAGCATTAAGCAGCACCAACTGAGCCAGTGGCAACAACAAAAAAGGACAATCTTGGGCTGAGAGCTGAAGATGGACTGGGAAGAAAGATGGGAGACCAGGTTACCAATGGATAATAAAAAAAAGGGGAAATGACCAAGACCCTGGGTAAGGTACCTTCTGGGATGGCCGCACGCAGTCCTAGGTCAAGGATCAGAGCAGCCCTGCCTACAGCAACAGCCTGAGGGAGAAATACAAGTGACCTTTGCAGGTGGATCACTGCAAAGCTTAGGTTAGGTCTGCCCTAGGTTGACAATTACCAGCACTTGGAACAACTTGCTTTAGTTTTAACAAAGGATGAAACAACTGGAACTGGAAAAGAGGTGAATCAACTTGATCTTTAACTCTAGTTCTCCTGAAAGTTACCCGGATTAAAAAGAGAGCATCTCCAATCTATTCTGGAGAAAATAAGTTGGGAAAGAAAAGCTGAAAATAATTACATGAGTGATTTTTAACGGATATAACTTTTTTTGGGGGGTTGACATTTAAGAATTCCATTGAGGGACTTCCCTGGTGGTCCAGCAGTAAAGAATCCACCTTACAACGCAGGGGACGTTGGTTCGATCCCTGGTCAGGGAACTAAGATCCCACGTGCCGTGGGGCAACTAAGCCCGCGTGTCACAACTACACAGCCCATGCGCCCTGGAGCCTGTGCACCACAACTAGAAAAGAGAAGCCCGTGCACCCCGCGTGCCACAACTAAGACCCAACACAGCCAAAAATAAATAAAAATAAGTAAATAATAAATAAATCTTAAAAAAAATTCCACTGAAATCATATTATACACTGACCTAAGCCAATTTAGCACTTCAGAAAATTGCCGGTTCTTTTGATAAATATAAGGAACTTCCAGTACGTAGAGGTTACGGAGAGCTTACGTGTTCCCAGTCCCAAATTGACTATTCGTCTCAGTCCAAATTCTGCCAACATACATAAGCAAGCAGGCACAAAAACAGACAATCTGATCTGTCCTTTTCCAGAAGAAACTTCTCCTTTTGAAGTCAGGCACTCAGACAAGAACCATGCAGTTCACTCTGAGGTAGATACAACATCCTCAGGACAGGACAAGCACACCTGAGTGTCAGGTGGAGAACAGAGCCCCACAGGCAGTGAGGACCCGCAGGCCCACTGCCCTGCCGGCCCAGCAGGTTCCCACCCCACATTCACCAGGCGTGCTGGGGCTTTTATCTTTCACTTTATCAGTGAAAAATGTTTTTCAGCATCCTTAAAGTAAAGAGAACCACTTGGACGGTATCTGAAGTGTTGGGGCAACCAACTTTCAAGAATGTATTCCTAACGAAGGTGCTTCCGATGTTAAACACTCCAAGAGAATGAAAGTTAATACGCGTGTACATCATGGCGCTGTGTACACTTCCATCTTCCTAAAGTGCATTACCATACAGACAATGTGACTGTTTCTACAAAAGGACACTTTCAATCTTTAAGAAAATTCATGTACTGCTTTTTTACCGGGCAAATTTCCTCTTATAAACTTAAATTATTGAGGGCTACTCAATCAAATTAAACTTGTGGAAACCTTGCAAATTTGGTTTTGCTCATCATTCATTCTTCTCCTTCTCTATTAGATAAAATGCCTATTAAACCAACTGCTTAATCATGTTAAGTTACTGTTTATATTTTTAGGACACCACAGTCGAAACCTAAGATTTATTCCTAAGTTCTTCACCAAAATGAACATATTTTTCTTGTGTTACTAACTTGTGTATATAAGTATTATGCTAGAATTTCACTCTGTTTTAGACTTTCACACAGTCAAATTATGTTAACGGTATTAAAATCATGATTTTAAATGACATTTTAAAAAAGAATCATGGTGTTCTCCAAGGCTTTGCCATTGTAAATCATTTTGATAATAATAGGAAAACTGCTATTTATTTATACAAAACCACATTATGTTCAACCCTAACCACAACTTTATATTCCCATTTAAGAGATGGGAACACTTTAGCTCAGAAGAGTTAAATGAATTGGCCCAAATTACAAGATGAAAAAGGACACAAGATTCAAAGCCAGGTCTTCCTGGCTCCAAATCCTAAACTCTTTCCTTTATGATGTGTTACCGCACCCAAGCCCCTGAACAAGTTAACTAAACTATGCACCTCAAAATACCAAAATCACACAAATATGCCATATATCCTATTTCATACCTTTAATCCTCTGAAACTTCCTGGGCTAGTTGGAGAGGAACTGGAGGATTTCGTAGATTTAGGAGTGGAAAGCTGGCTGCTGGGAGTCCCATTAACTGATCACGAGACAACAAAGGAGACAAAGGTCATTAAAACCCAGAACCACCAGATTGTGTAAAAACACTAAGCATATGCCCAGTATAGCTCCAATGGAGCTTCAATTCATTCAAAGCTCAAAGCAGACGGTAACTCAGCAAAAAGCAAAAATAATGTGTCTTACTGCATTACAGACAAAGTATCAGACAAATAAGCAGTGAAACTAGAATTATTTTCAATAATAGTTTTCCAACAGTGACATAAACAAATATATAAAACGTTATGGAGTTAGAGATGTGAGCAACAACTTGTCCATATATCCTGCCTGCCATCAAGGGTAGAGAAATGCATGGCTGTTATATTTGTAATGGTCTACTCTGAAGGTTGTCCTATAACTAATCCAATATCCAGTGTCTTAGTATACACCAACCTGAATAAACAAGACGTTCTTGTGGCACTCCCAAATCAATTCCACCATGATTCTAACACATTTTCTAAGTATATCCTTAATGGAAAAAGAAAATTACTGGTCATTTTCCTTGTAATACCTACTTATTTGTTTGAAAGCCAATTTCTTATTATCTAGACGAGTTATTTCTAATTCCTTCCATTTTCTTGTCTTCTCAACTTAATTTCCCCATTATTTAGCAAGTCTTGGTGGTTTTTTGTACACCCTCCTCCAAACTTCCATACACTTCCTACGTTGAAAGCTCAATTTAGAGACTCGGTAGGGAAGAGTATGGGCACGGCTGTTTCAAGGGGAGGGTTAGTTTGCAGATTTTATACTTATACAATGCTAGTCACACATCTCAGTATTACTCAGGCTTATTCCTAATTATACCAATGGGATCCACTTTGGCTGTAATTTCACAAAACTATTAGTTAACATCTGGTATTGGTATATATATATATATATATATATATATATATTTTTTTTTTTTTTTTCCCCTCTTCTAAGGAGTGCTTTAACCCCTTTTATCATTAATCTTCAATGCTTCTGCCCCAGGCAGATGAAAACTGGCATTCGTCTCTATGGAAAGAAAAGCAAAGTCCATTTCCTTTTAAAAAAAATCTTTTTAATAAAAGGGAGGAGACAACTGTTATTTTAAATGATGCTAATAAATATAAAAAGCAAAATGCAGAGACAAAGGTCCTGAATAGGTGACTCAAAAAAGTAAGCACCCGTCCTTGAATGGAGGCCGAACTCTGGATCTGTAAGGAGGTGTGATTAGACGACTCAGCCATGTATGTTTATTGTATTGCTCCTTGTAAAAATTCAGCAAAGATGAAAAAATTTTCCAGTTATTTTTAAATGACCAAACTTGAATTTTTCTAGTTTAAAACCACTCATTCATAAATCATTATCAGTTATCTAGAGTTTCTTAACAAATATATGTGGGTATTTAGAGCACAAGTACAACACAAGAAACTGTACAATTAATTAGAAACTTTTAAGAGTATTCAACAGCCCTGATTATTTTTCAATAAAGTTACCCTTCAATTTATGCTCTTTCTTTTAAAAATTCTCTTTAAAGGGAACTGGTGGTAGGAATTCACGTAAAATAGAGATTACTATGAGCAGTGAACTAGTAAGCTTGCTGTGAGCTGATACTGAGTTTGGCTCCGTTTCTCCTTCATTCCACACAGCAACCTGTTCAGGTCACCAGTTCCTACTCACCAAGGGCTGTTACCTTTCACTGCTATTCAGAAACCACTTTGATATCAAAGATTTCCTTGGAACAGTGACAGAAAAGGGACTAAAGAAGAAAACTTGGTTCCTGCAAATGGTAAGCCCTGTGGCAGACCAATTTCCCTAAAAACACACCTCCTGCCTAAACGTAATTTCTTAACAAAACTCACTGCCAGGGATTGAACTGGTATCAGTAACTACATGTCCATAGTTACCCTCAAATAACTCCCATCCTAAAGAGACACTAAGCCATATATAGCCCTCTAAGTTTCTGATAGCATTTGAAAGGTTCTAAAAAGTTGTTGTCTAGTGAGAAGTTCTTAACTCCATTTATTTGCACATCTCTCCAGTCTCTGGGAGGGTAAGTGGGGCCTGGGACAGAGCCACACTGTGCTCTCTCCCCCGACACTGCTGCTACCAACAGGAAGGTGGACGGACAGTGCCCAGCGTCTCTGCAATGCTCCCCTCCTTCACTACAGCCTGGATTTTCTCTCCCAAGATAAGGCTCTTATCCACCCTTCCCCTCAACTGTAAGGTAAGAAACAAACTTGGGGGCTTTCTTGTTTGCTCTGAACGTTTTTTACCCTGGTGGACGACGACAGATTCACAAGCTAGAAATCTGAAGTGAGAATTTTTAAGATGCAAATTGTGGTAACTATTTACCCACTTGTATCATCCAGATTAATTTCTATGTGTTTATTACATATCAGTTAGCTATTTAGATAAATTTAGAGTTTTGTTGAGGAATTTTGTCAGCCAGAAGACTTCATTGATGGGAGCACTTCTGCCCCAAGAGTGAAAAAGTACAATATGACATTTACAAAGTTACTTGCTCTGTTTGAAATTCCAATGAGTCCCATGGAATGTTCTAAATGGTAACAGGCATACTACAGCTAAAGCAGTCCGTAAAAGCGAGTCATACTTCTGTGTACTGTGGCATTTAATAATACAAAACTCTCTCTCCATTTTCTATAACTGCAGTGTGGGCTGAACATGCTTTTGAGTTAATCTCTTATAAAGAAGCCATTTGCCCTCTGAAACGCAATCTACATCTCACAACTTTTACTTGTAAGTTAAGATAAACTTTATTAACCCAAACCCAAATATGGACTCACTTGAAAATCTGGAGTACTGGAATCCTAAGATTTTCTCAAATCAATTTCTAAGCATTCCGAATTCTAGTTAAAAAGATTTATACACTTATTAGACTATGTTATGAAGCAGTTGGTCTACAAGACAAGTATGGCTATGAAACATGCTTTTAGTTCAATATGTTAATTTCCCTCTTTAGACCTCAGGCAGACAAAATTAGATGAATTTTAATACCTGATCCTTGAACCACTCTCTCCACTTTTATTTATATTACTTACGTGATAAGCATCTGTAAACCTATCACCAAAACAAAAGCTAAGAACCTGACAAAAGTCTAATTTACCACGTGGTAAACTCAGTGAAGTGTATTTACGCAAATTTCATGTGATATTAGCTTTCCCTGCGTGTGAGACACTTTACAGAAAGCACAATATCATTTGAAATAAGCTTAACACCAGAGAGATGCATTCAGTTAAAAATATTCATATCGCTGTTATTTTAGAGAGAGGATGTTGGGCCTATCAACCCCAGGGTGGGGAGGAAGGAGAGGAGAGTATAATTGCTTCTATGGCCATTTTCATATTACCAACAACCCTTAGCCTTTTTCAATAACAGGCTATTCTCCCAAATTAACTAGAAGACACACCCCTTGAAGCGCTGTGTCTCCTCCATCACTGTGTCCCGTGACTACACACAGACAGGCACCTGGCAACCTTCTGAGGATGACTGGCTCTCTAACAAGTAAGGGCGGCTGAAGCATTGTGAAGTGCTTGATAACTGCACAGATGTCCACTGGTAAAAGCCAGATGCATTCATGGAAATGGAGCAAAAGGAAACAGAAATATGGCGAAAGACGAAAACAAAAACCCAGCAGAGCGACAAAGCCATAATAATCATGGCTCACCTGGGGATTTGGCCGTAGAGTAGGCCCTGGAGTAGTGGCCACCCCTCTTTACTGGACACATTCAGTATAAACAAAGGAGACAGTAAGGAGAGTGGTTATTCAGCAGGTCTAAATGTGTACACAAAAAGAAGGGCAAAACAACCTGACCTAGAGAAAGTGGGATAGGTGCTGAAGAAGCAGCAGCAGAAAAGTAGAACACCCCCCAAGTTCAGTATTTTATAAAAAGGCTGATGCTTCAGACTGTTTTTGTTAATACTACTTGCACATGTTCTAGATTTACCACATGTAAAATCACCGTTTTTTCACAATCCTTTCCTTAATGGGAAATGATATCAGCAAAATTATAACTACTAGAAGCGAGCCTTACAGAATCAATATATAAAGATTTAGGGGATATTTTAATTCTTTAAAAATGTCAAAAGCTGTCAAAATTATGACAAATCTATAGGCTCAAGATCTGAAAGAAACTTAGAGGTAAGTCTGACTCTGAAATAAGCAGTGCTACTTTCTAACAATAATCATTGCTCCTATTAAATTGCTCGATGGTGGAAAAGCCTGTGGAAACTTATCAAGTAAATACACTGCTGTTAGGCGTTTATGTTTTAAACCAATAAGATAAGGAAATATCCACAATCTTATAGCACAAAATTAAAAATGCAGCACACAGTGGTCAAAATGTGAAACAATTCTACGTAAATACCAGAAGAATCTAGATAAGACTGTTCTTGAGAAAATGTGTCAGAACAAAACCAAGTGTTAGGACACGTATTATAACTTTGAGAAACAAACGTAAACTTCTGGATTTAAAAATCATGTCATGTATATGTCATTCTGGAACCTGGCTGCATACAAGGATGGGAATGACTACTAATTCATATTAAAGAAAACTGAAGAATGATCTGCTCTTTTTGTGACTATCCATTTCCTTTTCCCTCTAACTACCTGAAGCTGGTGATTTGCTGCGTCGAGAAGGCCCAGGGCTCTTGGATCCAGAATACTTAACAGCTGAGGAGCGAGAATAAGATGACTTCAAGACGCGGCATTCTAGAAAGGAAGAAAAGTGCTTTAAGTAGATCTGGTTTTAATTCTAACCAAAGGAAAATCACAGATCACACGTTACAGTAGTTTACTGCCTAGAACCATTACCTGATCATCTTTCCCCTTAATGTTAAACAACTTTAATACACAGAGCAACTGTCCGGAAAGCACACCTGAGGTTACCTTAAATTAGGCTTCACACCTTGTGACTTACCTCATTGTTCCAGATGGAGTTCTTAATAAATACAGAAATCCTGATGTCCTAACTTGATACCCACAGCCTAATCTACACACATGCAACTTATCATTATTTTGGTCAGTAGCGTTGATAGGCAAAGGCTACAACAAAGAGTTCTCTCCAAGTCTCTGATAACGGTTTGAAAGGGTATAGGACTCTAATGTATGAACCCCTTACTGTCTTATTTTCCATCTGCCCAAAGCGTCAAAAATGAGGAAACTAGCTTTAAACAATAACTTTGGTCTTTCCATAAATTGCCAAATAAATTAGCATGTAAAGAACCAGAGCTAATTAAACAGCTTAAATAATCACTTCTAATTTGAACAATTAAGAACCTGGTTTTTGGAGTCATGCAGATTTGGGATGAATCATGGATGTGACTTTGCTAACTGGTGGACCTTGGTTAGCTCTAAGTCTCAGTTTTTTCCCCTATGAAACTGGGATGAAAATAAATCTGCTTCACAGGCTTCTTATAAGGATTCAATTAGATAACATATTGTCTGTAATTCACATTAAAATACTTCAATTTTCGCAGAAAGATTAAAATGTGGGTTGGTTTTAATCTATACCCCAGGGGCAATAAATTAACAAGGGAAGTACACTAATCAGGAAAATACACACCAGGGAGGTGAGTTAGCATTTGAAAGACTCTAATCAGAACCTTACTCAGAGGGGGCTGCAGCAATAGCAGCTTAGTTAATTAGCAGCATGGATGGTAGAAAGTACTCCACTGCTGGAAGGAGTGGTGTGTGGGTTAGTGAGAACTTCCTAAAGGCACCGCCACTCCCTTATGAGCAGGATGGGTAAATCTAGAAAGCCCAGAACTTCAGAACTACCCCCAGGGTAGGAATCTGAGCCAGTCCTGCACCCAGCTCATTAATGGAGGGTTCTGTTCCTTGACTAAGACCGGCTTAGTTGAATTCTATGGATTTTGAACTGATTTTTAATGTAAGATGTTGTCAGCAGTGTAAAAGGACAGAGCTGGGACTCATCAAGATTACAACACAAGTTAAATAACTGATTTTTTAAAATAAATCTTTGCCTCCTGAACCCTACCAGGACCCTGTGGGGCTCCTGGGCACAGAAGCCTTTCTGTGTTCCCCGTTTCTTTCTTTTCTTTCTTTCTTTCTTTCCCTCTCTCCCTCCCTCCCCCACCTCCCTCCCTCCTTCCTTCCTTTCTTTCTCTTTCTTTCTTCCTTCTTTCCTTCCTTCCTTCCTTCTCTCTCTCTCTCTCTTTCTTTCTTTCCATCTTTATTGGAGTATAATTGCCCCACAATGATGTGTTAGCTTCTGCTTTATAACAAAACGAATCAACCATACATATACATGTATCCAAAGATATGTTCCCCGTTTCTTGGAGGGAATAGACTCCAGCTTCCATGACTTCCCCTGAGTTCCAAAGGGCAGGTTCAAACAGTTGCTAATCAGGGAAGGGAGGGGATGCAGAGACAAGGGAGGAACAGCCGAGAAACAAAATAGCGCAGCCTTGGGAAAGGGTCCTGGTTCCCCCTCAAGGGATACACATAACAATATCTTTGAGCTCTTTCCAGAACGAAAACCCTCAATAAATGGAAGAAGTCAGCAATCTTCATTCCAGAGAAAACCACCTGAGGCCAGATTAAAGGAACCAGAAAAATTCATCCGAAGACTAGTGAGACCAGATTAAAGGAGTGCAGACCCTGCACGCAACACCCAGATCCTTATCAGCAACCCTGCCCTTGAACCATTGCTATAAAACTCCTCACCAAATCCCCCTGGGTAGGGACACACAGTTTTTCAGGGAAGGAACCCACTGTGTCCCCCTCTGCCTGGCAAAGCAATAAAGCTGTTCTTTTCTACTTCACCCAAAATTCTGTCTCCGTGATTTGATTCGGCACCGGTGCACAGAGGCTGAGCTTTCAGCATCACTCCTAGTAAATGCACTTGTGGCAGAATTACGTCTGAGACTTGCTTTCATCATAAAATTTCATGACCTAATGGTGGTGATATAATAATAACATTAACAGCAACAACAGGGATAGCACATACTGTGTAATGGGCACACTTCCAACTGCTTTACACATATGAACTCATTTAATCCTCATCAAATTTTATGAAAAAGCCACTTTTACTATCCCCAGTTTGCAGAAGGTTAAGTAGGGATCAAGAGGGAAGAAATCAGTAGCTTTCACCCACTTCTAATTATTGGAGTTCTTTGGTAGCCAAAACAACAAAAAACTATGAACAATTCAAATAGCTTAGGTAAATTTACAACATACGTGTAAAAGCCCTGAGGACAATGCCTAGTACATATATAGTAAGTGCTCAATAAATGTTTTATTGCTGTTGTTGCCACCCAAATTAACTTTATAACCTGGAGTATAGTATTATTGAGTTTCAGTGTCTCAGCTTTCAAAATGACTCATATTGACATCAAAGAAATATTATGAAATGAAATTAAGCTACAGTCAAAAAAGATGTAGGGGCTTCCCTGGTGGCGCAGTGGTTGAGAGTCCACCTGCCGATGCAGGGGACGCAGGTTTGTGCCCTGGTCCGGGAGGATCCCACATGCCGCGGAGCGGCTGGGCCCGTGAGCCATGGCCACTGGGCCTGCGTGTCCAGAGCCTGTGCTCCACAACGGGAGAGGTCACAACAGTGAGAGGCCCGCGTACCGCAAAAAAAAAAAAAAAAAAAAAGAAGATGTAAAATACAGATGATATGTAAATGCACGTTTTTCAGTAAACCCATGAGAACAGGGGAGAGCATTAGCATAGTTAGCATTGGCAATTCTTTATGGACTTTCCAGTGGCATTACTAATCTAAAGCAGGGCCACTACAACAGAGTATAAGACAGTACAGAAACGCCCAAGAAATTCGGCAGCAGTGGAAAAAAAAATGATAAGAGTAGATAAATGAGCCCCAAGCACAAAGTAGGTAAATCGCCCCAAGGTAAGTGACACAGTGTAACAGGAAAGAATTACACAAGGAAGTTTGATACCACAGAATGTATCATCTTGAATTTTAAAAAGTCTATTTAAAAAGTCTATTTATTTGGTGGTACGTTTCTGTAATTTTGGACTGTCGGAACCACTACAACTGGAAAGGGTTTACCACCAGTTTAATTTTTGAAAAGT
Source organism: Delphinus delphis (assembly GCF_949987515.2). Classification (NCBI taxonomy): domain Eukaryota; kingdom Metazoa; phylum Chordata; class Mammalia; order Artiodactyla; family Delphinidae; genus Delphinus; species Delphinus delphis. Next base: position 29,411,159 of record NC_082687.1, on the reverse strand, counting down.
CAACTTTCCTCATTTGTGAAATTAAAGAGTGGGACTGAATCTCCAACATCCCTCTCTTCTCTGTGAAATGTTATGTCTGTATGATTTTATCTCATTTAAAGACGAAGCTGACTTTACTATCAGCTAAGATAATCACTAATACTGCAACAGGTTCAAATTAGTTCCAGACAAGAGATTAGAACAATATTCCCAGGATCAAAATCATCTGAAATCACTGAGGTTATTGTTAAATAGTTGAAAACTCCATTTTTTGGCTAAAATTAAGAGAAAGTGATTTTCTTATCCCATCAATGAAAATAGCTTTATTTTTCCTGCATCTATAAACAATGCATGCTATTTTTTTTTTAAGTTGCGAACAGAGCAATGAGATAAAAAGAAACCGGAGATAATCACTATTAACAACTTACTATCCTTTTATGTATCTCTTTATGGACATGGAAAATGTATAATGAACTGTTTCAGGTTCAACACTATCCATACATTTAAGGCGGCATAGCCAGGCACCATTCTGGAAGAAGGCAGGAAATTCACTTCAGAGGCAAAACAATGCAGTAAAAAGAGATGGAACCAACTTGCTAAAAAATGAAAACTATTTCACTTGAATTAGGGTTTTTTGTTTTTTGCAACTAGGTAAATACCTTCATGTTATTTTCTACTTTCATTAATTCAAAAAGAGTACCGCCAATGCCATCTTTCTTCAACACACCAGACCACTTAACGTGCACCAAGTGAGAATCCCAAGCCTCCATTTCAGGGTTACAAAGATGGTCAATGAATTGCCTTACCACTGTGATCCAGGACAAAGTCATCTTGGGCGTAACGGAATTTTTCAGGTCCACATGCAATAAAAACATCATCATCACCAAAAAAGTCTTGCAGACAAGTAACCTAAAAAAAAAAAAAAATCATGTCCAAGAAACATTAGAAGTGAAACAAAAGTCAGCAAAATTAAATATATTTTCTAGCCTCACCTATAATACTGACTCAGAATGAAAAACTATTTAATCGCACACATTTCCAAGCATTTCACCCTCCACAGAGCACTTCCACACAATGTCTCCTGACCGACCTCAGAACAACAAAACGAGGGGCTCCTAGCTGGCATCAAAGTTCCTGTTTACAGGTGAAGTCAAGGGCATCCACAGGAGGCTCAGTGATGTATTCCAGGTTTCCCATTAACAGGTGGCAAAGGTGGGGCTGATGGAGGTCTCTGCTCCCAGTTTACTGGTCTACCCTTCTCTCCTAGCAACTCTATGTCCCAGCCGTGTCACCTTGGGCATGACCTTTCTGTACCTTTGGTATATTGCGCCTTAGGTTGTCCTAAGGATTAATATATGGAAACCGCTTGGAATGGGTGCCAGGCATATAGGTACTCAATGTGCTAATACTCACCTTCACCACCACCACCATCATTAAGATCAGAGGAAGACCTGCCATGAGGCTAATGATGGCCCTTCCAAGGCCCTGTACCTAAACGTAGTCTTAATTTCATATTCTTTTTTCACCCCGCCCTCCCCAATACTGTATCAGTGTCAGATCCCACAGAACCTGGACCCACCCCAGGGAGCACATTCATCCCTTCATCCCGGTGGTGACAAGAAGAACCATCTTCCAGGACTTTGGATATAAACAGGCTCCAATTTTACCTGGTTTTTTAATGGGATGTATGATAAGATTTCTTTTTAAAAAAGTACTCCTCTCCCAATAATAATGCAGTTAAAAAAAAAATCAGTGCTCTATTACTTGAAAGGATTGAGAACCTCAGTAATTCCTTAAGTCTTCCTGATCACTATTTAGCTTTTTATTGAAAAAAAAAATCTCACTCTAGAGTTAGAAAAAAATGCTCCAGAGAGAAGGTAGTGAACTATACACAATAAGTGGAACAGGCGTGGAAACTGCTCCAGTCCCTCATCAAGCAAGATGTGGCTTCTGTACTTCATTAAAACTCAGCTAGGTCACAGTGTTTTTAAGGCGTGTTTTAGTCAGTTTGGGCTGCTATAACAAATTACCATAGACGGGGTGGCTTAAATGACAGAAACTTATTTCTCACAGTTCCGGAGGCTGGAAGTCTGAGATCAGGGTGCCGGCATGGTTGGGTTCTGGTGAGAACCCTCTTCCTGGTTTCATCACATGGAAGCGGGGGGACAACACAGGAGGAAGCCAGCTCTCTCCTGTCTCTTCTTATAAGGGCACTAATCCCATCATGGGGGCTCCACCCTCACAACCTCATGCAACCCTACTTATATCCCAAAGGCCCCACCTCTTAATAGCATCACATTGAAACCAAGCAGGACCCTGTAGGGCTCCTGGGCACAGATGCCTTTCTGTCCCCCATTTTCTTGTTTGTAGGGAACAGACTCCAGCCTCCATGACCTTCTCTGAGTTCCAAAGGGCAGATCTGAACAGATGCTAATCAAGGGAGGAGCACCCAAAAAACCACCAGAGGCCAGATTAAAGGAACCAGAGAAGCTCATCAAGAAATTACCCGAGATCAGAGTAAAGGAGCACAGGCCCTGCACACCCTGATCTTATCAGCAACCCCACCCTTGAACTACTGTTATAAAACTCCACATCAAATCCTCCCAGGTGGGGACACACAGTTTTTCGGGGCAGGACCCCACTGCGTCCCCCTTTGCCTGGCAAAGCAATAAAGCTATCCTTTTCTACTTCACCCAAAACTCTGTCTCTGAGATTTGATTCGGTGCCGGTGTACAGAGGCCGAGCTTTCGGCATCAATACTGGGGATTAGGGTTCCAAGATATGAATTTTGGGGAGACACAAACCTGCAGTTCACAATAGAAGAATAAAACTTTTCACCATTCCTGTGAAAACTGTTTCTCCTCACCTCAGGTGGCGATCACACGTACCCCTTCACCCTGGCTAGGGTCCTGGGAGTCATTCCTTCCTCCCTTCTTCACCAATCCCTCACATCATTTCTCCTTCCTACCCGGCTCCCAAATATTTCTATCCCTACTCCTTGGTTCAGCTTTCACTTCCTCTTGCCTGGGCGCCTGCCACTGCCTAGTAACAGGCTTTCTAACTCCAGTCTTTACTGCTCCCCTCCTTCCAGTCATCACTGTTCTCACAGGTGTGCAAATAAATGAAGACCCTGTGGGCACATGCAGTCTCTTAAGGTGCCAGGCTGCCCGCACCATTCACAGTGCTCACCGACCTCCTTCACAGGGCACACAAGACTGACCCAGCCTGAGCCTCCAACCTTGTCTTTGCCATTTCATCTGCACACCTGTTCCTCAGCCACATCATGACTTCTCTGGGTTCCCTACCTGTATGGTGCTGGTGCTTCTTTTTTGTTAAACAGCGTTACTGAAACATAATTCACAAACCATACGATTCAGCACAGAATTCAATAGTTTTGGGTATAGTCAGAGTTCTGCAACCATCACTACAATCTACCTGAGAATATTGTCATCATCTAAAAAGAAACCCCAGGCCCATTACCGTTCACTCCTCATGCCCCCACCTTCTCACTCCTAAGCACCCATAATCTACATTCTGATTCTATGGATTTGCCGATTCTGGACGTTTCATATAAATCAAATCATACAATGTGTAGCATTCTGCAACTGGCTTCTTTCACTGAGCATGTTTTTAAGGTGCATACGTGTTGTAGCACATATTAGTACTTCATTCCTTTCTGTGGCTGAGTAATATGCGGTTGTATGGATATATACCCCATTTTGTTTATTCATTCGTCAGTTAACGGACATTTGAGTAATTTCTACTTCAGTGTTGGTTCTTACTACTACATTTTTCCCCATGCTGTTTCTCAGCCTGAAGTGGTCTTTCTGACCACTCTTTGGTGCTGTGACCTCCAGGTAGGCAATGATATTTCTGATTCATCATTCCCTAGGGTCTAGGAGAATTCTGGCTTTGGTGGATGCTTAATACATGTTTGTTGAGTGGACTGTGGCTTGGTATGGAGCTGCTCCTATTGGAATTGAGTTCTCAGACACAGAGTACCTTCTCTGGGGTGAGTGGTGTCACAGATGCAATCTCCACTGCCATCTCCACCATCATCACTTAATGTAAGACTTACAGAATTTAGGCATCACTCAACCTCTCAGAATTGTCTCTCTGTGTTGCATATGTGTTACCTCATTAATCCCTACAACATCCCTGAGGTTGATAGTATTAACACTCCTCATTTACAAACAAGAAAACGGATCTAGAGTGACCAACCTGCCCCCACACAGGTAATGAACACGAGCACAGGAATTTAGACACAGGTCCTCCATATCTATATCTCTGCTTTAAACTTAACACCATGGTGTCATGTACACACTGCTAATATTTAAAATGGATAACCAAAAAGTACCTACTGTATAGCACAGGGAACTCTGCTCGATATTATGCAACTAAATGAGAAAATAATTTGAAACAGAATAGATACATGTATAACAACCACTTTGCTGTACACCTGAAACTATCACAACATTGTTAATCAACTATAGTCCAATATAAGATAAAAAGTTAAAATAAATAAATAAATAAACTTCACACCATGGTGCCTCCCCTTATGTGGAATCCCGGAGTTCATCTTTCTACTTTTATCTCTCTCTTTTTTTTTTTTGCCAAGCTGCACAGCATGCAGGATCTAACCCCAACCAGGGGTCGAAACCCATGCCCCCTGCAGTGGGAGTGCAGAGTCTTAACCACTGGACCACCAGGGAAGTCCCTTTCTACTTTTATAGTTCTTACCACATTCCACCTTGCTTTATAGTCATTTATGTCTCTCATATCTCCCACTATTTTGTTTTTCACACACATACATTTAATAAATGGTTCTTAAATGGAACTGAATCCAGTTTTACTTTCTTGGCCAAATAAAAGATATCTACCAAAGTTTAATCCATGTTTTAAAAAATCAACATTTCATTTGTTTTTGTAATCAATTTAGCATGAAAAAATGACATCTGAATTTTCTAAAATATACCTGTATGAATGTCTGTTTGAAAAGTCAATTAATTTTTAATTGATTTTATTAAAAGAAAACATTTCATCTGGCACTAAATTAGCTGGTATTTGAGTAGAATAAATGCCAAAGTAAATACTTAAGTTGCCTATTATGTGGAATAAAGGTATTTATCAAGTCTAAGGAATATAACAGATCAAAAGGTGGTTTATTCCCCCTCCCCCAGCAGTTCTGTTTATTGATAGTTCTTCCTAACCAACTGTTTAATGATTTCACCTGTCAGTATAAGTTTGGCTTTCCAAACATAGTTTGCATAAGATGTCTGCATCCCTTTAATTCAGATTCTAGCCATTAAGTACATATCTGGTTAAACAGTTAACCAAATTATATAATTAGTAATTGGTTCAGATTACTTCAAATAAGTCACCACTACTCTCAAGAAACGATAGCTGTCATATAAATAAATGATAAACTGACATAAGCAAACATGCATTTTGGCTAATTTTATTTTATTAACGTCTACTCAGGATACCAACATACCTCATAAAATATTAAACAACTCCCGTTTTCATTCATTCAACAAATTTGTACTGAGAACTTATGTGCCAGGCACCATGCTAGGTGCTACAAGAAACATCAATAAAACAAAACGAAACAAACAACAACAAAAAACAGAGCGAGAAAGAAATCCTTGCCCTCATGAAGCCAGTGTGAGTTGACACAGGATAAAAATGCATAAGTAAATGTATGCAATGTCAAAAGGTGATAAGTGCTACAGAGAAAGAAAACAAGGATGGGGAATAGTGAATGCAGGGCATGGGTGCTGCAATACTAAACAGCTTCACTGCAAAGGTAACATTTGAACAAAATATTAAGAGAGGTAAGGGAGAAGCTGCATGAATGTCTAGGGATGGAGGTGGGAGGGCAGTGTTCCAGGAAACAGAAGAGAATATTCAAAAGCCTTGGCATGGTCATGGGAAACAGTCCTGGAGCACAGTTAGAGGGGGAACAGTCATTGCAGGAGAGCAGGTCAGCAAGGTGACGGAGGCAAGCAGATGGGGTAGGGCTTTGTCAGCTGCCGGTCAGGACTTTGGCTTTCCTCTGGGTGAGATGGGAAACCACTAGAGGCTTTGGAGCAGAGGACCGCATAACATGACTTACTTTGAACAGGATACACGGCGCTCAGACTAAACTCCAAAAGGGCAAGGACAGATGGCAGCATAGTTGGAGGCTATTGCTACTCAGGCAATGAGAGTGGCCTGTGCCAGGAGTGGATGGAATGAGAAGGCTATGGGGACCTGAGAGAAGAGAGAAGAATGTGATGGCTCAGGGTTTGTGGCCTGATCCACTAAAAGGATGGGCCTGCCATTAACTCTCATGGAAGAGTACAAGGTAATGGGCAAGGTTGGTGGTGGAGAGGATGCCCACGAATTTAGATTTGGCATGTGAACTGCGAAATGCCTATTAAACATCCAGGTGGAGGTGCTGGGTGGAAAGTGGGATATAAACAAATCTGAATTTCATGAGAGAGATCTAGCCTGGAGATACAAATTTGGGACTCACCAGCATAGGAATGGTATTTAAAATCTTGAGCTCAATGACAGCAATTAATGCACAGAGGGAAGCAGTCTAAGCCCTGAGCTCCAAAACCCAGCAACTTTACAAGGTCAGGGAGAAGAAGCAAAAACAGCGAAGAAGACTGAAAGGGAACAGTCAATGAGGGAGGAAGGAAAGCGAGTGCTTGTAGTTTGCTGGAAACCAAGCTAAGAAAGTGTTTCAAGGAGGAGGAGCAATCAGCTGAGTCAATGTTACTGACGGGCCATGTAAGATGAAGACTGAGAAGTGACCACTGAATTGAGCAACAAGGAGATCGCTGGTCCTGAAGATCAGAAGTAGTTTTGGTGCAGTGGTTGAAAAGAAAGTCTACTTGCAGCACCTTTAACAGAGGACAGGAGAAGAACTGGAGACAGTGAATGCAGACAACTTTTTCAGGGAGCTGCAACTGGAAAAGTGGAGCAGAGGAGTGGGGAGGCGACAGAAGGAAGCAGGGAGTCCATGGTCAAGAGAGCTTGTTTTCAAGATGAGAGAGATAACACAAGTTACTACGCTGTTGAAACGATCTAGTAGGACAAAAATGGTGAGGCAAGAAAGGGAATTGCTAGAGCTGCATCCCTTTGTGAGAGGGCATGGGATCAGTGTGCAGGTGGAAGGGCTCGACTTGCATGAGACTATGGTCAGTCTTTGGCAATAAAGAGAACCAGGTGGAAGCTGCTAGGTGGGGACATGTGGTGGGGGTGGGAGAGCTGGTGGATTGCTTCCTGCTTCACTGAGAAAGCTTGAAGCAAAGTCATCAGCTCAAAGTGAGGCAGGGGCCAGGAGTGGGGGAAGGAGGAAGTACAGCAGACTTGTGGAGAAAAAAAAAGGTGTTGGAATTGCAACCTGTGATTGTGGGGAGAATGAATGGGGAGGGAAATATGACATGCCTGCAGGCAGCAACAGGGGCACATTCAGGGTCCCACAGCCTGCATAACAGACATTCTTGCTTCTAAAACTAGAAAGCAGCTACCCAGCCAATACAGTGTTTTAGAAAAATCAAACCGTTTTAAGCTGGAATTGTTACCGTTTCATGGGGTTGCACCTGACCGGTCAATAGAAGAAAATCGATAGGAACACAGATGATGCAAAAACCTAGATTCCACCGATAATGAGTAAATAAGGAATGAATGGGAACTTCTCTCCCACTGCTGCTGCTGATTTAAAATACAAGTCTCTGTTCATATTTTTCACAGTGTAAACATGGACTGTTATGCACTGTCATTACTATGTTTAACTAAACCGTAAACCTAAAACACGCTAGAAACAGAACGCCAGCAGGCAGAGATGCAAGTTGATGAGCATGATTAAAGGTGAGCTAAAAAACTAACAGGCACAGAAGAATGAGCAGATTTCAGTTCTGTTTCTACTTTCATTGTACAGGATAACTCACTTATGGTATTGTTTAAACTACAGATGTCCATGCAGGAAGCAATGGCTCAGCACAAGCTTTGCTGGGAGCAGAGGACCACCGTGCTGCACCTCCTCCCTTTCATACAGGTGGGACCTTGAGGAGATATTTAACCTCTCGGAGGCTCATTTCTCTGTCCACAAAACAGGCAGCAGACCAGTTTCATTTCGTCTTTAAGGGAAAAATGTGATAGTACGTGAAAGGAGCTGGTACATGTTATTTCTTCATTTTCATTAATTCACGGCCTCAAATGTTTTTTTAAAAATTTAACTTAATGGATAATCTTTTCTTTAAGTATACACAGAAAAATAATACGTGCTTTCCTACAAATTCAATAAATTAGATATTTTCTGAGAAAAAGAAATCACTGACAACTTGGAAAGCTGCCACTGATCGTCTTCACTTGTGGAAAAATCACTGCCTCCCAAATTCAGATATCTTAAGCTCCCAGAAGTTCTACACAAAAATGTGATTCATGTAATATACGATAAACACATATAGGTATACATATGACATGTAAAATATATATAAATGTTTATATGCACATATTAAAAAATGTTTCTCCCAACAGCTCCCTAGAATAATTACAAACGAGGAAAATTAACTTAAATGTAATAAATCAAAGCAAAGCATTGGCTTATATCTATGTATGTAAGCTATACCTATAAATGTCAACATTTTTAGATAATATAAAGACAGAACTGTAAGCATAGCAATCTAATTTTATGCCAAAATTATATTTGTGTAATACTAGGCCTCCATGTAATGCAGTCATTACTTGCCCATGCTTAAATTTCACAAGCAAATGGGACCACATACTTAATTGTTCTTCATAGTGCCCCAAACTCAGTTGATACTTTTCAAAGTAAAACATCTGAGGGACCTCCCTGGTGGTCCACTGGGTAAGACTCCACGCTCCCATGCCGCAACTAAAGATCCCACGAGCTGCAGCTAAGACCCGGTGCAGCCTAAATAAATAAATATATATTTTTAAAATCTGATAAAATGCTCAGGGTCTGATGTAAGCTAAAATAACTCTCTCTCACCAATGGAAGCCACATTAGTTTACTACTGTACATTCAATCTAACATGAATCATGCCCCTACTATATGCCAGGCATAAACAAAAGACAAGAAGCACACAGTCTAGTGGTGGAGATGAACAAGAATAGTAGTAAGTACCATCAAAACGTTACAATAAGAGAATGCTGTAATAGAAGAACACCCAAAAGAAATAACCTGATGAAAAACAGCATCCCGTAAAATATTTAATACCTTTAGAATATTTCATATGTTTGGACACTTAGATAATTCTACCTTTCATAGCTTTTTTAAACATATTTCTTGTTCTTCAACTCTGGTGGTCTGTTTGCTCCTTTTATCATACATAGTTAAAACTGGCATTTAACACTGAGTTATGGGCCATGTCACTAAACCTGACTCAGAAAAAAACGTTATCAATACCTTGAATAATGTCTCAAAGTCATTCTTAACAGGGTGAGGAAAAGCGTATCAGTTTAGAAGACCTCTTACGGTTTGCTTCTAAATTCTTTTTCCATGCAAGAAGCTCCTCACGAATAATGGATGTTCTGCGGCTTACGAAAGCAAGCTACACACACGAGGGGAAAGTAATAATTCTGCTAAGGTACAAAATGAAAGCCATCAGCAGGCTCTAAGGGGGAAACATCAGACTGAGAAATAATGTATCTACAGGAGCATATCTGAGTTTTCCAAATGAATGTGGGCCATTTAAAAACAGTAATTTTTCTATCCTTCAGTCAACAGATTAATTAGATCAGGGTAAAAAGGTGGCAGCCATAATTCCAGTGCTAGTTCTTAATAGATTGCCCCAACCACTTTTTTTTTTCTTTCTCTTTTTGGTCTCTGTCAAAGGATACAGAAACAAAGGGCTTGAGGTCTGATAAAAATACTATGCATGTATTAGGAGCATAATAAACCTTTTCCTCCAAAGAAAAAAGGTGGAGGACACAGAGATGTCATCCTCCCTGGACACTTGCTTTCTGAACTACAGAAGGTCTCCATTTCCTGACCCCCTAGCACTCTGGAAATCTTGTGTTTCTTACCCTTTCCAGAGTTACAAAGGAGTTGTTGGTAAAGCAGGCTGGATTTCTCTAAGATCACTTCCTACTACAAAGTTGTATAGTCTTTTAGTTTCTAAGAAAAGCTTATTTATATTTTAGGACAATGCTTTCAGAAAAGTTAAGTGCATTTTTCTGTGAGAGAAACAAAGGAACGCTATTATAAGTGGGTAAACAGCAATGTCCATTTGGGATTTATTTCTGTTCGTTTCAGCTTCGCATTTCCTCAAAGAGATCGTCGTCAACGCAATCTTCACGCCCTCCAAATCCAGGTGTTTCCTTAATACTTACTCTGTAATTTGCCCAACATAGATACTATCATTGAGGCAATTGCCTGGTTTTTGCGCCTGGACCTCTTACCAGAGTGCGAGTTCCACGCATGTAGGATCATTGTCTTGGGCACCACCAGAATTCTAGCATAGTAGCAATACATAGCACCTAGCGTGTAGGATCTGTTCAGTAAATTTCTATGGAATTAATGAAATGCCCTGAGTCCCTCTTCTTCCAGGTAGCCCTCCCTAGAGGCTCTATCTCACACTCTTTGCATGAATTCTTATCAACCCGTTATCATGCAAGGTAGTCTTTGTTCCCAGATTTATGATGTTAGTTGTCTATGCCAACATAATCTATAAACTCTTTGACCACACCAGTCAAACCCTTAGCTCCCTATAGGAAGTATTCAGCAAATACTTGGTAATCAAATTTTGGCTCCAGATACCTTAAAATACTCATCTTAGATCATGTAAGCCCTTTCAGGAGTTAAACCTCATCATGATTTTAGAGTGATTTGAGAAAAACTGCTTATGAACTCTACTACTGCAACCACTTGGTAGAGGAAAGCATTTGCAATTAAACTTGCCATTTGGTGCCATTCAAAAATATTTGGGGTTCTATCAAATAAGGATCTCTTGAGATACTTTCGAAGCCTATTTTATGGAAAATCTCCAAGACCTGATAAAAATGCAAAACAAACATCACTGGATCTCAGTGAGAGACTAGTTTAAACTAACACCAACTTATCTAATTAGAGTCAGGGTCAAAAACTTAGCACCTGGGGTTTCCCTGGTGGCGCACTGGTTGAGAGTCCGCCTGCCGATGCAGGGGACACGGGTTCGTGCCCCGGTCCGGGAAGATCCCACATGCCGCGGAGTGGCTGGGTCCGTGAGCCATGGCCGCTGAGCCTGCGCGTCCGGAGCCTGTGCTCCGCAACGGGAGAGGCCACAACAGTGAGAGGCACGCGTACCACAAAAAAAAAAAAAAAAAAAAATCTTAGCACCTTTGAAATGTCTACCTTTTGGAGCAAGGATCGCACTTTATCAAAGGAATAATGGCATGATGGATATCAGAAGTAAAAAAATACATGTTGGAATTTATGGGTTTTCTTTCATTTTAACTGTGTGTGTATAGGAAAGAAAGAGGGAGAGAGAGAGAGAGAACAAACGTCCACAGTTCCTGTTGAAATCAAATGCTTTCACTATCAGAGTTCAGCTTTGAAAGGTGGCCTCTACAGAAGAGTAGTTAGGCAGCAACATTTTTTTCTAGCTTACTTCTAAAGAGCATTTGAAGGAGCTCCAGAAAGAAAATCCAGTAAGTGGCTTATATCTGAAACTAAAATTATTATATAGGCCTTTAATGGAATTGCATCGATACCCTTGCTTTTGTTTTTTCCTAAGAAATGGTCACATTACAAGTCATAAACTGCCAAAAGAGAACTGCATTTTGAACCCCCCATAGACTATCGTAGCATAATTTTTCTATCATATAAACAAACAGAAACATAACTTCTTTTTAATATTTAAAAAATCCAAAGAACAATTTTAATATACAGTAAAGGATAAGCCTAATAATATAACTGCGTGAGCCATTACCTTCCTGTTTCTATTGCTAGCGGGGGACACTTTTTTTTTTTCCATACACTGCCCTTATAGATACTTGAAAGCTATAAATTCAGCAGACTGACTTCACCATAACTAGCATTATCCCAGACACACACCACTACCACTGCTACCACCACTCTTTTTTTTTCTTTTTTTTTTAACCAGTTCTATCTCTGGAATATAAGTTCTGTTTAAAATGAACAGGGAAATCACACCTGAAATAAAGAAATAAAATAAGTCACTTGGTTCTTCCAAAATGCTAGAAACAACAACCAGAAAAATAAATTCACAGGTCAGTCGGCAGGGGCTGGGATTCTCCCCATTTCTTTACCCTCTACCAAGAATACAATCAGCATAAACAGCCTGCTTTGTTCCCAGTAAATGCTGGCTAGCCTGCAGTCAGGGAAGGACTCCTTTCTACAACAAAAAAGAAAGCTACTTAGAATAGCAATGTTTTTCAGCTTCCCGTAAAACCATTCAGCCGGGCACCCACCAACCAAGTGGCTGCCATGGAAACAGAACTGAAGCTAAAAGATGACGGTACTTACAGTAAACGGCTTCTCAGCGGCATCTGCAGACAACTCTCTACATTTAGTTTGCTTTCATTTAAAAATACTGGACCTAACCTTCCTTTTCTCACTGTGGCCTCCCCATAATAATGATGATTCTCCAATCAAGACTAATCATAGAATCTTGAGGCCAAAGATTTGTTTCAGGAAGAAACCTTGAAAAGACCTTGAAAAATTCAGAGATAGTTAGCTAGGAAACGTTATTCTGGGAGGAGACACAATGATCACTCTTCCTATAAAGGAAATGATTTCTAAACTGACCCTCTGACTGCCCCCCACTGAGGGCTCCAGTCTTAATTCCTACAGGAAAAAGTTTCAAATCTACTCCAGAGCTTTCCACCAAGGGAAAGAGGCTGGAGCCAAATTTTAGAAGAATTCAGGTGAAAAAGTCAGAAGAAATTTATTAAACCAACCATCATAATTTTCCTCTAATTCTGAAGTGGGAGCCAAATGTTTTCAAGCAGATGTGACTAGAACTTTGCGTCAATGTTCCCTAGCACTCCGGCACCTTCCAACAATAAACAAACAATGAAATCATAAGTGTTACAGAAGAGGCAACTGAGAACCAAAATGAAGGTGGCAATTTTCTAATCCAAATTTTTCTGTTTCCAACAGAAAGCGAAAGGGAACAAGCACCCACGGCACACTCACCTACACACTGTACACCACGAATCTCTCATTTACACATCAAATTCATTGAACCCCCAGAACAACCCTGTGAAGTGGGAGTGATTTTTCCAATTTTACAAAAAAAGAAACAAAGGCTCAAAGAGGGTAAGTAACTCGATCAAGGTCACACAGCCAGTGAGGGAGGAGCTGAGATTTGAACTCTGCCTGTCTGACTTGGAATGTATCCTTTGTACTTGACCACACACTGTCTCCCTAAAGAAGAAAACAGTGTGATTTACAATCTATGAAAATGGCATAAGAGACTTTATAGAGATAAGTCAGAGAAGTTTTTATACTTGTCTAAAGCCCAAATAACCAGACCATTTTTCTATGTCATACTTTTATGAAGTAAATGAATGGCAAGTATGTAAGTGTATATCTAAGTTTTTTTTTTTTTTTTTAAGGATCAACTTCTAAGTAATGCCATAAGGTCAGTACAAGTTCGGGCCAACCTCCTATACTTTAGGGAATACTGAATATATTCTGAAATTGATATCTTCAAACAAACTGGCTAACTCTTACTAAAAACAAATTACAAGCACAAGTTGGAATCATATGGTTTTTAGAATAGGACTCCATTTGCTGCCAGACTGGAGATTCTTAGAGTATAATATGTAGTAAGAAATATTGTGACCTTTAAGATTTTAACATAAAGGCAAAACCTGCAACACTTCCCAGAAATTCATCCTCTGCACACAGTTTAGCATATGGTAAGCACATTCAGGTAGTAAAGACCCTTGGAATCAAGACTAAGAGAACCATTCGTGAAAGGGGTATGGAAAAACTTGGTCAGTTAATTCCATACTTATTCTGGAAAACACCAACCAACCATTCAGCACTATCAGAGCAAACACCATTACATGCTCTAATGTAGTAGGGCTATTTAGGTTTGTAGGAAAATCATCCCTATCTTTATTTTTTTAATAGTTTTTTTTTTTTTTTCCTTTTTTGGCTGTGCCCTGCGGCTTGTGGGATCTTAGTTCCTCAACAAGGGATAGAATCCAGACCCTCGGCAGTGAAAGCCCAGAGTCCTAATCACTGGACCGCCTAGGAATTCCCCTTATCTTTAAAAAACGAATCATATCTGTTTTTTTATGTTTCTTTCATCTCTTTTTAAAAATTAATTTATTTATTTGTTTTTATTTTTGGCTGTGTTGGGTCTTTGTTGCTGCGCGCGGGCTTTCTCTAGTTGCAGCGAGCGGGGGCTACTCTTCATTGCAGTGCATGGGCTTCTCATTGTCATGGCTTCTCTTGTTGCAGAGCACGGGCTCTAGGAGTGTGGGCTTCAGTAGTTGTGGCATGAGGGCTTCAGTAGTCGTGGCGCATGGGCTTAGTTGCTCCACGGCATGTGGGATCTTCCCGGACCAGGGATCGAACCCGTGTCCCCTGCATTGGCAGCCAGATTCTTAACCACTGCGCCACCAGGGAAGTCCTGTTTCTTTTATCTTAATAAAGTTATTTTCCTCCTCCCTTGCCATCATGCTCTGAACCTTCACTTCTTGTATCAAAAGGACCACCCCAACTACTCTTCTAGCAGCCCCTCTGCCCACTTCTAATTCACTGTATTTAACGTTTGAGAGAGCTATCTTAGGTTTTGTGAACCAGTGTAAAGGAAGAGTAAACTGGGTGAGAATCAGAGGCTTTGTTTGGAAGGAAAGAAACTTTAGTGCCCAAATTTTACACCATCTAATGACAAAGTTCCCTTTGTATATTTTCCTAGTTTTAAGCTATGGTCCAGCCTGCCGAGTAGGCTAGAATTGAGTCCAGAATAAGTAGGCAGTTCTGTGTTGCAGAAACCTTAAGATGTTGCTTTCTACAGCTACACCTATTTTCACCATGACAAGGAATCAAAATTTTCCTTTTCAAACCAACATCAATCCTACATGAAAAGCAATGAGAAAATATTTTCCAACACAGTCTTCTTAGCAGAGGGAAGTCTCACTTTTACAGCCGAGAAATCCTCTGAATAAGTTATATGCCTGGGGCTATTTAGAAATGGAAAGCATGGCATCCGTTTGAATCATTTAGGGCAACGCTTTTTAAAGGAAAGCGATATTGGCAGAGGCAAATACCACAATTAGATTTTCCTGTTTAAAAGGCACCTGTTCCTGAAACACAGCCAAGACTTGTTACACTAACATATACATAACTGATTTGCAAGTTGTTAGAACAAGTCCTTAGTTTAGGAGGACTTACAGCAAGATAGCAGCAGTCAGAGTCATCAGTTTATCAAAGATACAAACTCCCACAGAAGAGTTGTATGTATTGACTGTGCACCGCTACTCCCATTTGTGTGAAACTTTAGAATGAAGGTAGAAAAATCTTTTTGTTACTTTTTCATTTTAAGGTAATTGAATATATTTAGGACCAAAGAGTAATGTCCAGCCCCCAGAGTTAACAAATGTTATTTGGTCATGTTGGCCTCAGATCCCTTTAATATATGGAAGTAAAACATAACTTAAAATCTCTTTTGTTCCTGGTCCCAAGCCCCAACCCCCTCCCTCTTGCCTGCCTTTCTTCTCCACCACCCCAGGAAAATATTATGACGTATTTAGCCTGGGTCCTTCCAAGCCATGGTTTTAGACTTTGTATCATAGACAACCAGCAATATTGTTCAGTATGCTGTAAAAACTTTATATAAGTTATAGCATACTAAATACATCATCCTGCAATTTGCTTTTTTCACCCGGTATTGATTTTAAAATGTAGCCAGGCCTTAGTTTTTCTTATTCTTTTTTTTTTTTTTAGCTCATTAATCCTTTCCTAAAGTTTTTGTTTTTAAAAGATTATCATTGTACCATTTAACATTACCATTTTTGATTGCAAAGATAAATTGTACATACCCTCAAAACTTTCAGATAAATGCCTATTTTCTCAGACTATTCATTTCAGTTTATATATTATAACCATTAGGGTAACCAAGTAAGTTCCCAGATAGAATAACAGATGTGTGAGTCAATTCCTTCTTTGCCCACAGACTTCATCTCCAACTATGAGAAAGGAATGTGCAGCAAATGCTTGACATTTAGGTCTAGAGACTTAGGCATAACTGTTATTCCAAGAACAGGGTTTCTTGACACCAAAAGAGTATAAACTCTGGAAAAAAGAATTTTTAAATTACTAAAACTTAAAATTATTCATGACAGGGCTATATCTAAGCTTTCAGAAAAGAAAAGTCTGCAAGATGACTTAAAACTACTAATTCATAGGAATAGATCCTTCCAAAAGACAAAGCAAAGGAAGAAAAAAACAAAATCATATGTCAGATTTATTGTACACTATAACACAAGACAGGTTTTAAAGGCACAGGAAACTTCTGTTTCACAGGGAATGCATAAAAGGAATCCCTCCCTGAAGAGTTCCATAAGCTGGGAAATACTGATGAACTGTATGCATGTAGAACTTCTTATCTTTTTCTTGCATCCAGAGATGATATTCTTTCAAAGAAACATCTTTGTATTTTTTTGCAAATCTCCGGGGGTGTCAGTTAAACTGGGACTGGGACCAGCGAGTAAGGGAAGTTGTCTGTAAGCATTTATCATCAAGTTATATGGCTTGCATGGGGAGCCAGCTGTCTTAAATAACCATCCCCTCCCTGGGGCCACAAGTCTGGGCAAGAATGCTACTCATGTCAGAAACTCATGTCATGAGATTAGATTTGAATGGAAAAGCAAAGGGAACGTGGTCTCTTTTCTCCATCTGGGATTGATTATTCCCTTCCCAACAAGGAGACTGTTATTTAGCCTGAAAAGAAGAGCCTCCTTCCTTCTGGGCCATTTTCCAATCCATCGTGGCACCTGAATGACTTAAAGAATACCCTGCCACAGCACGGCTTTAAGGCCGCTCAGCCTCTCTCCAGGAAGACGTTTTGGAACATTATTTCTCCATCAATATCAACAGAAGTTACCCTTAAATTCTTGTGGTGTGGCAAGGTACCTTGGAAACCTAAGCAGGTGGCTGAGGCCAGATGGAATATCAAGATGGGGGCTTAGGTAGGTCGGCATGAGCTTGGAGCAGCAAGGAGGATGGGGAAAACACCTGGCACCTGGAGACTGTGTCTATCTTTCTCCATATTGTACCCAGAGCACCAGCGCCATGCCTGAGTGTAGACACACAGGGAATATTTATCCAGTGAATGAGAGGATGAGCAGCACAGAGGCAGGGGCTCCAGGTTCAGCAGCTCATAGCATTAGACTCACGGGGGTGGGGGGGGCAGCTTTTACTACTACATCATGGTGATGGCCATGGACCACCAGGGGGCTTAGAAAACAGACATGATCAGAAGGGGAGAGGGTGGCATGACTGCACAGTAGTAATAATTTGAACACCAGCAGGATCCCAAATGTAAGTAAATGTTATCACCACAATAAACCCCACCCACCTATCCCCTACCACCATAGCTGTTTGGCTCTATCAACTTAAAAGACTTGAATGGAACATTCCCAGCTTACAGTCAGGACAAAGATAACTGGGACCCCATGTAGACCCCAGTATCAGGAGCCCTGCAGACAGGAAGAGTATGCTCAGAGAACAGGGAAGGAGCTAAGGAGGGAACAGGCAGGAATACTTCCACTTACTAAAACATAAAGACATGTGAGAACGGGTTACGGTAATCATTCTACATGTAGGACAGCAAATGATTTAAATATAGACAAACTATATATTAAATTCATTTGGTGATTTTTTTTTTTTTTTTTTTTTTTTTTTTTTTTTTTTGCGGTACGCGGGCCTCTCACTGTTGTGGCCTCTCCCGTTGCAGAGCACAGGCTCTGGACGCGCAGGCTCAGTGGCCATGGCTCACGGGCCCAGCCGCTCCGTGGCATGTGGGATCCTCCCGGACCGGGGCATGAACCCGCGTCCCTTGCATCGGCAGGCAGACTCTCAACCACTGCGCCACCAGGGAAGCCCCATTCGGTGATATTTTAAAAAACTAAATATGAAACCTTCACTAATGTGAGGTCTAGGCCAACTAGCCCACAAAGTCTGCACCAGCACCTCTACAGGCTGGTGACAAGTCCTGGCAGGGGACCGAGGACGATTCCTTCTTCACGGTCTGGTTGGTAAAGGGCAGCCCTGTTCCTCATCTCCATTTCTCATGTGTTCTGCCTTGGTCTGGCTTGAGTCCCAATTCCTCATCATAGTGATACAGCTGACGTCTGAAGAACAGGGGCATGAATGGCGCAGGTCCACTTATACGCGGATTTTTTTCAATAAATACTACAGAACTACTACATGATCCGTGGTTGGTTGAACCTCAGATGTGGAACTGTGGATGTGCAGGGCTGACTGTGGGACTTCAGCATCGGTGGACTCTAATATCCACAGCGGGTTCTGGAGCCAGTCTCCCCTCGGGTACTGAGGGATGACCTTACTCTTCTCACTCCCCTCCTACTACAGGAAAAGAACCTTCTCACAGACCAAGACATTAGTTCCATCTTTAATATCCCATTTTGAAATGGCAGTTGCTGCTTTTGCACAGTATGTGGTGCTTTTCTTCATTCCTTCCTGAATAAATAGTACTCAGAGTGGCAGCCAGCACTCTCTCAGGGAACCATCTTTGGCTGAAATATTCCCAGGTTAAATAATCTCACCAACAGAGGAACCTGATGAACAAAACTTGGGATGTATTTTTTTTTTAAGTGCCATCTTCATTTTAAAAAACTATTTCAAGGGCTTCCCTGGTGGCGCAGTGGTTGAGAGTCCGCCTGCCGATTGAGGGGACACGGGTTCGTGCCCCGGTCCCGGAAGAGCCCACGTGCCGCGGAGCGGCTGGGCCTGTGAGCCATGGCCGCTGAGCCTGCGCGTCTGGAGCCTGTGCTCCGCAACGGGAGAGGCCACAACGGTGAGAGGCCCGCATACCGCAAAAAAAAAAAAAAAAAAACCTACTTCAAGATCTACTCAGAAAAATGGGGTTCTGAAATGATCACGTTCCTATTTAGAAGCAGTCCGAGCTTCTGACAAACGCAACTGGTCTGGGTGTGGCTCGGCAGGCGCAGTTGTAAAGAGGTGGACAGGACCATGTTCTAAAAAGAGAAGCATTCTTTTTACATATTCTCTGCAGTGGACACTCCTTAGGAGACCACCTTGGGAATATGAACAGCAAGAAGCAACCACATCGTGAAGCGACCTGACAATGGGAACAGATTCCACCCCAGGACAAACAGGATGCTGGTGGCGACTCAGGAGGGGAAGTGCTATGCTCAGCAAAGAGGGCTGCCGGAAGGACGTCCTGAAACCCGTCCGGTGGACGTGTGCATTTGCCTGTGCCCGCCTGTGGTCTGTCCGGGCAGGAAGCACTCTCATCTGTGGGGTGGTGATGGGATTCCCAGGCTCATTTCCTGGGCAGTGCTGATGCGGGGTGTTGAAGGACCACTCCTGCTAAACAAGTCACGTTTTGTTGTCCCCGCCTTCTTTGCCTTCAGTACTGTGGCATTAACAATCATGGGAGATTCATAACCCTTTCCACTTCACAAGAGTTCTGCAATCCTTCCCTCTTAAATCATCAACATCCGTTGTGGGATAAATCATTTGAATTTTACTCTCATCACTGCCATGAGCTGCAGGTGTAATAAACCCCCTTCTGCTCCCTTTGTTTGAATTGGCTTGGCTCTCCTCTCCCAACCTCATCCAGGAGCAGCACTCCTATTAAAATTCATGATGTTTCCCTCAATGCAAGTGTCTGATTGCAGCTGTCAGTTTCCCAGTTCAAGGATTTTCTTACCGCCTGAGAGGACAATGCGAGGCTTGCACTGCTAAGGAAATAGGTCAAGCTCAATTTCTCTGTTTTAGTTCTGCTGCCAAAAGTGCAGGTTTTTCCTTCTAGAAAATACACATCCTTCTGGGTAGGCTCAGCACTTAAAAAGAGGTGAGGGGGCCCTGCCGTGGTTTCCTCACACAATACCTCAGGAACCTTTGTTCCATCACTGGTGACACCCTGGAAGAGCCTGTCTTTTTGCTCTCTGTGTTGTTCTGTTTCACAGACGTAGATACCAAACAAACTGACCACATGAGAACTAAAGATAGGGTATCCCACACTGAAAAGATTCATAATGTCCTGAAGTCCACAGTCATTCTGCTGAGTTGGATTTTTCATCCTGAGCCACCTGGAGAATGAAGGGCAGCAGAGCGGGAACCACCAGGCCTGTCTCACACTGAAGCTCAGATCCATCTCCCCGACCCACCTTTCCCTGCTCCCTCACTCCGCACATGCTTACACTTTTCTACCTTTGGCAAATGCTGTGGAAACACTTTATAAGAGGGAAGGAAGAGAAGAACGGAACATTCTTTTTTTTTTTGTAATTAATTTATTTATTTTTGGCTGTGTTGGGTCTTCGTTTTTGTGCGCGGGCTTTCTCTAGTTGCGGTGAGCGGCAGCTACTCTTCACTGCGGTGCATGGGCTTCTCATGGTTTCTGTCGTTGCGGAGCTCGGACTCTAGGTGCGCGGGCTTCAGTAGTTGTTGTGCGCGGGCTTCAGTAGTTGTGGCTCGCGGGCTCTAGAGCGCAGGCTCAGTAGTTGCAGCACATGGGCTTAGTTGCTCCGCAGCATGTGGGATCTTCCCGGACCAGGGCTCGAACCCGTGTCCCCTGCATTGGCAGGCGGATTCTTAACCACTGAGCCACCAGGGAAGTCCAAGAAGAATGGAACTTTTTTTTTTTTTAACATCTTTATTGGAGTGAACGGAACATTCTTGATCTCCCAAAAATACAATAAAATTCAGAACTATTGCTGAATTACTGAATGTAACTGGAAGGGACAGAGCGTGTTTCTGATGTCAAATCCACGCCCACCCCATTTTACAGATGTGGAAACGGAAGCTTAGAGAAGATAGGTGAATCCCCGAAGGCACAAATGCAGTGGCGGGGTTTGAAAGAAGCCAGGTCCCCTGACTCCTAGGGGCTCTTTCTACTTTACCCCTAATACAGGAAAAGGAGAGAGGCATGCCACAGAGAGACAGACAATTGAATACTTTGAATCCAGCTAATTGTTCTTGCACTGCCAGGCAAAGATGAGAAAAGCAAGGCATCCCTTAAATAAAAAAAATGTTTTTAAAAAGCACTTGCTAGAGTAAGGAGACCTTTATTCTAATGCCTAAAATTTGTTTGGTAACCTTGAGAAAGTTACTAACTGTTCCAGCTCTCTGTTCTTTCATCCATAAAGCTAGGGGTTTGGGGTATAGGATCTGTAGATTCCTTCCTGTCACACACATGCGTATTTCCACACATTCCTTCCACTGAGATTAGCTATGTGGACCTGGTACTGCATTAGGCACAAAGGGAAGGAAGGTCCCTTTCATCAAAGAGCATTTACACTTCCTTCCTATTACCTGTTAAGTCAAACATGCAGAACAACAAACAACTCGGAACAAATTACTACGTTACTGAATGTTTACTGCATACAAGGCACAATGCCTGGTGTTGGAGGAGCAGCAACTAAGAGCAAGAAATGAATGACAATCTCTGTAAGCAGGAGATAAGTTACGTGCATGTGAGAAGCAAAATAATTTAACAACATTACTGAGCCACATTCTGGACATGTCACAAGAGGGACTCATGTGCTGATTTATCTTCTATCCAGTCAAATGAGGGAGTGGCCTGGAGGACTCTGGAAAAGCCTCCTTAGCGAGGAGGTGGAATGAAGAGGCCAGACTAGCCAGAGTGGCTCAGTTAAGATTGTGAAGAACTAGGAGAGAGAGAAGGTACAGGACAGTGGAGGCTGTGGCAGTACTATCTGACACGATTTCCAAGCACACATGTTATGCTATAGCCAATGTCTGAATTTCTAGAACATTCCGTGATCATTTTTATTTCTGTATCTTGTTCACGCTTTTCCTACCTCTGTGCCCCGCTCCCAACCCTAGTCCGCAAGCTCTTCTGCACTTTCAAGGTTAAGTTCAACTCTTATTCTTCTGGAAGATTCATTCCAGTTCATACTGCTATCTCTTTCCTTATGCCTGGCAACATTTACTTTCTACATCAAACATACTGAATTTTAGTTAATTTAATTAACTAAAATTAATTTTTGACCAATTTTATGATGACCTCTTTTATAAGGGTATGTCTTCTATCAAGAAGACTGTAAATTCCTTAAGAGAGATTAAGATAATACAGATTTTTGAGTCACAGAGTTAGAAGTTACCAATGTGATCATTTAACCCAAACTCCCTTAATTTATAGGTCAGTAAACTGGGATATTCCCTTCAAGAGTCCAAATAAGTCAGGAATATATGTTGAGGACATTGTGAATCTGACCACTGTAGGAGAGAGTGCAGTTACTGAAACTGAGAAGCTTTTTTGGTAATTGCTGCTTCAATTTCTGTACTAATCACTTTTACACAAGAAAGCTCTCTTCAGAGGTCTCCACCATCAAAAGTACTTGATTTTACGTGGATTGGCTAAACTTAACGGTGTGTCAAAGTCTTCAGGTACAGGTTTTCAGAAAGGAAGGTTCAGAGACCTAGGTTCTGTTCTTGGTTCTGCCTCTAAATGATGATGAAAATGTGGTCAGGTAACTTAGCCTCTAAATATTTCACTTCCAATTTCCTTCTAGGGGAAATGAAGAAATCAGACCAAGTAATCTATAAAGAACCTTTCCACTATAATATACTATGGTTCATTTCCCATATTACAGGGGACATCTTCATCTTCTATGATCCATGCTACTCCTACTGTCTATGTATTTTGCATCCGCTTCCCTCTTCTCATTGTTTCTAGCCTAATTTTGAAAACTTCTAGTTTCTTGTAAGCTGGACTGAGGTCGACGTTTCTCACAGTCACAGTAGTGAGGAAACACTTTTACTGATTTCTCCCCTTCCCCACTCCAAATATCAGCAGGGATATCCCTTTTCCTTTCATTTTCTTTTTCTCTTTCTCTTAACATTACCTGCACCTATGATTGCCTGATAAAATTCAGGACACCTAAATTTAAATTTCAGATAAGCAACGAATCATTTTTTAGTATAAGTATGTCCCATACATTTTTTCTCTTTCTGAATCTGACAACTCTACCAGTACAGTCCTGTGTAAGGATTGTTAGAAATTAATTTTTATGTTGGAAATATTCTAATAATTTTCCAGAGGAAAGGTCCTACTTGCGTCAGATGAGAAGTTTCTCTAATCAGAGAGCACTCCTGGATGTGAATGACACTCTCTTCACTTAGAACAGCTGGGGGAGGGGCCTGGGTACGAGAGCAGCCTGGGAGGGGCCAGGAGTCTTTGCCTGCCCAAGCCGAGAAGAGCAAAGATCACGTGTGAAATCTGACCAGCACAAACACAGTGACTCTCCGAGGCGGACCCTCTTGCTTCCTATGTGCAGTGATGGCAGAACAGGCTCTTACTGAGCCCTGGGATGCTCATGGGACCTTCCTTCTCATAACATCTATTAAACAACACATCTCCAGATCACACCAGATCATCTATCTTTGACCTTCCAAAGCAACATCACCTGGAGGAAACGGAGATAGCTCAGCTTGGTAAGCAGCTCAACAGTCAGCTCAAGCTAAAATCTAGAGTTGATCAGTGAGAAATGTGGACCAGCCATTTCAAGAGCACTGGCTGATTACGTGAAGGGCATATACTGCGCTAAGTTTCACTGCCGACCCAGGGCAAAGTTATTCACCTATGAGTATTAATGGAAGGTTGTTACAGCGTTAGGACTGCAATAGCTGCCACACACACAGAAGTAGAGATCTTGGTTCCTGTCCTGGTCGACTAATAATCTAACGGTAGTTCTACAGAGAAGTACAGTCCCGTCCATTTTGGGGGACGGGATGGGGAAACCACAAGATGCAATGTCTTTCTAGCTTTTCCACACAATTATTAGATTTAGGTCTCAAAAGTTAAATGCTGTTGGGTCTTAACTGAGGTCTGTAGTATCATTTGGCTGACAAATAACTAGCAGATTGGTGCCAGGTCAGAAGGCAGATACACACTATTTTCTTCTGTAACTTTATGGGAAACTGTCCATGAATATTCAATACATGGAAAGAGTCTCTGTTCAGAGTCACTTGTGTAGCCACAAAGAGAGTCTGCCCTTCCTAAGCGAAGGATGTAACTACTGCAAAGGCCCAAAGAGCTGCGGTCTGCAGGCCTGAGGCCAGGCTCCTGAGACATTCCTTTCCCTTCCCCCCTTCCAGTTGAAATACGTAATTTGGGGGGGCATTTTTCCCTGAAATGAGAAAAGCACATTTTAAATTGCATTTAACTAACTGATGGTCCTCTGATGAGAGCAATTTATCTCCTGAATATGAAAGAGAATTCCCTCAACCCCACCCTAGTAATGTGTCTCCCAAGAGAATAATGCACCCAGGCAGGCCTGCTGAGCTGCTCTTTAATCAGAGGCTATTTTACATGATCACAGTCATCATTAGGCAGTGTCACGCCCACCATTTATCCCTGTGAGGAAGAACTCTGAAAAGGAGGCAAGGCTCCCTGCCATTCAGAGGGATCTGAAAAAAGCCAAAAGCGCTGCTTTTTAAGGGTTGTCTCCTAACCAGAAAAGGACCAGCAATCAGCCCGGTGAGAGCCCACCTCTTCCTAAGAGTGCACAAAGATTGCATGAGCAGAGAGGACTTCTAAGCACTGCTTGGAGCTGTGCTCTAATTACAAACTCAGATAAAATATGCATTAACATTTGCATTTTAGGTAGTCATCTGTCACACAAAGAAAACAGGAAAATGTTTACTCTTCACAGAAGTCAGCGCCCAGAACTTCACCCCTTCGGAGATAAAACACCAGGGAAATACCCTCCTCCATTTCACAAGCAACCGAAAATGCTCATGTAAAACAAATAATGTTGCCCACCATCGAGTTCTACAAGGATCAAGTTATTAGCCACTGCAGTGGCTGACTGACAGTACACCATGTAAGGAATTGAGGATGAAAAACGAGATAAGGCACTCTGTGCTTTGGAAAAACAGCCCTCTTACATAGAGATATCTCAGGAAAACAAAAATTTAGTGAACCCAGATTCTTGCATCCTCCCATACATAGAAAAGCATAATATCATTAACTGAGATATCTGATCCTTGTGAATAGCAGTAACGTTTTCCCCATATATATACCTGACTACACGTATTCCTTAGCCAAAATCATGCATATACTGGCTTCTCCCTCTACCTCTTTGGAGCAGGCCTCTCAGAGCTACTGAGGGATTGTTTCCTGGGCTGTAGTCCTCCAGAAGGTCCTCAAATAAAACCGAAATGCACAGCTCTCACAACGTGCGTTTTTCTTTCAGTCGTGTGAAATATAATTCGTACTTTATGATAAGACAAGAAAAATTTAAATGTAAAAAATTCTTTTCTGCCCTTTGGCATCCCCTCACCCCCCCACTGTGGATTGTATATCTGCATTATGCATCAACCAAACTTGCCTCGTCAGTGGAAATACCTGCTCAACTATAAGAAGCAACAAGAGGATGAGCATCGACAAGAGGACTCCTTAAAAGATAACATTCCAGGGCTTCCCTGGTGGCGCAGTGGTTGGGAGTCCGCCTGCCGATGCAGGGGACGCGGGCTCGTGCCCCAGTCCGGGAGGATCCCGCATGCCGCGGAGCGGCTGGGCCCGTGAGCCGTGGCCACTGAGCCTGCGCGTCCGGAGCCTGTGCTCCGCAGCGGGAGAGGTCACAACAGTGAGAGGCCCGCGTACCACAAAAAAAAAAAAAAAAAAAAAAAAAAGATAACATTCCATCTTGATCTTGTAAGGGTCACATGACCCACCACGAGATGATGCTTAGATCTGGATTATGTAAACTGTCGATAACAATACATCATTTAACATACGGCCCTCTGTCTCAAAAAAACCTTATATAACTGTGCCTTGACCTCTAATAGTCAGAACAGTTCTCAGAGCTTTCTGAGATGCTCTTCCCGGATTATAATCCTCAAAATTTGGCTCGAATAAAATGTTTCCATTTCTTTCCTAGATGGACTGATTAGTTTTTCATCAACAGTCAACACTAGCAACAAGTGGAACTTTGGTGAGAATTTTAAACAAATACTGTGTTGGCATTAGCATCTGAACTCTCTGCAATGATTAGAATCCAGACTCACACACTGAGTGACTCAATGAAAATGAATGTAGATAACACTGTAAATATAACTGAAGGATTCAGGGCAGCCCTTTGTTGATTCTAAACAGGAATATAGCATGTCAAGGTTCAAGGTTTCCACTCGTTTTTTTCCAGGTCGATTTATGTTCTCTCTGAAATAAATTCTCTCTTCCAAGCAACACTCACTATTCCAACCATAAAATGTTTACCATGTGTTCAAGCTAATACACTGTGTGCAGCTGCTTATGACAACAACTGTGGTAACATGCTCCACATTTAAAAAGCAATTGTTAGCAATTGGAGCAAATTCCCCAACCTAACCAACTTTATGTGGGAAGACAAATTAAAAAAAAACAAAAACAAGCCTCAACCCTGAGCAATCTAATCAGCAGCGCTGTATATAAAATTACCACCTAATTTCAGCAAACATCCGTAGTATTTCTAACAGCTGCTAGACCTACAGAACAGAAATAGTGCTAATGCACCCAAAGGTAGACAAAGATCAGAAGAAACCACAGAATTAAACGCTCACAGTTTGATGACCACTGTCATTTAACTACAAAACCCCAACAATGTCCACAGTTGTTAAGGGTCTTTAAACAAGGAAGTTCCTTCCCTAAAGCTATGTTCCACCATAAACGACAGAAGGAATATTCATGCCCTCAAGGAACCTTCCCTAAAGGTTATGAATAAACTTGTCTTGGATGACTGAACCTATTTCATGTCTACAAAATCAGAAATTACTCCTGTAAACCAGAACAAGTGTTTTCATAAATCAGTGTGATCAAAACAGGAGGGTCTTAAAGAGTGACAAGAACCAAGGGGACTGTCTCCTCTGTATAATGTTATTGCAACTCAAAATTACCCAGAGAGACACATATGATTAATCTACAATCAGATTTCAAATACTTTAAAATAGTATACACACTTATTAATGTGTCTTTAATAGCTGTAAATCTACAGAGTATCTAGAATTACTGCAATTTGCTGACGAATTAAAGACTTTTAATCTAGGGGAGGAGTAGGGGGTGGGGAATGTATGTGCACTAAAGAGAGAACATATTCCTTAGAGCAGTGGTTTCCACCGGAGCTGCATATTTTTAAAATGTTGATGTCCTGGGCTCCAGCTCCGGACCATTTAATCAGACTCTCTAGGGCAAGGGGTCAGCATTTCATCAGTAGAATTCAAAATCTCCACCAGGTGATCCTAATATGCATCCAGGGTTAAGATCTATTATCTTAGAGGAGAGACATTATACCCTAATTTCCAAAGCAAAACTGAGGTTTACCTTTCCACTGCTGGCATAAAAACCGTACGTACAGTAATATCAGGAATAAAACTTGTACGACAAAGGGTTGGAAAGGCGGCTTAATGGTGTGGTACTGTCCTTAACCATGGAAAGTTGAGAAAAATTAAAAATAAAATAACCAACTTCCTAAGATTGATGAGCACTTAATTATGGGCATTCATCTTAATCATGGGCATTTTCTTTATTATTATGAGGTTCAAATGGGAATGCAAGCCAGGGTACTTTAGAAATGGAAAAATCTCATACAAATTAAATAAGTTATTTAAGTGTGTTCCTCACACATATAATCTTAAGCTTGCCTATACAATTTTTTTCCCACATAGTAAGTACTCAATAATTACTAACGTTTACTGAACTCTTATTATGTACTAAGGCCAGAGAGAGCACTTCCTGAATGTTCTCTTATTTAATCCTCACAACCACCTTGCAAGGTGGGCACCATATCCTCACTGTATAGGTAGGGAAAGGGGCTCAGAGATTAAGCTACGGAGCAAGGGGGTAGGAGGCGGCCTAGGACCCTGGGCTCTGAACTAGTATATGATCTATCTGTTATTGAATAAAAGAGGGAATGAATAATGATTTAAATAGCTGGTTTCATCACCTCGATCTGATGAGGTGACTGTCCTGCAGAATGATTAAAAAATGGTTATTTTACCAATTTTGGAAGAAAGGAAGGTGTGTCGCAGCCATAGTTCATTCTCAGTACCACTACCCACTAGGCAATTCTATGGTCATAATAAATATTAAGCTGAACGATGGGACCAGGAGACAGAATAAAGGAGTGAAAAGATTTCTCCAAACCTGAGTCTGAGTTATTGCCTTCTACATTGCAACTACTTCCAGTAGGAATCAAGCAAGGAAAGCCTGTGAAATAACAACCTCAGGGGGAAAAAAGCTCAGAAAACATTACTAAAATTATCTGTACATTTGATTTGAAATTATATTCACTAAAATACCTTAAAATATCTAAATATTTATCATGTTAACTGAAAATAACATTCTGATCTTTCATAATATGGGTCTGAGATTTTATGAGGAAGTCCATACAAATGTATATAGAGGATAATACTATTTAATAGATTTAGGTTAGCCCTAAAACCCACTCTTAAAAAAAATGCAGAGTCCAGATTTGCTCCTCTGTTCCTAATAATTCTACTTTTAATGTATTAGAAATACATCAAAATCCATAAACAGAAGGTGGTGACATGAAGGAAGTCACAGTAGGAAAAATGTTTACAACTCTGCCTGGGAAGAATCACTAACCATCAGCCCCTATAATACACAGGACTCAAAACTTGAGGGATTACCCCACTACAGTGGTAAGGAAGCAGACATAGTATCTTATTATCTTCTTTTTAATTTAAGTTCCCTGGACAATTCAGCCCTAAAATAACAATTTCACAAATTGTGATCACTCATCTCCCATTTTCCCGGCACTTTGTAATTTGCCAGTGGAATAAAATACTTACAAATGGCAGCCCCTCTCTGTGGATTCCGGGTGCATCTGTGCATCCTTTTAAATGGATGTGATCTGGATTCCTTCCTTTCCTCACAAACTGTTAATATATTAGAAAACCAAACTGATTCCAGAGATCTTTAGTGAGTTACTGTACTGAATTAATGGGGCGTTACGTTGTCTTTTATCAGTTCCACATCTTATAAATTATCTGATATAATCTAAAGAAGTGGAAAAGATCTTAGACCGTTGGGAACTGAAAAATTTGTATTTTGTTTCTTTGTAATGCACATCCTGTATATATTACCCTGTGAACACACAAACAGACTGATATCTATTTCTTGAGGGAAGACCTATCAAGTGGCTCTCTAGGCTTCAGATTCACCAGTATCCATTAATTTTTCTAATTTATAGAGGTTAGCTGAAACTGCAAATAGAAAGCACATTTATTACTGTTTTACAAGACCCATATGAGTTAAAAGATAGCCTACACCCACGCAATTCTATACTGATTTACATCACAAAAGGAAAGCTTCCCCAACTGCTCTTAAACTAAATTCTCTACATCCTCAGTGACTGATTTTTACAGCCCCTCTTCACAATCTATATAAAGTTCCTACAAAGCAATCAGATGTTCTACCTAAATATTGCTTCCCTCTTTTTTTCTCATTTCCTTTTCATGCAAATGGTTTTAACTAGCTCAGTGAGTTTTTGTGTGTTTGTTTTTTAAACTTAAAGGAGTGGGTATGATTGAAAAAACAATGGATTTGGAGTCAGGAGTCTTGCCACCAAATAGCTCTGTTATTTCAGTCAAGTCACAGCCTCTCTGGAGCTTAATTATTTCACCAATAAAACAAACAGCCTGCAGTAGAGGATTTATAGGTTTCCTCCTACCTATAACCAAATAACACAAAAGTTTCCCTTCCCTTTCCTACTCTCAGAAGAGAGTCCATGGGGAGCAAACTTTCTGGTTGGATGGGACAGTCTGCCTAATCACGCCTTGTCTAACATTGGAGTCTTTGAACACACTAAGGAACACCAGTCTTGGCTCTATCCCAATCCACTGTGAAACAAAACAAGTCCATTAGCTTTTTTTTTTTTTTTTTTTTTGCGGTACGCGGGCCTCTCACTGTTGTGGCCTCTCCCATTGCGGAGCACAGGCTCTGGACGTGCAGGCTCAGCGGCCATAGCTCACGGGCCCAGCCGCTCCGCGGCATGTGGGATCTTCCCGGACCCGGGCACGAACCCATGTCCCCTGCATCGGCAGGCGGACTCTCAACCACTGCACCACCAGGGAAGCCCCATTAGCTTTTTAATACTGCCATTTCCTCAGCCTTAACAATTCCCCTGTAGAAGCAGGAGTAAGCTATTTAACCTCCTTGAGGTTTGGGTTTTTAAGTGCCCAGGGTCATCAAGAATCCTAAGATATCTGCATAAAGTTCAGTCATCCTCAGGACCTCCACATCAACAAGGTGCTAGAATACTGAATGTAAATAAAATCTCAAAAGCTGCAAAACTGCAAACATATGATTATCAGGGGAAAAAAATACTACTCTTAAAGCACCCCCTCCCCTACAATGAAAGTCATCAGGGAGGATCTGCAAACAAGAAAAAGGAAATCTTTTATATGCTGGACCACTGTGGATTTTACATGCTTCTCTCTTTTCCTAAGTCCCATGCCCAGGGATTCCTGAGCTTTCTAGTGAGGAAATAAAGAAAGACGTTCCTCTCTCTTAGCTACCTCCCTTCTTTATGTCCCAATCCCTATTTAATCCAAATTTCTTTTTGCCTCCAAGATTATCCTTCTAAAACACCTTCCTAATTATACTACTTTCACTGTCATTACTCAATTTACCTGTGTGCAAATTAGAAAAAGGTTCCCTTTCTTCAATAAATATTTCAAGTTAGTATACTAAAGTGTCAGAGAGGAAAAACTTTTTCCTTTACTCTTCTAGGTTCTTTGGGCTAGTATAAGAATTAAATTGACATGAGACAGATGAAGAGGAGAAAATCAAACAAATGTTTAGTAACATTTGTATATATGGGAGGGACCCAGAAAAACTGAGCAACTCACCAAAACGGCTGAAGCCTTCACCTTAAATACCATCCTCAGCTAAAGACAAAAAGAGGATGTTGAGGATGGGCAGAGTCAGTTACGGAAGGTTACCAGGGAAAGCACCAGTAAACAAATCTGGTATGCAGATTGAAGTCATCACCTTCTCTGCTTACAGGAGTTTCTCGAGATTTGGTCATCCTCCTCTTCCTGGTACAGTGAAGGGAGGGAGACACCCTTACAAGTGGAGATTTCTCTTACAAATGCAAATGTTTCTTTAAAAGGGTAACTCCTACTCGGTCCTCAGAGTTTTTCCAAAGTCTGTTATTTCTTAGAAAATAGCTTAAAACAATCAATAGGCCAAAGAGACATATTTGGGGATGACAAATCTTGCTCCCTTAAAACTGCATACCATGAAAGCCCCGTTAAGGGGAGCTATCGGGGTCATGGCTTTGTCTGCACATACAGAAGCCCAACACTCTCATCTGTTCACAACACCCCCTCCCTCAAATGCCAAGCAGAGCACACATGCCACAAGTGCGCTCACTCCACTGGCCCACGCCTTCCAGGTGACTTTGTGAGGTTCCAAGTTGACGAAAGGTGAGTATGAGGTCCCTAAGAGTGGCAGGTGGGCCAGAGAAGCCACCTTAGGGGACATTCAGAGGCAGACGAAGCACCACTAAGTTAACTCGGAGATCATGCATGTGCACAGACAGGTGAGCTGGTGGGATTTACGCCAGAGGGCCTCTCCTCCACAGCCCCAGAACTCACCTGAGCAACCT
Source organism: Delphinus delphis (assembly GCF_949987515.2). Taxonomy (NCBI): domain Eukaryota; kingdom Metazoa; phylum Chordata; class Mammalia; order Artiodactyla; family Delphinidae; genus Delphinus; species Delphinus delphis. The sequence goes on along the minus strand of NC_082687.1, from coordinate 29,379,362 downwards.
GGAATCTCCACACCAGCCCCTCTCATGTTAGTCCATATCTAGGATGTACTGCTGAACCCAAGTTCACGTGCCCGATGCACAGCAGGGCCAAACTGAAACGTCAGAGTTTGGAGCAGAGAAAGGTTTATTGCAGGGGCCAAGCAAGGAGAACAGGCAGCTCACGCTCAAAGACCCGAATCCCACAGATGGTTTTCAGGGAAGAGTTTTTAAAGGCAAATTTGGAGGGGAGGGCTGCAGGGTGTATGACTTTCTTCTGATTGGTTAGTGGTGAGATAACACGGTGGAGTTCCAGGAATTGTGTGCTCCGCCCAAAGTTACCATCCTCCACCTTTGGAACTCAGGGAAGGCCTACAAACCATAAAAAACAGGAGACACAGAAACGCTTCTGTACCTGGGAGGGCCCCACAGGGTTCTGCTCAGTTTCAGATATGAATGATTTCTCCTTTGATGTGGTACCTTCTGTAGGGCACATTCTGAGCATGATACATGGCCTCTTTCCTGCTTGCTTTGTTAACTCCTCACTGCTCAAAGAACAGAGTTCAAATCCCTTAGCAAAACTCTTGTTCAATATCCTTCAGAATCTGGCTACCATTTCTTTTCTATCATATTCCCTAAGGTTTCCATACACCATAATATTCATGAGTCTTTCAATAAGCCATGCACTTTCACTCCTTCATGCCATTGATTCAGCTAGTTTTTGCTTGGGATGCCTTTTTCTATATTCAAAACTCCAATTCATCGTTCAAGATACCCCTCCTTATGTCACCTGTCTTATCAAGTTTTTCCTAACCTTCTTCTTTCAGCAGAAGTAGTCACTCTAACACTTCAATTATTCATTCAACAAATATTCATTCAACACCTAGGAATATATCACAATATAGTATTTTAGTTTGTGTGTCTGAGAATTCCTAGAGATTGGCATGGTGCCGACATATATTAGGTGCTCAACAGAGGAATGTAGCTTTATGTCCACATCACTCAGTCCAGTAAGCAAAATCTCAAGTCTCTCCCACCTCAAAAACAAAACGTCTCTACAAGCCCCACTTCATCTTCCCCATTTTCCCTCCCCTTCCCTTCCAACATTCTTAGAAGACTGTCTTCACATCCTCGCTATCTGAAGGCACTCTAACGAGGCTTCTCCCTTGCATCTCACAGACGCTTGTAGATCACCAGCAACCTCCACGCAGCCCAATCCAAAGGGCAGGTTTCAGTTCTCACCTCACAAAGACCTCTTGTCGGCATCTGTCCATTCACCTCCTTCCTGAAAGACCCTTTTACACCCTGGCTTTTTACTCCACACTCACCTGTTGTCCTCAACCTCCCAGGCTACTCCTCCATCTACCCTCCTCCCTCTGTCCCTTACAGCTGGAATTCTTCAAGGCTCAGTCCTAGGACCCCTTCTTCCTTCCTGTTCTATACTCCATGCAAATGACTTTGTTCGTGACTTCGGTGACCATGTCTAACCTTCCCTCAGTACTGCCTGTTTTCCTGAGTGCACCTCCACCTACACATCTGCACAGTCTTAACTCTGCTCTCTTCCCATTATCCCTAGGGCAAAAACCGACGTTCAATGCCCAGCATAACCTACTCCCATGGATCTCTCAAGATTCTTCCCCTGATGCCTGGAAGCCTTTCTCTGTACCTACTATCAGTAACCATTCAGCCTCTCTACTCCCCCCCACCACCACCATTCCTGACCCTCTAGAGGGACATCCCCACGGCCCACGTCACCATGGTCACCATCCAATGTATTTTCAAACATGCTGTAGTTTATTCATTTATCAAATGTCAGTACAGCCATTGTCTTTCTCTAATAAAGTAGTGCTCTGCTGTATACAAAGACTGAGTCTCTTGAAAAATATATTCTAATCCTACAGTTGATACGAATTATATGCTTTAACTGGTATAGAGAAGGAAAATAAAGGTCTTGATCCATAGGAAAGTTATGCAGCATATACTTCTCTGTATATTCACAATGCTGGTGGTTCAACCTTCTGAAGTAACTTTCTCTTGAGTCATTTTCATGCACTGTAAGCAAGCAGGACCTTATGGGGCCTTCCCAGAACAGATACCCCTCCCCCTGCCCCATGTCATCTACCTGCCTCTTATCTGTAGAAAAACGTCAGCCTCCTAGGCCTTCCCTAAGTTCCAAAGAGTAAATTTAATCAGAGAAGTGAGAAAATGCAGAAAGAAAGGAAAATAGTCAAGCAAGACGAAATAATTATAGTTCAGCCATTAAACAAAGTCAAGGACCTTCAGTTCCTCTTCAAGGGCTGTAGATAATATTCTGAGCCATGTCTTTGGAGCTGTTTCACAGGTACTGAAACCCCCACCAGGTGGGAGAAGTTAACTGTGTGCTGCCTAAAAGCACATGGAGCCCAGACCAGTTGGAACCAGAAGGTTGAGGATGCTGACTCCCACTTACCTCCCCACCAGCCAATCAGAAGAATGTCCCCGAGCTGATCACACACCCCACAACCCCCCTCCCTCACCCTGTCTCTAAAAACCTTTCCCTGCAAGCCTTGAGGGAGTTTGGGTCTTCTAAGCACTAGCTGCTCTGGACTCCTTGCTTGATACCCTGCTGTAAATGCTGTACTTTCCTTCACCACAACCTGATGTCAGTTGATTGGCTTTACTGCTCACAGGCAAGCGGACCCAAGTTTGTTTCAGTAACAGAGCTACTGTTACTTAAATGAGAACGTGCATTCACATACATTTTTAATTGCTTATAAAAATAATCTTTCTAATATGACAAAGACAAAAATCAAAAATAAAAACCCATCACCCACTTCTGTTTCTGCACCCTTTTCTAGCAGAGGCTTCCATCGTTAGTTGTTCAGCTTCCGCTATATGTTTACAATGCACTTGATAACAACATGAAAGCTTGTTTCTAAAAAAGTCAAAGCAAGGAAATAAAGTACACATCATTTTTCCACATAAAACTTTAAGTTGAATCTGAAATTTAAATCTTTTTACAGAAATGAAGTGTCCTGATGTGAAGCCTGAGTATTTAAATCGCCTTTCTGACCTGAGTCCCTCCTCCACGGTAAGTACCGTAAGAGAATAATAGGGTCCAAGCTTGCTTCTCTTTGCATCCCCAACACACAGCAAGATTCTTGGTACCAAGTGGGTGTTAACACTATGAAATGAATAAATGAATCCTCCAGTTCGAGGAGCTTCTACTCTAGTGGAGAGAAAATGTAATTAAAGGACTCTGGTCAGTATCCATCAGTGAATGGAGAGAAAGAGTAGCAAATGGAAAGAAAGAGTAACAATGGATGACTGAGCACACTGAAGACAAGGAGACCTTTGAACTGAGCTTCTGCAGCAAATTGGGTTTTGTCGCCCAGCACCCACGTCCTCGCTCTGCTTATAACAGAACATACTTTTTCCTCGGGGAACTATCTCTCTCCACTCAATCCAGGACAGCCTTTGCCAGCGCAATCAGAGCACCGAGTCTCCAATTACAGTTTGATTCTGAAATTATGCTGTGGTGTCAGAGTTCCTTCAGAGATGCTTGCTGGAAGGATGGAGGGGAACCTGGACTGTCAGAATAGCCCCGAAGCTGCTAGGGGCCACCTGGAGGAAAGCAGCACACACAGCGATGCTGGGTTCTTCCACAGTTGCCAGTGGACTTTAATACCTTGATGCCTTTGCTCAGACCACTTAAAATTCTCCTTTATTCCTTCACCAGCTGAAGTCTTACTCATTCATCAAAGCCCTATTGAACTGTTCCAGCCTTTGAGAGGAGGGAAGATCCTCTCAGTTAGAATGAGTCATTCCTTTGTTCTCACAGTATGTTGTTTAAAATCTTATAGCATTTACCGAGCTTTACAGAGCTCCTCTCACTGCCAAAATAATAATACTGGCCTTGAAGTTGCTCTGTAAGACTGTTCCATTGAAAGCACTGTTTAAAATATACAAACCCCGGCAAGACAGGAGTCCTTTTCTTTCTTTTTAAATAAAAGAGTTGGGTTTTTCTTTTAATTAATCTTTAAGCAGTGATGATGCATATTTTTGGTTTTACCTTCATCATTAATTATGGTTGTTTTCAAAAGTTAAATCTAAGTCACCGTGCGGCTACTCTGAAGGCAGTATATGGGGAATTCATTGTTTTTTGACCAGTTACTGGGCTTTCACTTTTGCTGATGTGCATATAGGGTAAAAAAAAGCAAAACCAAAAATCATTTATGTCACACAAATGCTTTCAAATTACATATGCATTTCCCACTCAGTTGTTATTTGCCAAAGTCTGAGATCCTGAAAGACTCATGGGATCCAAATCTTGTTGCTAAGGTTGCTGTTTTCTCAGGTTTTTTTTCTCCTAATCACTTACATATATATATGTAAAAGTTTCATAAATATACATGTAATCTATGTATACATTAAATATTTCTATATTATTTATATATTTTAAAAATGCTTTCTTGGGCTTCCCGGGTGGCACAGTGGTTGAGAGTCCGCCTGCCGATGCAGGGGACACGGGTTCGTGCCCTGGTCTGGGAAGATCCCACATGCCGCAGAGCGGCTCGGCCCGTGAGCCATGGCCGCTGAGCCTGCGTGTCCGGAGCCTGTACTCCGCAACAGGAGAGGTCACAACAGTGAGAGACCCGAGTACCGCAAAAAAAAAAAAAAAAAAAAAAATTCTTTCTTACACTTCATTGAACAATTTGGTACATGATTCAAATTGACCTAAAATATGTCAGTTGAGTGAGCTGGTATTACAATAACAACATTAATATTACGCATTAGCAACTCATTTGATTATCTAAAATTTTAACCAGAGCCACATTTTTAAAAGTCTTATCAGGCTTCCCTGGTGGTGCAGTGGTTGAGAGTCCACCTGCCGATGCAGGGGACACGGGCTCGTGCCCCGGTCCGGGGAGATCCTACATGCCACGGAGCGGCTGGGCCCGTGAGCCATGGCCGCTGAGCCTGCGCATCGGAACCTGTGCTCCACAGAGGGAGAGGCCACAGTAGTGAGAGGCCCGCGTGCCACAAAAAAAAAAAAAAAAAAAAAAAAATCTTATCAATAATTATGGGGAAAACATCACTGGAGCTTCTTAGGTCTTATCTAGAGACATTTTCCATTTCGAGCTTGTTGAGGAATAAAACATTCAAAATGCTATTTTCCTAGACTTCCAAAGTAATTAATTCAGTGGTCCTTATCTGCAGAAACATGCCAGGGGCAGAGGGAAGGCAGTGGCCTCGGGCAAGGAGCTAGCCTGTCTTCACTCTAGTTTATTCCTTTCTGGGGCCTGCAGTTACATGTGACTGTCCCAATATCCAACTTGAAGATCTCAAGTCTTCCACGAGGGCTCAGGTATGCCGACCAGGATGCCTCCCCAGACCCCCAAGTCATCTGTTCTCTGCAAATTCTTTACGTTGGGTGCCCTTTCCAGAAATGAAGGTGGCATAAATGTTGTACACAACGTTTTCCCTCCTTCTTACATAGCTGGCTGGGCTGGGATGTGGGAGGGATAAGAAAGCATCCGTCAACAACTCCCCTGGGAACAGTTTCTTCATGCTACAGTTAGCTGCACTAAAACCAGAACAGAAACAAAATAAAAACCACCTGGGGAGCAGCAAGAGTGCTGGAAACCAGAAGGGCAGAGGATGCTGAGACACTGCCTACCTGGAGAGCCTTCCCTGGCAGGGCAGGTGCAGCTACTAAAGCCACCGCCTCCCTGCCAGGACACAAGAGAGAAAAGGGAGGGGGAAGCCCTGACCAACCCTTTCAGCTTTGCCCTCCTTTATTTCAGCTGGGAAAGTTCCCACAGGGAGGCTTGCAAGACAGGCTGAGAGAAATTCGCAGCTCATTAATGGTTAGCTGGCAGCTCACAAGACAACAAAGGCCTAGATGCAGGCAACTGGCTATTTCTGTTAGCTAATTTCACCCTATTTGAGGGCAAAAGGCAGGAGATGGGAGGGAACAGGCCTGAACAATGTGTCCAGAAGTGCTCTTAGTCAGCAAGAGGGCATTAAGTCTACATAACAGAAGCAGCAAGGGTAAAAGCCTGGAGCAATCACCTTGGTATTTTTAAAACGATAAATGCCATTTTATCAAGCACTTACTCTGTGCCAAACATACTGCTAAACGTTTTTCATATGTTACAGTCTCACTTAATCCTGACAACAGCCCTGTGAGTTGGTACAGTCATTCCTATTTTATGGATGAAAAAGGTCTTACTGCATCATTTTACAGATGAAGAAACTAAGGTTCAGAGTGATTAGAAAAAAAAGAGAATGAAAGAGTACCAATATTTCTGAAATGGGAAACGGTGAGACTATGCAGTGACTTACATGATATACGTTGTTACATTGTATACGAAGATATACATTGTTCTCACTTTAAAAAAAAAATTATTTATCTCAAACACTAAATTTAAACTTCCCATTAAACAGTGGAACTGAGGACTTCCCTGGTGGTGCAGTGGTTAAGACTCTGTACTCCCAATGCAGGGGGCCTGGGTTTGATCCCTGGTCAAGGAACTAGATCCTACATGCATGCTGCAACTAAGACCCAGTGCAACCAAATAAATAAATTAAATTAATTTTTTTTTTAATGTATAGGTTAAAAGAAAAACTGGAACTCTCAGAAAACAAAAAAAACCTCTTTCCGTTTTTGACAAGTCAGCATATTATGTAAACATTCACGTGTACTTCAACTATGCTCTTTGTCAAAATGCCTTTTGAAAAAACAGCAAAAACATTCATTTAAAAACACAAGCAATTTAAACATGTAAAGTTTTGCTTGGACTAAGATTGTGTCCTTTTGGTTTTGTTTTGGTTTTTTTTTGCGGTAGGCGGCTGCTCACTGTTGTGGCCTCTCCCGTTGCGGAGCACAGGCTCCGGATGCGCAGGCTCAGCGGCCATGGCTCACGGGCCCAGCCGCTCCGCGGCATGTGAGATCCTCCCGGACCAGGGCACAAACCCGTGTCCCCTGCATCGGCAGGCGGACCCTCAACCACTGCGCCACCAGGGAAGCCCGGGTCCTTTTGGTTGTAACAAGAACTGGATGCACAATTCAGTAGCATTTTAAAAGTCACTGGACTACCTCATTTCTATCCCCAAGCAACCTGCCAAGATTTCTTCCACTCAAGTCCAGAATCACTACAGATTTTACGTATTAAACACAATTCCAAAGCCTGGAGTAAGGGCCATTCACAGTAGCAAAGAAAAATGTTTTCTTGCTTCTTGCCCCATGAGAAAAGAAGCTATCATATTGCAAAACAGCACATGGTTGCCAAATGACCTTAAAATAGTCTTCACAAAATGGTAAGTAAAAAAAAAAAAAAAAAACCTTCCAAAAACCAAAACATAAAACACTTCACTTCATGACAGGCATCTTATAGCCAGTGGTCAAAATGTATACTACAATAAAAACTTGCTGTCTCTCCACCATGCTCTCCATTTCTTCTGTGAAGCATTCTGCTGAATGACACACTGACCCCTCAGTACTCACAGGCTACTTCCTGATACCCCAAACACATCAGCTTCTACCAGCTGCATTTTAATATATACTAGGAATCAGTTGTTTCCTCCCCAACCTGTTTATGCCAGTTGTGCTTGTTAAAACTATAACGTGTGTTTCTACAAACAGTAGAAATACAAGTATGAAAACAAAGGTTTTCAATGGAAATTAATTTGAATGATTTGAAAATGCTCCATAAAGATAGGTTACTCAAATAAATTGCTACTGAATTAAATGTTCTCAAGACACCTTAGACTTGCGGGATGAGATCTGAAAAAAATTTAAATGGATTCTGCCCTCAGATTGATTCACAGGTATCTAATGTCTCACTCCATGTTTAAGAACTGAAACTAGCAATTATAGACTCTACAGTGTAGACATGGTTTATACAAGAGAGATAAGGTATACTTTTCTTCAGGTGATCACACTCCAAGCAAAGGCCTTGACATCAAATGTTTGGTGAATCAGAGTACACTTATTGTTTTAAGTTAAAATCTACTATAGAAAGTACATGTAGGGCTTCCCTGGTGGCGCAGTGGTTGAGAGTCCGCCTGCTGATGCAGGGGACACGGGTTCGTGCCCCAGTCTGGGAGGATCACACATGCCGCGGAGCAGCTAGGCCCGTGAGCCATGGCCGCTGAGCCTATGCGTCCGGAGCCTGTGCTCCACAACGGGAGCGGCCACAGCAGTGAAAGGCCCGCATAATGCAAAAAAAAAAAAAAAAAAAAAAAAAAGTACATGTAATTCTTATGATCCTTTCAGGTAAGACTTTTGATCCACCAAATACTACTAGGTCAATTACATTAAAATAAGATTTCTACTGCAGTTTGTATTGTGAACAACTTTTTAACACTCTCACAGTTCACTTTCCAAAGCAACACTTATTTCAACATCTACTCTATTCATCATAACAAAATATTTCGTCCACACTTTACCAGTAAATATTGCCCAGACTCGTATGTCACTAACCTATATATTATAACTCACCACGAAATTAAAAATATCACGGCGGAAAGAAGGATAATGCACTGGCAATGCTCTCCCCAAACTGGACATGCCACTGCATACGCAGTGGACTGTGCATCTGACCCTGTGTACTGCCAGCATTGGCTCCAGAGGAAGGCAACTTTCTACATGAAGTACAGGTGTTTCTTCTGCAGCCAGTTTTTACAACACAGCTGTACATAATGGGGTTGAATAACAGGGTATACAATTTGCATTATGACCAGGTGAGGGTCAGGAACCAGTAAACACCGAGGACATGGGACAAAGCTGTTGTACAATTTATTTTTGATGCTTAAGCTTTCTTACCATTTTGTTCCGATGTGTTTATCACTGCAGCAGTATAAAAGTAATTGCTTTGGGTCTGGTCTCTGACATACCCAGCTTAAGTAGGTAACTTAGCTCAAGCTCTCTATTCAAAAAGGGCCTTTGGATTGGGTTGTTTGTTTTTTTGTTATTAAGCTGCATGAGCTGCTTATAAATTTTGGAGATTAATCCTTTGTCAGTTGCTTCATTTGCAAATATTTTCTCCCATTCTGAGGGTTGTCTTTTGGTCTTCTTTATGGTTTCCTTTGCTGTGCAAAAGCTTTTAAGTTTCATTAGGTCCCATTTGTTTACTTTTGTTTTTATTTCCATTTCTCTAGGAGGTGGGTCAAAAAGGACCTTGCTGTGATTTATGTCATAGAGTGTTCTGCCTATGTTTTCCTCTAAGAGTTTGATAGTTTCTGGCCTTACATTTAGGTCTTTAATCCATTTTGAGCTTATTTTTGTGTATGGTGTTAGGGAGTGATCTAATCTCATACTTTTAAATGTAGCTGTCCAGTTTTCCCAGCACCACTTATTGAAGAGGCTGTCCTTTCTCCACTGTACATTTCTGCCTCCTTTGTCAAAGATAAGGTGACCATATGTGCGTGGGTTTATCTCTGGGCTTTCTATCCTGTTCCATTGATCTATATTTCTGTTTTTGTGCCAGTACCATACTGTCTTGATTACTGTAGCTTTGTAGTATAGTCTGAAGTCAGGAAGCCTGATTCCTCCAGCTCCATTTTTCGTTCTCAAGATTGCTTTGGCTATTCGGGGTCTTTTGTGTTTCCATACAAATTGTGAAATTTTTTGTTCTAGTTCTGTGAAAACAACCCAATCCAAAAATGGGCAGAAAACCTAAATAGACATTTCTCCAAAGAAGATATACAGAGTGCCAACAAACACATGAAAGAATGCTCAACATCACTAATCATTAGAGAAATGCAAATCAAAGCTACAATGAGATATCATCTCACACCCGTCAGAATGGCCATCATCAAAAAATCTAGAAACAATAAATGCTGGAGAGGGTGTGGAGAAAAGGGAACCCTCTTACACTGTTGGTGGGAATGTAAATTGATACAGCCACTGTGGAGAACAGTATGGAGGTTCCTTAAAAAGCTACAAATAGAACTACCATATGACCCAGCAATCCCACTACTGGGCATATACCCTGAGAAAACCATAATTCAAAAAGAGTCATGTACCAAAATGTTCATTGCAGCTCTATTTACAATAGCCCAGAGATGGAAACAACCTAAGTGTCCATCATCGGATGAATGGATAAAGAAGATGTGGCACATATATACAATGGAATATTACTCAGCCATAAAAAGAGACGAAATTGAGCTATTTGTAATGAGGTGGATAGACCTAGAGTCTGTCATACAGAGTGAAGTAAGTCAGAAAGAGAGAGACAAATACCGTATGCTAACACATATATATGGAATTTAAGGAAAAAAAAATGTCATGAAAAACCTAGGGGTGAAACAGGAATAAAGACACAGACTTACTAGAGAATGGACTTGAGGCTATGGGGAGGGGGAAGGGTAAACGGTGACAAAGCGATAAAGAGGCATGGACATATATACACTACCAAACGTAAGGTAGATAGCTAGTGGGAAGCAGCCGCATAGCACAGGGAGATCAGCTCGGTGCTTTGTGACCGCCTGGAGGGGTGGGATAGGGAGGGTGTGAGGGAGGGAGACGCAAGCGGGAAGAGATATGGGAACATATATATATATATAAAACTGATTCATTTTGTTGTGAAGCTGAAACTAACATACCATTGTAAAGCAATTATACTCCAATAAAGATGTTAAAAAAAAAAAAAAGGGCCTTTGGAATATCAATTCTTACTTACTGCCTTACAAGTGCCCATACAATGCACTTTTATTATTTCAACTGACCCTCAGAAAACTCTATCAGATAGGCAAGCCATTTTACAGATGGGGTAGCTGAGCCTTAAGTAACTTGCCCAAAGCCTTGCAGCTGGTTGGTGATACAGCCAGACCTAGAACCCAAGCCTTAAAACCCTACTTTCACTGTACAACTAGGCTTCCTTCATCAAATCATGCCATATTCCAACCACTTGAACTTTAATCAACTTATAGAACTCTTGCATATATCTAAGGCTTCTTTAATAGTAAATAACCAGCTCACTGTGGGGCAGGCACTATGCTAAGCACTATGTAGGATGGCATCTGAACACACTACAGCCCCCTGCTACGGACTTACCCAAGCTCACACATCGGCTCAGTGAGAGAGCTGGGACTTAACCCAGGCAGTCTAATTCCAATAACCCAGCTCTCAACTGAAGGAACTAGCTTTCAACTACTACACTATAATGCTGGCTAACTAGTTTGTAAATTCACCCAGGAAATAAACTATGTTTTTGTATTCTTCTCTTCTGAACATTAAAAGTAAGTACAGGGCTTCCCTGGTGGCGCAGTGGTTGGGAGTCCGCCTGCCGATGCAGGGGACGCGGGTTCGTGCCCCGGTCCGGGAGGATCCCACGTGCCGCGGAGCGGCTGGGCCCGTGAGCCATGGCCGCTGGGCCTGTGCGTCTGGAGCCTGTGCTCCGCAACGGGAGAGACCACAACAGTGACAGGCCCGCGTACCGCAAAAAAAAAAAAAAAAAAAGTTAGTACAATTGTCCAGGTGATGTGTAGTTTTCTCTTGTATTGCTTTCTAAAACAGTGAGTCTGAAACTTGTGCATACAAATCAGTTGGAGAATGAAAATGCAGAGTCTGATGCAAGAGAGCTGAGGTCGAACCTGAGATTCTGTATTTGTGAAAACTTCCAAGTGACGTTGGACCACACCTGGAGTGATAAGACTCAAAAACACAAGCTACTTTTCTACTGTAAATCTTGTCATAAGCAAAGGACTTTATTGGGTTAGGTATTTTACCGTTTTTAATCAGAATGGGTCTCAGGTCCTTGATGTCACTGATGGCCACCATTTGAAGAAGAACCGGAGGCTAAGAAGTAGGAATCCGTTTTGCTCAAAATTTTATCTCCAGTTATTATTTGAATAAATTCATTTTGTTTGCGATGTTGTACGAACTCTTTAGGATCAGAGCCTGAGAAGATTTGATACTCTATGAATATTCAATAGAAAATCCCCTTCTGATAGTACGTTTTGGTACTCCTCATTTTTGAGAGTCCTCTCATAACTATTTCTGTGAGGTACTGTAGAAGAAACATGAGCTTTTGGAGTCAAAAAGACCAGGAATTGGCATTCCAGCTCCAACTTCGTATTAGTTGAGTGACCTTAGGGAAACTGATGTTCAAAGAGGTTGTTACTTTGTTATCAGTAAAACGGAGCTAAGGCTACCTACACCTCCTTACATCTTTCATGACTATTAGGTGAAATAATATACCTAAACCAACTAGCACAGTTTCTGCCACATGGTAGGTATTCGATAAGTATTCGTTTTATCAAGAAAATTTATTTCCTACAATGTCAGTCTGTTTCAATTGGCAAAAGTGAATGACAACAAGAAGATATTTTTGCCAATGCTTGGGCTTTTAAAGGGAAAACAGTGTAAAAGTAATAAGAGCTAACATTTATTCAACATCTATTAAGGTACCAGTCACTCTCCAGGGACGTTTCTATTATCATCCCCTTTTACAAGTAAAGTCACAGGTTCAGAAAGATCAAGTAACCAGCCCAAGATCCCAACCCAGCACTGAGACTCCATGGTTTGCTCCCATAACCTCTAACCACCTGCCTCCCTGGCGGTGGGGGTGGTGCTTGGTGGTGCAGAGAAAAATCAAAGGCAATCCCAAAGAAAGAGGGAGAATCAGAGTCAGCATCCCTTGAAACATCTTATCTCACTGTCTGGAACATTCCTCCCAAGGCTCTTAAGAGGAACCTTACACAGAATTGAGGGGTTTTGCTTTTCTTATTGAATCTGCTTCTTTATACTTATTTTGACAATTTATCCTTAAGTTCACTGAAGTTATGAGCCATATCTTAGGGACTTTTGTGTCTCTTAAGCATAGATTCTTGAATTCAGGGGCGCTCAAATATTTGATTTAATATACGATTTCCCCTGGAGCATGGCTCATTGTTAACTCTAGCACAGATTTCATAAATAAAATGCCTGAAGTCGATTCTGAGGTCAACAAATACCAGAGGAAACTGACTCTAATTTGAAACATAAGTGAGGGAAACAAATGCTGTAAAAGGTTAGCATGCTAAATAATAAAGGAAACAAAAGAAACTAAAAACATCCAGGAAGACACTTTCTTTTCTTTTTTTCTTCTTCCTTTCTTTCCTTTCTCTCTTTCCTTTCTTCTCCTTCCTTTATTTTCTTCCATTCCATTCTTTTTTCCTTTCTGTCTTCCTTTCTTTCCTTTCTTCCTTTCCCTCCCTCTCTTTCTTTCTGTTTTTTAACCCTACAGTCTATTAAACTGAAAGGGTACAATGGCTTAGAAACCATTATCTACTATTACCATTCAGAGAAGGAAGATCTGGGGTCAATGATGACATTTCAAATTACCCAATCGTTACCCCTGTTGAGTAATTCAGATGACACCACCTGAGACACTGTGCTAATTATATACAAGATGATGACAGATGTGCTACTGAAAACTGCAGATCTAAAGAGGGAGTCAGAAGGGAGTGATGAAAGAAAGATTCATAGAAGAATATTTGGCAATGCACGGAAATAAGTGGAAACTGCACTAAATAATTATTTTATTTGTAACAGGTTCATAAACCTTTTTCATGACTAACGAGGGAAAAAAAATTCAGACATTTCATGCTCCGCTGTCTAAAAGAAAGATACTAACATAATTTAACTTAACACAGTATGATTTCATTTTTACAGAAATTTTTCCTAAAAGAGAACTGATGCATTTAACATGTCAAGCATTACACCTCAAACTAGTGTTTGGGCCAATTTAGTGTGTTCTAATTACAGCTATACGGTTCACCACAATGGCCCTACTCCAGAGCATGAAATCATGCTACTCTCGTGAGGAAAGATTCCCTGTCTTGGAAAACAGAGTTAGGAAACTCTGAGGAAAGATTCCCTGTCTTGGAAAACAGAGTGAACAAACCACACACACAAAAAAAATGTTTCAAAGTCATCTTTCAAACCTTTGTAAAGTAGTTCTCATTTGCTCTGAAGTCACATTTTCCTTCACATCTTTCTGCCAAGAAATAGATGTGTACCACAAGTTTATCACTCTCTGATCCCTAATATCTTTAAAATTCTCTTTTGTGCCATGACTTGTTTGTATATTTCCAGTGAGAACTCTGTGATGAAAAGAGACAATGAATATTCCTGGAAGACTAGTCTTGTAAAGGCGCAAAGACGCTGATAAAATGGTAAGAGGCAAATACTGAGAAACTAACAATGCTCTATGCGCCAGATGTCCTTGAATGGTTTCCATCTCGTAGGAACCAAAACCTTAAGGGCTTATTCTTCTGTTTCAGCACTCCCTTCTAACCCCCTGTTTAGATCTGCAAAATGAAACACCAACAGGAACACCTGAGAAATAAAACCTAACCCTGTCATCACACTCACTGCTGGCAGAGACCAAGTGAGTAATCGGGGAAATAACCAAGTGCCAACCTCTAAATATTTCACCTTAACTTACAAAGCTTTTCAAATACAACTTTGAAAATGAGTCATGATCTGGGGAGGGAAGGCTAGCGTGAATCATCCTAGAACTTTTATAAGATTAAATTTCAGAGGATGTAATGAAATCTGGCCTAGTCTCAAGAACTAAGAAATATTATGGAATTAAAACTCACAGGCTAAGGAAATGCCGTGAGGACTTCTGCCACCCAAAAAACAGAACATTCAAAGCCACACACAGTTGGTTTCAAAATCATAAATGAAATACCTGACTAGCTGAATCTGCATGTGTGAAGGAAGAGAATGAGTTAGAATGAAGTGGCCTTATTCATTCCCCTGACTAGGTAGACAGTTTTGTGGGGAAACTTTTTAAAAAATCTGAACAATAAAGAAGTTTCCCATCCAACTTCTCTACACATTCTGCAAAAGCTTTGAAAACTATTAGATACACGAATATGATGATGCAAGCTATAATCTAGTGCACTTATTTGATTTACTAGTTCCAAACACTTCACTGTTGTTATCAACAAATTATTTTAACCACTTTACAGTACTCGTCATCTTAAGATCTGAAAGTATACACGGACTATCACAGAAAAACATTTTAAAAAAAATAAAAATAAAACAGTAGCACCTTCATGGATTCCTGTGAAAAGCACACCAGGGAAGAATAGGAAGAATAAACAGAGTATATTAAATTTCTCATTAGCACACTGACTTATCTGCAACCTTTGAGCACAGGACAGTACTTCCATCATCGATACTGCAAAGCCTCTTGTGAAAAAGTCCGTTTCTCCCAAGAACTGTCTTCATGACTCTGGCACTTTCTCCTGCCTGCCACACAGCATCAACATTGAGGACTTCAACATACAGACCCTCTTGCTGGCACTGTCACAGCTCCCCCGAGTCCTGGAGACCCATGGAGTCTAGGAGGACCTACATTCTTGCCGGGGGCGGGGTAGGGGGGGGAACCTATTATATATCTATTTCCTCTATGGCCCCACTCACCTGGAGAGAACAATGATAGCTAATTTCTTCTATCAGAGCTTAAATTCTAAGAAAGAAAGCACTGCAAAATAACAAATAGAGAAGGTAAACTAACAAATCGTCACCTTTCTATTTCACTTTAGAATTTGTTCTGAGTTACTTCAATGTACTTTATGAAAGAAATCTCTTCTGTTTACGGTTTTTGCAAAGGTAAAATTATATTCTACATTCCCCTCCTTACCCCTCCAGAGTCTTTGATTCTGTTACATACAATGGTTCATTAAAGCTTTACTTTTATGCCACACTAAGATAAAGACCAACACCCACCTTTACAGACTATATAAGGCTAAGCGGGAACTAAGCATTGGCATTCCAGAGGTATATTTTGCTTGTTACATTTGCCAAAATGTACAACAAACCACATCAGTTGGATAAGAAATAAACAAAATGAATTTCATATAAACTTTGAAATTATACTTTTAAAAAGACAGATTGCAAAGACAATAATGCTCAAATATACCGAACTATACTCTTGGCTCAAAACGGCATTAGCTTTGGCACTGCATAACCACCGTACCCTGAATAGGCCACTTTCTGTCTCTCCTGGCAATGGCCAACACCGCTTCGTTGTTAATGATACATAACCCATTGCTCTGTAAGGGAGAGGCACAACATGTGCTGACTTAGCTTTTTTCTGCAATCTCTTGGAAAGGAGAGGCCCTTTCTGAGTCCTCCGCAGCACTGTAAAATCAACTACGAAACTCCCCTTCTCCCTCTGTGGATTCTCATTTCAATTGCAGACACCTGGTAAGACCGCAGTTTAATTCTGCGTCTCTGCACAAGTTAAGTACATAACCACCCTATGCTGTGGCTAACCACTGAACTGCCATCTGAACCCATGGACAGAATTTCACTGGCACCCTTCCAGCAGCTTGGATACACACTCCTTTTACGCACGTAGTCTGCACTGTATCACTCTGCACTGGCATCACTTCAGATGTGATAACTGGGCTTTTCCCAATGGCCTGCTAGTTTCTTGAAGGTGGAGACCATATCTGAAGTTTTTTGCTAGGTATAACATTATTGTATATGTGGCAGGTCCACAGTGTTTCTTTTTGCAAAATAATGCTCACCTTTAAATAACTGAGATCTGAAACATCCAAAAGCAGATACAACCCTTCAAACTTTTCCACTCAGATTCCTAAATTCACAAAACTTACCACATATCTTTAGACTTGTTCTAGCTATCATTGAGCCTAATTCGCCAAATAGCAACTTTGTCTGTATTTCATTTATTGTGGAAAAAAAAAATGTAACCCTTATTGATAGTTGCAGCAGGCCAGGCACTGTGCCCACCACAAGGTTTACAAGATTATACCTCACTGAGTCCTCGAACCACCTCAGAGGGTAGGTAGGACTCTTACTCTCTTTTAAACAAGGAGGAACTGAAGCAAGGGAGTTAACCCACCTTGCCCAACATTTCACAGCCAGTGTGACAAAGCCATAAATCACACCCAGGCAATTTGGTTGTGGAACCCAAGCGCTTACCCTCTCTGTTCTTGGAGAAAAACTCCCATTTATTACTGGTTTATGATATTCAACTTTGAAGTTACTTTCACATATTTTGTTACATCTAATCTCAATAAGTAACTTGTGAAGGGTAGATATCATTACAAATGAAGAACAGACAGAGACAAAAAATTTCATGCACCTAGCTATAATGAAAGCATCAGATAGAGTACCGATTTCCTCTGTCTTAAAATCCAATGTGTAATGCTTCCCACAAGCGCCCCTCGATATGCAACCCTGTAATTAGATGGTAGCTGAAAAGGATGTGGTTTGGGAGTTCAATTATATTTTACAACACATTTTGTTATAGAATGGAAATATGGAAAATACAGGTGGTCACATTTTATGAATAATTTTCCAAAACTCATTTAAATCCTGTATGAATTTTCCTATGGGGAGGAAAAAGTTACAAAGGAGATAAATTTCCAAAATCCTGCACACAGCCCCCGCACAAGCCTGTTTAACTCCGAGAGTAACTATTATATGTTACTAATCCTTTATTACGGGCAGTTCCTGGTCACTTTTTCTTGGAATTTTACCATTGAGCCTGACATAGAGTAGATGCTTCATCAACGTTTTTTTTCCACCTGCAGTCATTTAACTTTCACTAGTAAAGACCTATGTTTCAGGCTTCTGTGACAGACGGCACTACTGAACCTCATTCCTCACCCCTCCCTGTACCCATGTCCTTTGCGTATATTTCACCACCCCTTGACACGAGGGCTTGTCGCATGTGATCCACATTGGCCAACAGAATGAGGAAGAAGTAATGTTTTTTGTTGCTGTTCTTGTTGTTGTTGTTTTGTGGTACGCAGGCCTCTCACTGTTGTGGCCTCTCCCGTTGCGGAGCACAGGCTCCGGACGCGCAGGCTCAGTGGCCATGGCTCACGGGCCCAGCCGCTCGGCGGCATGTGGGATCTTCCCAGACCGAGGCACGAACCCATGTCCCCCTGCATTGGCAGGCGGACTCTCAACCACTGCGCCACCAGGGCAGCCCGCGAAATTTGTTTTTGATTCCACGTCTAACACTACATCCACTACTCAATATATATATATATATTTTTGCGGTACGTGGGCCTCTCACTGCTGTGGCCTGTCCCGCTGCGGAGCACACGCAGGCTCAGCGGCCATGGCTCACGGGCCCAGCCGCTCCGCGGCATGTGGGATTATCCCAGACCGGGGCACGAACCCGTGTCCCCTGCATCGGCAGGCAGACTCTCAACCACTGCGCCACCAGGGAAGCCCAGAAGTAATGTTTTGAGTCTAGGCTTCAAGAGGCCACACGTATTTCCACTTGCTCCCTTGTGCTTCTGACAGACCCTGGGAAGGCCTGGGCTAATCCACTGGTGCAGGAGCATGAGACACTCGTGGAGGAAAGCTGCGCCAGCCAGCCCCACCCCACTCTATCCTGCAGCTCAGCTGGCGTCGGCAGAGCTGCTGCAGCCAACATTTAAAGGGTGAGAAATAAATGCTTATTTTGCCTATTTCTGAATGCCACTGTATTTAGGGTGATTTATTATGCAACAAGAGATAACTGATACAACTTCTTGAATTGCAGTTATGGACTAGGCAATTTTACTTAATCCTGATGACTTTGGGAAGTTTTTATTATTAGTCATACCTTCTATCAGTTCATATACCTGTTTATACACATTTAAAAATCATTTGTGCAGGCCCTACTCCAGGTCTATAAATGAGGATCTCCTGGGGCATGGGGTCTTTGTACCTATTTTTTTTTAAGTTCTGCAGGTGATTGTGATGTGTAGTCATGATTAAGGACCCTAATTGACAGTCCCAAAAGATGAAGGGCCAGCCTATTCACAGTCCAGATTTGGCCTTTCACTTTCAGGCAGGGCTTCAAAGTCCCTGGGAGACTGGGACTTATGTCATGTTCACAGTGAAGCACGTCAAGAGTAAGGATATCCCTGTTGGGACAAAAGATTCCAAAGCCTCCTCCTTGCTACCCCCCACCCCCTGCCATCAACTCCAGGTTTTGCAAGGATGGTTCCCAGGACCCTCTGGAGATGCTGAGAGCCACTACAATTCATCAGTCAAGTACCACGGGTTAGGCCCTGTGCTAAGTGCTTTAGCATAAATCTTATTTCATTCACATTAAAAAAGAGAGCAATGAGGTTAATAAGTACTTTGATGAAACTTATACCATTAACAAATGGTGGACCCAGGAATCAATTTCAGATCTGTGCAAATGCAAAACTCTCAATCTTTTTTTTCTTTCTTTTTTTTTTGGCCACGCTCCTCCACTTGCAGGATCTTAGCTCCCTGACCAGGGACTGAACCCGCACCCTTGGCAGTGAAAGCACCGAGTCCTAACCACTGGACTGCCAGGGAATTCCCCAAAACTCTCCTTCTTAATCTCTAAAACAAACCATTTTAGCACCAGTAGCTCTCACTATGGCTCCAAGGAAAATGCATTGGAAGCAATGACCTCTCAAAGGTCTCTAGGGATGAGATGAAGGCTTGACTGGGTTTCCAACAAAAATTTTAGCCACTGTCAGGGCCAAGGCAAGATGGAAGGGAAAGGAGGAACATGGCAGGGGGTCAGGGACCAGGGGTGGGGAGAGAAAGTCACAGATGGAGATCTGGGAGCCATCATTTTGTGAATCAGGTAATTTTTCAAGTATTGGATGTCCACAACTCAAAAACCATCTAATGAGAATCTAGAAGCTTGGTCCACTACGTACACAACTTCACACAGTAAATACAGTACCGACAGCATTCAGCAAAGAAGTATTTGTTTGGCTGCTTATGAATTTATGATTATTTTTCACCTTGTAGCCTCTACATCTCTGCAATAAGGGTGAAGTGCTCTGGACAAAGAGCCAGAAGACATGGTTTGAACTTTACTGTCTGCCAGTTACCACCTACACTGGAAAAGTCACAGCCTCTTCAGAACCCAGGCTGATCGGTGAAACCACATTCCAGGCACCTGGAGGCGGCTCTTTCTCCCACATCCTAGGATAAGAAGAACCCGCTATATGCTCACCATGACTTTTCTAATCACTTCTCCACGCTTATTTAAAAGAAATTCCCTATTCCTCGGAGTCTCACACCGTCTAATTATACCACTTTGTGTTTTCCAGTTCTGACATTGCCCCTTTTTCCTGAAGGCTTTAGAACTTGGTTCATAGCCTCTCCATCCCAAGTATCCCTTCCATCACCCCTTCCATTTTCTTGAGTGATATCACAGCCCATGCTGATGGTCAGGACAACCTCCTCAGCTCCAGTGGGGTCAGTACCACCACAGGTCCTCAGCCATCGTAGCCCACTGCCACATTCTGGACTTCCTCATTCAGAGGGACCCCCACCTCTGAATCCTCAAAATAAAATACCTCCGCCTGACCACAAACTTCCTGATCTTCTTGCTCTCTCACCCCTACTACACCTAGACATCAATCTCGGAAATCCTGGCCCCTTCACCACCCTCCTTCTTCCCTCTTCGGGTTTCCTTCCCCATCCAGCTCAGCCTCCATGATCTTTGTACCTGACGGAGTCAAAACTCCATGACCTGAGATCTTCCTCTCAGTGCCCACGACTGAGGAAACCCAAATTCCTGCCAACCCAACTCTTCACATTCTTTGTATCTCACCTGGGCAACGCATGCAGCTGGAGAAAATCCACAAGGCTCTGTACATTCACGATGCCATTATTAAATCCACGGTTTCTACTTCACCAGAACCCTCTTAGCTGCTTCCCTTCGAGCTCTCCTCCATTTATACAGCAGCTGTCTCAAACCTTCCTCATTTTCTTTATAGAATTTTTTACTATCAAAAATGCAAAACGGGGCTCCCCTGGTGGCACAGTGGTTGAGAGTCCACCTGCCGATGCAGGGGACACAGGTTCTTGCCCCGGTCCGGGAAGATCCCACATGCCGCAGAGTGGCTGGGCCCGTGAGCCATGGCCACTGAGCCTGCGCGTCCGGAGCCTGTGCTCTGCAACGGGAGAGGCCACAACAGTGAGAGGCCCGCGTAACGCAAAAAAAAAAAAAAAATTTTTTAAAATGCGAAATGATTTACTTGCTTATTTTCTGCCTTCCCCAATGGAATTTAATCCTTCATGCGGGCAGAGGCTCTGTCTTGTTCACAGTTGTATTTCCGCATTATAGAAGACACTCATTTTTGCAAAATGAATGAAAGAACACTGACTTTAGGTGGTTTTCCCTGCTGAGTATGGGTTAGGTTCCCCAGCCTATACATTCTTTCATAGCAGCACCCTGTACTTATTCTATCAGGCACCTATCACCTATCACCTATCAGGCAGTGAAGACTCCTAGTCACCAATTGTATGCCTTTTCCTTAGTTCAGTGACCGGCCCATAGTAAATACTCACTGTATCTGAGTAAGTAATAATGTTTAAATGCTTGTGTGTCTTCAGGGCAGCATTTTACAGAACACTAGTCCAAGGGGATATGAATAGGGTATTCTGCAATGAAAGGGTCCCATGACAGAATAATCTGGGAAATGTTCTAACAGGTTTCTTCACTACAGGATTTTTCAAAGCTTTTAACATGCTAATACGCACTTTGAGTCTCCAAGAATGAAGCTTTTCTCAAATATAAGCTGAAACTCTGATACATGGCTGGATAGATAGGTACAGATATAGATATACAGATACAGTATGTGTGTATGTTTGTGAAATGGGGGGGTGAGGTGCAATGGATTTTGATTGCTTTGGAACCACTGCTCCAGAGAATAGAGAAAAATAATAATTTAGGAAACGAGTCTTCTAAAATTTAGTTCATAAATTGTTTAAAAGCATTCTAAGTAACCATTTCATTATAAAATGAAAAGAATTGGGATTTCCTCAGAGTCAACAGTCTAACATTATCATCTGGCTCAGGCAAGTCAGTAAACAGTTATTTAGAAGATGAACTCATTTAAAGAGCAAAACGGTATTAAAAGGGACACTGGGGCAGTTGCTAACCTAGTCTCTTGAGTGAAATGGAAGGCTGCAAGGAGAAAGAACACATGATTTAGGGAACTACTGTGAAGAAGAGCTACAAACCCAAACTGTAATCCCACAGCACACCAGGCTTCAAAAAAACAGGTGGATTTTGAAAAAACAGAAAAATGAAAATGTTTTGATATTTCAAAACATTTGCAACAAGAAAGCAATTACTGATGCTACCCAGGCACATAGGTACTATGCCATCACTATATAGAATTGTCATAGAGGTGATAAGATGACTTAAGGAGATCGAAAAACAAAAAACATTGACACATGCCATGAGCCCTTGCTACGTACACATAAACAGGAAGAGACATAAACTGCATCTTATGAGTGACTGCAATTTAAGACATTTTCAGTTATCTTGTCAACACATGAAGCACTGCCTTATCTAATCTGTTTATTTCACACAATAGTCCCTATCATAGGAATGTCTCAAAATCTTTTGCACACGAAAGTGTCATTCAGAAGAGAATGCTTTCAAAATGTGTAATCTCATTTCCTGAATTTTAACATTGTATCACAAACACTCACTGAAGTCTGTTTTCCAAAGGAATTCCTTTAATCGTGAAATAATTAGAGACTGGACACTATTTTGGAGCCGGCCAGTTTCTTTAAGGGGGTAAAGCCCTTAAACTCTTTTCCTATCTGAACTCTTTTCATCTCTTCATTTTGTTACAACCTTTGTTTACACAAGATGACTCATGAACTGAAACTAATTAACCTACTATTAGCTGGACATTTGATTTCTACACATTGTAATTAGCTGACACTCAATGACTGTTATTAGCACAGTCGTTATCAAACCCACACCACCTTCATATTCTCTTACCAGAGAGAAGTATATGCATTTCAGGTTTAATTTGAAAATGTCTGACACAGAACTTTTTCTATACTCTGAATCAGCTCTCCCAAATTTTAGAAAACACTGCCTCCTTGATTTACATCCTATTATATCAGCCTTCAAAAAAAATAAACAGTAACCTCCTTTTGCCATGTTGATATATGGTTGTGTATTACAGACCAGCTCACTGCGACGAAACAGCTGAAATTCAAAGCGCATTTGATCCTCATTATCTGCAGATTCTACATTTGCAAATTTGCCTACTTTCTAAAATATATTTTTAGTCCCCAAATCAACACTCATGGCACTTTTGAGGTCATTCGCTGACATGAGCACAGTGCCAAAAAATTTGAGTCACCCAACAATTCCCAGCTGAGGTCGAACAAAGTGACACTCTGCTGTCTGGTTCCTGCTCACGTACTTCTCGTGGTCTATCTAGTGCCGCTGTTTTTGTATTTGGGGGCTTTCTGTTGTTTCTCTCTTAAAATGGTCCCCAAATGTACAGCTGGAGTGCTACCTAGCGTTCCTAGGCTCAAGAAGGTTGTGATGTGCCTCACGGAGAAAATACATGTGTTAGACACAGTTCGTGTGGGCATGAGTTACAGCACTGTTGGTCCTGAGTGCAATGTAAATGAATGACTAATATATATTAAATAAAGTGTCTTTAGCAGAAAAACACTTAAAACAAGATTATGTATTGACTGGTTGATACCAAATTGTAACCATGGGCTCACAGCAACCTAACTTTGTTCCCCAAGAGCAACAGATCAGTATTTGCTAATTCAGTGTCTGTAGCAACTGTACAGAACATAACTACAAAGAGCGAGACTCTCTTGCATTTTGTAACCTACCATCTAGCACCTGAATGTCTGGAGAAGTCAACCAATACTCTCAGAACAATGCCTCTGTTAACAAAATCGACCTGAGTGTGGAGGGGATGGAGGGAGCTCCTGCTGTCCCTGACACTGGAGCGTGGGCGGGCCGTGTGAGGGGGTGAAGCAGCAGCCAGTCTTGAGTTCTCCCTCTCCCATTTGGTGGAAGGCAAGGCAGTCCTTCTAAGCCTCACAAGACCCTGAGAGAGGGCAAGGAAGCCACAGTTTATCCCCACACTCAGGGCTGGCTCTGTGGGCGTGTGATCTGCACAGACACACAGGGCCCCTTCTGGGTTTAATATTCTGATGTTATTGGCTTAAAATTCTTAATAATTTTTGAACAAGGAGTCCTGCACTTTCGTCTTGCACTAGGCACCACAAATTATGTAGCTGGTTTTGCCCACAGGATTCCTACACTGCTACTCAGTAGGTTAGTCTCACAAAAGGGAAGCTCACCTCTGTATAGGAGGGAGGGGCAGCACATGTCATCCAGAGAAGGAACGCAAGGTCCTGTCAAGAAGCAACAAGGATGGGGAGAGGGACCAAGGTGGCAGAGTAGAAGGACCCTAAGCTCACCTCCTCGCATGAGCACACCAAAATCACAGCTAACCGGAGCACAATCATTGATGAAGAAGACTGGAGCCTACCAGAAAAGATCTTCTACAGCAAACATAAAGAAGGAACCAAAACAAGATGGGTAGGAGGGATGGGCTTGCAGTATAATCAAATCCCATAACCCCTGGGCGGGCAACCCACAAAGGGGAGAATAATTATATTATACAGGTTCTCCCACAGGAATGAGTCCTGAGCACCACATCAGGCCCCCCAGTCCAGTGATCTGGCACTGGGAAGAGAAGCCCCCAAAGCATTTGGCTTTGAAAGCCAGCAGGGCTTGATTACAGGAGTTCCAAAGGACTGGGGGAAATAGAGACTTCACTCTTAAAGGGTGCACACAAAATCACACACACACACCCCAGGACCAAGGGCAAAAGCAGTAATCTGATAGGAGCTTGGGCCAGACCTAGCTGCTAGAATTGGAGGGTCTCCTGGGGAGGCAGGGGACAGGGGGAGTTGGCTGTGGCTCACCTTGGGGACAGGGACACTGGTGGCGGACATATCAGGAAGCATTCATCTGCATGAGCTCTCCTGGAGGCTGCCATCTTAGCACCAAGACCTGGTCCCACCCAACAGCCTGTAGGCTCCTGTGCAGGGACACCTCAGGCCAAATAACAACCTGAGTGGGGACACAGCCCCACCCAGCAGCAGATAGGCCACCTAAAGATTTCCTGAGCCCACACATGCCTCTAAACACACCCCTAGACATGGCCCTGCCCACCAGGGGGCCAAGACCCAGTTCCACTCACCAGTGGGCAGGCACCAGTCCCTCCAACCAGGAAGCCTGCCCAAGTCTCTAGACCAGCCTCACCCACCAGGAGGCAGACACTGGAAGCAAGAAAATACAGTTCCACAGCCTGCAGATCAAGTCCACAAACACAGGCCAGACACTACCCTGGGACCAGCTGGCCCCTGGCCTTTGGGTGACAAGAGGGGAGTGCACTGCTGGGAGGCATAAAACATCTTATACAGAGGGCCACTTCTCCAAGGTCGAGAAGCATAACTAACCTACCACATACATAAAAATACAAATAGCAAGTCAGACACAAGGAGGCAACAGAGGAATATGCTTCAGATGAAGGAACAAAATAAAGCCCCGGAAGAAGAGCTAAATGACATGGAGATAGGCAATCTACCTGAGAAAGTTCAGAGTAGTGATCATAAAGATGATCAGAGAACTTGGGAGGAGAATGAAAGCACAGAGCAAGAAATTAGAAGTTTTAAACAAAGAATTAGAAAATATAAAGAACAGCCAAAGAGAATTGAAGAATACAATAAGTGAAATGAAAAATACATTAGAAGGAATCAATAGTAAACTACATGAGGCAGAAGAACAGATCCGTGAGGTGGAAGACAGAGTAGTGGAAACCATTGCTGTCGAAGAGAAACAAGAATGAAAAGAAATGAGGGCAGTTTAAGAGCCCTCTGGGATAATATCAAGCATGCTAATATTTGCATTATAGGGGTCCCAGAAGGAGAAGAGATAGAGAAAGGGCCTGACAAAATATTTGAAGAGATAATAGCTGAAAACTTCCCTAACCTGGGAAGGGAAACAGTCATCCAAGTCCAGATTTGATGGAGAAATCAAAACCTTTACAAACAAGCAAAAGCTAAAAGAATTCAGCACCATCAAACCAACTTTACAACAAACGCTAAAGGAACTTCTCTAGGTGGAAAAGAAAAGGCCACAACTAGAAACAAGAAAATTACAAAATGGAAAAGTTCACTGGTAAAGGCAAACATACAACAAAGGTAGGAAATCATCCACACACAAAGCTTGGAGGGAGGTTAAAAGACAAAAGTAGTAAATTCATCTGCATCCACAAGAAGCAGTTAAAGGATACACAAAACAATTAGATGTAAAATATAATATCAAAACCAGTAATCATGAGGGGAGGAGAGTACAAATGCAGGGTATCTAAAATGCATTTGAAATTAAGAGATAAGGGGACTTCCCCTGGTGGCACAGTGGATAGGACTCCATGCTCCCAATGCAGGGGGCCTGGGTTCGATCCCTGGTCGGGGAACTAGATCCCACATGCATGCTGCAACTAAGCGTTCACATGCCTCAACTGAGGAGCCCACGTGTCACAACTCAGGAGCCCATGTGCTGCAACTAAGGAGCCCACCTGCCACAGCTAAGACCCCACACAACCAAATAAGTAAATAAAATAAATATTAAAGAAATAAAATCAATCCCTTATTAAAAAAAAAAAAAAAAAAAAAAAAAAGAAATTAAGAGATAAGCAAATTAAAACAAGCACGTAGAACAAAAAATTTTTAAGTTTGTATGGAAACACAAAAGTCCATGAACAGCCAAATCAATCTTGAGAAAGAACAGAGCTGGAGGAATCAGGCTCCTTGACTTCAGACTAAACTACAAAGCTACAGTAATCAAAACAGTATGATACTGGTACAAAAACAGACACCTAGATCAACTGAACAGCATAGAAAGCCCATAAATAAACCCATGCACTCATGGTCAATTAATTAACAACAAAGGAGGTAAGAATATACAATTGAGAAAAGACAATCTCTTCAATAAATGGTGCTGGGAAAACTACACAGCTACATGTATAAAAATGAAGTTACAACATTTTCTAATACCATATACAAAAATAAACTCAAAATGGATTAAAGACCTAAATTTAAGACCAAATACTATAAAATTCCTTGAGGAAAACATAGGCAGAACACTCTTTGACATAAATCACCACTATTTTTTTTTTGAGCCACCTCCTAGAGTAATGGAAATAAAAATAAACAAATGAGACCTAATTAAGCTTTTGCACAGCAAAGGAAACCATAAACAAAATTAAAAGACAACCTACACAATGGGAGAAAATGTTTGCAAACAATGCAAATGACAAAGGCTTAATTTCCAAAATATACAAATAGCTCATACAGCTTAATATGAAAAAAAAAAAAACCAAGCCAATCAAAAAATGGGCAGAAGACCTAAGTAGACATTTCTCAAAAGAAGACATGCAGATAGCCAACAGGCATATGAAAAGATTCTCAATATCACTATTGTTAGAGAACTGTAAATCAAAACTATGATGAGGTAATTCAGAACGGCCATCATTAAAAAGTCTACAAATAATAAATGCTGGACAGCGTATATAGAAAAAGGAGCCCTGCTACACTGTTGGTGGAAATGTAAATTGGTGTAGCCACTATGGAAAACAGTATGGAGATTCCTTTAAAAACTAAAAATAGAGTTACCATATGATCTACCAATCCCACTCCTGGGCATAGAGCCGGAAAAGATGAAAACTCTAAATCAAAAAGATATATGCACCCCAACGTTTATTGCAGCACTATTTACAACAGCCAAGACACAGAAGCAACCTAAATATCCACTGACGGATGGAAAAAGAGGCTGTGGTATATATATGCAATGGAATACTACTCAGCCATAAAAAAGAATGAAATTTGCAGGAACATGGATGGATCTACAGATCATATTAAGTAAGTCAGACAGAGAAAAACAAATATCGTAAGATATTACTTATATGTGGAATTTAAAAACATGATACAAGTGAACTTATTTACAAAACAGAAATAGATTCACAGACATAGAGAAGAAATTTATGGTTACCAAAGGGGAAAGTGGGGATAGAGGGAGATAAATTAGGAATTTGGGATTAACAGACACACAATACTACATATAAAATAAACAACAAGGTCCTACGGTGTATATATAGTGCAGGGAACTATTCAATATTTTGTAATAACCTATAATGGAAAAGAATCTGAAAAAGAATACATATATATATATATATATATATATATATATATATATATATATATATATCTGAATAACTTTGCTGTGCACCTGAAACTAACACTACATGGTAAATGAACTATACTTCAATTTTTTTTAAAAGGGTTAAAAAATAAATTCCAAAAAAAATTATATTTGGGAAAAAAAAAGATGCAACAAGCTGGTGACCAGTGCCTGCGATGTCTCCCTAGGATTCTTACAGCATTTCTACTTCTAGTACAAAGGTTTTTAACAAGGAATAGTGACTACAGGACCCAGTCCCTCTGGTAACCTAAGATGGTCGTAGGCTCAGATAAGAGACTCAGATAAACATTAAAAGGGGACCTCAGCTGTTTTCTCACAGGACAATCTCATGGGTTCTTACACATATTATGCAAAGTTTGCTCCAGTCACAAAGTAGCTCTTTTTCATGTTTTTAGGCTAAGAGCAAAATAAGGATATTTGCTACATAAACTAGGTTTAAATTTTACTTAGATAAAAACAATAGTTTGTTTTCTTCACACAAAGAACATCTACTTCAAAAAAAAACTCCCATAGAAGCAAGCTGTGGTATGGAATTCAACAAAAACGTTATTTCTACCTCATTAGGCTAACATAAAATGAAGTGGGTATTTTAAAAAATAAAATAGTTTAATTTACTCCTGGATGAAAATGTACTTGGCTTTCTTCTACCTCAAACATAATAACAAGCTGCCATGCCCCCAAAATAAAATGATTAACTTACTGCAGAAGCCATACTTTGGGTCTGTGATATTTCTGCTTGTTCAACCTTTAGTGGCCCCTTAGGAAACAAGGACTTTGAAGGGTTTCTGTGGTAGAGCCTGTAGCCAGCTCTGCAGCTTGGCAATTGTATAAAGGACACGGGGCCAGCTCTTTTCAAATCTACTCAGTCTGGATTCTCTGCTTCACATCGCTTGCTGCCGTCCCACTTTTGCCATGCTACTTTGGACCAAACCCTGAGTGCTGAGAGGGTCTCCTGATGGGCTGTGCAGTCCTCCTCCTTCTATTCTAAAATCAGTCCAGTGGCAGACCGACCTAGCGCAGAGCTTTATTATATCATTGTTTCATCAAAAGCTGACAGTCCCTCTCTGCACTGCCCTTTCTTTGAACTAAAGTCCACTCCTCCCTCCAATTTCTCCAAACTCATTTCCTACTATGACCGGACATTATTCTCATTCCCCTCAGTACTGCCACTGTTTTTCACACTTGCTTTTCCCTTACTGCTGCTCTGTGTGTGTGTGTGTGTGTGTGTGTGTGTGTGTGTGTCGGGGTGTGTGGTAGGTGGGAACAGTCTTTCTAAATCACCCTCCCCAACTGTAATCCAATTCACGTTCTATTTCTCCAGGAGCTCTTCCCAGCTCCTCCAGTTCACATTTCTGTTCTTTAGCTGCACAGCAATATCTATTAGGCCTTTTTTTCTTTTTGTTTTTGGGCCCCACCACGAGCATGTGGGATCCTAGTTCCCCGACCAGGGATCGAACCCATGACCCATGCCCCCTGCGGTGGAAGCGCAGAGTCCTAACCACTGGACCACCAGGGAAGTCCCTAATTATGTCGTGTGTGTGTGTGTGTGTGTGTGTGTGTGTGTGTGTGTGTGTGTGTGTTTGCGGTACGCGGGCCTCTCACTGTTGTGGCCTCTCCCGTTGCACAGGCTCCAGAGGCGCAGGCTCAGCGGCCATGGCTCACGGGCCCAGCCGCTCCGCGGCACGTGGGATCTTCCCGGACCGGGGCATTAACCCATATCCCCTGCATCGGCAGGCGGACTCTCAACCACTGTGCCACCAGGGAAGCCCATGTCATGTGTTTTATATTTCCTCACCAAATAGTGTAGAAGCACCTCAAGAACAGAGACCTCACCTCATCTGAATGAGCTGAGCATTCAGAAGCTCGCCCTGAATACACATTCAGTCCATCTGAGCCTCAGTATTGCAGATTCATTAAGTCGACTGGTAGACTGGATGTTTGCTAAACGAGGAAATTTTACACAGATTTTAAAATGTACATAAAATTTATAGATATCTATATATCTGTCTATATATTTGTAAAAAAAAAAAAAAACCTTCCAGGCAAAAAGTCCGTTGACTTAATCCTGCTCTCTCATTTCTCCACATCGTTGCCTAAATTGTTCTAAACATCCTTTGAGTAGGCCATTAACCAGGAATCACCGTACAGTACAAACGGTACAAAATTGCATGTCATCGAACTAGCCTAAATAGATCAGCATGAAAAAGCCAAATCATTTAATGGAGATTAGACTCTTCTTCAAAGCAATTTCTACTTCCATGAGTAAAGAAGAAAATTTTGATTTTAGGAAGAAACACTTCTGATTTTTAAAATAAAGCAGTGATAGTTCTTCAGTAACTGACTTTTATCAATATAGTTCTGAGGACACATCTTATTAGCCAAAGCATAAGAGTGTTTACACTTTTTAAAGCTATCAAAAGTTTTGAAGTATTCCAGTAGATATATCATGACCTTGCTCATGAAGAATGAACCATGTACTTTTATGCCATGCTAATAATTTTAAGGAAAAGTGCCTTTTCTTTTGCTACCAAGAAGCACTTTTGTATTCAAGTTTCCTAGTTGTCATAGTGACTATTTTTTTTTTTTTTTTTTTTTTTTTTTTGCGGCACGCGGGCCTCTCACTGTTGCGGCCTCTCCTGTTGCAGAGCAACGGGCTCCGGACACGCAGGCTCAGCAGTCATGGCTCACGGGCCCAGCCGCTCTGCGGCATGTGGGATCTTCCCGGACTGGGGCACGAACCCATGTCCCCTGCATCGGCAGGCAGACTCTCAACCACTATGCCACCAGGGAAGCCCGTGACTATCTTTTAAGTCATTCATAAATGTGTTATTGGGGACAAAATATTGCAGTACATTCCATACTGCAGTAACAGGTTCTCCCAAATATAAATTTGCCTCACAGTCACAGATCACCTGATCTTGTTAGGTGTATGATGTGAAAGGAGGAGAGAAAGCATCCACAAGTCCAGCAGCACATAAGGAAAGGCAGTGTTTACCTACACTCCAGCATTACTTCCAATTAACAATCCCAATATCCATCCGGCCACAAACATCTCAAAGTGACAATATAAAAAGCAAAAGGAAGGGCTTCCCTGGTGGCGCAGTGGTTGAGAATCCGTTTGCCAATGCAGGGGATGCAGGTTCGAGCCCTGGTCTGGGAAGATCCCACATGCCGTGGAGCAACTAAGCCTGTGTGCCACAGCTACTGAGCCTGCGCTCCAGAGCCCGCGAGCCAC
This sequence comes from Delphinus delphis, assembly GCF_949987515.2. Taxonomy (NCBI): domain Eukaryota; kingdom Metazoa; phylum Chordata; class Mammalia; order Artiodactyla; family Delphinidae; genus Delphinus; species Delphinus delphis. The sequence continues at coordinate 29,348,090 of NC_082687.1, read as the reverse complement.
AACTACTGAGGCCACGTGCCACAACTACTGAAGCCCATGAGCCTAGAGCCCGTGCTCCACAACAAGAGAAGCCACTGCAATGAGAAGCCCGTGCACCACAACGAAGAGTAGCCCCCGCTCACCATAACTAGAGAAAGCCCGCGTGCAGCAACGAAGACCCAATGCAGCCAAAAATAAATAAATAAATTTATTTTTTTAAAAAAAGCACAAGGAAAATTAATGCTCTTTTTAAAACACTAATATTGAAAATAAAATACTACTTCTTTCCAGTCACTATGAGGACTTTGTATAATCTCCAACCAAATGGCACTTTCTGTCCGTTGACTTAAGAGACTCCATAACTCTGACCCATTCTCTTTCTCATTTCCTGCTAAAATTAAATCTTTATCCTCCGAAACTATGTAAATTTCTTTAGGAATATCTGCTTCCTATATGGAATAGAGTTTAAGACCCAACTCCCATAAGCATTTAGGAAACTGTAAAACATATCACAACTCTGAAATAATGTTATCTGAGACAGCTTCTGGGACATTCAATCCTTTAGGACTGATCATCTTTGTGAACTCATTTTACACTCTCCAGAGTAAACATTCTAAAATGCAAGCCTGATCCTCTTACCATTCTTCAATGGCAACCCACAGCCTAATGGATGAGGTTCACATCCCTGGAAATGCAGTGTATCCTGTGCATAACCTTCCCTTGCCTAACTTTTTAAATTAATTAATTAATCTATTTTTGGCTGCGTTGGGTCTTCGTTGCTGTGCGCGGGCTTTCTCTAGTTGCGGTGAGCGGGGGCTACTATTTGTTGTGGTGTGCGGGCTTCAGTACTTGCAGCGCGTGGGCTCAGTAGCTGTGGCGCACAAGCTTAGCTGCTCCGTGGCATGTGGTATCTTCCCAGACCAGGGATCGAACCCGTGTCCTCTGCATTGGCAGGTGGATCCTTAATCACTGTGCCACCAGGGAAGTCCCTTGCCTAACTTTTTAATTTCAAAACCTACACTCAACCATACATATCTACTTACATCCCTTACACTGGCCATTCCAAAACCACTTGCATTGGCCTCAATACGCCATCTCTTTCCTCTTTACATCCATTAAATTAGGCCATGGTTTCTCAGACTCAGCACTATTGATGTTCTGGACCAGATAATTCTTTGTTGTGAAGGCCTGTCCCGTGTACTGTGAGACATACAGCAGCATCTCTGGCCTGTACACATTACATGCCAGAAGTACGCTCTCCCCCACCCCTCTCCAGTTAAAACATCCAAAAATGTCTGCAGAAATTTCCAAATGTCCCCTCTGGGGCAAAATTACTCCCAGCCAAGAACCACTGAATCAGAAAGTCAATGAATCCCCTAGATGCCCTGCATACTCACAAGTCCCTTAAGAGCCAAGTTCATTGCACATAGGCTGCAGGGTCATACGACTCAAACCACAGCAGTTCTGTTCACAACAAATCGTGAGCATTTCCTGAAAAGCAGCCATCTCTAGGTCAAGAACAGGGAGGCTAATGGTCTACAATGATGTTCTTACACTGGATAATAACCAGTCAACTCAATCAGACTTACTCTAGGCCCCCAGTTTCTAGGGGTTTAATGGCAAACATACTAAGACAGACAAAGACAGAGTTGCAGAGAAACTAGGAGTCATGTGCAATGAATAGAAATTACGTGTCTGAGACACACATGGAGAGAAGACACCCGAGAACAGTGGGTCTGGAGCTGCCTCTGGGATACAGAATTACTGTTACACTTTTCTTCACCACGAGGTCTAATTATGAACCTGACAAGGTTCTCTATGGTCCTTACTCTCCATGTATGCTTAATATCTCAAAAAGGCATAGGATCCAACTTGGAAAAACCTAGGACAACCTGACCCACAAAATAAATGATAGTAAGGAATTATGATCCATAGAACGAAATTAATAAACTGTTCACCATTTGAGGGTGAATGTAAGTTTTGGGAAAAGTCTAGCAAGACATTCTGAGACAAGTTTAAAGACTAAAGAAAATAACCATGCTACATAATAGATTTTGGAAAACAATCAGGAATAATTAGAAAGTGGTGAGATAAATATTCCTTTGGATTTTGAAAACTAGCTCTGAAAGTATATCAAAGATGTCTGGAGCAAAGGCAACCTTGTAGGGTAAGTGCACTGTCACGTCAACATGTCTAACTGAAACCAAAGGGCCGAAGTTCTGTAAACGTGATCTGTAACATTCCTTGCATAGAGACATCACCATATACCATCTCAGGGTGCTCCCGAGACTTAAACGACAACACGTGTAAACAGTCTGCCACAAGAGCTGGCATTAAATGTTGGTGTCTTTTCTTTCCCATTACTAAAAATCTTTAATGATATCCCTCACTGCCAAAGTATGAGCCTTGCCTCACTCAATATTAAAATGCAATTGTGCGTCATAGGAAATAAATATATTTAAATCAAACTTCAGTTTGTAGTTTCTGACTCCAATGCATATAATCAGCTCCTTAGGGCACAAATCACACTGACCTCAACTCCCTTAACTCCTAGAAATTCAAGAAGTGATTAAGACATTGATTGACTAGTGCTGCCTAGGTAGGAATGCTCTGGAAGCAAAAATCACTTTTAAAACTTCTAGACAAGTTAAACCTTTTATCTACATGTGAAAGTCTGGACTACTGTATTAAGTGAAAGACATTTAAAATGTGCATTAAGCCACCTAACTGGGCTTTTACAAGTTTCCATTTACACAACTTTTGCATTTTATGAAAAGAAAGACTGTCTTTTTAATTTGCATTTTCACAATGGCATGTGTAGCATAATATTTTACCACTAAAAACACATAGCATAAATGATACCAAAGACTAGGTGTTTAATAGACTTAATCCTTCAGAAACAGAACCATGTTAACTAATGTCAGTTTTAATAAGTACCAATACACAGATATTTAAATATCTTCCACAACTCATACTTAAAATGGCATTTAATGACTTATCATGTGGGCAAACAAAGAGCAATATTTAAAAATATAATCAAATGTCTTTACGCTCACATTTAGAGAAGTTTACCATAAACCATTATAAAACAAAAAAAGAAAATTTAAAATAAAACTTTACTGTTTCAAGTCTTAAACAAGCCCGAAATGCATAAGGAAAACCAGACTGCTCCTTCTGGGTAAGTGTTGCTTCATTTCTAACACTCCTCAGGCCCAGAGAATTAAACTTCTGTGGAGGCGAACCTCTAATGACTGCAAGCTTTCCAACACTTTGCTGGGAGTCTGGCAGCTCATTCGAGTACAATTAAAATGTTCTAAAAATACACACACACAGAATATTCATGAAAGCTAGTCTTACTAGCTTTGAAATGTGGTGCTCTTCCTTACTTAAGAAAAATGCAAGAGGTTAATTTCTAAATCTAGAAGACTGCACAGGGTTACTGAAAACGCATATACAGACTCTAGCACGATTTTTCTCCATGAAGCCATTTTTAGTTTAGATTCAATTAATTCCTCTTCTATGAGGCAGCACCCTAAGAACGTGGATGACCACGGTCAAGCTTAACTTTTGCTCTCTAGAAACATCAGTGACTTTAAGGCTGAAAATAAAACACTTCCCCCTACTAAAGGGAAGAGAGTAAAACAGGCCAAAGAAGAGTTTCTTAAACTGCAAACAAGCTGATCATACACAAAATTTTGAGTCAGGCTTTACTTGGAAGAGAAGAGCCACAGATTTCATCAGGTTCTCAAAAGCTATTATGAGCCCCGAAAGATTTCTCACCTATTAAATTAGCAAGCTGGACTAAACAATTTCCTATCTCAATTATACATTCTAAAACACCATGCTGACTTTGCACCTGTCCTTGTTTTTACCGTAAGGCATGATGAATAAATGACCCTTTCATAAAATCTAGTAAAACTTGTAAAGTAATACTATATATTACACATACTGGTAGAAATTGTGATCAGTAGACACTCATGATAGCATACAAAAACAACAAAACAAATCCAAAAGTTAGCTATGACCAAAAGCAATGAAGTGTACAAAGTGACTACTGCAAGTAATATCCTTGACTCAATTCTGAGTCAAAATACCACAAAGCAAAAAGTTACCTGACTTCACTAAATACCAGAAATATACTCGGGGGATTTTTGGCATCTAGGCAAAGGTTATTAAAAAAAAAAAAAAAACAAAACTGAATGAAATGATGGGTCCTTCAGTTCAAGATTAAGGTGATGTAGTACCATAATGGGGGTTATTGGCTTAAAAAAAAAAGGTTTCTCCCTACTAAGCTTAATATTTTCAAGACTAGTTGGTCGTCACTTGCCTTGAATATAAAACTGATACACAGGTCAACTGCCTTTTCTCCTTATACTACTCTCTAGAACAGAAAGTAGCAAAGATGGTAAGAGGAATGCACGTAGGCTTCAATTTACACAACAGGAATTGTGCAGAATGTACATTTTTCCATGCAAAAAATCAAATTATGACCATTTTATACCCGGCTGTCATGTCTAATCCACTCCTAAGCCTCTCCTAGCTTCAGAAATACTGGGGCACATGCATTGCCATCTAGGACAACTTTGTGTCTACAGCTTTGATTGTACCTCTGAAACCCCCAAATCCGTAAGAGTCTCTTCTAGTAATCTGCCTCTAGGAATCCATCCTAAAGAAAGGAACTGATCCAACGATGTTAAAATCTACATGTAGCAAGATGATCAGAGGATAAAAGTATGAAAAGCTGGAAACAAGCCAAATGTCCACCAATACGTTAGAGAAATTACAGTCTATCTAGCCAATTGACCATTATTCACTCATTTAAGTATGAAATGTGCAGATTATATAACACGGAAGAGTATGATTAACAAGTGAAAAAAGCAGGATACACGATTACACATAAAAACCACGTTATGTAAAAACTATGTGGGGCTTCCCTGGTGGCGCAGTGGTTCAGAGTCCGCCTGCCGATGCAGGGGACACGGGTTCGTGCCCTGGTCCAGGAGGATCCCACATGCCGCGGAGCGGCTAGGCCCGTGAGCCATGGCCGCTGGGCCTGCGCGTCCGGAGCCTGTGCTCCACAACGGGAGAGGCCACAACAGTGAGAGGCCTGCGTACCGCAAAAAAAAAAAAAAAAAAAAAAAAAAAAAAAAAAGTGTATATATGTATTTAAATTGCATTAACAAAACTTATTAGGTGGTTCCTTTTAAGAAGTAGAGTGAGGTTGGGGAAGCAGGGCAGATGTGAAAATAACTTTCATTCTTTGCATTTCCCTGAATTTTTTGCATTTTTCCAATAGAAATATACTGATTTTACCTGGGTAGTTTTCTCTTAAAAGAGAGACAAAAACATGTGTATATGAAAATATTGATAGGAATACTCAATTACGAAAACAAAGGGCTAAAATGGAAGGATTGTGCATTTAGCTTTTCCTATATTTTCTAAACTTTCTGCAATGTCATATACTTTTTTTAATCTATAAAATAACCCTGAGTCATCTTTTTGTCAAGCATATAATCACTCCTTAACCTATTATTTCATTTTTCAGATCCTACTCCAAGTATAATTTTACCGCATGACCTATTATTACACAGATTTTAGAGAAACCCCAGGTAAAACTGAATCACTCTAAAACTTAAGAAAGATTTTTTTTTGACATAACCTGTTTTTCTTATTAGTTATTTGTCCTGTCCCTCATTATCACTGAAGCCTTTCCCAAAGCCTGACCACAGGTGGCTTATACCGTAGCTGTGGAAAGTGCGGGATCTAGGATCACACTCTCTGGATATGAACCCCAGCTCCGCCACCAGCTGCATGATTCATTTCTCTTTACTTCAACTTGCCCACTGCTAAGTGGAAAATGCACTAACTCTCAAGGCTGCTATGAAGATTAGTGAAGAAGACTAATGTAAAGCACAACATAATGCCTGACACGGTAAGCGATTAGCTATTATCTATTAGCTAATTAAGCTATTATTCTAAGCACTGCACAATACGTGACAAAATATATATTTTAATAATTATTATAATCAGTGGAAAATTCATTTATAACAAAATGAAACTAATTCCATACAATGTTTATGTTCTATGCATTACTCCAACTTAGACATCAAAATAATAAGGAAACAAAATAGTTCGCGATAACGTCATTTTTATCTCACCTATACTTTACCTTGCATAATTCACTGAGAGCTAAAATTGTTTTTCTTAAGCATCTCTTCTCCTAATTTTCAACTGCCATCATTACTAACAGGATTTTAGTGTTTTCCTTCAGTTTCCCATTAAAAAGGGGAAGGTATTATTTAAGGTCAGGGGAAATTGCCTACACCATGGATATCAAAATGGCAAAACACAAACTTTACTTGAAGAGGGATATCTAAATGCTTTCTTCTTTCTTCCCACTTTTCAGATCACTCTTTGAAAAAAAGGGTTCGTTAAATAAAAAACAAAGATTAAGCTTCTCCCGCCCCCCTTTTTAAGGGCAGAGATATATCTGCTTAGATGAGGAATCGAAGAACAAATGAAAATACCTTTCTATACCTGGACTCCAGCTGTACTGAAAAATCCCACTAGTTACTCACAGTCTGTTAATTCCTGATTGGGATAAATCTTCCATTACTTGAGATAGATCAGCTACCCACACTTCAGAGGTGTGAATTTATCTAAGAGGACAAAACACTGTTGTCTGGATTTTTATTACCTACAAAAGGATGTGCATGCACTGGCAGCAGAGTGAGAATTAAAACCGAACTGTTCTCATCTACATCAAGGAAAAATTCAACCATATGATTTTTCTGCAGCAATTTGAGAAGAGATTGTTTTAAGTAAGTACAGTTGGGTCATTGCAAAGAAATGAATCTTCACTAGAAAATGTGATGCTGGAAAAATAAAAGATACAAAATAAATATTATTAATAGTATAGTACCCGTGAAAAAAACTTTAAAAAAAAGTGAGGATGGGAACCTTCATAAACTCTAATACGGCTGATATGATGAATGCACTCCAAGGGGTTGCCATGTTCCCCAAGAAGGACCCACAGCACGTGGGCATCCCGAGGCTGGCAGCGGTCCCAAAGTCTGGAAGTACTTTACCCCCAAAGCATCAACTGCTAGCAATTTTTGAGTCTGTTTTGTCTCTGCCCATGACAAGAATCAACTTGTTCCAAAATTCCACTAAGTATGTTTCTTTTATGTTAAAACTCTGCTGTTTCTGGGAAAGCTAAAAGCTAGAATTTTTTACACATGTGGACTAAAGCTACAGTTGGACCTTTCAGTTCCTTAACAGAATAAATATATATATATTTTAAAGAACTACCACCCTGCTGCAGTTTATTCTGAGAAAGTCACTCTGTTTTTCAAAAAATTAAAAAAGTAAACCTTGTTTTTCTATACAATTTAACTTAAAAGTTCAAGAACATTTTGTTTTTAAGAAGAAAAACAAAAGTCAAGCATTTAATCTAAATTAATTGCGAGTTCAAAGAAAACTACTTAAGGAAATAGTGATGACTTCTATTTACGAATGCTTTTTTCTAGTCATCCCATCTATAAACACCTAGGTTGTATATTTTTTAAAAATTGATAATCACGCTATCACTGTTAAGTATTAAATACTTAAAACTTCACGAGACTAAATCCTGATTTCTTAGGCTTCTCTTTAAATACAGGTGAAATGATTTGGGACATCTTTATTTAATCCCCTGTGAAGCTATACTACCCAACTGTATGTCAGCCTCACACAACGAAGACAAATAGTTTGAAATCCCGGACAAGAAAGAGTACAAACCATGACATTCTAACACACCTGCCTCAATTACATAAAAAGTGGACAGAAAGTGAGAACGTCTCTAAGGTCTGAGATAAACAGAACTTATATCATGTGGCCTAATTGATAACAAAGTTACTATTTTAATAAGCATCATTTCCCTTTGAATCATTTCACTTACTTTACACCAAGATTTCTGAATCTCAGCATTACTGACATTTTTGGACCCAGAGAATTATGCTGTGGCTGTCCTGTGCACTGCAGGATGGTGAGCAGTTTCCCTGGCCTCTACCCACTAGATGCCAGTAGAATCCCCACCTCCAGTCAAGACTGCAGACAAAGAATGACTCCAGACATTACCAAGTGTTCCCTAGGGGTAAAAGTGTGCCCAGCTGAGAACCATGTCTTGACAGTAAAGAAAACCCAAGAGTTAACATGGATAAAATCCTAAAACGTGATTTTATTTGAAGTGATTTCATAGAGACATAAAATACATCAATTAGTTGTACTAACCAAGTCAGACCTTGTAAATGGAGACAATACTACTAGGAAGATGTGATCATCCATTTTGAGGGACGCAAAGATTTCAGGGACATCGTTTTCACAACATGAATGCTAACTGGCACGTGACACCCCATTGCTTCTTCAATCAAGAAAGTTTTCAAGCCCATAAAGGATAAGCAGGGGGGCTTCCCTGACGGCGCAGTAGTTGAGAGTCCACCTGCCGATGCAGGGGCACGGGTTCGTGCCCCAGTCCGGGAAGATCCCACATGCCGCGGAACGGCTGGGCCCGTGAGCCATGGCCGCTGACCCTGCGCGTCCAGAGCCTGTGCTCCGCAACGGAAGAGGCCACAACAGTGAGAAAAGATAAGCAGGGCCCCTTGAAACTCTAGCACAAGTATCAGAATGGGCTCATTGACTGTTCATGATGAATTGCCTATGAATTGTTCAATCTCTATCCTGTGTCACAGATCAGACTAATTAAAATGAAAACAACAAATCTGAGTAGGAAGTAACCAGAAAAAAGAACATTAAAGTCAAGGCAGACAGTCTAAAATTTTGTACCGGGACAACTCATGAACACATCTTAGCTCCTTTCTCTTCACCTAAGCAAAGCTGTTCTTGAGAATTTTTCAGAAAGCAGATAATTTTTTAAAAATCATTTTATGGAAAAAATTCAAGATGAACACTGTCCATTTAAAGGTTTGCATTAATCTTAAGAACAAGAAAAATCTCTTAGGCTATTTCAAAGCAAGATTTCATCTCTCTTTAAACTTACAACATAAACCAACCAAAAGACAGACTTGAAGTTTAAATATAAGTCCCCTTATAGTACAAATGTTGAATCAGTGCCTAGAAAACTACAGCTTTTAAGGATACCTGGCAATCTGAAAATATAACATCCAAAGCTGTGTCTATCAAAATGAAATCTCTAATTTTTCCAAATAAACATTTTATTTCTAAGTTTTAAAATATCTCTTTTCTTTGCATGTGGGAAATAATATTTTAACTTTTATAAGACATAAAAAGTGACAAAAGCGATACCAACATTTTATAACCACATGCCAAAATTTCAACGATTAACTCAATGTTTTGATTTCTTCAGTCTAATTGAAATCAGTCTTGTTTTCTTTCTCAGTGCTTGAGTTTCTGCTTCTAAGCAGACATGAGAAAGAAGCAGTGGAAATCAGAACAGCAAATTCTGGATTTCTGACGGCAACTATAATCTTTTTTCCTTCTGAATTCATTAAAAACATTTTCTTCCTCACTCTTCTTTCTTAACATAGATTGAAAACATACTACAGAGTTTTTTTCTTGCTTAACATTTTCCCATGTCTTTAAATATTCCCCCAACACAATTTTCAATGCCCACTACATATAAATTCTATGGTCAAATCATTTAACTGTTTTTTACCTTAGAGATTTTAAATTGTTTCCAATCTTTTGCTCTTAGTGCTGGGATGAAAATTTTTGTGCATAATTATGTTTGCATCTTTGATTATTTAGGATAAATTCCTAGAAGTTAATTTACTAGTTCAAATAGAAAAAATATTTTTGAGTTGTACATAATAAATTGCTTTCGATAAAGATTGTGCAATTTGCACTTCCATCACTGGAAGAGAATGCCTATTCACTGCACATTAAAAAATAACAGACATTTTCTGTTTTAAAAAAAACCTGTCAATTTTAAATATGAATATCTCATTGCAAATATGAATATCTCATTGCCTTAATTCACATTTTTATTAGCGAGACTGAACTTTTTTTATGCTTGCGATTTATAATCCTATCTTCTCAAATTGTCTGTTTGGCCCTTTATCCACTTTTCCACTGTAGTGGTTTTTTTTTTCATATTAAACTAGTATGACTCTACATAAACGCATATAACCCTTGCTTGACATCTAGAAATTTTAAGTCTTTTAAAAAATTTTTTTCTTTTTTGAATTTTATTTTATTTTTATACAGTAGGTTCTTATTAGTTACCTATTTTACACCTATTAGTGCATATATATCAATCCCAATCTCCCAATTCATGCCACCACCACCCCTGCCCCCACTTTCCCTCCTTGGTGTCCATACCTTTGCTCTCTACATCTGTGTCTCTATTTCTGCCTTGCAAACCAGTTCATCTGTACCATTTTTCTGGATTCCACATATATGCGTTAATACATGATATTTGTTTTTCTCTTTCTGACTTACTTCACTCTGTATGACAGTCTCTAAGTCCATCCACGTCTCTACAAATGACCCAATTTTGTTCCTTTTTATGGCTGAGTAATATTCCATTGTATATATGTACCACATCTTCTTTATCCTTTGTCTGTCGATGGACATTTAGGTTGCTTCCATGACCTGGCTATTGTAAACAGTGCTGTAATGAACACTGGGGTGTATGGACATCTAGAAATGTTTAATTTTTATGTCCAACCAATCAACGTTTCCCTCTGATTTTTCCACTTCTTTACTACTTAGAAAATCCTTTCCCATTTCAACATAACTATTGACATATTTTCCTTTCATTCTTGTGTCTCATTTTGACACCTATATTTTTAAAACACCTGGAATTTCTTTTTGGTATGGTTATGAGGATGCTGATTTAATATTTGGTAGCATGAGAGCCCATTAATCATTATTTCCGAAATTTTCCTGCTTATTTTTCCAGATTAACTTTTAAAATCGCTTTGTCAGGTATCGCTCCCCTCACTCCAAAACAATCTCATTTACATTCTTATGGAAATTGCAATTAAACTATAAATAAAAATCAGGAAGAATGTATAGAAGAATGTTGAGTACTAGGTGCTATCACACGTCCTCATCTTGTACCTGACTGTCATAGAAATGCTTCCTGTAACTCATTTGTTTACCAATACATGGACTTTTTGTTTCAGATAGGAATTTTTCTTTTTTTATTGTATTAGAGAATTCACCTCCCATTTTTATTACTAAATCTTTAACTGAATATAGATTTTGTATTTTGTCAAACGCCTTTGCGACATTTTGGGGGGACTGTGTATACTATCATGCTTTTTCCTCTAGATCTCATGTATAAACGGGTTTCTTAATAGTAAGCCATCCTTTAATTTCTGTCATAAGTCTACTCATAACAGCATTATTCTTTAATATGTTGGTGATTTCGATTGCTTGTGCTTCAGTTAACAAGTTTACATACGAATATTTCTAGTCTGGAGCCTTTTAAAAGACAATTTTTTTGAATACCTATTAAAATTTCAGTGATTTCTATTTCAATTAGCTGTTCAACTTCTTTATTTTACTTACATTTTCCCTGAACAACATTTATTTGTAGATTTCCAAATCTGTTTCAGTTTTTAAATCTTTATTGAATTTCCGATTTATATGCCATTTATGTATTCTAATTTGCTTCAGCTTTGATTTTCATTTTTCCTTTCATTAGGTATCTTAAATATTTGTCTTCCCCATTTCCTGTCTTCACTGTGTCCACCAAAAATCAGCTATTTGATTTACCAAATCTCCTTTATGTCTTGTGGTCTAATTTTTTTTTCACTTATTTGCAGGGTGAATCTTAAGATGTTTTGTGTTGTGATGTGCTATTAACTCAGTTTGTAAAGTGTCTATTTCCATTCACACTGTGAACCTCTCTTGGGGCAGGCTGCTATGAAACGTTATGCCTTCTAACTCTTAATTAATTAGAAAAGCCATTGTAAACTCACTATAATCTACTGGAATTTTCAGAACGTATTTTTTAAAATGTTGTTTATGTTTATGAAAACAACCCAGTAACTAGATCTGGTCTTAGAAAATTAGAAATTAATTGTGTTTTTCCAGAAGACACCATTCCAGTGTTTTATATTATTCATTCTCAGCACTACACAAGCCAAACACTTCAAAATAAATTATGTTAGAGGGAAGAAACAAAATGGAATGAAGAAACAAATTGAATGCTGGAAACTATAGTTTAATACAATGTAAATCTAAACAACTTAACTTTATTGAAATTAGGAAAAAATACATTTTAGAAGCCTCATGTTTCTTTTTAGGAATGATAATCTGATTGTTATGAAACTCAATACTTGTATAACTGCTATTCATGCATTCCTGCAATTTGCTCAATTTTTTTTAGCCTATTAGATTCCCTGGTATATTGTTACCATAATTTGGCTTGCATCTTCCTGTGTAATTTGTGTACATTTTTCAGAAATGCTGCTTAATTACCTCTATTGTTTCCTATGAAACTCAAATGGACATTCCTATAAAAGAACATTCTTTGAAATGCATTTTCTATATTATACATAAGTAGGGAGGAAAGGCTTTTCTGAAAGCATTAAATATCTTTTATTTTTACTTCTGTGATTTACCGAAACCCATAGACTCTACTGGTCAACAGATGTTCTTATTCTTAACTAGAGAATATCCCACTTAATGTAGGAAGCCTCTTCAACATACACTCTTTCCTCAGAAGTTTACATTTCCCTTCTGGTGCAACCACTGTGGAAAACAATATGGAGCTTCCTCAGAAAACTAAAAGCAGAATTACCGTATGATCCAGCAATCCCACTCCTGGGCATATACCTGGACAAAACTGTAATTCAAAAAGATACATGCACCTCTATGTTCATAGCAGCACTATTCATAATAGCCAAGTCATGGAAACAACCTAAATGTCCACTGACAGATGAATGGATAAAGAAGATGTGGTATATATATACAGTGGAATACTACTCAGCCATAAAAAAGAACGAAATAATGCCATTTGCACCAACATGGATGCAACTAGAGATTATCATACTAAGTGAAGTCAGAGAGACAAAGACAAATATCATGATATCACTTATATGTGAAATCTAAAATATGACACAATGAGCCTATCTCTGAAACAGAAACAGAATCATGGACATAGAGAACAGACTGTGGCTGCCAAGGGGGAGAAGGCTGGGGGAGGGATGGAGTGTGAGTATGGGGTTAGCAGATGTAAGCTTTTATACATAGAATGGATAAACAACAAGGTCCTACTATATAGCACAGAGAACTATATTCAATATCCTATGATAAACCATAATGGAAAAGAATATTTTAAAAAGTATATATATGTATAACTGAATCACTCTGTTGCACAGCAGTAATTAACACAACATTGTAAAGCAACTATACTTCAATTAAAAAAAAAAGAAGAAGTTTACATTTCCCTTCCAATAGCCATAAGAAGTATATGATAGATTTCTCTACATTTACTTTTGAGATATTTGGGTAAAGAGGCAGGTAAGCCACTTACATTTTTCATGATAAAGGCCAACACACACAGGCCTCTCACAAGTAGGACTGCTAGAATAACTTCTAGGGAACTATGAAATTCATATTAACTATGTAACCACCGTGGTACGGGGAGAGTTTAAAAGTAAGACAGAGAGTGTGGGGCTGGAAACATCCTACCTGCTTCCCGTCCAGCGTGCAGAGCCTCTTCACCACTCCTGAGTCCAGTTTAATGGCTTCGGTGATATCTGTTAAGACCTGTTCGAAGGAATGAGCAGTCTTCTTATTCAGAAGGATCCGCACTGCTTTTCTAGGCTTCACTCCACTTCGAATCACAGTCACTAATTTGGGTTTGATGAAATCTTTACTTTCTTTCACTTCACTCTTCACTGAGGAGGAGGCAGCCACGGCTCGGGTGGTCCCACCCTTGATGTTCACAGACCAGTTTGGATTAATGTTTTTGGTGTAATCAACTTTACGAAACGGTTCATTCGACGCACACACGTAACTCTCACCTAAAAAGCAAAAATCAGTTTTATCACCGTGGTTATCCCCACCACAGGAGCGTTTTGTATGAAGCAAAAATGCTAGAAACCCATTAAGTGAATCCTCAACAGGTTTGGCATTCTACCCACACCCCTTTCTTTTCAACAGCATCTAAGTTGGTTTTGAGAGAACAGCATACATTAGAGTGAAATGCACTGGATGAAGAAACTAGAGATCTGGGTTTTATTCTGGTCAAATGTCACCCTGGATAGCGCAGCGTAAGGGATCTTAGTTTCCCAACCAGGGATAGAACCCGCGCCCTCGACAGTGAAAGTGCAGTGTCCTCACCACTGGACCACCAGGGAAGTCCCTGCACTTTCCTTCCCAACATCAGTATCTGTAAAGGGAAGTTGTTGAATCAGGTGAATTCTAAGGCACTCTCTACTTCCAGAAGTCCATTAACTAATTTAATTTTTAATGTCTCATTCTGGAAGAAATAACTATATCACAAAATAATACATTCTCATAAAGAAATAAAACTGTCTTCCTCTTCTTTCCGATTATAGATTTCAGCCCTAATCAAAGAAAAGTTACTACAAAATTCACATAGCTGACTAAATTCACATATTCAGTTATATGATTATTTACTCAATTAACGAAGCATAGCAAAAATGAAGGAAGAGTTTTGACAGCTCAAAGAAACATACCGAAAGCATTTTTTCCTTAATGGAAGAATATGAATTTAAAATAGTTTAAATAGACAACCTTTTCATCGTCTACTTAAATGAGGAAGGATATTTAGTAGTTAAAATGATGTATTCATTATTCATGTAGCCTTCTGCTTAATTTTTACTAAGTAAAACATAAAAACTATAGTATTTGTCAATTGGTTAACTGATTCAATGTTCATTAATTTTAAGTTCCAAAACTTTATGTTGAAAAATCACACTTTTTCTCTCAAGAAACTCAGAAGTCACCCACTTCTTTTTAGTCTCAACTTTCTGGCATGCAAGATAAAAGGATTACACTCTAAAATTTTCTCCAAGGTGTCTTCTAACTCAAAAAGAATTCATTATTTTTTCACACATGCAGTTTAATGGCCTCATTTTTAATATATAGATTTGCCTACAGGGAGAGAATATGCAGACAAAAGCATTTAAGATTTTGGTTCCTTAGGCAGTTATAGCTCTTGCTGTTAAACAATAAATTCTTATTCTTTGTTAGACACTAGGCACCTACAAGACTGATGAGAAGCAATCAGTCTTCCCCCAACCAGAGTCATGCTACTGTAGGGATTCTTGTTTAAGATTTGTTACCCCCCCGCCAACCTGTCACTTCTCCATTCCATCCATCCTGTTGAGGAACATCACTTCCTACTCAAACTCCTCAGCTAGAAACCTAGGCATCATCCCTCACCCTTCTGACTTCCCTACACACTGCATTCTGACATCAAGTTCTGTCCACTCTACCTTCTAAATATTTCTTAAAATGCCCCTCCCCTCTCCCCTCATCACCACCCACTTCCCACCTGGATCCATGTAAGAACCTTCTGTTTTCTACTCATTCCCCAGAGAGAGAACAAGTTTTCCAAATGATAGTGCATTCTATGTTACTGATATAGCTGAAAAAGTATATCCTAAAGTAATGAACCTTGATTCACGGATAAAATACTACACTGGGAGAGAATTTTTAAAACTCTTACCAATACATATTAAAACTGCACTCACCAAAACAAGGAAAGGATAAACACCTCACTTTAAAATTAGACTTAAAGATATAAATGTGTTATGTCTCTCTCTCTCTCTCTCTCTCTCTTGCTCTCTCTCTCTCTCTCTCTATATATATATATATCTCATACATGGATATATGAAAAATAAAGCAGTCCCTGAGGTCCGGAATTGATCTAACATTCACAGCTAGACCTCAATGTTACTATAACCTGATCTGACCTGTGGTCTTCTGTGGGATATCATCTCACAGAATATCTATATCAAATGAAGCCATTCTGGGACTATGATACAGTGACACAAAAATAAGGTCACTCAATGAGTGATTGCCACTTCGTTACCAACTATAGCTTTTTCCTAAATCTTGTCTGCTCTCACTGTAAATAGGATTTAATGAGATATTCAATCACAGAATTGTCCTTCCTCTGACAGCACCCAATACAGAATGAGTCCCTGCTTTCCTGGAACCAAAGCCCAATTTCTACGACAGCTCTCGCAGCTCTTAGTGAGCTGCCCTGAGGTATCCTATAATGTCCATTCTTCCTTACTGCAATGAGCAGCAAACTCAACTTGTTCACCTCCAGGTATGTTCTGGGTGGTCTTTAGCTGAAGAGAACTGAGACACATACACACACACTCAGACATATTCATATTCTCCCTCTCTGTGTCTCTAAAAGCAGTTCTTTGACCATAAGACATTGGTGGGAAATCATTTTGTAAATAATGATCTCATGAATACTACATAGAAGAGGATTTGTGTTACAGAGAACAAACTAGTGGTTACCAGAGGGGAGGGGAGTCGGGAGAGGGGCAAAATAGGTGAAGAGGATTAAGAGTTACAAACTACTAGTTAGAAAATAAATAATTCACAGGAATGTAAGGTACAACAAAGGGAATATAGCCAATATTTTATAATAACTTTGTATGGTGTGCAATCTATAAAAATATCAAATCACTATGTTATATGCCTGAAACTAATATTGTTAGTCAACTATACTTCAATGAACTTTTTTTTTTTTTTAAAAAAGAGGATCTGTTTTCTGTATAGAAAGAGGATGGACAGAAGCAGGAAGTGGTTATACACCTTTACTGTTTTCAAGCACAGTGCGGAATAGAAAGTCTTTCCACCTCCTTTGACTCTCTCCAGCGGCATGCCTATGGCTTCCTACCACTGACATCTGTTCAGAGACACTCTGCATTACTTCATATTTAGCAGGCTGACAAACCAATTGTCAACAGTTGTGTAATACAACCTGGGTACTTGTTAACCATTAACTTTCATCCTTACTCAACCAAATGAACGGCCTCCTATTTAAGAGGCAAGAGGCTACTAAAAGCTAGGACGTCCCCAATTCCTTGTTCTCTGAAAACTGTCATCCCTACAGATGTATTTCAGTCTGTGCCAATTTCCCCGCCTCTTCTCCCTTTTCAGTGACAAGGGTACCCTCCTCCTATTCAACGTTAAGTCTCTCGCAACATTTGGGTCCTTCCTGCTCCTCGTGCCGAGGTTTCAGGCACATTCTCCTTCTCTCCTCCATTTAACTACACAGGACTTTATAGAGTATCTCCCACTGTGGCACACACAGATCTTACCCCTCTTCGTTCCTCGCCCCCCTCCACCTAATGTGCTTTGGCTTCCATTCACTGCCCAGCTCCTCATCTGGTTTCTCCCACTTCCTCGCCCACAATCGGCTCTTAAGCCACTGCAGCATCACCTTTGCTCCCCAGGCTGAAACACCCTGATCTCAACCACTTCTCTCCTAACTGCCAAATGCCAAGCACTTCTTGTAATTTCCCTTGGAGTCTTCTGAGGGCACTGGACACCAGTCACGATTCTCGTCCTGCAGGGCCTTTTCCTCCTCAGCTTCCAGGACCTAATTTCTTTTGGCTTACCTCTTACTTCTTTGGTAGCCCCTTCTTGGTCTGCTTTTCAGGATCCCCTTCTCCCCTGCATCCACCTCATCCTCCTTAGACTCTCTGTGCACAGCCACATCCCACGGCTTCAATCACCACCCGGACTCTGAGACATCTCCAGCCCAGTCCTTTCTTGAGTTCAAACCACTTCAAGAGCATCTCTACGAGATCATCTACAGCTGTCTCGTGTACCACAAGTCTAAAACTAACTTCACTCCCCATGACTGCCACCCAACCTCAAACACTTCTCTTCTGGAATTCCCCAACTTAACGAAATCACCACCTACACAGTCACCCAGGCAAAAACCAAAACTCCTTTCTCTCTTCTTTTTCCCCATATTCAACAGATTTAGCAAAACTGTTGACTTGGTCTAAGCATCTCTGGAACCCAACCCTTCAACCCTGCTCCCTCTCTTTTCTCCCCAGATTAGAGTAGTTCATGAGGCCCCCTCATCCTCCACAGAGCTGTCAAGACAGTATGGTACTGGCACAAAAACGGAAATATAGATCAATGGAACAGGACAGAAAGCCCAGAGATAAACCCACACACATATGGTCACCTTATCTTTGATAAAGGAGGCAAGAATATACAGTGGAGAAAAGACAGACTCTTCAATAAGTGGTTCTGGGAAAACTGGACAGGTACATGTAAAAGTATGAAACTACAACACTCCCTAACACCATACACAAAAATAAACTCAAAATGGATTAAAGACCTAAATGTAAGGCCAGACACTATCAAACTCTTAGAGGAAAACATAGGCAGAACACTCTATGACATAAATCACAGCAAGATCCTTTTTGACCCACCTCCTAGACAAATGGAAATAAAAACAAAAATAAACAAATGGGACCTAATGAAACTTAAAAGCTTTTACACAGCAAAGGAAACCATAAACAAGACCAAAAGACAACCCTCAGAATGGGAGAAAATATTTGCAAATGACAAAGGATTAATCTCCAAGATTTACAAGCAGCTCATGTAGCTCAATAATAAAAAAACAAACAATGCAATCCAAAAATGGGCAGAAGACCTAAATAGACATTTCTCCAAAGAAGATATACAGATTGCCAACAAACACATGAAAGGATGCTCAACATCATTAATCATTAGAGAAATGCAAATCAGCACTACAATGAGACATCAATGGCCGTCATCAAAAAATCTACAAACAATGGCCATCATCAAAAAATCTACAAACAATAAATGCTGGAGAGGGTGTGGAGAAAAGGGAACACTCTTGTACTGTTGGTGGGAATGTAAGTTGATACAGCCACTATGAAGAACAGTATGGAGGTTCCTTAAAAAACTAAAAACAGAACTACCATATGACCCAGCAATCCCACTACTGGGCATATACCCTGAGAAAACCATAATTCAAAAAGAATCATGTACCAAAATGTTCATTGCAGCTCTATTTACAATAGCCAGGACATGGAAGCAACCTAAGTGTCCATCAACAGATGAATGGATAAAGAAGATGTGGCACATATATACAATGGAATATTACTCAGCCATAAAAAGAGACGAAATTGAGATATTTGTAGTGAGGTGGATGGACCTAGAGCCTGTCATACAGAGTGAAGTAAGTCAGAAAAAGAAAAACAAATACCGTATGCTAACACATATATATGGAATCTAAGAAAAAAAAAAGGTCATGAAGAACCTAGGGGTAAGACGGGAATAAAGACACAGACCTACTAGAGAATGGACTTGAGGATATGGGGAGGGGGAAGGGTAAGCCGGGACAAAGTGAGAGAGTGGCATGGACATATATACACTACCAAATGTAAAACAGATAGCTAGTGGGAAGCAGCCGCATAGCACAGGGAGATCAGCTTGGTGCTTTGTGACCACCTAGAGGGGTGGGATAGGGAGGGTGTGAGGGAGGGAGACGCAAGCGGGAAGAGATATGGGAACATATGTATATGTATAACTGATTCACTTTGTTATAAAGCAGAAACTAACACACCATTGTAAAGCAATTATACTCCAATAAAGATGTTAAAAAAAATGTAAATCTGTTATCTTTTGCCGGTGTCACTGCCTTTAGAATAAAGACCAAACTCCCCAGCGTATTCACATACTTCCATCTCACCTCTCACCACTTTCTCACAGGCTCCTAAGTTAGTGTCGCACCAGTGTACTTGCCCTTTCCTTCCAAACTCGTCACACCCTCTTATTCTCATTCCTTCTTACATGCTTGAAATAGCCTTCCTCCTCCTCTCTCCTTACCTCTTTTTTTTTTTTTTTTTTTTTTTTTTAACTGACCAGTCAAGATTAATCACCCCAGCTAAGGAGGTAAAGCAACAGGAACTTTGATATATTGCTGGAACTTCCATGTACTACACACACACACACACACACACACACACACACACACACACTCATAGAATGGGCTCAGTAGCCAAAGATGATAACCAATCCACATATCCATCAGCAAGAGGACACACAGATTGTGGTATATTCATATAATGTACTACTACTATGCAGTAATGGAAATGAACAAGCCAGCTATACACAACAACTTGGATGAATTTTACAAATAACAGTGACCAAAAGAAACAAAAAAATAGAATGCAGTAGGATTTAATTTCTTTAAGTTCAAAACTGACAAAAGTAAAACTATACTGATTAGGGATGCCTTCATCAGTGGTAAAAATATAAAGAAAAGCAAGAGTCAGGCTACCGTAACTTGGGAAGGGTTGTAACTAGGAAGGGACACAGGGAGAGCTTCTCGGATGCTGGCAATACTCCCTGTCTTTCTTTTTTTTTGGGTGGGGAGCATGCCATGTGGCTCGTGGGATCTTAGTTCCCTGACCAGGGATTGAGCCCGGGCCCTGGCAGTGAAAGCGCAAAGTCCTAACCACTAGACAGCCAGGGAATTCCCAATACTCTGTTTCTTGATAGTAGTCACAAAGATGTTCACTTCATAATAACTCACTGGGCTGTACGTGTATGTTTTATGAATTTTCTATAGATATGTTTCATAATTTTAAAAATTATGTCACTCTTGTGTTCACTTGTTGTATCCTGAGGCTACAATATGTCAACTTCTCATAATCCTTTATTCTTTATCTGTCTCTTCCGGTGGTTCTTAGAGAAGAATTTTTTTTTGTCAGGTGATTTTGTTGTAGAAGCACAGTTGCCCAGGCCTCACCACAGTTCAACTGAACCAGAATCACTGGAAGGTAGCACCAGAACCTGTGAGTAAGGCTTCCTAACTTCACAGGTGACTCTGAACACAATCTCTGGTTACAAACTACTGCCTGGACTGGAAGCTCCTTGAAAACACTGACTGACTGACTGTCCCCTTCTTCATGTTACCCACACCTAGCCCAGCACCAACAGCAGGCACTCAAAAGATGTTTGTCCAAGTCATGACAAAAATGCATATTTCCAAAACAAACTTGTACGTCTCACGGTTTGGATTTGCGTTACTTCTAGGTAAAACATTTGCACAGTGTAGGTGTTGACACCCAATGACTGTGAGAGGCTCAGGTCAGGCTCCTGAGGACATCATGTGTGGTCTGAGACACTCTTAGGTCATTCTACCCCATCAAAGGGCAAACTAAGGCACAGAGGAAAACAAGCAGGCTGTGAGGGCTGCCTAGTACCTACCAAGTTCTTTTTTTCACTTCACACCATCAAAGCACCAAGAGTCCATGGAACATTTTAGTCCAATAAATGCACTGTGTCTTTCAACCAATGGAACATGTGTGTGGGTGTGTATGGGTTTGTGTGTGTATTATATACAAAATATATTTTAATAGCTAAATCAAAATAGTCTCTTAACATTTAAAATGTCAATTTACTGTTAGAAATTACAAATAGCTAAACGCATATTTACACAGTTGGAAGTTCCACAACAGAATGTTTTAGCCTACTTTTCTATCAGTTACTATGAAAGTCTCTTATCCACCTCTGTTAAAATACTTACATTAACTGCCTAAAACCACTAATTAGCTTGTAATTACAAACTATTTTTGACATTTACGGCAGAAAATCAGTTATACAAAATTTGGACATTGAGACTATACCTAACTCTTGGAGCAGAAGAAAGCACTGAACTTTATGGTGAAAAAGAAAACTTGTTTACAAGTCTAAAGTGCAAGGACTATTTGTAGAGACATGGACGGACCTAGAGACTGTCATACAGAGTGAAGTAAGTCAGAAAGAGAAAAACAAATATCGTATATTAACACATATATGTGGAATCTGAAAAAATTGGTATAGACTGTCTTTTACCAAAGCAGAAATAGAGACACAGACATAGAGAACAAACATATGGGATACCTAGGGGGAAAGGGGGGGTGGGATGAATTGGGAGACTGGGATTGACATATATATGATATTAACACTATGTATAAAATAGATAACTAATGAGAACCTACTGTATAGCACAGGGAACTCTACTCAATGCTCTGTGGTGACCTAAATGAGAAGGAAATCCAAAACAGAGGGGATATATGTATACATATAGCTGATTCACTTTGCTGTATAGTATAAACTAACAATATTGTAAAGCAACTATACTCCAATAAAAAAATAATAATAAAGTGTAAGGACTCATCAAGCTTAAGGAAAAGCCTCCCTACACACACACACACACACACACACAGATTTAAATATGGTAACAGAGGAAAGAAAAGAAAGTATGACTGACACTTAAGGTCTAATATCTGCAAACATCTTAAAAACCTAAATTCCTTACCAACTTCCAAAATTGAGAAAGAAATTACTTCCAAAGTAATGTAACCAAGGAAAATAAATTTGGGTATGTTGCATCTACAAGGTGGTTTGATGTCCTTAATGAAGTACAGCATCTGTGAGACTGTCCTATCGGGTAGACAATAACGTGAATACCCCCATCTAAAGCACATCAAGGACACATTCCCACACCCAGCTGGTTCAGAAGAATACAGGGTAAAGAAAAGACAGACTGATTACTATTCTGTTGTGGCAAACAGCTTATTGGGTTTTCTACCCAAACTGTACAGTGTGCAGAATTTAACCTTATGGGAACCAGCATGGTAACATAAAGTACACTGCTCTCACCTGGATGCTGTTCCCTTCTGTACTCATTTGGTTTATCTCTGGACCACTGCTGGCGCATTCACAAAATGAATGTAACAGCCTTTCCTACACGGAGGGGCTGAGGACACAAGATGAGATCTTTCACCCCTAAGACCAGTGCCCCTTCAACACATCTGAAGGCAACAGGCTGAAAATGACTGTGATACCCTCCACGGAGAAAGGTGTGGAGACATTACACTGAACATCTGGGTATGTAGGAAGAAGTATGTCCACAAATCCACGCTTCAGCATTGAAATTTGGGAGGAGTTAACTTAAGACCAAAGAAATTATGTAAAAGTAAAAACAAAAATGCTACTCACTAACCAAGAAGCCTTAAAGCTTACCCACTGAAAAAAAAAATTCTATCTAATCTCCTGGTAGGATGGAACCTACAGATCAGATCCGTTATTTGTCTTCTTGCTGCTCAAACCTGAGCCAACTGCATCCCACAATCTACAAGCATTCACCTCGGCAATTTTAATTCTGTCCTTTTTTTTTTTGGCTGCGCCGCGTGGCTTGCGGGATCTGTTCCCAGCCAGAGATAGAACTGAGGGCCATGGCCAGTTCTATGGCCAGTATCCTAACCACTAGGCCACCAAGGAACTCCCAATTCTGTAGTTAATTTGATGATAAGACTCAAAATGTTTATATCATCTTATTCTGGAACATCTGAATGTCTATTTCTAAATCAAGTGCAGCCAGGCCACTCCGTGCCCACAGCCTCAACTCCTTTGGCGTCAAGTGGTGTAACTTTGCTGGGAGTTAATGAGGAAGAAGTGGACTTACTATATGTACAAGACATGCACAGAGAGTTAAGGCCAGAGGACATAATTTTACTCTGCGGGAATGAAGGCTTGTTAGCAGTGCAAAACTGACTCGTCACACGGCATTGTGAAATACAGCACAGCAAACTCAGCGTTCAGCACCATGGTCACACTGGGAACAGTTTAGTTTGAGCAAATAGCATCTGGAGCTTTATGTTGCTACTCTGCATTTTTATTGGTTATACAGTTTTGTTGGTTTTTAGGTTGTCTCGTTTGGGTTGTACTGGTGTGTAAGAGCTATATGAATAAGTACATCTACCTTTATAAATATTTAAGTGACAATGTATTTAAAGTAATTAAGGCAATGCTGGGCTTCTGCAACTTGGTTGTTAGATGTTTACATTGTTTTTCAATTTTAATTATCCCAAACCTTGCAAAAGTTTGAGAAACACTGCAATTTTAAGGATACTGAGAAAGAGATCTTCAAACCAAAATGTGCCCATCTTACACTTATTTGTAAGTAAACTGGGGCATAATGGATATAGGGTCAGTCCTTCAGTTGGCTCATCATCTGAGTAGAGGTAAAAACCTCCCTCAACAGAGTTTCCCCAGCTTCTGGAGATCTTTGCTTAAGACCTTCCTCCCTCACCGCCACCCCCCCAACCCTTTAAATCTCACTTTGAGTCTAAGAGGAAGACTTGGCTCCAGTTTTAAGCAAGTGACGATAGTGAGAATAGCTCAAAAAGATTCAGTGCAAGTGATGAAGGATTCAGAAACCAGATGTTTGTCAAAAAAGAGTAGTGATGTTTAGGGGATGGGCAGAAGGGGGAAACCGTAAAGCATGACCACTGTCATAAAATGTCTGAAGGGCTGCCATGTAGCTCCACCTGGAGTCTTACGTAGCTCCAAACGGTGGCTCTAGAATTACAGGGGGAAGTTACAAGGATGCACATTTTGGTTTCAGATGCTGAGGACCACTCCCATTTATCGAAGAGACACTGCTCACCAGGACCCTGCTAAGTGTTACAAGGTTCATGTAGAACCTTCCAGCTATTGGCCTTGATCACTGAACTAAGAAGAGATGAGTTTAGGTCAGGCTATTTCTCAAGTTCGTTCTTTTGCAGAGGCTTGATGAAGAGTATAACCAGTAGTAAGTTTCCATAACTCCTTTTTCTTTTCCTGCTTCCTTAAGAGATGAGGTAGAATACTGTTAAAAGACCAAGATAATGGACAAGGATATTGGGGAAGAGAGCATCAATCACTGCCTTTCAGAAATAACGACATTGTTATTACATAAAAATTAACAAAGTAATCTGAGGTTTGTAAAACATACACAGTGGAGGAAGAAATAAATCAATGACAATTTAAAAACTTCTATTGTGATACATTTTGGTTGCAAGTGATTATAATTTAACCAACATATAAACAAATGGTAACATAGTAGGTCATAATTGTAGATTATTTTAGTTATGTTGAAACGTTAGTAAATGTTACAGTGTAATCAAAAGTACTAAAGTTGATCTCACAAATCAGTATTTTCCCATTCCTTGTCTTGAAGGTAGTAGCTTCTGACAAATTACAATATGGCTAGTCTACTGCTTCAGGCTGCAAGAGATATGGCAAACAGGGTAAGATAGCCTGGATTAGAGCTAAAATTATAGCATGTCAATGAATGAAAGAGTATCTAAATTCTAGCCTTAAATTATATTTCCAACTCATAGAATTTAAAAAGTATTGTAGAGGGACTTCCCTGGTGGCACAGTGGTTAAGAATCCGCCTGCCAATGCAGGGGACACGGGTTCAAGCCCTGGTCCAGGAAGATCTCACGTGCCGTGGAACAACTAAGCCCGTGCGCCACAACTACTGAGCCTGTGCTCTGGAGCCCGTGAGCCACAAATACTGAGCCCACGAGCCACAACTACTGAGCCCACATGCCACATCTACTGAAGCCCACGCGCCTAGAGCCTGTGCTCCACAACAAGAGAAGCCACCACAATGAGAAGCCTGCTCACTGCAACGAAGAGTAGCCCCCACTCTCCACGACTAGAGAAACCCCGCGCACAGCAACGAAGACCCAATGCAGCCAAAAAAAAAAAAAAGTATCGTACAATGCAGACTGTATTTAAACTATATGTGAAATAAATTTTCTAAAGACAATGCTTAAAATAAGAATGCTAAAAGATGAACGAAACTAAGTCTTAGCTACGTCAGAGAACAAACTCAAAGCAGACGCTGAAAATATTAGGGGGCTTAGAATAGTCCTGGGATTTAAACATACATTCAAAATAAAGGTACAAAAATTTGATTATGAAAGACGTCCAAAGAGAAAAATCACGTCAGGCATCTCAGACACTAGTGAAATTGATAAATTGTTAACATACAAATATACTGCATCCCTTTTTTCTTGAATAAAAACTTATTTCAAAACTGAAATATGAAGGGGCAAGGAATATTTGCCTTTTGCATGACCTTATTTGATCTCTGCAAATCTAGCCAACTGTCCAGCTGGCTGTCTTAACTAAGAAAGATTTTTTAAAAACCAATATCCACCTATTCCCACCTATCAGAATACCTTATATATGGCACAAAAGTAAAATTAATCATCAAACATCAAGTGCCAGAAGTATTTATTGTTAGGATAAATGAATTAACAAAATGACCATGGTCTCAGCCCTCAATGGGCCTGTACATAATTTTCCCTTTCCTGAGAAGATTCTATGGGGAAGAGCCTCCTATAGGTTATTGAGGGTTTAAGAACTCCATCTAAACCCAGGTAACCACATTCAATCACAAAACCTGGCCAACTTTTAGAGACACGGAGCCAGACAGATCATTTCTCTTTCCCACTTCCAGAAGCATTTCCCAAGATCACTGAACTTTAAAGGGGAAGCAGCCTTAGCAATTACCTAACCTTCCTCATTTTGCAGATAAGGAAACCAAAGTCAAGCAAGACAACTCTGCAGAATTTGAATGCACAGACCCTACTATGCCGGTGTATAGGATAATGTATGGTTCATTTCAGGAACCATACACAAAACATCCTAAAACTGTCTTTACATCTGCAGTGACTGAGGAACTACCACCATCTTCATTTTCCAAATATAAATAACTAACAGGTTCGGCTGCAGCGGTGATGCAGCTCTAGATTGCTGATACATGACCTATGCACACTTCAGGGGTCAGAATGGACCCCATCTCACAGGTGGTAGAACATAGCAGTTAAGAATACAGAAGTTGAAAGGCCAAGGAGAAAGGCCTCAGGTTCCAGCCCCACTTCTTCTGACTGGTACAAGGGGACAATGTCTCTATCCTCTGAGTCTCAGTCTCACCAGCTGCAAAATGGGGAAGACAATGCAGCCATATTCCAAAAGGGATAACAAGGGTGAGATAAAACGCAAAGTATCTCACATAATGATTGCATATAAAACATCTAAAAAATGGTAGCAATGTTGAGAAGAATAGGATCCCTAATCCTTAGGGTAATGGTTTACTTTATCAACAGAAGAGACAAAAACAGAAGTGGTAGGAGCATGGGCGAGTAGGGATGAGAAGAGACCTAGCCAGGCAGTATAGACCCAGAGAAACTCCCCTGGCCCTCTCTACAATGAAGAAAGCAGTTTGACAATCACTAGTCAAGGGAATATCTAGTTTCCCTTATTTCATATGACAGGGCCATAAAATGTCCATTTCCATAGTTTAAAACCTCATGAAATAGTGATCTTTTCTTATAACTACCAGTGTATCATTCTGTCTGACCCTCATCTCATAAATGCTCTCCCAAGTATTTCCCTTCTTCCCCCAACCCTTTAGAATTCTTTATTCTGCAAATGAAAATTTCTCTTCCCATTACCTCTGGAAAGAGCTTATTATGCAGCTGCATTATAGCAGACCTGAGTTCCCCTGTTTTGAGGAAATGAGAAGAAGAAAACAATCAGATTTATAGAAGCAAGTACTGAGGAAGAGTCATTCTCTCCACAGCGATGAGTCAGCAGAGCATCTCTGATTTATCTGGACTATAATCCAATTTTTCAAAATACATATTTTCACAAATACATAGAAACAACCTTATTCAAACTTAATTCATACAAAACTTCCCTTGACAATCAAGAGACTTAGAGGTAAAGTCATTTCCTGGGCTATTTATTTAATGAACTTATTGTGTCCAAGATCCCTAACCTCACGGCATGCTTAGTCTAGTGCAAAAAACAGACCCAATATACCTGTAATTATAAAGGTAAGTGTTACAATAGAGGAAAGGAAAAATGCTGTGAGTAAGCAAATGGCAGAGTTCTAAGCTTGACCTCAGGCCTTGGTTCCAACATCTGTTCCTCTGGCAATCCTTTTCCATTGTCCTGGCCAGTGTGCTCCTCCTGCCCCACCTCATTACCACTTCACTTACAGCCCTGCAGCTGGAACCATCGCGCGTGTGTGTGTGTGTGTGTGTGTGTGTGTGTGTGTGCATTCACTCTTTCTCTCTCCCTCTAGAATGTGAGCATTCTAGAACTGTACCCCCAGCACCTGAAACAACAACAACTATGCTCTCAATCGACAACAGTTTGAGACCAATGCCCCTGAGGTCTGGGAAGAGATTTCATAGAAAGATGATGTTTGAAGAGGGTCGTGGATCTAGGAGGATCTAGGAGTCTGCCAGGTAGAGAAGGTTTTGCAGACTGATGATTCAGTGTTAAACTGCTACGTCCAATCATCATGCTTGCCTTATATAAATGTGTACTGCTTTTGACTACTATGTGCAAATACCTTACATCTCACGGGTTTATGTTGCCTTCCTCACTGTAACAAGTGCCAAGAGCTCAGTTTCTATTATTACTCTAAAAATCTATCATTCAAGGGGATAAAACCTATAGTCTGAGTTCTTATGCATTTTTACTTAAACGTTAACTTAATTTTTACTTAAATGTAAACTCATTTTTACTTAAATATAACTGTCACCATATTTTGGTTTAACACCTTCAAAGAGATTGAATAACCAAAGAGATTCAATAAACTAGGCTTAGTAGGAGAATCTCAAAAACTTCAAATGCTTGATTTTCTTAGAACTTTATTTTTCTTAAATTCAAGTTAATTCAAGCTAATTTTCAAGTTAACTTAATGGAAGTTTTCAAGTTAACTTAATGGAAGAATGGAAGTGTCACCTGTCAAAATAATCAAAATTCTCTCACATGCCAAAACATCCAATCAGTTTATTTATTGGTGACTGAGGAGTAAACTGACATTTTACTTTGGAATGAAAGAGGCAGACACGGGTAGCTCTTAATTTTTTGGCTCCTGTCAAACACTTCATCAGAGCCATATACCCACTCCCTGCTGTGTAGGACATTTGCAGCTTTGTCGATTTTCCGGAAGATAGGTTCTGGGTAGGGAAAGGCAGCCCAGGCCATCAGACACTCAATGAATAACCACTTAGGCACGGGAAGGGTATATACTTTTAGACCAGAAAGGATCTAACTTAGGTGATCTGCCAACCTCTCTTTCAACAGAAAAGGTCACTAAGGCTGAGAACAGAGGTGAATTTTTCTCAAATCCACAGAACCTAGGGACCCCAACTTGGTCACGCATTGTTTCTACCGTCCTTGGGCATCTCTCTTTGGGACATCAAAATAATTATAGCTTAAATGTTCTGAAGAAGAGAACACTCACGGAAAAAAAAAAACTGAGACCAAGAGTTCTGACTGAGAACTTAGGAAGGTACCATCCAGACATCTTCAGCTGTCTATCAGAGATGTGACACGGTTGGCTGGCTCATGGCTTCAGACATCTCAACCTGATTTTCCCAGTACTGACTGTTACGACTCACAGTCCTCCTTTGAGAGAAGGTCCCCACCCAGTTGTAAAGACTAAACAGGATTACAGGGACGCACAGCACTAACTCATTGAAATTAATGCAGCAAGGGGAGCTAAAACAATAGGGCTCAAAATGCCTGCTGGTTTAGTGTAGCGCAGGAGTACCAGCCTGCCTACACCTGAACAGTTTTTGGTCTCCAAAGACTCTCAAGGGCAGAAGAAAAAAATCTGGGCCATGCAAATTTCTTTTGTCATCTGAGTTCAAAGGGACTGAGGCTCTGAGTGAGTGTTCATGCCTAGCTATCTTGAGTCATCACTTTCTATTCTCCACTGAAAACATTTTAGGAAAACAATGTTTTGGGAAAAACAGTTTCTCCTAAACTACAAATTTCATGGAATGGAAGAGGCAAATGAGAGATCAGCTGAACATAATGGTGTAAAAAATACTATCAGAATCTTTATTAAACATGATGAACTAAGATGAAACAGTCAATTTTGACAACATGGGAAATACCACAGACCTATTTTTACTGATGCAAAGAATAACTTCACAGGTAGCTGGTTAGTTCTTCTGCATGATAAATCTGAACATTCGAGTACACAATTTGAACTAAAAGTTGAAACTATTTAAATTCTTGAATAGTTGATAGTAAACATTGATGGTTCTTTTCTTAAAAACCGCCTAGAAACAGGGTATTCCACTCATTTTGTGGGAAATTCAAGACTTAGACAAAGATCTATTGTCAGACAGAATGCCACTATGACAAAAGAAGTACTCAAATTTTCTTCTTTTGCAGTACTTGTAGTATATTTAATAAAATGTAATTTTATTATATTTGAAACAAGTGGGCAATCGGCTATACTAGGGAAACATTTCTATGGTGCAAATATTTGTGTTCTATCATTATTTTTCATATTGTGGTGTAATTTGGACTCTACATATGCTTATGGTTCCCCCTCCTCCACAAATCAGTGAATGAATGATTCAAAGGATATTTATCAACCTTCAATTTATAGTTGAACCTACAGTTTGAGAATCAGACTCAGTGGACCATGCACCACTTGGGCAATAACAAACTCAATGTACAATATGTGCTCTCACTTAATATGCATAATGGACACCTTGACCATCTTCCCTAGGATCATGTTCACCTCTGGAGTACATTCATTTCATGTAGCAAATACACTGTTAAAATTACTTCTGAGAAGGATATTAAAACTACTGTCCCTCCTCAGACCACACCAGGCACAGTATCCCAAGGGCATGTGAGTAATGAGTGTTTAAGTAAAAGAGGCATTGCCTTGATCCTTCCACAGGGCTACTAATCTAGCTTTGGGTCAATCAGAAAATTCATTACTCAGTTTTGAAATATCTAGGCAAATGTAGCTTTTAAGTATGTAACAGGATAAAGCAATAAAGCCCTTTTAACAATGTATCTTCATTTTATTTATACTCCTCTGGTTGTCATCTCCTCCTCCGGAAGCCTTTAAAACCAAACCACTCAAGTGAGCAGGAGAATTTGTGAAGTCACACACACACACACACACTCTCTCTCTCTCTCTCTCTCTCTCTCTCTCTCTCTCTCTGAAAAGACAACTTAGTTTTGGCTGGGTCCTCATCTAGCCAGGGCAGGGAAGACTTTTGGTAACAGTGACTAAATAGAATCTCAACCACTTTCAGGACTCCGCAGTGTGGCTACATCAATTTATTAAAAGTGAACTGTAGATGAAAGGCCATATACTGCAGGTCCTGTATGACAAGGCCTGTTGCTTAAGTTTCCCCATGTGTAAAATGGACAGAGTCTTCAGAACATAAGAACATGATGTGCTAATATAAGAAAAATAGTTGGCTTCAAGTTCAGTTTCCTTCCCCTGCCAAGCCAACATTGCTATGACTACCATAGCAATGTGTGCCATTTGCATTAAGAAAGATGCATGAGAGCAGACTGTATGTAAACACACAGTCAGCACATACTTGGGTTCTGTCTGATCTTTATGGGTGGTGTTTACTTCTGGATATAGGTTCTTAACTACTAGTAATGCTTTCTCTCCCTGAAGTGAAAGAAGAGTAAATACTGCAGGAATTCAAGGATGACACAACATACAGCCAAGCAGTCCCTTCGAGTCAAGCACGGTTGACACCCTAGGCCTAATTTATAAGGGGCCCCACCTGCTGATTCCAATGGCCTTTGTCACCCTAACTAGCTACTTTCAGTAGGGGAGGATGCAGGAGAGATTGACCTTGATTCACCTCATTATCAACCAAACGTGGAAAACCCTTTAGCACAACTGTTCTCAATCTCTGCAGCACATTCAAATCTCCTGAGGAGCTTTGAAAACTCCAGATGCCCCGACCACAGGCCAAACCAATTACATCCAAGTATCCGGGGATGGGACCCAGACACCCATATTTCTTAAAGTCCCCAGTGATCCAAGATGCAACCAAGGTTGAGAACGACTGTCTTGGATCGCCCCTCCTGACCTCATGGAACTTCTGCTGCAAGGCAAACCAGGAAAGCCAACCTAGAGTGCTCACAACCACGGCTTCTGAGTAAAGCAGGTGCAACAGGGTCCTGAACACTGAAACACAGGTGCCGGCACTGAGCTCCACACAGGGGGCTGAACAGACAGCTTATGAGCTAGAGGGTTACCCAGATCCTCACGTGAGACTTTGCACTTCAAAAAAGCAAAAAACAAAAGCAAGTCCGCCAATCTTAAGAGATGTCACCAAATCCCCTTAGGATTTCTTTCTTTCTTTTCTAAGGCAAATCTTTTGGGAAGGACAGTCAAAGTATATGTGGAGGCGCCCCACCCATAGAGCCTGCGGAAAAGAAGACAGAGCCGCACAACTCCTGCGGCCGCCTAGAAAACCCCCCGCAGGCTCCCCCAGCGCCGGGAGAGCGCGTGCACCTGTCGGCACGCGGGGCCGCACCTGCCGCGCCGGGCCTTCCCTCCTACCTTCCAGCAGCTCGTCCAGGCTGGTGACCTTCCGGCTGCCGTCGATGGTGTAGATGGTGCGGACACCCTGGGGCAGGTTCACGTTGTCCGACAGGGAGCGGGTGAGCTCCATAAGCAGCGCATCGAAGGACCGGAAGCGGTCGCTGGAGATGGCAAACACCAGGCCCTTGAAGTAGCGGTCCCCATTCCGGTAGAAGCGCGCCTTCTTGGCCTTCTTCTCCGAGCTCAGGGCCTGCAGGGTCCGCGTACGGTAGAAGCTGCAGTGGGCACTGTGCGCCGGGCTGGGGATGAGCCCGTTCCCCTTGGGGCCGGAGCTGCTGCTGCCCCCCGAGGAGCTGGGCGCCCCTCTCCGCGACCCCGGCCGCGGCCTTTTGTCCCGTTCCTCAAAGTGTTCCAGCTCGATACTCCTGGTGCTGGCCATCACGGCTGCTCCAGGGGCGCCCCCACGAAACACGTCCCAGCCAAAGCCTGCAGGTAGCCCAGGGTCAAGGCGAGCACCGGCTCAGGGACGTCTAACTGCGAGCAGCCTCAGAGCGCCGGGACACCCAGCTTTGGCATCCCGCCCTCTCCTCGCAGGTGGAGCCGCGGAGGCGCCGGCCGGCCCGCGCCCCCCTAAAAGTGGCCGCAGCGCCGAGCTGCCCAGCTCATTGTCCGGCGCGCCTCGCTCTGTCCCTCCCGCTCGCCGGGGAGCCCCACGCCCCCCCAGGCGCCTCCTCCACCCGGCCACGCCTCACAACTCCCTCCCGGGAGCCCGCCGGCCGCCGCCAAGTTGGGCCGCCCGAAGCTCGCCCCGGACCCGCGGGCGCGCACAAAGCTCGGGCGCCCGCCGCGGCTCGCGTCCGCCCGCCGCTCCCGGGAGATCCGAGGGGAAGGAAGGAAGGGAGGGGGAGGGGCCGCGAGCGTGGGAGAGGCGCCGCTGGGGCGTCGGCCCGGCTCCGGCTCCGGCCCCGGCCCGCTCACGCGCCCGGCCCGAGGCCCGGAATGCCGCGCCGCCGCCTCGCTCGCCTCCAGGCCCTGCCCGAGGGGCGGCGCGCGCTGGCTGGGGCCGAGAGCACGGTGCAGGCCAGTCCCTCCCGGAGTCTGGCCCTAGCGGGAAATAACGCAGCCCGCCTCCCCCGCAGCCGGCCGGCCCGGCCCACCCGCGAGCATCCGCCCCCGGGCCCGACCGCACCGCCTGCCCAGCCCGCTGTCAGGGCTGGAGGGGGCTTCTTGCTCCCCGAGGGATGCCAAACCCCGGAGGGAGAGAGGTGGGAGAGGAGGCTCTACAGCGCGAGAAGATCGGCCCCTCCAGGGTCCTAGGCGGCCCCGCCCGCCTGACAGCCCCAACCCCGCTCCGCGCGCTGATGGGCGCAGCCGCGGCGCGCGCTCCTCCGCCTGGGAAACGGAACCGCGCAGGTCAAAAAAACTACAAAGGAAGGAGATTCAAGGGCAGGGATCACATCCCTTAGCCAGCCTCCAAATGAGGAGCCGAGGCTAAACTAGGGCAGGAACCTGAAACATGGCCTTGAATTGGGGCACACTATTTATTTTTTAAAAGGAAATCTGGAGCTTTATTTAAAAATCCTTTGATAAAACAATTTCCGTTGCAGATTCGCTAACATGGTTCGTTCAGTAACTTTGAATGTGTATGATCGGAAGTTATTGTTTTTTGAGGAATTTACTTAATTAACAAATATTTGTTAAAGCATGCAATGTGCCAGGCATTGTCTCCGTCTCTGGGGATGCATTCGTAAACAGAAAATCCCTGCACCCCACCCCCCTTACATTCAAGTGATGTTTATTGTTGTCAGTTTGAGCTTCTCATTAAGTAATAGGTCTAACCTTTGTAAGCACCCATCATACTCGAAGTCTTAATTTAGTAGTGCCTGGTCAACAGTAAAAGCATATTCCCCAAAGGCTTGTGAGAAATATTAGTTACTTCCCTTTTACCATTAGGGAAAGATGAAACTAAAAGAAGTTTGGTCCAAGTTACCCTGAAACCTTAGGTTATTCACCACCTGTTCTCTGAGTGGCCCTAGACAGCAAATCCAAACCGACCTGTAAGGTAAGAACATGGATGCTTTTCTTGGAATTAACTAAGTCCTGGAAGAGTATGAATAAGAGAAGGCAGAGATATATGCAGTAGTTCTTCAGCAGCTGTGAAGCTGCCCTGGCATGCAGTGCCCCAGAAGATTCCTGATTAGTGCACCATAGTTCCCCCAGGGCAGTCTCAGGGATACACCTGGGCATACCTGACTTCTAGAACCAGGACTGGAACATGCTGGGAATTCAGGGCTGATCTGAGGCTTCAACATAGTTTTCCAGGGGAAAAACTGTGAAATATAATTAGGTCCATGGCCATAATAGACCTTAACACAGACCAATTAAATCAGAACTTCTGGGGATGGACTTCTCCAACAGTAGTTTTTGGAAGTGCTTCTAATGCACAGCCAGCGTTTCCAACTATAGGCTGTAACATGAGTATTCAAACAGATCAGTGCTGCTTCTCAAACTCTGATGTATACTTACATGTAGTAGGGGAAGTCTCATAAAATGTAGATTCTGATTCAGTAGGTCTAGGGTGGAATTTGAGATTCTGTATTTCTAATAAGCTCCCAGGTAATGCCAATACAGCTGGTCTTGGTACAACACTTTGAGAAACAAGGAACTAAATGGCAAATTTCTTGAGATAAGGCTTCATTAAGTACTAGTAACTGCAGAGCCTTTCAACTTTGTAAATGGCTTAAAATGGGTGTGTTCATTTGTTTTGCTCTTACTCTTTCTTGAAAAACAGCCCACTTTGTAATCTATTGCTGTAGTAACAAATTATCCCACACCTAGTGATTCAGGACAATAAACATGTATTATCTCAGCAGTTTCTGTGGGTCAGGAAGCTAGGAACAGCTTCCCTTGCTGTCTCATGAGACTGTAATCAAGACATTGATTGGGGCTGCAGTCATCTGAAGGTTTGGCTGGTGCTGGAAGATCTAAGATGATTGGTAGGAGGCCTAGGTTCCTGGCCATGAGCACCTCTCTGTAGGGTCGCTTGAGTGTTATCACAACATGTCAGCTGGCTTCCTCCAGAGCAAGCTCCCAGAGAGAACATGGTGGAAACCAAATGTCTTTTATGATGTAGGCTTGGAAGTCATACACTGTCATTCCTGCAATAGCCTATGTAACCTTACACAGGTTGGCCCTGTTTAACGTGGGACCTGACTATACAAGGATGACTACCAGAAGCTCATTGAGGTCACCTTCTAGGCTGGTAGCACAGGTTCAATCAAACAAGCTTTAGGACATAAACATATTTTCTCACTCAAAGATTCCTGATAAAAGATTTCACCCTTCTTAAACAGTGAATACAATGATATAATATGCCAGTATTTTAGCATGATTCCCAAACATTATATCCCTAAGTTAACAAAGATTACTGCTTTTCAAGGGGGGCTGGGGGAGAAGAGAAAGTATTTCCAAAGCTGTTACCTAATTTTAAAAATCATTTTGTTCCTGCTCTTTGCATTAATTTGTTTGAAGAACTTTATCTCTGACCTTCATATAAGAATTAAGATGCAATCACCTTTCATAAAATAGTTGCTTAGTGAATATGGTATATATCAAGACCCAGCTGGCCAAAATTTGAAGACAATTAGGGCAGAAAAAAACTAGTTTCAGCATTACAATTCTAATGCCAACAAAATTTGAGGGTTCTAGGTAGGCAGGTATTAATTTGGGTTGTTACTTCATGATTTAAGGTTTATAGAGCCAAAACAAATTCTCCCCTTTCACGGGGTTGCAGAATGTGCAGAGTAAGATATTTCAACTGGCATGTCCTTTGCTGAGATGCCCCCTTTCTTTTCTAACCAAGAAACACTACCTGGGACTTCCCTGGTGCTCCAGCGGTTAAGACTCTGTGTTTCCACTGCAAGGGGCACAGGTTCGATCCCTGGCCAGGGAACTAAGATCCCACATGCCGCACTGTATGGGGCGGCCAAAAAACGAAAAAAAAAGAAAAAACACTATCTGATTTGCTAATCATTCATCCTTCCAGAGATGATCTATTTCTCCTTGGTGGTTGCCTACTCTGTCTGCCAGGTCATGATTTTAGGGGCTTTATTAGGAGAGGCTGGCTCTATCTCTTTACCATCTTACTTACCATGGCCTGCCTTGACCATTGCTCCTGTTGGTTATGAATTCTCTATACCCTTTCCTAACCCCTCTTAGTCTAACAGTTATCTGAATAAAACCTGTCGTGCAGAGAACTTTAAAAATGGCTTCATCTCTATGCTACAGAGAATCCAAGAATTTCAATCCAAAATCTCTTCTCCATTTTTTTTTTTTGTTTGTTTGCAGGATTAGAAAGGACTCCTTTCTGCTCTTGATATATAATAATTTTAAATCGCAAAGTATCTAGTGCACGTGAAAACTTTCTTGATGCTATCCAAGAGGGATCTTCTAAAAACCACTTGGGGCAGAAACATTCAACCAGGCTTGAAGGAAAGGTAATTAATTGTTCTTTGTTCTCTATACTTCTCTTCAGATTTCACAGATTAGCAATACAATTTTACAATTTTATGGCTGCCTTTAGCCAAGTGGTAACTTCCTCCCCCAGCCCCCTCACTCCCCCATCTCCACCTTGATTAAGAAATACCATAACAATTTTTATTTGGCATAATTTGTTTAAATGAGATTTATCTACTCCATACTTCCTTATGGAGCTTTACCTAAGAAACTTGCGTTGAACATCTCCTGGTTTTGCTTCACGCTACTTCACTTCTCAAATGCATTGGCTAGTCTTCACTTTTGGCCAGAACCTTCTGCTTTCAGAGGCAGTTTTCCAGCTACTCCATTACTTATTACATAAAGAGTGCTTACAAACATTTTAGACGGCACCGTGCTGAGACTTTCTGCTGTCTCATGTTTTCATTTCTGTTCACTGCGTGCCAAGCGTTTCTCACAGAAGCAAAAGTGATGAAACAACTATTTTCAGTGAAAGGGCCCAGTGACTATGAACTTGAATTTTTGAAACTTAGCATTATTTTTTATTTCATAATCTTTAATGGTTATAAATTCTAGTATTTTCAGTCGCACTTTAACGGGAAAGCGTATAAAGCCAGGAGGTTCAGAAAGAGACTATCTACCCGTACTTACCCCTAATCTGCACCCAGACTGGAAAAAGATTCAGACGAAAAGCATTTTACAAATATAATGACTTTGCAAATGTATATGAGGGAATGATTAAAACTACATTTTCAGGTACAGAAAATTGATTAAGTCTTTCAAAAATTTCAAGTTTAATTTTTTTTTTTTTTTTTTTTTGCAGTACACAGGCCTCTCCCATTGCAGAGCACAGACTCCAGACACGCAGGCTCAGCGGCCATGGGTCACAGGCCCAGCCGCTCCGCGGCATGTGGGATCTTCCCAGACCGGGGCATGAACCGGCGTCCTCCGCATCGGCAGGCAGATTCCCAACCACTGCGCCACCAGGGAAGCCCTCAAGTTTAATTTTTTAATGAAAATATCATGAATGGAAGAAAAATTCAGATATGCATGCTTTAAATGTATATAGCACACAAACGCTTTTTTTCTATGAGAAAACTGTGGTTTAATAGCTCTACTGATAGTTCTGTTGGTCCATGTCACTTCCACAAAGTATGTAGTCAAAGACTTCCACTTTTCATGTTTATTCTGTGTATTCAAAATTATACTCAGTTATTTTGTCATTTACTAGTTCAGCTGCAATAACTGTTAAAATGAAAATAATAGAAGCATTAAATTTATGAAGTAAATTTCTTTTTAGAAATTTGAACTTTTTTCCCTTTAAATCTCCTTAAGAAGAAAATCTAGGCAGGTAGTAGTATCCCTACTTTCCAGATAAGGGAATGGAGACATAGCCAGTGATTTTCAACAGTTATTTAATTATTTGATATTTAATAATATCAAAAGTGGAAACCATGGAAAATTACTATAGTACTCTCATTTTGTTTGTGTAAAATCAGATTTCTCAAACCCAATATAAAATTTACTCTTTGAATGTAGACTTTTTTGATTCATTTAAAATTCAAAAAGAATTATTATATTTATCTTAAAATCAATCATGATTTTAGTGGTTTCCTCCTCTCCGTAGCATCTTTCATGTTTATATAAATACTGAATATGGCAAACTGTGTTCCTGTCATTCTATATATTAGCTTAAAATAATGATGGTCATGAGTACTTAAAGGATAATAAAGCTTTTACAATGATTGATAAGTAGTTATGACCTAGTTAAAGAAACAGATTATAGACGAGGAAATGGGAAAGATTAAGCAGCAGAGATAGAAATTGACTCCAGGGTATGCTAACTCTAGAAGATGTTCTTATCAAGCTTTCAAAATTCATTAATCACAGGGAGGTCTCTTTAGAAATTTATAATTAAAAATTAATGATCTTTATACCTACAGTAGGTTTATAATGCAAATTATAATTAGCTGGTTATGTTAGGATAAATGTTTTATACCTCATACACATATTTGAAATATTCAAATGTTGAAACAATTTATTTATCTTATATACAGGAATAATGATACTATGCAGGCTTGGTCAGTCCCTTTTAGTAAATCTGTACTCATTTGGCTATGCATTTAGTTAAAAAAAATAGCTTTTCCTTGATACTTCCCAGAGTCCTATCTGAAATAACTGCTATTGATCATAATTTACTGTTCATACAAAAGATTTGTTATCTATGCATGTATGTCTGTGTTTGTGCACTTGTTTGTGTGTGTATATATGTTTTATATATGCATATATATAATGTACATATAAAACATTTAAGGTGAAGAGGTATATGCATGTGATTACCTGATAGAGTATATCTTAATGTAACTGATATGTTCATTTTTAATAGCTTGGTAACAATATAAAATTACATTTCTTTCAGTATTACAATTAATTACTATTTATTACTATTATTACAATAATACAGGCATACCTCAGAGGTATTTCCAGTTCAATTCCAGACCACTGAAATAAAGCGAATATCACAATAAAGTGAGTCACACAAATTTTTTGGTTTCCCAGTGCATATAAAATTTATGTTAACACTATACTGTAGTCTATTAAGTGTGCAATAACATTATGTCTAAAAAAATGTACATATATTAATTAAAAATACTTTTAAAGAAATTTATCCACATTCAATATCAGAAAAATCTGTTATAATAATTGAAGAAAGCCTTAAAGAGTTACTAATAATTATTTGGAGCAAATGAATGACTTTAAAAGGTCTGTATTGGATCACAGACTAAATGGTCTTAGCCAGCTCTGAAATTATTTTTTCCTCTCTTAGTTATCATTCTATCTGATAGACCTAAACAATCTTTACCCCAAGTTTTCTGTTTTTTAAAAATAATTTTTAACAACCTCAAACTGACAGAAAAAAAATGCAAGTTCAGTACAAAGCATTTTTTTCTGAATTATTTGAGAACAAGTTGCCAACATGATGTCTCGTCATCCCTAGATAATTTACTGTGTATTTTTTACAAATAAAAACATTCTCCTACACAGCACGATGCAGGTATCAAAGTCAGGAAGTTAAGACTGGTAAATTGCTACCACCTAATCTTTGGAACCCATTCAAATTTTTCAGATGCCCTAATAATGTCCTTTTAAGCAAAAGGATCCAGTTCAGAACCACACCATGTGCTTCTCTATGTTGTCTCTTTAGACTCCTTTGCCTAGAACAGTTCCTTAGCCTTTCCTAGGCCTCCATGACCTTGACACTTTTGACGATTACCAGCCAGTTTTTTTGGCCGCGCCATATGGCATGCGGGATCTTAGTTCCCCTAACAGAGATTGAACCCGTGCCCCCTGCATTTGGAGCGCACAGTCTTAACCACTGGACCGCCAGGGAAGTCCCCCAGCCAGTTATTTTGAAGAGTCCTTCAGTTGGGTTTGTCTGATTCTTCCTCAGGATTAGATTTAAGTTATGCATCTTTGGCATGAATATCAGAGAAGTGATGCTGTGCTCTTATTGTATCATATGGGGGGGTCAATTTCAATTTGTCTCATCACTGATGATGTTCCCTTTGATCACCTGATTTAAGTGGTACCTGCCAGGCTTAAGTTTACTCTTTTTTCCTTTGTAATTAATAAGTATTTTGTCAAAAGACACCTTGTAACTTACGTAAATATCTTATTATTCCTCAAACTTTCAATCTATTCATTTATTTTACCATTTTGGACTCACGGTGTCCTATTTTAGTCAATTACTATCATTATTTATTTTAATGCTTAAATCATCCCCAGTTTGGCCAATGCATTCAAGCTGACTTCTATGCCCTTTTGCTGTCCCCATAATGTTCTGGCACTTCCTTACCTTTGGTTATATGTTCTGGACTCATGTGGTGCTTTCTCTGCCCTAGCCCTGGAATCAGTCATTTTCCTTCCTGTGATAAATAATGATATTTAGGAGCCAAGACTGGGTAATAGGTGTGCTCATTGCCACTGAGTTTCAGCTCCTCCTGGGCTTCTCAGTGGATGGAGCTAGGAAATGTATGTATACACATACATGTATCTTGAAAACCATCAGTCACACCACAGCCCACTTCCCCACAGAAGTCCTCCTCACCCCTGTACTGGGCCACCTCCTGCATGGGTGCTTTCCTTATCCTACTCGGACTTGGATGCTACACACTGGGTGGTCCTCCTGTGCAGACCCTCCTCACCCTGCTCAGGCTCTGATACTTCCCACAGGCCAGTCCTCCTATGTGTTGACTTTCTCACCCCACCTACGATGCCTGGCTGCCACTGCTCCCTCCTTACCTAAATGCCTTCCTAGCCTTGCTTGGGGTCAAACACCCTGCTCTGGTCCACCATGACTACCCCCTTGGCCCCAACTAATGGCTTTAGGACTGAATTGTTTGGGAAGGGAAAGAGGAAGAGCTAATTTTTTTCTTGAAGTTTATTTTACTCTCAGTGTGTCCTCTAGAATACAATCAACAGACCTCTAACGAGCTATTTTGTTCTCGGCTCACCCATTGTCTCTTCCCCCTGCCCCCAGTGTCATGCCCTGATTTTTACTCTGGTAAAATATTCTCTTATACTCTCGGTATATGTGTTTTAGGCAAGACTGACTTCACCCTTGCTCCAGGGATGGGCATGTGATTCAGTCCTGGCAAGCTGACCACATTCTCTTGGCCTTAGTGATTAGCATTACCTTTTACTCTGTTGCTTAGACCAAAAACAAGACAAAAACAAAAAACAAATCATGCACTCATCCCTGACTTCTTTCTTTCTCCATACCCCACATCTAATTCATAAGCAAAATACCTTCCTTCAAAATATACCCCAGATAGAATCATTTCTCTCTGCCACATACAGAAGTATCCTATTCTAAGCCATCTTCATCTCTCACCTGACCTGTCTGTCCCACTGTAGAGTATTCTTCACACAGCAGCCAGAGTGAGTCTTTTAAGACTTTAAGACAGATTATGTCACTCTGTTCAGTAGGCATCATAGCTTCCCCTTACACTCAGAACAATATCTAATGTCCTTACATTATGGCCATCAAGGGCCTACATCAGGACCTACATCACCTGAAGAAGTTATAAAACTACAGATGCCTGTGCCCACCCCCGAGTGAAGCTGATTTAATCGACCTGGGGTATACCCTGGACATTGGTTTCTTTTGAAAAGTCCCCAGTGATTCTAAGAGCTGAGAACCATCTGGCCCTGGCTATCAGTCAGGCTCATGTGTATCCCCCTAACCACCACTTGCTTTAGCCACCTGGGCCCCTCTGCTGTTCCTGGAGCATGCCAAGCATGATCCCACCTCAGGGTCTTTGCATTGCTGGATACCATGACTTCTGACACTAACTGCCCAGAATTCAGTCAAACTTCACAGGTTAAGAGCATAGTCCTTCGTAAAGCTGCCCTTGATTCCATCAGCAGCAGCAAGCTCAGGGGTTCCCAGGTCACCCACTCTGAGTAACTGGCTACTGGGGACACGCTACCTCCTCAGATTTCATGATTCACTAGAACGAGTCATAGAACTCAGGAAAACACTATACTTATGGTGACAGTTTTATTACAGCAGAAAGAATACAAACTGGGTCCAGCCAAAAGAAGAGAAGGAGGGGCTTCCCTGGTGGTGCAGTGGTTGAGAGTCCGCCTGCCGATGCAGGGGATACGGGTTCGTGCCCCGGTCCGGGAAGATCCCACATGCCGCGGAGCGGCTGGGCCCGTGAGCCATGGCCGCTGAGCCTGCGCGTCCGGAGCCTGTGCTCCGCAACGGGAGAGGCCACAGCAGTAAGAGGCCCGCGTACCGCAAAAAAAAAAAAGGAAGAGAGGGCGAGGTCTGGGAGGGTCTCAAATGCAAATCTTCTGTATCCTCTCCCCACAGGGTCAGGAGGCATCAACATGTAACAATATGCACAGAATACTGTTAACCAGGGATGCTTACTCCAGCTTCGTTATCTTGCATGTTTACTGAGATTTCACTATGTAGGTATGATTGATTGAATCATTAGCCATATGATTAAACTCAGCCTCCAGTCCCCCTCCCCTCTGGGGAGATCGGGCTGATATCACACGGCTCAATTCCCCAACCCTTGATTTTTCGTGTGGCCAGACCCCCTATGAGCCATCTTCTTAGCATAAACTAAGGGGCCCAACATGAGTCACCTCATTAGCATAAACTATCAGGGTTCACCATGAATGATAAAAATACTCCTATTACTCAGGAAGTTCCAAGGATTTAGAGGTTACTTCCCAGGAGCCAAGGACAAAGGCTGGTCAAATTCTTTATTATAGAACACTGGGTAAAGACATACCTGACCAGCTCTACCCTGGACATTTTGGTTACATGATCTAATAAAACTCTTATTTGCTCAAGCCAGGTTGAGTTGCATTTTCTGTCACTATCAAGAGTCCTTTGTGACACACAAATCAATTGTTTTTCCTGACTCCTATGTCTTCCCTTTAGTTCATATTGGGTGTAATTGTTGGTTGGATCAATCTTCTTAAACAACAGTTCTGATCTTGTCACCCCATTGTTGAAACACCTCCAGCAATGAGTTACTTGAGGTGCTTTTTCTTTCTCGACTAGTCCAAAATATTCAGTCTGACATTCAAGGCCTAGGTCATCTGGCTCTGTTTCTTTGATCTCCCACAACTAGTCCTTAGATATACAACTTAACCAAAATGGACCACTTGCTTTTTCTTGAATGCTTTTTGCCTTTTCCCACTCTCTGCCTTTGTTAGATCATCCTGTTTGTTTGGAATGGCCAACCCCTCCCCCCACCTGCCAAATTGTACTCCTTTCCCTCTTCCGTGAATTCTTCTCTAATAATCCCAGCTGTAAGCAATTTCTTGCTATAAATTCTTCACCAGTAGCACGTTCTTTGCATTTCTCTAGTAATACCTCTCACATCTTTTTTTAATTAATTAATTTATTTATTATTTTTGGCTGCATTGGGTCTTCATTGCTGTGCACGGGCTTTTCTCTAGCTACGGTGAGTGGGTCTTCTCTTGTTGCAGAGCACGAGCTCTAAGCTTCTCTTGTTGCAGAGCACGGGCTCTAAGTGTGCTGGCTTCAGTAGTTGTGGTACACGGGCTTAGTTGCTCCATGGCCGTGAGATCTTCCCAGACCAGGGCTCGAACCCGTGTCCCCTGCATTGGCAGGCGGATTCTTAACCACTGCACCACCAGGGAAGTCCCTCACATCTTATTTTTAATATTTGTCCTTTATTGATATTTGTACACTTCCATTATACTAATTCAATCTATATTTAATGAATTCTTACAATGCTCTAAGAATATAAATATGAATAATTAGTTTATGCCCCAAAGCAGTCAGTTATCTAGCAAAAGAGGAAAATATATCTTTTATCAACTGATTTTTATCAACCAGCCATTATCTCTCCAAATATTTTATCTCCCATATCCTGTCTATTCTCTCATTCTAGAATTGCTGTTAGATGTAAGTTGGACCTTCAAAATTTTTTCTCCATGCCTTTTCATATTTTCTATTTCTTTAACTGTCCTACAGTGAGGAAAATTTGTTCAAATGTATCTTCAAGTTTACTAATTCCTTCTTCAGCTGGCTCTAATCTGCTGCTTAACCCATTTGTCCAGTGGTAAATTTAAATGACTATTCATTTCTAAATGTGTAACCGAGCAAAGATTCGTGTGCCTGCAGCTCAGAAAGCCAGACTCTGACAGTGGGAGTTTGCAACAAAGAAAGGATTTATTGCAGGGCGCCAGGCAAGGGAGTGGGAGACAAGCCTCAGATCCACTCCAACTTGGTCCTTGAGTTAGGGGGTATTTTTAAGGGGGAAGAACAAAGAAGCTGGGGTTAATCATCGTCTTGTGACATATCTTAATCATAGTTTTGGGAGTCAGGATGTCTCTGGTTTACGATATTTTTTGGCCAGGTGGTCTATGGCTCAGAGATCTGTTAGCTCATCTTGCCCTGGAGAAACAACCTGAGCTTGTACGTTTAATGGTGACATCAACAATTTTAGAATATTAACAATATTATCAATAACAAAAATCTCAGTCATCTGATTCTGGTGGATTAGTGTTCAGTTAGCACAGGAGTGAGGTCAGATGGGACAAAAAAGGCAATAAAATTTGGATAGAGAGATAAATCATTAACTCTGCAAGGGAACTCGGTTTTAAAGGGACTTGGCTTCAGATGTTCAAATTTGTTCAAAATTTTTGGCTTTTCTTTTATAGTGAATTGCCATTT
This sequence comes from Delphinus delphis, assembly GCF_949987515.2. NCBI lineage: Eukaryota > Metazoa > Chordata > Mammalia > Artiodactyla > Delphinidae > Delphinus > Delphinus delphis. The sequence continues at coordinate 29,303,191 of NC_082687.1, read as the reverse complement.
GTTTGTTTTTTCAATGCCTTTTAGATTTTCAAAATTTAAAACACATACTTAGGTTATGGTCTCTTTCAGATTGTTTTTCTATATACCAAATTTTGAGATTAAAAAATCTTCTGTTTATATCCCTGATTCTTTTTTTTTGCATTCTATGTGAATTTCTATTATGAGCTCCCCTGCAGTGAGGCTCATTTTTGTCTGTGCTCATTCCATGCTGCATGGGTAGCAGAGTTTAATATTAACATCCTCCTGGTGTACTGGAGGCAACACTCGTCCAGGATAATTTTTAGGCTTGAGGTTTCCTGCAGGATCAGGTAAAGTAAATTCAGATTAAACACCAATGAAAGCAATAGGTTTGGAATTTTTATTTTTCACAGAAGTCGTGTTTTTTCCTACACAGAGTTAACTGTCATTTCTTGATATGGTTGGCTGAGATTTTTGGTCTTCTTTGGCTGGGATTGTAGCTTTGGAGAGTCCTGGCCTTATGTAGGCATCTCTGTTCCTGCTCCCCTTCAGGTGGGCCGAAGACGGCTTTTGTTCCTGATGGCATTAAAACCCTGGTCTTACCAAATCAATGCCACTGTTTCCATCAGCTTCCCCAAGTTGTCACAGTCTCAATTCTTATATTTATCACTCTGGCTTTCAATTCCCTATGTATATACTTGAGGACTCCATTTCTTTCAGATAAAAATTAACTGTAAAGACTTTTTGTTGTTGTTATTTTTTATCCAGTGTTCCTAAGGGTTTATAGCTACTGGGATTCCTTGTTATCTTAGTCTACCACAGTGCTGGAACCACATTAAAAATAGATATGTATCCATCTACAAAATATCTGCCCCACCAGATGACAACCTGATACATGCCATAACAGAAAAACAAAAGAAATCCTTTGGAAATTCTTAAAAGGTAGTAATCAATTGTGATTGCACGGTTTGAGAAAATCTTAATTTGGTAGCTGTCTTAGTCTGTTTGGGCTGCTTAACAGAAAACCACAGACTGGGTAGCTTATAAACAACAGAAATGTATTGCTCACAGTTCTGGAGACTGGAAGTCTGAGATCAGGGTGCCAGCATGGTCAGCTGAGGTCTCTCTTCCAGGATGCAGAATTCTCGTTGTATCCTCACATGTGAGAAAGGGCTAGGGAGCTCTGTAGGGTCTCTTTTTAAGGGCATTAATCCTATTCATGAGGGCTCCACCCTCATGACCTAAGCACCTCCTAAAGGTCCCACCTCCTAATACTATCACATTGGGCATTAGGATTTCAACATATGAATTTGGAGGGAACACAAACATTCAGACCATAGCAGTAACTAACAATTGAATTGGGCTTTGAAGAATGCACAGGATTTTGGCATGAAGAGAGGGAGAGGTAGCATCTTGTGGGGGAAGCCCAGGTAAGGAATGAGCAGTCATGAACATTTATATTATTTTCATGCATTCAGTCCTATGTGGTTGGATCTGTGTGTGGCTTATTGGCTTGTAGTCTTGGGGTACGTGCCTGGAATCATCCCAGCATCTCCATACAAGTCCTTGCATAGTGCTCTGTGTGCCATATACACTAAATATTTACTGGATGAACAAATATACGTGAGAGAATGTTTCCAAAGTAAGGAATAGAGGCTGAATATATTCAACCTCACTCTATGTCAGTTTGCTCACCTACAAACAAGAGGTTCACCTACAAACAAGACAGTAGCACGGTGTGACTTAAAATTCCTTTTGGTTCCAGCATTCTATGATAATACTTTGTACAACTTAGTGCCAATCCTAATTAGTTCCAATTTAAGCAAGGAAACATCTGGATGACTTTTTGTTAGGGTTAAGTGGATTTGGTTGTTGATATGCTACAGGGAAAGAGAATGAAAAGTAGTCTTGAAAAATGCTGTTTAATGTGGAACAAAGAGGATCAGAGGTTGACCCACTGCAGGGCTATATTCTTATAATCTACTCAGAGTTGCTGCTATCCTGGTCTAGATAAAGAGCCATTGCCTAGAAGTTCCCTTTTGAGATTCCAGTTTTCAAAAGCCTTCTCTGTATGCAACCTTAAGTTTCTAAAAATAAACAAAATAGGAAGACTTCTCCTTGGAGGAAACATTTAGCAATAATAACCACAAAAGTTTGAAAGGGAAATTCATTGTCCAAAAAAAGGAAGGAGAAAAAAAATCTAGATTTCTTCTATTTTTTAAAACTTATTTTACTTCCTGAGCTTTGTAAAAGCTGCTTAGATAGACACAAAAGGGAAATGAGACAGTCAAGAATATTTCAGTTTGTATTTGAACAAAACAACCATCACTACCTCATTTAGGAATAATTTTTTAAAAAAGAAAAAAAACATTAAAGTTTGTTTTTGTGACATCCACAATGCATTTATTCATTGATTCATTCTTTTATTTATCAAACTTTTCATTGAGCATCTAATATGTGTAGGATGTTATACTAGGCACTAGGTTGGAGATGTGACTTAACTGGTAATTCTATAGGGATCATTCAACATGGTAAACTCAGTCTTTCCTTCTGTGTGTCGGGCATTGTGGACTTGCTAATTCAACTTTTATTTGATCATCCTTCTAGTATGTTTTTCTATACTGCAGAGTTTGGAATGCTGAAAATTTCATTTCCCGTGGTAGTTTCTTCCAATTTGGTGCACTTGCATGAGATTTGGGAGGCAGAAGTGGAGGCCATTTTCTTGACTTTTGCCTTATTCCATTGGCAAACAAGGTCATAAAATATGAAGTTTTCTGCTAGTGGTGTTACCGTGTCCATTATCCAGGTCTCTATGTATTCACAGGTGTTGCTGTGGAGAGGAAGCTGAATGCCACGTTCAACTTCTTCATTCCCACTTCCTCATTTCTCCACTTCAGTTATGACCATATGTTCTTGAGCTCAATTGTTCAAATAGTAGCCTCAGAGGAATAGCTTCCCAGTGAGTTGGTTCTAAGGAGTGGTTCTACATTTCATTTCTAGAGAGCAAGCTCTGCCAAGCATTTTATTAGCACCTAATTCCATGTGTTAAGTCCTTTTCTGTTTAAAATGTGAAGAGTGGTTTCTGTTTCCTGCATTGAGTCACGCCCAACACACCCTCCAATGTTATTTAGGGATAATAGTAGGACTCTTGGAGATTCAGCATTTGGGGATGTTTTTGTTATAACAGATCCCTATATATTTAGTTTCTCATTTCTTACCAAATATTGCAGTGAGAATTACAACATACAGAAGTAAGTCAGACAGAGAGAGACAAATATCATATGATATCGCTTATATGTAGAATCTAAAAAAAATGAAACAAATGAACTTATTTTCAAAACAGAAACAGACTCACAGACTTAGAAAACAAACTTATGGTTACCAAAGGGAGAAGGTGGGAGAAGGGATAAATTGGGAGTCTGGGACTGACATATATATACATACACATTGCTATATTTAAAATAGATAATTAGGGAAGCTGGCGGTCCAGTGGTTAAGACTCCGCACTTCCAATGCAGGGGATGCAGGTTCGATCCCTGGTTGGGGAACTAAGATCCCCCGTGCCGCATGGTGTGGCCAAAAAAATAAAAATAAAAAATAAAATAGATAACCAACAAGGACCTACTGTATAGCACAGGGAACTCTGCTCAGTATTCTGTAATAACCTAAGAGAATTTGGAAGAGAATTTGGAAGAGAATAGCTATATGTGTATGTATAACTGAATCACTTTGCTGTACACCTGAAACTAATACAACATTGTGAATCAACTCGACTCCAATATAAAATAAAAATAATTTAAAAAAAAGAACATACATGTATCAGGTGGGTCACTGGAATTGGCAATGTGCTGTTGAGGTTAAAAGCACTGGCCCCAAGTCAGATAACCTGAGGTTCCCCAAGAGAATACGAGCTTCTTGAGAACTGGTTCACCATGGATTCCCCAGGTTCTAAAACAGTGCCTGGCAAAAACCAGACCCTTATCATACATTTCCTTTGCATAGATTAGTTTGCCTCCTCTAACCCATACTAGCCAAATTACACAGCCCCACTGGGAAGGCAGATTACACAGCTGGGGGTACCGTACTTTGCCTGTGGAGCCAGGCAGATTAGGCCTGGGTACCAGGGCTGCCATAGGTCCTGCCATCATGGCTGTAATAGAGGTTGTGTCCACGCCGGGCCCTCCTTCGTGGGGGTTCTGGAAGGGCTCTGGGAGTTTGGAAATGAGTGACAGTGGCTGGGGCTCTTCATGGAGCAAGCAGGCAGACCCGAGCAAACCTGGGGGTGTGCACATCCTGGGCCTAACATGCCCATTTGCATTCACATACAGGGCGTGAATCATCAGCTATACAGTTCTTCTGCCAGCCCAGTCCAGGAAAAATACAACGTTTTCATTCTTTGGTGAGAGGAGTGTTTCTGTACCTGCTGATGATCACCTGATTGCCACTGGCCAGACACCAATATTATTCCAAAGACACAAAATATTTTTTCTTCAACTAACATAGCTTCCCAGCATGATGTGGAGTGAGCATTTGGAGTATAATGAGTAAAGGGATCCCATCCTAGCCACGTGGCTTGGGCAATATCAGACTTCTCTAAGCTTCAATTCCCTATGTGCCGAATGGGGAAAAGGATGGTCACCAGGTAGTTGTGAAGATTACGTTTCTGGGTACAAAACACAGGTCCTCCCCTGACTTCTCCAACTTAAGAATGAACCCAGTAATCTGTGCTCTCCCCGCCCCACCAGACTCTTGAGTCACTCCCTAACCTTCATCTCATTGGTTCGTGCAGTGTGTCATTCATGTGAGATATTTGTGCATGATTCACTGAGCACCTGCTATGGTAAGATATTGCAGTGGAGGCAAAGTGGCACCCAAAGATGGGCGGAGCCAGCGAGGGACTGGCCCTTGGAGCCCCAGCCCATGCCCCAATGTCCTTGGAGGAGATAATATTCCACCAGCCTCATCACATCCCACCACCCACAGCAGACCATAGTATTTTGGTTTTTTCTACAGGTTTTTTGGGCAAAAGCTGTATTCCTTGAGAATCCACTTAAAAATCCTTTTTACAAATAAGGCCTCAAGGATAGTGGCATTCTTTCAAAGTAGTAATCAGTGGCGGCTCATTAACTCCTCCTGTTTATCTCATACTCTGTTGCATCTTTTTCCTGGTGGCTTCAGGCTCTCCCAGGAAGAGGAAGTCTGCAGAACTGCCCTCCAGGGGCCCACAGAGTGAGATAGAGTTGCCTTTCCTATTTACTCTTAACACTTCTTAATTTTTAGCGCTATGGGTAAAATCTTCTTATTCTTTCCCCTGAAGAAGAAAAGGGTAATATTTTTCACTTTGTTTTGCAAAAATGTGTTGGTACGACTTAGCTTCTAATTACAGCTTCACCATCATGATATCATAATGGTTGCTTCAAAGACCATGAAATAATAGATTTTGAGGAGTATAACACATTTGATGTACAGGAGTACATCTGTAATTACTGTATACATTCTAATTACAATGCTTCTTACCTAGGTATTCTTGCTCAAGGGAAAAAAAAAACTGCTTCTATTTTCAGTTAACCTATTTATACTCTGAGGCCTAAACCTGCCCAGTGAAACATGGACTCTGGCATCGATGTCCTTTGTAGTAGCCCTACAAAGGTGACTTGAGTGTACAAACTGGCAACACAATGTGATTGCCTTAAATTATATAAAAATTTTATACACGATCTCAAATGTTAGAATCATTTTTTTAAACTGAAGTATATTTGATTTACAACATTGTGTTAGATTCTGGTGTACAGCAAAGTGATTCAGTTATACATATATATATTCTTTTTCATTATAGCTTATGAAAGGTATTATGTATAGCTTATACAGGATATTGAATATAGTTCCCTGTGCTATATGGTAAGTCTTTGTTGTTTATCTGTTTTATATATAGTGGACTGTATCTGCTAATCCCAACCTCCTAATTTATCCCCCCTTTCCCCTTTGGTAACCACAAGTCTGTTCTCTGTGTCTGTGAGTCTATTTCTGTTTTGTAAATAAGTTCATTTGTATCAGATTTTAGATTCCACAAATAAGTGATAACATATGATATTTATCTTTCTCTGTCTGACTTACTTCACTTAGTATGATAATCTCTAAGTCTATCCATGTTGCTGTAAATGGCAGTATTTCATCAAATGTTAGAATCTTAACCCTGATTCTCTAGCAAACAAATACCCAACCCATCTAAGGAAGTGGGCTAATTTTTACCTTTCTGCTTAGCTCACTTCTCTAGGGTGTGAGGGTGGAGAAAAAACTCACGGGAGTCAAAATAAGCTCACGATAATCTGTTTCCATCTAATTAGAATTAATTCACTGATCTCATTGGCTTATTTTTCAGAAAATACAAGGTAAAAATCATGTCACTTTTGAAGTGGCTTCTGAATTTGTTTGCCTCATGAAAAGTATAGAACTTACTCAAAAAACTCCAGTCGAAACTGTCAACATCCTTACTCCGTAATGTTTCTGACACCTTGAGTACTATTTGAACATGTGGGGCTGACGAATTATAAGTAGAGATAAAATATTTAGAGTCATTATTTTGTTTCATGTCTTGAAAAAACAGAAATGGTGGGAAGGACACAGAAGAAGGAGTCAGAAGAACAGAAGGATAATCTTGGCTCTGCCATTTCCTAGTCTCTCAAGCAAATCACTTAACCATTCTGAACTGCAGTGTCTTTATTTAACAAAATACAGATGATGTGTTTTCTCAGTGGTATGGTTTAGCAATTCTGAAAAAAAAATTGTGTATTCTTGGCATGAGCAAGTAGGTCAGTATATTGAGGATAAGGGGAGTCAGGTTTTTCATTGTAAGAAAAGGGGGTTACAAACAGGAAAAGGGAGAAACAAGAAGGAACCCTGGAATGTTGGGTTAGTACTGGAGGTATCAGGATGAATTCATTTTAGGAGAGCAAGAGTGACAACGAGAGAACAAAAGAGAGAGAGAGGAAAACAATCAGAAAAAGAAAAGGAGGCAGAGGAGGAGAGGAAAGGGGGAGAAGGGAGGGAGGAAGGAGGAACGAAGGAAGGAAGGAAGCTAGGTAAGGCTGATTCTAGCATTGAGTAGGAAAAGAACAAGATTCCAGATGTGCCTGGAATAACTTCATGTGCCCCAGGAACCAGGCAAACTGAGGTCCCTGAGAATCTGCAATAATCTTGGAAAGGGATTGGACCATGTGGGTTGGGTGGCTTGAAATACTTATATCTGAATCTCAAAAGACCAGGTTCCAATCTGAACTAAACATAGGGAGGCCAAATTAAGGCATTCTAATGATATTATTTCCCTTAGATTTCCCAGATCTGATGGGACCAAGACCTTTGGGTCTTCCTCTACGTTATCCCAATTATCATGAAGTATGATGTAAAGCAAAAGAAAAAAGGATTTGATTATACCACTTTCTATGTTGCAGATAATTCTCACTTGGAACCCAGTGGAGCTACCTTGATTCTTAATTTCCATTGCATCTACTCGCCAAACAATTTTAAGATTCAGTGATGGCTTCTCACTACTCTTAGAAGAACAGTCAGACCCCTTACCATAGTCTGCAAAGCCCTGTACAATGTGGTTCCAGCCTTGGCACTCAGACCCAGCCCCATGTGCCTTGGCCACTCCACACTACACTGACGTGTCCTTAGGTTAAGCTTTGTCCTCCCTCAGGGCCTTTGCTTATGCTGTTCCCTCTGCTTGGGATGCTCTTCTCTACCCTCTTTGTTGAGCTAACTCCTATTCTTACTTGTAATATCAGCTTAAAGTTCGTTTCCTAAAAGATGCCCTCCCTATCCTACTAGTCTAGGTTTCCTAGTCTTCTCCTTTTACATATTTAACAAAATTGACATTTAAATATTTGTTTTTACAATTATTTGTTTTATTTCTGACTCCACACAAGATTTATAAGCTTTATAAGATCAGGGATAAAACAGTGCCTTGCTAATGGTAGGGGCTCAATACTTGTGGAAGGAAAGAAAGTCAAGAGAGAAATAATTCATTGTGTTTGTGCCATAATGTTACTTCTGGAAAATGTTAAAATTTCTAGGAAGGTTTGTTTGTTATATTATTTCACTTTTAAAATAATCATTATTCTATATTAAAATCATTACAAATGGAAATATTTAAAATTAGTATGTGGTACATATATACAATGGAATATCACTTGGCCATAAAAGAGAATGAAATAATGCCATTTGCAGCAACATGAATGGACCTAGAGATTATCATACTAAGTGAAGTAAGTCAGAAAGGGAAAGACACATATGATATGATATCACTCATATGTGGAATTTAATTTTTTTAAAATGATATAAATGAACTTATTTACAAAACAGAAACAGACTCACAGATTTTGAATTTAGGATTACCAAAGGGGAAATGTGGTGGGGAGGGATAAATTAGGAGCTTGGTATAAACATACCCACACTACTATACATAAAATAGATAACCAACAGGGACGTACTGTGTAGCACAGGGAACTCTACTCAATATTCTGTAATAACTTATATGGGAAAAGAATCTGAAAAAGAACAGATACATGTATATGTATAACTGAATCACTTTGCTATACACCTGAAACTAACACAAAATTGTTAATCAACTATACTCCAATAAAATTTAAAAATAAATAAAATAAAATTAGTATTTCACCCATAATTTTAGTTTATCTGTTGCTTTCTTTACAATCATGAACTCTAGTTTTACAGGCACACAAAGTATTGTGCTGGTAAATGTTTAGCAACTGGCACTTTAAGTGTGGGTCTAACATGAACATTGATTAATATTTTCATTTACATTAATGCTTAAGACAAAAGAGTGATAATGTAAGATCTTCCCTCATTTGTCAGTGAGAAGAGCACATTTTTTGCTAAGTTTTCAAATACTGGCAAAATATTGCCTCAGTTTTTAATTCCACTTACAATGTAAGGACAACAGATTGGACACATTTCAAGTTTAATAACATTATTAACATATTCTCTACCACTTTCTTAAGTCTAGACAATCAGCATGACAAAAATAACCAACTCTGATTTGTAGCATTTGCCAGTCTCCATGGTATAAATGCTGCCGTCATGGCCAATTTCAAACCATCCATGAGGTACCAAATAACACATGTGCCGTAGTGGCCAGCACTACTATACAGATAGCTGTTTAATTTTTCATAATGACCGTGTTTAACAACTGGCTTGCAAAATCCCTGAAAATGTAGCAGTTGGTTCTCAAAATCCTGTGATAGGGCTTCCCTGGTGGCGCAGTGGTTGAGAGTCCGCCTGCCGATGCAGGGAACACGAGTTCGTGCCCCGGTCCGGGAGGGTCCCGCATGCTGCAGAGCGGCTGGGCCGTGTGAGCCGTGGCCGCTGAGCCTGCGCGTCTGGAGCCTGTGCTCCGCAACGGGAGAGGCCACAACAGTGAGAGGCCCGCATACAGCAAAAAAAACCACAAAAAAACCCTACAATACACGTCAGCTCCAGCACATCACTGTGTATCCATCCACGCATGTACATACACAGTGTGTGTATATAATTTTACTGTAGACACAATTTGTGTTCTACTTTTTCCATTTGGTTTTATTTCATTTTTCCATTATTAAATTTAGTAGTCCACTCATTGGTATACCAGAAATATATTTAAACCTACCTCTTTTGTTAGGAGCTTAGGTGATCTGTGGTTTTAAATTATAATCTATATTAAATATATGTGTACATTGTAATTTTTTCCTCTGTAGAAATATGTACCTGAAAACACTTTGAGGAATGGGAGTATGGATAAAAATATTTTTATGACTTTTGCTCTTGTAATGATCTAGAAAGATCCACATTTTATTTAGTTGGTATTTCCACATACAGAAATGTTCCCATGGCCCCAAGGTTTAGAGGGAAATTTATAATCCAGTAGCATTGTAGGACCACATTGATCACTGACATCAAACTTACCCTAAGTAATAATGGTTATACTGTAAACAAGTGCTAATGTTTTTATTTGTTCTGGGGAAAGAGACAGTGCATTAATATTCTGGGGGGGTGTGGAGAAGGCCACATGGGGATCATGACCAGTTTCACTGCAGTCATTGTCACATGACCTACATTAGCTAAATGGCACCACCAACCCAATGTATAAATGTCTTCTCTTCCCTGAGATTGATTCTTCTGGGTTATGACTCTTCTCTAGTTCCTGTAAGAAACTAGCCCCAATCCTGCCCCACACCGCAGACTTCACATAACACGGCAACTTCAATATACTCAGGCTGTTCTTGGCTTGGCTTTGAACCACTTGTCACCACCTTCCCTCAGAATACACTCTGTCCTCGTCCCCCTGCTTGCCTTCTGACTGAATCGCACTTTTCCTCACTTTCAGCCTTTCCTGATGCCTGGAAATGTCTTGCTGGTTCAGATCATAGGGCATACCAGACCCAGTTTGGTTTCTCTTGTACTTACACCACACTGGAGGAACTTGCATAAAAACCACTTGTGACTGACGGAGCGTTAGGACTCTCCATTACAGAGTCTGTCTTCCTCTCCTGCTCTTTCTTACGGTGCAAACATGCATGTGTTCAGCTAACAAATATTTATCTCAGATGCAGCTGGGATAGTGTGAAAATAAGATAGACAAGCTTGATGCTGTAATGGAGCTAACATTCCAATGTGGAGAAAAACAACTAACAAGCAAATGCATAAATACCCAAAACTTTCGGATAGGGTCATGACTATTAAAAAAAGAAAAGAAAAAGAAAAAGAAAAAGCATGTAGAGCAAAAGAGGACCAGGTGGGTGGGTGGGGCACAATATCAGATGAGTTGGTAAGGGGTCTCTGAGGCAGTGGCACTTGAATGCCTGAATGGCTAATGGGGCCAACCAGATGATGCCTGAAGGGAAAAATACTACAGATGGAGGGAACAGCAAATGCAAGAGATCTAAAACAAAAATGAGCCTGATGTGTTGAAGGAGAAGAGGCCCAGTGTGGCTAAAGTGTAGCTAGAGAGGGAGAGGGTAGTATGAACTGGGGTCATAGATGTAGGCAGAGTCCACACCACAAAGAGCCTTATAGGCCATTTGATTTGATTCTTAGTAAAAGGGGAAGCTACTTAAGGATTTGGGGTTGGCTTATATTTTAAAGTGGGATGAGGGAGTTTGGAAACAGGTAAGTCAGTTCTGTGGCTAGTTCTGCAGTCCAGGTGAGAAATGATGCTGGTTCTGAACTTTGCACTGTGGGAGCAGCTGTGGAGCTGGAGGGAAGTGGACAGGCTTGGAACATGTTTAGAAGTGGCGCTAACAACCCTCTACTTATGAACTGAATGTGTGGGTGCAAAAGAAGGCGCGGAATCAAGAAATAGCAGTATTTGGGTTTGAGCAACTCTGCGTAGATGGTTATTCATTTACGCAGTGGGGGAAATCTGAGTAGCAGTCTTTTTTGTTGTTGTTTGTTTGTTTGTTGATTTAGAAATCAGGAGTGTCATGCTGGACATGCCGAATATGAGATGCAAAGTGTTGATGTGGAGTAGACACAGATCAGCATAAGTGTGGAACTCAGAGGAGAGGTCAGGGCTGAGGATATAATTTTAGGAGCCATCAGAATAGAGACGATATTTAAAGCTGGGGATTGTATACACTGCCTTGGAGGGAGTGTGTCATCAAAGAAGAGGGCAGGGGAGAAGGAACCAGCAAAGAAGATGAGAAGAAGTAGCCACTGAGGGAGTGGGGACACCAGGAGGAGTTACTGGGTGGTGGAGAGCAAGAGGAGAAAGTGGTAAATGGTGTCGCATGCTGATTAGAAGTAAAAGAATGTCAAGTTGGGAACGTTTCACGAGCTGTGGCAATTTGGAAGTTGGGGACTTTGACAAGAAGAGTTTCAGGGGGGTGGCGGTGGGAGAATACTGATGGGAGGACAGTGAGAGGAGCATGAATATAAAGTACTTTTATTTGGGGGGACAAATTTTGCTGTGGAGATGTGGCAGAGATACTACTTGCCTTCCTCACACCTATCTTCCCCTTTTACTTTAGAAGCAAAGCCTCTTTACCTTGTCTTTGCTGCCTGGAACAAAGGCTTCATTTTCCAGCCTCCCTTGTAGTTGAAGACTGAAATGTGGTCCTAGGACTAGGTTCTTGACATAGTATTTCTAGGCAAGCTTCTTTTTTTTTTTTTTTTTTTGAAAAGTTAAAAATTCCTTAATTTTTTATTCCTGGTACTGCTACCGAAATTTACAGGGCAATATACCTGATATAATGAAAAGAAAAAGAGAAAGGCAAAGCTACAACAGATAAAAGAGCTCAGGAATGTACATCTAATTGACACTACATTGCATTCATCAGTAGCTGCACTTTTTGCAAACTGTGGCCATGAACAGTTGTCCTGAACAAGAAGGGTTTCCTGTTTAAGCTGCAGTAACTTTTCTGACTAAGGATCATCGTTCCTTCTGTGGCAGAGTTTTGCAGTTCCCCTAATGCATTTGGGACGACTGTCTCAAAGTAACCTGCAGCTTTCCTGACAACTCCTTGCTCTCTCTCCTGCTAAGAACTGTAGCCCTTTTCTTTGGAGTTTCTAGAAACTTCTGCTGCCCTATCCACCACTTCCACCACCAGATCCATAGCCACCACCATAGGGACTTCCGAGCTTCTTCCACCAAAACTGCCCCCCTTCATTGGTCCATAATTTGACTGCTGTTGTCCACTATAATTTCCAAAATCATTATAGCTCCCACCACCACCATAGTTAGCTCCAAAATTTCCTCCTTCATTGTAACTATCATATCCTCCACCACTGCCACCATATCCACCACCTTGGTTTCCATACTCTGGCCCACCACCACCATAGCCTCCTCTACTACTGTAACCAGGACCACTGCCATAGCTACCACCATCGCCTCCAAATCCATCATATCCACCATCACCTCCTCCATGACTACCTCTGCTGCCACCACCTCTACCACCATAGCCTCCTCTTCCACCAAAGTTTCCACCACGGCCAGTTACCTCCACTGCCTCCAAAGTTTCCTCCATGACCCACAAAGCTGCCGGATCCACCTCCACGACCTCTTTCTGATCCAGCAGACTGTATTTCTTGTTTAGAAAGGGCCTTTTTCATGTCACAATTATGCCCATTAAGAGTGTGGTATTTCTGAACAACAATCTTATCAACTGTATCATGATCATCAAAAGTTACAAAAGCAAATCCTCTCTTTTTTCCACTCTGCCTGTATTCCATAACTTCTATGGTTTCAATCTTGCCATACTTTTCAAAGTAGTCTCTCAAATTATATTCTTCTGGATCTTCTTTAATACCCCCAACAAAAATTTTCTTCACTGTTAGATGGGCACCAGGCTTTACAGAATCCTCTCCAGAAACAGCTCTCTTTGGTTCCACTACACGCCCATCAACCTTGTGTGGTCGAGCACACATTGCTGCATCCTCCTCTTCAACACAATAGTAAGTCACAAAACCAAAGCCCCTGGAACGTTTTGTTTGGGGGGGTCTCTCATCACCACACAATCTGTAAGTGTGCCCCATTTCTCAAAATGTTCTCTTAAGCTATCATCTGTAGTTTCAAAGCTCAGACCACCAATAAACAGTTTTCTCAACTGTTCTGGTTCCTCTGGATCAAGGACCTCCTCCCCCCGCAGCAGCGGCGATGGCCAGAGTCGGGCTGGGGCGACTGGGCAGTGGTTTTACCTCCATTTTGAGACCGGACTCGCCTAGGCAAGCTTCCTAAAAGGAAGCAATTCAGCTGGGAGGAACACCACTTTCACATTTTTCCTGCTGCCTGGAATGTGGGGTGTGATGACTTTACCTCAAGAGCAGCCATCCTGAGCCATGAGGTAATTTAGAGCACAACATCCAAATCCAATGCAGTGGAAAAAATGGTAGAAGGAGTCTGATCTCTGATGACTCAATGGATTGCCTGTTTTTGCACATCTTTAGTGTGAGAGAAGAAACACTTACATGTCTTCCCCTCTTATGTTAACCAAATCTGTTCCTAATTAATACAGAATCAAAGCAAAGAAATGGGTTGTGGGTTGGCAATAGGCATGAGGTCAATAGATGTTTTGTTTGCTTGTTTTTAAGTCGAATGATTCCCTGGGTAGGAATTAGATACTCTGATCTATTCTTTGGAAAAATTCCACAGTTATTCAAGATACCTGTTATAAAAGTTTTTGTTTCTGGATTTAGATTTAGTGTATCAGTCAGGGTTCTTGTGTCCAAGCTATAGAAACTGACTCTGGCTGGTTTAAGCAGAAAAGGAAATGCCTGAAGGCAATCAGTGCCTAACTGAATTGTGGGTGGCTGGGAAGTCAGGCTTGGACAATAGGTAGAAAGAGGCAGGCAGGACACAGGACCACAGATGCAGTCATTTCATGGAATCAGTCTGTCAGGGACACCGTAGCCATTGCTGATGAACTCCGGATGCCCCTTCTGCCCACACCACTCCTGGAGGCTGAATGCTATTGCCAAATAGATTCTCTGCCACCATCCCCTCCTTCTTTGTGTCATAAGTGCCTTCTTCAAAATCTGTGATGGAGTAACTGATTGACCTAACTTATGTACCCTTCTAGCTGCCAGGGAAGCTGGGAAAGAAACATTCTGGCTTTTTTAGACCTCTAGAGTGAGAGGTGCCTCCTACAAAAAGTCATATAGGGGTTCAGATGCCAGGTGAACAAAGAAATAATTAAAGATACCAGCAAATATCTACTACGTTTAGTTTCTTAAGTATTATATTATATTATATTTAGTATTCATTTAAAAAGTTGACAGGTAAGCGACACATACCATGGTAATTTCAATGTGGATTTTTAGGTCTATTTGGATTATGTAGTGGTGTGGGCAGAAGGGGGTATCCAGAAAGATAAGTATTTAAAACTGCAATAAATTACTAAAATATACAGAAAAAAATCAAAGGTACATTTGAATGGTAAAATCAGCTTCTGTGTCAGAGGCCTATTGTTAAGATAAGGTAAGAAAATGTATATGTAAATGTCAAATAAAAATATTTTGAAAGAGTAGAGTATACCTGTGCATGTCTTTTGAGTTCAGGGTTATGTCTACAGCATGGAAGGACAATTGGCAAATTCATCCATTATTTTTGTAAATTTTCTAGCATTAGCAATTTACCATTTATTTAGTACTTACTCTGTGTTTGGCATTGTGTGAGGTACACATATTTTCTTATTCTCACGACAACCCTTCAAGTCATCCCCCCTCTATGGCTACAAAAATTTAGGTGCAGAGAAGCCAAGTCACTTGCTAAAGGTCATGCAGCTGGTGAATGACATAAATAGGATTTTAATTCAGGTTTAATGAATGAAACGTGGGTACAGTTTAGCAAAGGAGTGCAGTAGGGCACTTAAGGAGCTCCAAAGCCTTATCCAGGTTAATTCACTTCAAGAATCATCCCAGTTTATACATTAATTAGGAGACTCTAGATGCTAGCTAGAGTTCCACATGATTGAGGTAAACGTCCATATGATTTAGTATCTTAGATGGCATATGATGATCAGCAGCAAATATGACCTGACAGTTTGTCCTTATCTATTGAAATATCTTCAGCTTTATGTTGGTAGATGTGACAATTTCCACGTACGTCAAGCTGGAGATTTATAAAAAGTGGATTTGGCCCAAATTACCTAGATGCATGTTTATGCTCATTAGATTTACCCACTTACCTTGTTAGTGGGTCAAACAATTAGTAGAATAAATAATCAAGTTTCTAGTTTAATTAGAATACTGTCCAAACATATTGAGGGAGAAATTGACCAGAAATTCATCATATTTAAATGCATATTGAGTGGACATGTTGACCTCTCATTTTGCATCTATATATCTGATTATAGATATTATATAAGATTTATTTTCAGAATTTTATTGTCTTATAGTAGAACCTGATAATATGAATCATCATACTGGATAGCGTTACCTTCATGAATTAAATTAAAAAAATTTCTACTAAAGGAAATAAAAAGAACAGAAATACATTAATTCCTGTTCCATAATGACACAAGAGGGAAGGCTTACTGTTGGATAAATTGAAAAGGAAATGGTCTTTGGAGAGATAAAAATGGAATTTGTTACCTTTTAAGAGGATGTAGTTTTTTTTTTTTCCTCTCTGCCTCTGATTTAATGCTCTTATTCAATTGTGACAGTGAAATCTATTGAAAGTGACTTTTCCCTTTCTTGCCAGTGGAGAGGAGGTGCAGGTTCCTAAGCCTCTGAGGGGGCTCCCTGCATCTTGAGCTGGAGACAGGGCTTTAGTGGGTTTATGGAGACGCTGAAATCATATACAAAATGTTGAATTTAGGAATGTGTGAGTGTTTTTGTGGGAAGAGGTTCCTCCCTCTGAGGAACCTCCCTCAATTTCCACCACTGACTCAGAGAGGGGTGTGGCCCCTAAAGGGTAACCAACACTGCTGCTGAGTGGGGATCCTGTTGCCTGAACACCAAAGCAGACACTTTTGCTCTAAGTCAAAAGGGTTGCTTGAGAGTAGGTGCAGAAATGGCATCAGGATGGTATTACTTGTGATCATAAATAATAAACACATTGTTTTCAAGCATTTTGATACAAAAAATGCATTTAAAGAGAACTTTACAGTTATTAGGTCACTTTTATCTGTATTTATTCAATTAAAAACCACAGTAATCCTGTGCTAAGGCTAGATAATTAAAATTATCTTCATTTCACAGCCAAGCAAATAAAAATACAGAGGGAACAAAACCAATGACTTGTTCTAGAGATTGGAAGACTCACAGAGGTGAGCATCCTTCCCAAAGTATTTGGATTAGAAGTGGGTATCTGACTCAAACTGGGTCACTCAGAAGTCCTTGTAAGAGAGGTTGGAAGGGTGACCAAAAATCAAATTGTTTGCCCAGCAGGGCTCTGGGGTGTTGGTCTTCTGCCTATCGTAAATAGCTAATCAGGAGGAGGAGTGCTAGGGGTGAAGGGAGAAGGGGCAGGGGAGGTGGGAGAAGTGTTTTGGAGTCCAGATTCAGGCTCTTGATCTGCCCCAGATCCCTGAGACAGACTTGCATCTGTGACAGAGTTTGGAGCAGAAGTTGCATAGACTAGAGAAGACACTTGTCATTTTTATTGGAAAATAATGCTTGAAAATGAAGTAAAGAACTCATTGAACATAACTCTGGTAGAAGTCGGGCTTTGCAAGAATCATGTGTTTGCAAGAATCATGAAATAGCAAGCAAAAAATAATTTAAAGGAATCCCAATCTTGGGTCTCTTGGGGACAATTTACAACCCATAAGAACATCTTTTAAAAAGCCACTTTCAACCTGATTCCTAGCTCCTCAGGCCTATTTTGAAACGACTCACAATGACAAATTAAAAACTCCCACTTACACTTCAACATGTGTGGATTTATGTCTCATTGTTTTCACTCCCCCCACCCCCTCTTGTTCTCTCCTCTCCTTATCTTTATTACCCATCACAAAAACTTGGAAACTTGGGAGGTGTAGGGAGGAAATTGAAGTTTTGAGAGAAACTGGTAATATTTACATGTTAAGAGATATCACTCATGCTACATATGTTTATAATAAACTTCTGGTTTTTGCCTAAACTGATATGAGCTGGTTTCTATTATTTCTAACAAAGAGTTCTAAGTAATATATTCATGGAGATGGTGGCAGAATTGAGGCGAGAACTTGGGTCTTTTGATTTAAAATTCCTTGTTCTTTTTTGCACACCGTGGGTCTGTCTACATAGTCTTCTACTGCCAGAGAATTGAGGATTCCTTAATCCTCTGAGTACTTTTAAAACAGTTTTGGATTTCTTATTAGTCTGTGAACTCCATGAGGGTAGGTATTGTGTCTGTCTTGTTCACTTCTGTATTTTCAATGCCTAACACATTGTTGATGTGTGAAAAATTGTTGGTGCTCAAAAAATTATTGAAAGAATGAATGAAGCCTCCATCTTTATTTTGTTTTTTAAAATTGTAATCTTATTTACATTTGTGGAGTATCTTGACAGAAAATTGTAGTAGATGAATATGAACTGTATAAATACAATTGCTATCAAATCTGCCTTTCAGGATAAAATATTAAATTTCTGATAATTCTTCATTATTGTTTCTGTTTTTTTCCCCTTTGTGGTTTATATCTCAAGGGAAACTTTTCTAATTAACTGTGATTTCTGTTGAAAGCTCTTTACTCAAAGAGGGCAGTCGGTCTTATCTTCAAGTTAAGACTTCTGGTTACATGTTAACGCGAAGGGGAGTGGAAGCTAATTTTGCTAATCAGAAACAGCTATAGTTACATAGCTCAGGCCCCAAATTATGGTATGGACAATGGGGAAAAAGATTGATGAAACAATATTTCAAGCTATGTTTTCTACACATATTGCAATGAATTGCATTATGATGAATACAAATCATAATAGACTTGGTTGAAAGCCCAATAAGTGTGTTGTGTCATAGTGACAATTGCATTGGGCTGTGAAAAATCTTCCTTGAGATTTGAAAAATCCTTGACTTCTTGCTCGTATAGCCTAATAACATTTGTAGCAGAAACAACTTAACCTTAATATCTACTTTATTCTTCTAAGAAATACCTTTCTGACCCATACCCGCAAAGGAACTGAATTTCTTCTCCCAGGAATTCGGGACTTCCTGCCTCTCTCCCTACCACTCTTTAGATCTTGGATTCAGAAGGAGGTAGGCATAATATTCCAGGGGCATGAAGGTAGGCACGGTATCCTTCTTGATCTCTCAGGCTGGGCTGAGTTGTTTAGTATGGAGCAGAGAGTGGTCTGGACTGAAAGATCAGGTTCAAAACTTACCTCTGGGACTTCCTAGCTTTGTGACCTCCAGCAAGTAAATTACTTTTTCTGATAATAAATTTCCTCAACTGTAAAACAGGAGTAATGATACCTTTACAGGTTTATTGCTAAATGAGGTGATACGTTAAATACCCGGTACATGTTGACCTCCAAAAAGGAGTGCTTTCTCCTTTTCCTCCCCAATAACTCTCCTTCACTCAATTTTGTGCCTCCATGAAGAAAAGCCTGTGACTTTCACTAAGCCTTCTGAGGTTTTTCTCTGAAAAGATACCTTCCTTTGACTCTTGGGAAGACTTGCAGAGACTGCAGAGGCTCACCTCTCCCCTGCATCTGTGTCTCTGGGGCACTGGGGCTCTACAGCCTGGTGAGCTTGCAGGGAAAACATCATGTTCAGAACTCTCCAATGACCTTGCTCACTCAAGCCCTTGAGTACCAGGTTACAAGCAAATGGTCAGCCACGTTGATACCTATTCTACTTTTCTTGTATAAGGAGCTGATAAAGTAGCATAGGATCATGGATTACAACAGGTGATGATTAAGTGAAAAGGTCATCTTTGAAATATTTAATAATAATTTAGACTTGCATGTTAAGATAATTTTCCCAAACTAGGATAAATTTTTAATAGAAAGTGGGTATTAGAGCAAGGCAAAAAACTTCATTTAGATCATTTTCACACACAAGTAAATTATATTATTGATAGCTATTCCTTATTATACCTGCTAAGATATAAGCAAAAAGTTTAACCTCTTAATGGAATGGAGTCACTAATTCCCTCAGATTCCATGATTCTTTATAAAAGGGGAGAATTGACTTTTGACTTCTGCAGTATATATTTTCTGCAAGTTAATCTCCTTTCTACCTTGGGTAGCATGGCCAAACATCTCGGTTTGCCCAGGACAGTCTTGTCTGGAGACTTTTGCTGTGGTTTAATTATTAATATACTCCCCCCTCCCCACCACACACACCAAATGTGGTTTGAACAATGCGATTTTATGAGTACGTTAACCTTGAAGAATTACATTTGATATTTTTCCTTTGGAATTTCAGAAGTAAACTTGAAATTTCAGTTTTACCTTTAGAACAGGAGTTCTATGGATAGAAATCAGAATTTGAGGGGTCTGTGAACTTGGATAGAAAAAAAGTATGCTTCTATTACATCTAACTCTAATTGCCCTTCAATTATGAATGCAGGTGACAAACTACAGCAGTGCAAGGTACTCCTGTGATTTTGTTACCAAGAAAAACCACAGCTATTTTCATATCACATTATAGCTATTACAAATTTACAAAATATCACTCACATTCATTGTTACTCCTGAATTAGAAAGATCACATGAGATCATAATCTTCATGTTTACAGATACTGTGCAATGTTGCTGGCCAGCTACTGGTCAACTCTATACTTTCACCAAACATCAAATCATGTAGTTCTACAGTGATATCCCAGACATTTATGCTGCTTTACAGGATTACTCATCTACGATTGTTTGTTGATCAATATGAGGAATTAGTTCTTAAATTTTTGCAAAACTAGACAGTTAATTTATTTATTTTTATTTATTTATTTTTCTGCGGTACGCGGGCCTCTCACTGTTCCGGCCTCTGCGAAGCACAGGCTCCGGACGCTCACGCCCAGCGGCCACGGCCCACGGGCCACGGGCCACGGGCCCAGCCGCTCCGCGGCATATGGGATCCTCCCGAACCAGGGCACAAACCCGCGTCCCCTGCATCGGCAGGCAGACTCTCAACCACTGCGCCACCAGGGAAGCCCTAGACAGTTTAAATAAGAATTCTTAACTGTCTGCAAGGCAGCAAAGCCTTTTGAATACAGCACATAAGTTCTATTGTCACCTTAATGGATACTCTTGGAAATCTCCTTGCTAACTGTCAGTCAGTGCTGGAGTGGATGAAGATGAGATACAAAATTCTCTGTCAATTTCTTTGAAAAGAGAAATTTGCAAACATCTGGAAACATTTCAGAAAGTTTTACCAGTTATTTTATCTTGATGGCATCAAAGTTGAACCATGGACTATTATTCTTTTTTCTTTTTGATATAAAGTATATTGAGAGGATGAGGTAGCCAAAGGGGAATTCATTAGTTTTAGGTTAAAAAAACACAAAACAAAACAAACAAAAAAACAAAAAATCCAGTTCGAGTTTAATTCAAAAAACCTTGGAGAATTCAGGGGTTCCTTGACAGAAACTATTCTTATCTTGTAAAGTAGCTTAAAAAGCTTTAATCCATTTACAAGGATTTACATTTACAAATCAGCATTTTCAACACCTGTAACAAATAATAACTAAAACAATTGACATCAGTTGTTTATCCAACATGACATGCCTATAGCTTTTTCAAAGAGCTCTCCAGAGTTTAATGTTCTTATTCAATCTAGCAACAGCAGACTTCCCACTGGTTAAGTCTTTGAAGGTAAATTTATTTTTAATTTGTTTATATTTTAATGTATTTTTAAATTTAACACAATAATAAAAAACACATAGCATTGTATTACACATTTGTCTTTCAAAGCTATTTTGACAGCCATGTTTCAGTGTAATTGGTTTTTCTTGTAATCCTGTGTATTCTATTTTTTGCATTAAAAAACATTTTTCTGAAAGGGATCCCTGGCTTGATCAAATTGTCTCTATATTGCCGACAGGGTCCATGACACACATAAAAGGTTAAGAACTTTGGCTTTGGGGAATTCCCTGGTTAGGACGTGGCGCTTTCATTGCCGAGGGTACGGGTTCGATCCCTGGTCGGGGAATTAAGATCCAGCAAGCCAAAAAAAAAAAAAAAAAATAGCGTCAGTTCCTGTTGTCTATGGCTTGACAATTTCTGAGCGAAAAAATGGGATTCCTTGTCCAGGCCCACAATCACGGACCATTAAGATTCCCTGGCCTTGTTCCTAAGCAGAGTCCACAGGATTCTAATAAATAACTTAATTTAAAACAAAACAAAACAAAAAAACACACAGAACACTGGCTTTGGAGCTTCATCTCAAGGTAGAAACTTCCAGGAGGCATAATAGGCGTAGTTTCATTTATTCACTGCACAGAATTGTGAGGTCTTGGATATGGCTGGAAAGGACTTTGAATGGAACACTTTCTGTACAGACTCATGTATGCATTACATCAGCAAATGGTTAGAAATGATAAGTACCACAGAGAAATACAGGTAAAGTTCTAAGGATGGTCAGAAGAAAGATCATTATCAGAAATAGCAGGGAACACATGGAAGAAGTGGTACTCCTGCTAGTGGGTGGGATGGGTAAAATCTGAATATTACAAGTGGGAATATTCATGCTAAGTTCATCCATAGGCCATCCAGACCACAGACCTCAGAGCCACCCTTGATTTCTCTTTCTCCTCATCCCTGCATCTGTGATCAAGTCTTGTCACTTAGGTCTCCATCCTATTTCTTACACCCATTCCTCCTATTTATCCCCTGGGTTATTGCCTGGCTTCAGGCTTATTACCAGAACTACTGGAATAGCCTACTACCTGGACCTCCATCTCCTTTCTCAAATCCCTTCCACACAGGTTATCCTAACTGCAATGACAACAGATTATTTGTTTGCAGCAGATGTTAAAGAAATGTTCAAGTTTTAGTATTATATATATGACGTAAGCCCCACGTTAAAATGGGGATTATTCATATACAACATGTATGTTAAAACTGAAGAGGATGCACTGGAGCAGTAGTTATCAATCTTGGCAACACATATAATAATCACCTACAGAGCTATTAAAAGGTCCTAATCCAGGAGCCTCCCTCCCAGGGTTCTGATGTAAATCCCAAGCAGACAGAGCTCCTGAACTGCCATCTCTGTTTCTGTTTACCTCTCTAGTTTTGACATTTATCTGCTCCACCTTATACCCTATCAAACTGCTGGTGTTCCTCAAATTCCCATGATGTCCTACTTGCGATACACTTTTCCTCCTGGTCTAGACATTTTTTTAAAGTCTCAGCTCACCTTTCCTAGGGAGAATTTTCAGTCTTCTCCAGGTAAACTGGTCCACTCTCTCCTTTTTGCCCCTCCTCTGATCTGTATGTCTTTGTATCATAGCAACGATATAATTTTGCATGTGTTCCTCTCTTCCCCTCACTACCAAGGGCATTGGAAAGGAAGCCATCTCCCTCGTGTCATTTTCACAAACATATTTCCAATGATTTTAAAACCTTGCTTGCACAGCTACTACTATATAGAAATATCACACTTAAGATGGAATAAAATTTAGGTTTTTTCTATAGTTGCTTCTGTAATACCTTATTTATCAACCCCCTTTTATATTAGTGTAAGTAATAAGATCCTGTTTTTCTGTGACAGACATATATGTAATAAAACATGCATGAGAACTCAACTGGGAATTTTGAGAAATGTATCCCTCTCATTAATTATTTTAAAATCCCTCTGGAATCATTACAAACACGGCATGATAAAGTTTCTCTCAAAGTAAAATTAAGCCCAGATGCCAATCTTTTATTTTCCTTGGGAGTTTCGCATCAACATAAACCAGAAAAGCGGCAGCTGCTGCTTTTACAAGTGGTAGAATCCCCTGGCATATGGGACTAGCCCAGCTTTGGACCCTATGGAGGCTGTGGGAGTAGTACATTCTGAGCGTGCATTTGCAATTCTGGGCAAAATATGCAAAAGGGCTTCTCAGGAAGAAGTCTATATTTGCATACTCAAATTAGATCCATACAAACATGAATGCCTCCAAACCGGTTTCCACGTCAAATCAACACCCTCTGGCAACACTGATCTATCTTGAATAATAACCTCTAACTTGAAAATTGAACCTTAAATTTTATGTTATTTCTCCTATTTCTTCGTGATTTGCAAGTCATTAATCACAGTCTGGAAAAAATCAAGTTGTCACTGATTCTCTTACATACCCTTAAGGATACAGACCCCTCAAATAATTAAACGTAGGGGAAATATTTTTATTTCTTTTTGTTTGTTTGTTTGTTTGTTTTTGTTTTTGTTTCTTGCGGTACGCGGGCCTCTCACTCTTGTGGCCTCTCCTGTTGCGGAGCACAGGCTCCGGACGCGCAGGCTCAGCGGCCATGGCTCACGGGCCCAGCCCCTCCGCAGCATGTGGGATCTTCCTGGACCAGGGCACGAACCCGTGTCCCCTGCATCGGCAGGCGGACTCTCAACCACTGCGCCACCAGGGAAGCCCTTTATTTCTATTTTTAACATCTTTATTGGAGTATAATTGCTTTACAATGGTGTGTTAGTTTCTATTGTAAAACAAAGTGAGTCAGCTATATGTATACATATATCCCCATACCGCTCCCTCTCGCATCTGCCTCACACCCTCCCTATCCCACCCCTCACAAAGCATCGAGGTGATCTCCCTATGCTATGCGGCTGCTTCCCACTAGCTATCTATTTTACATTTGGTAGTATATATAAGTACATGCCACTCTCTCACTTCGTCCCAGCTTACTCTTCCCCCTCCCCATGTCCTCAAGTCCATTCTCTATGCCTGCATTTTTATTCCTGTCCTGCCCCTAGGTTCTCCAGAATCTTTTTTTTTTAGATTCCATATATATATATATATATATATATATATATATATATATATATATATGTTAGCATAGGCTATTTGTTTTTCTCTTTCTGACTTACTTCACTTTGTATAACAGACTCTACGTCCATCCACCTCACTAAAAATAACTCAATTTCATTTTTTTATGGCTGAGTAATATTCCACTGTATATATGTGCCACATCTTCTTTATCCATTCATCTGTCGATGGACACTTAGGTTGTTTCCATGTCCAGTCTACTATAAATAGTGCTGCAATGAACATTGTAGTACACAATTCTTTTTGAATTATGGTTTTCTCAGGGTATATGCCCAGCAGTGGGATTGCTGGGTCATATGGTGGTTCTATTTTTACTTTTTTAAGGAACCTCCATACTGTTCTCCACAGTGGCTGTACCAATTTACATTCCCACCAACAGTGCAACAAGGTTCCCTTTTCTCCACACCCTCTCCAGCATTTATTGTTTGGAGATATTTTGATGATGGCCATTCTGACTGGTGTGAGGTGATACCTCATTGTAGTTTTGATTTGCATTTCTCTAATGATTAGTGATGTTGAGCATTCTTTCATGTGTTTGTTGGCAGTCTGTATATTTTCTCTGGAGAAATGTCTATTTAGGTTTTCTGCCCATTTTTGGATTGGGTTGTTTGTTTTTTTGTTATTGAGCTGCATGAGCTGCTTCTAAATTTTGGAGATTAATCCTTTGTTAGCTGCTTCATTTGCAAATATTTACTCCCATTCCCAGGGCTGTCTTTTCATCTTGTTTATGGTTTCCTTTGCTGTGCAAAAGCTTTTAAGTTTCATTAGGTCTCATTTGTTTATTTTATATTTTTAACATCTTTATTGGAGTATAATTGCTTTACAATGGTGTGTCCATTTGTTTATTTTTGTTTTAATTTCCATTTCTCTAGGATGTGGGTCAAAAAGGATCTTGCAGTGATTTAGGTCATAGAGTGGTCTGCCTATGTTTTCCTCTCAGAGTTTTACAGTGTCTGGCCTTATATTTAGGTCTTTAATCCATTTTGAGTTTATTTTTGTATATGGTGTTAGGGAGTGTTCTAATTTCATTCTTTTACATATAGCTGTCCAGTTTTCCCAGCACCACTTATTGAAGAGGCTGTCTTTACTCCATTGTATATTCTTGCCTCCTTTATCAAATATAAGGTGACCATATGTGCGTGGGTTTATCTCTGGGCTTTCTATCCTGTTCCATTGATCTATATTTCTGTTTTTGTGCCCATACCATAATGTCTTGATTACTGTACCTTTGAAGTATAGTCTGAAGTCAGGAAGACCGATTCCTCCAGCTCCGTTTTTCTTTCTCAAGATTGCTTTGGCTATTCGGGGTCTTTTGTGTTTCCATACAAACTGTGAAATTTTTTGTTTTAGTTCTGTGAAAAATGCCATCGGTAGTTTGATAGGGATTGCACTGAATCTGTAGATTGTTTTGGGTAGTAGAGTCATTTACACAATGTTGATTGTTCTAATCCAAGAACATGGTATATCTCTCCATCTGTTTGTATCATCTTTAATTTCTTTCATCGGTGTCTTATAGTTTTCTGCATACAGGTCTTTTGACTCCTTAGGTAGGTTTATTCCTAGGCATTTTATTCCTAGGCATTTTATTCTTTTGTTGTAATGTTCAATGGGAGTGTTTCCTTAATTTCTCTTTCAGATGGTTCATCATTAGTGTATAGTAATGCAAGGGATTTCTGTGCATTAATTTTGTATCCTGCTACTTTACCAAATTCATTGATTAGCTCTAGTAGTTTTCTGGTAGCATCTTTAGGATTCTCTATGTATAATATCATGTCATCTGCAAACAGTGACAGTTTTACTTCTTCTTTTCTGATTTGGATTCCTTTTATTTCTTTTCCTTCTCTGATTGCTGTGGCTAAAACTTCCAAAACTATGTTGAAGAATAGTGGTGAGAATGGGCAACCTTGCCTTATTCCTGATCTTAATGGAAATGCTTTCAGTTTTTCACCATTGAGTACAATGTTGGCTGTGGGTTTGTCATATATGGCCTTTATTATGTTGAGGAAAGTTCCCTCTATGCCTATGTTCTGGAGGGTTTTTATCAGCAATGGGTGTTGAATTTTGTCAAAAGCTTTCTCTGCATCTATTGAGATAATCATATGGTTTTTATCCTTCAATTTGTTAATATGGTGTATCACGTTGAATGATTTATGTATATTGAAGAATCCTTGCATTCCTGGGATAAACCCCACTTGATCATGGTGTATGATCCTTAAAAGTGCTGTTGGATTCTGTTTGCTAGTATTTTGTTGAGGATGTTTGCATCTATGCTCATCAGTGGTATTGGCCTGTAGTTTACTTTCCTTGTGACATCTTTGTCTGGTTTTGGTATCAGGGTGATGGTGGCCTCACAGAATGAGTTTGCAGTGGTCCTCCTTCTGCTATATTTTGGAAGAGTTTGACAAGAAGAGGTGTTAGCTCTTCTCTAAATGTTTCATAGAATTCATCTGTGAAGCCATCTTGTCCAGGGCTTTTGTTTGTTGGAAGATTTTTAATCACAGTCCCAATTTCAGTGCTTGTGATTGGTCTGTTTATATTTTCTATTTCTTCCTGGTTCTATCTCAGAAGATTGTGCTTTTCTAAGAATTTGTCCATTTCTTCCAGGTTGTCCATTGTATTGGCATATAGTTGCTTGTAGTAATCTCTCATGATCTTTTGTATTTCTGCAGGGTCAGTTGTTACTTCTTTTTCATTTCTAATTCTATTGATTTGAGTCTTCTCCCTTTTTTTCTGAGTTTGCCTAATGGTGTATCAATTTTGTTTATCTTCTCAAAGAACCAGCTTTTAGTTGTATTGATATTTGCTATTGTTTCATTCATTTCTTTTTCATTTATTTCTGATCTGATCTTTTTGATTTCTTTTTTTGTGTGTGTGATAACGCGGGGCTCTCACTGCTATGGCCTCTCCTGTTGCAGAGCACAGGCTCCGGACGCGCAGGCTCAGTGGCCATGGCTCACGGGTCCAGCCGCTCCGCAGCATGTGGGATCTTCCCGAACTGGGGCATGAACCCATGTCCCCTCAGCAGCAGGCAGACTCCCAACCACTGCACCACCAGGGAAGCCCTATGATTTCTTTCCTTCTGCTAACTTTGGGGTTTTTTTGCTCTTATTTCTCTAATTGCTTTAGTGTAAGGTTAGGTTTTTTATTCGAGATGTTTCCTGTTTCTTAAGGTAGGATTGTATTGCTATAAACTTCCCTCTTAGAACTGCTTTTGCTGCATCCCAAAGGTTTTGGGTCATCGTGTTTTCATTGTCATTTGTTTCTAGGCATTTTTTGATTTCCTCTTTGATTTCTTCAGTGATCTCTTGGTTATTAAGTAGTGTATTGTTTAGCTTCCATGTGTTTGCTTTTACAGATTTTTTCCTGAAATTGACATCTAGTCTCATAGCATTGTGATCGGAAAAGATCCTTGATACAGTTTCAATTTTTGTAAATTTACCAAGGCTTGATTTGTGACCCAAGATATGATCTATCCTGGAGAATCTTCTTGAGCATTTGAGAAGAAAGTGTATTCTGTTGTTTTTGGATGGAATGTCCTATAAATATCAATTCAGTCCATCTTGTTTAATGTATTATTTAAAGCTTTTGTTTCCTTATTTATTTTCACTTTGATCTGTCCATTGGTGAAAGTGGGGTCTTAAAGTCCCCTACTATGATTGTGTTACTGTTGATTTCCCCTTTTATGGCTGTTAGCATTTACCTTATGTATTGAGGTGCTCCTATATTGGCTGCATAAATATTTACAATTGTTATATCTTCTTCTTGGATTGATCCCTTGATCATTATGTAGTGTACTTCTTTGTCTCTTGTAAGAGTCTTTATTTTAAAGTCTATTTTGTCTGATGTGAGAATTGCTATTCCAGCTTTCTTTTGATTTCCATTTGCATGGAATGTCTTTTCCATCCCCTCACTTTCAGTCTGTATGTGTCCCTAGGTCTGAAGTGGGTCTCTTGTAGACAGCATATATACGGGTCTTGTTTTTGTATCCATTCAGGCAGTCTATGTCTTTTGGTTGGAGCACTTACCATTTAGATTTAAGGTAATTATCGATATGTATCTTCCTATTACCATTTTCTTAATTGATTTGAGTTTGTTATTGTAGGTCATTTCCTTCTCTTGTGTTTCCTGCCTAGACAAGTTCCTTTAGCATTTTTTATAAAGCTGGTTTGGTGGTGCTGAATACTCTTAGCTTTTGCTTGTCTAAGGATTTGATTTATCCATCAAATCTGAATGAGATTCTTGCTGGGTAGAGTAATCTTGGTTGTAGGTTTTTCCCTTTCATCACTTTAAATATGTCTGGCCACTCCCTTCCGGCTTGCACTTTAAATATGTCTGGCCACTCCCTTCTGGCTTGCAGAGTTTCTGCTGAAAGATCAGCTGTTAACCTTATGGGGATTCCCTTGTATGTTACTTGTTTTTCCCTTGCTGCTTTTAATATTTTTTCCTTGTCTTTAATTTTTGATAGTTTGATTAATATGTATCTTGGCATGTTTCTCCTTGGATTTATCCTGTTTGGGACTCTCTGCGTTTCATGGACTTGATTAACTATTTCCTTTCCCATATTAGGGAAGTTTTCAACTATAATCTCTTCAAATATTTTATCCGTCCCTTGCTTTTTCTCTTCTTCTTTTGGGACTCCTATAATTTGAATGTTGGTGTGCTTAATGTTGTCCCAGAGGTCTCTGAGACTGTCCTCAATTCTTTTCATTCTTTCTTCTTTATTCTGCTCTGCAGTAGTTACTTGCACTATTCCATCTTCCAGGTCACTTATGCACTCTTATGCCTCAGTTATTCTGCTATTGATTCCTTGTAGAGAATTTTTAATTTCATTTATTGTGTTGTTTGTTCATCATTGTTTGTTTGCTCTTTAGTTCTTCTAGGTCCTTGTTAAATGTTTATTTTCTCCATTCTATTTCCAAGATTTTGGATCATCTTTAGTACCATTAATCTGAATTCCTTTTCAGGTAGACTGCCTATTTCCTCTTCATTTGTTAGGGCTGGTGGGTTTTTACCTTGCTTCTTCACCTGCTGCATATTTCTCTGTCTTCTCATTTGGCTTAACTTAACTGTGTTTGTGGTCTCCTTTTCACAGGCTGCATGTTCATAGTTCCTGCTGTTTCTGGTGTCTGCCCCCAGTGGCTAAGGTTGGTTCAATAGGTTGTGTAGGCTTCCTGGTGGAGGGGACATGTGCCTGTACTCTGGTTGATGAGGCTGTATCTTGTCTTTCTGTTGGGCAGGACTGCGTCTGGTGGTGTGTTTTGGGGGTGTCTGTGGACTTAGTATGATTTTAGGCAGCGTGTCTGCTATTGTGTGGGGTTGTGTTCCTGTCTTGCTAGTTGTTTGGCATGGGGTGTCCAGCACTGGAGCTTGCTGGTCATTGAGTGGAGCTGGGTCTTAGTGTCGAGTTGGAGATCTCTCGGAGAGCTTTAGCCGTTTGATATTACGTGGAGCTGGGAGCTCTCTGGTGGACCAGTGTCCTCAACTCGGCTATCCCACCTCAGAGGCTCAGGCCTGACACCTGGCTGGAGCACTAAAAGCCTGTTAGCCACACAGCTCAGAACAAAAGGGAGAAAAAAAGAAAGAAAGAAAAATAAAATAAAATATAGTTAATAAAATTAAAAATTAAAAAAATTAAAAAGTAATTAAAAAAGAAAGAAGAGAGCAACCAAAACAAAAACAAATCCACCAATGATAACAAGCACTAAAAAGTATACTAAAAATAACCCGGACAGACAGAACCATAGGACAAATGGTAAAAGCAAAGCTATACAGACAAAATCACACACAGAAGCATACACATACACACTCACAAAAAGAGAAAAAGGAAAAAAATATATATCGTTGCTCCCAAAGTCCATTGCCTCAATTTTGGGATGATTCGTTGTCTATTCAGGTATTCCAGATGCAGGTTACATCAAGTTGATTGTGGAGATTTAATCCGTTGCTCCTGAGGCTGCTGGGAGAGATTTCCCTTTCTCTTCTTTGTTCGCACAGCTCCTGGGGTTCAGCTTTGGATGTGGCCCCGCCTCTGCATGTACGTCGCCCTCTGGCACCTGTTCTTCGCCCAGACAGGAGGGGGTTAAAGGAGCGACAGATTAGGGGGCTCTGGCTCACTCAGGCTGTGTAGGAGGGAGGGGTACGTTATGTGGGGCGAGCCTGCTGTGGCAGAGGCTGCCGTGATGTTACAACAGCTTGGGGCGCGCCATGGGTTCTCCCGGGGAAGTTGTCCCTGGATCACCGGACCCTGGCAGTGGCGGGCTGCACAGGCTCCCAGGAGGAGAGGTGTGGATAGTGACCTGGGCTTGCACACAGGCTTCTTGGTGGCTGCAGCAGCAGCCTTAGCATCTCATGCCTGTTTCTTGTGTCCACGCTGATGGCCGCGGCTTGCGCCGGGCTCTGGAGCTCATTTAGGCGGTGCTCTGAATCCCCTCTCCTCGTGCACCGTGAAACAATGGTCTCTTGCCTCTTAGTCAGTTCTAGACTTTTCCCCAGACTCCCTCCCGCCTAGCTGTGGTGCACTAGCCCCCTTCAGGCTGTGTTCACGCAGCCAACGCCAGTCCTCTCCCTGGGATCTGACCTCCAAAGTCTGAGCTCAACTCCCAGCCCCCGCCCACCCCAGCGGGTGAGCAGACAAGCCTCTCGGGCTGGTGAGCACTGGTTTGCACCGATCCTCTGTGCAGGAATCTCTCCACTTTACCCTCCACACCCCTGTGCATGTGCTCTCCTCCGCAGCTCCGAAGCTTCTCCACTCCACCCCCGGCAGTCTCCGCCCTCGAAGGGGCTTCTAGTGTGTGGAAACCTTTCCTCCTTCACAGCTCCCTCCTGCTGGTGCAGGTCCTGTCCCTATTCTTTTGTCTCTGTTTTCTCTTTTTTCTTTTGCCGTAGCCAAGTATGTGGGAGTTTCTTGCCTTTTGGGAGGTCTGAGGTCTTCTGCCAGCGTTCAGTAGGTGTTCTGTAGGAGTTGTTCCACATGTAGATGTATTTCTGATGTATTTGTGGGGAGGAAGGTGATCTCCACGTCTTACTCCTCCACCATCTTGAAGGTTTCCTCTGGGGAAATATTTTTAAATGAATTTATTTCCCAAGTAAAAGTTCTGCTGAATTTTTAAAATCTAGTCTTATCACTGTTGAATTATGTAGTAAAGTCATAATGAAAAATGTCAATTATATAAGAATTCGTTCTTTCTATATGCTACTTTAAAAACATGATCAGGAGACCCCTACATCAGAATAAAATGCAGATTCCTGTCCCACTGTTAATGAGGAATTTGCAGCCCCGGTGATTTCTATGAACCGTAAAGTTTGAGAACTACAGCTCTAAATCATTTTAAAAATTACACACTCCAGATAAAACGGCTCTTTAAATTTCCCTTTTTGTACTCTGCTGGGTGCAACTCTAGCTTCTGATGACATTTCTATTTCTCATGCTGAGTTAGCCATATTTGTCCCTCAAGATCTAATATTGACAGTCAGGGATTGGGCTCCATGTGACCAAAGACAGAATCCCATTATCATCAACCTCATAATTGGTTCTTTTTCTTTCTTTCTTTCTTTTTCTTTCTTTCTTTTTTTTTTTTTTTTTGGAATTTGACATCTTTAACTTCAAATCCTGCCAATGCAGGGGACAAGGGTTCAAGCTCTGGTCCAGGAAGATCCCACATGCCGCGGAGCAAATAAGCCCATGCGCTACAACTACTGAGCCTGCACTCTAGAGCCCACGAGCCACAACTACTGAGCCCACATGCCACAACTACTGAAGCTCACGTGCCTAGAGCCTGAGCTCCACACCAAAGAGAAGCCACTGCAATAAGCCTGCACACCACAACAAAGGGTAACCCCTGCTCGCCACAACTAGAGAAAGCCTGTGTGCAGCAACGAATACCCAACGCAGCCAAAAATAAATAAATAAATTTTTTAAAGTATGGTTATTCTCGTTTAGTCAGTTGTATTCTTTTAGCTACAGCAAGAACTGGTTTTTTAAAAAGTCTATATTCCGGTGACAAAGCGATAAAGAGGCATGGACATATATACACTACCAAACGTAAGGTAGATAGCTAGTGGGAAGCAGCCGCATAGCGCAGGGAGATCAGCTCGGTGCTTTGTGACCGCCTGGAGGGGTGGGATAGGGAGGGTGGGAGGGAGGGAGATGCAAGCGGGAAGAGATATGGGAATATATGTATATATATAACTGATTCATTTTGTTGTGAAGCTGAAACTAACATACCATTGTAAAGCAATTATACTCCAATAAAGATGTTAAAAAAAAAAGTCTATATTCAATATCTTGTTAATAACCTATAATGGAAAAGAATCTGAAAAAGAATATATATACACACATACATATATATATATATATGAATCTCTTTGCTGTGCACTTGAAACTAACACAACATTGTAAATAAACTATATTTCAAATAAATAAATAAATACAAGTCTATGTTTCAACATTACCATTTTCATGTCTGTCAAATCCCCACCTAGATTCCCTTAGAAAACATTTGGATAATAATGGTAAATGCCTGCAAGAAGTATAATTCTTTAGTACAGAAATCCTTTATTATTATCACTTTCATAATTTTAATTGACTTTTCTCTTTAATTCCACATGTATGTCCATTATATATTCACAAAGTTTCATTTTTATCATTATTGTCAAGTAGTTTATAACAATTGTCAAAAGGCTGTGAAGTGTTTAGATGATCACAACTTTATAAATATAACGTTTCTTTCTTCTTCTCTTGGGTAACATGCCTGGAATTACATATTCTCAAAAGAAAAGACTCTTCATCATCATAATTACATACACGCTCTGAGGAGAAACCAGGGTACACCTACCTAGCAAAACAGCACTCAGTAACAATTTCACTGTTCCTGCCAAATACTCTAGGTTGTGGTAATTTTCAAACATTGTATAAAATGACACACATTCCATAAATGAGGTGTGATTAAAACATAAGACAAGTCACACATGAAAACAGCTCTCACTACTTTATGATCACTCCTCATACATAATCTTAGGCAATCAGTCATGGAATATAATTTTTTAAACCTTTACCCTATTGCCCACATACCTCTAATCGAACTTCCCCTCTGGCCACCCCAGGGTGAGAGAAAGGAGATTGCCATCCAAAGACATCTGGTTTGGAATATAAGGGGGCAATCAAACATCCTCAGTGGGATGTCAGCAGGGATCTGCCACCACTCAAAACTCAGCACTTATGTGGTCTTGAAATTATAACTGGCTGCTTCATGTAGGGGCAGATCTAGGCAAAATTGTGTAGTCCATGAAGTCTGCTTTCGGCACTTCTTCCCCTGTGGCCCCCAGAGCTGCACTGCTGTTCCCTGCAGCTGAGAGTCCTCCCCTGTGGCTGTGCTTCACAGGCAGCTCTGAATCAATCTCTATCATTCCTGCTAATCAACATGTAGCCATCTTATGTCCTGTTCCATCATTTGGTTCATTTCAATTCACAGGAATTTGTGGTGAGCAGCTATTACGGGCCAGGCACAGTGCTTGGTGCTGCATGTAGAAACTTTAAAAACCATGGCTTGGCTTCATGGAATTGGTGATTTAGCTGGACAAGGTAAGTTAACAAATTTAATTACCTGATGTTAAGATGGTTTGTTAAGTTAAATGATGTATTCTCAGGGTTGAGATGGTGCTTGGTGCACAGTAGATGCTCAATATGTATTTTATTTTATTTTATTTTATTTTGCGGTGCGCGAGCCTCTCACTGTTGTGGCCTCTCCCGTTGCGGAGCACAGGCTCCGGAAGCGCAGGCTCAGCGGCCATGGCTCATGGGCCCAGCCGCTCCGCAGCATGTGGGATCATCCCAGACCAGGGCACGAACCCGCGTCCCCTGCATTGGCAGGCAGACTCTCAACCACTGCGCCACCAGGAAAGCCCTCGATACGTATTTTTTAAAACATCTTTATTGGAGTGTTAGTTGCTGCTAGTTGTGTTAGTTGCTGCTGTATAACAAAGTGAATCAACTATAAGTATATATATATACCCATATCACCTCCCTCTTGCTTCTCCCTCCCACCTTCCCTATGCCACCCCGCTAGGTGGTCACAAAGCACCGGCTGCTTCCCAACATCTATCTATTTTACATTTGGTAGTGTATATATGTCAATGCCACTCTCTCGCTTTATCCCAGCTTACCCTTCCCCCTCGCTGTGTCCTCAAGTCCATTCTCAAAGTCTGTGTCTTTATTCCTGTACTGCCCCTAGATTCTACAGAACCTTTGTTGTTGTTTCTTTTTAGATTCCATATATATGTAATAGCATACAGTATTTTTCTTTCTGACTTACTTCACTCTGTATGTGAAGGCCACCTCACTACAAAAAACTCAATTTCGTTTCTTTTTATGGCTGAGTAATATTCCATTGTATATATGTGCCACATATTCTTTATCCATTCATCTGTCGATGGACACTTAGGTTGCTTCCATGTCCTGATTATTGTCAATAGAGCTGCAATGAACATTGTGGTACATGACTCTTTTTGAATTACGGTTTTCTCAGGGTATATGCCCATTAGTGGGATTGCTGGGTCATACGGTAGTTCTAGTTTTAGTTTTTTAAGGAACCTCCATACAGTTCTCCATAGTGGCTGTACCAATTTACATTCCCATCAACAGTGCAATAGGGTTGGCTTTTCTCCACACCCTCTCCAACATTTATTGTCTGTAGATTTTTTGATGAAGACCACTCTGACCAGAGTGAGGTGGTACCTCATTGTAGTTTTGATTTGCATTTCCCTAATGATTAAGGATGTTGAGCATTCTTTCATGTGTTTGTTGGCAATCTGTATATCTTCTTTGGAGAAATGTCTATTTAGGTCTTCTGCCCATTTTTGGATTGGGTTGTTTGTTTTTTTGATATTGAGCTGCACGAGCTGCTTGTATATTTTGGAGATTAAACCTTTGTCAGTTGCTTCATTTGCAAATATTTTCTCCAATTTGGAGGGTTGTCTTTTTCTCTTGTTTATGGTTTCCTTTGCTGTGCAAAAGCTTTTATTAGGTCCCATTTGTTGATTTTTCTTTTTAATTTCCATTTCCTTAGGAGGTGGGTCAAAAAGGATCTTGCAGTGATTTAGGTCAGAGTGTTCTGCCTATGTTTTCCTCTAAGAGTTTCACAGTATCTGGCTTTACATTTAAGGCTTTAATCCAGTTTGAGTTTATTTTTGTGTATGGTGTTAGGGAGTGTTCTAATTTCATTCTTTTACATATAGCTGTCCAGTTTTCCCAGCACCACTTATTGAAGAGGCTGTCTTTACTCCATTGTATATTCTTGCCTCCTTTATCAAAGATAACGTGACCATATGTGCATGGGTTTATCTCTGGGCTTTCTATCCTGTTCCATTGATCTATATTTCTGTTTTTGTGCCCGTACCATAATGTCTTGATTACTGTACCTTTGAAATATAGCCTGAAGTCAGGAAGCCTGATTCCTTCAGCTCCGTTTTTCTTTCTCAAGATTGCTTTGGCTATTCGGAGTCTTTTGTGTCTCCATACAAATTGTGAAATTTTTTGTTCTAGTTCTGTGAAAAATGCCATTGGGATATGATAGGGATTGCACTGAATCTGTAGATTGCTTTGGGTAGTAGAGTCATTTACACAATGTTGATTCTTCCAATCTAAGAACATGGTATATCTCTCCATCTGTTTGCATCATCTTTAATTTCTTTCATCAGTGTCTTATAGTATTCTGCATACAGGTCTTTTGTCTCCTTAGGTAGGTTTATTCCTAGGCATTTTATTCTTTTGTTACAATGATAGATGGGAGTGTTTCCTTAATTTCCCTTTCAGATGTTTCATCATTAGTGTATAGGAATGCAAGAGATTTCTGTGCATTAATTTTGTATCCCGCCACTTTACCAAATTCATTGATTAGCTCTAGTAGTTTCCTGGTAGCAACTTTAGGATTCTCTATGTATAATATCATGTCATCTGCAAACAGTGACAGTCTTACTTCTTCTTTACATTTTGGATTCCTTTTATTTCTATTTCATCTGTGATTGCTGTGGCTAAAACTTCCAAAACTATGTTGAAGAATAGTGGTGAGAGTGGGCACCCTTGTCTAGTTCCTGATCTTATTGGAAATGGTTTCAATTTTTCACCATTGAGAATGATGTTGGCTGTTGGTTTGTCATATATGGCCTTTATTATGTTGAGGTAAGTTCCCACTATGCTTACTTTCTGGAGAATTTTTTATCATAAATCAGTGTTGAATTTTGTCGAAAGCTTTTTCTGCATCTATTGACATTATCATATTGTTTTTATTTTTCAATTTGTTAATATGGTGTATCACATTGAATGATTTGTGTATATTGAAGAATCCTTATATTCTTGGGATAAACCCCACTTGATCATGGTGTATGATCCTTTTAATGTACTGCTGGATTCTGTTTGCTAGTATTCTGTTGAGGATGTTTGCATCTATGTTCATCAGTGATATTGGCCTGTAGTTTTTTTTTTTGTAACATCTCTGTCTGGTTTTGGTATGAGGGTGACGGTGGCCTCGTAGAATGAGTTTGGGAATGTTCCTCCCTCTGCTATATTTTGAAAGCGTTTGAGAAGTACACGTGTTAGCTCTTCTCTAAACGTTTGATAGAATTCACCTGTGAAGCCATCTGGTCCTGGGCTTTTGTTTGTTGGAAGATTTTTAAACACAGTTTCAATTTCAGTGCTTGTGATTGGTCTGTTTATATTTTCTATTTCTTCCTGGTTCAGTCTGGAAGGTTGTGCTTTTCTAAGAATTTGTCCATTTCTTCCAGGTTGTCCATTTTATTGGCATATAGTTGCTTGTAGTAATCTCTCATGATCTTTTGCATTTCTGCAGGGTCAGTTGTTACTTCTCCTTTTTCATTTCTAATTCTGTTGATATGAGTCTTCTCCCTTTTTTTCTTGATGAGTCTGAAAAAAAGATTTTGATTTCCTTCCTTCTGCTAACTTTGGGCATTTTTTGTTCTTCTTTCTCTAATTGCTTTAGTGTAAGGTTAGGTTGTTTATTTGAGATGTTTCTTGTTCTTTGAGGTAGGATTGTAGTGCTATAAACTTCCCTCTTAGAACTGCTTTTCTGCATCCCATAGGTTTTGGGTCGTCATTTTGTCATTGTCATTTTTTGATTTCCTCTTTGATTTCTTCAGTGATCTCTTGGTTATTAAGTAGTGCATTGTTAAGCGTCCATGTGTTTGTATTTTTTACAGATTTTTTTTCCTGTAATTGATATCTACTCTCATAGCATTGTGGTCGGAAAAGATCCTTGATACGATTTCAATTTTTGTAAATTTACCAAGGCTTGATTTGTGACCCAAGATATGATCTATCCTGGAGAATCTTCTATGAGCATTTGAGAAGAAAGTGTATTCTGTTGTTTTTGGATGGAATGTCCTGTAAATAACAATTAAGTCCATCTTGTTTAATGTATCATTTAAAGCCTTTGTTTCCTTATTTATTTTCATTTTGATTGATCTGTCCATTGGTGAAAGTGGGGTATTAAAGTCCCCACTATGATTGTGTTACTGCTGATTTCCCCTTTTATGGTTGTTAGCATTTTCTTTATGTATTGTGATGCTCTTATGCTGGCTGCATAAATATTTACAATTGTAATATCTTCTTCTTGGATTGATCCCTTGATCATTATGTAGTGTACTTCTTTGTCTCTTGTAAGAGTCTTTATTTTAAAGTCTATTTTGTCTGATGTGAGAATTGCTATTCCAGCTTTCTTTTGATTTCCATTTGCATGGAATGTCTTTTTCCATCCCCTCACTTTCAGTCTGTATGTGTCCCTAGGTCTGAAGTGGGCCTCTTGTAGACAGCATATATATGGGTCTTGTTTTTGTATCCATTCAGGCAGTCTATGTCTTTTGGTTGGAGCACTTAATCCATTTAGATTTAAGGTAATTATTGATATGTATCTTCCTATTACCATTTTCTTAATTGATTTGAGTTTGTTATTGTAGGTCTTTTCCTCCTCTTGTGTTTCCTGACTAGAGAAGTTCCTTTAGCATTTGTTGTAAAGTTGGTTTGGTGGTGCTGAATTCTCTTAGCTTTTGCTTGTCTGTAAAGGTTTTAATTTCTCCGTCAAATCTGAATGAGATCCTTGCTGGGTAGAGTAATCTTGGTTGTAGGTTTTTCCCTTTCATCACTTTAAATGTGTCTGGCCACTCCCTTCTGGCTTGCAGAGTTTCTGCTGAAAGATCAGCTGTTAACCTTATGGGGATTCCCTTGTATGTTATTTGTTGTTTTTCCCTTGCTGCTTTTAATAAGTTTTCCCTGTATTTAATTTTTGATAAGTATGTGTCTTGGCGTGTTTCTCCTTGGATTTATCCTGTGTGGGACTCTCTGCATTTCCTGGACTTGATTAACTATTTCCTTTCCCATATTAGGGAAGTTTTCAATTATAATCTCTTCAAATATTTTATCCGTCCCTTGCTTTTTCTCTTCTTCTTTTGGGACTCCTATAATTTGAATGTTGGTGTGCTTAATGTTGTCCCAAAGGTCTCTGAGACTGTCCTCAATTCTTTTCATTCTTTCTTCTTTATTCTGCTCTGCAGTAGTTACTTGCACTATTTCATCTTCCAGGTCACTTATCCATTCTTATGCCTCAGCTATTCTGCTATTGATTCCTTCTAGAGAATTTTTAATTTCATTTATTGTGTTGTTTGTTCATCATTGTTTGTTTGCTCTTTAGTTCTTCTAGGTCCTTGTTAAATGTTTATTTTCTCCATTCTATTTCCAAGATTTTGGATCATGTTTACTATCATTACTGTGAATCCTTTTTCAGGTAGACTGCCCATTTCTTCTTCATTTGTTTGGTCTGGTGTGTTTTACCTTGCTTCTTCACCTGCTGCATATTTCTCTGTCTTCTCATTTGGCTTAACTTACTGTATTTGTGCTCTGCTTTTCGCAGGCTGCATGTTCATAGTTCCTATTGTTTCTGGTGTCTGCCCCCAGTGGCTAGGGTTGGTTCAATAGGTTGTGTAGGCTTCCTGGTGGAGGGGACATGTGCCTGTGTTCTGGTTGATGAGGCTGTATCTTGTCTTTCTGTTGGGCAGGACTGCGTCCGGTGGTGTGTTTTGGGGTGTCTGTGGACTTAGTATGATTTTAGGCAGCGTGTCTGCTATTGCGTGGGGTTGTGTTCCTGTCTTGCTAGTTGTTTGGAATGGGGTGTCCAGCACTGGAGCTTGCTGGTTATTGAGTGGAGCTGAGTCTTAGTGTTGAGATGGAGATCTCTGGGAGAGCTGCTCCTGAGTGATATTACTCTACTCTACTCTACTCTAGATTTTTCCCGGACTCCGTCCCAGCTGATTGTGGTACACTAGCCCCCTTCAGGCTGTGTTCACGCAGCCAACCCCAGTGTTCTCCCTGGGATGCGACCTCCGAAGCCCGAGCCTCAGCTCCCAGCCTTGCCCGCCCCGGCGGTTGAGCAGACAAGCCTCTCGGGCTGGTGAGTGCTGGTCGGCACCGATCCTCTGCGTGGGAATCTCTCTGCTTTGCCCTCCGCACCACTGTGGCTGCGCTCTCCTTCGCGTCTCCAAAGGTTCCCCCCTCCGCCACCCGCAGTCTCCGCCCGCGAAGGGGCTTCCTAGTGTGTGGAAACCTTTCCTCCTTCACAGCTCCTTCCCACTGGTGCAGGTCCTGTCCCTATCCTTTTGTCTCTGTTTTGTTTTTCTTTTGCCCTACCCAGGTAAGTGGGGAGTTTCTTGCCTCTTAGGAAGTCTGAGGTCTTCTGCCAGCATTCAGTAGGTGTTCTGTAGGAGCTGTTCCACACGTAGATGTATTTTTGGGGAGGATGGTGATCTCCACGTCTTACTTCTACGCCATGTGGAAGGTCCTCCCGTATTTGTTAATGAGCTTAAATAGCCTAAGTGCTAAGCTAGAGATCTACACCAGGTACTGTGGGAACGTGATGGTTCAAGGAACATATCTTGAACAAACAATGACACCTGAACTAAGCCTGAAAAGGATGAATAAGTTACTGAGAATAAGACAGGCTGAAAAGGCAACTCTGGGCACAGGGAAGAGTATGAACAAGACATGGGGATTGTAAACAACACAGAATGTGCAAGGACACTTTAACAATTGCGTTTTACAAGACTTTAAGGTACAAAATGGGGTGAGGTTATATAATATCTTATATGCCACACTACAACAAAGTTTGTATTTTATTTGTAGTCGATAGGAAGTCATTGCCATATTTGTTTTTTAATATCTCTGTAAATTGAGGAATAGATTGGAGGGAGAAAAGAGCAGAGGCAGAGTGCACATTTGGGAGAACATTGCAATCAATGAAGCTAAAGATTGGTGGTAAAGATGATGGCCCTGAGCTAGCTTCAAGGTGTCAGCTAGCAAATCTGATATATTTAAGTTTATTCATGTGTTAACAAGCCTTTATATGTCAAAGACCTTTTCTCTCAGGTAAAATACAGACATTCCCTTGACCTTCGTTTCCAGGAAGCTCAGAACTGAATGCTTGCTTACTATTGTACAAGTGGGTTAGAATAGTAAGTGGTAAAATTATTGCAACTACCCCATACAGTTTCAATATATATTTTTTAATTTTGCATTTTTTGTTGTGATAACTTACATGCAATAAAATGCACAGATACTAAGTGTGCAGTTTGATGAGTTTTGAAAACTGTATACACCCATATAACACTACCCAAATTGAGATCTAGAATATGTTTCTATCACCCCAGATATTATCTCTTGTCCTTTCCAGTCAATCATTTTTGCTCCAGGCAACCATGATCTGATTTCTATCACCATAGATGGGGTAGTTACCATGGGTCTTGGACTTCTTATAACTGAAGCATAGAATATATATTCTTTTGTGTCTGGCTTCCTTCACTGAATATTATGTTTGTGAGATGCATCCATATTGATGATTTATCAGTAGTTTGTTCCTTTCTATTGCTGAATAGTATTCCATTCCCTGTTGATGCACATTTAAATTATTTCAAGTTTTTGACGACAAAGAATAAGGCTTCTATGTACTCTCTAGTAAAAGTTATTTTTTTTTTCTTTTTGTGGACATAGTTATATGTCACGTGTGCTGGAGATGAATTATCTCAGCTTTGTCCAAAAACATCTTTATCTTTAATGTGAAGGATCTTTTTACTGGGTATAGAATTCAAGGTTGACATATGTTATTTTATTGTCTTGTAGCCTTTACTGTTTCTGATCAGATGTCAGATTCATTTTTAATATTGTTCCCCTGAATGTGTTACATCTCTTTGATCTGTTTGCTTATATGATTCTACATCTTCAGTATTCAGCATTTTGACTCTGATATGTCTAGATTTCATTTTCTTTGTATTCTGCTTGGAGTTTGCTGAACTTCTTGGATCCATGGTTTAATACCTCTCATCAACTTTGGAAAATTAGTAAATATTTTCTCTTCAGGTATTTCCTTTACCCCAACTTCTCATCTCCTCTCCTTCTAAAACTCAAATTTCATCTGTGTTAGACCATTTAATGTTGTCCTACAGGGTTTAGATGCTCTGTTCTTTTTTTCTCTTTTTCCCCTCTTTTTGCTTCAGTTTGAATAATTTCTATTGATTTATCTTCAGTTTTTCTTTCTTGTGCATTTTCTGGTCTACTATTAACTCCATGGAATGAGTTCTTCATTTCTGATATTGTAATTTTCATTTCTAGACTTATCATTTTGTTCTCTTTTGTAGTTTTCATTTCTTTACTGAAATTCCACGTTTATCTTATTTTTAACCTTTTCCATATATTCCTTAACATATTTGTCATAGCTATTTTAAAGTATTTTCTGTTAATTCCAAAATCATGTCATCTCTGAGTGACTTCTAGTGTTTGTTTTTTATCTGGAATTTAGGTCACACTTTACTCCTTCACATAGCTTGAAATTTTTTTACTCATGACCAACACGTGTAAAAAATAGTAGAGGTGGAAGTAAGTAATATTTTATCCCTAGCAAAGGGTATGTTCTTTCTTCTCTTGAGCTGCTAGGTTGGGGAAGGGGGTGTGTAGAAATAGAAAGTCAATCTAGTCTGTAATTGATACATTTCTAGACTTGTAGGAGCTTTCATTATATTCAATTAGCCTTTGGCTTCAAATGTTTAGAGCAAAGAATCAGTATTTTCTTGTTAGTATGTCTTGGGATATGTGAATCAGTGAGAATCTTGTGATCTTTCTCTGCTATATGGCCCAGCCACAGACAACCATCCCACATTTGTTCAAGGTCAGGCTGTTTTTCTGCACCCTTGTCAATGGCAGGTTTACTCCTGTCATTTTTCTGCCAGGGATAAAAGCAGGCATGTGTATTTCCTCTCTTAAAAAGAGTTGTTCCTTTTTGGAATTTAATTCATTTAAGTTTCTTTTAGTTCTTTTAGGTTCATTCCTCAGCTTTTTGATGGTTTCAAGTATGATTTGATACTTTGATAGTACCAAATCATATACTATCTTTTCATAGTTTTTACTATAGTTTACTTTCATTTTTTTAGCTTGCTCTTGCTTGGCGGGGGATAGTGAGTTGAGATTTTCCACATTTTAACTAGAAGCAAAAGCCCCTTAATCCTTAAGTTTAGCATTCTTATTTATTGAAAACATATCTTTTATCATAAAGGGCAGTGGAAATATTTTCAAAGACAGTTTAACTCAATTGGTAGGAATGTTAAATGTGTACCTGGTTAGACTGGTGGTGTAAGAGCCATCCTTTGGGTGTAGTGAATTGGGAAGAAAGTCCCAGACCCAGGAGTTCACAGGCATATGGGCAATGAAGCAGGGATGTGGGAGAGGGAGAAGAAGAAAAGTTAAAGAGATGGTTCTACTAGCTCAAACTGAAGAATACCCATGGTTCATGCACTTGTATAAGAAAAGACTTCTTTCCATATTACAAGTTAATGAATTGGCACTGTAAGTGAAATTTCTAGGACAGGAGGGACAGCTAGATCATGCTGCCCTAGCTCTCAGACTGTCCTCTTTGAAACACTAGCTGATTGCTTTTTCCACCATGGGCACCTTAGAGCACGACTCCCTCATTTAATAATCTGGTACAAGTGTGGAAAAATGAATTGTGGTGGATTTGTATTTGT
This sequence comes from Delphinus delphis, assembly GCF_949987515.2. NCBI lineage: Eukaryota > Metazoa > Chordata > Mammalia > Artiodactyla > Delphinidae > Delphinus > Delphinus delphis. The sequence goes on along the minus strand of NC_082687.1, from coordinate 29,259,776 downwards.
CAGGCTAGCTATATTGGAATTACTTTTCCCAGAAATCACTTCCTTTCATTTTTTGAAAATTTAATTTTATTTATTTTGGCTGTGTTGGGTCTTCGTTGCTGCGTGTGGGCTTTCTCATTGCGGCGAGCGGGGCTTACTCTTCGTTGCAGTGTGTGGGCTTCTCATTGAGGTGGCTTCCCTTGTTGCGGAGCACAAGCTCTAGGCGCGCAGGCTTCAGTAGTTGTGGCACACAGGCTCAGTAGTTGTGGCGCATGGGCTTAGTTGCTCTGTGGCATGTGGGATCTTCCGAGACCAGAGCTCAAACCCGTGGTCCCCTGCATTGGCAGGCAGATTCTTAACCACTACGCCACCAGGGAAGTTCCTCTTTTTCCTTGCATATTTTTGAGTTAAGAGGCTACAAAAGACAATTTGCATGAGATTTGGAAGGTGAAGAAGCAGCCATATTCTCTTTATGTCTGGAAGGTCAATCTAGAGGCACCAGGTGTTGTCACTCGTGCACGTGACCTTTTATCTTCTGGCTCATTTTGTTGGCTGGGTGTTCAGCCTAGCCTGCAGCCTCTTCAGTCCCCTCTGGGTCCTCCTGCAGTTTCTCTGACTCCTGGACCATGTGCATATTTAGTGTTAGGACACTGTAGGACACTGCATCCTACAGGTCCTCCTGTAGGACACTGCATCATCAACGTGGCAGATTTGGAGGCAGGGAGAGAAATATGGGTTCTGGTTCGTCCCTGTGGATTCCGGTTTGTCTTTGTTCTCTTTGATTTCACATCCATCTTCCCTACCTACCTTCCTTCCCTGCTTACTTTAGGATCCAGCACTAGATGCAAAGCCAACAGCTTCACATAGACAGTTTAACCAGATCCTGTAATTACCTATGGTCGAATCCCTATAACAAATCCGTTATGATTATATAACTTCTAGTTGTTTTTTTCCTTAACTGACAAATGAGCCTTCTTTTCACACCCTATAGCCTTCTCTTCATATCCTATAGTAGAGAAGAGGCTAAACAGTTAAAACAAAATTTTACCCCAAAGCTGGGGAATAATACAAAGGAAACTAAAATCAGAATCTGGATAATGTGAGTAAATTATGGATCCTTTCCCCCTAGCTCCAATTCTCCCTGCCCAACCTCCTTCCTAAGTCCCACTTCAACGACTTTCTTTATTCCCTTCTACCGGGAGGACTGTTATTAGCTACATTTACTCATCAAAGTAATTTCAAGAGAAGGAAGACAAGAGAGCAAGCTTGAATCCTCCTTCCTGCCTCTTAAGGCCTGCTCCCCTGCCCCTAAGTCCTCTTCGGGGTCTACCTTCTACCCTGCAAGACATCAGGAGTTCCGGCACCCTTCAAGAGGGAACTGGTCCACCAACCAGTTGCGACCTAGGTTTAGAGAATACAAGAGGATAACCAAAGCTATACAAAATGACCACAGCCAAATAACAAAATCTACTCCTTTAGTAACAAATTTTCTTTATCACAAACATGCTGTGAGTATTATATGTAGTTCATCACTAGGCAAATCATATGGACCTGCCTTTCTTCCTTCCTCAGGACAGATGACATTCTCACTCTTTTGTGATCTCCTTCTGCCCTTGATATTTGTTTTAACCTAGTTTTACTGTTACATGACTGTTGGATGCTGGGAAGGACGTGCTGTGATTTCCCAGGTTCTGTGCCCCACCGCTGATGGATGCTTTGGTAGGGGAGACATTTGGGGTGGAGACAACTTGTGGTTCTGCCATAGACATGCTGTGAAGACGATGGCTGACTCCTTCCACAGCTTTGGTGGCCCTCGCCTGCTATCATGTTTTATCTTCCCTCTCTAGCCCAGCTTTATTTAGTGCTTGCACAAGGTAGAAACTTGACTAATAGCACCCAGAATTCAGGCAGATATAATCACGGAGCTGGATCAGATCACAGTGGAAATATAGATCAACTCAGCCATCTTACAGATGAGAAAAAATGGCTCAAGGAAGTTAAGTCGGGCCATGCAGCTCACTGTGGAACACAAGCGGTGGAGAGGGTGGACAGTGGCTATTGGTTAGCCCACCTATGGGGTCTTCCTCAAAGACTATGCTCATTTGTACACACTGTTGATTACATCCTCCATGACAACATGTCGTAGGTGCTCAAAAGCAGTTACTGAATGAATGAATTAATGAATGAATGAATATGTGAAATGTGCTGAGAGGTGATTTACCTAAAGCCGCAGGTCTAGTAAATACCTGAGCCAGGATATACACTGAGACCTAATGTCTTAACCACTATGCTTGGCAAGGAAACGACTGGTTTGTTTGACTTTGCAGACCTGCTGGAGCTCCCTGTGGAGGCCGAATAACACAGTGGCTGCCAGCAGGAAGCTATGGTAGGAAACAAGAAGAGCTGAACTTTACTGTGGTGGGTCTTCTGTTTTTCCCTTGTGGTGACATGGGTTCCAAGTGTTTGGGGCCATATAATAGTAGGATCTGGCCTCAAACTCTATTAGTCTGGGTTTGTAATTCTAAATGGTTTTGACAGAAGGACCCCCTTATCTTAAAAACATTTTGGCCTCCTTATACACTGTAAATTGACAGCTGTATTATTAAAGCAAATATTTTCTCAGTGTCATAGATTTTGAGTAAATATTGTCACGGATTCAAATTTATTTCACTTGAACTTAGAAACATCAATTGTTGATTTGTGTTTTTTATACACTTTCAAAACAAACTTTAAAGTCCTGAATCATTTCCAAATAACAATTATAGTGCTTTCAGAATCACTAGCCCAAAGAAAATTATTACCTTGGGAAGCCTCCTGGTTTGAGGGTTTTTTCTCCTTACATATGTCCTTAATCTAGGGCCAAAAACTTCTACGTTTCTTCCTTAACTGACTCTGATTTTCATTCTCTCACTCTCTCTCTTTTTTTCCCCAATGGAGAATCTACATTATTCTATCATGATTTTTAAAAATATACACAAGGGAAAAGCAACTTCTGAAAAATTATTCTGTGACTTTGGATGCACTTAAATAAAAGAAAATTATTTTAAAATCTTCGTTAACATTTGTGCTAGCTTCTGTAGTGGATAAAAAAGAAAAGAAGACTTTGTCTCAGTCCTTTAAGGACTAATTTGGGCCAAGCTGTAGGCATTGGCTTAGTGGACAGCTGCCTAGTTGGTGATTTTGGAAACCCTAGAAGGGAAAATAAGAAGCCAGGGTCTAAATATGGTCTTTAAGAAAAAGCATACATACTGAGATGGAGCTGGTTAAAAATAATAATAACAAGAGTCATGATAGCTAATAATAATTACTATTAAACGTTTTCTTATGTGCTAGGCTCCGTGCTAAGAAGACATTATTACTATGTCCACTTTTCCGGTGAGGAAATTGAGCTCTGATACTGAACAGAAGGCCACCCAACCACTTTCTAAGAAGAGAATTTACTCTTGGGTGCAGACAGGCAGGCAGATAAATGTATAAACATGGTGGTAACAGGGAATGGGTCCTGGAACTGAACAAAGGGACCAGGAGTGAGAAGAAACAAGAGTCTTGATCTGCTTGAGTCTTTGTGGTGTCAGCTAATATTAGGATACAATGATGCTGAAATTAATGCAATAAGAACTAACAGGGTAGCATCTGGCACAAGCCTTGACAGTACTTACTTGTGAATGTTATTTTCCACTTCAGAATCTCATTTGGATTTAAGTTTCTGCCTACAGGAAAGGGAGAACAATTCATTCTAATTGTGATGAAAAGAATTATTAAGTTCATTTGCTTCTAAAATTAGGTCACCCTGAACACTGGCTTTAAGCAAAAGAAATGCCAAAACCAACAATAAAAAAAAAAAAAAGTTTAAATTGTAGGCGGTTTCCCCCTCACCCACACTATATAGGTAGATATTTTGACAGTGTGGTATTACCTCAGGAAATTGGATCTAGCTAGCAAGAACTTTCAGGAAATGGATGGAATAGTATTACCACTAATAATACTGAAGGATAACCTTTATAAACACAAAGTATGTTAAGCCCTGTGCTAAGGGCTTTACATGGGTTACTCTTCATAACAAGATCTCATGAATGTGGAATTAAGACACAAAGGAGTTAAGAAAGTGGTGCCAAAGAGTAATAAAACTAGTAACCAGAGGGGCTGGAATTAAATTCAAACAGCCTGAGGTACAAATACCATCAAGTTCCTATAATTCAACAAGCATTTAACCAAAGCCTATTGCTCTTAAAGCAGTGAGTTGGGCTTCTCTTTTCACTTTTAGCCTAGTCACTACTCAGGGATACTTAATGATATGATTTTGTCTTATATCATTTTGGTCATTTACGGTAATTGTTCCATTTTTCAAGCCAAAAGGTGGTGGTTCAGGTCTCTCATGTGGCTCCTCTGAAGATACAAGCCAGCGTGGCCTCCGTGAGCTCCTACACTTCATGGAAAAGTGAGATGCCAGAGGTAGCTCAGTCTCTAGGTGCTTTCTTACTTGAACCCCTGGGCTATCTGAAGTGAGAAAAGATGAATCTACTGGGTACATCACCAGGTACAAAACACTGCATGTTTTGATTAATAAAATTCTAGATGTAGCACTGAGTGTTTCGGTTTTTGTATACATGTTTATTAAATGGGATTATTCTACTTAGTTCGAGGGGTTCTCCCTACTTGAATTTTGCATTGAGCTTCATCTATATGTAAACATAAAAAAATTTTAAGTCAAACTAAGTCTTTCTTAATTGGCTTGAATTGAAATCATGCATAATCCTTTGTTTTCCCAGGGAAATTTAGGTACATTCTTTTCAATGAAAAATTTCTCATATTCACTTTATCTTTGTCCTCCACGGTGACTTGCAGAGTTGGCTCTCAATAAATATTTGTTAAACTGGGCACAATTCTACACTCGGAAACAGTCTCCAAAATGGCCTTTCTTGATTTTGGTTTTTAACTTTGAAAAGCTAAACAGCTTTCTGTTTCAGCATCGAGTTGAGCAGTTTATACAACTGAGAGTTTGTTGGGAACTGGAAGTACGTATTAGTGGAAGTAGGGATACTTGAAAACTATTGCTGTTATATTTGTGATTTCTAATAAAAATCCAGGAAGTGTACAGATTTGGGTGGGATATAGATGGATTTGAGGAAATTGTATATTCCATCCTTAAGAAAATTTCAAATGCCAAAACCTGACATTTTGTATTTTACATAATGTCTGTGGTTCTCTGGACCCATCATTCATTAGGTGAGAGAAAACCTGCCTTTTTCCTGTAGGACTCTTCTGTGGAACTCTCAGCATGACAGATTTCCTACCACAGGTGCATAGTTTGCCATCTCCTTTTTCTTCTCTGCCAGTTAGTACAGTGGCTTTCCAAACCAAAATTTCGCAGAATATAGATATGCTGATCTATTCTATTCTATTCTAATTTAATTGATGCTGATCAACGTACACTTGTTTGACTAAACTGATTTTATGCTTCACCTATGGGTCCCAAGCCCATTTCAAAAACACTTGATTAGAATCTAACACTGGATTAGAGGAAGTCAACATGAGATGGATGTAGAACAATTTGAAAAATTTGCTCTTATTTTTTATTGTACACTGGGATTAGTTCTTTTCCAATCTAATAATTGGTTTTGCATAAATATGTCTGGTATGATTTTCGTGTTGTCCCCAAATTGTGACAAAGATCAAAAGTTGAGGACAAAAGGTATCTAGGATCCCATATTTTACATTCACAAATAGCATTTACTGAATGTTGCTATTATTAGTCTCCTCTCCACAAGTTTTCCGAGATGCTCCAAAACTGGCTTATCTACCACTCTAGCTCCCACACCCTTAATCAACAGAAGAGAGGAAGTAGTTCTTACGAGGCAGAGTGCAATGTGCAATGGATGCCGCCCCAACCCTCATGGAGGAGAGGTAGAGATGCTTCCCCTTATCTGAAACCAAGGAAAGTCTCCAGAGAACCACTTATAAAGATGTGGGGATGTGTGAAAGGAGGGAAGACTAGTACCTTGTCCCACCATTGATCAACTTCTTAGAGGCAGACTTCTTGACCTGTCCCTGTGGTACTGGAACTGCGGAAGAGAGAAACTGGGAGGGAGAGCACTGCAGATGGGTCCCCAGGGGACTGCCATCTGTCCTCACACCCCTTGTTATTAGTTGCTGAGAGGTAAGGAGGATGGAACCCCAAAGGTAAGCATGATTGTGGCAACAGTAGCATGGGCAAAGACGTGTGATACTTAGAGGAACTTGACTTGATGTTCCCAACTGGCAGGTGTCAGCTGGGAGATGTGGCCAATTTTGCAAGAAGTGACCAATGCCAGGGAAGCTCTGTGTGTTTCTCTGGCTCTTGGGGACCCTTTTCTTTGGTCTTCTGGCCAGAAAGTTGAGCATTTCTTGGAGTTTTTGCCATCTGCACCCACTAAGCTGTTTCCCCATTCAGCCTGCCCTCTGGGCAAAGTCAGGAAATAAATGAGAGGATCATGCTTACCTTTGGGAAGTAACAAGGGAAATGGAATCATGGGGAGGCTTCAACTGTACGTATAAGAGTGAACAGAAAAAGAGCTTTGAAGCAAATAGAGCAAAATATTAAGATTTGTGAATCCTGAGTAGTTTGTATAAGGTTGCTCTTTACATTATACTCTAGATATTTTATATGCTTGAGGTAATTATTGAAATTAAAAGTTCCTTTCTTCTGTTTCCCTACTGCCACCTTCCACGGACTCACAGGACAAACACTGTATTAGCAAATGAGCTTTGTACAAAATAATCTATCCATTGGGGAGACAGAAGATCACCCAGTCTCTTCAGGGAAGAGGGGCTTGGCTGATTCATCAAGGCAGGCTCTAGAAGGAGAGATAAGAAGGGTTGGAGGAAGAATGATATCAAAACCATCTAACTTCTTCCTCTTCCCTTCCCCAGGAGGGTTACTTAACACTTTCGGGGGTGCGGGGGAGGAAGGAAGAGGTAATTAATACTCTCTCCATTTTTAGGGACTCTGAAGAGGTACTTTTAGTGGCCTCACTTTTCCTGTCTAGAAGGTACTTTTATTTTTCTAAAGCCACAGAGGGTCAGGGCAGGCCCCAGAGGAAAGCAAGTGGGGATAGAGCTGGATGGGCCCTGGGCTGTGGGGGTGTGGAGGCAGTGGTGACCTTCTCCTGCTGGGCCCTGCTGTGCTGCCTTACAAGCTGGCAGAGAGCCAGGGAAGAAGCCCCTCAGCAGCAAAGGTAGGAGACGGAGGACAGGGCACTCAATCTGCAGCTGCAGGAAGGGATGCCAACAACTTGTCTGTGGCGGGGCTGAGATTGAGTTACAGGTGAGTGTGCTTTTGTCTCTGCCTGTTTAGGTTCTTTCTTTTTTGCAATCCAAGAGCAATTCAGATTTTCAACTGGGTCTTAGAATGTTTTGTAACGTAGGATCAGGAGAAATGGGTTGGGGGCAGGGAACCGTGCTGAGGTCAGAGGTTAATTCAACCCACATAATGAGGAGACTTACCATAGGAAATAGAAAACAAAAGGGAGGGATAATTGAAACTTAATAATCTGGGAGAAGTCTCTGGAGGGTGTTTTTGAGTGAGAAGCTTGGGAATAACCGTGGCACGTGAGAAAACTGGGGAGCAGAGAAGATGTGGGAATGTCGGTGTGCATTCTGAGTCCCTACCTCTCCAGATGCTTTTCACGAGCACAAATGAAGAATGGAATCCTCTTTCATTTCTCTTGGCGATTAAACTGTATCTTTGTATGTAACTTCCAGCATATGTCGGGCTCCAGGAATGATTCAGGGCATCACGGTGCCCTTACAGTGTACAACATCGGCTCTAAGTATCCTAATCACAGGCATGAGAATGTCTCTGTGGTGGATAAAATTTCCTATGTTCTAAATACTATGCTCTATATGTGGGAAAATGTTGACATTATAATTGTATCAGCTCCTATGTATTGAAAATATAAGAAAAGCAAACATGTTGAAAATCTAGAGTTAGAAAATAGTAAAGAGTCCAAGAGTGTAAGGACCATTTCAGAAAGGCCCTTGAATAGAGTTAAAGGAACTTGTGATATCACGAATTAGGAAGAATGGAAGCCATGTGGTTTAGGATTGGGCCATATGGTGCAGGAAGTTGGCAAAGAAGTAGCAAGTACCCTGGAGAGGTAAGCAGAAGAGCATGTTCCTGAGAATTAAGGAGGTTAAGAGAATGCTCTGCCTGGCTTTCTGCCCAGGCAGCTGTTCACCCTCACACCTGGGGTCATGTAGCGCCTCATGACGCTTGGCTCAGGCCAGGACCAGGTTTTTGCCAACAGAAAAATGAAGAATTCCTGGGCCAGTGCCTCATCATCTGTAATAATTGATGATAACTAGCACATACTGAGGATAGATGGTAGATAGATAGATAGATTGGTCTATCTATCAAGATGCTGAGTACTTTAGCTGCAATATCTAATTTAATTCTCACAACATCTCTTAGATATTACTACCTCATTTTATATAAGAGACCGAGGCTTAGGAGGTTAAGTTAGAATGTCACATAGCTGGTGTTCAGTAAAGGAAACAAATGACTTTGGTGGTTTCAAACAGAAAGTGATTTGATTTTTCTGCATTTTTTTTTTTTTTTTTTTTTTTTGCGGTACGCGGGCCTCTCACTGTTGTGGCCTCTCCCGTTACGGAGCACAGGCTCCGGACGCAGGGGCTCAGCGGCCATGGCTCACGGGCCCAGCCGCTCCGCGTCATGTGGGATCCTCCCGGACCGGGGCACGAATCCGTGTCCCCTGCATCGGCAGGTGGACTCTCAACCACTGCGCCACCAGGGAAGCCCCGATTTTTCTGCATTTTAACTATGAGATACCTAGGTGGAGATTTTTCATTATTTATCCTGCTCGTTTTTAATGAGGTTCCTGGATCTGTGGTGTTGTGTGTCCTTACTTTTGGAAAAGTCTCAGCCATTAACTTCAACGATTTCTTCTGTCCCTTTCTCTCTCTCTTCTCCTTTTGGTATTCCCATTATGTGTATCTTTTGTAATTGTTCCACAGTTCTTAGTCTATTTTGCCTCTTTTCACTCTTTTTTCTCTTTTCATTCAGTTTTAGAAGTTTCTCTTGACATTTCTTAAAGCTTGCTGATTCTTTCCTGGCTGTGACCAGTCTACTGATGAGCCCATTAAGGCATTCTTCATTTCTGTTATGGTACTTTTTATTTCTAGCATTTCCTTTAGTTTCTTTCCTAGAGTTTCCATCTCTCTGTTTAGATTACCCACCTGTTTTTGCATGTTGTCTACTTTTTTCTTTAAAATCCTTAGCATATGGCTATTTAAAATTTCTGGCCTGATAATTCCAAAATCTCTGCCATATCTGAGTCTGGTTCTAATGTTTATTTTGTCTCTTTAGGCTGTGTTTTCTGCATTCTGTCACGGCTTGTAATTTTGTTGTTGTTGTTGTTGTTGTGAAAGCTGAACATGATGATATATTGGGTAAAAGGAACTGAGTTAAATAGGACCTCAAAACATTTTTCAGCTTTACTGAGGTATAATTGACAAGTAAAATGTAAGACATTTAAAGTGCATATCATGGTGATTTGATATACATACACATAAATAGGCCTTTAGTATGAATTTTTGTTAATTTGTCTAGAAGTTAAGCTGGGTTTACTGTTTGCTGTAGTTTTATAGTGTTGGAGGCTAAAACTTCCTCTAGTCCTTGCTTTTTTCTGCCCTGCTGTTCTTTAGGTTTTCCTACAGACTCCTTAAATAGGGTCTGAGGCTTGCAGTTCTTTCAGCTATCATTTCCTGTAATTTTCACAGGAGCCCCACTGGTGTTGGTGAGGTGTGGGGGCAGGGAAGCATTCTAGTCCTGTGATTAGTTCTGCCTTTGAGCGCGCCTGTGTCCTTGGGCTATGACCTTCACACGTGCTTCTCAGTTCCTCCTCCCCTGCCTTAAGTGAGACAGGAAGGGTAGCAGGGGCTGGAAGTGGGTATCTCCCTTCCCCAGGTTAGGATTTAGGAAAACCCCAGTCCATTATGCTCTTGTAAAACAATTTCCCTTTTTTGGGGGGCATGTGGCACATGGGTCTTAGTTCCCCGACCAGGGGTTGAACCCGTGCCCCCTGCAGTAGAAGTGCAGAGTCTTAACCACTGGACACCCAGGGAAGTCCCTAAAACAGTTTCCTTTGAGGGCAGGCTTTGTTAAGGATAACAGAGATCTCTAGGCATATTTCAAAATGGTTACTTTTCCCTCCGTGGGAAGAACTAGCAGATAATTTCTCTGATTTTCAGGATGAGAAATCTTGTGGGGCTCCTGGAGGTAAAACTTACAAAAGTGTGGGAGCCACTCCCCCCAAGACTGGGCTTCCTTCAGCTTTTTAACTCTCAAGCTAGTCTATCTTGAGCCTCCAGCAATTCCTCAATTACAGTTTGAAGCTTTCCTACTAATAATATCAGCTCCAGGTGTGGGCTTCATATTGACCCCTGCTGTGGGCTTCTGGTCCTAATAGGCTCTAATTCTCTGTATTGCCTTTCTCTAGTTTTGGGGGCAGCAATTTGCCCTGTAATTTTATTCTCTGATGGATCTAAGAAGAACTGTTGATTTTCAGTTTGTTCAGGCCTTTTTCTTGTGAGGACAGAGTGACAGCTTTCAAGCTCTTTACATGTCAAACTGGAGACCAGAAGTCTCCCAGAAAGCGATTTAATACAAGGGATTAGACACACATAGGATCTTAGGAAAGGCTGAGTGAGTGGAAGTTGGGAACTGCCTTTGAGCTTTTAGTTTCAAGTTCTCACCACTGTAACCATAGCCTAAAGGTCAGGAGGATGCTGCTGCCATGGCCATAACTGCCTCCACCCCAAAGCTGACCTGGAGCTGCAGTGTGGAATCTGTCAGTCTGACCTGCTTGCCCACCACAGTAGTCTCTAAGCATCAGAGCAATCGAGTCACCAGTCCCAAGTCTAATATCTGTTCTCTGTGTGTTTTGTCCTTGCTCCAATTTGCCAAGTCTCTACCTTGTATTCCAGTTTCAGCTATTGGGTCCCTGTCTTGTTTCCTGATGTCTGACTCTCTATCTTGCAATCCTAGTTCATATCTCTGCTCATCCTGGACAGTGTCCTGCCTTCCTCTGACCATTCCTTCTAGTCCTGTGAGAAGATCCCTATAACCTGTGGCTTGTTTGCCAGGATCTCCACCTATTTCTTTCCCTGAAGAGTTTTCTGTTTGTGACACTCACTTTGAATGAGAAAAGATTCATGACATGTTAAGTGAAAAGAGTATATTATCAAACGGGATGTCATGTAAAATCCAAATTTTACTTATGTGTGTATATACATGCGTGTGTGTGTACACATGCCCAGGTATGAAGCCTGGAATTAAACATATCAATATATTAACAGTGATTATCTCTGGGTGGTTGAATCAAGATAATTTACTTTCCTCTTGATATAGAAAAAAAAAATTAAATTCCATGCTAAATATTGCATTACTTTTGTGAAAAATGTGAAGGACTGTCTTGGGAGCATATTGAAGATTTTGATGTTTATTGGCTTATTTTCTGTGTTTGACAGCCTAGAAATTTCCATTTTTTTTCCAGAAGTAAATCAAATAGAGAACAAAAAACAGGAATATTCTGTGCCCTTGGCAATCTGCATTTACAAATTTCAAGGTACACTACAGTCCATCCCCTTTAAGTCCTTGCTTTAAGTGAAGCAAAGTACACTACACTCCTGCTTCACTTAAAATATGTAGAACAGGGACTTCCCTGGTGGTGCAGTGGTTAAGCATCTGCCTGCCAATGCAGGGGGCACGGGTTCGATCCCTGGTCTGGGAAGATCCCACATGCCACGAAGCAACTAAGCCTCTGTGCCACAACTACTGAGCCTGCACTTTAGAGTTCGTGAGCCACAACTGCTGAGCCTGTGTGCCGCAATTACTGAAGCCCATGCTCCTAGAGCCTGTGCTCCGCAACAAGAAAAGCCACCGCAATAAGCCTGCACACCACAACGAAGGGTAGCCCCCGCTCTCTGCAACTAGAGAAAGCCCGTGCTCAGCCAAATGCAGCCAAAAATAAATAAAATTTAAAAAAATAATAAAATAAAATATGTAGAACAGAGCTGTAGAAATAGCCTCCTGAGATAATTGGAGTATGGCTCTTTCAACACCATTAGTCAGTCTTCCAAGATTCAAATTTCACAAATAAAATCATCAAACTGGGGGACTTTCCTCGTGGTCCAGTGGGTAAGACCCCGTGCTCCCAATGCAGGGGGCCCGGGTTTGATCCCTGGTCAGGGAATTAGCTCCCAGATGCCATAACTAAGATCCTGCATGCCACAACTAAGACTCGGCACAGCCTAAATAAATAAATAAATATTAAAAAAATATATATATCATCAAATTGGTTAGGGTATCACTGTTTCATTTTGTAAAGTTGCATTATCTTCTAGTGTATCCTAGTTTTGAGAATTTCTTAAATAACATGAAGATGTCAGCATATTTCACAAGAATGAGAAGCGTAAAAAGGAAGTAGAGCAACCCAGTAAGATCACTTTTGGTGAACTATTCCCTCACTTTACTTGAAGGTCAAAAAAAATTTAATAGTCATCATTAATTGAGCATTTACTATGCGCCAGGAATTGTTCTAAGCATTCTGCAGGGATGGTAGTGTTATTATTACCTCCACTTTTATAGAGGAAGAAACTGAAGTACAGAAAAGTTCAGTATCATGTGAAGATAAGATCCTCACCATATGGGCATATGTTTCCCATCCACTTTCACAAGCCTGGGGAGCTGTATCAATTATGCTAGTACCAAAGTCACATGAGCTAAGAACTATGTTTGAATAAGGCACTTAAGAAGTACCCCTACGTAGAGGCTGCTCTCAATAAATTTTGACATTTTTGCCCCCTGAGGTGGAGGCCTTTGCAAAACCTAACCTTTATAGCTTATCAACAAGGCCACCAAAGCTAAACAAATTATTAAACAAGGTGCTTTTGGAGTCAAATACCAGAAGTTTCTGTTGTACTTGGGATATTCTGTGTGTTTTAAAATCAGATTGTAGATTATAGAATTCTAATAGTTAATTATAAGTTTGTTTGTGATATAAACAAGGATGGGTATCAGCTGAAGAAGAACTGACAGAAAGCTTTCATTTCAGTAAAGTGATAAAAGGAAATACGCTTCTCAGGCAACTGTAAAAATGACTTCTCCCTACACAAGAAAGGACATGTAAAACCTGTAAGACTCTTTCTCAAAAAATAAAAGCTTCCAAATACCTAGGATTATTTAGTTTCTAACATTTTTTCCTTCCCCTCCAAAAGGTGGCATTTTGTCACATACTCTACAAAGACCCTCTATGGGGTTGGGCTTCTGGTAGAAGGGCTTCATCCATCATCTCAAGTTATTATTGGTTTCTGAGTCAAAGATGGTACATTATGATGAACATAAACCTGTTATTTATTACTCTGTGCTCCTGACGAGTTAGAGCAATGCTAAGACACAAAGTGTGAGAGGACACTGAGTTCTCAATTGCTTACAGATTAAAACCTGGGTCATCTGTAGACCATAAGGCCAACAAAGAAATCACTGCTGTTACCAGCAGGGTCAAGAAGTTCTACAACCACCTCTATAGTCATGCTTTTTAGGTAGTATTGATCAAATGCTTCTATGGTGACTCTTTTACAAGGATAATCCCATACCCTTAATTAGGCCACTGTGTAAGGAGCTCTGGAGTCTTTTGTTGAGTTCATATGTTCTCAGACTTGTCTGTGAGCTGGGGAGACTGACTTTAAATACCAGTGCCTTGATTCTTCTGCCATAGAGGAAGATGGGTTGTGCTTTACTATACTGGCTGGAAAGTCTAACATTTTATAACTGCCCTGACTCATCTTTCGCAGATGACTAAATAGATGATTGTGAGTTTTTCACACTGTCTCTGTCTGAAACTGGGCGTGTCTGAGGAATTTAAATAACCATGAGCATGAGTTATCTGCTGCTAAAAGATGCCTTGTGTGGGAAAATTACATTGTTTCTCAATGCCTTTGAAGGTTCAGTAATAGACTAAGTGAATTCTAAAAGGTCACTTTCACATTACCTTAGCTGTGTGATAAGATGTATATCAAAGAAATTGTTTTCATGAGAGTATTAGGTAGAACCTATGTCTGGTAGCCTGGAATTGAGTCAGACCGTGAAATGAACGGTAAGCCATGTAGCTCATTTATTCCATATTTATTGGGCACCCATTATATGCCAGGCTACTTGGGCCAGTATACCTCATCGATGTATTTATTTTAGGTGGTAAGAGACCTAGGCATCTTGATTATTGCAGGGAAAGGACTTTATTGGGCTTTGGTAGATACATGATTAAAAAGACATAAAACACTGCTAGTTCATCTCAAACCTGTGCGATAAAATCACATCTCTGAGCTAGGTATGTCAGATGCTTTTTTTTTTTCTCATAATTCTCTATATTTTATCCCAGTTCAGTCATCTTCAAGCACATGGTCACACACAAGACAGCACAGATTCTTAAGGTAGGGGTGAATTGAACTTATTAGGTCTTTTTTTCCAGCACGTTCCCACAAGTTTACTCACAGGATTCCGCACCATTGTCCTGGGCTTGAATTCTAGCTTCATATCCTAACCTGGGCTAACCACTTAACTCCCTGAGCCTCAGTTTCCTCATCTGCCAGATGGTTAAACTAATAGCACCACAGGGAATGCCTGTACGTTGGTGGGAATTCTGTACAATAATAGGCAATCTTTTAACTGAGTTGTAAAGGATGAATAAGCTTTCTCTAGGCAAAGAAAAAAGAATAGTTCAGGTAGAGGAAATGTCACTTGTTTTTATGTGCGTAAGTATAATATTTATTAGTTACAACTACACTTCAAGGGGTCCTCAGTTGATGTAGTTTGGATTATGCACACCCCCAGGGTGTGTACACTGCCATGTAATCATGAGGCTGTACTCTGAGGGGGCTACTGCAAGGGCTTCAGATATTTTTTATCCCTGATCATTACTACAGGATATATATATATATATATATAGTAAAAACAGTGGTTACTTATTTAGCATAAATGATATTAGAAATTGTCCTTCAGTGGTCAAATTAGTGGTATTCAATGTCTGTGGATTGATGAGTATATTTTGGAGACATTCCTACTTTGCATGAATGATATATAGAAATTTAGCAAGATCTTTTTTACTTTTAAGAATTGCACCCCAGGTTTGATTCCCAATCGGTCCTGGGTCTAATGGCTTATTCCCTGATTTTTGGTGGCCAGAATCTGAGTGGATAGTTAGCTGAATCTGGCTACAAGGATTATGTCATTTGCCTCGGGGAAACTTTCAAGGGAGATAATGTAGACAAAGATTTCAAACTTCAGTGACGTTCACGTTAAGCATGTGATTTCACGGTTTTATGCCTGATAAGTGTCTGTTATGGAAGAATTTGATCTGAGACTTGCTTTCATTATAACTAAGTAGCCGAGTTGTGGGAGAGTAGTGTACTTACTTCAAATGGTTTCTGGGGCTATCATTGTCTACCAGGAAGCACCTAAGTCTTGAGCATGACCAAACTGGCTTAGGTTAACTTGGAGCTGACATAAGGGAACAGAGGCTTGAGAGCATCAGAGGCTTGGGAACAGCCAGAGGCTTAGTGTGTCTGGAGCATGGGGATATTCTGTGAGGGGAGAATGGTAGTAAGAAATGAGTTTAGAAAATAAGTTTGGGGCCACCTGGTGGAAGAGTCTTGTATTTCAGTCCAGCAAGCGCAAAGGCGACATCGGAGGTTTTGAAGAAGGGGACGTACATATATGTTCGAGACTTGTGTTTTGAGTCATCTCTGGATGCCTTGTGAGGGCAGAGAGGCTATTTAGACTAGGGGTTTGCAAACCAGGACCCACGGGCCAAACCTTGCCTGCCACCTGTTTTGGCACAGCCTGAGAACTAACATTGCCTTATACCTTATTACGTGGGGGAAGAAAAGAAGAGCACTCCGTGATGCATAAAATTATATGGGAAAACAATCACCTTCAGTGCAGGCACATGTCTCCTACCAAAGGCCAGTAGGAACTGCTATGCACATCAAGCGAAGGCTCTTCTTACGAAAAACATAAAATAAAGCTTTTACTACAAACAATAGAAAATTGAAAATAATAGCCTCGGCCTTTTCCCTTTCTATAGTCTATTTTTCGTCCAGTTTTATTGAGATATAATTGACATACAGCACTGTATAAGGTTAAAATGTACAGCATAATGATTCTACTTAACACACATCATGAAATTATTTTCACAATAAGTTTAGGGAATATCCATCATCTCATATTGATACAGAATTAAAGATAATAGAATAAATTTTTTTTTCTTGTGATAAGAACTCTTAGGATTTTACATATATATATATATATATATTATATATATATATATATATAACGTACAGCAGGGTTAATTATATTTATCATGTTGTATATTACATCCCTAGTACTTACTTATCTTATAACTGGAAGTTTGTACCTGTTGACTGCCTTCCTCCGAGCCACCCATCCCCCACCTCTGGTGACCACAAATCTGGTCTCTTTTTCTATGAGTCTGTCTGTTTGTTTTTGAAGTATAATTGACCTACAACACTACGTTAGTTCCTGTTACACAGCATAGTGATCCGATATTTCCATATATTTCAAAAAGGTCATCATGATAAGTCTAGTTACCATCTGTCACCATAAAGATATTACATAATTATTGACTGTATTCCCCACACTGTACATTTCATACCTGTGACTCATTTATTCTGCAACTGGAGTTTGTATCTTTTCATCTCTCTCACCTGTTTCTCTCCTCTCTCCCAGCCCCCTCCCCTCTGGCAACCACCTGTTTGTTCTCTGTATCTTTGACTCTATGTTTATTCATGTGTTTTGTTTTTTAGATTCCACATATAAGTGAAATCATACACCATTTGTCTTTCTCTGTCTGACTTAGCATAATACCCTCTAGGTCCATCCATATTGTTGTAAAGGGTAAGATTTCATTCTTTTTTATGGCTGAGTAATATTCAGTCACACACACACACACACACACACACACATACACGTCTATGTATGTATGCCACATCCTCTTTATCCATTCATTTGTTGACAGACTTAGGTTGCTTCCATGTCTTGGATATTGTAAATAATTCAGCAATGAACATAGAAGTGGACATATCTTTTCTAATTAGTGTTTGCATTTTCTTTGGACAAATACCCAAGAGTGGAATTGCTACATTGTGTGGTAGTTCCATTTTTAATTTTTGAGGAATCTTCATACTGTTTTCCATAGTGGCTGCACCAATTTACATTCCCACCAACAGTGTATGATGAGATGGTTCCTTTTTCACCATGTCTTCTCCAACACTTATTATTTCTTGTCTTTTTGGTGATAGCCACTCTGACAGGAATGAGGTGATATCTCACTGTGGTTTCTATTTGAATTTCCCTGATGATTAGTGATACACATTCTATCTTTTAAGTAATTTTTTAGGGACAATGACAGGGGCCAATTTTGATATTATTATCAGTCAAAGTGATTCTGAAGACATCTTTTTTCTCAGAAAAAAAAAAGAAATTCAAATTCTAGAGTCCATAACTAAAGTCTTACTGGCTCATGGCCATGCCCATTCATTTACATATTGTCCATTGCTGCTTCTGGACTGTAACAGTGGAGTTGAATGGTAGTCACAGGAGCCACATAGATTGCAAAGCCTAAAACATTGGCTCTCTGGCCCTTTACAGAAAATGTTTGCTGGGTTCCTTAAAAAACTAAAATAGAGTTACCGTATGAGCCAGTGATCCCATTCTTGGCCATATATCCAGAAAAGATGAAAACTCTAATTTGAAAAGATACATGCACCCCAATGTTCATAGCAACACTATTTACAATAGCCAAGACATAGAAGCAACCTAAGTGACCATCGACAGATGAATGGATAAAGATGTAGTGTGTATATATATACATACATATATATGTAATATACATATACATGTATATGTATATTACATATATATGTATGTATATATATACACACACAATGAAATATTATTCAGCCATAAAAAAGAATGAAATAATGCCATTTGCAGTGACAATGGATGGACCTAGAGATTATCATACTAAGTGAAGTACGTCAGATAAAGAAAAATATATGATATCATTTATATGTAGAATCTAAAAGAAAAAGATACAAATGAACTTATTTACAAAACAGAAATATACTCACAGACAGAGAAAACAAGCTTATGGGGAAAGGGGAAAGGTGGGGAGAGGGATAAATTGGAATTTGGGATTAACAGATACACACTACTGTATATGAAATAGATAAATAACAAGGACCCATGGTATAGCACAGGGGACTATATTTAATATCTTGTAATAACCTATAATGGAAAAAATCTGAAAGGAATATATATATATAACTGAATCACTCTGCTGTACATCTGAAACATTGTAAATCAACTATACTTCAATAAAAAAAAAAAAGAAAAAGAAAACGTTTGCTGGCCCTCAAGTTTGACCATGGTTGTCATAGTCCATGTAAGAGATAACAGGTGTGGTGGTGCAGGAGTGGGAGAGATGCTCCCTGGGTGGAATTATAAGGACTTAGAAATGGATTGAATTTTGCTGATGACTCCTCATCCTTCTCACTCACCTTTAGATGCTATTAAATGAGGAAGAGTATTCGAGAGAAGAAATGATCTGGTGAGACAGAAAGGTAGACAATAATTTGAGTTAGGCTTATTGAATCTGAGCTACCTGTGGAAAATACAGGTAGAGGAATCTCAGATATATGTCTAGAGAGAAGCTGGGGCTGGAGATACAGATTTGGGATTTCTTAATTTAAGATCCTCTTTGAAACACTTGCAAGGGCAGAACTGAAAGATAGTGAGTTGGCATAGAGAGAATGCAAGTCAGAAGAGATAAGGGCAGAGGCAATCACTCTGAAAATTTCAAACATTTTAAGGTTAGACAGAGGGAGATGAGCCAGAGAAGGGAAAGAATCAGAGGACAGTGTTCTAAGTAGAAATCAAGGATGAAGTTCTCTTGCTTCAAGGAAGGAACGACCTACAGCTTCAAATGCTTCAGACAGTTCCAATAAGCTGAATACTGAAATGGACTTATTACACTCAGCAATTGGCTTGTTACTGGCAGTTTTACTAAAGTTGAGGACTGCCTACTTATTATCAATATTTCCACTTGGAAGTCTCGTGGGTACCTCAGAGTCAACATATTCTTATTGGAACTCATCTTTTTCCTGAGGAAATCAGTGTTCTGTCTTTCAGTGATGACACCAGCATGTCGCCAGCTGTCTAGCCAGAAACCTGGGGATCAGGCAGGATGTGTCTTGGTTCTCCATCTCAGACAGCCAATCAATTGCCAAGTCCTGTTGAGTCTATCTCCTTAAATTTCTTCAATATTTCTAGGGCTCTGTTTCCCACTGTCATCACTATAATGCAGTTATAGTCTCTCTGCTGAACTCCTATAATAGCATTTGAACTGTTCTTTCCTCTCTGTCCTCTTTTCTCGAATTTATGCTGCTCCTACAGCCAGAGTGATCCTTTGAAAAGCAAATCTGATCAGATCACATCCCTATTTAAAGTTTTCCCACTGTTTCCCTGAAAGTAAAGTTCAAATCCTCAGCAAGGCCCAAAGACCCTCATGATTTGTCCATTGTGTGTCCCATGAACATTATTCTGTACCATTTCCCCCTGAGACCCCACAGTAAAATTACACTGGCCCTCTTCTAGTTTCTTGAAAACACCACATTTCTTTCTACCTTACAGTCTTCACACCCACTCATCCCTTAGCCTGGAATCTCCACTCCCCCCACCCCAAGCCAGCCCCTTCCCCACTTCATGTAGTGAATTCCTCTGAATTCTTTCTTTATTAGGTTATGCTACTTCCTCAGGGAAAACCTCACTTCCTCAGTCTAGACTAGCCTGCTTATCATTCTCTCACAGCTCTGGATCTTCTCTATGAGAACAGTAGGTATTATTTGGTATCTGTTTTCTCTTCTTGAAATCAGGGGCCCCATCCATCTGGCTCACTGCTGCAACCCCAGTGCCAGGGATAGGCAGTGTCTTTTCACTCAGTGATTCCTTGTGAAACGAACACGGGGGGTAGGAATGCAGAGATGGTGGGTTTTATAAGTTTTAGGTTTGATAAGTTTTCCATAAACCTGGATCCCAAAGAGAAGGAGAATAACAGTCATGGCGAAAGCAGATTCAAGATAGCAAATGGATTCAAAATAGAGATTTTTTTTTAATAGATGGGGAAGGCTTGAATATATTTGCAGAATAAAGCAAAGGAATTCTGGAGGAGGAGAAGTAAATTTCTGAGATAGAGATTGAGAGAGGGGGTAATTGGTGAAGCAAGGGAGGAGAAGGGAGGCAGAGATCAGGTGAGAGCTCCAGCTACAGAAAGGAGGAGAGAACTTCTGACACTGCAGGGAAGTACAGAAGGCTTGGGGTCACAATGGATAATTGTGCATATATCTTAAAAACAATATATCAGCTTTTTTCTGAGAAACAGGAAGTTGCTCTAGGTTGAATTCTGTCTCCACCAAAATATTTATTGAAATCTGAACCCTTGATACCTGTTAATGTGACCTAATTTGGAAATAGGGTCTTTATAGATGTATTCAGGTTAAGATGAGGTCAGTAAGGTGGGCCCTAATCTGCTATGACTAGTGGCCTTATAAGAAGAGTAAAAGTGTCATGTGACAACAGAGGCAGAGGATGGAGTGATGCAGCTGCCAGCCGTGGGATGCCAAGGATTGCTGGCCACCACCAGAAACTGGGAGAAGGCGGGGAGGGACGCTACCCAAAGTCCCAGAGGGAGGAGCACGGCCCTGCTGGCCCCTTGATCTTGGATATCTAGCTTCCAGAACTGTGAGAGAATTCATTTCTGTTGTTTTAGGCCACCTGGTTTATGGTACCTTGTTCTGGCCCCAGGAATGCAGTACAGACTTATGATCATTTCTTGAGAATGGTGGTGGAGTTAGTGTTGGCTTCAGGACAGTGAGGCAGGTATAGAGGAGTCACTGTGAGGAAAGACAAAGGGAGCTGATAAAATCTAGCGAAAAGCTAGCTGGATATTTCCTGAGCCTTCAAAGCTATGATAGTGTGATTAAGAATTAGAAAATAAAGATGACCATGTGAAGCAATGAAAAACACTTAGGTAAATATAATTTTTAAGCATTAAATTTAGCTGTACCCTTCCTGTTAGCCACATCTTTAGACACAGATTGGATACTTTACCTTTTAAAGTGACTTATAATGATTCCCTAAAAGAATGAATATTTTCTTAGTAGTAGTGGTTTGTTATTTGAAGGACTATGAACAACATAATAGCAACACATTTCATACAAGATATAGATTCGATTCATATTTAAGCATCTACTCTTGTGTCAGACCTCTATGGTACCTCATTTACTTTAATCATTACTTAAAGTGAGTATTTGGTCCCTTATTAACCTGAGAAAACCGAGCTTTTGAGATATCACCCAGCTAGTATGGGGGCATCAGCAAGCCCCAAAGCAGGGTCTCCTAACTTATAACTTCTAATACCTTCAAATTCTTCTTTTTTTCCATTTCAGGTCACTGAAAATGTTTTTCAGGTAGGTATTTCTTAAGCCAACCTTTAACAAATACCAAGTGCATAACAATATGTTGAAAATTCAGTGAAGATAATTCTTCAAGGGTCTAAGTCTATGAAGTAAATAGGTTTCTAGAGATTACTTGGATAAAGAAGACAGTTTAGAATACCTAAAGAGATGGCTGGGTAAACTATCTTGCTCAAATATTGCTTCTCTCTGTTGCCTTTTGACAGAAGCTGTGGAGCAGCCTGTTCAAGTTAAATTCTGGCAAAAATCCCAGAGTGCAAATATCAGGCATTATTGTTTGAAGGAAGATGCACGTGATTTAGATATCAGAATGCACAAGGCAAGCCTCACAGTCTACTGGAAGTTGAAAAGGCCGACTGTGTTCTTGCCTGGATGGTCATCGCACCTCTATGTCCTAATTAAAAATTCATGGAGTGAATAAGTGAATTTCAAAATTCTATATTAGCAATATTAGCTTAGAGGTCATACACTGGATGCTACGTTGTGGCTATTTAGAGAAGCATCAACTTGCCTAGCCTTGCTGCTCTTGAACATTCTAATTTCACTGCCTGATCTGAAGGTCAAGGGTATGAACTTGATGAAAAAAACCCTCCTTTGGGGAATCATTAGAGGAAGCATGCCCCAGTTCACCACCAGTGATCACAGAGGAGGGGGTACAAATGGAGCACAAAGCATACTTGCCCTTCAGTGACCCTCAAAGCACCCTGTGGCTCCATGTGTCTTTGACCACGTTTATAGCCTTCCATTGCCTTTTGCGGTTACTGTGAAGCCCCCAGGGGAGAAAGATGATCTCAGGTAGCCAGGACCCATACTGTGCAGGATTGCTGAGATCACAATCAACAGTGCTGATTATATATATATGCAGTACTAACTGCATGGTCTTTATCTGTGGGACCAGGAACCACACTGACATATATCATCCGACGCTGTGTTTTGCACCACATCTGGGCATTAAGATGGGAAGTGATAGGAACCCCATAAGGGGCGTGGATTTTACAACGACATAGTATTTCCTTTCCAAATCTGAAAAGCAGTGTTGGATAGCTCAACATTTGATTAACTCAGAATATCTAACGAATAATTAAAATAAAAAACACCACGTGCAGGCTCCCTGAGGCTCTGAAATCTTCTCAGCTGGAATATAAATATCTCCTCAATGCTCACAATGCTTTAATCACCAAAATCATGCTATCAACTACTCTTTCACTGTCACTCTTTTACAATGGCAATAAATTATACTTGAATTTTAAAAGAGAGAAGCTCTGACATTTATTTTACAAGTTCATATAACTTTATTTTGCTCTGGATGGTTCCTTTCTTTTCTCTGTGCTGGGGATAGGGCAGAGCATAGATTAATAGGGAGGAGATAGAAGAGTCTGGGACATTCCACTGAAATCTTATCCTAAAATGCCAAATCTATTTATTTACTCTTGCATAAAATTCTCAAGGTGAAATAAAGAGTAGGTATGAGAAAGTAAAAAAAGAAAAGTGAGGGAGAATGTGACAAGTTTCTATCTGAATCAAATAAAAGGATATATCCATTTGGGGATGGAAATTATACCAATGAGACAATGGAATGCAAAGATCAGCACGGTTCAATTGATATACAGTGTTGCAAATAGCCATCAAGAGGTGGAATTATTCAAGCAAGACTGTTGTTATTGGAATTACTAGAAATTTTCATAAAGAAAATTAAATAGCAATTTGATAAAAACTAATTGGCTTTTCTGTTAACAACGTGAAGAATTGGTGAAAGAGAATCAATTCAGTGGTAATGGAAGGTAAATCCATTACATTTTTCACAATGAGAAGTAGGAAAATCATTAAGGAAAAATACCAAAGGTAGACAAATTTTTTAGTATAATCTATGGTGAAAAAAAATTTAATTCTGAGTACGTAGCCTTTTGACCTTAATTCCCCTGACTGGGTTAAAAAAATATGAGCAGGCTAGACTGTCCAGCTGATGACTTGGGGAAAGAATGCTGTTATTTTTAACTAGGCAAATACTTAGAGTCATCTGTTTTGAACAAAGAAGACTGATAGTCCTGTTCTGCATTTTCCCTGCGTCTGGAGTCTGAACTTGGCTGACTCCAAATTAGGAAGAAAACACCCTTGACTCTAACACAACTTGAGAATCAGCTAAGAGTCCTTGTTAGCCATAATGTTTATGCTTTTGCTCACAATATTAAGGCACTGACACATTTTCTAAGAACAAAGGAGAGAATAAGACCCTAAAGAGTTGTCTGATGAAAGGGTCTCATACTCTGAATAAGTATTTTCAGTAAGTCATTAAATGATATCACAAATGACAATTCCAGAAATCTCAAATTGAGCAAACACCTAGCTCTGCAGGAAGAACTAACCACCCTGCATAATGTGTGGGCATAGAAAAGAATGCAATAAAGTAGAATCAGTTGTTATGAAAGTTTATCACTCATTTCTCATTGCTTATGTTTTATTTTCAGAGATCTATAGCTTGAGGTAGTAGGTTCAGCAAAGAGGAGAAAATGCATTCAACTATTTTTTGTAGATACTTCACACATAGAGTCTAAATTTATACAACTAAAGGCTACGACCTTTAGCTTAACATTGTTAGGAAATCCTGTTTATTTTACTTTACCACATTTAGGTATGTTGAGGCTGGGTTGCATTTTGATAAGTGCTATGAACTGAATTGTCACCACAAAATTCGTATGTTGAAGCCTTAACCCCCATTGTGACTATATTTGGATAGGGTCTTCAAGAGGTAATTAAGGTTAAATAAGGTCTTAAGGTGGGGCCCTAATCCCATAGGACTGTGGCCTTATAAGAAGAGAAGAGATCTTTCTCTCTGTCCTTCATGTGAGAACATGTTAGAAGGTGGCTGTCTATAAACACCTCACCTAAAAATGATTCAGCCAGCACCTTTGATCTTGGACTTCCCAGCCTCTTGAACTGTGAGACAAAAATTTCTGTTGTTTAAGGAAACTGTTGTTTAATACCAGTCTATGGTATTTTGTTATGGCAGCTCTAGCTGATTAAGACAGTTAGATTCAGTCTCCCTCTGATTGTCCCTTTTCCTGGGGAATGGCCCGCCAGGCTTTAATTCAGAGTTGGGCAAGTTTTTGTTTCCTCAGCACCAAGAGAGACAACGGGAAAGTCAGCTCTGCTTACAGCAGATTTTAGATAGAGATTTTAAATTTCTTGCCACATGTAACTTCAGAATTAGTAAAGTCTTGGATCATTAAACTCTGTGTATTTGAGGCTCCCGAAGTTCCCAATTTTTGTCATTCCAACCCTCAAGCAACCGCCTACAGTTTGCCATTTTCTCTGCCCACGGCATCACCTTCACATGGGCCAAACCCCAAATCTCAGTCTCTAGTCCACCCAGAATTAGTAAATGCCCTCAGGAAGAAAAAAAGGTTCAGACCCTCAGCTCACCTCTGAGAGGCTCTCCCTTCTCCAGAATTTCAGTCCTTGAGGTCCTCTTCCTTCTGAAGCTCTTGGATCCGTTTTAAAAAGATGAGCTGTGTATTTTATCTGACTTTTCTGATTGTTCTTGGCAGGAGCATTGGCCTGCCTCAAACTGTTCCATTCTGTTCCATCCATGTAGTTCCTTTTGGATCTCATTTCATTAAGGGTTCAAAAAGCCCTGGAGAGCAGCTCCTCCGTGGTCACCAGACATGGACCAGAGCTAGAGGAAGTGAGTCTGGTAGGAAGAGCATGGAGTCTGAAGTCAGGCAGGCTGGAGTCCTTCTGATTCTTCTACTCATCTGCTGGGACAGTAGGAAACTCATGCAGTGGTGGGGAGCACCGGCTTGTGAAGCAGATGGCCTGGGCTGTATACTGGTTCCACGGATTGTTGTGTGAAATTGCAACATTTACTTAAACTTCCCTCGCCCTCTGTTTCCACTTTATAGAATATGAACAATAATAATAACTACTATGTAGGATTTTTATAAAGAACGAATGCAATTTTAAAAATTGAAGTATAGTTAACTTACAATGTTGTATCAGTTTCAGGTGTACAGCAAAGTGATTCATATATATACATACTTTTTCAGATTCTTTTCCATTATAGGTTATTACAAGATATTAAGCATGGTTCCCCACGTTATAGAGTAGGTCCCTGTTGTTTATCTATTTCATATATAGTAGTGTGTATATGTTAATCCCAAACTCCTAATTTATCTCCCCCTGCCCGAACCCTGCTACCACTATCCCCTTTAGTAACCATAGGTTTGTTTTCTGTGTCTGTGAGCCTATTTCTGTTTTGTGAATAAGTTCATTTGTATCATTTTAAGACTATATGCGATTTAATGCACAGGACTTGAGTCAATAAAAACCAGCTCTTGTTGTTATCACTAACTTGGAAAAGTTACATATTCTCACTAAGTTGATTTCCTCATGAACAACAACAAGGATGAATGTAATACCTGTCTCAGGCTGGGCGTTAGGATTAAATGAAAACCTGTGTTAGTGATACGACAATGTAGTTAGTACCATATAGTACTCTGGTCACAGGTGGCTACTCAATAATTAGTTTACTTTCCATCTTACAAACTTTCTCTGAGGTAAAATAAGATTGCTTACATTTCAGATTCTGCTGGTTTCTTTCATATGGATTCAGATTTTGAAGCACAGACCATTATTTTATTCATCTTTGCATCCCTAGTACTTGGCCCAGTGCCTATCATACCAATGCATATCTGTTGAAGGAATGAATCAGTGAATACTAACTTCTAATTCTATAGTTCATGATTCACTTCAGCTCCCAGCACATCTTCTTGTTCAAAGTAAGAGCCAAATAAATATTTGTTGAATGAATGAATTATTTAGAGTCATAAAAAGCCTAATAGTTTACTCAGGGATAATATCAATCTTTTTCTCAACCTGATTTGGGAGACAGTGATTTTCATCTGGACAATTACCTACTTGGTTCTGACAACTGTGGTCTTGGGTTTACAGAGGAAGTGGGGTCAAGGATATTTCCTCAACAAATACAAGATCTTGACTCCTATTGATCAGTTTTGGTCACCAACTATGTACATTTTCTTATTCTCCCTGATTATAGGATGATGTAGCAGGAATGTAAATGAAGATGATAGGGCAGTGTGTAGCTGGACTCAGAGTGGAAGCCAGATGGCTTTAATCCTGAAGGATTAAAACCTAAAACAATAATTAAACACTTTCTTTTTAAGGTGCACATACCAAACATACTCTTAATCATAATATTGAGTTTAACATTCAGAAGATAGATACAAGTATGCTTCACCCAACTGGGAAAATAATCCCTAAAGCATTATCCGTTGCCACTTTGACTATTAAAACCATAAAATAACATTTAATGAGTTTCTATGATGTGGTTGGTATCATGCTGCACGTTTTCTGAACATTTTTTCAGTTAATCCTCACAGAAACAACGGCACTACTGTTGGGTGGGTTCTCTTGGTGTCCTGTTACATAGATGGAGACATGAAATGATCAGCATTTAGAAACTTGCCCAAAGACACACAGACAGTAGGGGGAGGTCTGGCCACCTCCTGGTTTCCTATTAGGTTCGGCTGCAGTGGTTTTCCCCATCAGAACCAATGCCCTCTTTTAAAAGCAAATATCATGTAAAGTCTTCTTTAAAACATTGAAATGAAATTCACAGATAATATAACCTCCCTACACATATAATAAAAAAATTTTCCTGGCTTTAATATAAAAGAGAAATTCAAGGAAAGTAGTTTTTAATGAAATAATATGTATTTCCATCTGTAATGGCTAGAAGACATCGTAAAGTGGCCAGATGCTTACAGCCATCTGTTAAATCTTTATGAACATGTCAGCTATGGAAACAGAATACACCTGGCGTATCATATCGGCAACTCAAATATTAGCTGTGGCACTGCCACTAGTGAAAGGACTTTTCTAAAATGGTTAGGAACTTCTGGTAAAGTTTCAAACTAAACAAGGACAGTCTTCCTTCTATTTACACTCCGGAATATTTGGTTTACATGAAAACTATGCAGAAGACTTTGTGTTTACATGTAAAACATGAGATAATTATAAGCAGGCTGTTCATGTACATGAATGACCAGGGGGACATTGGAGGGTCATGAAGGATGAGAAGTAAGCTTTCCTTGTGCAGGATGGTTCCATACCTGGCAGGATGCCTAGGATTCTTGGCCCTCACACATTAATACCAGGAGCACCCTCCAAATCATTGTGAAACCCACAAAAACACCTCCACAAGTTTCTAAATTGCCCACGAGGGTGGTCCTGCCCCAGGTGGAAACTACAACTCTTTTGAATGCTCAGAAGAAACTAGCCTTGCAAAAACCGAGGGAAATTACCTAGTGCTAGATGAGCTAATGGAAAATGGGACAGAATTTTAATAATGTAATTAATTACTGAGTGGTATTTAAGAGTGAAAATAGAAATAGGGTCTAGAAAGAATGACATTTTAGGAATGAAGAATGAGCCCTTTCAGGAAGATGGATTCAGGGAAGACCTCTCACCTAGTCCCCACAACTGGGTCAGGTTCTCTTTTAATATCCTGTCATAGCATCCTGTACATCTGCTTTATAAGACTCATGACAATTGTCATTAAATAGGTAATTGTTGATGGCTTACTTAATGTCTGTCTCTTCCATTGAAAGATAAGTTTTAATACCTATATACTGAGTATCACATATATATATATACACACACACACATACATACAGGGTACCTTGTGTATAGCAGGGACTTAATAAGTATTTGTTTAAAGGTTTTGGAGGAGGATTCTGAGAAGTTTAATTGATATGGCCTTGATTCTGGTAAATATATTTGAAGTCTACAAACTGATTTGTATATATCACGGTTCCCATTCTAGCAAGTGTTTGAAAGCTGGCTAATTAAACACTCTAGACATTTAGCAGTGGTTCTGCAAGCATAACTCTAGTGCCACCTTCTGCCAGGCAGAGAAATATGCTCAGGTTATTTGCATTCTGAGAATCTGGATTAGATGCTTGAACAGTTCTTTATGCTACAGAATTAATTAGATCTTTTTAAAATGTTAAAAATAATGGGGTCTTTAAATTCCCGTTTAAAATGGCAAATTTGAGGCAATCTATAAATAATGCTGACTAGAGTAAACAAAATTCCTATATTCAGTTGCTGAGATACAGGGAGTTTTCTTAAAGAAGAGAGAAGATTTAGAAATTTTTGTCTTACTCATTCAATGTCACTTTACATAGGTTTAAAAATTAATGATTACAAAACTGCCCCAGTTATTCTGAAAGAATATAAAGAGGTACATGCTCAGGAAGCAGCCTTGTGAGCAAAGTTCTCATTGAAGTTATCAAGAATATGGAGAGAACAGTTCGAACTTGAATATCTCTGAAACTATTTGGTCAGAAGTTCTGCAAATCAGTGAAGACTTTATCATAAAAGTAAAATCAATGTTTCTTTATACATACATATCCAATTTGAAATGTCCATTTTCTCTGGTAGGACAATATCTTCTTTGTATGGTGCCTGTTTTGTAATCTGTTATGCAATTTCACACTGCCTAACAATAATATCCCAATATTAGTATGGGTTAGGTAATCATATGTGACACTGTTATACAGCAGGTATCTTTTGTACTGCACAAACGGAGGAATAATTTTCGACTTTTAATCCAAACAGGAAGGGTCTGTTCCAATGGAAGGAGGATCAAAACCCTCCTCTCATATAGAAGCATAGAGCAAAGGCTGGCAAATTTTTCTTTCAAATATCAGTTAGTAAATACTTTAGACTTTGCAGGCCATGAGACCTCTATCACAACTACTGAAGTTGTAACTTGAATGTAGTCCTAGACAACGTATAAACAAATGAACATAGCTGTGTTCCAATAAAACTTTTTTACGAAAAGATACAGCGGGTTGGATTTGGCTTGTGGGTCGTAGATGTCAACTCTTGGAATAGACCACTGAGGCTGCAGCTTCAGAATGGACAACTCTTTGTCCTAAGAGAACCAGAGGGCCTGTTCCAGGAAGAGGCAGAGCTGCAGAACCTGGCGTGGCAGACTGCAGGGGAACAGGGCTTTCACAGTGAGTCAGCAGCTGCAGACTGCACTGATCAGCAAGTAAGCATGCAGTATAGCCATTCTCAATCTTTTTACCCAGATGGACCCTTGAAATAACTTTCAGGTCTCAGGGAACCTCTGCATAAAAATTACTACAGCTGCAGCTCAAGATACATTAACAGGGTCAGTAACTTGTAGATAGGATAATCCGAGCATAGTTGCCAATGATCTTTTGAATAGAGAATGCTATTTTCCTATGGATCTGCCTTTTTTGACCAGCCTATTAGCCTTTTTCTGTTTGGTTTCCCCTCTCCACCAAGCATATAATCCCCCAAAGTAAATCAGTAACTGTAGGTAGAAGAAATTCGGATTTTATCTTCTATTAAAAAAAAATTACCTGTATGATTGTGTGTGTGTGTGTTTTAACCTTATTGAATTAGGCCTAGGTATTAGTTTCCTAACTAATTCACATAACTAGTTTCCTGCCACTGTTAACAAATTACCACAAATTTGGTGGCTTAAAGCAACACAAATTTATTAGCCTATTATTCTGGAGATCAGAAGTTCAAAATGGGTCCACAGGGCTATGTTCTTTCTGGAGGTTCCAGGGGAAAATCCATTTTCTTGTCTTTTCCAGCTTCTAGAGGCTGCCTGCACACCTTCACTGATGGCCGCTTCCTCCTCCTTCAAAGTTAGCATCTTCAAATCTTTCTCTCTGACTCTAACGCCTCCCTCTTATAAAGACCCTTGTGAGTACGTTGGGCCTGCCTGGATAACCTAGGATAGTCTCCCTGTTAAGACCTATTTAAGATCTTAAATTTGATCAGTCTTTGCCATATAAGGTAACACATTAACAGGTTTCAGGGATTAGAAGGTGGACATCCTTAGGGAACTAAAAATCTAAGCAAAGACTTTTGAAAAGACTTTTGAAAGGCTATGAAAACATTCAACAAAATTCACCTCTAAGATGCATAATCCATGCAAGGTTTACAACAACAGCAAAGTGACAAGGGAGAAGCTGAGTCATGGTGCATAAGAATTCCTTCTTTAGAATAAAATTTTCCTTCTGATTTTCTGCTGTGCTGGTAGAGTTTGTTTTTTTGCCTAGGTCACTTTGTACGTGTAAGAGGTGGTTGGGGGCTATAATTTGGAAGAGAAAGGCTGACATCGTTAATCTACTGTCCTCTACTCTGTGCAGTTTTGTGCTCAGCAATCATCGATGGCCTCCCATATTTCACATCAAAAACTGAGAGAATTATGGTCTTTTCAGGGTATATGCCCAGTAGTAGGATTGCTGGGTCATATGGTAGTTCTATTTGTAGTTTTTTAAGGAACCTCCATACTGTTCTCCATAGTGGCTGAACCAATTCACGTTCCCACCAGCAGTGCAAGAGTGTTCCCTTTTCTCCACACCCTCTCCAGCATTTATTGTTTCTAGATTTTTTGATGATGGCCATTCTGACTGGTGTGAGATGATATCTCATTGTAGTTTTGATTTGCATTTCTCTAATTAATGATGTTGCTGTGATAAATTGAGAGAGTGGCATGGACATATATACACTACCAAACGTAAAATAGATAGCTAGTGGGAAGCAGCCGCATAGCACAGGGAGATCAGCTCGGTGCTTTGTGACCACCTAGAGGGGTGGGATAGGAAGGGTGGGAGGGAGGGAGATGCAAGAGGGAAGAGATATGGGAACATATGTATATGTATAACTGATTCACTTTGTTATAAAGCAGAAACTAACACACCATTGTAAAGCAATTATACTCTAATAAAGATGTAAAAAAATAAAAATAAAAAACATAGGCCAAAGGCCATAAATAAACGTTTGATATAATGTAATAAATAAATAAATGAATAAAATAAAAATGCAAAAAAAAAAAAAACTGAGAGAGAAGCTAACCAAATGAAATGCTCCTACACTGCACTGCTATATGGGGCAGAAAGACTTCCAAACAGATTTTAACTGGGCTGCTTGGTCACTGTCCATCACTATGCATGTTAGAATTGCATAACCTGCAAAATTTAAAAAAATCATGGTTTATATTTTTCATTCATGTTTCTCACAGAAACCCTAGCGACATATCACAGAATCCAAAGATTCTGTTGGGACCCCAGTTAAGAAAACCTGATAAGTGGTGAAAAATATAGCAGGAAAAGGGGAACAGAGAGTCCTGGGTGGGGGGTAGAGGGAGTTGCTGCTGACGTCTAGATCAGAAATAAATCATGAAGAAAAGAATGGTAAGCGAACGAGAGTGAATAATCTTGTTTTTAAAATAAAAATGGCATGAAATTTGGAGACAGAAATACATCTTGCTTTTGCAATTGAGGATTGTGTTGAATCTGTGGTTATAATAACACTTTTGAATACAGAGGCTTATCTCCACTCTTTCCTGAAATCCCACTAAAATGGGAGTAAAGAAATAAGTAACGTCAAAAAGGATGGGAGAGGACATGATACCAAATAAGAATTGGCAATGACAGTTTGGAAGAGGAAACTCTGAAGCTGATCTAGCAGAACCTAGGAAGATGAAACCTAATGGAATACAGAGGGAGAAGTCAATGAGAAGAAAAATGACGAACACCATAGATCCCCAGAAACCAGAGGCAACAGATATCTCTGAAGAAGAGTGAGAGTGGGGCTGGAAAAAAAAAGATTGGTTAAAAACCTGTGTAAAGAATTATGCAGTATTAAAAACAAACAACCCAATCAAAAAATGGGCAGAAGACCTAAATAGACATCTCTCCAAAGAAGACACACAGAGGGCCAAGAAGCACATGAAAAGCTGCTCAGCATCACTAATTATTCGAGAAATGCAAATCAAAATGAGGTATCACCTCACACCAGTTAGAATGGGCATCATCAGAAAATCTACACACAACAAATGCTGGAGAGGGTGTGGAGAAAAGGGAACCCTCTTGCACTGTTGGTGGGAATGTAAATTGATACAGCCACTACGGAGAACAGTATGGAGGTTCCTTAAAAAGCTAAAAATAGAACTACCATATGACCCAGCAATCCCACTACTGGGCATATACCTAGAGAAAACCATAATTCAAAAAGACACATGCGGGCTTCCGCCACTGCACATGGTGGCGCAGTGGTTGAGAGTCTGCCTGCCAATGCAGGGGACACGGGTTCGTGCCCCGGTCCGGGAGGATCCCACATGCCGCGGAGCGGCTGGGCCCGTGAGCCATGGCCGCTGAGCCTGCGCGTCCGGAGCCTGTGCTCCGCAACGGGAGAGGCCACAACAGTGAGAGGCCCGCGTATCGCAAAAAAAAAGAATTATGTATTGTTTGGCAATTACTGTATAACAAACCACTCTATAATGCAGTATCTTAAAACCATAAGCATTTTTTAATGGGTTTTTAAAAAAAATTTTATTGAAATATAATTGATTTATAATGTTGTGTTAGTTTCAGGTGTACAGCAAAGTGGTTTAGTTATACATCCACATATATATTCTTTTTTTACATTCTCTTCCATTACAGGGTATTACAGGATATTGAGTATAGTTCCCTGTGCTATACAGTAGGTTCTTGTTGGTTACCTATTTTATATATAGTAGTGTGTTTCTGTTAATCCCAAACCACAAACATTTATTTAGCTCATGGTATTCTGGTCACCAGTGGGCTGGCTGTAGGACAGCCTTGTTTATGCATCTGCAGTCATCTGCCAGTTGGGTAAGGAGCTCCACTGATTGTGGCTGGGCTCTCTCATGTCTCTGGGACTTTGGCTGGTGCAGTTAGGCTGACTCAGCTCTGGTCTGTGTGGTCTCCCATCCTTCAACAGGCTTATTCATTAGGCAGAGGCAGGGTCTCAAGAGAAGTAAAAGCATGAAGCCTCGTGATGCAAAAGCTCTAACAGTTGCACGAGCATTTCTTTCACATTCTAGTGGCCAGAGCAAGTCAGAGACCAGCTCAGAGTTGGGGAAATAACTCTACATTTTCACGGGAAGAGTTACAACATCATATTGCCAAGAATATGGCAAGAGATTATTGTGGCCATTTTTGTGATCTATTCTAAAGAAGCACTCAGATTTATTTTTCCTACCCTCCCTCTATAACCTGAACTGGATACTACTGACATTTTTAAAGTATTCAAAGAACAAAACCAAAAAAGATTGGAAATTAAATATATGATAGACATTTTAAACTTTCAATGAAAAAGTTGGAAAATAAATTTGAGGAAATCATCAGTGTGTTTGTTTTCAATTGCTGCATAAAAAATTACCCCAAGTCTAGTGGGCTACACAACACACACTTCCATCATATAGTTTCTCTGTGTTAGGAGTTCTGGCATGGTTTATTAATGTTCTCTACCTTAGGGTCACTCAAAGCTATGACACAAGTTTCACATGGGGCTGTGGTCTCATGAGAAGCTCAAGTGGAGAAAGATTCAATTCCAAGTATAGGTAGGGTGTTGGCAGAATTCATTTTCTTGCTGCTGTATGTCTCTGAGCCCCATTCCCCCCGCCCCCCCGCCCCCCACCAGCTATCAGCTGCCTTCTGCAGGGGCAGAGGCCGTCTGCAGTCCTTAGAGATTACTTGCTCTTTCTTGTCCGGTGGGCTTCTTTAACATGCCTGCTTACTGCATCAAGCCAGCAAGGATAACCTCTCATTCCAGTTCGTTAAGATAATGTAGTCACCGGAGTGACTCCACTTTGCCATGCAATATAACCTAATCAAAGGAGTATATACCATCAAATCAGAGCAAAGAGACTAAGATAAGAACACTAAAGGATTGAATTGGTGGTCTAATATCTGATTAATAGTAATCTCAAAAAAAAAAAAGGGAAGTGAAAAATTGGAGCTGATAAAACTTTTAAAAAATAAATAAAAAAATAAAATTTCCAAGAATAGAAAGATGAAGTTCTAGATTGAAAGCATCTACTAAGTACCAAACACATTAATGGGAATGTCTGTACTTAAAACAAAGTACATCATTTTGAAACTCTGGGTGAAAAGAAGATCCTCAAAATGTCTAGAAAGAAAAAACTCAAGTCATATATAAAGGATCAGGATTCAGAATGGCACTGGATTTCTCAACAGCAACCCATAAATCTGGGAAACAATGAGAAGTGGCTTCAACATTCTGAATAAACATTATTTCCATTATTTGTTTGTTTGTTTTGTTTTTTGGGCCACGCCACATGACTTGCGGGATCTTAGTTCCCTGACCAGGGATTGAACCCAGGTCCCCAGCAGTGGAAGCACCGAGTCCTAACCCCTGGACCACCAGGGAATTCCCTATTTCCATTATTGAATTCAAGAGTCATCAACATTTTTTTTCCAAGGAGGGTTACAATAAAGTTTTTTGTTTTGTTTTGTTTTTACAAGCGAGTTAAAAAAAAATTAATCTCCCATGTATCCTTTCTCAGGGAGCTTCTGGAAATGTGTCCCACCAAAAGAAGGAAATAATTCAAGAAGAAAATAGGTGTGAGATCTGGGAAAGAGGAGCAACAACAGAGAACTCTGAAGGTGAAAGGAGTCCTTGGGTGATAGTGAATACATGTCCTAACATGACAGCTGCACAGCAGGCTGAGACTACAAATCCAGATTGGAGTGGGAGGATGGTGGGTTCTAGGACAAATATCTCCAAGAAAAAAAAAAAGAAACTGACAGATTGCTTAATGTTTTTATTACATTGAAAGGAATTTTACAGCTCTGCTGGAGAATTTTAGTGAGGGATTACATGGAAATGAATTACACAGATAAAAGAATTACATAGAAAAAGAACCCCCAACCCCCTCCCCCAATCAAAACTCTGAGGTGATGATTCACTCTAAGAAAAAGAAAAGGCTGTACATAAAAGGGAGTATAGTCATTGTATACCATAAGGCTCAACATTTACATACTCACGATAAAATATTGATTTAGCAAAAAATGCTATCTATTTTAGGAAGATGGCGGGGGGAGAGAAAGTATGTGTATATGTACATGTATATGTATGGTGTGTGTGTGTGTGTGTGTATGTGTGCATAGCTATGTAAATATAAAATTTGCTATTTCAACCATTTTTGACTGTATAATTCAGTGGCATTAGGTACAGTCACATTGTTGTGCAAACATCACTACTTTCCATCTCCAGAACTTTTTCATCTTCCCAAATTGAAACTCTGTACACATAAAACAATAACTCTCCATTCCACCCTACCCACTGCCATGACAACCACCATTCTACTTTCTGCCTTCATGGATCTGACTCTAGATACTTCATGTAGGTGGAATCATACGATATTTGTCCTTTTGTGTTTGGTTTATTTCACATTATTGTCATCAAGTTTCATCCATGTTGTAGCATGTGCCAGAATTTCCTTTATAAGGTTGAATAATATTCCATTGCATGTATATACAACATTTTGTTTATCCATTCATCCATCGTTTGGACATTTGAGACATTTGGGTTGCTTCTACCACTTGGTTATTGTGAATAATGCTTCTGTGAATAGATATGTACAAATATCTCTTTGAGTCCCTACTTTCAATTCCTTTGGATATATACCCAGAAGTGGAATTGCTGGATCATATGGTAATTCTATTTTTAATTTTTTGAGGAATAGTCACACTATTTTCCATGGTGGCTGTATCTTTTATATTCCCACCAACAGTGCACAAGATTTCCAATTGCTCCATATCATTACAACATTTCTTATTTTTTTTTTTGGTCTGTTTTGTTTTGTTTTTAATAGTAGCCATCCTCAGGGGTATGAGGCGATAGCTTGTGGTTTCACTTGCATTTCCCTAATGACTTAATGATCTTGAATATCTTTTCTTATGTTTGTTGGCAATTTGTAAATCTTCTTGGAGAAATGTTAATTTTTGTTGTTATTGTTGAGATGTAGGAGTTCTTTACATATTCTAGATATTAACCTCTTAACAGATATATCACTTACAAGTATTTTCTCCCATTTACATAGGTTGCCTTTTCACTTTGTTGATTGTGTTCTTTGATGCACAGAAGCTTTAAATTTTGATGTAGTTCATTTATCCATTTTCCTTTTGGTGTCATATAAAAAAAGCTCATTGCCAGATCCAGTGTCACGAAGATTTCCCCCTGTGTTTTCTTATAAGAGTTCTATAGTTTTAGTCTTACATATAGGTTTTAAATGCATTTTGAGTTAATTTTTGTATATGGTGCAAGCTTAGAGTCCAACTTCATTCTTTTGCATGTGCCATTTCACTTTTTAAAGTATATGTATGTATTACTTTAATAGAAATTTAAAAATCCGTATTAAAAAAATGAAATTAAAAAAATGAAAAAGGAGTGTATCACTTTTAATCAGTATACAGAAATATGTCATGATTTGAAGCTCTAGTTTATTTGCTATGACACCTTCCTGCTCATACTCCTTAGATTATTGTGGGATTGGTGGTAGTAAAGCTTTAAGTAAGGTATTCAATTATTGTTTACCTTAAGTATTTTGTCATTAAAAAAATTGAGAATCCAAAACTTTTCTGTTTTGGAAGTGAGGCACTTAGGGAAAAAAGAAAACTGTTCCCTTCACTTCACTCTCAAAAATGTTTCTAGATTTTCCTTAGGCCCTTGACATTATGATTCATCACTGAAAATAAGTAACAAATGAATAAAAATGGACTGTAAAACTCAAATTATATGAAAAAGAGATCAAATACTATTTTGCTAATTAAAAACTTAACAAGTTATTTCACAGATTATTAACGTTGTTTTCCCCTTATATTATTATACTTCTCAAATAAGAGGATGGAATGATGAACTGGTAAAGAGGAGGAGAAGAAAGTGGGAGGGAATTAGATGCTTTGGGTACAGAAATCACTATTCCCTATACTTCCAAGAGGGATTGAGTTCTTTTTCCTAAATGATTTTCCAGAAGAAATATACTATATATTATTTAAAATTTGTTTGCAAGAGGATTCTAATTTTTCTGAATGTAATTGCCTATCACAAAGCCAATGAAATGTATATTTTAGGCCAAAGAGAAAATTGGTGTTGTTTCCACTACGTTGGTGGCAGAACCCAGGCAATTTCAAATAAATTTTATTTTTCTTAATGCAAAATTTTATTGCCAAGCTTTATGCCTAAAATCTAGACAATTACACTCCAGGATTTCAACTAATGAATACCACATGTTAGACTCAATAACTTCAGCTGCAGGGTAGAGAATACTGTGTTAAAGCCATTCAGATAATAAATAGCTATCTAGGTCCATTTCAGCTGGAGCAAGTCAACTGTATTGAACGTGAGTGAAACCTTAATCCTTTATAAGAACATACCCAATTGGCAGACACTTTGACATGTAATACACGTTAGTTCACCATTCCGCCCCCATGGAATCATTTTATCCTTTGCCTGGGTCTGCATTTACTGCGAGCCCATCTCCAACCTCCTGAATCTGTCTTTGGGGTATCACTTACATGTACTTACAAAACATACATTTTTAAACAGACACATGAATGAGAATGGCTCTAGTTTTTCGAAAGTGTTCGTTTGTCATTGTTTCTGTTTGTTTTACAAATATTACACTGCTTTCTTCTTCCCTCTGGGACTGCCTCTGGGTTCCCTTTCCCCATCCTTGGGACTTTGACAACTTTCCCCTCTTTGTTTCTAAAGTCTTATAAAAACAGAGGAAAGAGAATATTACATGTTAGTATTGGACACAAAGGACACCTGGGGCTTGCTTTGGCTCCAGAATTTTTTTAAAAACTCAAGAAATGAAGAGAGATAGGCAGATCTTTCTCTGAGAGGGCTGCCCTGCTGTAGGGATTATTCTCCTGGGACAAAGTCTTGCTTTTTGAAAGCTGGCCTTGGGAAGCAGCAACAGGAAATGCAGAAAGGAATAAATCTGTCAGACTCATTTTCCTTTCTGTTTTACAGTGGAGTTGTTTTTGTTTTCTTCCCCCTCCCCTTGGATGAAAGCCAAATTTCCCTGTGGCTGGTACGAATCCCTTAACCAGAAACAGTGAGGGGCCGGTTGGGGGGCAGCGATAGAGAACCACAAGGCTCTCCAAGTCCTGGCTGAGACACAATTTTCTCTAACCATAGTGATGAGGGGAATTTCAGACTTTTAAAACATGGTTACTTCCTTAACCAGCATTTCTATCATACTTTTTACCATGTTATTATAAATTAATATCATTTTGTTCAAATTTTGAAATATATATTATATAAGTTATAAATATTTTAAATATATATTATAATATTATAATATATATGAATATTGTGTAATATTTTATGTATATTTCAAAATTCGAACAAAATTAAATTATATACATAATTATATGATACACATATAATGAAGAAATACACAATAATGAAGAATATTCTTTGGGCTATGTATTCATTACCTTATACACATCAACACTAGTCAAAAACAATTCTAGAAGATATTTAGATCACCGTTTTAAAACGGAGAAAACTGGATTAATGAGGGAATGAGACTGGATAAAGTCTGTAAAAGTACTGGGGAGGTGGGATTCCATGAAGCCCTTTAAGATGCAAGTGCATTTCTTTTCTCTCCATCAGTGGTTTCTAAATGGGCCTCCAAGGAGCTCTTGGAGTTGCCCTGCTGGGGGAGGTCAAGTGAGGGTTCAGCTCACCCCATCGTGACCCCTCCCCTCCAGAACACCACCAAGGTTTACCTGTTTTATTTGTTTATGCTTCTGTGTGACATTTTGAAGGATAATGGATTCCAAGTCCTCTCTCTTCTCCTGTTTTAAGACCTCTGTGCTACCCCATGCTTAGCAATAATTTAGGTAGTTTCAACATGGAGCAGATCTTTGCCTTTTACAGAATGACTCTTTGACGCTTGTCTCATTTGTTAGTGACCCTGTGGTCATTTGAAATTTTGCTGAAGCACAAATCTGAACTTCAGTGCTGGGAGGCTGCTTGGGAGCTAGTCAATTAGCTTAGTGAGAGAGCCTGCTTTAAAACGTAGACCTGCAGCTCATCTTGGCTTTGCTGTTTATGGTAAGCTGGGCAGATGGTATCATCTTGGTTTTAGGTCAGGGGTTAGCAAACTTTTTCTATAAAGCACCAGATAGTAAATATTTTACGTTTGGCAGGCCACACAGGATCATGGTTGAATCTTCTCCCCACACACCCTTTTTTTTACAACCTCTAAAAATATAAAAAATATTTTTATGTGGAGAGAGTTCTTAAAAAAATAGTCCAAGGGGGCTGTATTTGGCCCATGGGCATGGCTTGTCAACCCCCCTTTTTGGCAATACTATCCTTACTTTTAACATTAAGCATTATAGCTCAGAGAGGGGAAGTAATTAACCCAGGTCACACAGCTCATCACTGTACCTTATGTTATAATCTATTTCTTAAAAGATTTCCTTTCACATTCCTCAGAAAAGTAGAAACAACAGTTTTTTTGGTTGTTGTTGTTTGTTTTTGGTTTTCATTGTCATTTTCCTTGAACCTCTTACTACAAGAAACACATCCATGAGAATGGCCCCATTTCTTAGAATCCTGATGAAAAGTTAATACGAAACAGAACATAGAACCCAGGTTTGGTACCAGAATTTTGGTCTTGCAGGTGTCAGGCAACGACACTGATTCTAACAAACATCTCATACCTGGGAATAAAGTCACTTTTAAGTAAACTGCATTCAGTTAACACATACTTTTGTTCACCAACCCTTAAAAACAAATTTAACAACATCAAACAAAAATTCCAGGCAAGGAGGTTCAGGGAGGAGCACGACACCTGGGAGCCTCCCTGAAACACCAGCCTCTAGTCTAAGCTTCAGAGTTTTTGTAGGTCACTTGTTCCCTCCCCTGGAAGCAGGGATGAGATGACGAGGGAATTGAGGCTCCTTCCTGAACCTGGTGGCTGGTTCGGTTCTCTGTAAGTGGGAGACAGTACTGCTCAGGGGTGCAAAGCCTGCCTGGCCTATGCCCACTTCCTGTGTCTATATTACTTCACCGTTGTGTCACTGGGCAAGTTACTGAATCTAAATATTCTCAATGTCTTCTCCTATGTACCTGGGACCACGGCAGCATATCCCTCACATACTATGTGGATTCAATGAGATAATATACGTAAAGCAGTCAGCAGCAAGTGTGCGCAAGTGTCAGTGCCTGTCTTTGCCGTTGCCACCGCTTCTTCCCAACAGGTACACTAGCAGGCCTCCCGGGCTGGCCCGCTTCAGACAGGCTTTTCAGCTGTCCTGTCTGCTTGACTTCCAAATACGGCTTCATCCCTTTATCATCATTGTTGGTTTATTGTTTTTGGATTTTCCAACCTCCATATTCTGGGATCTCAAGACCAGACTGATGTCCTTTATTCCCAGTCCCAGTTCCTGCACTCCCAGAGGGAGTTAATGAAATTGAATTAAGTTAATATTTAGGTTAATTAAACAACCTAAGAACATGTAGTCAGGCTCCGCTAGGACACACATGCGTAGAATATGCATATGCCGCATAGAATGGCATAAGTGATAGAGGACATGGGAAGATTATCCTAGAAATGAGATGTGTGGTAGATTGACACTGGGCAAAATTGGAAGACTGACGGTAAGAGGCCGTGTTAGTAATTTAGATTCCAGAGCAGGGTTCCCCAGCCTGCCAAATCCTAAGCATTACCTCGGGTGTTTGGAACCTACAGATCCCCAGGCTGCAGCACAGACCTACTGAACTGGAGTCTGGAAGAGGAGAGCCTGGAATCTTTAGTTTTAAGAAGTCTCTCCAGTGAGTCTTCAGATGAGAAGTTTTGGAAATACTGTGGCAACGCAAATGCTAATGTATTCAGACAGAGAAGCAGGGATGAGAACTGTTCCCATTAACTTTTAGGAGAAACAGCTGCTACCTCAGAGGACTTCAGGTGAAGCAGGTGCTTGGAGGCCCTTCTGGATGCCTGGAAGCTGCAGGACCCTGTAAGAGGCAAATTTGCTCTTCTGTTCTCTGGGTGAATATAATCTCTTTCTCTGTATATTTGGAGTATTGTGGTTTCAATCCCTGCTATACATTAGAAGCACCTGGGAAACTTAAAACATAGTAATTCCTGGACTCCATTCCAGACCAATTAATCAGAACCTTTTCAATTGGGACCCTGGCTTTTTTTTTTTTTTTAATTCCTTAGTCATTCAGATGTGCCCAGAATAGAGAATTACTGCCTCAAGCACCTTGTGTGTACCTCTTGTATTCTAGGTATTATTTTTATTTTCAAAATAAACTTTATTAAGAATTTTACATGCACTCTGTTCTAGTTGTTTTTATACGCCAATTATCTTTTAAAGGTTCAAAACATATGCTTTGGTTCATACCAGCTTGGGGGATGGGTATAACCGTGAGAAGAGTAGGTGCTTGGTTTTCTCTCCCTGTATCGTGATTATACAACAAGGCTTAAGATAGTGGCTTGGAACTGTTTTTATTTTTATCTTTTTTGTTTTTTTTGCGGTACGCGGGCCTCTCACTGCTGTAGCCTCTCCCGTTGCGGAGCACAGGCTCCGGACGCGCAGGCTCAGCGGCCATGGCTCACAGGCCCAGGCGCTCCACGGCATGTGGGATCTTCCCGGACAGGGGCACGAACCCGCGTCCCCTGCATCGGCAGGCGGACTCTCAACCACTGCGCCACCAGGGAAGCCCTTGGAACTGTTTTTAAAAGAGAAAAGCCCTTTCCTCAGAATAACCAGAAGCTGTACATATAAACCTCACCTGTCTGGGTCCTCACAGTGGTTGCTGAGGAGTTGCAAGAGGGCCCCCGTGGGGCCTTGAAAAGCCCTGTTTGAAGGAACAGTTGGACACAGGAAAGCTCTCAGCCCGACCCAAATCCTCTTCTGCAAAGAGTCCCAGACTGTAGGGAGTAGTATTCCTTAATGCGTGTTGCCTCCCAGGGGCTCTGGCCATGCTTCTGGGAGAGTCCAGCTCTGATGAATCACTGGCCACTGCTGTTGGTCTCTATCCTGTTTTCCACTTTGTAGCTCCAAGTCCTGTGAGGCATTCCGGTTGGTTAAGTGATGACTAAAGATGTCATAACAATTAAACCGTGAGGGCTTTTATGAAATCCACACCTTGAAAAAGTAAGCCCCCCGAATGGTTATGTCCTTTTAAAATGGTAGAACCTTTGAAATATCAAAATGGCTGGAGACTTGACTTTTTCCTTCCTTTCCTATTGACTGTTTACTTTAATCTTATACATTCAGATTGTCTTATTGATTTCTAAAATACTAGGTATTTTGAAGCAAAGAATGTAATTATTCTCAAAGGTTAGGTGGCACCTATAAGCATGTCCTTTGGAAGGCTGGAAATATGAACACCAAATCCACGTTAACTGAAGAAACAGGAGCCACTGGGTTAATAAAACCAATGTCAAAGAGGTTAATACCACCTCCGCCAGCAGATTCACACATCTGCTTAATGGACCAGGGCTGGCAACTGTCACACTGAGACAAAACAGAAACAATATGTACATTTCAAATTGAATGTTTTGACCATAAAACTTACAGCTGAAGCAACTTTCTATTTACTATCACTAATAGTGTAGCTTCCCTTTGTCCTTCCTGCCAAAATAGGCTCCACCGCGAGGAGTCAACGGTTTTTTGTCAATAATTTTCTTTTATAATGATTGTGTTTCAGCTGCCAGTTGTAGCTACTTTAACATCCTTTCTGTCCCATGTTGTTCCTTATTTTCTGAGGTGATGAGGCAATGACTTTGTTTATGCTGATTTGAGAAAAGCTAGGACACGTGTTGGTATTGTTATTAAGTAGTACAACATTCATTAACCGTCTGATGAAAATCAGCTTATGAAAAACAGGAGGTTACATGTTTCAGATGTTGAATCAGGCAATCAACCTTTCACAGATCTAAATGGAAAATACATTATGATTTCATGCTTCACTTTTTCTCTCACTTCCTATAGCTTTAACATTTTTAAAAATGAAACTTCAAATGCTGTTTTGTGTCCTACTGGTAAGTTTTTGTAGTAATTAGTCCCAGCGTGACAGTTTCCTTTGTTTTCCGGTGTGCAGGCCTGCTTCTACTTTACAGCCAGGTGTAGCTTGGCTAGGTGGAGGTAGGGCCTGCGTTGGGCTCCTCGGAGACCCCTTACTTCCAACGTGGGGTGGAAGGCATGTAGATGGTGTGGATGTTCTGTGAGAAAGGCTGGTAACCTTTCCAGGAATGTGGATGCAGTAGGGGAGGGGAGTGGGGGGAGGTAATCTTGAAACTAAAGGCTGTCGAGTGGACCACTTGGCCTGGAAATCAAAGCCCCATCTCAGGAGGGATGTTCAGCTGAGAAAAGGGCTT
This sequence comes from Delphinus delphis, assembly GCF_949987515.2. Classification (NCBI taxonomy): domain Eukaryota; kingdom Metazoa; phylum Chordata; class Mammalia; order Artiodactyla; family Delphinidae; genus Delphinus; species Delphinus delphis. Next base: position 29,215,939 of record NC_082687.1, on the reverse strand, counting down.
GGGCTGATGTTGCTAAATCAGCAGGGAGGGCTGCAGAGTCCTGAGGGAACGCAGAGAGTGGATGTCAGTAGGGTGAGTCTGACCTGGTGCATAAAATACACTCTCACCTCTGAGGTCGGTAAGGACCCAGGGATACCCCAGTGTCACCAGAAAAATGCAATTTTCTTTACTGCATCCCAAGATGCCACCTTGGGGAAGAGGAGGGAGGGGAGGGAAACATTCTGAAAGACTGAGTTTTATCTGAGGAGAACTACTGCAAACCAAAAGCAGGCTGCTTAATGAGAAGTGACTGGATATTATTTTTCAGCGAGTTTAAAGTTCTCCTTTACCCATAAAGAGGATGGGGGTTGGTAAGCTAGATTAGATAACAGAAAAATATAGAAACTATATTTTCTTTGTATATCTCAGTGTAGTGTGAATAAATTGTGCCCCACTTACAGATACATAATTTGTCAAACGGAAAGAAGTGACCTTATAAATTTGTTTCAAGAACAGATAAAGATTGGTATTACTCAGAGGTGATGACTTGGTAACTCAGGAAGTTCTTAAGATGCTGTATTTTTGCACCTTTCAATTTATTCATTTTAGAGATTGTAACAGATATTGAGACATGGAATGTATTATCCAGCCCCTTCCTTTTGCTCCTTCTCATGTCTCTCCAAGTGTTCTTCATCTCCGTCCCTTGCTCAGAGAGTGGTATGTCATTAAGCATGGGAAACAGGCTTTCCACTGCAGTGACCACATCGTGGGGCCTCAAAGGAAAAGTTCCTTTTGAACACACTTAATAAATGACTCTCTGAGGCAGGACATCAGGAAAGATCCCACATATGTAACAGCAGATGATAAATTCTGGTAATTTACATCCATAGGTCACTCTAAGGACATTTCTGATTTATGACTTTGAACTGAGAAAAATCTAACTCAATTCAGAATCTTAGGCAAAAAAGCACAGAAGTAGCGCTCATGTCTGCCATCTGGTGGAAATAAGGGGGAAGTACAAGCCATACCTTTAGGACTGAATGCAATTAAGATTGTAAAAAGTCTTCTTGATGCCTCTTGTTAAAATAAAATTCTTAAAGTCAGAGAAAAACAATTCCTTGAATTCTAAGTTTTGAAATGTAAGAATAGCCCTCATAGGATTTTTTTTTTGCAGTTGATTTTTTTTTTTAATTAATGTACGTTTGGTACTTGAAAACAGGAGGGGCTGGAGTTAATATCAATAAAATAAGGATAAGAATGATACTCTCATGCTGGTATTTTCTTCTTTATAATTAAATTCTCTTTTGATGAAAATGTGTTTGGGAGTCAACTTAAAGAAGCAGAAATTTTCCTAAGGTTTAGAGTAAGGTTTGGGATTACAGAGCAATGAAATTCAGGGTCAGAGAGGGTGGCCATCATAATTTTGGTGTTCCTGGGACTGAGGGGTTTCCCAGAATGTAGGACTTTCCGTGCCACAACGAGGAAAGTCCCAGGCAAACTGGGATAGTCGGTCACCCTGGTACATTTTACCAAAAGAAGCTGTTTGGAAGTGGTGGTTTCAAACTGCATAAGGCAAAGTTGGCAAAGGATATTTGCAAATATTTTCTACTCTTTCTTTTCACTTAATCTGTGTTAATTCTCAGCAGATCTGTGCTTTTGTAAGAGTACAAGAGAGCCACTTTCTGATACACTGGGAAGGTGGAGGCAAACTTTCTATACAGGGGCATCTGGTGCTGACTCGGCATTCCTCTATTTTCTGGAAGAGTTTGTATAGGATTGGTATTATTTTCTCCTTAACTTTTTTTTTTTTGGTTTTATTTTCCTCCTTAACTTTTTCACACAATTAATCAGTGAAGCAATCTAGGCCACTGAGCTTTGATACACCAATGAGCTTTGGTAGTTTGTATCATTCAAACAACTTATCCATCTTAATTCTTGAATTTATTGGCATAAGTTGTAAATCAACTATACTTCAATAAAAGAGCATATAATACAATATTATTAACAACAATCACCATGCTGCACATTAGGTCCATAGAACTTATTTATCTTATAACTGGAAGTTTGTACCTTTTGACCACCTTCACCCATTTTCCCAGTCCCCGTCTCCCGCTTAGCCCCAGTTGTCTCTGGCAACTACCAATCTGATCTCTGTTTCTGTGAGTTTGGTTACTTTAGATTCCACTTACAAGTGAGATCACACAGTATTTATCTTTCTCTGTCTGACTTATTTCACTTAGCATAATGCCCTCAAGGTCCATCCAATGTTGTTGCAAATGGCAGTATTTTCTTCTTTTTTATGGTTGAATAATAATATTCCTGTGTATGTGTGTGTGTGTATACATACCACATTTTCTTTATCCATTCATCCATCAGTGGACACTTAGGGGTGTTTCTGTAGCTTGGCTATTGTAAATAATGCTGCAATGAACATGGGACTGTGGATATCTTTTCAAGATCCTGTTTCATTTCCTTTGGATATATAGTCAGAAGTGGACTTTCTGGATCATGTGGTACATCTATTTTTAATTTTTTGAGGAAACTTCATACTGTTTTCCATGACTGTACCAATTTACACTTCCACCAATAGTGCACAAGGGTTCCCTTTTCTCCACAACCTTGCCAGCAATTGTTATCTCTTGTCTTTTTGATAGTAGCCATTCTAACAGGTGTGAGGTGATATCTCACTGTGGTTTTGATTTGCATTTCCTGCTGATTAATGATGCTGAGCATCTTTTCATGTATCTGTTGGCCATCTGTATGTCTTCTTTGGAAAAATGTTTTCACGGTCCTTTGTCCATTTTTAAGTTGGATTTTTTTTTTTTTTTTGCTATTGAGTTGTATGAATTCCTTATATATATTTGGATATTAACCTCTTATAAGGTATGTGGTTTGCAAATATTTTCTCCTGTTTTGTAGGCTGCCTTTTCATTTTGTTGATCATTTGTTTTGCTGTGCAGAAGCTTTTAAGTTTGATGTAGCCACTTGTTTGTTTTTGCTTTTGTTGCTTGTGCCTTAGGTGTTATATACAAAAAAAAGATCATTGCCAAGTCCAATATCAAGGAGTTTTTCCCCAAATTTTCTTCTAAGAGTTTTGTGGTTTCAGTTCAGTTCTCCACTGAGTATTTTTGGCTCCCTTATCAAACATCACTAGACTGGTTTCAGGTCTTACGTTTAAGTCTTTAATCCATTTTAAGTTAATTTTTGTGGGGGGTGTAAGATAGGGGTCCAATTTCATTCTTCTGCATGTGGTTATCCAGTTTTCCCAGCACCACTTATTGAAGGTATTATACTGTTCCCACTGAGTATTCTTGGCTCCCTTGTCAAATACTAGTTGACTGTATATGTGGATCTTATTTCTGGGCTCTTTATTCTTTTCAGTTAGTCTATATGTCTTTTTAAATGCCAGTACCATACTGTTTTGATTACTATAGCTTCATAGTATAGTTTGAAATCAGGAAGTGTGATGCCTTTAGCTTTGTTTACTTTCTCAGGATTGCTCTGACTATTTAGGGTCTTTTGTGGTTCCATACGTATTTTAATAATAATAATTCTTCCAATCCATGAACATGGGATATCTTTCCATTTGTTTGTGTCTTCTTCAATTTCTTTCATCCAAGTCTTGTAGTTTTGAGTGTGGAGTTTTTCACCTCCTTGGTTAAGTTTATTCCTAAATATTTTATTGTTTTTGATGCTATTGTAAATGGGATCATTTCCTTTATTTCTTTTTCACATAGTTCATTGTTAATGTATAGAAATGCTACTGATTTTTGTATGTTAATTTTACATCCTGCAACTTTACTGAATTTGTTGATTATATCTAATAGTTTTTTGGTGGAGTCTTTAGGATTTTCTGTATATAAAACTGTGTCATCTGCAAATAGAGACAACTTCACTTCTTCCTTTCCAATTCTGATGCATTTCATTTCTTTTTCTTACCTCATTGCTCTGGCTAGGACTTCCAGTTCTATGTTGAATAGAAGTGGTGGAAGTGGACACCCTTGTCTTGTTCCTGATCTTACGGGAAAAGCTTTCAATCTTTCATCATTGAGTATGATGTTAGCTGTAGGCTTGTCATATATGGCCTTTATTATGTTGAGATATGCTTCTTCTCTACTCAATTTGTTGAGCATTTTTTGATCATGAAAGGATGTTGTATTTTGTCAAATGCCTCTTCTGCATCTACTGAGATGATCATATAATATTTATCTTTTAGTCTATTAACCTGGTGTATCACATTTATCGATTTGCATATACTGAACCATCCCTGCATCCCAGGGATAAATCCCACTTAGTCATTTAATGTACTACTGAATTCGGCTTGCCAATATTTTGTTGAGAATTTTTGCATCTATATTAATCAAGGATATTGGTCTGTGGTTTTCTTGTAGTCTTCTTTTCCTTATCTGGCTTTGGTATGAAGGTAATGCTGGCCTTGTGAAAGAAGTTTGGGAGTATTTCCTCCTCTTCAATTTTTTGGAAGAGTTTGAGAATAACTGGCATTAATTCTTTTTTAAATGTTTGGTGGAATTCATCAGTGAAACTAACTGGTCCTTGGCTTTTTTTCTTGTTGTTGGTAGATTTTTGATTATTGATTTTATTTCCTTACTTGCTAATGTCTCTTCAGATTTTTTGTTCTCTTATGATTTAGTTGGTAGGTTGTATGTTTCTAGGAATTTATTTCTTACACGTTATCCAATTTGTTGACGTATAACTGTTTATAGTTATTTCTTATAACTACTATGTATAATCTTTGTATTTCTGAGATGAAAATTGGAATGTCTCCTCTTTCACTTCTGATTTTTTTAAATTTAATTTTATTCATTTTTTTTTTACACAGCAGGTTGTTTTATTTTGAATTTTATTTTATTTATTTTTTATACATCTGGTTCTTATTAGTTATCCATTATATACATATTAGTGTATATATGTCAATCCCAATCACCCAAATCATCACACCACCACCACCCCTGCCGTGTTTCCCTCTTGGTGTCCATACCTTTGTTCTCTACATCTGTGTCTCTATTTCTGCCTTGCAAACTGGTTCATCTGTACCATTATTCTACATTTCACATATATGCATTAATATACGATATTTGTTTTTCTCTTTCTGACTTACTTCACTCTGTATGACAGTCTCTAGGTCCATCCATGTCTCTACAAATGAACCAATTTTGTTCCTTTTTATGGCTGAGTAATATTCCATTGTATATATGTACCACATCTTTATCCATTCATCTGTCGATGGGCATTTAGGTTGTTTCCATGACCTGACTATTGTAAATAGTGTTGCAATGAACATTGGGGTGCATGTGTCATTTTGAATTATGGTTTTCCCTGGGTATATGCCCAGTAGTGGTATTGATGGGTCATTTGGTAATTCTATTTTTAGTTTTTTAAGGAACCTCCATAGTGGCTGTATCAATTTACATTCCCACCAACAGTGCATGAGGGTTCCCTTTTCTCCAAACGTTCTCCAGCATTTGTTTGTAGATTTTATGATGACGCCCATTCTCACTGGTGTGAGGTGATACCTCATTGTAGTTTTGATTTGCATTTCTCTAATAATTAGTGATGTTGAGCAGCTTTTCATGTGCTTCTTGGCCATCTGTATGTCTTCTTTGGAGAGATGTCTATTTAGGTCTTCTGCCCATTTTTTGATTGGGTTGTTTGTTTTTTGATATCGACCTGCATGAGCTGTTTGTATATTTTGGAGATTAATCCTTCGCATGTTGATTTGTTTGCAAATATTTTCTCCCATTCTGAGGGGTGTCTTTTCATCTTGTTTATAGTTTCCTTTGCTGTGCAAAAGCTTTTAAGTTTCATTAGGTCTCATTTGTTTATTTTTGTTTTTATTTCCATTACTCTAGGGGGTGTATCGAAAAAGATCTTGCTGTGATTTATGTCAAAGTGTATTCTTCCTATGTTTTCCTCTAAGAATTTTATACTGTCTGGTCTTACATTTAGGTCTTCAATCCATTTGGAGGTTATTTTTTTTTTTTTTTTGCGGTACGTGGGCCTCTCACTGTTGTGGCCTCTCCCGTTGCAGGGCACAGGCTCCAGACACACAGGCTCAGTGGCCATGGCTCACGGGCCCAGCCGCTCCGTGGCACGTGGGATCTTCCCAGACTGGGGCACGAACCCGTGTCCCCTGCATCTGCAGGTGGACTATCAACCACTGCGCCACCAGGGAAGCCCTTGGAGGTTATTTTTGTGTATGGTGTTAGGGAGTGTTCTAATTTCATTCTTTTACATGTAGCTGTCCAGTTTTCCCAGCACCACTTATTGAAGAGACTGTCTTTTCTCCATTGTATATTCTTGCCTCCTTTTACATAGATTAGTTGACCATAGGTGTGTGGCTATAACTCTGGGCTTATCCTGTTCCGTTGATCTATATTTCTGTGTTTGTGCCAGTACCATATTGCCTTGATTACTGTAGCACTGTAGTATAGTGTGAAGTCAGGGAGTCTGATTCCTCCAGCTCCATTTTTCCCCTCAAGATTGCTTTGGCTATTCGGGGTCTTTTGTGTCTCCATACAAATTTTAAGATTTTTTGTTCTAGTTCTGTAAAAAATGCCATTGATAATTTGACAGGGATTGCATTGAATCTGTGGATTGCTTTTGGTAGTATAGTCATTTTCACAATATTGATTGTTCCAATCCAAGAACATGGTATATCTCTCCATCTGTTTGGATCATCTTTAATTTCTTTCATCAGTGTCTTATAGTTTTCTGCATATAGGTCTTTTGTCCCCTTAGGTAGGTTTATTCCTAGGTATTTTACTCATTTTGTTGCAATAGTAAATGGGAGTGTTTCCTTAATTTCTCTTTCTGATCTTTTCTCGTTAGTGTATAGCAATGCAAGAGATTTCTGTGCATTAATTTTGTATCCTGCTACATTACCAAATTAATTGACTAGCTGTAGTAGTTTTCTGGTGGCATCTTTAGGATTTTCTATGTATAGTATCATGTCATATGCAAACAGCAACAGTTTTACTTCTTTTCTGATTTGCATGCCTTTTATTTCTTTTTCTTCTCTGATTGCTGTGGCTAGGACTTCCAAAACTATGTTGAATAATAGTGGCAAGAGTGGACATCCTTGTGTTTTTCCTGATCTTAGAGGAAATGCTTTCAGTTTTTCACCATTAAGAATGATGTTTTCGGTTTGTCATATATGGCCTTTATTATGTTGAGGTATGTTCCCTCTATGCCCAATTTCTGGAGAGTTTTTATCATAAATGGGTGCTGGTTTTTGTTAAAAGCTTTTCTGCATCTATTGAGATGATCATATGGTTTTTAGACTTCAATTTGTTAATATGGTGTATCACATTGATTGATTTGCATATATTGAAGAATCCTTGCGTCCCTGGGGTAAATCTCACTTGATCATGGTGTATGATCCTTTTTTTTTTTTTTTTTGTATGATCCTTTTAATGTGTTGTTGAATTCTGTTTGCTAGTACTTTGTTGAGGATTTTTGCATCTATATTAATCAATGATATTGGTCTGTAATTTTCTTTTTTTGTAGCATCTTTGTCTGGCTTTGGTATCAGGGTGACGGTGGCCTCATAGAATGAGTTTGGGAGTATTCCTTCCTCTGCAATTTTTTGTAAGAGTTTGAGAAGGATGGGTGTTAGCTTTTCTCTAAATGTTTGATAGAATTCACCAGTGAAGCCATCTGGTCCTGGACTTCTGTGTGTTGGAAGATATTTTATCCCAGTTTCAATTTCATTACTTGTGATAGGTCTGTTTATATTTTCTGTTTCTTCCTGGTTCAGTCTTGGAAGGTTATACCTTTCTAAGAATTTGTCCGTTTCTTCCAGGTTGTCCAATTTATTGGCATAGAGTTGCATGTAGTAGTCTCTTAGGATGCTTTGTATTTCTGCAGTGTCTGTTGTAACTTCTCCTTTTTCATTTTTAATTTTAATGATTTGAATCCTCTCCCTCTTTTTCTTGATGAGTCTGGCTAAAGGTTTATCAATGTTGTTTATCTTCTCAAAGAACCAGCTTTTAGTTTCATTGATCTTTGCTATTGTTTCCTTCATTTCTTTTTCATTTATTTCTGATCTGATCTTTATGATTTCTTTCCTTCCACTAACTTTGGGTTTTGTTTGTTCTTCTTTCTCTAGTTCCTTTAGGTGTAAGGTTAGAGTGTTTATTTGAGATGTTTGTTGTTTCTTGCGGTAGGATTGTATTGGTATAAACTTCCCTCTTAGAACTGGTTTTGCTGCATCCCATAGGTTTTGAGTCATCTTGTTTTCATTTTCATTTGCCTCTAGGTAATTTTTGATTTCCTCTTTGATTTCTTCAGTGATCTCTTGGTTATTTAGAAATATATTGTTTAGCCTCCACGTGTTTGTGTTTTTACATTTTTTTCCCTGTAATTGATTTCTAATGTCATAGTGTTTGGTCGGCAAAGATGCTTGATATGATTTTAATTTTTTAAAATTTACTGAGGCTCGATTGGTGATACAAGATGTGATCTATCCTGGAGAATGTTCTGTGTGTACTTGAGAAGAAAGTGTAATCTGCTGTTTTTCGATGGAGTGTTCTATAAATATCAATTAAATCTATCTGGTCTATTGTGTCATTTAAAGCTTTTTTTTCTTATTAATTTTCTGTCTGGATGATCTGTTCATTGGTGTAAGTGAGGTGTTAAAGTCCCCCAGTATTATTGTGATACTGTGGATTTCCTCTTTTATAGCTTTTAGTAGTTGTCTTATGTATTGAGGTGCTCCTATGTTGGGTGGATAAATATTTACAATTTTTATATCTTCTTGGATTGAGCCCTTGATCATTATGTAGTGTCCTTCCTTGTCTCTTGTAACATTCTTTATTTTAAAGTCTATTTTATCTGATATGAGTATTGCTACTCCAGCTTTCTTTTGATTTCCATTTGCATGGAATATCTTTTTCCATCCCCTCACTTTCAGTCTGAATGTGTCCCTAGCTCTGAAATGGGTCTCTTGTAGACAGCATATATATGGGTCTTGTTTTTGTATCCATTCAGCAAGCCTGTGTCTTTTGGTTGGAGCATTTAATCCATTCACCTTTAAGGTAATTATCAATATGCATGTTCCTATTACCATTTTCTTAATTGTTTTGTGTTTGTTTTTATAGGTCCTTTTCTTCTCTTGTATTTCCCACTTAGAGAAATTCCTTTAGCATTTGTTGTAGAGCTGGTTTGGTGGTGCTGAATTATCTCAGCTTTTGCTTGTCTGTAAAGCTTTTGATTTCTCCATCAAATCTCAATGAGATCTTTGTTGGGTAAAGTAATCCTGGTTTTAGGTTGTTCCCTTTCATCACTTTAAATATGTCATGCCACTCCCTTCTGGCCTGTAGAGTTTCTGCTGAGAAATCAGCTGTTAACCTTATGGGAGTTCCCTTGTATGTTATTTGTCATTTTTCCCTTGCTTTGTTTTTAATTTTTACCAATTTGATTACTACGTGTCTCGGCATGCTTCTCCGTGGGTTTATCCTGTATGGGACCCTCTGTGCTTCCTGGACATGGGTGGCTATTTCCTTTCCCATGTTAGGGAAGTTTTTGGCTACAATCTCTTCAAATATTTTCTCAGTTCCTTTCTCTCTCTCTTCTCCTTCTGGAACCCCTATAAATGTGAATGTTGTTGAGTTTAATGTTTTCTCAGAGGACTCTTAGGCTGTCTTCATTTCTTTTCATCTTTTTTCTTTATTCTTTTCCACAGCAGTGAATTCCACCATTCTGTCTTCCAGGTCACTTATCCGTTCTTCTGCCTCAGTTATTCTGCTATTGATTCCTTCTAGTGTAGTTTTCATTTCAGTTATTGTATTGTTCATCTCTGTTTGTTTGTTCTTTAATTCTTCTAGGTCTTTGTTAAACATTTCTTGCATCTTCTCGATCTTTGCCTCCATTCTTTTTCCGAGGTCCTGGATCATCTTCACTATCATTATTCTGAATTCTTTTTCTGGAAGGTTACCTAACTCCTCTTCATTTCGTTGTTTTTCTGGGGTTTTATCTTGTTCCTTCATCTGGTACATAGCCTTTTCATCTTGTCTATCTTTCTGTGAATGTGGTTTTTGTTCCACAGGCTGCAGGATTGTAGTTCTTCTTGCTTCTGCTGTCTGCCCTCTGGTGGATTAGGCTATCTAAAAGCTTGTAGAAGTTTCCTGATGGGAGGGACTGGTGGTGGGTAGAGCTGGGTGTTGCTCTGGTGGCAGAGCTCAGTAAAACTTTAATCTGCTTTTCTGCTGATGGGTGGGTCTGGGTTCCCTCCCTGTTGGTTGTTTGGCCTAAGGCAACCCAACACTGGAGCCTACCCAGGCTCTTTGGTGGGGTTAATGGCGGACTCTCAGAGGGCTCATGCCAAGGAGTACTTCCCAGAAGTTCTGCTGCCAGTGTCCTTGTCCTCACAGTGAGACACAGCCATCCCCCGCCTCTGCAGGAAAGCCTCCAACACTAGCAGGTAGGTCTGGTTCAGTCTCCTATGGGGTCACTGCTCCTTCCCCAGGGTCCCGATGTACACACTATTTTGTGTGTGTCCTCCAAGAGTGGAGTCTCTGTTTCCCCCAGTCCTGTTGAGGTCCTGTAATCAAATCCCGCTAGCCTTCAAAGTCTGATTCTCTAGGAATTCCTCCTCCCGTTGCTGTGGGCCTGACGTGGGGCTCAGAATCTTCACTCCAGTGGGTGGAGTTCTGTGGTATAAGTGTCCTCCAGTTTGTGAGTCACCCATCCAGCAGTTATGGAATTTGATTTTATTGTGATTGCACCCCTCCTACTGTCTTATTATGGCTTCTCCTTTGTCTTTGGGTGTGGGGTATCTTTTTTGGTGAGTTCCAGTGTCTTCCTGTCGACGATTGTTCAGCAGTTAGTTGTGATTCCAGTGCTCTTGCAAGAGGCAGTGAGAGCACCTTTTTTTGTTTTTTTAATGGTGTCCCATAAGCCCTGTAGGCTTTCTTCATTCCCTTCTATTCTGTTTTCTTTCTGCTCCTCTGATTGGATAATTTCAATTGATTTGTCTTGGAGCTCACTGGTTCTTACTTCTGCTTCATCAATTAGTTCTTAAACCTCTCTACTGAATTCTTCAGTTATTGTATTCTTCAGCTCCAAAATTTCTGTTTGGTTCTTTTTTGTTTCCTGTCTCTTTGTTGAACTTCTCATTTTGTTTTTATCTCCTGATATCATTAAGTTGTTTATCTGTGTTCTCTTAAACCTCTCTGAGCATCTTTAGAACAATTATTTTGAATTCTTTTTTGGGCAATTCCTGGATCTCCATTTCTTTGGGGCCAGTTACTGGGGGTTTCTATTTTCCTTTGGTGGAGTTATATTACTCTGATTCTTCATGTAGCCTTGCATAGGTGTCTGTGAATTTGAAGAAGCAGTCACCTCTTCTAGACTTTGTTGACTGACTTTGATAAGGGAAGACTCACCTACAGCAGGGGCATGGTGGAGCATGATGTAGTGCTGCAGGGCACCAAGTGCAGGGATGTGTCACGGCACCAGGTCACTGGGGTCCACAACATCGACAATTATGTAGTCCTTGGTGAACACTGGAGCGGGTCCTCAGTGGCTGCATGGTCTCTTGGGATCCTTAGTGTCACCCTTAGGTCCAGCACCTAGGGACCAGGCAGCAGTGGTGGCTGGAGTCAGTGGTGTGCACACACTTGGCTACAGGGGCCAACTGCAGGTGCCTGTGTAGATGGTGGGGTCCAGGGCAGACAGCATAGGCGAAGGCCAACTGCAGGTGCACTGGCAGGTGTGGGGGCCCTGGTTGTCACTAGGTACTACCATGGCTGCTGGGTCTCATGATGAGCACATGGCAGTGGAGGCTGGTCATGGGGGCCAGGCTGGGGTGTGCAGATCCACAGCTGGAGGGAATAGCTGGAGGTGAGTGCAGTGGTTCAGGCCAGTGACAGAAAACAGGGCCTGATTCAGGCCCAAAACAGCTGTGGAAGCCTTGGATGTCAGCATCCTCTGGATGTGCACAGCAGTGGAGGCCAGTGAAAGGTATCAGGCTGGTGGCATGCAAGTGTACAGCTGCATTGGCAAAAACTGCTGGGCTTATCTGCAGAGCAAATCACTGGGAAACACAATGACTTCTTTTGCATGGCTGCTATTGGTATACCCTGCTTTTCTTCCTTTTCCTAACTCATATATATATATCTCAGCTTTGCTGGTCTGGGTGGGGTGAAACTGAAACAGGACATTTGTGCAGTGTCCTGAAAGCCTGAGGAAGCTCATTGGTCATCCTGCTTATCTTTCCCAGTGAGGGGAACTCTTTCTCACTGGAGAATTCCCTCTTGGCACTAAGAAATGCCAGTTTGGGGGATGGGGCAATGCAGGCAAAATAAAGCTGTCTTCTTTCCCTTTATGTGTGGCCATTCTCAGTTTTTTTTTTTTTTTGGTTCCACTGTGTTGTTGAAGTGTCTTAAGTGGACTCCAGAGCTCTCCCAGCACTGTTTTTATTCATGGATAGCTGCCTAACTGTTGATCTTTGTTGGGGGATGGAGGCTGGGCTTTCTTTGCTGTCATTTTGGTGACATCATCTCATGCTGACCATTTTCCCCAGTTTTTTCAGTGCCATCGTTTCCCTGCCAATTTGAAATAGTACCTTTTTACTGTATAACAAATTCTTAGATGTGTTTGGACCTCTTTCGGACATTTCTTTTCTGTTCAGTTGCTGTGTTTTCTTGGTTATGCTTCAGTATCTCACTTTTAATTATTATTATATTATTACATTTAAATAATATTTATGTTTTAGTATCTTTATGGCTAGTCTTCCCCTTTTCTTCTTTTTCAGAATTATCCTATCTGTTTAATATTTCCCATTTGAATTTAGAATCAGCTTGTCTGGTTAAAAGAAATTGCTTTGATAGTTTTAATGGGATTATGTTAAATTCACAGGTATATCATCTTCACAATATTGAATCTTGCTGTCAAAAAGTATGACTTTCCAGCTATTCAAGTCTTCTTTTAGGCCTTCATAGCATTTAAAACAGTTAACCATGTACATCTTGCACACTGAAAAAAGTGTATTTATATTGTAAAATGGCTCTATCTGGTTATTGGTTTTATAAATGAGCTACTAATTTCTGTATATTAATATTGTATTTAGTCACTTTGCTGAATTTTCTTGTTCCAAATAGCTTTTTAGTGAATTCTCCTAGGTTCTCCAAGTATATGATCCTACCGTATACAAATGACTTAACCTCTTCCTTTCCATTTTATGTACTTTAGGTAACTTTCTCTTCTCTAATTGCTTTGGCTAATATGTTCAGAAAAGTGTTGAATAGTGGTGGGGATGATGGAGATCCGAGTTTTGTTTTTGCTTTTAATGGGTTACTTCTTAGGTTTCCTCATTAAGCATGGCACTAGCTTTGGAATTGGATGTATATATTTTATTATGTTAAGGAAGTGTCTATATATTTCTATTTTGTTAAGAGCTTAATTTTGAAGAGCAGATGTTGAAGCATAAAAACTAACAGACTTTTTTGGAGAATGATGCTTAAATAATAAAAAAATTGGAAAATATTAATATAGTTAATTAGACTAAAATTAAAAACCTCTGTTCTTCAAAAGAAACCATACAGGGAATTAAAAGACAAACCACAAACCAGGAGAAAACATTTGACATAGAGGAATTGCATGTAGAATATATAAAGTCCTCCTACAAATTAATATTTTTCCCATATGAACTCTATACATTAATAGTCTTATAACCCAATTGAAAAATAGGCAAAAGACATACACAGATGGATGTTGAATTTTATCAAATGCCTTTGCAGCATAATTGGAGATGATCCCTGATAATTTCTTAATACTAAATATATATATATATGACTAACTATATGTATTTTATTCCTAGAATAAATCCCACTCATTCATTTAATATAATTCAAGATTCTGTTTGCTGATACTTTAATTAGGCAATTTGTGTTTTGTATTTTTTTTAACATCTTTATTGGAGAATAATTGCTTTAAAGTGGTGTATTAGTTTCTGCTTTATAACAAAGTGACTCAGCTATACATATACATATATCTCCATATCTCCTCCCTCTTGTGTCTCCCTCCCACCCTCCCTATCCCACCCCTCTAGGTGCTCACAAAGCACTGAGCTGATCTCCCTGTGCTATGCGGCTGCTTCCTGCTCGCTATCTATTTTACGTTTGGTAGTATATATAAGTCTATGCCACTCTCACACTTTGTCTCAGCTTACCTTTCACCCTCCCCGTATCCTCAAGTCCATTTTCTACGTCTGCATCTTTATTCCCGTCCTGCCCCTAGGTTCTTCATAACCTTTCTTTTTTTTTTTTTTTTTTAGATTCCATATATATGTGTTAGCATACGGTATTTGTTTTTCTCTTTCTGACTTACTTCACTCTGTAGGACAGACTCTATGTCCATCCACCTCACTACAAATAACTCAATTCCGTTTCTTTATATGGTTGAGTAATATTCCATTTTATATATGTGCCACATATTCTTTATCCACTCATCTGTCAATGCACACCTAGGTTGCTTCCATGTCGTGTCTTTTGTAAATAGAGCTGCAATGAACATTGTGGTACATGACTCTTTTTGAATTATGGTTTTCTCAGGGTATATGCCCAGTAGTGGGATTCCTGGGTCATATGGTAGTTCTACTTTTAGTCTTTTAAGGAACCTCCATACAGTTCTCCATAGTGGCTGTATCAATTTACATTCCCACCAACAGTGCAAGAGGGTTCCCTTTTCTCCACAGCCTCTCCAGCATTTATTGTTTGTAGATTTTTTGATGATGGCCATTCTGACTGGTGTGAGGTGATACCTCATTGTAGTTTTGATTTGCATTTCTCTAATGATTAGCGATGTTGAGCATTCTTTCATGTGTTTGTTGGCAATCTGTATATTTTCTCTGGAGAAATGTCTATTTAGGTCTTCTGCCCATTTTTGGATTGGGTTGTTTGTTTTTTTGATATTGAGCTGCATGAGCTGCTTGTAAATTTTGGAGATTAATCCTTTGTCAGTTGCTTCATTTGCAAATATTTTCTCCCATTCTGAGGGTTGTCTTTTCATCTTGTTTATGGTTTCCTTTGCTGTGCAAAAGCTTTTAAGTTTCATTAGGTCCCATTTGTTTATTTATGTTTTTATTTCCATTTCTCTAGGAGGTGGGTCAAAAAGGATCATTCTGTGATTTATGTCATAAAGTGTTCTGCCTATGTTTTCCACTACCTAGGAATAAACCTACCTAAGGAGACAAAAGACCTGTATGCAGAAAACTATAAGACACTGCTGAAAGAAATTAAAGATGATACAAACAGATGGAGAGATATACCATGTTCTTGGATTGGAAGTATCAACACTGTGAAAATGACTATACTACCCAAAGCAATCTAAAGATTCAATGCAATCCCTATCAAACTACCAATGGCATTTTTCACAAATCTAGAACAAAAATTTTCACAATTTGTATGGAAACACAAAAGACCCCAAATAGCCAAAGCAATCTTGAGAAAGGAAAACGGAGCTTTAGGAATCAGACTCCTGGACTTCAGACTATACTACAAAGCTACAGTAATCAAGACAGTATGGTACTGGCAGAAAAACAGAACTATAGATCAGTGGAACAGGATCGAAAGCCCAGAGATAAAGCCATGCACATATGGTCACCTTATTTTTGATAAAAGAGGCAAGAATATACAATGGAGAAAAGACAGCCTCTTCAGTAAGTGATGCTGGGAAAACCGGACAGCTACATGTAAAAGAATGAAATTACAACATTCCCTAACACCATACACAAAAATAAACTCAAAATGGATTAAAGACCTAAATGTAAGGCCAGACACTGTGTTTTGTATTTTTTTTTTGTGTGCTGTCTTCATCAGGTTTAGGTATTACTGCAGTGTTTTATTTATATTGATTTTTGTCTGTTCAGTAGTTTAAGTAGCATTGGAATTATTTGCCTTTAAAAATTTGGTTTCCTCTGGGCTTCCCTGGTGGTGCAGTGGTCGAGAGTCCACCTGCCGATGCAGGGGACATGGCTTTGTGTCCCAGTATGGGAGGATCCCACATGCTCTGGAGTGGCTAGGCCCATGAGCCATGGCTGCTGAGCCTGCGCGTCCGGAGCCTGTGCTCCATAATGGGAGAGGCCACAACAGTGAGAGGCCTGCGTACTGCAAAAAAAAAAAAAAATTTGGTTTCCTCTATGAAACAATCTGAAAAGGTACTTTTATAGGTGGTAGTTTTGTGTATGTGTGTGTGTGTGTTGTGTGACATGCGTGTATGTGTGGGGGTGATGAGGGGATGGTAGTGAGTAACTCTGACAATGTTTTCTATTTCTTCTAACTTAATTTGTCTTTAAGTTTTCCATCTATTTTAGTATTGGTTTTGTAAATTATATTTCTTAAAAATTACCTAATATCCACTGCTGCTTCCCTCCTATGTCTTCACTCTGCTAATAGCCTTCTTAGTTCTCCCTCCCAAGTACGGAGGGGTATGCTGACAGGGAAACACTTTATAGGCTATACATTTTATCAATTATATCCAACTGACACACAAACGTTGCACATATGCTTTTAGCAATAGACTTAAAGCCATCAGTGACATACATCATAAGTAGTTATACTCTGTGAGAACTTCACTAGACAATTTTTGCCGTCTTGAACATTGGGGTCAAAAATATGTTTAGTAGTAAAACAATAGCTTTCTATTAGAATTCTTTAAATTTCTTGTCAATATTTCCCTCTGAGGTGCCTCAGGGGCCTTCTGGAAAACTCAAAGTTAGCTAGAGAAAGAAACTTACAATCTCTTATCAAAAGCAGCTCAATACCAGGAAAAAGTTGTTCTCTTAACAGAGAGAGAAAACCAAATTCCAGTCTTATACCAGCTACTATTAATAACAAAATTCATTTATCTAATTAAATTAAATCCAATTTTAATCAATCCTGACAACATACAAAATTATTTTCTCAAAGTTCCTTTTTCACAAGTCATTTATCACTTTCTGTATCCATATTAATTTGTCCCATTTTTTTTCCATCCAGAAACAACCAACTGTAAACCAAAATTATTCTCCTTTTATCCCTCAACAAAAATATTTCCATTCTTTATACCTTCTCTCGCCAATAACACACAGCCTACTTGCTTTACACACTGAAATGCTTCATCATTTTTAGTAGATTTAATTACATATTACAATTTTTAACCTTTAAAAGACCTTAACAAAGCCAACAAACAAGTAATTGAACTGTTATATTAGCATTTTCTGATTGGCAAACTTAAGAACATATTCCATAACCTCTAAAAACATACATTTTTCTCATAGCACAATTTCTCTTTAATGTGGTATAAGATGTGTGTTTAATAAACCTAAACATCTTTAGTTTTTTTCTTTTTTCATAGGAAGACAAAATTAGGTAAAATTAGACTTGTCTGGCAATCAAACTTCCAGTATTATATTAAAAATGATTCAGACCTTGCAGAGGTTGAGAATGGATTTGAGGACACTGTGGGGGGAAGGGGAGGCTGGGACATAGTGAGAGAGTAGTATTGACATATATATATACACTACCAAATGTAAAATGGATGGCTAGTGGGGAGCTGCTGCATAGCACAGGGAGATCAGCTCGGTGCTTTGTGATGGATAGGGAGGGTGGGAGGGAGGCTCAAGAGGGAGGGGATATGGGGATATATGTATGTGTATAGCTGATTCACTTTGTTGTACAGCAGAAACTAACACAAAGATGTAAAGCAATCATACTCCAATAAAGATGTATAAAAAAATGATTCAGACCTTTAATAAATCTCATCATTTAACTTAATTTAGCAAAACTCTAAAGTTTCAAATTACCAAAAATCTGTAAAAACTATTTTTAAGTAGACATCCCTGAAACATGATTTTTCCAAAATGTTCACCCAAAAGTTTTTATCCCATTTATGACAACATCACACATATGTATATATCCAGACAGAGATCTCATAGTTTCACCTTAGAAGCCTTTTTTTCTCTTTTTTTTTTTTTTGTCTTGAAGTTCTACTAATTAACCCAAGGCTGAAAATCTCAGGCAAAGTGGACTGTGTTTGTATTTCAAGAACATTGTAAGAGTTAACTTCAAGTTTTCTCCTAGGCATATTTTTGTTCTCTCAGGGTCAGAATTCTGAAAAAAGTATTTTAATCAAGCCAGCTTTCTCTAACTGCATATGCAAAAAGAACCAGTTTTGGAGTTTCAAAAAGTTTCATCTTAACCAATTTTCTCCAGAGTCTGAAGACTACTGTTGCCATACACTGTTAAAAAACCATCTTTCTTTTCTTAGTCATAGGTTCATAGCTAAAATTTTTCTTAATGAATTGAACCTGAATTTCCCATTTTACAGAAGGCAACAAGAATACCAATCACACAAATGGAATACACACTCACACACCAGAAGACAGAACTGCCACAAATCCACTGAGAGAATGAGCGATACGGACTCTCAAACACTTCCCCACCACAAACGGTCCTTTATGGCAGACCCACATCAGAATCAATTGGCAAAATGCCCAAATGACACTCAGTGCTCACATATGGTCCTCAACGTCAGACATACGTCAAAACCAAATGGCAAAATGCCCAAATAGCACTTTGTGCTCAGAAACGGTCCTCAATGTCAGAGACACATCAGAACTAATTGGCAAAACGCCCAAATGACACTAAAGCTCACAACGGTCCTCAGCGGCAGACAGACATCAGAACCAATTGGCAAAATGCCCAAATAGCACTTCATGCTCAAAAGAGAAGTTTGCCCAGCTGCATACCGGTGGACTTACTTGGTCTTGGAGCCGTTAGCTTGTCCGGACGCATCTTTCCATTCCACCAAGGAAAAGCGTAAGTTGGCAGCCAGTGCTGAGCAGGGGAGAAACAGGGAGGATCCCTGAAACAAACGGTATCAACAGCTGCTAGGAACGTCCGCCAAATCTTCCTCTCAGGGCCAGATAGCCAGGAACAGCGGCTCACCGCAACCATCCCGGTGCGTTGTCATGGCTGGCCGGTGGCCCTGCTTGGGAAAACCCCTGGGGAGCTAGATATCGCGAGAGCGCAGCCTCACCTTGGGCGGAAAAAACTGCTTGCCGCTCAAAAGCCAGCAAGCTTGGAGGAAAGGAAAGTTTGCTTTATTTCGGAGTCTGGCAACCTGGGAGGGCTGGTGCGGACTCATGTCCAAAGGCTGATTCCTCCCCTCCCCCCACCACAATCAGGGGGCAAGAGATTTTATAGATGGAGGGAGGGGGCTACATGCAGAAACAGTACAGTCAGCTCTGACAGTCATCTTGAAATTTGTCATGCAGTGGTCTGATCAGTGTCATCTTGATTGTTTTAAGTACAGTTAGTCTTCAGTTCCAGGGTCAGTTTGTTCGCATTTCTTTGAGGCCAGTTCTTGGAATTGTGTTAGCTTTTGTCATGGCTACAGTCTGGTCATCATGTAGTTAACTTCTTTCACCTGGTGAGGCTTTCAGTATCTACAAAACAGCTTAAAGGATAGGGCTCAGAATATTAACTATAGCCCTCGAGGAGGTCCTTGACTTTGCTTAATGACTAAACTATTATTATTTGATCTCCTCTGACTGTTTTCCTTTGTTTATGCATTTTCTCACTTCTCTGATTAAACTTATTAATCTGGCTAAAGTTTTTCTACAGACATAAGGCAGGCTGAGGATATGGGGAGCAAGGACCACAGGGTTCTGCTCCATTTCAATACTAAGTGATGTAAGCCAGACAGAGAAAGACAAATATCATATGATATCACTTATATGTGGAATCTAAAAAAACTGATACAAATGAACTTATATATAAAACAGAAATAGACCCACAGACATAGAAAACAAACTTACGGTTATCAAAGGGGAAAGGGGGGGAGGGATAAATTAGGAGTTTGGGATTAATATATACACACTACTGTATATAAAAAAGATAACCAACAAGGACCTACTGTGTAGTACAGGGAACTACACTCAATATTTTGTAATAACCTATAAGGGAAAAGAATATATATATATATTTTTTTCTTTTTCAGATATATATATATCTGAACCACTTTGCTGTACACCTGAAACTAACACAACATTGTAAATCAACTATACTTCAATACAAAAAGCTATGTTCTAAGTATAAGGTAGAGATTAAAAACTAAATGCCACATAGCAAACCAAATACTTTACTTCTCAACAATATCAGCCTCTGACAGTATTGCCAGGGAGCTACTAGGGTAGGTAATTGGAGCTGCCTTTCTATTCCTTTTTCTTGGATTCTCCAGGATCCTCTGCTTGCCTGGGCAGTGATGCCAACCTAGTACAGATGTTTCTATAGTATTTGTTTATCTGAAGAATAAAAAGAATAAAGAAACTTGTTTGAGACAACATTCAAAATCAGGTTATATAAAGCTAATGCTTCAGTTATACATATACATATATCTAATCTTTTTGAAATTCTTTTCCCATTTAGGTTATTACAGAATATTGAGCAGTGTTTCCTGTGCTATACAGTAGGTTCTTGTTGGTTATCTATTTTAAATATACATTGTTACTCAACCATGCCCTAATATAAAATAAAAATTAAATTAAATTAAATTAAATTTAAAAGGCTAATGCTGATTGGTGCTTTGTTCTAGAGATGAAAAAAAATACATGAACACAGATTTTCAGTTTTTATTTCTACCAAACTAAACCACTCATCTTGAAAATCATATTCACATGTTTTTACACTCATTCTGCTTGATAGTTCCCATTACAACCTAGATGAATTAGGTTTGAGGTTTTTACAATTGATTAAAATCTAAAGTCGCTATTCACATGGACACTAGAACTTGGAAAACATAGTTTTCAGGAGCTTATATATCTTTTATTTGTCTAGAATAGGGAAAAAACTTGCTATACACAATCTGATTCCCAACTGAAATTATATTTTGGCTTTTCAACTGTTATCTGTGTACTTTAGGAAATTGTTCCTGTATGAGTCCCATACCAGGTAACAGAAATAGAATACCCACAGTGATTCACAGCATCTTTTGGTGTTTTGTTCTCTTTTGTTCCCTTCATGACCATCTCAATTCTTTTATTGCAGCTGCATAAATATATTTTACAGAGCTCACATTCCCCTGAAGTCATATTAGAATCCAAATAAAATCATACCAAGAGAATAGCAATACGATCTTGAAACAGAGTAATACATCAGTAGCAGAGCTAAAAATGTTCCTTTAGACTTTGAATCCTAAGATTCTGTCTACATCACTGTGATAAAGGAAGGAGGGTAAAATAATGGATTTGGACTTTCTTAGAATGATATGGCTGGAATTATAAATTCTCAGCATTATACTTATAAAATGCCTTTCAAGCATTGAAGGAAAAATCTTGCTTTGGTTATTATTACAGGAGTCAGTGAATGTAAGAGGGAGAGTCAGAGATGGGCAGATAAGGGGATTGAAGGGGTGGGATTAGAGTCAAAACCCAGGGTCTGACTTAGGAGGGCAAGGCAAAGAAACAATAAGAATGGAATTAAAAGTGGGACAAGTGGCCCTGGGATGGAACAAACCTCCCAGGGAAGCTGCCCCAAGTATAAATCAGCTAGTCACACTAGACCCTGGATTCAGCTCTTTACCTGACTATTTAGTAGCTTTCACCATGAGAAAGTTACTTCACTTCAGAGTCTTGCTTTCTGTGTCTTAAAATGAGAAAAATAATGCCCCTTTCCTAGAGTTATTGTGAATATTCGAAGAGATAAACAGAGATAACATGCAAAATTCTCAGTCTAGTGCCTAGTACATGGTAAGCTCTTGACAAATGTCACTTTCTTATCCTCCCCGATGCCCAGGGGTTAATGAAGGAAGATCTCCCAATGCACAGTTTGATTGTTTCCCCATTCACCTTTTCAATATGGCCCCATGATGGCCTCCATTCCAGTAGAAACCAAACTGTACTGATGTGGACCCAAGAAATTATAGGAGTGAATGTTCAGAAGGTTCCCGGTACTGTTCCAGAACTTAGTAGGATTTGGTAAAAGGCACCTATTGTGATTACACAGGCTCTCTGTCTCACTGTCTTGGTGAGGTGCACTTGAGTTGGCTGGAAGATGTGATCTCCATATAGACCACTTCAGGCAGATGGGTACTTCTTCTGGTCCTTACCTGAATTTTCTTGCTAGTGCATCTTTAGTTCTACTCTCAGTATAAGACCAAGCTATTTCTTTTAGCTTTTGGCAAACGGAGTTTCCTTGATTTTTAACTGCATTTCCTTCCTCTTCATTAGGCTAAATTTAACTCCTCCTTTAGATCTCAGATTACCGGTCAAGTAATCAGGAAAACTTCCGTGATCCCCTTGGACCAGGCTAGGCCTGCTGTTATATGCTATCTTAGTACTCTGCCCTTCTTTTTGCTAGTATTTATTACAATTATAGTTAAAGTAATTATTTGTACATATATAAACTCTATGTCTTGTTCTCTGCTCTATTTTTAGTGCCTTGTACAGTTCTTGGATCATAAGAGGAGATCAATAAATACTCAATGATTGAATGCACATGCAAATAAATTGATCAGACTCAGAAATAACAAATTAATGCATCAAGTGGATCTTCACTTAAGTTTAAAAGTTGGCTTTAAAAATAAAACTTGGGGGATTCCCTGGTGGCGCAGTGGTTGAGAATCCGCCTGTCGATGCAGGGGACACGGGTTGGTGCCCTGGTCCGGGAAGATCTCACATGCCGCGGAGCGGCTGCGCCCGTGAGCCATGGCTGCTGAGCTTGTGCGTCCGGAGCCTGTGCTCCGCAATGGGAGAGGCCACAACAGTGAGAGGCCCGTGTACCGCAAAAAGAAAAAAAATAAATAAAAAATAAAACTTGGCTTTCGTTAAAACCCCAAAGTTTTCTGGGCACTCTTCCATGTGTGGTGCTGCTAACAATAAAACTGTCCCCATGGGGGGAAATTGTGGTACAACTGATTGCTTATTTTAATAAATGGGAAAACAATTAGGGCGAAAGCTTCTTTTGCATTTCTACCTAGCTCAGTTAGACTAATATTGTATACTCAATGAAAACAATATCAAGCTCATTAAAAAAATTCTAATTCATAGTTTGTAAAATAGTAAAGTTTTGTGCAACTCAGCTAACTTTATTGAGTTACTCAGCTCTTAGCCAGTGGTTCTCAAACTTTAGTGCACATCTAAATCACCTGGAAGGCTTGTTAAAACCAAGATTGCTCATAATTGGGGACATCAACATCGCACTCTCAACAACTGGTAAGATTACCAAATATGATATTATCAAGGTATAGAACTGAACAACACCATTAAACAATAGGATATAATTTACATTTATAGAACACTCCATCCAACAAAAACAGAATATGCCTTATTTTCAAGCACCATGGAATGTTCACCAAGATAGATCATATCCTGGATCATAAAAGAAACATAAAACAATTTAAACAGAAATCACACAGAGTATACTCTCTGACCATAATATACTGTAGCTAGAAATCACTAACAGAAAGACAACAGAAAAATCTCCAAGCACTTAGAAATGAAGCAACACACTTCTAGATAATCTGTGTGTCAAAAAGGAAATCTCAAAGGAAATTTTAAAATACACAAAACTGAGTGAAAGTGAAAGCATTGTGTATCAAAATTTGTGGGATGCAGCTAACGAAGGACTGAGAGGACTCAATACTTTATTAGAGAAGAGGAAAGATCTCAAATCAATAATCCAAGTTCCTACCTCAAGAAATTAGAATGATGACATAAAAATAAACCCCAAACAAGCAGGGGGATGGATAGCAGATATCGAGGTAGCAGAAATCAGTGGAATTCAAAATAGGAAAACATTAGAGAAAATTAATGAAGTAAAAACCTGGTTCTTTGGAAAAAAATTAATAAAATTGATAAAATTCTAGTAAGACTGAAAAGATAAAAATAGAGAAGACGAAATCATCAATATCTTTATGACAAGGAATATAGTTATAGATCTGTCAGCCATTAAAAGGATAGTAAAGGACAACTATGAAGAACTTTAAATTCATAAATTAGACAACTTAGAAGAAATGAACCAATCCCTCAAAAACCACAAACTACTAAAACTCGGCCAAGATAAAACAGATAACCTGAATAGACTTATAATAATGCAAGAAAATGAATTTATTATTTAAAAATTCTTAAAAGTTAAATATTCAGGCCCAGATGGCTTTATTGGAGAATTTTACCAAAGATTCAAAGAATTAACAAAAATTTTACAGTCTCTTCTAGAAAATAGAAGAGGAGGGAACATGTTTCAACTAATTTTATGAGGGAAGTATTACCCTGATATCAAAAACTAGACAAACGCCCCCAAAAGAAAATGACAGACAAATAACTCTCATGAACTTAGGTGTAAATATCCTCAACAAAATTTTGGCAGATCAAATACAACAATGTATAAAAGGAATAATACACCTCATCCAAGTGGGATTTATTCCAGGTATACAAGATGGTTCAACATCTGAAACTCAATGTAATACACCATATCAACTGGCTAAGGAAGAAAAATCACGTGACTAAACCAATTTACAATAAAAGCATTAGGCAACATTCAACTCTCACTCATAATAAAACTCTCAGTACACTAGGAATACAGAAGAATTTCCTCAAACTCATAAAAGCATCAACAAAAAACTTAGAGCTAACATCATACATAATGATAAAAGACTAAATGCTTTCCCTCTAAGATCAGGAACAAGCTAAGGATGTCTGCTCTCACCGTTATTATTAACATAGTACCTGAACTCCTAGTCAGTGAAATAAGGCAAGAAAAAGAAAAAAAAATACATACAGATTGGAAAGGAAGGAATAAAACTGTATTTATTTGCAGAGGACATGATTTTCTATGTAGAAAATGCCATAGAATCTAAGAGAAACAAACAAAAACCGACCAAAAACTCCTAATACTGATAAGTGAGTTCAGTAAGATCACAGAATACAACATCAGCCCACAAAAATCAATAGCTCTTCTATATACTGACAACAAATGAGTGGAAACCAAAATTTAAAAACACAATACCATTTACAGTTACACCAAAGAAAATAAAATATTTAGGGTTGATGTGAAGGATATGATAAAATGCTGATGAAAGAAATCAAAGAAGACCTAAATATTTGGAAAGATATACTGTATTGATGCACTGGAAGGCTCAACAGAGTAAAAATGTCAATGCTTCCTAAACTGATTGTTAGATTTAACCCAATTCCTAGCAATCCCAGCAAGGGTTTTTGGTAGACATAAACAAGCTTATTCTAGAATTCAAATGGGAAGATAAAGGCTCTAGACTGACCAAAATGATTTTGAAAAATAAGAATAAAGTGGGAGGAAACATTCTTCCTGATGTTCAGGTTTATAATATAACTGCAGTAATCAAGACAGTGTGGATAGATGCATATAAGTCAATGAAACAGAATAGTGAACCCAGAAATAGATCCACTCAAATACGACCAGTTAATTTTTGACAAAGGAGCAAAAGCAATACAATGGAAGAGTGATCGTTTTTTCAATAAGTAGTGCTGGAGCAACTGAATATCCATAGGCAAAAACAATCCCCAAAGTCAATGTAACCTTACACTTTATACAAAAGTGAATTCAAAACAGATTATAAACTTAAATGTAAAGCATAAAACGATAAAACTTCTAGAAAAAACAGGATAAAGTCTTCAGGACCTAGGATTAGGCAAAGAGTTCTTACACTTGACACCAAAAGCAGGACCCATAAAAGGAAGAATTGATAAGTTGAACCTCATCAAAATTAAAGCTTTTGTTCTGTTTTAAAGTGTTTTTGTTATGCATACACAGGATAATGGTTGTAAAGAGCTTACTACCATACCTCCATAAGTGATAGTTATTATTATTATTATGGACCTAGCACAATTATTCAGTCTGAAGCATAATATAGAGATATTTTGCCTTAGTTGGTATAAAAATATACACATTTCTTGAAAAGAGACATCAGAGTTCATGCTTTGAAATTTTATATATACTATATTAAACTGGCCTAACTGCTAAAACAACATACTGTGTATTCAAATATTTTTATTTTAACAATAGAAAATATGTTTCATTTAATCTAAACATTAAAATTTGTTGTATTACCAGGTAATGATAATGACTTAAACTTAACAATACTTTTCTCCCATTTCTCCAAACACATTTCTATTGATATATTTGCTTACTAGATTTTACCAATTTAATATAACTGATAAC
Organism: Delphinus delphis; assembly: GCF_949987515.2. Lineage (NCBI taxonomy): Eukaryota > Metazoa > Chordata > Mammalia > Artiodactyla > Delphinidae > Delphinus > Delphinus delphis. The sequence goes on along the minus strand of NC_082687.1, from coordinate 29,189,765 downwards.
ATTGCAATAAATGAAATCCAAACAGGTAAGACAACTTTCCAGACTCTCTTTTCCCCATTAGCCTTCTGGTTCTTCATTGTCCCATATCTGCTTGTAAAGTAGTGATTTTTAACCTCACGTAGGAATCATTTTGGGAGTTTTCAGAAATGCTGATGCCCAGTTTATGCCTGGATTGATCATCAGAATCTCTGAGGGTGAAACCAGGCTCCAGGATCTCAGGTGATTTCAATGGCACCAAGTCTGTAAACCGATGATGTAAAGTTTAGTATGGCTTTCAGATCAACAGTCAGGTGAGAATGTAGAATGGATGGGGTGAAACTAGCAAAGAAGTAAGGGTAAACAGTTGATGACCCATCTCCCAATGATTGAGCGTCAATCAGTCATCAATCCATACATATTTACTGAGTGCCTGTTATCAGCAAGCCACTCTCCTGGAAGAAGTATACACAAAAATTATGAGACAAACACACACCATTAGATTAAGATAGACTAGATGCCACCATATAAAAATAGAAATGAACAATATGTACAAGGGTAAAATGACAACAAAGTATAATATCGGGGTGGCCAAAAAGTTTGTTTGGGTTTTTCCATGATATATATATATATATTTTTGTATCTATTTCTTTCATTTAACATAAAATTTTTATATTCATAAGTTGTGTATAATTTATTTTTACTACTGAGTAGTACTCTTTTTTTTTAACATCTTTATTGGAGTATAATTGCTTTAGAGTGGTGTGTTAATTTCTGCTTTATAACAAAGTGACTCGGCTATACATATACATATATCCTCATATCTCCTCCCTCTTGTGTCTCCCTCCCACCCTCCCTATCCCACCCCTCTAGGTGGTCACAAAGCACCGAGCTGATCTCCCTGTGCTATGCGGCTGCTCCCCACTAGCTATCTATTTTACATTTGGTAGTATATATAAGTCCATGCCACTCTCTCACTTCGTCCCAGTTTACCCTTCCCCCTTCCCGTGTCCTCAAGTCCATTCTCTACGTCTGTGTCTTTATTCCTATCCTGCTCCTAGGTTCTTCAGAAACTTTTTTTTTTTTATTTTTAGATTCCATATATATGTGTTAGCATATGGTATTTGTTTTTCTCTTTCTGACTTACTTCACTCTGTATGACGTACAGTATATCCATCCACCTCACTAGAAATAACTCAGTTTCATTTCTTCTTATGGCTGAATAATATTTCATTGTATATATGTGCCACATCTTCTTTATCCATTCATCTATTGATGGACACTTAGGTTGCTGCATGTCCTGGCTATTGTAAATAGAGCTGCAGTGAACATTGTGGTACATGACTCTTTTTGAATTATGGTTTTCTCAGGGTATATGCCCAGTAGTGGGATTGCTGGGTCATATGGTAGTTCTATTTTTAGATTTTTAAGGAACCTCCATACAGTTCTCCATAGTGGCTGTACCAATTTACATTCCCACCAACAGTGCAAGAGGGTTCCCTTTTCTCCACAGCCTCTCCAGCATTTATTGTTTGTAGATTTTTTGATGATGGCCATTCTGACTGGTGTGAGGTGATACCTCATTGTAGTTTTGATTTGCATTTCTCTAATGATTAGCGATGTTGAGCATTCTTTCATGTGTTTGTTGGCAATCTGTATATTTTCTCTGGAGAAATGTCTATTTAGGTCTTCTGCCCATTTTTGGATTGGGTTGTTTGTGTTTTTGATATTGAGCTGCATGAGCTGCTTGTAAATTTTGGACATTAATCCTTTGTCAGTTGCTTCATTTGCAAATATTTTCTCCCATTTTGAGGGTTGTCTTTTCATCTTGCTTGTGGTTTCCTTTGCTGTGCAAAAGCTTTTAAGTTTCATTAGGTCCCATTTGTTTATTTTTGTTTTTATTTCCATTTCTCTAGGAGGTAGATCTAAAAGGATCTTTCTGTGATTTACGTCATAGAGTGTTTGGCCTATGTTTTCCTCTAAGAGTTTTATAGTGTCTGACTTTACATTTTGGTTTTTAATCCATTTTGAGTTTCTTTTTGTATATGGTGTTAGGGAGTGTTCTAATTTCATTATTTTACATGTAGCTGTCCAGTTTTCCCAGAACCACTTATTGGCTGTCTTTTCTCCATTGTATGTTCTTGCCTCTTTTATCAAAGATAAGGTGACCATATGTGCATGGGTTTATGTCTGGGCTTTCAATCCTGTTCCATTGATCTATATTTCTGCTTTTGTGCCAGTACCATACTGTCTTGATTACTGTAGCTTTGTAGTATAGTCTGAAGTCAGGAAGCCTGATTCCTTCAGCTCCATTTTTCTTTCTCAAGATTGCTTTGGCTATTCGGGGTCTTTTGAGTTTCCATACAAATTGTGAAATTTTTTTGTTCTAGTTCTGTGAAAAATGCCATTGGTAATTTGATAGGGATTGCACTGAATCTGTAGATTGCTTTGGGTAGTAGAGTCATTTTCACAATATTGATTCTTCCAATCCAAGAACATGATATATCTCTCCATCTGTATGTATCATCTTTAATTTTTTTTTATCAGTGTCTTACAGTATTCTGCATAGAGGTCTTTTGTCTCCTTAGGTAGGTTTATTCTTAGGTATTTTATTCTTTTTTGTTGCAGTGGTAAATGGGAGTGTTTCCTTAATTTCTCTTTCAGATTTTTCATCATTAGTGTATTGGAATGCAAGAGATTTCTGTGCATTAATTTTGTATCCTGTTACCTTACCAAATTCATTTATTAGCTCTTGTAGTTTTTTGGTAGTGTCTTTAGGATTCTCTATGTATAGTATCATGTCATCTGCAAACAGTGACAGCTTTGCTTCTTCCTTTCTGATTTGGATTCCTTTTTCTTTTCTAAATGCTGTGGCTAAAACTTCTAAGACTATGTTGAGTAATAGTGGCGAGAGTGGGCAACCTTGTTTTGTTCCTGATCTTAGAGGAAATGGTTTTAGATTTTCACCATCAAGAACGATGTTGGCTCTGGGTTTGTCATATATGGCCTTTATTATGTTGAGGTAAGTTCCCTCTATGCCTACTTTCTGGAGGGTTTTTATCGTAAATGGGTGTTGAATTTTGTCGAAAGTTTTTTCTGCTTCTATTGAGATGATCATATGGTTTTTATCCTTCCATTGGTTAATATGGTATGTCACATTGATTGATTTGCATATACTGAAGAATCCTTGCTGATAGTCGCAGCTCACGCCTGTCTCTGGAGCTCGTTTAGGTGGTGCGCTGAATCCCCTCTCCTCGCGCACCCCGGATCAATTGTCTTTTGCCTCTTCTGCAGTTCCAGACATTTTCCCGAACTCCCTCCCGGCTAGCGGTGGCGCACTAACCCCTTCAGGCTGTGTTCACACAGCCAACCCCAGTCCTCTCCCTGGGGTCTGACCTCCAAAGCCCGAGCCTCAGCTCCCAGCCCCGCCCACCCCGGCGGTGAGCAGACAAGCCTCTCGGGCTGGTGAGGGCTGGTCAGCACTGATCCTCCGTGCAGGAACCTCTCTGCTTTGCCCTCCGCACCCCTGTTGCTGCGCTCTCCTCTGTGGCTCTGAAGCTTCCCCCCCTCCGCCCCTCCCTCGTCTCCCCCAGTGAAGAGGCTTCCTAGTGTGTGGAAACTTTTCCTCCTTCACAGCTCCCTACCAGAGGTGCGGCTCCTGTCCCTATTCTTTTGTCTCTGTTTTTTCTTTTTCCCTACCCAGGTAGGTGGGGAGTTTCTTGTCTTTTGGCAAGTCTGAGGTCTTCTGCCAGCGTTCAGTAGGTGCTCTGTAGGAGTTGTTCCACACGCAGATGTAGTTTTGATATATTTGTGGGGAGGAAGGTGATCTCCACGTCTCACTCCTCCGCCATCTTGGAGGTCTCCTCCCTCCATAATATCGTATGGAAAAACCCGAACGAACTTTTTGGCCAACCGTCTATAAGGTATCAAAATGTGAAGATTCCGAGGTGAATTGGTCGAATGAATTAGCTTCTAGGTACTCTTTTCTTGGACATGTGTCTTCAAAGTTATGAGCATTTAGTTCTCTCTCTATCCTCTGCTCTACTACCAAGACCCTCAAGGTCAACAAGACCCTGGCTTTCCCTCTGCATTTGTTATCACACAGATCACCAGTCACCTGTTCTTAAAGACTTTTGTGCAGTTCATGCCTGTCTCTGGTTCTCTATGCACTCTAAGCCTCTGAAACTTCCATAGCCCTTCAGTCTGCTGGGCTCAGGTTATCATAGTGTTGACTTTTCTTTTGAACTGTGTTATACATAGGCTTTAGAGCATCCCAACCTTATCAGACATCTTCTGTTAAAGAAATGTTACCTGGAGAATGCCATTGGCCTTGGGCAGTGTAAGACACTAAAGAACGTGTAGATGAAGGACAGTCTCTTCTATAAATGGTGTAAGTGGGAAAACTGGACAGCCATATGCAAAAGAATGAAACTGGACCACTATCTTACACCATTCACAAAAATTAACTAAATATGGATTAAAGACTTGAATGTAATACCTGAAACCATAAAACCCCTAGAAGAAAACATAGGCAGTAAACTTCTTGACACTGAGCGGTCCTGGAATTGAAGTTTGAACCTGACTTCAAAAGCAAAGGCAACAAGAGCAAAAATAAACAAGTGATACTACATCAAAGTAAAAAGCTTCCACACAGCAAAAAGAAAACATCAGGAAAATCAAAAGGCAACATACCGAATAGGAGAAAATATTTGCAAATCATATATCTGTTAAAGGGCTAATATCCAAAATATATGAAGAACTCAAACAATAGCATAAAACCAAACAATCTTATCTAAAAGTGGGCAGAAGATTTGAACAGACATTTTTCTGAAGAACACATTCAGACAGACACATGAGAAGATGTTTAACATTACTAATCATCAGGGAAATGCAAATCAAAACCACAATGAGATACCACCTTACACCTGTTAGAATGGCTATTATTAAAAATAAGAGAAACAGCAAGTGTTGGAGAGGATGTGGAGAAAGGGAGCCCTGTACACTGTTGGTGATAATGCTAATTGATGCAGCTATTGTGGAAAACAGTATAGAGGTTCCTCAAAAGAATCAAAGATAGAACTACCCTATGTTCCAGCTATTCCACTTCTGGGTATTTATCTGAAGAAAATGAAAACACTAATTGAAAAAAGACATGAATCCTGGTATTCATTGTAGCATTATACACAAAGGCCAATATATGGAAACAAATATATATATAAAATTACTCAACTGTGAAAAAGAAGGAAATCTTGCTGTTTCAACAACTTGAGGATCTTGAGGATATTATGCAAAGTGAAATAAGTCAGGCAGAGGAAGACAAATATTGTATGATTTCATTTATATGTGGAATAGAGAAACACACAAATGAACAAACAAAACAAAACAAAACAGAGAGAGAACAGATTGCTGGTCTTCAGAGGGGACGGAGGTTGGGGGTTGGGTGAAATGGATAAAGGGAGTAATTGTGGTGGAAGGCAGGAAATGGTGATGGGCGGTAACTAGACTTATTGGGGTGATCACTTTGTAGTGTATACAAAGATTGAACTATTATGTTGTATGCCTGAAGCTAATATAATGTTCTATACCAATTTTACCTCAAAAAAAGAGAATATGTTAAGAAAAAAACCCTCACTGTGTTAATCACTAGCGCTTATTTTCCCTCCTCAATATGACAGTCTCAAGCCAACTGTAAGTGGAACAAAACCAATGAATTTTGTGTAAATATCACTAAAGTTATGTGAACAGCACATTTCTCCTGAACCCTTGTCTGGTCTTTTAGAGTGGGCCTTTCAGAGTTGACTTTTAGTGGAGATAAGATTGATTCCCTGTCACTGCAAGGACTTGTAGCTTGAGGGCATATAATAGGGGCATGATAGATGCTGGTTGAATTGAACTGAATTTTCTAGTGTTAGAGAAAGCCTGTCATTGCAAAAGAATATAGTTAATTCTCATAAGACAAGAAGTATTGCTTGCAAGTTCTTATTGACATATTTGAGCAGAGTGGATTCAAATATCTACTTGCTGTGATATAGTTAATGATCTACATTATTTTATTTCCTTTTCCCAGGCAGGTTACCAGGGCTGATTCTAAGCAGAATTCTGAATTCAGAAAACTGTCTTCATTCTCCCCTTTGTGGCTTGATACTTATCCTTGGTTAGAGGCCACTGGACCTCCCCCTTCACTCACTTCTGTCTAAGTATATAAATGTTCAGGTCTCAAGCCCCATTGTCCCTAGGCAATTCTTGCTGCTTCCTCAAAATTGACTAAGAAGATAATACTACACAAATCATTTGTTTAATAAAACCAAATGCAGGCTAATGTGTTCTTTGGAAAACACATTAAACATATTTAAAACCCCAATCCCCTTTCCTTCCTTAGTAACTCAATTGCATCTAATTATTGCCTTCTTGAGACCACACCTTCGCCTAAATTCATAGGAGTGATTTTTATGAGACTAAGTCAGAAAGAAAGAAAGGTGGTGGTCTCTTTATAGAAAAGGAAAAGTGAAGAGAGGGAACTGGTATTTTCTGAGTGCTTACTCTGTGCTAGGCATTGTGCTGCAAGCTTTATACATGATTTCATTAAATCCAAACACCATCCCTGTGAGATAGGTTCTGTTATTATCTGGATTTTATATATGAGGAAACTCATTTAAGTAACCTCCCCAAGGTAAAAGAGTGAATAGTGAAGCTGGATCTACACTCTCTCCACTACATCTTAGTGCATCCCAAAGCTGAAATATTTTCCAGGTTTCAGTGAGGTGCACTGCTGCTGTAAGAAATAGAGGCAGGGCTCAGTGGCTCATCTTCCAATAATTAGGATTTCTTGCTGCATGTGGGGCTCACATCTGTGAGTCTTTGCCTACCTTTATGTGGGATGGGGCACAAAGCCAAATTCTCCACTCAACACACAGCTCTGTGCTGCTCTGCAGTATGTCTGCATATGGCAGGGGTGTGGTAGGTAGATCCCACTAAGCATCCTGTATCTGGCAGCTGTGTGGGTATGGAAGGGATGGGGAAAATTCTTGTAATCCTTATTTTGGAAACTTTGTAAGTCAGTTATGAAAAGGGCATGGAGGGGCTTCCCTGGTGGCACAGTGGGTAAGAATCCACCTGCCAATGCAGGGGACACAGGTTCAAGCCCTGGTCTGGGAAGATCCCATATGCCATGGAGCAACTAAGCCCGTGTGCCACAACTACTGAGCCTGTGCTCTAGAGCCCGCGAGCCACAACTACTGAGCCCGTGTGCCACAACTACCGAAGCCCGTGCACCTAGAGCCCATGCTGCGCAACAAGAGAAGCCACTGCAATGAGAAGCTGGCGCACAGCAATGAAGAGTAGACCCTGCTCACCGCAGCTAGAGAAAAGCCCGCGCACAGCAACCAAGACCCAATGCATCCAAAAATAAATAAAAAATTAAAAAATTAAAAGAAAATAAAAAGGGCATGGACTGGCTTTACTAGGAAGTCACCTTAGTTGAGCATGAGGTTATTCTCCATCAAGAAGGAGGTAGGGGGCTTCCGGGAAGATGGCGGAAGAGTAAGACGCGGAGATCACCTTCCTCCCCACAGATACACCAGAAATACATCTACACATGGAACAACTCCTACAGAATACCTACTGAACGCTGGCAGAAGACCTCAGACCTCCCAAAAGGCAAGAAACCCCCCACGTACCTGGATAGGGCAAAAGAAAAAAGAATAAACAGAGACAAAAGGATAGGGACGGGACCCGCACCAGTGGGAGGGAGCTGTGAAGGAGGAAAGCTTTCCTCACACTAGGAGCCCCTTCGCGGGCGGAGACTGCGGGTGGTGGAGGGGGGGAAGCTTTGGAGCCGCGGAGGAGAGCACAGCAACAGGGGTGCGGAGGGCAAAGCGGGGAGATTCCCGCATAGAGGATCAGGGCCGACCGGCACTCACCAGCCCGGAGAGGCTTGTCTGCTCACCCGCCGGGGCGGGCGGGGCTGGGAGCTGAGGCTCGGGCTTCGGTCAGAGCGCCGGGAGAGGACTGGGGTTGGCGGCGTGAACACAGCCTGAAGGGGGTTAGTGCGCCACGGCTAGCCGGGAGGGAGTCCGGGGAAAAGTCTGGAGCTGCCGAAGAGGCAAGAGACTTTTTATTCCCTCTTTGTTTCCTGGTGCGCGAGGAGAGGGGATTAAGAGCTCTGCTTAAAGGAGCTCCAGAGACGGGCGCGAGCCGCGGCTAACAGCGCGGACCCCAGAGACGGGCCTGAGTCGCTAAGGCCGCTGCTGCCGCCACCAAGAAGCCTGTGTGTGAGCACAGGTCACTATCCACACCCCCCTTCCGGGGAGCCTGTGCAGCCCGCCACTGCCAGGGTCCCGGGATCCAGGAACAACTCCCCCGTGAGAATGCGCGGTGCGCCTCAGGCTGGTGCAACGTCACGCCGGCCTCCGCCGCAGCAGGCCCGCCCCGCACTCCATGCCCCTCCCTCCCCCCCGGCCAGAGTGAGCCAGAGCCCCCGAATCAGCGGCTCCTTTAACCCCGTCCTGTCTGAGAGAAGAACAGACGCCCTCCGGTGACCTACACGCAGAGGCGGGGCCAAATCCAAAGCTGAGCCCCCGGGAGCTGTGCGAACAAACAAGAGAAAGGGAAATCTCTCCCAGCAGCCTCAGAAGCAGCGGATTAAAGCTCCACAATAAACTTGATGTACCCTGCATCTGTGGAATACATGAATAGACAACCAATCATCCCAAATTAAGGAAGTGGACTTGAGGGTAAGATTATTTTTTCCCCTTTACCTCTTTTTGTGAGTGTGTATGTGTATGCTTCTGTGTGAGATTTTGTCTGTATAGCTTTGCTTCCACCATTTGTCCTAGGGTTCTATCCGTCCATTTAAAAAAGAAAATTTTTTTTCTTAATAATTATTTTTTATTTTAATAACTTTATTATATTTTATCTTTATTTTATTTTACTTTATCTTTTTTCTTTCTTCTCTTCCTTCCCTCTTTCCTTCCTTCCTCCCTCCCTCCCTCTTTCTTTCTTTCTATCTTTGTACTTCTACTAATTCTTTCTTTCTACTTTGTCTCCCTTTTATTCTGAGCCGTGTGGATGAAAGGCTGTTGGTGCTGCAGCCAGGAGTCAGTGCTGTGCCTCTGAGGTGGCAGAGCCAACTTCAGGACACTGGTCCACAAGAGACCTTCCAGCTCCACATAATATCAAACGGCGAAAATCTCCCAGAGATCTCCATCTCAACACCAGCACCCAGCTTCACTCAACAACCAGCAAGCTACAGCGCTGGACATCCTATGCCAAACAACTAGCAAGACAGGAACACAACCCCACCCATTAGCAGAGAGGCTGCCTAGAATCATAATAAGACCACAGACACCCCAAAACACACCACCAGACGTGGACCTTCCCACCAGAAAGACAAGATCCAGCCCCATCCACCAGAGCACAGGCACTAGTCCCCTCCACCAGAAAGCCTGCACAACCCACTGAACCAACCTTAGCCACTGGGGACAGACACCAAAAACAACAGGAACTACGAACCTGCAGCCTGCAAAAAGGAGACCCCAAACACAGTACGATAAGCAAAATGAGAAGACAGAAAAACACACAGCAGAGGAAGGAGCAAGATAAAAACCCACCAGCCCTAACAAATGAAGAGGAAATAGGCAGTCTACCTGAAAAAGAATTCAGAATAATGATAGTAAAGATGATCCAAAATCTTGGAAATAGAATGGGCAAAATGGAAGAAGCATTTAACAAGGACCTAGAAGAACTAAAGATGAAAGTAACAATGATGAACAACACAACAAATGAAATTAAAAATACTCTAAATGGGATCAATAGCAGAATAACTGAGGCAGAAGAACGGATAAGTGACCTGGAAGGTAAAATAGTGGAAATAACTACTGCAGAGCAGAATAAAGAAAAAAGAATGAAGAGAACTGAGGACAGACTCAGAGACCTCTGAGACAACATTAAACGCACCAACATTCGAATTATAGGGGTGCCAAAAGAAGAAGGAAAAAGAAAGGGACTGAGAAAATATTTGAAGAGATTATAGTTGAAAACTTCCCTAATATGGGAAAGGAAATAGTTAATCAAGTCCAGGAAGCACAGAGAGTCCCATACAGGATAAATCCAAGGAGAAATATGCCAAGACACATATTAATCAAACTGTCAAAAATTAAATACAAAGAAAACATATTAAAAGCAGCAAGGGAAAAACAACAAATACCATAAAAGGGAATCCCCATAAGGTTAACAGCTGATCTTTCAGCAGAAACTCTGCAAGCCAGAAGGGAGTGGCAGGACATATTTAAAGTGATGAAGGACAAAAACCTGCAACCAAGATTACTCTACCCAGCAAGGATCTCATTCAGATTTGATGGAGAAATTAAAACCTTTACGGACAAGCAAAAGCTGAGAGTTCAGCACCACCAAAACAGCTAAAGATTCATGTTTATTCTCTCTGTATTCTCCCATTTCTCTGATTCCTCCCCAAGCAGGTAGCCAGCTTTTATACAAGCAGCAAAAATTGCTTGACGTTTCTGAAGCTTAGTTTTGCTATTGTTGATGAGACTAAAATCACTGAAGGCATTTTGCTGGGTGTTCTGAGAGGGAGGAGAGGCTTTCAAGGGTCCTAAGAGGGAAGATGGGGAAATGCTCACAGAGATATTCCTGGGGAATAGTTGGAACTTTGGTGGGGCCTGTGGCTTATTCCAAGGTGTCTTGGGTAGGGACAACATTTCACAGGCTTAGGTGCTTCCAGCCAAAAGTAGCAGGGCCTCAGGATATGAGGATAATCCTTTAGAGACTGGGCATCTCTGATAACTGGTGTAGACCAGTTACTGGAGGAAAGTTCCAGATACCTTCACATCATGTAAAAATGATAATGATGATGGTGATACATATTTACTGCATACTTAAGTGCCAGACATTATCCTAAGAAACTTGCATATATATTAACACATCTAACTGTCCAATAACCCTGTGAGGTAATTACTATCATTATCCCCATTAGTGGTCAGAGAGGTTAAGTAGGTTACCCAATGTGACATACTCGTCAGTGGCAGAACCATGATCCAAATCTAGGTAGTGTGGTTCCAGAGCCATCCAAGAATGTCATTTCTGACCTCTTTAAATGAGACTGGGAGACTTGCATGGCGTGGAGTTGGAGGTGGCAGCAAGTAGGAGGAAAAGAAACCCCATGACGACTAAAATTGAATTTCCCACCACCTGGTGGGACAGAAATTGAGTTTTATTTAGGTTCATAGGAAGGAAAGAAAGAAATGTGACATTTCTCATATTCCTGGGGTGTGGACCAAGATTCAAACATCTTTCATATACAAAATAATTTATTTTCTAAAGGTTAGCATTACCTCCACCAATTCAAGGTAGGAGTAGGCTTCAGACCACATGATTAATTTTTTTTTTTTCTCTCGTCAGGTTTAGAGTGCCTGCTGACTCTCCCTAGCTGTGTGGTTCCCTAAAGGGTCCTCACCTCACTGAGACCTGTGTGGGAAACCCAGCGAGATGGTAAGTGAGCTCCGGGCTCTGGGAAGGCGGTCCCATGGTAACCTTATGAACCGGCCAATGATTCCGAGTTAGGTGGGTGGGTCTTTATGGAGACACATACAAATACATATACATTAATTAGACAGCTTCCCAGTGCTTTTTTAGTATTTGAAGTATATCATTATATTAAAACAAAAGAAAACAAAAAACAACGTTTGAAGAAAATTTCCTCCTGATTAGTCACCAGCTTGAGGTCATGATTTAGACAGTATTTCTCAAGGAGAAATGAAAGAAGAGGAATGATTTAGATACTCCAGGCAGCTATGATTTCAAGATGCTTGTGAGCTGTGGGATAAACTGTGATGGGGAGGGTAGCTACACAAGAAGCACCAGTTTGCAGCCGTATGGATTTTCTTGCAGTTCTTTGAATAGGTTGTGTTTTTCTCACCTCTGGATCTTTGCACCGGCTGGGCTCTTCGTCTAGGTACCTCATCCTCCATTTGTCTCATGGCTGGTTCCTTCTCATCCTTCATGTCTCAGCTGAATATCATTTCAGGCAGCCTTTCCTGGTCATTCTTTCTAAAATAGGCCCCCTCTCCCTGTTCTACCTCTCAGCATCCTGCTTGTTTCCTCCATTGTACTAGTCTCATGTTAAATATTTTATTTGCTTACCTTTTAATCAAGTTACTAATTTATTTATTTGACCTACCCCCCCATAATATAAGCTCCACGAGGTTAGAGACCGTGTTTGTTTCGTTCACTCCAGTACTCAGCGTAGTGTTTTGAACAGAGAATATCATCGATTAATATTTGTTGGATCATGTGTGAAAGAAGACAGGAGACTGGCTTGGATATATAATGGTAATTTCTTCTTCTCCCACTTGGTGGCGCTGCACTTGAATAAACACCTCTATGCTTATGTTCACTTTGCCTCTTTTTTTACTTTTTTAGTTTTTATTTTTTTATTGGAGTATAGTTGCTTTACAATGTTGTGTTAGTTTCTGCTGTACAGCAAAATGAATCAGCTATACATATATCCCCTCTCTTTTGGATTTCCTTCCCATTTAGGTCACCACAGAGCATTGAGTAGAGTTCCCTGAGCTATACTGTAGGTTCTCATTAGTTATCTATTTTATACATAGTATCAATAGTGTACATATGTCAACCCCAGTCTCCCAATTCATCCCACCCCTTTTTCCCCCTTGGTATCCATACGTTTGTTCACTACATCTGTGTCTCTATTTCTGCTTTGTAAATAATATCGTCTATACGATTTTTCTTCAGATTCCGCATATATGTGTTAATATACGATATTTGTTATTCTCTTTCTGACTTACTTCACTCTGTATGACAGACTGTAGAGGGCTTTTCATATTGTTATCTTGGTTTGTCTGAGCCCTGGGCTTCAGCTCCATAGAAGATTATTCTATTTGTTCTGTGTCAACCCGATTCTCCACCACAGATTTTGCCTCTGGTACTCAATACTTAACCTGGTTTCTCCCAACTTCTGCTGCTTTCATTCTTAGCAGTGGCTCATGCCATTGTCACTGATGTGGCTGAATCTTCCTTCTTCTCTTCTTTAAATTCCCATACCAGATGACTTCCAATTAAAATAAAAATAATTTAATTGAACAAAAATAAGCTATACTCCCACAAAAGAAAAACAAGAAGCAGATCCTAGCATAACTTTATATCCATAACTCATCTTAATTAAACAGATTTTAAAAAATAGATTAATTGGTTTTTCAATTTCATACTCCAGTTTGAGGTTCAAAAAAACCTACTTTGGGCTTCCCTGGTGGCACAGTGGTTGAGAGTCCGCCTGCCGATGCAGGGGACACGGGTTTGTGCCCCGGTCCAGGAAGATCCCACATGCCACGGAGCGGCTGGGCCCGTGAGCCATGGCCGCTGAGCCTGCGCGTCCGGAGCCTGTGCTCCGCAACGGGAGAGGCCACAACAGTGAGAGGCCTGCGTACCGCAAAAAAAAAACCAAAAAAACCCCCCAAAAAACAAAAACAAACAAACAAACAAAAAACAACCTACTTTACTATGGGCAACTTTTGAATGTTTTTCTAGAAAAAATATCTACATCATATTCTCCAAGGACCTCAGAGTGCCCATATTTTTTGAGTCACCAAATATGATGAGAAATATGCCTAAGATGTCATTTTTTTTAACATCTTTACTGGAGTATAATTGCTTTATTATGGTGTGTTAGTTTCTGCTTTATAACAGTGAATCAGCTATTCATATACATATATCCCCATATCTCCTCCCTCTTGCATCTCCCTCCCACCCTCCTTATCCCACCCCTCTAGGTGGTCACAAAGCACTGAGCTGATCTCCCTGTGCTATGCGGCTGCTTAAGATGTCCTTATTAAAACCTCATTGCTAGTTGGAAACCATGACACTGAAATTAAGGGAAGAATTCTTAGGAATCTCACTGCTTTCTCAGAAGAGACTGCAGTCTTCATTAATAAATGCCTTCATTCTAAGGAACGGTTTGGGATTTTGAACTTCAGCCAAAAGGAAAAATCCTCCCCAGAGACCACATCTCCCTCTACTTTCTGATTGATGCCAGAGTGTTTCTATTTTGTACTTGAACTGAAATCATGTTCTCTGCCTACTACCTAGCTTCTGAGCTCTTTCAACCCTCTCTGCCTCCACTGAGAAGAGAACCATCCTTGGAAATTTACCCTTATCTTTGCTCGTGTCCCTTCTGTGCATCAGATGGAGGATTTACCTTATGTTTGTGGGGAGCAGGTGGGAAGAGCAGCTGGTGTGAGAAGAAGTGAGCAGCCTGATAACAGTAAAATGGAGGAGAGTGTGAGAGAGAGAGTGTGTGTGTGTGTGTGTGTGTGTGTGTGTGTGTGTGTGAGAAAAGAGATCAAGTGCCACAACATGAAAATTGCCCAACAGGGACTTCCTTGGTGGCGCAGTGGTTAAGAATCTGCCTGCCGATGCAGGGGACATGGGTTTGAGCCCGGGTCCGGGAAGATCACACATGCTGCGGAGCAACTAAGCCCGTGTGTCACAACTACTGAGCCTGCTCTCTAGAGCCCGCAAGCCACGACTCCTGAGCCCACATGCCACAGCTACTGAAGCCCACTTGCCTAGAGCCCGTGCTCCGCAACAAGAGAAGCCACCGCAATGAGAAGCCCGCGCACGGCAACGAAGAGTAGGCCCCGCTCTCACAACTAGAGAAAGCCCATGTGCAGCAATGAAGACCAACACAGCCATAAATAAATAAATAAATAAATAAATTTATAATTAAAAAAGAAAGAAAATTTCCCAAGAAATTGTAAACCTTGCAGTCTGTTCTCCAGAGCTAACGATACAGTAAATGTGGCAGGTGAAAAATCAGTGAGAGCCTAGACATCATGAAAATCAGAAGAGGATTAATACCTACTAAGGCAAAGCAATTTACCATGAATTTCAATGATAGATTATAACATCACATTTTTGGTTGTTTCTTTTAGTTATAATTCACTTTAAATCTTTAATTTCTCTGTGAATATTTAGTGTATGCTTATTCTGTGTCAGATCCTGTCACAGGTTCTGGGGATGGCCAGGAACAAGGCAAAGAATCTGCTCTCATGGACTTTACTGATTTTCTTTAAATGAAAGGACACTGAGACTATTTTTTGCTTTCATATAATGAAATAAATATCATCACTCTATTTCACTTCAATTATTAACAGATTATTTTAACATTTGGTCTGTTGCAACAATGCATTTTATAGAGCTATCTAATTTAAATTATATATAATAATATATATTCTTAATTATATATATAATACATATAATTATACATATATATATTCTTTGCATTTTCAAGCACAAAAGGAATTGTAATAAATATATTTTCCCTCACCAAAAATGTATCTCTTTTCATTCCATATCAGTGCATAGAGAGCTCCTTTTAATAGCTGCATAGGATTCCAGTGTGTAAATATTCTGTATTTTATTTAACCAGTTCCTACTGGTGGACATTTTTGTCCTTTACAATCTTCCCAAGTAAGGCAAAGGTGAATATCCTTGGACATGCATCATTTGGCAAATGTTCACATGCATCGTAAGATACATTTCTGGAAGTGGAATTTTGGGGTCAAAATTATGTGTACTGACACTTTTGATATATATTGTCAAATTGCTCTCAGTTTATGTTGTACCAATTCACACTTAGTAATATGTAACTACCTCTTTCCTCAAGACCTTGATCAAAGCATGTGTTATCAAAGTTTTTGATTTTTGTCAATCCGATAGGTATAAAATGATACCTCTTGGTAGCTTTAATTTGTATTTCTCTTATTATGAGCAAGACTGATCATCTTTTCATATGTTTAGAGTTATTCATATTTCCTTTTGTATAAACTGACTGTTATAGTCATTGCCAGCTTTTCTACTGGGTTACTGTTTGATGGTATTGACCAATATATATAGTGGAATTTAGTCCTAGTCTAATGCAAAATATATTGCAAATATTTTACCTAGTTTGCTGTTTGTCTTTTAAGCTTGTTTTGGTATTTTGTTCTGTCTTGTTTTTGCTGTGCCGAGTTTTTATGTAGTTGAACTTTACCACCTTTCATTTTATGTTCTCTAGGTTTTGTGTTATATTTAGAAAGCCCTTCTTACTTCAAAATTATGAAGATAATTCTCTCATGTTTTCTTTTCATGCTCTCATGGCTTTTGTTTTGTTTTTAGCATTTAAATATTTAAGAATTCTGGAATTTATTTTGGTGTAAGGTATGATACAAAGACAAAGGGAATTGTATTGGTTGAGTCTAAGTTCAGCTGAGAATAGTAAACATAAAGTAATGGAGTATTAAACAAAATTGAGGTTTATATCTCTCTCCTGTGGAGGTAGTATACATCCAAGGCTTGTATGATATTTCATGATATGAGGGATTCATGCCTTTTTCATCTCACTGCTTCACTATGAGGAAGTTCCTTTTCCAAGGTCACTTTATAGTCCAAGATGGCTATTGGAGCTCCAGCTAAAACATCTGGGTGATTTTCTTTAGTGGTATGCTTGTGTTCTTTTCTTTCTAGTTTTTGTTGATCTCTTGTAGGTTTTTGATTTGTGGTTACCATACGGTTCATATATGCTGACCGATAACTATACCTACTTGTTTTAAACTGGTAGTCATTTGAGTTCAAATATATTTTAAAAGAATTACAATTTTTTTTACTCCCCTTCCCCATGTTTTGTGTTTTTGATGTCATATTTTACATCTTCATGTTTATCCCTTCACTATTATTGTAATTATAGTTGCTTTTATAATATTTTGTCTTTTAATCTTCATATAGCTTATTTAAGTGGTTGATCCACAGTATCACTGTATATTTGCCTTTCTAGTGGGATATTTTCCTTTCCTATAGATTCTTAATTATTGTTGTAGCCTTTTCTTTTCCACTTAGAGAAGACCCTTTAACAATTTTTTTAGAGTAGGTTTAGTATTGATGAAGTCATTTAGTTTTTGCTTGTCTGAGAAGTTCTTTATCTCTCCTTTAATTCTAAATGATAATCTTGCTGGGTAGGGTATACTGGGAAAAGCCATTTCAGCACTTTAAATATATCAGGTCACTCTCTTCTGGCCTGAAAAGTTTCTGCAGAAAAATCAGCTGATAATCTTGTTGGCATTCCCTGTGTATGACTCTGTTTTTCTCTTGCTGCCTCTAGAATTCTCTTTGTCTTTAACTTTTGCATCTTAAATTATAAAATGTGGTGGTGTGGGTCTGTTTGTGTTCACCTTGTTTGGGACTATCTGTGCTTCTTGTGCCTGGATATACTTCCTTCTTAATTTTGGGAAATTTTCAGCCATAATTTCATCAAATATATTTTGACCACCTTTTCTCTCTCTTCTCCTTCTGGGACCGCTATAATGCAAACGTTGGTATGCTTGATGTTGTCTCATAGATATGTTCTCATTTGTTCAGTTTGTTTTTCTTTTTGCTGTTCTTCTGACTTGGTGATTTCTATTTTTCTATCTTCTAGATCACTTATGCGTTTTTCTGTATCACTTAGTCTCCTGTTAATTCCTTCTAGTGCGTTTTTCATTTCAGTTATTGCATTCTTCAGTTCTGACTGGTCCTTTTTTTATATTTTCTAGTTCCTTATTGAAATTCTCACTGTGTTCATCTAGTCTTTTCCCTAATTTAGTTAACATTCTTATTACTAATGCTTCAAACTCTTTATCTGGTAAATTATTTGTTTCATTAGCTGTGTTTTCAAGGTTTTTTTCTTGGTCTTCTATTTGAAACAAATTCCTCTGTCTTCTCATTTTGTTTAACTTTCTCTGTCTCTATGAAACTAGGTGAAACAGTTACCTGTTCCAGTCTTGGAGGGATGTCCTTGTGAGGGAGCAACCCTATACAGTCTGTGTGTGCCCAGTGGCTTTGGTGGGAGCCCTGGATCTGATGTGAGCACAAATCTCATCTTTGCCCAGGGTGTGCTGTCAGCTATCACCTTGGTAGGTGGCATGACTGGAGATGGAGGGACTAGAGCCAGAGCCAGGTGTGAGCTGGAGCTTCTCCTCTGTTCAGTGGCCAGCACCACCCTATTGGAGCTGGTGTTGGGTCCCACGTTGCTGGAGCAGAAGCCCTGAGGGGTGGATTCGGGCTGGCTCTATTCCCTTGAAGTGTGTGCTCTCCCCGGTCTGAGCACTGGCACCCTCACCCTCGAGGGGAGCAGTGCTGGGGCAAGAGGAGCTGGAGTGGCTGCTCAGCATAGGCTGGAGCGTGAGCTGTGATGGTCCTGGCACTAGTCAGAGATCTGGACTGGTCCTGATGTGCTGCCTTTGCAAACACCAGTGATGGCTGCCCTTGCCCTGTTCAGACACCATGCCAGGCCCAAGGTGGCTCTGTCTCTTACGACTGCACACTCCCCTTGGCTTCAGTAGCCCTTGCCCCAGTTGGAGTTGTACCGTGGAACAAGTGGGGCTGGAGTGGGCACTCAGCTCAGGCTGGGGCTCATGCTAGGACCATCATGGGAAACCAGCCACAGTCCTGGGCAGTTTCAATCTGCTTCCTCTGCCTTGTTTCAGGTGTAAGCAAGCGTGTATGCTCTCTTCATGAGCAGAGTCTAGGTTTCTTACAGCCCCAACGTCAGTTCCACTGGTTTTCACCAGCTAAGGGGACTCAGCCTCTCCATGTTGGACCCCAGGGCTGGGGCACCTAATATGTGGTTGGAAGCACTTATCCTCCAGGGAGGATCACTGAACTTGTATAATCACCCTCTTCTTCTGTGTCTTCTCCTATAGGGGTGCAGGTCCTGACCTGATCGCTTCTCTTCTCTTACTACCTGATTCTGTGTGGCTCTTTCTTAGAGCCTTGGTTTCATAATAGTTTTTCTGCCAGTCTCTAGTCAGTTTTCAGTGAGAATTGTTCCACATATAGATGTATTTTTGATGTGTTCGTACGAGGAGGTGAGCTCTCTGTCCTCTTATTCTGCCATCTTGATCTCCCACCTTAATTATCTTGACTGTGGTGATAACTTCACAATGTATATGTATATCAAAATATCAAGTTGTACATATTAAATATATACATTTTTGCCCAATTATACCTTAATAAAACTTAGAAAAAAAAGGTTGATGAGTGGATATTAGGTGTACAGATACTCTATTTTTTATATTCATTGTGGATTGCATCCTTTACTATGATAGAATATTCTCCTTGTTTTATTTTTAGTTAAATATTTTTGGCCTTGAATTCAACTGGGTCTGACTGTTAAGATCATGACCCCTTCTTTCCTTAGCTTTACATTTGCATGTCCTATTTTTGTCCATTATTTCACTTTCAACCTTTTTGGATCATCTTTAAAGTTGTTCCTCTTATACCTCAGCTTATTTGAGTCCAGTCAGATTTTTCTTCCTCCCTTTTTTTTGAACGAGTTTCCTTAGCTGATGTATTTTCTCAGTTCTGTTTTGTTTTTTTGTTTGTTTTGGCTGCTTTGGATCTTTGTTACTGTGCGTGGACTCTCTCTGTAGTTGCGGCAAGTGGGGCTACTCTTCATTGCAGTGCACAGGCTTCTCATTGTGGTGGCTTCTCGTTGAGGAGCAGGGCTCTAGGTGAGTGGGCTTCCGTAGTTGTGGCTCACGGGCTCAATAGTTGTGGCACGCGAGGTCTAGAGCACAGACTCAGTAGTTGTGGAGCATGGGCTTAGTTGCTCTGCGGCATGTGGGATCTTCCTGGACCAGGGATCCAACATGAGTCTCCTGCACCAGCAGGTGGATTCTCAATCACTGCACCACCAGGGATGTCCCCTGTTTTTTGTTTTATGTTTCACTCTGTTTTGGTAGCTTAAAACACTCACAAATGACCTCCCTTCACTTTCTAAGTGTTTCTTTTGATGATTTGGAAGGTTTGCATTTTGTTCAACTGGTATTTTTTATTATTATTAATTTTTAATTAAAACTTTATTAAATACTCTTAATCATATATTTATTTAGGAAATATCTCTTGACTCTACTATAAACAGTGACAAAGTTAGTGTATTTCCACTTCTTCTGACTATCTTTACCTAAACTTTTGGTTTTAGTTGTTTATATTCTTTTTCTAAGTCCTTACCTTTAAGTGTATTACATATTTCTTGACTAATTAACTTTAAATGATCTCTTTTGACTTTTGGTTTTCAAATGTAATTATACTTCAATATGTAATTATACTAGCCCCTCACTTAAAAATTCCTAGACTTATTTTAGTTTTAGTCCTGTGGCTGCAGTCAATGCTTACAGTCAGTCTCTTTATTGGAGGTTGTCTATTCATCTCTCAGTTGGTTTCAGTTTGTTCTTTAATAGCATCTTCCAGAAAGATTCAGGGATAAATGTATTCTTTGAATTTTTGAAAGCCTAAAAACGTTTTCTGTTATCTCTATATTTGAGGCTTGTTTGGTCAGGAATTAAATCTTTGGGTTACCTTTTCTTTCTTAAGGGTTTTTCAGGTATTTCTCAATTATGTATTTGTGTTGAATGTTGCTGAGAAGTCAAAGTTGATCCTGAATTTTCCCCTTATAGATGGATTTTTCCTTCCTGCCTCAATGGCTAAAGGATTCTTTATTTGAAGTCTTTCAATATACATGGATATGTTTGGCTGTTAAGCTTTGTGTGTGTCAATTTTTTTTAGACAGTGTTATCCTTCTGTCTTTAGATTTAAATCTTCTTTGATTTGTTCTTTGCTTTTTGACATAAGTTTTAAAAATTTTACTTTGTTCTCTTATTTAGAGACACCAAACACCTATGGTACAATCTCCTTTGTCTTTATGATCAGTCATTTTCTCTCTATTCTTTATTTGCATTTTTTCCCACTTTTCTCATTCCTGTCGTCCATGTTCCTTACTGTGTTTCCACAGTGTTTTACTGTCTCAAAATGAGTGTCATTTTTGTGGTGATTTTTTTTTTCTTCTTTTACATCTTTCCTAAGATCTGCCAGGTCACTTTCATCTCTTTCTGGTATCTTGCCAGCTTTTCTAAGCTCTCGTATCTTTGCTTTGGGTTCTTATTTTATAAAAGTCTTCATTAATTGTTTAAGATTTCTTTGATGTCATATAGAGAGTTTTGGTCACAATTTTCATTGGCTTTGGGCTACAATTATCTGGTGTTTGAGCTTCATGTATGACTTTTTTCCCTGCCACTTTCTTCCTTTTTTTAAAATGTAGTACCTTAGTACAGATCTTGTGGTGACACATTTTAATTATTGATGATGTTTGAGTAAGGAAGGTTCTTCTTGGATCAGCACTTTGTGGGAGATTTGTACTATGGGCTGTGTTCCAGAGTTTCAGGCTTGCAAAGATGATGTATCTGTGAGATTACTCATTCAAAACCACCTCCTCTGTTTATTTTCTGTCAGAGAAGTTCCCTAACAAATGATGGTAGGCTTTGTACTTCCAAGTTGCTCCCTTAGTTTGGAGAACTCTGCTACACTGGTTTTGTCTGAGATGTTTCCATGCAGGCATTTTCTTCTTCCCATTCCTCTGTTTGACCTTCAGAGAATTTGATGGTTGAAAGAGGCAAAATAGAGTAGTTGTTAGAGGTCAGGCTCTGGAGCCAGGTTGCCAGAATTTGATTCCTGACTCCTTTATTAACTAGCTGTATGAACTTGGGCAAGTTACTTAGCTTTTCAGTGCCTCATTTTCCTCATCTGTGAAAGAAGGCACAATAGTACTGATCTCATGGGGTTTAAGAGAGTATAAGATGCATTAAGGTGCTTAGTAGAAGGCCAGGCAAAAAGAGAAAATCCAACTCTATTATCATTTAAAAACTGGAACTATAGAATAAATGGTTTCCTTTTCTACTTTAGACTTGCTGCTCTCATTCTTTTTCCGTTCTTCATCCTGTTCTGCAGTGTTTGGAAAACATTTCCATTTTGACTGAATAGCAATTTGGACATTTTTCCTTGAACCCGTCTCAGCTGACAACCCCAGCTGTGTTGCTAAGCTGACTATGAATGGTTATGAAGTTATCTACAAAATAGAGAAGTTCACTCTTAAATGATTTTGCACCTCCTTAGAAGTACAAGTCTCTGTTTTTGCTCATCTGCTCCCTCTCTTGGGCATTCTCTCTACAATAGAGGATACTTTCTCATTAACAGAGACATAAAATGTGGCCAGCAGATTTCATTTAACAGTAAAAAACAAAACAAAACACTTTTTTCATCTGAGTGCTCAGAAACAAATTTTGAGAAAAATACTCTCACACAAAACATGGTTATACACTACAAGGTTAAGGATAGTAATCTCTTGGTGGTAGGAACATGTGTTTTAATTTTAATTTTGCTTGTTTGTAATGTCTAATGTTCCACAGCGCACACATATGGCTTTTGAAAGAAATCTGCAGATCAGATCAAAATCATGGTTATTACATGGTTGTTCTATTTAAATAAAAAAATTTATATAATTTGAACTTGATCTTAAGAGAGGGAAACAAAAATTCTTTAGTCTGGAGACAGAATACAATGAAATTAAATTTTACTAGATTCTCATTTTTTTCCTCTTAAATTAGTTAAATATAGATGGTTGGATTGAAAATGACAATAATTTTTGTCATTTTGTAACATTACCAAAATAATTGTTCCCCTATATTGACATGAGTAATTCCAATGATCGGATATTAGAGTTTTGTCTTTATGGGGCAGTGCATGATAAATGAGAAATTCCTGATAATTTTATTTAAGGAGGAAGAAAGCTCGAAAATGGGCTTTGTAAATACAGACTCCACAGTGGAGGCAGGAGAGATTATGGCAGGACCTTGAAGGCCTGGATTTATGTTTTGGATGGAAATCTTTCTTAAAGGCAATGGTAAATCGTTGGAAATTATTAATTAAGGGAGAGTATATAATCAAAGGAAACGAAGCATACTTTTCTTATGTAATTATTCAATTATTTTGTTTTGACATCCCCAAAGTGAACTACCTTTGTAACATGGGTACATATTCAGAAATGGAATGCATGAGAACACTTCATTGGGTCCCAATGAATGTAATCCTGAAAACGGTAACATTGTTTGAGGCCCATGATATTGCATAGTCAATTTTGCCACTTTTTCAAACTGTGGTAATTGCCGTTCTAATTATGATCCACTGCATTCATCTGAGAGTAGTAGGTTTCTGGGAAAGAGAATAAATTTTGGAGACAGATTACTATTTGAATATTAACTTTTTCATTTTCTTAATTTTATTATTTAGGGCAAGTGACTTAAATCTCTGTGTTTCAGTTTCTTCATCTTTAAAATGTGGAAGTAATGTCCATCTCACAGGGTTGTTGAGAGTTGAGACAATATCTATAAAGCACTTAATACAATACCTGCTAGGTATAACATGTTAAAAGGATTAAAAATAATTCCAAACCAAAAAACCCTAAACCAAAGAACCTGAGGAGGAAGTTTTATAAATCAGGGGAAGTTACTTGAAGGAATTTAATACAGTGCCCTTCTTTTATCTTCCAGATACAGAGACACTTGCCCTTAGCACATTGTACAGAAATAATTTCTGTGCCTATCTCCCCTCTTCAGACTGTAAGATTTTAAGGAGTAGGGAGAATGCCCTTATTTTTTATACTGTTGCCTAGGACAGTTGCCAGCACACAACACATAATCGATATTTGCTGCATTGAACTGAACTTGACTGCCATTTACTATTTCTCTCTGGGTGCTACTGTATTGTGAAAATATGGCTGAACAAATATCTCCCAACTGCGGAGTATGTTTGTGATTTTCTGACTTAAAGTAGGGAGTGTGTGTTGTACATAGCATTCAGTTACAGGGAGGACTCTGGGGTATACCTCAAAGAGAGAGATGTCATCTGAAACTGAGGGCAGGGGGGCAGTGGGGCTGCTTCAAGGACAGACATGCTGTCTGTTAAGATGTTCTGACCTGTGAGAGCAAAAATGGTGTAGAACATGAACCTTAAGTGGAAAAATCCCAAGGAGAGGCATTCTGCTTCACTAATGTATAATCAAGCTGTTTCTTACATAGGCAAGTCCTCCAGGGTAAGGAACAGCAAGGATTTCCTCCCTTCCTTCTGTCCTTCCTTCTTTCCTTCCTTCCTTCCTCCCTCCCTCCTTCCCTCCCTTCCTCCCTCCCTCCCTTCCAGGTGTCCTAGGTGCTAAGGACACAAAGGTGGGTGTCTCAGTCTCTGCCCCTATGAGCTGGTTGAGTGTGACAGTCACAGTGTGAAAATCTCTTACAGTGTTCTATCTAGTTTTTGTCAAAATAACCCTTAAAGATATGTTTTCTTAAAAAAAAAAATTTAACCCCTTTTCTTGCCCTAAGCATCATTGTATACCTGGCTCAGCCAAAGTGTCCCATTCTCTCAGTAGTCCTGTCATCATAGTCCTGGTGCAATATGCATATTGCAAAATATACGATCAGTTGTTACAATGCTCATTCCAGAGGATTGTTGGTGGATTTAATTTTTTACTTTGTGCTTTTCTATCATCTCCAAGTTCTATGCAATAAATGGGCATTGCTTTTGCAATTAAAGTTTTTTTTTTCCTTAAAGATTATCAACTTGCACTGAAAAGTCCTGATTGTCTTCCTTTAAACATTTAAACACATACACTCATGTTAACATTTTAACACAGAAAACCTAAGTCCGCCCCCATCCCCGCCTCCCAAGACATTAATGTGTTACAACCCACAGCTTTTGGGAGGTGATATCTTTCCAGCGAGTATAAGATGGGGGAGTTACCTAAGGCCTGGCACGATTTATGCTCAGCGAGATCATTCCTCCATCTGAGGGTTATTCACAGTCCAGAATGTTGAGAGATGCAGGACTTATTCCAAATGCCACTGAATCTGTGGACTGTGACCCAGTAATCACATTTCCTAAGAGGGGCTGCTAGATATTTTTTGAGAAGCCAGTTGGTATTAATTAATATTACTATTTTCTTGTCAGCTGCTTTTGACACTTTATAAAATTATTCATTAGCTAGCTAGCTTTCCCCAATTCTCTTTACTGTGTTTGCATTAATTTAATTTGGAGTTGTTACAACAATTACCACATTTCTCAGTGTGGCTAAACCTTAATCAGTAAATCCAGGGACCCATAAAGTTCAAGCAGCAGAATATTAGAAGTGTGTTACATTATGTTTAATCAACCTCCTATAGGAAGCAGATACTAACTGGTTATTCCCAAACCTAACTTTCTCTTTTAACCCAGCTTCTTTTAAACCTGTAAGCACCCACCTACCTTCAGATGGAATAGTACAGCCTTAAAATGGGCAGTGATGGGGTGGGATGTTTTTGAGTACAGGCAGGTTGAGATGAAAGTTACTTTCCTTAGCAATTACTATTTTCCCCCTTCTCATGGCTACTTAGATAGATACTTATGGTGAAGAATTTGTAGACTTCAGTTTGAATTACATAAGAGAATTTGTAGACTCACCTTCTCGTACATGTGGTTGTAAGATAGACTTGAACAGTCTGCAAATAATTGTGGCCCCCCAAGAGCCTAAGATAATTGAGTAGCCTGGCAAACATCTAGACAGTGAACAGATGAGATGTGAACATGTGTATTGACTTCGTCTGCTCCTCCTACATAGAGATCGTCATCTACAAAAGCAGTCTTGTAATAGGTTGTTATTTTTCCAAATGGCTGTTTGGCATGTAGTAGGCTCAGATTCCTTTAGGTAAATGAATGATGGGTAGAGAGTGGCAAGTAGTGAGAAAACGATGTGAAGTTGCAAAATTGTCTCTGTGTGTGAGGATGGAGCAATGTGGCAGGCTTTTAGAACTCTCTTTGAAGAGCTGGATCAGACACTTCCTTAATGTCCATTTCAATCCCGTGGTTCCATGAAAGCCACCATAAGTAATTTGAGTACCTACATATAAGACATCCAAAAGCATGTCATGTTGAAATTAATTAAAATCCTGGGGAATGTAAAGTACAGCATGGTGACTACAGTTAATAATACTGTATTGTATATTAGCAAGTTGCTAAGAAAGTAGATCTTAAAAGTTCTCATCACAAGAAAAACAATTTGTGACTGTGTGAGGTGATGGATGTTAACTCGACTTATTGTGGTCATTTCGCAATGTATACAAATGTTGAATCATTGTGTTGTACACCTGAAACTAATATAACATCATATGTCAGTTATATCTCAATTTAAAAAAAGATTTGGGGACACTGGGTGAGACGAAGTAGGGTCATGGGGACGTCGATGAAGTTGAAACCGAGCAGGATCCTATGGTCCTTCCCCTCCATGTCTTCTGCCTGCCTTTTGTCTGTAGAATAACTTTAGGCAAAGAATAAGTTTGATCAGAGAAGTGAGGAAATATAGAAGCAAAGGAAAGCAATCCAACAGGACAAAAGAATAATGTATAGTTTGGTCATTAAACAATGTCAAGGACTTTTAGTTTCTCCTCAAGGGCTGTAGATAATATTCTGAGCCATATCCTTGGAGCTGTTTTGTAGATACTGAAATCCCCACCAGGTGGAAAAAGTTAACTACATGATGACCAGACTGTAGCCATGGCATAAGCTGCCATAATTCCGAGAACTGGCCTCAAAGAAATGGGAACAAACCAACCCTGGACCTGAAGACTAACTGTATTTAAAACAATCAAGATGACACTGATCAGACCACTGAGTGACGAATTTCAAGATGACTGTCAGAGCCGACTGTGCTGTTTCTGCATGTAGCCCCCTCCCTCCGCCTATATACCCCTGAAACTCCCCTTTAAGAGTTCTTGCCCACTGATTGTCAGGGGGAGTCAGCCTTTGGACACGAGTTCGCCCTCTCCCCCCATTGCTGGCTTCTGAAATAAAGCAAACTTTCGTTTGCACCAACCTTGCCTCTAGAGTATTGGCTTTCCAGCAGTGAGCAACCAGACCCCACTTTTGGTAACGAAATGAGGTCTTTGAGAGCAGCCGGCCTTTGCTTATTTGGAAAATCTCTCCTTCTTACTAGGTAGGCCTATGCCTCAAAGCCGCATTGGTGACTGGAAGGCTGCTCTTTGGATCTGGAACAGAGGAGTTACTAGTTACACAGGATGGCTGAATTTGAGTGGTGTGTTGAGAAGGGTACAGGTCACACTCTGAGTTCTCCTCCCTGGCCCCCTCTTCCAGTCTGTGGGGCCTCTGGCCAGCCTCCCACTTTCTAAGCCTCAGTTTCCTTATCTCTCGAAAGAAGGCAGTGGACTGAACAATCTCTAAAGACCCCTCCTTCTGTAAACATCCCTGGTGCTGAGGTAGCCTCATTCTCAAGAGCAAGAGCTTCATCAATCCGTCTCAAGTTACATTGGTGGTTAGAAGTTCGTCCGTCTTTTTTCGGTTTTAGAAATATGTAACGCTGTATTGTTTTGGTAATATTTTCTTCCTCTCAGGGCAGATATAGTATACGATGAAAATGAAAAGAAGCCTGTGAATAGAAGTGAGAAGAGTTGGGACAGAGAATCAGGTGGCAGAATATCTGGAAGCTTCTTGCAGTCACAGATGGTCGATGTAAACTGTCGTGGCAGGGAATTTCTGCCAGACGTCCCATGGAGTTTATTACTAAATGTGGGAGTAGTACACTTTTAAAAACATACTGTGCATGTAAAATCACTTAAAATACTGCAAGTGCAAAATCCTTTTGTTTCAGCAATATCTAATTCTTCCCTTCTGCTCTATAAATAATTTAGATTAAAATATCAGCTTTGGTGTTGAGCAGTTTTATTATCTTTTACAAAATTTTATCTTTTATAAAATTAAGTGACTCATTAGGAAAAATTGAAGTTTTGATTGTGTGGTGGCCCCTGGTCCCACGGTATGTTTCATTTGACGTCACCCTTTTTTTTTCAAAAAAGACAGAAATACCATAAAGGACAATTAAGAAGTGTAAAATGAATGTGAAACACTGGAATAAAATGAAGCATATTATGCCACAGTGTGTGGTCTGAGTAAAAGCATGAAAATTGGGCCAGATGCTAAACTCAGCGTTAAAGTGTAACAGTTAATCTTGTAATATATGGAACAACCGTAATTAGGGAATGGTTATATCTTTAAAATGTAACTCACTGTAGTAAAACCAGGCAACCTTGCAGGTGGAAGCAGGGATTTTATGGAACATTAAAGATGTTTCAATGCAAGAAATCCCAGCTACAGAAATTTGTAATTGAATATATGCTGTTTATCCTATGTATATAATAGCTAATAGCTACAGTTATGAATCTACATTATTATCTAGTTTGATCTCTACACACTCCCCAAAAGGTATTTGGGAGGTACTATTGCATTAATAGCTTCACTTTCGAGATAAAAAGTTGGACTTCAGACAGGCTAATTACTTGCCTGAGCTAATGTAGCCAGTAAGCGAAGTCGCTGGTACTCAAATCCCGTCTCCATGGGAAGAGTCTCTCTCATCATCATGAGCACGTAGATGCTCCAGAGAAGAGCATGTAGGAGTCCTCATTTTGTCCTGAAATGAGTTGTAGACTCTGGTACATTTGGCTTCGCCAAGTTCGCTCCTTCTAAGTAAGTAGCCCATGAATTGATATTGTTACATCTATTTTCTGGATAAATTTGAGTTTTTTAGGATAAAATAAATCTGGCAAACATCTCGTCCAAGCTGATGTTAGCTTTTAAATTCTTAACATGTGGAAGATGAAGGACATGGGCTGGCTCCCCCTCCTTTATTCAGTTTCTC
Source organism: Delphinus delphis (assembly GCF_949987515.2). NCBI lineage: Eukaryota > Metazoa > Chordata > Mammalia > Artiodactyla > Delphinidae > Delphinus > Delphinus delphis. Next base: position 29,161,180 of record NC_082687.1, on the reverse strand, counting down.
CCACCTTTATATGTAAATATGTAGAGAAAACTAATTGAATGGAATATAGAATGTTGCAAGATTATTAGGTCATTGAGCCCAACCTCCTCCCCACTGCAGGGTTACAGTCTTTGACAGATATTTGTCCAGTTCACTATTTTAAGAGGCAACCCATCTTTTGTGGGACGGTAGTATTGTTATTGACGTCTTCTTTCCATTGGTACTTATTCCACTCACGAGAGACCCTCGGAGTTAGTCTAAGTTCTTGCTGTCATGAAATTTTTCTTGCTTGGCTCCCTTCCCCACCCCTGCACTTAGACCCCTGAAGTTATTCTTTATATTGTGGTTTCCAGACCCTTCTACTTTCTGGTCCCCTTCCTTGGAAGTGTTTGTCAATGTTTCCCTTAAATGCAGAATCCACAGTTGAATAGTACCATCTAGAACGTAATCAGAGCCAGTAGTGGCACTGTTGACAATCTTGTTCTAGACACAATAATTCTATGAATTCTGCTAAACATTGCATCTGATATGTTATTGTCTTCTCAGAAGGTTACCTTTTAGCAATGTTGCAATTAACAGAAGATTATAGATTTTTGGCCTCATATGGTTGCTCTTTTGCTAGATCTGCTACATTGTGAGGCTCGAACCAATTTTCACTTTGCTCCTTAGTGCAGTATTTTGTGATTCTTATTAAATTTTATTATGCTAGTTTTGATCTATATTTTAGTGTTTCAAAGTATTTTTGATTTATTAAACTTTTTCAAATTTGTATTCTTGGCAAATTCTGTAAGCATACTTTAAATGCCTTCATTCAAGTTGATAAAATGTTTGAGGCAGAGTTGAGTATAAAATTCTATAAGATGCAACTAGGGACCTCCCTCAATATTGATAAAAATCTATTCATATTCTTTGAGCATATTGTTCAGCTAAGTACAGTTTAGTAGGAACCATCATATTATTCCCTAACCCTTCATGGTCATCTTTGATCCTTGGTTTCTTGTACAATCCCTCATACAGCACAGGTCCCTGACAAAGTTTTGTTGAATGATTTGAATGTCTCCTTTGTAATAGCTCAGCATTTTGAGTTTTTGGCTCTTTGTGATCAAACAAAATACGTCCTCCTTCAGAGGACAACTCATATCCTTCACCCTTCAGAAAGTTTTCCTCTACGAACTTCAAGCTACATTACATTTTTTTTTAAGTTCTCAAGCTTAAACTTGTTTGTATCACACGTCTGAGCACTTAATTATGGGCTCCTTTGTGCTATTATCTAAAGGTTTATGGGTGTAGGTATGTGTGTTTGTAATGTGTGTTTGCATAGCGACACCTATTTTTCTCCTTTGTTTTTTCTGTGCAATGTTCTCTACCATTTCTGCCTCTTCTCATTACGTATCACTTCAATGAGACCCCACTGTGAACACATTTGATTGGTTCAAGATTGGTCATCTGACACATGCTGAAACAGTCAGAATCCTTCCCTGGGAATTTTGGAAGTTGACAGAGTGGGCTAGCTCTTTTAGGAGCCTAGTTTTGTAAAATGAGAAGGTTGGGAGTTGTTCATGCTTGCAGACATGTAGGCAGAAGACATGAGTAAAATCAATCACAGAGTGGAAGAGAGACAGAGAGACAGAGAAAGAAAGAGAGAGAGACAGAGAGATGAAGCAGTTGCACAGAGAAAAGTAGCCACTACAACCAGAAAGTTCTGGTGGGATTTGAGTCCCTGGGACCAATTTTTCCAAGACTCAGCCGCATTCCTTTGCTGGGGACCCAAAACACAGGTAGTATTTTAAATACTCCTTTCTTAAGCTACTTCAAATTGTGTTACATCAATATTTAAAATAGGAATTTCAGAGTTACCCATTGGCAACTCAAATAGCAGAGAAGAACACTAGAATGTGAGATGAAAGACAGGGTCTTCTTGTGGCTGGATTTGGCACTGTATGTGAGTTTTATTTGTCTCAGAGTAATTAAAAAAATTAAAATAGTATCCAGAATTTTTAAAATTAGGAAAATTTTTACACACTGGATTTCTGACTTCTCTTGAAAAGTCCGAAGATCTAGCAGCACTGGGCTGGCATCCTACCTGCCACCAGAGGCTGGAGCTGCAGAACAGCTGTCTCCTTTGGAAGGAAAAGACACTCCCTAGTCTGTTTGGGGCTCACCATCCCATACTTACTGGAAGATGAGGCCAAAATCAGTTACCATGTCACATCACACACATACACATATATAAATAATTTTTCTTAACAGTAGCTTTAAGAATGAGGAAAAAATGGGGGAAATGAAAGACTGACAAAGCCAAGTGTTTCGAGAGAAATTTCTTTGTGAAAGTAAAAGCGTTTCCTATACTGGCTTTCCTTCCCTCACTTTACCTGCCTTGCACCCTTTTGTACATGACCCTGAAGAGAAAGGGACCTCTGTAGAGTGGAGAAAAGACAGGGCTTACCTAGGGAAATGGCCAGTGAAATGATCTGTGGCAGGGAATGGCCAATGAATTACTGGAGAAATTGGTATTTAACATTCAGGTTAACCTTGTTTATAACTTTAATTACCCTCCATTGTTCTCAGTTTTCAGTAAATACATGTTATACATAATGATCTTAGGTTAAGGGTGTTTGGTGGAATAAAGGCAAAGGGGGTTCTAGTCTGGGATGGTAGCAAGTAAGTAGAAATCTTCAGTGATCTGAGAGAAATGGTTAGAAGCCAGGTGGCAGTGAGGAGGGCTGAATCAGACACAGGCATGAGAAAAGCTCAATTTCCCAAAATACAGTAGAAAAAGGTGAAAAAATTCTCTATTGTAGGAGCTGGGGATGCAACTAAGTAGAATCATTTTATTTGACATTAAATGCAATTACTTGAATTGCTAATGTATAACTTTTACTACCCTATACTTTAGTTCGATATGGTCCCTTGGGTTTTGCCCTCATGATCAGCTGTCAACACTTTATTTATGTCTTGTATCCAGATTCCTGAGAGAGGTCTGATTGAGTGAATCAGTCTGTATCTAGGACAAAACATCTCCAGTGGCCAGAGGTCTTTCCCCAGATCTTTATATAAGTGGCAGACGAGTCTGCAGTTGGTGGCTATTGGGTCAGATGTGGCCAAGGAGGTAGGTTTTCATGGGCAACTTCCCAGAAAGTATAGTAAAACTTTAAATAGGCCATAGCATCCTCCTCCTATCATTTTACCTAATTTTGTGAAATATGCTATGTAAGGTGTTGTCTAACTCACCATAAATTATTTTCTGAAAGTAAGTAGGAGACTACAATTAATGCATTTTAAAATCTAGGATAAATATCCTGATGTCTATTCTTGGCTTTCATCAACTCAAGTGTGATATTCATAATTCCACAATTGTTATTACTTCCACTTCATTCAATATTTCTTCAACTTTGGTCAGAATAGAGACCAATATATTCACGAAAAACTTTATTCAAAGATTGAGAAACTAAAACCCTTTATGTCCAAGGATGGATTATGTGCATTTTCATATTTTTATTTGATATACTTACTTTCTTTTCATATAAGCATGCAAAAATGTTATCAGAAAAGGCCACTTGAGTATTCCAGTATTTAATTTCTGAACTGAGTATCTGGAAAGAAACTTTCAGGAACATTTTGTCTGAATAAGAATTAATCAGTATGTCAGCCATGGTCTAAAGATGCATTTTTGTTTTCCTTTTGTGCAATGCTTTTAGTCCAGTTATAGTATGCTCGAGCTGACCTCATAATTTCTGTTTATTGGAGCACAGCTTAGAGAATATTGATTGTGAAGAAGCAATCATTGAGCCAACTTTTAACATTTTTGCTTTAAATGAGCAATGAAATGGGAAGCAATTTTGCATTAACAACTCAGGCACCCTGTTGTTGAAGCACTATTTTGCATGTAGTTACGGTATGTTTAGTTCCACCTCACCACCTGCCTAGTGTTTATCAATAATAATGCTTAGAAAGACCTGCCTACCAGGTAAAAAATCAAATATTTGGAAGCCAAGTTGAATGATAAACTATATTTTCAAGCTTAAAGTGATGTTTTGCAGCTGGTATGTGATATTCTCTACTTGTTCCTTGAAATACCAATTTAGTAATGAACGGTTCTGTTACGTGACATCTACATGGTATTGTCATCTTTCCAGTAAGAATGTGGAAACTGGACATGGGTAAGCAGTAATAATGTTAGATTTTTACTTGAGGAAGCACAGATAAAATTGCTACCAAGGAAACTCCTAGGTTGGAGCCAGAGCAGCATTTAGGAAATATGTGCTGCGTAAAATCGTAAAACAAAGTGTCCAACGACGACAATTACATTGCAATTCATTGGCTGAATTCTCGATAGAAATGCAGACTTCCTGCGAATTTTGAAAATGTAGTGAAACAACAGGGTGGGAAAAGGATGTCTTGGCAATATTGGGTAGTGGTATCAGGGTGCAGTAGTGAGGGTGAGGAGGTGGATTTCAATGCATGCATCACTTATTGATTTAGATTTCTCCACAGACCTTGCCATTGTGTTGGTTTATTATACATCAGCTGAGACAATGCTAACAATTATTAGGATCATCACATTAAATTTTGAAGTATAATTTGAGGCAATAATATAAAAAACATTGTTTACTTCTAAACATTTTAAAGATTTTTAAAAAGTGAATTAGAAACTTCTGATCTTCAAAGAAAGTAGAATCTTTAGGCTTCTGACAGTTTACTGAAAATAGGCAATCACTTGAATGAAGAGAAAAAATCACCAAGATTATACTAAGAAAGTCCATTAAAATGTATGGGTTCATATAGGGTATCATGTTGATTGACTTGTGTATATTGAAGAATCCTTGCATTCCTGGAATAAACCCCACTTGATCATGGTGTATGATCCTTTTAATGTGCTGTTGGATTCTGTTTGCTAGTATTTTGTTGAGGATTTTTGCATCTATGTTCATCAGTGATATTGGCCTGTAGTTTTCTTTTTTTGGGACATCGTTGTCTGGTTGTGGTATCAGGGTGATGGTGGCCTCGTAGAATGAGTTTGGGAGTGTTCCTCCCTCTGCTGTATTTTGGAAGAGTTTGAGAAGGATAGGTATTAGCTCTTCTCTAAATGTCTGATAGAATTTGCCTGTGAAGCCATCTGGTCCTGGGCTTTTGTTTGTTGGAAGATTTTTAATCACATTTTCAATTTCAGTGCTTGTGGTTGGTCTGTTCATATTTTCTGTTTCTTCCTGGTTCAGTCTTGGAAGGTTGTGCATTTCTAAGAATTTGTCCATTTCTTCCAGGTTGTCCATTTTATTGGCATAGAGTTGACTGTAGTAATCTCTCATGATCCTTTGTATTTCTGCAGTGTCAGTTGCTACTTCTTTTTCATTTCTAATTCTATTGATTTGAGTCATCTCCCTATTTTTCTTGATGAGTCTGGCTAATGGTTTATCAATTTTGCTTATCTTCTCAAAGAACCAGCTTTTACTTTATTGATCTTTGCAGCTCATGCAGCTCAATAACAAAAAAACAAACAACCCAATCCAAAAATAGGCAGAAGACCTAAATAGACATTTCTCCAAAGAAGATATACAGATCGCCAACAAACACATGAAAGAATGCTCAACATCATTAATCATTAGAGAAATGCAAATCAAAACTACAGTGAGATATCATCTCACATCAGTCAGAATGGCCGTCATCAAAAAATCTAGAAACAATAAATGCTGGAGAGGGTGTGGAGAAAAGGGAACACTCTTGCACTGTTGGTGGGAATGTAAATTGATATAGCCACTGTGGAGAACAGTATGGAGGTTCCTTAAAAAACTAAAAATAGAACTACCATACAACCCAGCAATCCCACTACTGGGCATATACCCTGAGAAAACCATAATTCGAAAAGAGTCATGTACCACAATGTTCATTGCAGCTCTATTTACAATAGCCAGGAGATGGAAACAACCTAAGTGTCCATCAACAGATGAATGGATAAAGAAGATGTGGCACATGTGTACAATGGAATATTACTCAGTCATAAAAAGAAACGAAATTGAGTTATTTGTAGTGAGGTGGATGGACCTAGAGTCTGTCATACAGAATGAAGTAAGTCAGAAAGAGAAAAACAAATACCGTATGCTAACACATATATATGGAATCTAAGAAAAAAAAGAAAAGGTCATGAAGAACCTAGGAGTAAGACGGGAATAAAGACACAGACCTACTAGAGCATGGACTTGAGGATACAGGGAGGGAGAGGGTAAGCTGTGACAAAATGAGAGACTGGCATGGACATATATACACTACCAAACGTAAAATAGATAGCTAGTGGGAAACAGCCGCATAGCACAGGGAGATCAGCTTGGTGCTTTGTGACCACCTAGAGGGGTGGGATAGGGAGGGTGGGAGGGAGGGAGACGCAAGATGGAGGAGATATGGGGACATATGTATATGTATAACTGATTCACTTTGTTATAAAGCAGAAACTAACACACCATTGTAAAGCAATTATACTCCAATAAATATGTAAAAAAAAATGTATGGGTTCAGAATACTCATTTTCAGGAAAAAGCCTCAGAAAAAATAAATCATGCCTACTCCTCATCCCCCAGTCCATAAGCTGCCATATATTTTTCTGCAATAGGGGATTGGGTCTGCTCAGTCTCCCTACCCCCTCAAGCTGTTTATTGTACTAAAGTGCAGTGACAAACATTTTCTAGCTAATGGTTGGTGTTTATTTTTTTATTTGACTTTGATATATGTAAAATATGTAAACATATTATATTTCATATCTCACTTTAGAGAATAATGAGAAACTGCTTAGAAGGGAAAGAAGTCTAATGCTGTGACACCCTTTTGGTACAAGGGATATGTTTCTTGGAAAATCCATCTACATCCCTGGGCCAAACCTTGAAGACACTCTGAATATTGAAATATTTGAACAAGTTTTCTAACAAATTTTGTAACCCACTTAAATGCTGGCTCTTTAAAAAAAAAAAAAGTATTTTTATTGTAGCAAACTTACGTACTAGGTATTGTGCTCAATCTCCCCATTTGTGTTTGACCATTTCTTTCTCCATGAGCTCTCTGCTTTTGGTTATTGAATGATTATTTGAAATTTCACCTATTACACCAAAATTTAAAGTTTTTATCACAGTACCCCAGACACAAAATCACCCTGGACAAATGTTTGAAGTCATTAATGATGGTGATTGTGCAATACACTCTAAGAAATCAAGCAGTTTCATGTCTCAACGATTTCTGAATTTTTTTTTTTAACGTTCTGGTATGAATGTCAAAACCATGGAGTAAAGATTAAGCTCTGTCAATTTTATAAGCTGGTAGACCTCGCTTCTATTGTTTGCTAGGCCCTAGTGTAACTCGTTTACACAAGCCATTTTTAAGCTCTTTGGGACTGTCACTTTATTAGTAAAATAAAAGGATCTGGTTTGGTGGATCTCTGTAATCTTACTCTGAAATTACATGACTCTATTTAAGACTAATTTCTCTCTCAATAATCTTAGGACTTTTTTGATACCAAATTTTTTTTTTTTTTTTTTTTTTTTTTGTGGTACGCGGGCCTCTCACTGTTGTGGCATCTCCCCTTGTGGAGCACAGGCTCCGGACGCGCAGGCTCAGTGGCCGTGGCTCACGGGTCCAGCCGCTCCACAGCATGTGGGATCTTCCCGGACTGGGGCACGAACCCGTGTCCCCTGCATCGGCAGGCGGACTGTCAACCACTGTGCCACCAGGGAAGCCCGGTCCAAACTTTTTTTCCTTTGGGGTAGACTCTTTTGTGTGTGTGTGGCTACACAAAGGCTAGGAAAAATGCAGAGTTTGGCTTATTTGGTGGTGCGGTAGGCCTAGCTAACATGTCCAAGTGAAAGGCCCTCAGAAGTCAGCGGACAGCATGGGCTCGCTGGGTATCTGGGGGTGGGGAAAAGAATCAGATGGAAGCCACTGAGGATAAGCATTACTTGGTTCACGATTTTGCCCCGGGTGCTGTGTGAGTGATTACATGGGAGAGAAATTTGAGGAAGTAGAATAATGGAACCACAGAAATGTTATAATGATTCTACTTTTCTTTTGTCATAATAAAAACCTTTCTAGCCACTGGTACTGTGCTGAACCATATTGGAGCCAGAGGGAAAAGGAAAAATCAGTGATACTAATCATATCTTTATATAAAATTTTGATATATTGTTTATCTTGTATATTTTTATGTTAATTTCTATTTAAAATATTGCATTAAAATATTATTTAATTGATTACTGAGATTTTAGAACCCATTAAATTTTCCCCCAGAGGAGAGTACATTACTCAACTCATCCTATCCTGGCCTTGCCGGCCACTCAATAATGACCCTTTGTCTGTGATTCCTCTCTGCCTCCTAATTAGGTTGGCAATGTGAGAAGAGGGTCTCCTTTTGGTTGCACATTGAGAATGTGCCCTCTAGCGAGGTTCTTGCTCTCTGAGAACTTAATACATCAACCAGTTGAAACCCCTCTGCTTGGGGCACGTAATGGGCCAAAAAGATGAATAGAGTGCAGTTTTCAAAAATGCCATCTGTGGTCCTTGTGGTTGCAATCATGAGCAGTTCATATGCCTAGGAACCATTCAATTGTATACTTAGTGGAGTTATTCCTGAAATTTTTAGACAAAAGATTAATGCAGAAGAAATTCTCTTTATAGGCAAAGCAAAACCACACCACTAAATGAGACAATCAATCTGCCGGAAGCAGGAAGAGCTGCCTGCAATTGCTCTGGGAAATGACATGGGAAAACTTGTTAAAGGAGGAAAAAGCCTGGAAAGTGTAACCACAATTTGGTGAGGTGGAAGGATCTGGGTATTTAGGGGAACAGAGAACAACTTCCAGCGTACGTGTTGGGTAACTAATAATAGGCCTTGGACATGTTGCCTCCAATCCAACCAAAGTAATGCATTCCCACAGCCCTATCATGGAAAATGGAAATAAAATGGGCTAGTGAACCAAAAGGAGAAATATGTACTAAGTTACACATCTCTGTGTAATAGAAAAAAAAACTAAAATAAAACCAAGTGTTAAAATAAGAACCATTTCATAGTCCATTTATAAAAGTTAGCAGGATGGCATGACACGATGAAAGATGACAGGCTGGCTCCTTGTGATACAGACCAGTTACTTATTCCTTCCTTCTCTTTTTGTCTATTCTGAGGCTTATGAAAAAGTTGCTTAAAAAAGGAAAATAACTGCTGGTAGGAATGTAAAGTGGTGCAGCCACTGTGGAAAACAGTTTGGTGGTCCCTTAAAAAGTTAAACAGAATTACCACAAGACCCAGATATTCTACTCCTAGGTATAAGCCCAAAGGAATTGAAAATAGGGACACAAACAGTTTATTGCAGCATTATTTATAATATTATTTATAACATCCAAAAAGGTGGAAACCAACTCAAATGTCCATCATCAGATGAAAGGATAAACAAAATGTGATATATTCATACAATAGAATATTATTTAGCCATAAAAAGGAATAAAGTTCTGATAAATGCTGCAACATGGATGAACCTTAAAAACATTGTCCTACTGATGATGAAATGGCTACCTGGCCAGCCTGTTAAGAGGAATATTCCAATGCAGGGAACTTGGTTGTACAGCATGATCTCCACTGTTCTTCATCATGGAGGCAGATGCACAGCTGAAATGGGGAAAAACAATAAATGTCGTTATTTAGTCAAAACAAACAAACAAACAAAAAATATTGTCCTAAATGAAATAAACCAGACACAAAATGACAAATATTGAACCATTATATGAAATATCTAGAGTATGAAAATTCATAGACAGATAGCACATTATACGTTACCAGGGGCTAAGGGGAAAGGGAAATGGGGAGTACTTGTTTAATGGGAACAGAGTTTGTTTCAGGCAATGAAAAAGTTTTGAAAGTAAATGCGATGATTGTATAGCATTGCATATTATAATTAACGCCACTGAGTTATACACTTTAAAATGATTAAAATGACAAATTTTATGTTATATATATTTTATTACAATAAAAAGAAAAACAAAATGATAAAAGCAAAAAAAAAAAGGAAAACAGGAAAACATAGATATGTGTGAAGTATAATACTTCTTCTACATGTTATTCAGCAAAGCCAATTCCTACATTTGGAAACCATGTTCTTAGTTAGATTTGTCCAACCCAACCCAGCATTAGGCAGAAGACCAGCCTTCTCCAGAAAAAATTTTTTCACAGGAGTAAAAGAGGTTCTAGAGAAATAAAACGTTATCTAGAGAGGTAGTTAATGTGAATTAAAGAACACACATTGCCCATTTTGGTTTCACAAAGCTCTCTCCTCAATTAGGCCTAAATTACACCCTGGCTAAAGCAAGCCCTATGCCTCCTGTTCTTCCTACAGCTGATCAATAGCATAATCTCCTAGAAAGGGAGGGGTGACCCCTGATATCCCTCCCACACTTCTCTATGTTTTTGGACAATTTTTATCCATGATGGTAGTGGTCAAGGGGCCAGGGCTGGGGAAACACGGTGTTTCATAGTTTCTTCCAAACCAAAACTAGCTGGTATATTTTGGGCACAATTTTGAAAGATTTGTGACTCTAAATATCTGAATACATTAGAATGTGGGATTTAAAGCATGTTTGCTATAGACTTTTTGTGATTAGGCTTAAAAAATAACTGTGGCAGGTTCTACTTCTTAAAAAATCTAATTTGAACTTGATACACATTTATATGCAGTAGAACTATTTGAGGGCTAGATAAGAAATTCTGCTTATCTGTTCATTAAATCCAGGTTCCTCATATTAGCCATTTGTTAGCCTTCTTAGATTATTATAAATATTTGACAGTGTTAAAATTTTATTAAAAAGATCTCTTTCCTTATTCCAGAGTAGACTTCCTAGCTGGTCGTCTACCCAGGTTTCACTGCATTCTTGGCTGCTATAAGCTGAGGCACAGTTCCTCATATTTGCTTGGCTACTGACCTCAGATTTGGAAACCTAAGGAACAAAGGTGTCTTTCCTTTGGTGTTGAAAATTTTTATTCTCTTTGAACCATACTTAAAATTTTTTTCTCTTCAAATTTTTCCTTGTTATTTTTAGCCCTTGTTATTTTTAGCTTTTTGCCAAGTCCTTGGGTGCTTTTCTTCCTTTTTTCTCTTTGACTGCTTTATGCTCAGAAAGGGTAAATGGGATTTTATTACTCAGTGAATCATTTATAAATATGCTACATGTATAGAGTCTCCACCTCAGGTGTAAGAACATGCTGAGTGTCATGTAGGTGAACGTGTAAATACCTGTGTATGTGTGTGTGGATATGCGTGTCTACTCACTTCCTTCGGAGAAACAGGAGCCAGAAAAAATAAAAGTGGGGTGGTCTGTTTGAGGTAGGTGCCACCTGAAACCGAGTGACTGTATAGTGCTGATATCTATACTTACATATAAACAATGACCCAATAATGCACCTTTAATAAAGACATTTCATTTTGGGTCCATTTGAAAGTGTCATAGACACATGTATTCATCTCCAGAGTTGTTGTTTTCAAACATTTCAAGGGTTTTATTGTTTTGAATGCCTCAGAATGCTCCCTTTTGGTGTGATGTTTGATCCGGTCTGCAGTTGATGAAGTATCTTCTAATCGAAAATGTTCTTCATGACCGTGTTTAACTTCAAGGAATCTTTAGGCATGGTTTTGTGTGCACATTTGCATCAATAGCTCATTCAGCTACTTGAGTTCTGCCTCAAGGACGTGGTTGCTGACGCTGGAGGCCCAAATCATTGCACTTCTAAGTGGCACTTCCTGAAACCAAAGGCAGCTGCTGTTGAATGAATGAACTTGTGAATCAATGAGGAAGTAATACTTACAATGGTCTGTTTGCTTTGGGGGAAGAGCATGGAGTGAAGAAGTTCACCTTAATCTATCACTGAAATGAGATTGGGGGCAGGGGGATGAGAGAGCTGAAATATAAACAGCTGAAAGGAGAGTGATAAGACAAGCAATATTTTTGCACACTGAAGAATGTTCTAGATTGCTAACGAGTCATCAGGAGGGGTCAAGTAAATCTGTTGTCTCTGAACCTGTTGGCCACTATAGTGAGTTTATGCATGTTCTCCTAACCCTCCTTCTCTTTAGCTACACCCCTGCCCCGGCTAGTTAGTGTCTACACTGCCTTTGATTTTGTCTGCCTGCCATGCACTCGTGCTTTTTCTAAGAGCAGTTTTTTTGGGGCAGGGGGGACCAGCCCCTGCCCTGCTGAACTCAGTTTCATGGGACTGTCATTCAAGGCGCCCCTGCTGTCCGCGGGGTAAGTGCAAACTCAAAATCGAGTTCTTTCTCCTTGATTTGAATTTTTTCCTGAGTGACACAAGGACAACCAAGCAGGACTGGAATTCATTCCTCATGGTAGAGGGGTGGTGGTCATGGTGGCTGTGAAGGAATTGTCTGTTTGTTCCTAAATTCCTAGAGCTGCCTGGATTCTAGTTTCTTTGCAAAAAAAACACAAACTTTTTCCCCCCTGCTTTTTCTTTAATTCTAGGAGTAACCTTACGTTATGATAAAACATTCAGTTTTTTTCCTAGAGTCAGTTTCTGTTGTTTGCAACTGATGAAATCTAAGTGGTAACAGACTCTCTTCCCTCAGCCCCACACCCTGCACGAGCAGTTCTTCCTCAGCCTGGCTCAGCCTTGGGCAGGAGGAAATGGAAAGAAGCCTGTCAGCGCTTCCTTGGTGTTGTCACTGTTTTCTGTTCCACTTAAAGATGAAATTTAGTCGTGTTTACTGACTCTTTGGATTACAAAAGATACATGAAATCTTGTACTCAGAGTGTTTTCCCCACTTTCATTTATTCTTAGTCTACGGCATCAGGATGCTCTATGCTCTACCCCAATCTCAGCTGGAAAAACTCCTCCATTGCAATTTGAGTGTGTATGTGCCACAGTGACCTGCCCTGGTTCCTTTAAGGGAGCAGGTAGGGGTCAGACAGAGAGAGGCACCTTCACACCCTATGCACACTCACCCCTCTCCCCACTTCTTTCCTCTTTGCCACTCCACCCAAAAGAGGAAGATATGAGCCCATTCATGAGATAAAGGGCAGATACCGGCAAATAGAGACTAGAGAATAGAGAAGCTCCAGCAATTACAATATTGAGTACACACATATCACTTATTCTGGTAATGCTCAGTCTTTCAGCATGCAGACGCCTCAGCACTACGTGTGTGTTTTTTTGTTCAGTGTAATTTCAGCAATTGTGTAATCTTGTAAACATCGATTGAATATCTGTGCTTTCACGAAAGTAAAGTCCTGCTCTTATGCAAATACTAACAAAGTAGTTAAGAAAACAGAAGGAAGTAACAAAGAAAATAAGACCCGTGGGCAGATGGTTTCTGAAATTATATATTTTTCTGTGAAGCATTAGCTGTTTTAAAAGCATTAAGGCTCATTTTTCTTCTAGGATGTGGGTGTGTAATTTAAGATAAAACACCTTCATTGCACAATGCAAAGTTTACCTTGCCAAGTACTTAATTTATAATGACTTCTTTTTCTATTAAAATATTTCCTCAAATAATTTTTAGTAATTTTTCACGGAGGGGGTTGTTCTAGAAAGATTCTTATTTCAGGACTGGGAGAAAGCTTGGGAGGATTGTCCAGAGCAGAGTAGAATATATTTCATTAAAGAATTCCTCCTTAAAAGGAAATTCTACGGCTTCTTTTATGGACTTCTCTTAAAGTTTATCAGCTGCTCTGTCAGAAAGTTATTTAAAATTTTTGATCTAAATATCTCATGTTGCCCATCTAAACCCTTATTTTCTTTTTCCTAAAGTGAAGAACAGCCTGGAATCACATTCTGGGTAAGGCCTTTCATGGATGTGACATGAGCAGCTAAAATTCTCTCTTAACATGAGTTGAAACATTTCTTTTCTCATAGGCATGCTTTAATAACAACTTGCAGATTTTTAAGAATCTCCTCGCCTGTCTTCCTATCCCCACATTTCTTTTAAGTGGTAGAGTTGGACGTGGATGAACTATGGAGCAGAAAATAAAAACTGAGCTCACCCTCAGGGCAGGATTCCTATTCCTGCATCCCATCATTGTGATTGATTTTTAGATCACAGTGACATGACGTTGAAAAGTCAATTTGCTGTCCAGGCTGACATCTGAATTGATTTCTTCTCTCAGTGGATCCGTCCCCGCACTTGAGGCCATCTGGCTTGTCGCCCACGTGATTGGTCACTGAGGGTGGATTTGCCGCATCAGACTGTGGGAGATGCAGCTGTGCAGACACCCGTCCCTCCCTCGCTATCCGGTGTCTCTCATCAAATTAATCGCTGGATGGAAAATCGCCACTTTCTTTGCCAAAGTTGTTTTTCTTGTGAGGGACTGTGAACTGTGCTTCTGAGTTAGAGCTTCAGTTATCTTTCATCTTTTATGTGTAGAATATCAATTTCTCTCCCTCAGATGTACTCATCTTTTGATATCCTCTCTTGAAATATTAGATTGGTTTTGACCACTTTTTAAATTTAATAAATATGTCTCCATATGACAGAATTCTCACTACCTCTTAGATAGATGTCAACTGCACATTGAAGGCCTATGGTCTTTATTTTACCACTGAGGCCAAGAGACATGGGAAGCCAGGATTGCCTCTAGTTTTGCTCTCAAAGGTTGATAATGATCTTTAAGGAAGAAGAGGTATCCATCTTCTTGTGTGCTGTGTAATTTTATCCTATTAACTTAAGTCTAGGTCTAGACTATGCTATCCCCATTTTCGTTTTAAATTTTCTGTTTTTTTTTTTTTTTTTTTAATGAGACTACCATATAGCACGGGATAAGAATTCTTGCTCAAGTTGGGACATTGCATCTCTCTCTTCCTCTGGATCCACCAGATCTCGTATTCTTTCATATTACAAAATTAGGTGAGTCTGATGAGAACTGTTCCTTACAGATGATGCATTCCGATGCCTTTTCGGGGTTTGTGAATTTACTGTATAATGCTTTCTTCTAGCAATTTTCTAACCTGGCTCATAGATTTGAAATAGCCAGAAGTACCTCCTTTTTCAAATATAACTACTCTATTTACTCTCTCTGTGCTTGTTTTAAAAAATGGAAATATTGCAAATATACAGAAAAACATAAAAAACTAATATGACAGAAATATTATTCCAGTTTGTGGTTACATAACAATTTCAAAATCTAGTCTTATGTTGGTAGGCATATGGGTTGTTTTCAATACTTTGCTTTTATAAATAGCAGTATAAAGAACATTGCATACAGGTCTCTGTGGCTAACCCCCCCCCCCCCAAAAAGAGCTTCTCTGGAGCATATGCCTGGGAATGAAATTGCTGAGATGAAAAAGTCTGCTTATTTTTAATTTTATTAGATATTGCCAAATTTTTCTCGAAGGGCATACCAATTTTTAATTCCATCAGCTGTTTATGAGAGTTCATTAGTCCGTATTCTTGTCAACACCTGGGACTGTCAGACTTTAAATTTATTACTAACTCGATGAGTGTAAAATGGTCCTGAATTGTGGTTTTAATTCGCATTTTCCAGATTATTGGTTAGGAGCAACATCTTTTCATTTGTTCACTAGTCAATCATGTTACTTTCTCTTTGACTTGCCTCTTTATAGCTTTTGGCTATTCTATTGAACTTTTTTCTTCTTATATTTCAGAGTTCTTGGTAAATTCTGGATTCCATCCAGTGGTGGCTTTTTTTTGTTGTATTTTCTCCTGGTTTATAGCTTGTCTTTTCATGTTGTCTTTTGTTGTATTTTAGTTTTATTATTTAAATGCAGTCAGTAGTATATGTATTTTCTTTGTTGTTTATACTTTTGATTCCTTGTTTCAGAAATCTTTTTCTACCTTGCAGACATAAAAATTGTTACCCCATCTTATACATGTTTAAAATTTTTGTTTTTCATTTTTTGGTCTTTTAAACCACAAACTCTTTGTACATGGTGGCCCGATTTATTTATTTTCCATATGTTTAAAAATTATCTGTCCCACAACCGTTTATTGAATAGTCTTTTTTTGTGTTCTTTGTTCTTTACCACTGGGCTAATTTGCCAAGACTTCATTATCTTAATCGTTAGGGTTTTGTGATATGTTGCTTTCCTACTGCTCTGTCAAGTTACCCCAGCTTCTTCTTTGTTTCCAAAATTGTCTCAGCTTTTATTTTTCTATAAAATTTAGCATTAGTTTTTCAAGTTTTACAGAAATCTCTGTTGGAATTTTGATTGGAATTACATTAATTTATATATGAATGTCAACAAAATAAGTATCGTTATATTTTGACTCTTTCTACCCATGAGCATCCTGTATTTTTCTTTTCTTTTTGCCATCCTTTTCTACCTTTCAATAATGTTTTGAAAGTTTTCTCCATATAAGTGCAACCCAATTTTTAAAATGTTGTTTCTATGTATCTTTAAAGTCTGTTACTGTTATAAATGGAGTCTTTTAAAATTAAATTTTATAATTGTTGCTGGTATGTGGGAATACTATAGATATTTATATTGCTCTTTTTTCACCTCACAATTCTGCTGAAGTTTCTTATTATAATTTGTCTATAGATTCTTTTAGAGTTCTCTAGGCTAAAAATCATGTCATCTACAAAATAATGACATTTATGCTTACTCCTTTTCAATCCTGAAATTTTTTGTTTTATTTTATTTTACTGCATTGGTTAAGACTTCCAGGACATGACTGAATAGAACCAGTGATAGTAATATCCTTATCTTATATTTGACTTAAAGGGAATGCTTCAGACTTCCCATTAGAAAGTATAACATTCACTCTAAATTTTTGGTGTATATCCTTTTTAGGTTAGTAAAGTGTTTTCCTAGTACTCTTTTGCTAAGAGTTTTTTTGTTGTTGTTGTTGTTGTGGGTAGGATGAATGCTATCTAATGTTTTTCCCCTCTACCTATTGAGATAATCACATAAATTTCCTGTTTTAATCTATTAATGTGATCAATTACCTAATATACTTTTATCACATTTAATCATTCTTAATTACTGTTATAGATAAAACATGCATATGTTTTTTTTTAATACACTGCTGGATTTGGATTGTTAATATTATGTTTAGGATTTTGTATCTATATTCATAAGTGAGATAAAGCTATAATTTTCTATTTTAAAATATGTTGGTTTTTGTTTCAAGGTTATTGTTAGCTTCATTAAATGAGTTGGACATGAGCACCACGTCCTTTTAAATTAGTGAAATAATTTGTATAAGACTATCTGTTCTCTGAATGTTTGGTGAAACTTACCTCTCCCTTGTAAGGGAGACTAGGGTTGTATTTTCTGTGATTGAACATCCTTTAATAGCTATTGTTGTATTTATTAAAGTCCTTTAACTTAAATTTACGTTATAGAAAATTATTTGTGCATGTGCATATGAAAAAGTACCAATCTATGACACAAGTCTAACACACAAATATAAAAATATATAATGCCATGAATATTATTTATGACAATTATCTGATCAGGGGCATAACTTTAAAGTCTAAGCCCCTACATAAATCCTGAACCCCTTTTGGAACTTTTTATAATCCAAATATATAAGTTTGAGTATGTTGGTGACATGATAACAACAACTAATATTTATTTGGTATGTATTCTGTATCAGGAAGTTCATCTATATTTTTACATTTGTTGCCTATAACAATCCTGGGAGACATGGTTAATCCTATAAAACATGAGTAAGGCCTAGGGGCTAGATAAGTTGTACAAAATCTCATGGGTAGTGAGTGGCAGATTTTAGATTTAAACTAAATGTTCTGAAGGAAAGCTGATATCCTTTTCACAGCATCTTACTGGGAAATGGATGACAAAGACTGAGAATCAGTTTTGATAATAAGTAGTAAATTTTATTGTTGTTACTTTTAGAAACTGAGGTGCATTATATAGGCCTCTAGAAAAACTGACTGTGTAAAATATAAATACTGCTAAGGTTTTCATGTACTGTCAAATAGCCTATATACTGCACAACTCCTGGGAGCACCATTTATATGGGTCCCAAAGTCAACGACACTTCTCTGGATTTACGCAATATGATCACATTTAATGCTGCAAATAGGTACCTGCATTGCAAGGTTTTGAGGAAAGAAAGAAACCATTCCCAGGAGATACACTTACTTTACAATTTATAAAAGATTAACTGCATTGTTGGGCTGAGTTTTGGAGTTCCTTTTAGTACATAAAATGGGGCTCGTTAAGATTGTATTTTACAAAAAACTTGTGATATTTGTGTTCTCAGTTTATTACTTCATGAAAAAAGGAGAAATGTGTATCAGATGAGGACAGTTAATTAAGTTTCAAATTTTTAGTTGGCATTGGCTATAATATTCAAGAAAAAAGTTCAGAAAGGAAACTGGCAAGGTTTGATGATTTGCTCATGAAAGAATTCTCGCAGTGCCATGGAAAAAGGAAACAAATGTGTTTTCATAAAGAAGTCCAGACTTTGTTCCCATTTAATTATTTTTCCTTAATAAAATGCAACTTGGAGTTTTTAATTTTAAGAATAAGTGATTCTTGGGACTTCCCTGGGGGCACAGTGGTTAAGAATCCTCCTGCCAATGCAGGGGACACAGGTTTGAGCCCTGGTCCTGGAAGATCCCACATGCCGTGGAGTAACTAAGCCCGTGCACCACAACTATCGAGCCTGTTCTGTAGAGCGCGCAAGTCACAACTACTGAAGCACGTGCGCCTAAAGCCCGTGCTCCGCAACAAGAGAAGCCACCGCAGTGAGAAGCCTGTGCACTGCAAAGAGTAGCCCCCACTTGCTGCAGCTAGAGGAAGCCTGCACGCAGTAATGAAGACCCAATGCAGCCAAAAATAAATAAATTTATTTAAAAAATAAGAATAAGTGATTCTTAATAAGAATAAATAAATGACAATTTAGTTATGATACTAGGTTTGGAAATAATAAGCAGACTAATAAAATTTCATAATATGAACATATTTTATGGGCACTGGAAGTAACCTTTTTTTTTGAGAGTTTATTTCTGACCAGTACTATGCCCATTACATTTTCTGTTTTGAATGCAAAACTTTTGTAGTATTTCTGATTTCCCTCGACCCATCAATTCTTCTGTGCTTGTTTCTCCATTTTCCATTCCACTTTTACTTCCTTTACCCAAGATTTATTTTTTCCTTCTTTCTTCACAGCAGTATCTATTCTCCCTGCTGGCTGTCAGTTCTTTTTCTCCTCTCAAAGTCATTTCAGTCATTGTTCTTTATGCCTCTCAGAGGAATAAAAAAGGGCTGGTCTGTGAATTATTATTTCTCTTTCAAGCAAGGAGAATGCAGAGTGTGCTAAAAATCACTTTAATTTAATAGACTCTCAAAATGTGAATTTAGTTTTTTTCTCTCTTGCCATTAAAAAATTTATTTACCCTGTCATTTAAACTTTATAATAGATTCCAAAAACTAAACATTTAAAATGACACGAACACTTGGCACTTTTCTTTTTGGATTCACCCTTAAGCAATGTATAAAACCAGCACTTCTCTAAGTGTGGTAAAATCTTTGACTTCTCAAAACAAATGTGTTAATGTTTCTGAGTGAAGAGAAGCTAAAAACATTAACTCTTTTCCCACTTAAAATTTTTAAAAGCTCTGCATGTATTCCCAGGGAAAATCTTAAAGTTTCTTATGTGTTACACAAACATGCACATATGCATGCAGCATCCAACTTGCACCTTCCTAAAGTTAAAACGATGGCTCATTGACTAGGATATGGAATGCATTTCTCCATAATAACCATAAAGTGAGTGGTGGTTATGTTCTGTTAAAGCCCATTCGGCCCTTACATCAGTACTATATTATTGTGTCTAACATCTGTTGATAACGTTTTTTATATGAGCATTACATTCTGAGATCTGGTAGTGATGATGGTTATGGAGGTGGGGTGGGCAAGGCCTGTCAGTGACATCTCCCTGCAGGATGACCTTGTACTCCAGTGTGAAGGGATCGTGGTAAAGACATGCTGAAGCCAGAATCTGAGTTAGTCACAACTAGCTACATAGAAACTTGAGGTGATTTTACTTGCTATTTATGTAGAGTACAAAACATCACGTATCTTGGGGAAGTAGGATAATCATCTGAAAAAAACCAAAGCCACATGGAAACCTCTAGCTGTAGTGAAAATTAAAAGAGAGTATAATATGGGTCAAGGGTTCTCAGACATACCATGAGCAAATGCCTAGGTGCATTAACATAATTTAACAAAAATGTAATTAGGGTTCCCTGAGTAAAATACTTCTGTTTTCAACATTGACCATAAATGTCCCTTTAATTTCTCTTTATAGCCAAAATATAGCATTGGACTAAACTTTCACTGTCTGATTCGTAAAGAGGTCTGCATGGGTAAAGGATGAATGGAGTCTTGGTCTTCTCTTTTTTTCAGCCTGCCTTTTCTCTTGGTCCACGTACTGTTCCCAGTTTTCCTTGTGGAGTCTAAAGTGTATTTGGATATAAATTTTGTATCATAATTTTACCCCCTAGAATTTCCTCTCTACATTGCTCTTTCTTTCTCCTCCTCCCCTCTCCTCTCCTGGCATTTCTGCTGTATTTAGTTTATCATATTTATTTCTCAAATTTGGTAATCTAGATATTGTGCCTGTATACAATTTCATTAGATTTACCCACTTTTATTTTATATATTAGAGTT
Organism: Delphinus delphis; assembly: GCF_949987515.2. Classification (NCBI taxonomy): domain Eukaryota; kingdom Metazoa; phylum Chordata; class Mammalia; order Artiodactyla; family Delphinidae; genus Delphinus; species Delphinus delphis. The sequence continues at coordinate 29,140,572 of NC_082687.1, read as the reverse complement.
AGGGATTTGTGAAGTTAACATATAACTATGTATAAAACTTGACACAAATTTAATTAATTTTTTTCTGGAGATCTCAGACCAATAGTACCTGAATTTTCCAAAATAGTTATAACAATAGTACCTGGAATTCCTTTCTTTGTAGAGCTGGCTTTGGTCTTCATGGAGAGTTTAGCCTTAATTCTCAATCTTAGTTCTGTATTTCTGGATTCAACCTGCCTTTCACCTGAGAGTTACTCACAGAGAGTCTACTTGCTACTTAAAATGAAATCCAAAAGCTAGTAATAAAAATTTATTACTATCACTGTATTAATCTTTTATGAGAGAAAGACCAATGACAAATAAATTACCAGCAGAGGCTTATTCAAGACAATTAAGAAAGCCATGGAAGCAGTAGACAGTTTAATCTTTTTATTTTCATATACTGATTTGATTGAAAAAGCTTTGAAACCCAATTTATATCAAGTCATTTAGGGTGAGGGGAGGACACAAGCAAGATATGAGAATCAAGAGAAAACCAGAACTAGATGTCAGCTCAGAATCCCAGGCAGCTCCAAAGATCTGGATGATAGGAGTCTACTGATTTTGAGTCAAGGGCTCTACTATTAATGTGATTCAGTTGCTTGTCACATGTGTGCTCCATTCTCCTCACTCTATTGACTATATTCTTCACCCTCCATTCTCTATATATCTTTTCTTGACCTTCTGCCTTCTGCTTACACATAATTTTGGTTTACTCGTAAATTTGGCTGTCCCAATTTCCTTTACCCTATATTTTTCCATGAACCTCACTAGCTTTCTCTGACAGTGGTATATATATATATATATATATATATATATATATATATATATATATATATATATATATATATTTTAAATAAGTTTAAATTTCCTAAGATTTTTTTTTTCATGTCAAAGTACATTATAGATTGCTGGCTAGACTGTGGATTAGCTTCTTATGGATCAAATGTCACTTTGGTCCAATCAACAGGTGGAGCCCTAACTTTGAAACACAGCTGACTTGAGTTGCCACTATGCAGAAGCTGTGAGCATGGGACGTTGAAGGGGCTTACTGGCACGGCAGGGACCATGATTAACAAGTTGAGTTACTATAGAATCTCTAATTCCTTCTTTATGTATAATCTAATGATCACTGCCTTCATAACAATGACCTAGAAGCACAAGATTCTGAAGCTCTTCAACATTCAGTAAACAATTAAATTATGTTCAGTAGAGTTTTAGTGTTAAGTGTATTTTACTGTATTCTAATAGTTTGAAAGTTGATGAATTTCTCTATGTCATTATACAGTAATTCCTAACTACCACAAACTACTTCTATTAATTAGGACAAAACAATTCCCCAAAAAAGCAATTATTTTTGTACTAAGAATTCTTGGAGTTTTAGAGACAAGTTCCCACCGCCCCCCCCCCCCCCGACTTAGCTGTGAAATAATGGATGGCAAAGAGCTGCTGCAAATTACCTTATGGATCTTTACTGTGTATTTTTTTCCTTTAAGTTGCTAGTAAGAGCCAATCACAATTTCTGTTGATCTGCAACTAACTGTTGAAATGTGTTCCTCATTATTTATTAGGAGATAAGTGTCGCCAGCAAAATGTTTTATCTATTAAGCAATGATGAACTTTATCTTAGAAATAAAGTCATACAACTAGGGGTGATTGTACAGGAAGAATATCTGGAATATTCTTACACCGCAATTCAGTAATGACTCATTAGTGTGCAACAATTTGATTATAATGTGATTAAGGTTCTAGGAGTAAATAGCTTGAAATTCTTACTATTATGAAGCACACTTGCCTTTTTTAACTTTAATTAACTTTTACTGACTACTGCCACCTATGATACTACAATAAGTTTAAAATGGACAGTGAACAATCTGATTGGCTGTTGAGAGACCAATGGAGAATATAGGGTTTAGGAGGGTGCTTTGTAGAATTCAGGTAATTCTACAAAAGAAAATTAAGGGGCTTCCCTGGTGGTGCAGTGTCTAAGAATCCACCTGCCAGTGCAGGAGACATGGGTTCGAGCCCTGGTCCAGGAAGATCCCACATGCCACGGAGCAACTAAGCCCATGCGCCACAACTACTCAGCCTGCGCTCTAGAGCCTGCAAGCCACAGCTACGGAAGCCTGCGTGCCTAGAGCCTGTGCTGTGCAACAAGAGAAGCCGCCGCAATGAGAAGCCCGTGCACTGCAATGAAGAGTAGCCCCCGCTCGCCACTAGAGAAAGCCCGCGTGCAGCAACGAAGACCCAATGCAGCCAAAAATAAATAAGTAAAATAAATAAATTTTTAAAAAAACAAAGAAAATTGAGTGCCTTTATACTTAGGTCACAATGCATTGCCTAAGTCTGTTTGGGAAATATAGCTAATCTTTCTGGTATTTACTTTCATAATTTAGAAGATGAACCGTATGATGGAGATGTCTTTAAACACCAACAAATCATATTGAGTTGGGGGATTGGTCCGGTGGGCTAGAGGGTAATTAGAAGGGAATCACTATTAATCACCTATTATGTACCATGCAGTGTGCTATATGTGACTGTGAAACATTTATAATGCTCATTTTACAATGAGAATGTTGGCTTAAATACTGCCTAATGGTCACACAATTCCTAAATGAAAGACCTAGAATTCAAAACCAGGCATGATTCTTTTGTTTATATCCAAAGTTCATAATCTTTTGATGACATGCTGCTGCTTTACTCTGACTTGTCTCTAGTATCCTTTCCCTCCTCAATATTTCTCAATAAATGATGATTTCTTCAGATATTTAATGATAGTTTCAGTATTCCAGCAGGTGCAGCCAGTGTGGACTCGTGGGGAAGAATGAGATGGAAAAGTGACTTAGCTATAGACTTCTGGATTGTTAACGGAGGGCTTGACCTTGAATACAAGGAAAGGAGCATGAGTATTTGCAACTATTTCTAGGCTGTCTTGCCATGATTGCTTATTAGTAGAATGGGGAGGGTAATTGAGTAAAGCTGTGATAGACAAATGAAGGTATTTTTCCAGTAGGATACTTAGCTCTGTTTCTATACTATCTTAGATCAGCTCAGTAATTTCTAACCCTCACTTACATTCTAGATTCTATGGAGTGTACTATGCAAGAAACCACAGCATAAAGAATTTAAAGATCAATTGGCTTTAGGAAAATGAAGCAAAGTATCGTAATAATCCACTGGTTTTGGAGCAAAGGCTCTTAATTTTTTTTTTTATAAAACTTAGGTTAATTAGATTAAACCCATTAGGCTAAATGTATTGACCACTGTACAGTTCAATTTTATTCTGCTTTGTAAATGTATGATTAATTCTTAGTTTTACCTTATTATTATTATTAACATCTTTATTGGAGTATAATTGCTTTACAATGTTGTGCTAGTTTCTGATGTATAACAAAGTGAATCAGCTATATCTATACATATATCCCCATATCCCTTTCCTCTTGCTTCTCCCTCCCCCCCTCCCTATGCTACCCCTCTAGGTGGTTACAAAGCACCAAGCTTATCTCCCTGTGCTATGCCCCTGCTTCCCACTTGTTAGATAATTTATATTTGTTAGTGTATATATGTCAGTGCTACTCTCTCACTTTCTGCCAGCTTCCCCTTCCCCTTCCCCATGTCCTCAAGTCCATTCTCTATATCTGCGTCTCTATTCCTGTCCTGCCCCTAGGTTCATCAGAAACTTTTCTTTTTATATTCCATATATATGTGTTAGCATACGGTATTTTTCTCTTTCTGACTTACTTCACTCTGTATGACACACTCTAGGTCCATCCACCTCACTACAAATTGTTCAGTTTTGTTTCTTTTTAATGGTACTAGTCCATTGTATATATGTGCCACATCTTCTTTATCCATTCCTCTGTCGATGGACACTTAGGTTGCTTCCATGTGCTGGCTATTGTCAATAGAGCTGCAATGAACATTGTGGTACGTGACTCTTTTTGAATTATGGTTTTCTCAGGGTATATGCTCAGTAGTGGGATTGCTGGGTCATATGGTAGTTCTATTTTTAGTGTTTTAAGGAACCTCCATACTGTTCTACATAGTGGCTGTATCAATTTACATTCCCACCAACAGTGCAAGAGGGTTCCCATTTCTCCACACCCTCTCCAACATTTGTTGTTTGTAGATTTTTTGATAATGGCCATTCTGACTGGTGTGAGGTGATACCTCATTATAGTTTTAATTTGCATTTCTCTAATGATTAGTGATGTTGAGCATCTTTCATGTGTTTGTTGTATATCATGTGTATATCTTCTTTGGAGAAATGTCTATTTAGGTCTTCTGCCCATTTTTGGATTGGGTTGTTTTTTTGATATTGAGCTGCATGAGCTGCTTGTATATTCTGGAGATTAACCCTTTGTCAGTTGCTTTGTTCACAAATATTTTCTCCCATTCTGAGGGTTGTCTTTTCATCTTCTTTATGGTTTCCTTTGCTGTGCAAAAGCTTCTAAGTTTCATTAGGTCCCATTTGTTTGTTTTTGTTTTTATTTCCTTTTCTCTAGAGGTAGGTCAAAAAGGATCATTCTGTGATTTATGTCATAGAGTGTTCTGCCTATGTTTTCCTCTAAGAGTTTTATAGAGTCTGGCCTCACATTTAAGTCTTTAATCCATTTCGAGTTTCTTTTTGTATATGGTGTTAAGGAGTGTTCTAATTTCACTCTTTTACATGTAGTTCCAGTTTTCCCAGCAGCACTTATTGAAGAGGCTGTCTTTTCTCCGTTGTGTATTCTTGCCTCCTTTATCAAAGATAAGGTGACCATATGTGCGTGGGTTTATCTCTGGGCTTTCTATCCATTGATCAATATTTCTATTTTTGGGCCAGTACCATACTGTCTTGATTATTGTAGCTTTGTAGTATAGTCTGAAGTCAGGGAGCCTGATTCTTCCAACTCCGTTTTTCTTTCTCAAGATTCCTTTGGTTATTCAGGACCTTTGGTGTTTCCATACAAATTGTGACATGTTTTGTTCTACTTCTGTGAAAAATACCATTGGTAGTTTGATAGGGATTGCATTGAATCAGTAGATTGCTTTGGGTAGTAGAATCATTTTCACAATGTTGATTCTTCCAATCTGAGAACATGGTATATCTCTCCACCTGTTTGTATCATCTTTAATTTCTTTCATCAGTATCTTATAGTTTTCTGCATACAGGTCTTTTGTCTCCTTAGGTAGCTTTATTCCTAGGTATTTTATTCTTTCTGTTGCAATGCTAAATGGGAGTGTTTCCTTAAATTCTCTTTCAGAGTTTTCATTGTTAGTGTAGAGGAATGCAAGAGATTTCTGTGCATTAATTTTCTATCCTGCTACTTTACCAAATTCATTGATTAGCTCTTGTAGTTTTCTGGTAGCATCTTTAGGATTCTGTATGTATAGTACCATGTCATCTGCAAACAGTGATAATTTTATTTCTTCTTTTCTGATTTGGATTCCTTTTATTTCTTTTGCTACTCTGATGGCTGTGCCTAAATCTTCCAAAACTATGTTGAATAATAGCAGTAAGAGTGGGCACCTTGTCTTGTTCCTGATCTTAGAGGAAATGGTTTTAGTTTTTCACCACTGAGAACAATGTTGGCTATGGGTTTGTCATATATGGCCTTTATTACAATGAGGTAGGTTCCCCTATGCCTACTTTCTGGAGAGATTTTTATCATAAATGATTGTTGAATTTTGCTGAAAGCTTTATTTGCATCTACTGAGATGATCACATGGTTTTTATCCTTCCATTTGTTAATATGGTGTATCACATTGATTAATTTGTGTACATTGAAGAATCCTTGCATTCCTGGGAAAAACCCCACTTGATCATGGTGTATGGTCCTTTTAATGAGCTGTTGGATTCTGTTTGTTAGTATTTGTTGAGGATTTTTGCATCTATGTTCATCAGTGATATTGGCCTCTAGTTTTTTTTTTTTGGGACATCGTTGTCTGGTTGTGGTATCAGGGTGATGGTGGCCTTGTATAATGATTTTGGGAGTGTTCCTCCCTCTGCTATATTTTGGAACAGTTTGAGAAGGATAGGTATTAGCTCTTCTCTAAATATTTGATAGAATTCGCCTGTGAAGCCATCTGGTCCTGGGCGTTTGTTTGTTGGATGATTTTTAATGACAGTTTCAATTTCAGTGCTTGTGATTGGTCTGTTCATATTTTCTGTTTCTTCCTGGTTCAGTCTCGGAAGGTTGCGGTTTTCTAAGAATTTGTCCATTTCTTCCAGGTTGTCCATTTTTTTGGCACATAGTTGCTTGTAGTAATCTCTTGTGATCCTTTGTATTTCTGCAGTGTCAGTTGTTACGTCTCCTTTCCATTTCTAATTCTGTTGATTTGAGTCTTCTCCTTTTTGTTCTTGATGAGTCTGGCTAATGGCTTGTCATTTTTGTTTATCTTCTCAAAGAACCAGCTTTTAGTTTTATTGACCTTTGCTATTGATTTCTTCATTTCTTTTTCATTTATTTCTGATCTGATCTTTATGATTTCTTTCCTTCTGCTAACTTTGGGGTTTTTTTGTTCTTCTTTCTCTAACTGCTTTTGGTGTAAGGTTGTTTATTTGAGATTTAGGTTGTTTATTGGAGATTTAGGTTGTTTATTTGAGATTTTTCTTGTTTCTTGAGGTAGGATTGTATTGCTATAGACTTCCCTCTTATAACTGCTTTTGCTGCATCCTGTAGGTTTTGGGTCATTGTGGTTTCATTGTTGTTTGTTTCTAGGTATTTTTTGATTTCCTCTTTGATTTCTTCAATGATCTCTTGGTTATTTAGTAGCATATTGTTTAGCCTCCATGTGTTTTTATTTTTTACAGTTTTTTTTTCCTATAATTGATATCTAGTCTCAGTGTTGTGGTCAGAAGAGATACTTTATATGATTTCAGTTTTCTTAAATTTTCCAAGGCTTGATTTGTGACCCAAGATATGATCTATCCTGGAGAATCTTCCATGAGTACTTGAGAAGAAAGTGTATTGTTTTGTTTTGGATAGAATGTCCTATAAATATCAATTAAATCCATCTTGTTTAATGTGTCACTTAAAGCTTGTGTTTCCTTATTTATTTTCATTTTGGATTATCTCTCCATTGGTAAAGTGGGGTGTTAAAGTCCTCTACTATGATTGTGTTACTGTCAATTTCCTCTTTTATGGCTGTTAGCATTTGCCTTATGTATTGACGTGCTCCTATGTTAGGTGCATAAATATTTACAGTTGTTGTATCTTCTTCTTGGATTGATCCCCTGATCATTATGTAGTGTCCTTCTTTGTCTCTTGTAATAGTCTTTGTTTTAAAGTCTATTTTGTCTGATATGAGAATTGCTACCCCAGTTTTCTTTTGATTTCCATTTGCATGGAATATCTTTTTCCATCCCCTCATTTTCAGTCTGTATGTGTCCCTAGGTCTGAAGTGGGTCTCTTGTAGAAAGCACATATACTGGTGTTGTTTGTGTATCCATTCACCCAGTCTGTGTCTTTTGGTTGGAGCATTTAATCCATTTACATTTAAGGTAATTATCGATGTGTATGTTCCTGTTACCATTTTCTTAATTGCTTTGGGTTTGTTTTTGTAGGCCTTTTCCTTGTTCTGTGTTTCCTGCATACAGAAGTTCCTTTAGTATTTGTTGTAAAGCTGGTTTTGTGGTGCTGAATTCTCTTAAATTTGCTTGTCTGTAAAGGTTTTAATTTCTCCCTGAAATCTGAATGAGGTCCTTGATTGGTAAAGTAATCTTGGTTGTAGGTTTTTCCCTTTCATCACTTTGAATATGTCCTGCCACTCCCCTCTGGCTTGCAGAGTTTCTGATGAAAGATCAGCTGTTAACCTTTTGGGGATTCCCTTGTATGTTATTTGTTACTTTTCCCTTTCTACTTTTAATGTTTTTTTTGTATTTAATTTTTAGTTTGATTAATATGTGTATTGGCATGTTTCTCCTTGGATTTATCCTGTATGGGACTCTCTGTGCTTTCTTGACTTGATTAACTATTTCCTTTCCCATGTTAGGGAAGTTTTCAACTATAATCTCTTCAAATATTTACTCAGTCCCTTTCTTTTTCTCTTCTTCTGGGACCCCTATAATTCAAATTTTGGTGCGTTTAATGTTGTCCCAGAGGTCTCTCAGACTGTCCTCAATTCTTTTCATTCTTTTTTCTTTATTCTGCTCTGCAGTAGTTATTTCCACTATTTTATCTTCCAGGTCACTTATCCGTTCTTCTGTCTCAGCTATTCTGCTATTGATTCCTTCTGGAGAATTTTAAATTTCATTTATTTTGTTTGTTCATTATTGTTTGTTTGCTCCTTAGGTCTTGTAGATCCTTGCTAAACATTTCTTGTATTTTCTCCATTTTATTTCCAAGATTTTGGATCATCTTTACTATCATTACTCTGAATGCTTTTTCAAGTAGACTTCCTATTTCCTCTTCATTTGTTTGGTCTGGTGGGTTTTTACATTGCTCCTTCATCTAATGCATATTTCTCTGTCTTCTCATTTTGTTTTACTTACTGTTTGGGTCTCCTTTTCGCAGGCTGCAGGTTCATAATTTCCAGGTTTTTTTGGTGTCCTCCCCCAGTGGGTGAGTTTGGTTCAGTGGCTTGTGTAGGCTTCCTGGTGGAGGGGACTGGTGCCTGTGTTCTGGTGGGTGGGGCTGGATCTTGTCTTTCTGGTGGGCAGGGCCATGTCCGGTGGTGTGTTTTGAGGTGTCCGTGAACTTAGTATGATTTTACGCAGCCTCTCTGCTAATGGGTGTTGGTGTGTTCCTGTCTTGCTAGTTGATTGGGGTGGGGCATCCAGCACTGGAGCTTGCTGGCTGTTGGCTGGAGCTGGGTCTTAGCATTGAGATAGAGAACTCTGGGAGAGCTCTCACCTCTTCATATCACCTGGGGCCAGGAGGTCTCTGGTGGTCCAATGTTCTGAACTTGTCTCTCCCACCTCAGAGGCTCAGGCCGGAGCTCCAAGACCCTGTCAGCCACATGGCTCAGAGGAAAAGGGAGGAAAAAAGAATGAAAATGAATAATTTTAAAAAATTATTTTAAAAAATAATAATAATTTTAAAAAAGAGAGCAACCAAAGTAATAAACAAATCTATCAGTGATCACAAGTGCTAAAAACTATACAAAGATAACCATAAAAATTAGAAACATGTCAGCTGCGGACAGCAGACCCCAAGTCTACAGTTGCTCTCAAAGTCCACTGCCTCAATTTTGGGATGATTCATTGTCTATTCAAGTATTCCACAGTTGCAGGGTACATCAAGTTGATTGTGGGCATTTAATACGCTGCTCCTGAGGCTGCTGGGAGAGATTTCCCTTTCTCTTCTTTGTTCGCACAGCTCCTGGGGCTCAGCTTTGTTTTTGTCCCACCTTGTGTGTGCATCACCTGAGGGCCTCTGTTCTTCGCTCAGACAGGACGGGGTTAAAGTAGCAGCTGATTAGGGGGCTCTGTCTCACTCAGGCGGGGAGAGGGAGGGGTACGGTAGTCATAATTGGAATGCAGTGCTAGCCTGCGGTGGCTGAGGCTGGAGTGATGTTGCAACAGCCTGAGGTGCGCCATGCGTTATCCTGGGGAACTTGTCCCTGGATCACAGGACCCTCGCAGTGGCATGTTGCCCAGGCTCCTGGGAGGGCGTGGGTAATGACCTGTGCTTGCTTGGTGGCTGCAGCAGCAGCATTAGCGTTTTATGCCTGTCTCTGGGGTCCGAGGTGATAGCCGCAGCTCGCAACCGTCTCTGGAGCTTGTTTAGGCAGTGCTCTGCCTTCTGTGGGCAGACAGGGAAGGAATCCTCTCTCCTGGCACACCCTGAAACAACGGTCTCTTGCCTCTTAGGCAGTTCCAGACTTTTTCTTGGACTCCCTCCCGGCTAGCTGTGGCACACTAGCCCTCTTCAGGCTGTGTTCACGCAGCCAACCCCAGTCCTCTCCCTGGGATCTGACCTCTGAAGCCCAAGCCTCAGCTCCCAGCCCCCACCTGCCCCTGCAGGTGAGCAGACAAGCCTCTCGGGGTGGTGAGTGCTGGTCAGCACTGATCCTCTGTGCAGGAATCTCTCCGCTTTGCCCTCTGCACCCCTGTTGCTGTGCTCTCCTCTGTGGCTCTGAAGCTTCCCCCCCATTCCCTCCCCGCCCCCCCCACCCCGTCTCCACCAGTAAAGGGGCTTCCTAGTGCGTGGAAACTTTTCCTCCTTCACAGCTCCCTCCCAGAGGTGCAGGTCCCATCCCTATCTTTTGTCTCTGCTTTTTCTTTTGCCCCACCCAGGTATGTGGGGAGTTTCTTGTCTTTTGGGAGGTCTGAGGTCTTCTGCCAGCGTTCAGTAGGTGTTCTGGAGGAGTTGTTCCACATGTAGATGTATTTTTGATGTATCTGTAGGGAGGAAGGTGATCTCCATGTCTTACACCTCTGCCATCTTGAAGGTCCCCCTTACCTTATTTTTTTAGTAATGTTGTACTTTAGAACAATTTTCCAATGACCATTGAATAAAGAGTTCTACATTTTCTAGTGCTTAATCATAAAATTTCAGAATAATGAGGGACCATAGGAAATCATGTCATGTCTAGCTTTCAAACTGATTTATCCCCCTGAACAATGATATTCAGCTCTGATTTTGTTACCTTCTAGGGTGAGTCCAATGATCTAAAAATTATTGAAGCAAAATTTAAAAAGTAAATGTATTCTTTGTATATTGGGCTAGTAGATATAAGAAATAAACCAACTTGAGCTAAGTGTCATTAATAGAATACACATCTAAACAATAGCAGAACATACGTTCTTTTCAAGTGCACGCAGGGCATTCTCTAAGATAGACCATTTGCTTGACTGACTATAAGACAATTCTCAACTACTTGTAAGGGAAAAAATATACTCTAAAAAGACATGGGTCCAAGAAGAAAGAACAAGGGATATTAGAAGATAGAACTGAATGTTAAAGAACATACAATATATCAAAATTTGTGAAATGCAGCTAAAACAGGGCTTGGAGACACATCTATCTATCTATCTATCTATCTATCTATCTATCTATCTATCTATGTATCTATATTTTTTTGCGGTACACGGGCCTCTCACTGTTGTGGCCTCTCCCGTTGCGGAGCACAGGCTCCGGACGCGCAGGCTCAGCGGCCATGGCTCACGGGCCCAGCCGCTCCGCGGCACGCGGGATCCTCCCGGACTGGGGCAGGAACCGGTGTCCCCTGCATCGGCAGACAGACTCTCAACCACTGCACCACCAGGGAAGCCCTCACATCTATATTTTTAAATGCTTATATTAGAAAATGAGTGGTTTGAATTCAGTGATCTCTGCTTCCAGCATTAGAAGCTAGAAAAAGAACAACCCAAAGTAAATAGAAGGAAGAAAATAATAAAGAGAAGAAATCAGTGAGATAAAAATCAGACAAATACTAGATAAAAATGAATAAAAATCAAAGACTGGATCACTGAAAAAACATACAATTGGTAAACTTCTGACCAGACTAATCATGGAAAAGCAGAATAAATCACCAATATTAAGAATGGAAGGGCTTCCCTGGTGGCACAGTGGTTGAGAGTTCGCCTGCCGACGCAGGGGACACGGGTTTGTGCCCCGGTCCGGGAAGATCCCACATGCCGCGGAGCGGCTGGGTCCATGAGCCATGGCCGCTGAGCCTGTGCGTCCGGAGCCTGTGCTCCGCAACAGGAGAGGCCACAACAGTGAGAGGCCCGGGTACTGCAAAATAGAAAAAAAGAATGGAAGAGGGGATATCACTATAGATCCTATACACTTTGAGAAGATAACAGAGGATATTTATGAACAACTTTATGCCAGTAAATGTGATGAAATGGACAAATCCTTGAAAGACACCAATTACCAAAATGAAGTAAAAAAGAAATATAAAATCAGAATAGACCTATATCTATATCTATTAACTTGAATTCATAAGTGGAAACCTTTTAGATAGATAGCAAATCCATCTAAAAGATAGATTTACTGGTGAATTCTATAAAACATACAAGAAGAAAATTTTCCCAACCTTACAAAAACTTACCCAGCAAGTGAAGGAGGAGGAGGTTAAACTCATTTCATGAGGCTAACATTAATATATTGCAAGAAAAAGAAAGTATAGATCAGTATTCTTCAACAATATAGACACACAAATCCTTAAAATATTAACAAATATGTAATATGTTAGAATGACTAAGTGGGTTTATACCAGAAATCCTTATCTGTTTTACATCCAACCTAGCTAAATGAGACATTTACATTGGTGTAAAACTTAAAAAAAAACTGCTAATTGAGAGTTTGTTAAATTTGAAATGGCTTACTCTAAAATATATCTACAGGTTTACTAAACTTACAAAGTTTAACGACATGATTCTTTTTTTTGTCACATCTTTATTGGAGTATAGTTGGTTTACAGTGTTGTGTTAGTTTCTGCTGTACAACAAAGTGAATCAGCTATACATATACATATATCCCCATATCCCCTCCCTCTTACGTCTCCCTCCCATCCTCCGTATCTCACCCCTCTACGTTGTCACAAAGCACCGAGCTGATCTCCCTGTGCTGTGAGGGTGCTTCCCACTAGCTATCTATTTTACATTTGGTAGAGCAGCACAATTATTGATTAATTACTCCTCAATATATATATTTCTTGTCTCTTGTGTTTCTGAAACCTGATTAGCATTGGTATTGTGCCCCATCTGACAAACATTTTCGTAACTGAGGAGAAGAAAATGGAGGTGAGTAAAAGAAAAATTTTTAATTTTCATCTTTTTTTCTGGCCTAAAATAATTTTATCATTTAAGGCTACACACTGAACAAATATAAATCTTTTAAAATTGAACATTGGGGACTTCCCTGGTGGCCCAGTGGTTAAGATTTCACCTTCCAATGCAGGGGGTGCGGGTTCCATCCCTGGTCGGGGAGCTAGGATCCCACATGCCTCGTGGCCAAAAAACCAAAACATAAAACAGAAGCAATATTGTAACAAATTCAATAAAGACTTTAAAAATTGTCCATATCAAAAAAATCTTAAAAAAAATAAAATAGAAAGTGTAATGTTTCTTATGGTACAAAATTTTTGTGTAACAAAAAAAGCAAATTCCATTCTTGGAGAAAACTATTATTAAACTCTTGATAAAACATTTCCACTCTGTTCAATTTAATAGATATGCCGTTGGCAAGAGAATCAGAGAGAGTCATTGCCTTGTGAGTTCTAATTGGGGCAAAATGGCTGTAGGACATTGAGTAAGGAACATCTTTGGGCCTGTTTCCTCATCTATAGAGTATTTATGTATTCCTAAAGTGGGAAGAGACCATAAACAATGTCTAACGAGTCACAGAATCACTTTTATGTACACCTGAAACTAATACAATATTGTAAATCAACTATACTTCAATTAAAAAAAATAAAACATACAAAAAAAAATACAAATCCCGTGTCCCGACTCTTGAAGGCATAGAAATAAAAGTAAACCCACATTAAACAGAAGGTGGCAGTGTTGCTGAAGAAAAGGCCTGGATTTTAATTCCAGCAAAGGCAGGTGGGTTACTTTGATAAAATTAGTGCTGCAGCGAATTAGTGACAAACCACTAATTTAGCAAGATTAAGATATCCTGTTACAACAGTTACAAGTTTTTTTCTGAGGTTGATAACATCATTACACATGACATTGCTTTACTGTGAAATGAGACAGAATTAAATGTGATCACCTAAAGCTCACACAAATATAGGAGTCATGCTAAGCTCAGGGCTTTCAAGTGAATAGTAATTATTGTTACATTGGTTTCAGGTATTTTGAAAGCGTTTGCCTGGCTATTATTGACAACTTCCCCATACATATTTGCAATTTGTCATGGATATTTTTAGTGAGGCAAAGTTTTTGTTTTTCCAACTTTTTGAAATGAAGGGGCATTCAAGCATATATATTTTAATGGGCTTTAGCAGCTTATCTTTAACACTTGCTAATGGAATTTAATAATTTGGTGTTTGTTCTCTGTCTTAAAATTATTTAATATGAGTTCAATGCCTATAGTGGGATTAAAATATGACATTTATGATCGATTGTTTATCAGAATATACTGGAAGAATAGTGAGTGTTCTCTTTACAACTTTGTAAAGCCATTTGTCAAATCAAGGTTTTGTTTAGACTGTTTTAATATATCAGTATTTTACTTGGGTCAGGTACAGCTCTCCCCCAGGGTCCCTTAGTTTCCTAGATTAGGTATACTGCTTTTTATTGGAATACCCCTTCTCCCCTCAGCCTTTCTGGGATTATCTACTATATGAAATAGACAAAGTTACAACCCAAACTGTCATTCTGTCCCTTTGCAAAAATTGTTGGGAAATATTAAACTATCAGAGCAAACAGCACCAGCCATGCCAGAGATGAAGCATGCAGATTACATGTTAACGCTAACACTCGCAGAACCCTGTTTTGTTTGGGTTTCTGTCATTTCCACAGGGCTCATAGGCAGTAGTGAGAAACCCATGTGGGAGGGTGGGAAGGCCTCTCCAGTCATGGAAATCAAAGCCTCCAGCCTTTGCAATGCTGGGCCACCACCTCCTGTGCTTGTTGACTTCTCCCCTGTTGCAGTGACCCTTCCAGGAGGAAGACTGGAGTCTCGTTTCGTGTGATGCCCTCTTTCTTCCTTCATGAGGCCAGCTCCTCTCTTTGGCTATTATTTTCCCGAGTCACTCCATATCGTTATACCTTGGTTTCTCCACCCCCAATCCCACCAGCCTAAACCACTTATTCCCCTCTCTGTGGTGACTTGTTGCACTGTGCCAGGAGCAGCCCTCCCGCTGCCTCAAATCTCCCTGCAGCAGCAGTCACAGTGACCTCCCTGCCCTTCCTCAACTACCTGTTCCCATCTCAGGATTTTTTTTTCTTTTTTTAAATCGAAGTGTAGTTGATTTACAATGTTTCAGGTGTACAGCAAAGTGATTCAGATGTGTGTGTGTGTGTGTGTGTATATATGTATTCTTTTTCAGATTCTTTTCCATTATAGGTTATGACAAGATATTGAATATGGTTCCTTGTGCTATACAGTAGGTCCTTGTTGATTATCTATTTTATATATAGTAGTGTGTGTCTGTTAATCCCCAACTCCTAATTTATCCCTCTCTGCCCCCCCCGCTTCCACATTAGTAACCATAAGTTTGTTTTCTATGTCTGTGAGTCTATTTCTGTTTTGTAAATAAGTTAATTTGTATCTTTTTTAGATTCCACATATAAGCGATATCATATGATATTTGTCTTTCTCTGTCTGACTTACTTCACTTAGAGATTACCATACGAAATCCATCTATGTTGCTGCAAATGGCATTATTTCATTCTTTTTAATGGCTAAGTAATATTCCATTGTATATATGTACCGCATCTTCTTTATCCATTCCTCTGTTGATGGACATTTAGGTTGCTTCCATGTCTTGGCTATTATAAACAGTGCTGCAATGAACATTGGAGTGCATGTATCCTTTTGGACCATGTTTTACTCTGGATGTATGTCCAGGGGTGGGATTGCAGGATCATATGGTAGCTCTATTTTTAATTTTTTAAGGAAACTCCATACTGTTTTCCATAGTGGCTGCACCAATTTACATTTCCACCAACAGTGTAGGAAGGTTCCCTTCTCTCCACACCCTTTAAATCTTTTTTACTCTTTTTTTAAAAAAATAAATTTATTTATTTTTTATTTTTGGCTGCATTGGGTCTTCGTTGCTGCGTTTGGACTTTCTCTAGTTGCGGTGAGCGAGGACTACTCTTCGTTGCAGTGCGTGAGCTTCTCATTGCAGTGTCTTCTCTTGTTGCAGAGCACAGGCTCTAGGCGCGCAGGCTTCAGTAGTTGTGGCACACGGGCTCAGTAGTTGTGGCTTATGGGCTTAGTGCTCCACGGCAAGAATTTTTTGTTTGTTTTGTTCATTGCTGCATTTCGAGTGCCTAGAAAAAGTGTGTGGCGGAAAGGAAGCATGCAATAAATAGTTGTTGAATGAAGATATGATCAAATTTCCTCAATGGACTTTTCTATGCGATTAGAAGATTTTTCTTCTTTTTTCATTTTCTTTGACATAATAGAAGGAACACAAATGCAGTGAGGCAGCATACATGATTTTAAAGCATGGTAGATGTTTAAAAATACTTTATAAAAATCTTTGTATTCATAATGTAACCAAAGACAACTTACAGGAAAATATGTAGTAATATAAAAATTGAACTCATATTCTGCTGTATAGGCTTAATAATTGAATCATTTTTAGGTACAGATTAAGGCCAGCTTGCATCTTTTTGCATCTTCTCATAGATGAGTTTATTATTCTTTGCTCAGTGTTTCCTCTAGGAAGCTACAGTGATTCTTTGGCTGCCAGGCCACTAGGTAACGTCGCCAGAAGTTGTTGGCCATTTTTATTCCCTTCCTTTCCTTCCCCTGGCCAACCTTGAAAAAGCACAAGAAGCATAACATAGTCTACAGATCACTAGTCAAAGTGTGCTTCCTCTGAGGTGCTTGCCCAAGTTTTGTGCTTAAGAGCTATGCAAGTTAAAAATTTGTACTTAAAGAAAAGATATTCTGATAGCACTTCATCAGACACTCTGAACTCTAACTAAACTGGAAAGCCCTCTTTTCTTCATAAATACCATTTATAAATTAGCCTTATTCCAAGATCCCCCCCCCCCCCCCATTCTCATGAGCAGAACTTTTCTGGCTTCATACGTTCAAATTTTCCTCATTCTTTAAGGCTCAATTCAAATGTTACCCCTTCTTTATTTTTGTCTCTGACTTTCTCAGATGGAAAGTGATATCTAACTTCTTTCCACACAAAGCACTTTGACTAGATCTGCGTAAATGTTAATCTAGCATATCAAGGAGTTTACAGGCCAGCAGAAGAGGGAGACATGCATGCTAATAACTCTGACACAAGGTAGAGGTAATCTTTTCAGGTAATCAGATAAAGTCCTATGAGTATATAGAGAGGCAGATTAGTGGCTTCTGACTGGTTTATGGTGGAGGGGTAGTAAGCCCTTAGGAATGGATACACTTTGGGAGGCAGAGAAGAGGAATGAAAGACTTGCCATGGTAAGTGATAGACAAAGGCATGGGAGCAGGAGTCTTCCAAGAAATAGTAACTGGCTCAATGAATACAGTCCAACAGAGTTTATCAAAGGATGTTTAATGGGAGGTAGGACTGGAAAAGTGGGACTGGGCCAAATTATGAAGGGCTTTGAGCACCAGGCCAAGAAATTTAGACTTCTGCTGGGAATGGAGAACCATTGATGTTTTCAACAGAGGAGTGACATGGACAGAGATGTACTTAAGGAATATTAAATAAACCAATGTGTACATAGGATGGCTTAGAGTGGGAAGAGACTGTAGACAAATAGGTCATTGCAACAGTCAAGTGGAGAGATGACCAAAGCTTGAACGTAATAGCAGCATCGAGAAAAGAAAGACAGGGCTGGTGCATTGGCATGGCTGAGCTAGGAGTGACAGGACCAGGCAACTGACTGGTTGAGTAAAGGGCAGAGGTGTTGTATTTAGGCTGTAGGGAGGAATATATTCATTAATGAAAATAAGTATGTAGGTGTTCGTGTATGCTGAAGGAGAGGCCGGTTTTCCTAGGGAAAGGAAGATGTGTTGGGTCTGAGGTGCTTCCAGGAGGTCATCAAGGAATGAGGATCTAGTAGCCAGTTTGTCTGACCTCATGAACATTATTATGGAAGCCACTTAATGTGAGGAACAGTGTCTGAAATCTTTCATTTTCACTTTTCATCTCTCCCAAACCCTAGTATAGTACTGAGCACATTGTAGGTGTGCTTTAGGGGTAGATGGTACTGGCCTAACTCTAAAATTGCTGATGAAAAACGCCAAGCCTCTAAAATTTCCTTCCTTGAAATTCCCTACCCTGGAATCCCTGGAGCTACTGCATTGTAGCTGGATATTAATTTGTAATTAATGTGTGGGTGGTTATAATACACTAAGGCATTAAGCCATTATCAGTTCCTTAGAAGATATTGGAGTCCTCAGGGAATAAGAGAAAGGACAGGTATTTTTTGAGGGGAGGAAATGAGAAGGGAAATTGTGAAGTAAGTGTCAATGGTCAGTCCAGTAAAAATGGTGAATTTGGGGCAGATGTGAAGCAGAGGCTGGAGGGAAGGCAGGGAAGACTAGTATTGGGCAGGCAAACACAACAGACGCTTACCATGCTGAATGAATGGGATAATTTAATTCACAGTGTCATCTGTCTTCTGTTAAAAAAATTGAAATTGCAATGTTACAGAGACTACAAGTCTGGGAGTCAGGAGACCTAGCTGCCCTCTCTTAACTGGTTACATCGCCTGGGATAATCTTTTAACCTTCCAGTACCTCTTTGTGGAAAGAGTCTCTGGATCCAGAAAAAATATGAATTAAATCTTGGCTTTTTCATTTACTAGCTGTGTGCCATTAGAAAATGTAGTTAACCTTGCTGATCCTTAGTTTTCATCTTTGTAAAATGGAGATATCATTACTTCATACTTTTTAAAAGGATAAATGAAATGACAAATATAAAGTAATTGGCAAATACTGGGATGGAAGTAAATATTATCCTGTTCCTCCTCTTTTCTTCATTTTCCAAATCTGTGAAATGATAGAACTGGGCAAGATATACTGTGTCTCCCCCTCCTCCTGCTTCTTCTTTTTAATGATTCTATGAATTCTTGAAATCCTTCCTCTCACTTTCCTGCCAAAAGTTTCCAAGAATCATAAATTAATCCTGCCAGGAAAATGAGTCAAATAAATGACTTCCTTCTTTTCTCCCCCTCTGGCATGCTGGTGGTCCCCCTGTGACCCTTCTTTTCTTTTTCTTCTCTCTCCAGAAGGCTGCATGTTAGGCCTTCCAAAGGGAGACTGCAACTGGGTCTTTCAAAATGGTACTAAATGGTCATCTGGGAAGACAAGGCTACTATTTTTTGTATTGGTCAACAGGCTAACACAGATGTTGGCAGGAGAAAAGAAAACTAAGATTGCTTTGGTGATGGTGATTCAGGATTCATGTACTGTTTGCTGGGGAAAAAAATACCTTTGACATACCCTGAGGGGGCAAGGAAATTAGTCCTTAGAGTAATTCACACAGATACAGATGGCTGGGAACTGCCATCTTGTGGGGACAGTTTCCAAGCAGAGGTGCTCAGTTTCCAAGCAGTGAATATAAGACAAGATCTTCACAAGGTTTCTGAGGCCAGACTTGGTTCTTCCAGTACGCCTATCTAAAAGAAAGATGGGGTTTTCTCATTGTCTGATTCTGACTCTTGAATCCCAGCTGTTGGATCCTGGGTTGGAGGTCCCCAGCTCCCCTCCTGACATTTGTTTTCTATTGATTCTGACAAGTTTGCTTCTGGCTCTGATCTTAATTAAGCTTCCCATGTTTTGTTCCTGAAGTATTCTGTAGTGGGTGCTTGTTCTCTTTATTATTCCTTGTTCTTACTCTTTGGCTTATTCTGTTCTTATCTGAACAGAATCACAAATGTACTAACTCTCTTTGACTTTCGGTTCACCTCTATGAAGGCTCTGATGTGTTTCCCCTTTCCGGATGGGAAGGGTTCTGCCCTGCCTTTCGCTCCAAGACTTGCCCATTGGCAATGTTCAGGATTCCTCACCTGGAGCCCAGCTTGGCCTACTCTGTGTTGGATGACTTTGGTAATGGATCTTTTTTAAAAATTTATTTCTGGGCTTCCCTGGTGGCACAGTAGTTGAGAGTCCGCCTGCCGATGCAGGGGACACCGGTTCGTGCCCCGGTCCGGGAAGATCCCACATGCCGCGGAGCGGCTGGGCCCGTGAGCCATGGCCGCTGAGCCTGCGCGTCCGGAGCCTGTGCTCCGCAACGGGAGAGGCCACAACAGTGAGAGGCCCGCGTACCGCACAAAAAAAAATAAATAAAAAAATTTATTTCTTATTGAAGTATAGTAGAGTTACAATGTTGTGTTAATTTACTGCTGTACAGCAAAGTGACTCAGTTATACATATATATACATTCTTTTTCATATTTTTTTCCATTATGGTTTATCATAAGATATTGAATATAGTTCCCTGTGCCGTACAGTAGGACCTTGTTGTTGGTAATGTATCTTAACAAAAGAAAAATACCACTCCATATAAGAGAAAGTAAGCCAGTCTTCCTTCTCTATACGTAAATTTGCTATTTTATTCAAAGAAGAATGCTTTTCAGGTTCATACCACAGAATCAAAAATATGTAACTTTCTGCAGAAACTCATCCAAAAAGGCAGGTAAACTGGATTTAGCTTGATGAGATTTTACATTGGCTGGCTGGAAAGAGAGCCATAAGATCATGCCCCACCTCTCCTACAGTCCTGATTCTGGACTCAAACTTTTCATTGAGCAAGACAAAGCTTTTCCTGGACAAAGAAATCATCTGTGCCAAGATTTCCACCAAAAGCTCTAACTCCGTGGCAGCGTCAGAGAATATTTTGAGTATGATACATTTTATTAGTTTCTCATGGAGCAGAATGACATCTATTGCTATTATAAGCTATTTTCATGAAATTTAATGGACTTATTTCTGAGAGCAGAACTGATAATGGTGATTACCCCCAGGGAATAGGAGTAAAGAATTCATATATTAGGATTATTGTTTTTTTGTGTGACTGGTTATTTTAACTAGAGCAGTTTCAGTGGAGTGTTGAGGCAATGAATTGAGTAATGTCCTTGTACTGAGAAGAAGTGGATAGTAAGGATACAACAAGAAGCAGATATTAAGGATAGAACTTGCCTTTGAGGAGTTTGGTGATAAAATAGGTGTATGGGGCTTTCCTGGTGGCGCAGTGGTTGAGAGTCTGCCTGCCGATGCAAGGGACACGGGTTCGTGCCCCGGTCCGGGAAGATCTCACATGCCGCCGAGTGGCTGGGCCCGTGAGCCATGGCCGCTGAGCCTGCGCGTCCGGAGCCTGTGCTCCGCAACGGGACAGGCCACAACAGTGAGAGGCCCACGTACCGCAAAAAAAAAAAAAAAAAAAAAAGGTGTATGGCAGTAGACAAAGTGAAATGACTGATGAAAGTCATTGCTGGATTCAAGTACCTAAAAAGCCTTAACTATTTCAAAGGGCTGTGAGAGAGTTCAGTAAAGGTAGTCATAGTGAAAATCCACAGGGGACGTGAATTTGATCCTCAGAATGTCTAAATCCATTCATCAGCAAGGTGTACTTTAAAGCAACGCTGCTGTATATTATTTTAAAGAATTAAACATCGTTATTTTGTTTCCCTTATCCAACTGCAAACATTTCCTTTGTTCAATGCAGAGCTGGTCTGTGATGATGGCTCATGACTACACCAGGCACAGGTTTTGAGACCCCCACTTCCAACAGGCTGTTTCCTGGCTCCTTGAGACCCTCTGGGGTTCTCTGTACATGAGGGGTTGACATCTTTAGTCCCTTTGGTGGCTCATTTCCTTGACACGGATAGACCCACGGCCTTCTGTGGAATCCCTGCCCTGATCTATTTAATGAGTGACATGTTAGCTATGACTATGTTCAAGTTATTGTTTTAATAGACATTTACCATCAGGCTCAGGCTCAAATAAATCATGACTACTTCACACTGGTTGGAAGACAGATTTAGACTTAATGGGAGAGCACAACTAAATCACAGTATAACACATGGAAAATTTCCCTCCTTTTAATGTCATATTTCTTTCTAAATGGCTCTGATGAGTGGGTTTTTTTTAGAAGGCTTATGAAAGTAGTAGAGTATTTTTAAAAGTTAAGACTTTATGACAGGCTTCAAAAATATCTGAAAGTCAGTATATATGCTCAAGCTTAATAGTTTCATATCATAATACCCATAATAGATTTTAAAAACCTTTCTTGGCAATTAAAAAATTAACTAATGTTAAAGAGATATTTAAGAAAACTCATAAAATCAAATGAAATGTGTCAAGATTATTAGGTAGAAGATGAAAATGAATATGTGGGTTGGAGAAGAAGGGCAGACTTTTAATTTAAAGCTATGTAGAGTTTAGACAATGAAAATTTTTTTAACTTTTTTTTTAAACATCTTTATTGGAGTATAATTGCTTTACAATGGTGTGTTAGTTTCTGCTTTATAACAGAGTGAATCAGCTATACATATACATATATCCCCATATCTCCTCCCTCTTGCGTCTCCCTCTTACCCTCCCTATCCAACCCCTCTTAGGTGGTCACAAAGCACTGAGCTGATCTCCCTGTGCTATGCAGCTGCTTCCCACTAGCTATCTATTTTACATTTGGTAGTGTATATATGTCCATGCCACTCTCTCACTTCGTCCCAGCTTACCCTTCCCCCTCCCTGTGTTCAAGTCCATTCTCTACGTCTGTGTCTTTATTCCTGTCCTGACCCCAGGTTCATCAGAACCATTTTTTTAAATTCCATATATATGTGTTAGTATACAGTATTTGTTTTTCTTTTTCTGACTTACTTCACTCTGTATGACAGACTCTAGGTCCATCCACCTCACTACACATAACTCAATTTCGTTTCTTTTTAGGGCTGAGTAATATTCCATTAGACAATGAAATTATTAATCAGGATAATTCTCTCCTTCTGCAGCCAAAGGAAATAATTCTTCTCCCAATGGTTAGGGATCTGCCTCCTTGAGTTTATGATAATGTGCATGGGGATAACACTGAATAAAATTTTGGACCAGGTAAAATTTTGTTTTCAGTACTTTCAGGCCCTCCTTTTTGTCCCCTTCTTCAGGGCTCCATTGGATTCTTTCTGGCAGCTTGCCCTGCTCAAACCTCTTTTCAGAAAAGGGTCAGGTAAGGGTAATTTCCAGCTTCAATGGCAATTGTCCATGTTTTACTTCTTTTAAAGGAATTTACATTTAAATTTTTATTTTTAATTATTGTATGAAAGAATGGCTTTGTTTTCTGTCAGATTTTCAGGTATTATTAGTCAATTGGTGAACAGGTCCTTCCGGGAAAAAAGGAGCTTCCTGGCATCTTTAATATCATACCACACAGATAGAAGCTTACTCTACTCAGGACCAGCATGGATTTAACAAATGGGCTGAAAGTGGGACTGTGCTTGCACCCTGTGTAAGATAAGATGCACGTGTATTAGTTTAGAGAGAGCTGAGTCTGCTTACTCACACTTGCTTCAGTTCCTATTTAATCTTCAGCCCACAAAACCCAACTTCTTCCACTCTCCGCTCTTCTCAAAGTCACTAATAGCTCCTTAGCTATCACATCCGGTAGACAGTTTTTTGCCTGTTTTTTTTTTTTTTTTCACATCCTGGCGGTGACATTTGGTACTGGCAACCACTTGCTTCTCCTTGTCTGGTCTCTGACCTTGAGCCTCTCCCTGGGAATTCTACTGCCGCCTTCTTGGCCCCTTCTCCTTTCATCGCTACACTCTAGCTGAGCAAACTTATTCGCGCCCATCACTTCTGTTCTCATCACATCCGAAGCTCTGTCTTTAGCCCAGATCTCTCTCCTGACCTCTAGCTCCAACATCTGCACCTGGAAATTCCACAGACAACTCACATGTCCTCACCTGAAGTCATTAACCTTCTCTTCCTGCCCTCATCTCTCACCTGTTTTAATCAAGATAGAAACTTTGCAGTTATTCTTGTTTCCTGCCTCTTTCTCATGCCTAAATCTAATCAATGATAAATTCTCTAAATTCGTTCCCCTAAATATCTATTTCAGCATGCCCCCATTTCTGTTTACTATGACTCCTGCTTTATTTTAGGCACCCACCATTTCCAGCCTGGGATTCTTGCTCTGCCTCTCTTCTGAACTGGGCTTTGTTCTGTGGCTAGAGTGACCTTTCCAAACTTGAAATCAGTTAGTATTGGTCCCATTTGCAATGCTTCTTTCTGCATCACCTATAAAGTCTGAATTCTGCAGCCAGGTATAATTGGTCTGTCTCCTACCACACACTCCAGTTTTCTCACCCAGCTCTGACTCTCCATCCATATTTCACCTTTTAGCAATATCAATCTCTTTGCAGCACATCAAACAGGCTCTTTTATGCCTCCAAGTTTGGGCAAATGCCATTCCCTTTGCCTGGAGTGCCCACTGATCCTTTCCAGGCTGAGAAAAAATTTTCATTCTTTTCCTTTGTAAATTTTTGCCTGGCACTTCTAGGCAGACACTGGTCGTCTTTCCGTCACACTCCCATTGGACCCCTTACACTTCTAAGATTTCTCGTCATACTGCATTGTAATTGTTGGTTTACATGATTGTCTTCCTATGAAACTATAAGCTCCTTGAGAGAAGGGACTGTGTATTTACTTATATGTCTATGGTTTCTACAACAGTGCTTAACATTTCCATTAGATATTTATTCAATGAATGAATGTGTGAGTTATGCATTTGAAATGCATAAAATGTGTTTTTCTTTTTTTTCTAAAAGTGTTGGACCCTTCAAAAGAGGCTCAGGTTCTAGGTTCTTTACCCTAATCCCCCTATAACATTCTTAATAAAGACCTCTTCTTTAATAATCATTTGCAGGACCTACCCATTTTATACTCTTCTCTGGTAGTTTCACAGTTATGGACACTCAGAAAAGAGATAGAAACCACAAAGGATAGAGTGATAAGGAAGAAAAGCAAATCACAAATATGGCTTTGCCTGTTACTGGAAGTGGGGGTTTGTCTATTTGCCCCCCAAAAGCCAATAAAGAGGCAAGTTTAGTGGAAAGGAAAGTTTGCTTTACTTTGGTGGCTGGCAACCTGGGGGGTAGGGTGGGCTCCTATACAAAGGCCGACTTCCCCCGCTGACAGTCAGTGGGCAAGAGCTTTTATAAACAGAGAGAGGGGGCTACGTGCGGAAACAGCACAGTCAGCTCTGACAGTCATCTTGAAATTAGTCACACGGTGGTCTGATCAGTGTCATTTTGATTGTTTTAAGTACAGTTAGTCTTTAGTTCCAGGGTTGGTTTGTTCACATTTCTTTGAGGCCAGTTCTTGGAATTGTGGCAGCTTGTGTCATGGCTACAGTCAGGTCATCATGTAGTTAACTTCTTTCACCTGGTGGGGATTTCAGTCTCTACAAAACAGCTCCAAGGAAATGGCTCAGAATATTATCTATAGCCCTTGAGGAAGAACTAAAGGTCCTTGACTTTGCTTAATGACTAAACTATTATTATTTGGTCTCCTTTAACTGCTTTCCTTTGTTTCTGCATTTTCTCACTTTTCTGATTAAACTTATTCTTTGGCTACAGATTTTCTAAGACAAAAGGCAGGCTGAGGATATGGGGGGCAAGGACCATAGGGCCCTATTCTCTTTCGTGACTACCTTTTTTCCTGATGAAAATAACATTTGATTTTTGTTTACGGCTATAATTGTGATCAGAAGGTACTGATTAAACAATAGCTGATGAACACTCTAATTTATTTGGTCTTTCCAATATGATGGCACAAAATACTTCTAAATACTTGTAAAGCAATATTTCATCAGAATTATTTCCTTTTTGGCTCTAATATTTATTTCTTAAGGAAAGCCAACAGAGCACATGTGCACAGTTTTCATATGGTCACAGGTCAGGGAGCTGGGAGGTACTTTAAAGTCTTCTCTTGATGAACATAGAGAATGTTTATTGAGCAGTTACTACAGACAAGTACTGTTTTATCTGCTTTCATGTATTAATTCATTTTTTGAGGTATGCACTGTTATCATCCTTCATTTTACAGGTGAGGAAACTAAGGCATAGAGAAGTTAAATACTTTGTTCAAGATTCTAGAAATTAAGTGGAGATCTAGGATTTGAACCTATCTAGTTCTTTCTGTTCATTTGACATATGGGAAAACTAAGACCCATCAAGGGCACATGCTTAATTACAAGGGATCCATTCCTACAATTTTGGCTTCAGGTTGTTCATCAGTGCTTTCTTATTTATTCAGTGTATGTGTTACAAATTGGTAGCAAACTGTTGGAAATGGTGCTTTTCCATAACCAGTGTTAGCCTCCTTCAGTGGCTGTTTATAGCAACAACATAATTTTCTTTTGAAAATTCTCTTCAGTTCAGAATCAGAAAAAAAAAATCCCAAATAAAACACCTACACACATAAACATACATGCACCCTCTTGCAATGATCATTCTTAATCAGTGAGTCTCTTTGATCGTTGTGTGGGTATAGAACAGGCCAGACTATTCTAAGAACACCCATATGAACAGTATAACAAGATGCAGGGGTATGTATGATTGTTACTTAAGATTTGCTCTTAGAATTTCTGAAATTTCATCCTGATACAAAACTATTCCATGTCCACTTTTTCTCTAATTCTGATGTAAGAGCTTGAATCCCCAAGTTCCTGGCCTCATTCTGAGAAGCAGTCCCCCCATATGGAACCGCATGTGTTAAGTTGCTCTCATTGTGATTTGCAAGGCTCATGAAGAAAGCGATTTCACTGTTTTCTGTGGGGATTACAGAAATAATTGTCACCCTGGTTTTTGTAAGTTTAAATTAGCAGTTCTTTGCAGTGGCGGGCCATTCTTTTAGCAGCATGTTTCTGCTTATTGAAAAGCTTTGCTGAACACAATATACCCACTTTAGTATGTAAATAAAGACATTATTGTTGGAATAATGAAGTTCATGGGATGCCTCTTCTGGTAGGCCTATCTGTCAATCTGCGTTTAGTTGACTTTCTCAGCTAGCCCATAGTAATTACTGCTTTTCAATTTCCTAGAATGGGGATCTGGGAAGGGGATTTGTTACAACTGAGTTATTTAAATGGAATTTTCCAAATATACAGTATCTCCTCCTCAGATCACAAATTCACTCCCCCGTTTTTTCCCACTTGCTTTAGAAGCTCTTGGCAGGCTATTATTATGAACTGAAGGGCAGGTTTCAAGCACCCTCTATTTATGAAATGGTGAGGGCCCGTCGGTAAACTTCATGCTTTGGGGATTATTACTCTTTACTCTAACTTCATTTTCACGTCTGCTGAATTCGACTGTATGAATTCTTTCAGGAAGTAAATTCATAAATGCTGAATATCAGATATGCTGTCAGTCATCTGGCTACGTTAGTGATTAAAATTTGTGCTGATATTTGATTTAATATAAATTATTTGGTGGATGCCCTATTCTATTCTATTTTGTGTCTTCAGATAACTTTATATAGCATCTATTTTTTGGGGAAAAGATGTTAACATGTTAAATTGAAAGATGTTAGGATGTTAAAAATGTTAAAATGTTAAATTAAAATATTAAATTGAAAAATTACCTTGAAAGGTGGCTGACCTGTGACATTATTTGCGTTGTTTAATAAGGTGATAGGTATCTTTGCAATATCCCTGCCCTTGCCCTCTTGGCCAGTGAGTGACTCAGAATCAGATATGCAAAAGGTACAAGTAACTGCAATATGATCTATGTCACATCAGCACAGATTTCTGTACATATCTTCTTGGATATGGCAGCCTACTGTCTCCTACTGTGACTTATTTATAAAGGAAACACTGGAGGCAAATTTTCTGCTTTATAAAATGGATGGTTCTTTTCTATTAGCTCTCTTCTAAAATGCTGCAAACTTGACATAGCTCATAATCCCTTTAAGTAACCGTCTTATCCTAATATTTTCCTTTCACAGTCTTCCTTTCTCTGCCATACTTCTTAAAATCTATTACAGCCTGCAGTTTGCATCACCCACTCATATTGTCAGTTCCTTGTAGACTGGCTTCCATCCCTACACCCTTCTCTGAGTCACTGATGGTCTCCTCATTGGCAAATCCAGTGAACATTTCTCTGTAGTCATGTCTTTTAATGTCTACATCATTTCATGTGATTGATCATTCCCCATGGCCTTTGTATTTCTTTGTAGGAAAAATAATATTAAGATGATTAACAAAATTATTATCAATAATAAATATAATTATAAAGTATATAATGTATACTTTATAATATTTATTAGTATTTTAATTCTTAGTGCTGCCAAGTTCTGGTCTTCCTAAATTTCAAGTCAATTTCCTGCATCTTTTTATTTTTAAAAGATGTACCCGGTTTATTAATTAAATTAAATTAAATTAAATTATTTATGTTTTGTCCCCACTGCATGGCATATGGTATCTTAGTTCCCCGACCACGGATTGAACCTGTGCCCCCTGCAGTGGAAGCATGAAGTCTTAACCACTGGATCACCAGGGAAATCCCTCCTGCATCTTTTTAAAGGACTCTACTTTTTTCTATAACCTATTCTCAGTAGGCATTTTCCAATTTAATTAGCCTGGAAATTTTAGAGTTACTTTGACTCCTTACTCTCTCTTTTCCTCTCATGATTAGTCAGTTAACAAATCTTTTGAATCTTCCTGTGTGGTGTCTTTCACACTCACCCTTTCCTTCTTGTTACCACCCTCTAATCTATGTCTTCATCACCTCACTTCCAAAGGATAGAGATCATCTTTTTCTCCCAGTAGTGCAATTAGAACTCTTCATTCAAACAAACTCTTAACTCGTTGCCCATATGTAAGGCAGATAAAAATAGAACTGCTCACATGGAAGACCAGCTGTTTGACCTCCCCCTCATCCCACTCCATCTCTGGCCAGTAGGCAAACCATAATACTGCACTGCACATGGTAGGGAAGGAGTAGGGGTGGGGGAAAGGGGGAAGGAGATTATTGAGCATCTCTTTTGTGCTAGGCACACACAGGTTTAGGCACTTTTCATGAATGATTTATTATTATAATGATCCTGGGGAAGATAATTGGAATCAGTAATTTCTCCTTTCTAACATGTTAAAAATTATTGCCAGGCAAATGCTTCCAAAAGCATTTAAAAATCCTCCATTCTACTTGGAACTGGCCTATATGCTTCCAAATCACAAATAAATAAACAAACATAGAGATGTGAAACCTCTCAAACAAAACTGGTTTGAAACTTTTTGACCATAGGAATGTAGCATATTGGTGTATGCTTTTCAGAAAATTTCTCCTGAAAATATAGATGTTCCAGGTAACTATTGGTGATAACCCCTATGAAGGATTATTTTGCCAGATTCTTTTAACACAACCGTCAAATTCATTCTGTCTCTCTCTTTTTTATTTTTAAGGGCTGAAAATGACATATCATAAATGGTTCTGAGCTATGTGTTTTGCTTAATTTTCAAAAAAAAGTGTTTTTTTTGCTTGATCTCTCTAGAGAACTTTGAAAACTAAACACCATTGAGAAATTTGTTTGGCAACTTTCAATAAGTGAGCTGTTTATCATCCTGGTATATATTAAAAATTTAAAAAACTTTTGTGGGGTATACTAATAAAAATCTGTATTAGGCTTAAAGAAGTACTATAATTTACTTGGCTTTGCATTGCTTTGCTTCATCAGAATGCAGTAGAAAAGTTTTAAAATGAAAATTCCTCAAAGAATTAGACTTATTTCATGTGTTAAGTTTTTTTAAGAATTATAATTTTAAGTCCTCTCTTTAAATGAATTAATTTGCTTTATAGTTTGTCTCTCCTTTGTGAATGGTTACTTAGTCTTTCATGGATTTCTTTATAAAAATTGTGTTTATAATTTTTATCAGAACAATATATTATGTCTTTGTAAGATTTTATGATGTAAAATAAGTCATAAACAGAGCTTCTTTGTAAATATACTTCATGCTTAGAGACTACAATGCATATAAATTGATGTACAGGCACTTAGTTAAAGATTTAGATTTTAAATGTCTAAATTAACATTTCAAAATGCAGCTTTTAGAATTTCCATATCTGAGGAAATGCCCTTCTTCTGTGTGAGGCAGAAGTGAATTTTTCACATGAACATTTAATTATTCACATCTTGTTGGATGTTTTGGAAATAACATCTTTTCCATAGTAAAAAAATACAAATTATAAGCCCACAATGGTACATACAATAGCTTTAGGGCTATCTAATCAGAGCAGCCAAGGACCTTGGAAATTTTTTCTTCCCAGTGAGATAGTTAATGGACTGCTTTTGCTGTCTTCATCGCTAGGTTGATTGTGGACTGAATTAGGAAGACTTTTGAGCTTTCACCATTTAATTTAATGAGATAATGATTTTGTAGTCAAGAGTTCCCTGGAGATGGCAAATTTATTGACACTGTAAATCAATCTCTGGAAGTGATTTCATGATGTTCATTTCATTGGTGGTGGACAGAGAGGCCACACAGAGTATGGAACAAATCTTAATTTTGCCAAATATTAAGTCCTTAGTGGTCTAAGCCTATCTTGAAAAAAATGATGAAAAGTTTGGGATAGGAGGCCAAATGCATGATGTCGTGCTAAGGATCAAGGCTATTCAGACATTTGCTAAACACGGACAAAGAATGCCCTGCATTTCATATATTTAAATATGTTAAGATAGTGGGTAGCCAGAACTTTCTCAGTCCAAACTACAGTTCTAGAAATAAGAGTATTTGTACCTGGAAGATAATGGGTTACAGTAATTTTCCCCTTTGGTGTTGGAATTTAGTGTTTCTCACCCATATGGTGACTCATGAAGTCTAGTCTGGGCTTTGCTCCTTTGTATCTTTGGAAATCTTTTTAGGTATTGACACCACAAAGCTAAGAGTAGTTCTGCCTTTTCAGTGTTTTCAAACATTTTTTTAACATCAGAACCTTCTTTTCACTTAAAAAATTTCAAAGAACATCAATATATAAAAGTTATTTTATTAGAAAACATTTCTGTTTTGAGTTCAAATTTAAGGATGTTTACTTATAAAAGAATTCAGTGGGAATGATGAGGCTACATTGACAAATTTTTATTTATTTATTCTTCCAGTTGTATTGAGTTATAATTGACATATAGCACTGTATAAGTTTAAGGTGTACAGCATAATGATTTGACATAGATACACCATGAACTGATTATTATACACCATGAACTGATTATTAGGGAACATCCATCATCTCATATAGACACAAAATTAAAGAAATAGAATTTTTTTGTGGTGAGAATTCTTAATATTTACTCTCTTAACAATTTTCATATATAACATAGAGCAGTGCTAGTTATATTTATCATGTTGTACATGACATCCTTACTACTTATTTTTCTTATAACTGGAAGTTTGTAGCACCTTTTGACTGCTTTCATTCCCTCACCCCCTGTCTCTGGTAACCATAAATCTGATATCTTGTTTTAGGAGGACAAACAGAAAATTTTAAGTTGGACATTATAGACAAAAGCTACAGTTTATCAGCAACAAATTAATTTCTGTTTTTTGATTGCACAGTACTGAGAAAATAATGGCACATAAATAAGTAGTTACAAATAATAAAATGGTAGGTACTCATTTTGCTTTAAGCACTTGTCTTGCAATCTCTGAATATTCTTCATCCAGGAGAACCAGATATTTGAAAGAGAACAATAGAGACTATCATTTGTAGCAGCAAAAGAGTAACTGAACAAAATGTATGAAACAATGGTTTTCAGACATTGGACGTGAGGCAGTTTAGGACAGTGATCCCTGAGAGACAGGAAACAACCATGATAAGACCACAATTAACCCAGTTTACTGTCTGGAGAGAATTTCCAAGCTTCCAAGTTCTGGGAAGGGGGAATCCATAAGGCGTCCAGCAGTCTTTGAGTTGACATAGCTGAGAGTCAGAGAAAGCCAACAAGGCTTTACAGAATACAGAGTTTTCTGAATACAGAGTAGCCTCAGAAAACAGAATACAGAGAGCTGCACTGAGAGATAGCTTCAGAGATATTCTGTGGGCCTCCCTGAGCCTTCAGCTGAGTGCTATCAGAATATGCCTGTGAGAAAACCATGCAAGGCCGGGGAAAGAACAAGCCAAAATGAGCAGAGAAAACAACCTGAACATATTGTACAGCCAGGAATAGTTCATACCAGCCAGGATAGAAGACCTTGCAATTCTTGTAATTCATTAGCATATTGCCTCAAGAATGGAGTAAGATTATCCCTAGACTAGGGACTGGCAAACTTTTTCTACAAAAAGCCAGATAGTTAATATTTTAGACTTTATATATGACATATGTCTTCTGTTGATTCTCCTTCCTCCTCTTCCTCCTGCTCTTCTTCTTCCTCCTCCATATTTTTTTCTTCCTTTCACAACCCTTTAAAAACTGTTCTTAGCTCATGGGTCATACAAAACATCCTGTGGGCTGAATTTGTCCTAAGGGCCATAATCTGCCAACTCCTGTTCTAGAGTAATGTCTATTATGGTCCTCCTTAATAAAACTTAAAATCAAGCCTTGAAGAATCAGTTCCCCATCAATTCAACTGCATTCTAAACAAAACTCATGTTTATTTAAAGGAATGCAAAAATATACAGTATCCAAGATGGGTAAAATTCACAATGTCTGTTACCTAGTTTAAAATTTCTAGGTATAAAGAAGGAGGAAAATACAACCTATAATAAGGAGAAAAATCAATTAATCAAAACTGACTCAGAAATGAGACAGATGATAGAATTAGTAGACAAGCACATTAAAACAGTTATTATAACTATACTGCATAGATTCAAGGAGCAAATAAAGATTGAGCTTGCTAGGGAGAAATATGAAAGATATAAAAAAAGACTCAAATTGAATTCCCAGACATGAAATATAAAATGTCTGGAAAATAGACTGTGGAATATACAGCAGATTAGAATCTGCTGAAGAAAAGATTAGTTAACTTGAAGACATAGCAATAGAAACTATCTAAGATGAAACACAGAGAGGAAAAAGACAGTCTTTTTCTCCAAATCCCTGCCCCCAAACTCACCAACAAGGAAGAAAAAAACAGCATTACTGAACTGCAGACAATTTTAAGCAGCTGAATGTAACTGAAATTGGACTCTGAATAAGAGGACACAAAAATATTTGAAGAAATAATGGCCACATTTTCCCAATTTTGATAAAAAGTATAAATCCATAGAACCAAGTTCAATGACCCCCAACATCAAGAAAGACAAAGAAAATTATACCAATGCATAGCATCACCACATTGCCTAAAACCTGTGGTAAGGAGAAAATCTGAAAAGCTGTCTAAGGAACAAAGAAAAGAATAACTATGCAAGTCAGAAGGCAGTGGAGCAATACCTTCAAAGCACTGAAAAGAAAAAATAATTCAGCCTAGAATTAAAGAAATTATAAATGTTAGAGCAGAAATCAATGAAACAGAAAGCAGAAAAGCAATACAGGAAAATCAGTGATACTAAAAATTAGCTCTTTGAGAAGATCAATAAAATTAATGAGCTAAGATCATCTGGAAGAAAAGAGAGGAGATGCAAATATCAGGAATGAGAGTTGTGATATCACTACCATTCCTATATGTATTAAAAGGATAATAAGAGAATATTATGAAAAACTTTATGAACTTAAATTCAATGATTTAGAAGAAATTGAGAAAATTTTTGAAACAAACTACCAAGTGCACTCAAGAAGAATTATATGTCTTGAATAACCCTATATCTATTAAAAACTTGAACTTGTAGATAAAAACCTTTCCCCACAAAGAAAACTACAGACCTTCATAGCTTTGCATGTGAATTCTACCAAACTTTTAAGAAGAAATGATACTATTTATACATAAACTATTCTAGATCATTAAAAAAGAGGGAAAAGCTCCCAATTCATTCTAAGCCAGCATTACACTGATGCTAAAATCAGACAAAGACATTCTAAGCAAAAAAACTGCAGATTAATATGAATTAGTATTAGATTATAAACATAGATGCAAAAATACTTTTTTGCGTGTATGCAAAAGTATTTGGTAGAGTGAATCCAACAACATAAAAGGATAATACAATAAAAAGAATAATACTTCATGACCAGCTAGGTTTACCTCTGGAATGTAAAGTTGGAAAAAAAATCAATCAATGTGATTGACCATATGAGGAGAACCCCCTCCCCACAAAATGATCATCTCAATAGATGTAGAAAAAGCTTTTGACAAAGTCCAACATATATTCCTGATAAAAACTCTCAGAAAACTTGGTAAATAAAGGAACTTCCTGAAACTGATAAACAGCATCTATGAAAAACCATGGCCAATATCATACTTATTGATAAAAATTGAATGTTTTCCTTTTGATCAGGAACCAAGCAAGGATGTCCATTCTCATCAGTTCTCTGATATTTCAGTACTTTCCAGCGCTACAGAACTATTCAATATTTTCATTCAACATTTTCTAGTCAGTGCTAGGAAAGTCGTTTAGCAAAGATACAAGATTCAAGAGCAATGAACAAAAATCAATTATATTTCTCTGTATTGGTAAAAACATTGAGAAATTGAAAAGAAAAAACTACCATTTCTAATATCATAAAAAACATGAAATAATTAGGGATAAATGTGACAAAAATGTGGAAGACCTGTACAATGAATCTGTAAGACATTCCTGAGAGAAATAAAGGGAGAACAAATCAATGGAGAAATATATTTAATTTATGTATCTAATGACCCAAAATTATTAAGATGCCAATTCTCCCCAAATTTATAGATTCAGTGCAGTCCTATTCAAAATTCTAATAGTATTTTTTTTTATACAAATTGGTAAGCAGACTCTAAATTTTATGTAGAAATTTTACCTAGAACAACCAAAACAACTCTGAAAAAGTTCAAAATTGGGGGACAGACCCATCATAAATCTACAGTAATCAAGACCATATGATAATGACATGGAGACAAATAGATCATTAGCATAGATTGGACCATTCATAAA
Source organism: Delphinus delphis (assembly GCF_949987515.2). Lineage (NCBI taxonomy): Eukaryota > Metazoa > Chordata > Mammalia > Artiodactyla > Delphinidae > Delphinus > Delphinus delphis. The sequence goes on along the minus strand of NC_082687.1, from coordinate 29,106,009 downwards.
TAGACCCACACATATATGGTCAATTGATTTTCCACAGTTTCCAAGGCAATTTAATGGGGGAAAGGACAGTCTTTTCAACAAATGGTAGTGGAACAATTGGATTAGCCATGTACAAACAAAACAACAAAAAAACAAAGATCATTTGACCTTAACTGCAACATATTAAAACATTAATTGAAGTTAGCATAAGAAGTAAAACTCTAAAATCTCTGAAAGGAAACATTAGAGAAAATACTAGTGGCTGTGAGTTTTAGGAAGATTTTTTTAAAGGGAAAATTCAATACACTGGAATCATCAAAATTAAAAACTTTTACTCCTCAGAAAATATTGATGAAAATGTAAATAAAAGTGACAGACTAAAAGGAAATAGTTGTAAAGATATGTCCAACAAAGACTTGATTCTAGAATACAGAAAGAATTCTTAGAATTCATCAATAAGAAGTCAATGCCATAAAAGTAGGTAAAGATTCTTACTATAGACGATATGTGGATGGCATATTAACCCATGAAAATATGATCAAATCATTTTTTGGGGGGGTAGGGAATTCAAAGTGAGATCACACTATACACTCATCAGAATGGCCATAATTAATAAAAAGCCTTACCATACCAAGTGTTAGTGGGTTGTGTAGCCACTGGAGCTTCCATTTACTGTTGGTGGGAATGGAAAATGGTGAAAATCAATTTTATGACTTTCTTAAAATGTTAAAAATAAAAGTCCTGTGTGATGGAGTTATTCCACTCCTAGGTATTTACCAAATTAAAACATACATTCACTAAAATATTTGCACACAAACCTTCATAACAGCTTTATTTATGATAGCCCCAAACTGAAAACAACCAAATGTCCATTAACAAGTGCATGGATAAACAAGTTGTGGTATATACATACAATGAACATATATCAGCAATTAAAAGGAAAATGTGGAGAGTGGGAGAAATGGGTGAAGGGGGTCAAAAAGTACAAACTTGCAGTTTTAAAATGAATAACTCCTAGGGATATAATGTACAGCATAGTGACTATAGTTAATAATACTATATTGCATATTTGCAAGTTGCTAAAAGAGTAGATCTTAAGAGTTCTCATCACAAGAAAGAAAAGAAATTTAACTACATAAGGTGATATAAACTTATTGTGGTGATCATTTTACAATGTATACAAATATTGAATCGTTATGTTGCATACCTGAAACTAATATGTTATATATCGATTTTACCTCAATGAGAAATAAATTTTAAAAAATAATAAAAGGAACGAAATATTGATATGTGTAATGACATGGATGAATTTTAAAATAATTATGCTGTGAAAAATTTCAGAGAGAAGAGTATATACGTATGACTTTATTTATATAAAACTGTAGAAAATGCAAGCTATTGTCTAGTGACCAGAAGCAAATCAGTGGTTGCCTGGGCACTGTGTGGAGGCACCAGAGGAGGATGACACAGGGACATAATCACAATTTTGGTAGTGATGGATATGTTCATTGTCCTGCTTGTGGTGCTGGATTCATGAGTGTATGCATATGTCAAAATTATCAAATTTTGTACTTTAAATACATAGAGTTTATTTCAGAGATTACACTCAATAGAGCTGTTAAAAAGAAGAAATAATTGTGAATTTTTTTGAGGTTGAATCAGTAGCACTATTAACTAAATATCCCCCTTCCTTAACACAAGCACAAGTCAGGTAAGAAGCAGCTGAAATCTATAAAGCTCCACCTTAACGCATTCACTTGTTATTGCAAAATTCCATATTATACACTGATGAGAGCAGATGTACCCGTATTATTGTGGAGTTCTTGTACAAAAATTGTTACAAGTGTAGACGTGGATAGGACTGTATTTTTAGAAAAAGCATTGTACTTACTCAAGGAAAATCAAAACATATGCCCACTCCAAGACTCATACTCAAATATTCATAGATGCTCTATTTATAATAGCTCCAACTGTTGAATGGATAAGCTACCAGTGATATATCCAGACAATGAAATACTATTCAGCATTAAAATAAATGTGTTGATACACACAACAACAGGCATGAATCTCAAAAACATTTTGCTAAGTGGAAGAAGTTAGACACAAGATACTACATTCTGTATAATTCCATGTATATGAAATTCCAGAAAAGGCTAACCAGTAGTGATAAAAAGCAAATTAGTGATTAGTAAGGACCAGAGGGCAGGAGTAGGGGTTCACTGCAGATGACCACATGGGAACTTTGGAAGGTGGTAGAAACATTCTATATCATGATCACTGTGGAGGTAACATGACTGCATACATTTGCCAAAATGTATCAAATTGTTCAGTTAAAAATGGTGAAATTAGCTGTATATAAGACAGACCTCAAGGAAGCTTAGCTCTTAAATAAAATGAATGAACCAGGCAGCAGAAGTTAGTTCATCAATCAGAGGTCTTCAAGTGTTAAAAATTCTAGTTGATACATTCAAGTGTCCATATGGCTTAGATTATGATTTTAAAAATAGTTACATATGTTTTCAGAAAGGAATTAAAATATGTAGAAACCCTGGGGTACCATGGAATGCAGCTCCTGGTTAGTACTCTGTGTGTATGCTGGTTCACCTTTTGTTTTGTTACTGTAGTTGAGTAACCCATAGTTGGGTTAGTGAGAATACTTTTTACCCCAGTGGAGGAATGTTGAAGAACTGCTTGTTTCTTTCCTATTTATCACTCACTACTCTAGTGCATCTTTGGGCAGTGAGGGTGCTGTTCAGTTGACAAGAATCTGTACAAAAAGGAGGGAGTGCATGGCCACTTGATGATAAGTCCACTATGGTATTGAATTCACCTTCCACCTTGGATCTGAGAAGCTCTGTATGCAAAATGACTACTTGGGAAGAATATTGAAGAGTTTGATTTCAGACAATCTAATTTTTAGGATTAATATGCTTTGATTCTATGTTGAAGCAGAAAAATTTGAGATTCTTAATCAGAATTATGCTATGATCCTTAAATCTTGTAAGACGCAACATATACCATAATAAAGTCCTTCAGCTTTATTTCAATGAACGCTAGAATATATAATAAACTCACAGGACTATTGAAGGTACAATCTTAGCACCACGATCAATCCAACTCAGAGATATAAACTTCACAAGTAGCCTTAGCAGCCTGGTGAGGAGAATTCTTCATAAATTTAGGAGATGTATCATCTGAATTGAGTGCCATTTTAGACATTCTTTGGACAAATCCAAAGATTAGAAGCTGAAAAGTTGAATAAGCAATTTCTCTATTAATGAAATTAAGGGACCAGATATAGGCATTTTGCATTCCAGCATTCAAGGTGGATAGCTTTTTTTTTTTAAGCGTTCCTTTCTTTTTTTTTTTTTTTTTTTGGTATGCGGGCCTCTCACTGTTGTGGCCTCTCCCCTTGTGGAGCGCAGGCTCCGGACACGCAGGCTCAGCGGCCATGGTTCACGGGCCTAGCCGCTCTGCGGCATGTGGGATCTTCCCGGACCGGGGCAAGAACCCGTGTCCCCAGCATCGGCAGGCGGACTCTCAACCACTGTGCCACCAGGGAAGCCCAAGCGTTTCTTTTTTTAAAATTTTATTTATTTTTTGGCTGCATTGGGTCTTCATTGCTGTGCACGGGCTTTCCCTGGTGGCAGCGAGCGGGGACTACTCTTTGTCGCGGTGCGCAGGCTTCTCATTGCGGTGGCTTCTCTTGTTGCGGAGCACGGGCTCTAGATGGGCGGGCTTCAGTAGTTGCAGCACGTGGGCTCAGTAGTTGTGGCTCGCGTGCTCTAGAGTGCAAGCTTCAGCAGCTGTGGCACGTGGGCTTAATTGCTCTGCAGCATGTGGGATCTTCTCGGACCAGGGATCGAACCCGCGTCCCCTGCATTGGCAGGTGGATTCTTAACCACTGTGACACCAAGGAAGTCCCCAAGGTGGATAGCTTTTTGAGGGTCTTCGCAATAGGATGACCCAGCAGTGCCCGAAATAAAGATGGAGAGGAAGGTTGTAGAAGTCGAGGAAGCCAGAGAAAAGAACTTTAGATGGTGACACAATGGTCCTTTCTAACTCCTGGTCTCACCCAATATGGGTGAGGAAGGCATAGATTGGTACAAAAAGTGGTGAAATATACATAAAGGAGCTAAGAATATGTTGGTCCTTTGGGAGACGGATGGAGGATACTTAAAGGAGAAAAGTGTTGGTTCTACTCTTAAAATAATCTCCTTTACTTCAAAACAACATACATTGTTTTAGTGGCAGAAAGACTAGTGTACCAAAAGGAGGGGTGATAGAAGAGAGAAAGATAGTCAGAGGCCAGACCTTATAATGCCTTTCAGGCCATATAAGGAGTTGGGAATTTTGTCTGAGTTTGATGGAAAGACAGTCTTTGCAAAGTTCATGTTGGCTATTACCTGGAAGCTTGAACAAAAGGGAGTTTTATCTATTAAGAGTGTTTTCAATGCAGCTCAATATCAAAAAAACAAACAACCCAATCCAAAAATGGGCAGAAGACCTAAATAGACATTTCTCCAAAGAAGATGTACAGATTGCAAATAAACACATGAAAGATGCTCAACATCACTAATCGTTAGAGAAATGCAAATCAAAACCACAATGAGATACCATCTCACACCGGTCAGAATGGCCATCATCAAAAAATCTACAAACAATAAATGCTGGAGAGGGTGTGGAGAAAACGGAACACTCTTGCACTGTTGGTGGGAATGTAAATTGATACAGCCACTATGGAGAACAGTATGGAGTTTCCTTAAAAAACTGAAAATAGAACTACCATATGACCCAGCAATCTCACTACTGGGCATATACCCTGAGAAAACCATAATTTAAAAAGAGTCATGTACCACAATGTTCATTGCAGTTCTATTTACAGTAGCCAGGACATGGAAGCAACCTAAGTGTCCATCAACAGATGAATGGATAAAGAAGATGTGGCACATGTGTACAATGGAATATTACTCAGTCATAAAAAGAAACGAAATTGAGTTATTTGTAGTGAGGTGGATGGACATAGAGTCTGTCCTACAGAGTGAAGTAAGTCAGAAAGAGAAAAACAAATACTGTATGCTAACACATATATATGGTATCTAAAAAATTAAAAAAGGTTCTGAAGAACCTAGGGGCAGGATAGGAATAAAGACGCAGATGTAGAAAATGGACTTGAGGACACAGGGAGGGGGAAGCATAAACTGGGATGAAGTGAGAGTAGCCTTGCCATATACACACTACCAAATGTAAAATAGATAGCTAGTGGGAAGCAGCCACATAGCACAGGGAGATCAGCTCGGTGCTATGTGAGCACCTAGAGGGGTGGGACAGGGAGGGTGGGAGGGAGACTCAAGAGGGAGGAGATATGGCGATATATGTATATGTGTAGCTGATTCACTTTGTTATAAAGCAGAAACTAACACACCATTGTAAAGCAATTATACTCCAATAAAGATGTTAACAAAAAAAAAGAGTGTTTTTCAGCTGAAAACAGCAGAGAACCCTACAAACAGTGCCCAAAACAAGCCAGGGTTTTATTTGTCTCACACAATTAGAACCCTGAGACTTGGCTGTCCGTCCTAGTCATCAAGGATCCAGGCTTCCTCTACTTTCCTGTGCACAGTCCTGTGACTGTTATCTCTTGGTTGCAGTACAGCTGTTTCACTTTTGAATATAATGACCACATTCCTGGAAGGAAATAGAAGGAGAGCAAAGTGTGGTTATTAGTCTGTTCTTTCTGAAGAGCTCTTTTGGAAGCTCTACTCGAGATTACTCTGAGCATTTCTCTTTGGCTAGAACTGGGTCAAATGGCTATCTTTAGCTACAAGAGGAGCACAGAAGGTGCTTATTGAGCTGCTTATTTTGTATCCCTGAACAAGATCAGAAGTCCATTAGTAAGAAAGAAAGGCAGAATTGTTATTGCAGACAACTAGCATTGTCTACCTCAGGGGGAAAGATTGAAGCAAGGGGTCATCTTTGCAGGCTATTTAAGGAACTACAGTAAGGGATGATGGATCTTGGACTAGGGTGATAGAGATAGTGGTAGTGAAAAGTGGTCAGATTTATGATGTGTAGAAAAAGAAAAGAGCCAACAAGACCTTGATAATGGATTTAATGTGAGATGAAGAGGTAGTGAGTAGTCAAAGATGACTTCCACATATATTCCACATATTCTGCTTAACAGGTGGAAAGTGATGTCATTTACTGAGAGAGTGAAGACCAGGGGAGGAGCAGACTTGGGCGGAAAAAAATCTAGAATTTTCTCTAACTTAGGCAGAGATGTCACCGTGGCTAATTCAGAGGTAGAAGTGCTTTCACTGACTACTTAGCAAATCTGTTGTAGCAGATATTTAGACAGAAGACTGGTGATGGACATAATTGATGAACTTTTCAATCTCCCTAAACGTATCACCCCATACAAAGCAGCTGCAGCAAAGAGGTCAGTCTTTGACACTCTGGGGACCCTGAGTCAAATGAATTCTCTGACATCATTATGGGTTTTGTGTAACTGTAAGAAATATCCTCTTGGGCTTGGGAGCTGGGTGATTCTTCTTGAAATTAGGTAGACCACTATGTTTCTACAAAAAGAATAAGTAAGAATATGATGGGGGAATATGCATGGGCACTATAGCTATGGAAACGGAATTAAGAGTGAGTAATTAAAATGTGAAATAGTGGAACGAAACTCTGATGTTCATACTGTTGGATGCTGCTTCCATCATGTTATTATGACACCTCAGTGCCCTTAGGGTTATTCGTACATAATCCTGAATCAAATCTCAACTTCTTGCCCTGCTTTTCAAAATCCTCTAGGATATGGCCCCCTCTAACCATATTTCTTACTTTGTGCTTTTAGAGACTGTGAGTTTCTTCTCCTGGCCCTCTGTTCTCCAACCCCTGTGGATGTATTCGTCAGTGGGACCCAAGGCTGTCCTACTTACTATACAGACCTGATGTGGCCAATAGGTGTCTGATCAGCTTCAGCACCACCATCAGATTTTAGAATTAAGTCTTATTGCATGTATCAAATCACCCTTTAGATATTTTACAATTTTATTTGTCAATTGTCCCTTAATAAAGCTGAAATTTTAAAGAATTAAGTCTTGTTGTCTACCAGACCCCAAGATCTGGGGCACCTAGACAAGTCCTCTAAACTTCCTTAATGACCCTTGGGTCACAACACTGCACCTTGGACTGGGCTTCTACCTCGACCCCACACCATACACCAGCCAGTTATTTTGCATGACATTATTTTCTCCTTTGAGGATTGGGGATGCTGCTCTGATCTCCAGTCCATATATTTCTTTTCACTCCTGTTTACCTTGGAGAGTTGTACTTTGCCTCCTTTAGTCTCACTTACAGGCTTTAACATTTTTTCCTGTTGTAAATGTACAGGTTCCCAGAACAACACGCAATTCCCACTGACTCTCGTGTAAGTAACAGAGACTCTTCTCACTATGACCTGACCTATGGATTAATTCTGGTTCTGAAGTCTGCCTGAACAATACTTGAGTTTTTTTGTTCTTGTGCTCTGTGTTGCAAACTCTTTTTAGGCTTTGTAGTATCTTTTTTTTACATCTTTATTGGAGTATAATTGCTTTACAATGGTGTGCTAGTTTCTGCTTCATAACAAAGTGAATCAGTCACACACACACATATGTTCCCATATCCCTTCCCCTCATGTCTCCCTCCCTCCCACTATCCCAACCCTCTAGGTGGTCACAAAGCACCGAGCTGATCTCCCCGTGCTATGCGGCAGCTTCCCTCCCACTAGCTATCTATTTTACATTTGGTAGTGTATGTATGTCCATGCCACTCTCTCACTTTGTCACAGCTTACCCTTCCCTCTCCCCGTAGTATCTTTCTTCTTCCACCTCCTGGTTTAGTATTGCTGTTCCAACCTGGCTGGTCGTCTCACCTGATATGCCCGTTCTCTCTCCTCTGTGATTTTTTTTTTCTTGCTAAAGGGCTTCCTTTTCCTTTCTATACTCTAGATCCTTTAAACTTGACAAGGTGCAGTTCAAGTTTCAGTTTTTTAAACCTTTATCAGTTTCTAGCCCCAAATTATTTCCTCTTCCATCTGACCTCTTCTAATAGCTGAGCACTTTAATCATGGATACATTTTTTGGCCTTTTTTCCAAGAGCACCACTAAAATTCCCAGGCAGGGATGTGACATGCTTGGTATTCATATTGAACAGATCACTAGCTGCTGTGAGACCAGACTGGGGAGAGTGGATGGATCACTTAGGAGGCTACTGTAGTTGTCCGGGTGAGAGGTGAGGGTATCATGGCATCTAGGGCTGTGGTGGAGTTGGAAAAGGAGTGGCCACATTTTTAAGACCTTTAGGAGATTAAGTAGGCATGATTCTGTGAAGGATTCAGGGAGAGAGGAAAGTATTCAAGATGATTCTGAGGGATCTGACTTTTACCACTGGATAAGTTAAGGTAGCATTCAGTGACATAGGGAATATTGGAAATTAAATCTAGATTTTCGGAGGGGGGGCGTTGAGCTAATTTTGGACATACTGAATTTGAGGTGCTTTTAAGACTTCCAAAAGATAACAGTCAAGGAAAGATGCTGGTCAAATAGGAAGCTGGATATGTAAGTCTGGAATTTATAGGAGAGGTAAGGGCTGGACATATAAGGGGCTTGATAAACCGATGCCTTGGTGTATTTTTGCCTACAAAGAGAGTAGCGTGAGGAGAGGAGACAACCTAAGACTGAGACTTGAGGAACTCTAAGATTTAATGGTCAGAGAGAAGGTAGAAAATAAATGGTTATAAAAGTAGAGGAGAAAACAGGAGACCCTTTCATCACAGAAGCCAGGGAGAGCCTGCTGAGTGGTAAACATGATAAACAAGACCACTGGTTGGAGAAAAACTGTCATTTGTATCCAGTGATGTGAACAATACTGATGATCTTATTTAGGGCTTTTTGTTGGAAGGATGAGAGCGGGGACAGATGAGAGATTTGAAGAATGAGTAGTGGTTGAGGAAGTATATGAACTCTCTTGAGAACTTTATCCATTTATGGGAAGAGAGAGACAGGGCTTCAGATAAAGGGTGAATGAGGGCTTTTTATCTTTCTTTTTTTAATGAAGGAGAGAGTGTGGACATAGCTCTGTGGAACAGCTAATGAAATACAGACAGAAATAAAGGTATCACAAATATGAAGGATGGTTTATGTGGTTGTTAAAATGAATAAATCAGATCTATATGTCCTGAAAGGAAACAATCTCTAAGATATATTCTTAAGAAAAACATTAATATATAAACCATATTATATAATAGATATTATCATTTACATATGAATTTGTATTTGCCTATGTCTGGATGGGTGGACATTTAGATTGCTCCCAAATCTTTTTTTTTTTTAACTATAAACAATTTTGCAGTGAAAACCCTTGTCCATATCTTTGCAAACTTAGGTGTGCATAATAGTAACATAGATTCCTAGATGTGAAATTGGTGTAATGGATGTTCATTTAAAATTTGATAGATGTCAGTTTTTCCTCCAGAGAAATTATTTTGGTTGCATCTGCATAAGAGTAATGTGAGATTCCACATATATGCCTATTTGCAAAGCAGAAATAGAGACACAGTTGTAGAGAACAAACGTTATGGGCACCAAGGGGGGAAAGGGGCATGGGATGAACTGGGAGATTGGGATTGACATATATACACTATGTATAAAAAAGATAACTAATGAGAACCTGCTGTATAGCACAGGGAACTCCACTCAGTACTCTGGTGACATAAATGGGAAAGAAATCTAAAAAAGATGGGAAATATGTATACATATAGCTGATTCACTTCACTGTACGGCAGAAACTAACACAACATTGTAAAGCAACTATACCCCCCCCCCCCAAAAAAAAAGAATAATGTGAGAGTGTCTGTTTCTCTACATACTGGCTGACACAATGTGTTGTCAATTATACCAAACTAAGGAATAAGAAATAATCCGTCAGTGCTGTATTTATTTCTTTAATTTTGATTGAGTTGAGACATTTTTTATGTGTGTAAATGATATTTGTATTTATTTTAAAATAAACTACTTATTCATGACTTTTGTCATTTTTACACTATTGGATTGTTTATATATATATATTTTTTAATTATCATTTATTTATTTATTTGTTTACACCAGGTCTTAGTTGCTGTATGTGGGCTCTTTTAGTTGTGGCATTCAGACTCTTAGTTGCGGCATGCATTCAGGATCTAGTTCCCTGACCAGGGACTGAACCCAGGCCCCCTGCATTGGGAGCGTGGAGTCTTAACCACTGGACTACCAGGGAAGTCCGTGTTGATATTTTTTTCTTAATGATTAGTAAGAGCTTACATATTAAGGAAATGCACCCTACTAGCTGTCATATTTACTTGCAAATTTCTTTTTTAATTGGTCACTTTTTGTTTGACATGGCCTGAGGGGAATTATTTTTGTTGTGTTGAAATTTTAAAGCTTAGTTTATAATGTTTATGGGTTTTGTATATTACCTTCATCTGAAATAATTTTAGAAATGTATTTCCTTCTGGTAACTTTACTTTTGTGTTTCAACTGTTGATCAATTATAACATTTTAGCATAAAGAGTGAGGTAGGGATACAACATTCTTTTTTCCACACGACTCACCGGTTTTACCAATATCATTTATTGAATAATCCTTCTTTTTCTACTAATTTTGAATGCCACTTTATTGAATAATAAGCAACTGATGCATATAGGCCTATTTCTGGACTATATGTACATTTCCACTGTCAAACCATTTTAATTAATTTGTCTTATGTTTTTATATCTTGTGGCTTTAAATTCTGTGATGATTTTTTCTTTTCTATTTCTTTCCTGATTTTTTTCAGCTCATTAAGAAAAAAAATTCTTTTGTCTTCTTATTTCTTCTTTGAATCTTTTTATATGTTTTCATCTCTTATTTCATAGAGGCCATTTTTGATATTTGAATTTGCTAAAGGGTAGCTTGCCAGGATGTTCACCTGTTCCATGGGAAAATTTTTCTAGTGTCCCTTCTTAGTCTACCTTCTATTAATGCATGTTTCTTTCCTTTCATATTTTCCACATAGATTTTCTGTGTTCCTTCTCAGCATCTTTTTGTATACTGGTTCAATTTTTCCTGCAACACTTCTTCAAATGTACTGTGGTTTGTCCTGTCTGTTCCTGTTTCTCATTCTTTGTTGTTTTCAGGTGGTTTCAGAAGGAGACAGAGACATTTATGTCTTTGTTCTGCCATCTTAAAGCTCCGAGCCCTCTGACTTTTATCTTCTGATGCTACTTTTGTCTCCCCTTGAGACTTACAGATTTAAGGACTTATCTGGGAAGGTTTTCAGGAACTTATGCTGATCTACATGGAGTTGTCACTGGGCAAGTACTGGAGTAGCTGTAGGATTATGGAGGAAGAGTTTGCTGTTTCACATATTTTCGGGTCTAATACTAATAAATATTTAAAAAAACGATTACTGTAAAATATGTCTATATCAAGTCCTTCATATGGGGGTTGTTTAGAGTTCACAGTCAAATTCCAGGTCGTCCGTGAAAAAATGTGGGACAGATGTGAATGGCATTTAGGATCTAGGGATATCTCCCAGGTAGGGAAGACATAGGAATATCATAAGGAAACAGCCTAGAGAATTTTATTCTACTCTTATTTTTTTTAACATCTTTATTGGAGTATAATTGCTTTACAATGGTGTTAGTTTCTGCTTTATAACAAAGTGAATCAGTTACACATATACATATGTTCCCATATCTCTTCCCTCTTGTGTCTCCCTCCCTCCCACCCTCCCTATCCCACCCCTCTAGGTGGTCACAAACCACGGAGCTGATCTCCCTGTGCCATGTGGCTGCTTCCCACTAGCTATCTATTCTACTCTTATTTATTTATTTTTTATTTTTTTTTGCAGTATGCGGGCCTCTCACTGTTGTGGCCTCTCCTGTTGCGGAGCACAGGCTCCGGACACGCAGGCTCAGCACCCATGGCTCACGGGCCTAGCCTCTTCGCGGCATGTGGGATCTTCCCGGACTGGGGCACGAACCCGTGTCCCCTGCATCGGCAGGCAGACTCTCAACCACTACGCCACCAGGAAAGCCCAACTACTCTTATTTTTAATGTAACACTTTTGGAGTCTTATCAAAGGTAAGAGGTGATTCAACATTTCTTTGGGTTTAATTATTTTGGAAATTATTTTCCCAAGGTCTATTTCCTATGCCCCATAGTTTCAGTATTAGACAATCTGAGACACATACAAAATGGACCCTGAGATTCTTAATCTTATCAGGAAGAAGAAAATAAACCAGGAGCTTAATAGGTGACTAAGAGATGTGGGCACACATTTGGGGTCTTTCATTAACAACTCTTCCTAGTTATATAATTATTTGAAGAAATCATCCTTTAAGGTTGATGAGGGAGTGCTAAGAAAATATTGCAGCTCCACCTCTACCTGGTTGCCCCAGGGTCAGAATTTATGTTCCACAGTTGTTTATATATATCCAAAATTTGTTATTAGTAAAAGTGACTATTCAAATAGTTTAATGTGAATTGGCTAAAAAGAAACAAAGACCTTTACCAAATATATTAGAGAAAAATATATAATATGCAAGAGTTTGTAAGTATAAACCTTAGTAAAACAGTAAAATGAAAGAAAATAGTTTAATTTTTTCCCTGAGGAGTTGGTTGTATAACACAATGGTAAAAATGATAAGTATCTGAGGAGACTCACTGCTTATATTCAAGGAATTTTAAATTGGTTCATGAAAATCGCCTTTTGATTACTTTTTAAAATGCAAAAATTTAGTTGATAGACATTTTGTAGGTATTATTTCTTATTGTTTAAGTCTGTATATTAAAAGTAGTACAAAAACAGCAATGACTATATCCAGACAGGAAAACATTTGTGTCTCAACACAGGAGTAAATACAAGAATCTTTTTTCTGCTGCAAAGTGCATTGAGCACCTGCTTTCCACACAGTTTGTTTTACAGAACCAAGTTTTCGCTTTGGAGTTTCTCTCCACTTTGTTTAGTAAACTTCACTATACCCAAGGTCAGGTTTAAAAAGTGGTTTTTTGTTTGTTTGTTTTGTTTGTATTGTTTTGTTGCTTTTAAAAATATGTGGTTTGTTCTTTCTTTCATTTTTGTTTCATGGTCACGGTTGAGCGATGTAACCTTTTTGATGTTCACTTTTGGTAATCGGCAAATCGTATGGCTTAACAGAAATTTTCCATTTCTTCATGATCATTTTAATCCAATTTCCTTTAAAGGGCTCTGCCAGTTCATATAAGTAGATCCAAGATGTTTATGTCCAGGATTTTTCTGGAATTTATGTACTGTTCTCTATAAGATGACTTGACTTTTCTAATAACTAGAGCTGCCAACCTGTTAAAGGGTGACCAGATGCTGTAACTTATTTGTCATCGCACCATAAATGACTCTGGCCCTAGTCAAAGCACTAAAAACTAAGCAGTGTTATAATTTGGTTTTCTCTGATTCAGAACTGGTGGTTCATTGCTGATGATTGTTCTCACCCTGACACACATTATATGAAATGGCTCTAAGTTTTTTTTTTTTTTTTGCGGTCCGCGGGCCTCTCACTGTTGTGGCCTCTCCCGTTGCGGAGCACAGGCTCCGGACGCGCAGGCTCAGCGGCCATGGCTCACGGGCCCAGCCGCTCCATGGCATGTGGGATCTTCCCGGACCGGGGCACGAACCCGTGTGCCCTGCATCGGCAGGCGGACTCTCAATCACTGCGCCACCAGGGAAGCCCGGCTCTAAGTTTTAATTACTATATTGATTCCAATGTACTAGCCATCAGTGATCACCCCATATAGAGCATTCAGTCTAGTGTAAAGGGGGCTTAGGACACTTTATTATATTTTCTTCTAATTAACTGTTTTTATTATTGGAATTAAGGGAAGGAGATTGGAATCTTGGATCATCTAAATCAGAGATCCATGTAAAAGTGATTTAAATTGGTATTAGTAAGTTGTACATCATTTTGTGGTTGGAAGCACATTTATTCATCTCATTCTATTTTACTGTATTGAAAACACCCTGGTTTGTCCTCCCCTTGCTGCAGTGAAGGCTCTGCAGGGTTTCTCCAAATCCTAGCCAGGAGTTAGAAAAGTGACCAAGAGTGAAGGTTCCAGAGGAGAAAATGAATGTCAGGGTATAGATATGAGAGAATCCATTTACAGAGACAAGATTGAACAAAAAATGGTCAGGCTCCCCTAATATTATGTGGATGGGGAGGGGGAGTGAGAGGATGTGACTTGAGGTAGGGTAATTCCTTACTTTCTTCCTGCTCTCCTTTACCGCAGTCAGAACTACATTGATACCTGAGGCACTCTTAGCCTCCTGCAAGTCTCTCAGCAGTGTTTTCTTCACCAGTGTTTCCCCCAGTAAATCTCTTGAATATCTAATCTTGCCTCGGCATGTACTTCTGAAGGTTTTGTCCACATGTGGGCCAGAGCACTTGCAGGTGACATTTATATCCCTGGCATCTATGGTGACAAGAACACTAATAGAAGTAGAAGTGGTAGAATTTGCATACAAAGCTCTAGGGGCTATTTGGTTGGTGATCTCTTCACATCTGGACATTTTTCTTACTCCTTCAAGCCTAAAACACTTGAACACAAACGGCTTTTAATTTGTTGCTATTATATATTATGTTGGTTTCATTTATCCAAAACCAGGCTTCAAATCGAGCTCTGTAATACCTTCGTAACTAGGCACACGTCCTTTATTTACCTCATTCTTTAAACTTTGTATCTATTTACAGTCATTCACACGAATGCAGATTTTGCTTTTGTTTTGTTTTTTTCAGATTTTGTTTTATATGAGACATGAGGGGTTGAAATGAATGGGTGATGCATGTGGTATGATGTTTGCCCCTATTTCATTGGGTTTGGGCTTTATAGTCAGGGAAGAGAGGTTCAGAAATTTTCAGAACTCTACAAGAGAGACTTTTTTTTAGGTTTGGAGCATAAACAGAGCCGTCTGCGGATGCAGGTGACAAAATGTGACACAGAACTGAACAAGGTGGCATTCTCTTCTCTTCCACAAAAATCCCAGAATAAATCTGAGATCTCAAAGGCTGGAAGTTACTAGGAGACTGTAGGTTGGCTTTGTGGGTTGTGATGTGCATATGGATGTGTGTGAGGTCCTGTACATGGTAAGAAAAACCTGTGAGTGCAAAGAGAAGGGTGGTGGGCCATGAAACTCGGGTTTCCAGGTATGCTTTTACTGCAGGTCCTGAAAATATTGGGAGAAGGCCTAACCTTGGGACATTGTCAGTGTCTTTGTGAGAGAATTGGCACATGGAATATGGATGAGGAGTTTTAGAGATCATGTCTGGCTTGATGGGTATCAGCGAATTGAGATATAGCTGGATTTGGAGAGATTTTGTAGGTGGCCTTCAACCTTCTGGGAAGTAACTACTCGTGAGGGAAGATTTTAAGTTTGCAGCCTTACTAGAATTTTCTAAGCATCATAATTTCCCCATAATTATCCAAGATATATTAGGAAGATGGAGATACAGAGAGTGACTTTAATGTTCATATTTAGCCCTGAGGATTTCTAAAAAGACCAACCCTTTGTTGCTTGATGGAGGATGTGTCATATCTTTAGGTATGAGGGCACTCCTAAAGCCCCCAGTAACTTTTCTTCATAAGTGTACAGTACTTCATAAGTGTACATTACTGTGGTGACTAATGGAATGTATGCTTGTATTCTATTGTGTCAAAAAATTCTCAGTTTTAATTTTTCATAGATAAATATCAACAAATATTACCCACATAAACAAAAGTCTTTCGGCTATGCAATAATTTTAAAGAGACCAAAAGTTTTGAGAACCACTGGGTTAGACATTACTGTTTCTTATAGTGATATGGACAGGCAAATTACTGCTCAGTTCTACACGTGTTTTGCTAACAGCTAAAGGGGGCCGAGAGCATTATTTTGAGCCTGGCCAGTAAAGCAGTGGAATGCTACTTTTCTATTACCACTCACCATAAAGACACTGCCCCAAACAAGATAAGACACATCAGGGTAAGTCACTAAAATGATTATTGCCAACTGTTGATTACCTACTCCTGATTGCCTACTCTGATAGGAATCAGAGCCAGAGAAGAAGGCCCTTACCCGGGTAAGATTTGCTGGGCAGTACTCCTGACTCCATGGGAAAGGAGAGGACAGTGAGGTAGTGATTCAGGGGATGAAGATGGGACCATTGGCATCTCATTCTGGAAAGTTGGCCTGTGTATTTTTGCAAGACTTATCCAGTGACTTTTGATTTTGAAGATACGTGAAGGACTTTTCACCTGTAGGAAAAGGAGCTACCACCAAATACAGAGGGAAAATCCTACTCTGAAGAGGACCTTGGGAAATGAATGGAATATTCTAGATGGGGTGAAAGTGGAGAGATTGTGGGAAGCAACAGGGTAAGGTATGGATCTGTTTCCCATCTCATGTTATTCCTGGGGGGCTAGGTATGAAAGCCGTACAGAGCAACATATTGATGGTGACTCTGTTTCTTAGGTCCCACCCTTGAAAAAGTACATAGGTATATCAACAGCTGAACCATTGTGTTCTCCCTCAGCCTCTACACAATAATTATTAGAAATGGCAGTGATCTTTATGAAGGAATATAAAGAGGTTTTCAGAGGAAGGGATATAAGGAACAACTTTCTTTCTTGACTTACTCTATCTTCCTTCCACCATTATGTGTATAGCATAGATACTGTTGTGAAATAATCTGAGATATTTTCAATTCCTCTTAATTCTTGCCATCTCAGCCTTTCATGCATTGAAGGGAAGCAGAAATTAGCCAGCAATAACAATGAAAGATAATGATAACAATACACACTTAACCTAGTGCTAATTACTATATGCTGGACACTGGTCTAAGAACTTTACAGAAAGTCTCCTGGGTGAGTATTTTATAGGCGGAACACCTCTTGTTTTTTGGTTGTTGTTGTGTAACTTTTTTTTCCATTTTATTTAAGAAAGGTGATGTTCTTGGGGAATCTTCCAATTTCATTTTGCACTTCTGATTTTAAATGTTAGAAATTAAATAGCATGAGCTGTTTCCTGTTTCCATTCTTTTATAGCACAGTCTCTGTGAGAGCCCTCTAGTTCCTGAACCGTGTGAGGCAGGCAGGTGGAACATGCACCAGCTCTGGAGGCAAAAATAAAAGCCCAGAAGAGAAATCTCAAAGGGCTTGAAAGAGGGTACAGTGAAGAGGATCATATTAGTAAATATTCCTTGGTCTGTCTTCTATAAAATGCTTACAAATATAGATTCTACTAATGTCAGGTTTCATAACTGCATACAGTAGGACAAATTAAATCCTATCACATCTTTCTACACATCGAAAAATGGAAATTATGTAACTGGATTATTTACCTGTTCAAAGAATTAGTACCAGTGAGCTAGAGTCATATTGGAGAATAAACAGAAAAATAATCATGTTCAAGCCTGAAGCGAAATGATAAATATAAAAACTGTTTGCAATATCAACCAGCAAATGCTTCAAAAGATCATTTGGAGGATTGAGAAGAAACACAAGCCTTTTAGTAGACTTGTATAAAGTCCTATTCATTAAAATGCAGCTGTGATTGTTTGGATCAACTCAGAGACAAGAAACTTAACACCCCTCTGAATTACTTATGACTTAGCTTTGTATTTGCTACACATGGTCCCCTCATAATGTAAACATGTTTAACTTAAATATACTTGATGTCTCTGAAAAGGAGTAATATTTTTGTTTTTTTTTTAGTATGTGAATGATGACAGCGTGAAGAGCTATGGCATGATATCCTCTGAGTTATAGTTTAAAATAAATATGATCTTTCCTTCTAATGTACAAGACATTCAAACTCACATAAATGCACATGAATCAGGGATGTATAAAATTCAGAATTAGTAAAAATGTCCATGTATTTATTCTGCTTTCATGGTTCTCTTCAAAATAAGCTGCAATAGAATTCTAAAATCAGCTTTTGACATAGCATTATTTTAACTTGGTAATTCAGATTGATTGGCACACATGACAAAACAATCCCACACCCTAGTTACATGCAAGGAGTAATCCTACATTTAGTAATTAATAATATCTTTCCTTGATATTCTTTTCCTTAAGTAAACTGAGTTAGAAAATGAAACCTGGGATCCAGAAAATGTGCCTACCTAGAGGAGTAAAAACATCTTAGATCTATAAAAGGTGTGACGGACATTTAACCCTGAGAGAATCAACTTACTGTGAGGGCATAAGAATTGTTCCTGTAACCAACGTGGCACCCTAAGTTGTAAACATAAATATAACTGCAAACTCTCATGCACACACACTCTCCTGTTGGATAAATTGGTTCACAGTGTCATGTTATTATGCCTCATTTGATAGAGTTTAAACCCATGGTTCTCACACTGTGTACCGAGACACCCTGAAGTACTGGAATGAACCCACGAGGTTACTGAAGGATAGTTACAATATTCAAAGAAACACAGTGATACTTGTCATCTGTCAGAAATCATACAGACTATTAGCCTGAGGTAGCTCACAGTTTCAATATATGACACAGTGCTACATTTCTTTTGGTGACACCATACCTTTGCAGAGCTGTGTTTTTGGTGGTTCCTTTGAGAAAAAATATAACAAGTAAAAATCCATATGGATCAGGAAAGGAAGGTTGTGGTGGGCAATCTGATTCTAAGACTGGAGAATCTTCTGTGCCCCAAAGCTCACACATCCCACTAGTAAGTAATTGTTGCTATTTAAGAATAAAATAAAAATATTTTCTTTCCATTCGTGTTTTTTATTTTTTCAAAGACTACTATTTTCTTAGTGTATAAATCCCTATTCAGTTGAATAGACCTAACTACTTAATAAACAAAACTGTTAGGTATTTCATTTGACCTATAGGTGCTATAAAAAGATTACTAGGATACTAAGGGTGCCATGAACAAAGAAAATTTGGATTAAGCATTTATTTTCATAGTTAGAGCAAAAGTCATTTTGTGCTAAATTGAAATTTTAAGTACCATAAATATTTCATGAAAAATGCTCTTTGTGAATGAAAAGAAATTTTTGTTTCATGTCACCTTTTACATCCTGTTTGGGAATGTTCTCAAAAAATGGCAAAAGGTAAACATCATGGCAAAGAGAATGTGAGGTGAATTCTCAGCCTTTTCTATTGATATTTTCTTCCTTCTACAAGTGGGCACCTGGCATTTCGGGACACTTAGGATGTCCCAGCCCTAACCTCTGCAGGGCTAACACTTAATCAGGTTCTGGGACTGAGTTTATTGATGTGGGAATAGGAGGGCAATGGCAATGGCTGGGGGGAGAGTGGCAGGGAATGACGAGGAAAGTGATATCAATTCCCTATGGAGATGAGGCTCAGGGTCTCACAAGAGGAGAGACTGGAGAGTGAGAGGACCTAAACTAATGGCCCAGGGTTTTCCAGCTGCCTGCACCATGCTGTTTTCCTTTGCTGAAGCTCCTGAATGCCACCAAACCTAGATAGCATACTCCCCTCTGCCCCCCTGCCCCCCACCAACTCTGCAACATTTCAGGTCTGACTCCATTATTTTCTGACAGATTTTTCTCTCATTTCTGTTTTAACCCTAGACCAATAACAGATGGCATAGATCATGGTAGCCCCCAGAAGTCTGGCAAATAAATAAGCTTTTAATATGCAAATCTAATTCTGTATTCCCAACTTTTTAACACTCATTTTCAGGAGACTGCATCCTGCAGAAAGCCTCAGATAAGATTGACACTCACATAGGAAGGGTTAGTGTCCTAATGTAACTGGCTATTGTGGAGTCAGGATATAGTGATTGTGCAGAGGTGTGTTTGTAGCAGGTGGGGTGTGTGAGGTGGAGTTGAGAACATGCCCTGAAAAGTTGGAACCTGGGGTACGTAGAGCAATGAGAAAGGGTGTCTGGCTTCTCCTGGGCTCCCAACTCCTTAATCATGGAAGAGTTGGTCAGTGAGGCAGAGAACAGAGCATCACAGAACTAGAAAGCACCAGTCTGTTACTTGCAACAGTTTCTTTGGTCATCTCTTTATGCATGACCCCAAGGGGTGCCCATGGGAGTTCAGAGTGGGGAAACTGTCCTCCAGTGTGTAGGCAAAAGGGGGAACCCAGAGGTGGAGTTCTGACATTGAGGTGACGCATAGATCTATGGTTCCTATTTCCAGCAGTTACCAAATTCTTCGCATCCATTTTCTAGTAGTCCTGGGCTATCAGATTAAGAGGCCACAGGCCTACAAAGACTTTCGAGCTGACCAGGCTACCTCTGAAGTTTGTGAAGCTCTCTGTCCATCATCTTGGTGAACTACAGCTACATCTGAGGTTTGGCAATGGCCATTGCTGGAAGGCCTGTTTGCCTTTGAGAGACACCATTCCGGGGCTTGACAAGGCTCCTGCAAACAGGAGGCAGTGTCCTCAGGCGTTATCAAGCCCCGGAAGCCTGGGCTGTGGGTGTAGGGTTAACGCCTAGGAAGCTCTTACCACATATCGCTCTGCTGCCGGGGCAAGAAAGCGGCCGACGCGGCTGAAGGGCGGAGGAGTCGGGCGGAGGAGTCGGGCGGGGGAGTCGGGCGGGGGGAGGAGCCGTGCTGGGGGAGGAGCCGTGCTGGGGGGAGGAGCCGTGCTGGGGGCGGGGCTTGGCCCAACCGGAAGGTGAAGGCTCCCGGAAGTTGATGGCTCCCGGAAGCTGATGAGGCGGGAAGGGCGAGGAGACTGTGAGGGCGGGAAGACTGGTGAGTAGCGGGCCTGGGGTGGCGTCCGAGGAGGATTTGGGGGGTGTTGTTGGGAACTTATATTTTGGTTTTTCATACTCAGACTTTGTAGTGTACATATACTCTCAGGCAGTGTTTATGTGGGAAAAATTTATATTTACATTCACCAAGCTCCATGTAAAAAAAACCGCGATATGTTTAAAAAGCCTGGAGTTATTACAGAAGGGTGGAGAGTAAGAACTGCGAGCCGCCTTCTCGCAAAGCCAAGATGTTGGGCATCTTAAATGCTGTGGGCTCCAGGGTGGGCCTCACGGGCTTCTGCTCAGTGCCAGCCTCTCTCTGTCATTGTGCTCTGGTTCTGAACATGTTTCCACGATGCCTTTTGTATTGAGGCCTTGTTTTGTCTAAAACTGAACAAGGAGAAAGTGTTGAAGAAAATAGTGACATAGCAGAGCAACCGAGAAAAGCAACTGAATGGAAAAGATGTTACTTCATATAAAGCAGCTGTTTTTTTTTTCTTTTGCTGTACGCGGGCCTCTCACTGTTGTGGCCTCTCCCGTTGCGGAGCACAGGCTCCGGACGCGCAGGCTCAGCGGCCATGGCTCACGGGCCTAGCTGCTCCGCGGCATGTGGGATCTTCCCGGACCGGGGCACGAATCTGTGTTCTCTGCGTCAGCAGGCAGACTCTCAACCACTGCGCCACCAGGGAAGCCCAAAGCAGCTGTTTTTAATAAACGTATTAATGATGTTTAGTGATGAGAAAGAGATATTTTGAACATCTAAATCCTAAAATGATACTTTAATAATTATAAATAGGCACAGTTTTACTGCTGTAGGTTTTTTTTTTTTTTGGAAGGTGACAGCATTGTGCTGAAAGCCCCAGCCAGGACTGGCACACACATAGGAAGGGTTAGTGTTGTATGTAAAGAGTTATTGTGGAGTCAGGATGTAGTGGTCGTGTAGATGTATGTAAGTAGTGGGTGGGGTGTGTGAGGTGGGGCACACACACATGAGGGATTTTCTTATTTAAAAATAATGCAGTCTGATGAGCATTTGTGCATACAACATTCAGTTTTCAGGAGTGGACTACTGATGTTAAGTAGGACGTGCTTTTACTTATTTATTTGATCCTTGACTACAGAGAGACAAATTTTCCAAGATAGCTAGTTAATGGCAGAGCCAGCATTTGAACCCGAGAAGCCTAGCTCCAGTGTTTGTGCTCTTAATCAGAACGCTGTATAGTCTCTCAAGAACACTTTCAAAATGGTCTTATTTTAACGCCCTAAAAGAGACAACAACCATGACAGTGGCTTTCAGTGGCAAGAACCCAGTATTTGAAGAAAGGTTTCTTTTCCTTTCATCCCTATAGGATGTGCTTGTTCTCTCTCCTTCAGCAGTCTCGTTCCTCCCATGCCTCTTTCAAATCAAAACCCTTTAGGAGAAGAACTTCCCGAAAACCTTTGGGCATGTGAAAGCAGAGGGGACTTGTGCTCTGCTTCTTGATGCATGTTTATTGTCTTTTGTTTTTTCAGGGCAACAGATCCTTAGAAACAGTAAAGGTCTAGATAGTAAATATTTTAGGCTTTGCAGGCCATATGGTCTATGTGACAAAGGCTCAACTTTGCTGTTGAAGGGCAAAAACAGCCCTATACAATGCATAAATAAATGGGGCATGGCTGTGTTCCAAGAAAACCATTTATAAAAACAGGTGGCTAGCTGGATTTGGCTTGTGGACCAGGCTGTAGTTTACCAACCATTGGTCTAGACCTTTGAGTATTTCTATATCATTTTTCTGAATAATAGTCAATGCACATTAAGTGCATGCTCCATGTCAGGCACTGGGCAAACATATGAACACGGAGATTCATTTGATACTCATACTAACTCTATGAAGCTAAGTATTTTTAAAATCCTGATTTACCAACAAGGAAATCAAAATGTATAAAGTTACGGATGTCATAGGCAGAGCTGGGACTTCAGAGACTTTTCCCTTAAATACTACATTTTACTAATAGGTCAAAACAAGTTTACTTGTTTTGTAAGTATACCATTATCGTTTTATTTGGGTTTCACTACTTGTTCTGATACACTTGGAAACTTCCCTGTTACTTTTTCAGTTATCCATATTGCCTTTTGAGATCAAGTCTGCAGTTTCCACCTATTGGCTTGACATTTCTATCCTGCATCTTTAAATTTAAATAAAAATCCTGATTGCCCATTTTGCCTCTGATGCTTAGCGTGTAGTCATTAATATTTATATAAGGCTTACAAAACCCTATTTGTTTATGGCTCTGAACATAAAAGATCTAATGATTTAGATTAAGAGCCATATCCAAGTACTTGGGTTAAGTGCTTTTGGAACCACTCAACAAAACTATAGTGGGAGATGCAGAGACAAGATCACTTCTTTCTGCAAAAAGGACTGAAGACAAAAGACGATCCTGGGAACTTGAGGTTTTCTTTTTATCTTTTCAAGTATGCACGTGCCAGCTGAGAAAGTTGGAACAGATGAAATAGAAGGGTATAATTCCAGGGGCATGACTGACATCCTTTGTGAGAATCTTTGGTCTTTTCTTTCACCAAAGCATAGTGGCCCTGGTGAATCTTAGTCACAGTGATATCGTTAAGCAAGCAAGCATTAGAAATTATCTGGAAATAATGTTTATTTGCAATAAGATATATAGTCTTTTGAGTTAGTACTTTAACAAAAAAATTTGCGGTACAATATAAAATGTACCTAAAAGGAATAGTCATTCGACTTAAAGAATTTGCAGAATACTCATATAGAATATTAGAGTAAAACTGTTTTCATGGTAGCATTTTTTTTAACTGTGGGAAAGTTTAAAGACCTCAAGAAATACGATAAACCTTCATATTTTTGTGCCATTCTTGGTTGTAGCCTTCAGGTGGTATCTCTGTAAATACAAACAAACAAAAACCAAAAGCCCAGAATATAGAACCCTGCTTAAGGGTCTGTGTTAGACCGGGACGGAGGTACTGACTTAACCTATTTCTTGAATGTTTTTCTGCTTTTTATACAACTGGATTAGACAAATAGCTGATAGAGAAAAATAAGTCATTTTAGGCAGAAGTTTCTGGCTTTTTTTCTCCTTTTAATTTTTTAATTCAATCAGATAAATTATCAACATTATGGAAGTTTGTTGGGAATTGTAATCATTTCAGTTTTTGAATTTATACTGAAATTATATTACCCTATTTTTTATAGCCTAAATATATTTCACTATAGAAATTGATATTAGCTAAAGAAGTTACTTTTGCCCACTTGTCATTAGATCACTAAAATGAATACAATTCTTCTGAACATCAAAATAAAGAATCAGAGAATGTTAGAGATGAAAGGGACTTTATCCAGTGCAGGGTTTCACAGCCTCAGCACTATTGGAATTTTTTGGACTGGATTTTGTTTGTTGGAGTGGGGTGGGTAGTTGTGTGCATCATAGGATGTTTACCAGTATCCCTAGTCTCTATCCAGTAAATGCCAGTAGTATATCCCTTCCCCCACCCTGCTGGGTCCCAGCTGTGAGAATCAAAATTTCTTGGTTTTTGCCAGATGCTACATGGGGGGGCAAAATCACCTTCAGTTGAAAACAACTGATCTAGTGCAACCCCTTCATTGTAAAAGAATGTAAATGTCTTACGCATATTTTCTGAATTAAGAGACTTTTCCTCCTTTACCTTGTCAGCATCATAGCTAGGTCTAGTATGCCAGAGGTAAGGGAAAATGGATACAGTTATGGATATAATTTAAGGCCTGACCTTAAATAGAATTGACAGACACAAAGTTTTTATTTAGTAAGCTTCTTCTTACTTTTAAGATCCTTTTTATTATGTTCAGTTCTTTTTCTAAGACTTTCAGATTATGCTGTAAGCAGTGCTATGCAAAGTCACTCAACACATGTTTAATTCAGCTAACTTTTTTTGGGGGGGGGCATGGTGAGACTTTCTCAATGAAGGAAGCAGTGTGTTGATTTACTTTCTAGTGCAAGTTCTATCTCCTCATCCTCCTTTAACAAAGAGTTCACAGACAAGTACCAATCGCAGTCCCCTGTTTGGTAGCACTAATATAGATGAGCAGGGCCTCTAAGGGCGTTCTCCATCCAGGCCTTCATTTCTTACCTTGGGGCTCTGTTCTCTGCTTGGCATATTCACAAAGCAAACCATATTATTAACTTCACTAAGTTCAATACATGCAAATAATTCTTTGTCAGTTCCCTTAAAATTTATATTTGCATCTTCACAAAAATGTCCTAGTAAGGGAGATGTTTTAAGACAGAAGAGTCTTTTGATGGCAACATGAATTCTATCAAACCTTGACATACTCCGTATATATTTATGAAAAAGATAGAGAAAGATGGATGAGAAGGTGGTAGTCAGGCAAAAAGGGTGGGGATACTAGTAAGAGTGTTTAGGCAGAGAGAAGTGTGTGTGCAGACTCCAAGGCCAGAGGACCATGGTGCCTTCCAGAATGGGAAGAAGTTTACTGAAGCTGAAGCTAGAGTTCAAGGGGAAATGAGGCATTACAGAAATGAGCAGAAGGCAGATGGTACAGTGCTTGTAAGGCAAATTATGTAGTTTTTTTTTTTTTAAAGATTTGATGAAAGTTCATATTAATGCAATTGACAAGGAAATTTAGATATTTTGAGATATACATTTTAAAGTAATAACTAGAATTATGACTTATAACATTATACCAGAACATATAAGATTTTTAGAAATTTCATGTAATGTCTGAAACATTTATATTAACATATTTCCATACAAATAACCCAAAGAAAGTTTAATATTAGTTTTTTTTTGTTTGTTTTTTTATACTGCAGGTTCTTATTAGTCATCAATTTTATACACATCAGTGTATACATGTCAATCCCAGTCGCCCAATTCAGCACACCACCATCCCCACTCCACTGCGGTTTTCCCCCCTTGGTGTCCATACGTTTGTTCTCTACATCGGTGTCTCAACTTCTGCCCTGCAGACCGGTTCATCTGTACCATTTTTCTAGGTTCCACGTACATGTGTTAATATATGACATTTGTTTTTCTCTTTCTGACTTACTTCACTCTGTATGACAGTCTCTGGATCCATCCAGGTCTCAACAAATGACTCAATTTTGTTCCTTTTTATGGCTGAGTAATATTCCATTGTATATATGTACCACAAATTCTTTATCCATTCATCTGTCGATGGGCATTTAGGTTGCTTCCATGACCTGGCTATTGTAAATAGTGCTGCAGTGAACATTGGGATGCATATGTCTTTTTTTTTTTTTTTTTTTGCAGTATGTGGGCCTCTCACTGTTCTGGCTCTGCTGCGGAGCACAGGCTCCAGACGCGCAGGCTCAGTGGCCATGGCTCACGGGCCTAGCCGCCCTGTGGCACGTGGGATCCTCCAGACCGGGGCACGAACCTGTGTCCCCCGCATCGGCAGGTGGACTCCCAACCACTGCGCCACCAGGGAAGCCCTGTCTTTTTGAATTATGGTTTTCTCTGGGTATATGCCCAATAGTGGGATTGCTGGATCATATGATAATTCTATTTTTAGTTTTTTAAGGAGCCTCCATACTGTTCTCCATAGTGGCTGTATCAATTTACATTCCCACAAACAGTGCAAGAGGGTTCGCTTTTCTCCACACACTCTCCAGCATTTGTTGTTTGTAGATTTTCTGATGATGCCCATTCTAACTGGTGTGAGGTGATACCTCACTGTAGTTTTGATTTGCATTTCTCTAATAATTAGTGATGCTGAGGAGTTTTTCATGTGCTTCTTGGCCATCTGTATGTCTTCTTTGGAGAAATGTCCATTTAGGTCTTCTGCCCATTTTTGAATTGGGTTGTTTGTTTATTTAATATTGAGCTGCATGAGCTGTTTATATATTTTGGAGATTAATCCTTTGTTGATTTGTTTGCATATATTTTTCTCATTCTGAGGGTTGTCTTTTCATCTTGTTTATGGTTTCCTTTGTTGTGCAAAAGCTTTTAAGTTTCATTAGGTCCCATTTGTTTATTTTTACTTCCATTACTCTAGGAGGTGGATCAAAAAAGACCTTGCTGTGATTTATGTCAAAGAGTGTTCTTCCTATGTTTTCCTCTAAGAGTTTTATAGTGTTCGGTCTTACATTTAGGTCTCGAATCCATTTTGAGTTCATTTTTGTGTAGGGAGTGTTCTAATTTCATTCTTTTACAAGTAGCTGTCCAGTTTTCCCAGCACCACTTATTGAAGAGACTGTCTTTTCTCCATTGTATATCTTTGCCTCCTTTGTCATAGATTAGTTGACCACAGGTACGTGGGTTTATCTCTGGGCTTTCTATCTATGTTTCTGTTTTTGTGTCAGTACCATATTGTCTTGATTACTGTAGCTTTGTAGTATAGTCTGAAGTCAGAAAGTTTTATTTCTCCAGCTCCGTTTTTTTCCTTCAAGACTGCTTTGGCTATTCGAGGTCTTTTGTGTCTCCATACAAATTTTAAGATATTTTATTCTAGTTCTGTTAAAAATGCCATTGATAATTTGATAGAGATTGCATTGAATCTGTAGATTGCTTTGGGTAGTATAGTCATTTTCACAATATTGATTCTTCCAATCCTAGAACATGGTATATCTCTCCATCTGTTGGTATCATCTTTAATTTCTTTCATCAGTGTCTTAGAGTTTTCTGCATACAGGTCTTTTGTCTCCCTAGGTAGGTTTATTCCTAGGTATTTTATTCTTTTTGTTGCAAAGGTAAATGGGAGTGTTTCCATAATTTCTCTTTCAGATTTTTCATCATTACTGTATAGGAATGCAAGAGATATCTGTGCATTAATTTTGTATCCTGCAACTTTACCAAATTGATTGATTAGCTCTAGTAGTTTTCTGGTGGCATTTTTAGGATTCTCTATGTATAGTACCATGTCATCTGCAAACAGTGACAGTTTTACTTCTTTTTTTTCAATTTGTATTCATTTTATTTCTTTTTCTTCTCTGATTGCCGTGGCTAGGACTTCCAAAACTATGTTGAATAATAGTGGTGAGAGTGGACATCTTTGTCTCATTCCTGATCTTAGAGGAAATGCTTTCAGTTTCTCACTATTAAGAATGATATTTGCTGTGGGTTTGTTGTATATGGCCTTTACTATGTTGAGGTAGGCTCCCTCTATGTCCACTTTCTGGAGAGTTTTTATCATAAATGGATGTTGAATTTTGTCAAAAGCTCTTTTGCATCTATTGAGATGACCATATGGTGTGTTTTTTTGGTCTGTTTTTTGTGGTACGCGGGCCTCTCACTGTTGTGGCCTTTCCTGTTGTGGAGCACAGGCTCCGGACGCACAGGCTCAGTGGCCATGGTTCACGGGCTCAGCCGCTCCGCGGCATGTGGGATCTTCCCGGACCGGGGCACGAACCCGTGTCCCCTTCATCGGCTAGTGGACCCTCAACCACTGCGCCACCAGGGAAGCCCGATCATATGGTTTTTATTCTTCAATTTGTTAATATGGTGTATCACATTGATTGATTTGCATATATTGAAGAATCCTTGCATCCCTGGGATAAATCCCACTTGATCATGGTGTATGATCCTTTTAATGTGTTATTGGATTCTGTTTGCTAGTATTTTGTTTAGGAATTTTGTATCTATATTCATCAGTGATATTGGTCAGTAATTTTCTTTTTTTGTAGTATCTTTGTCTGTTTTTGGTATCAGGACGATGGTGGCCTCATAGAATGAGTTTGGGAGTGTTCCTTCCTCTGCAATTTTATGGAATAGTTTGAGAAGGATGGGTGTTAGCTGTTCTCTAAATGTTTGATAGAATTCACCTGTGAAGCCATCTGGTCCTGGACTTCTGTTTGTTGGAAGATTTTTAATCAAGGCTTCAGTTTCATTACTTGTGATAGGTCTGTTCATATTTTCTGTTTCTTCCTGGTTCAGTCTTAGAAGGTTATACCTTTCTAAGAATTTCTCCATTTCTTCCAGGTTGTCCATTTTATTGGCATAGAGTTGCTTGTAGTAGTCTCTTAGGATGCTTTGTATTTCTGCGGTGTCTGTTGTAACTTCTACTTTTTCATTTCTAACTTTATTGATTTGAGTCCTCTCACTCTTTTTCTTGATGAGTCTGGCTAATGGTTTATCAATTTTGTTTATCTTCTCAAAGAACTAGCTTTTAGTTTTATTGATCTTTGCTATTGTTTTCTTTGTTTCTATTTCATTTATTTCTGCTCTGGTCTTTATGATTTCTTTCCTTCTGCTAACTTTGGGTTTTGGTTGTTCTTCTTTCTCTAGTTCCTTTAGGTGTAAGTTTAGATTGTTTACTTGAGATCTTTCCTATTTCTTGATGTAGACTTGTATAGCTATAAACTTCCCTCTTAGAACTGCTTTTGCTGCATCCCATAGGTTTTGGATCATTATGTTTTCAGTGCCTTTTGTCTTTTTGATTTCCTCAGTGATCTCTTGGTTATTTAGTAACGTATTGTTTAGCCTCCATGTATTTGTGTTTTTTACGTGTTTTTCCCTGTAATTCATTTCTAATCTCATAGCGTTGTGGGCAGAAAAGATGCTTGATATGATTTCAATTTTCTTAAACTTACTGAGACTTGATTTGTGACCCAAGATGTGATCTATCCTGGAGAATGTTCCATGCGCACTTGAGGAGAAAGTGTAATCTGCTGTTTTTGGATGGAATGTCCTATAAGTATCAATTAAATCTATCTGGTCTATTGTGTCATTTAAAGCTTCTGTTTCCTTATTTATTTTCATTTTGGATGATCTGTCCATTGGTGTAAGTGAGGTGTTAAAGTCCCCCACTATTCTTGTTACTGTGGATTTCCTCTTTTATAGCTTTTAGCAGTTGCCTTATGTATTGAGGTGCTCCTGTGTTGGGTGCATATATATTTATAATTGTTATATCATCTTCGATTGATCCCTTGATCGTTATGTAGTGTCCTTCCTTGTCTCTTGTAATATTCTTTATTTGAAAGTCTATTTTATCTGATATGAGTATAGCTACTCCAGCTTTTTCTTGATTTCCATTTGCATGGAATATGTTTTTCCATCCCCTCACTTTCAGTCTGTATGTGTCCCTAGGTCTGAAGTGGGTCTTTGTAGACAGCATATATATGGGTCTTATTTTTTTTATCCATTCAGCAAGCCTGTGTCTTTTGGTTGGAGCATTTAATCCATTCACATTTAAGGTAATTATCGATATGTATGTTCCTATGTCCATTTTCTTAATTGTTTTGGGTTTGTTTTTGTAGGTCCTTTTCTTGTCCTGTGTTTCCCACTTAGAGAAGTTCCTTTAGCATTTGTTGTAGAGCTGGTTTGGTGGTGCTGAATTCTTTCAGCTTTTGCTTGTCTGTAAAGCTTATGATTTCTTCATCGAATCTGAAGGAGATCCTTGCGGGTAGAGTAATATTGGTTGTAGGTTCTTCCTTTTCATCACTTTAAGTATATCTTGCCACTCCCTTCTGGCTTGTAGAGTTTCTGCTGAGAAATCAGCTGTTAACCTTATGGGAGTTCACTTGTACGTTATTTTTAATTTTTCCCTTTCTGCTTTCAGTAAGTTTTCTTTGTCTTTAATTTTTGACAATTTGATTACTATGTGTCTTGGCATGTTTCTCCTTGGGTTTATCCTGTACGGGACTCACTGCGCTTCCTGGACTTGGTTGGCTATTTCCTTTCCCACGTTAGGGAAGGTTTTGACTATAATCTCTTCAAATATTTTCTCTGCTCGTTTCTCTCTCTCTTCTCCTTCTGGGACCCCTATAAGGCAAATGTTGTTGCGTTTAATGTTGTTCCAGAGGTCTCTTAGGCTGTCTTCGTTTCTTTTCATTCTTTTTTCTTTATTCCTTTCCACAGCAGTGAATTCCGTCATTCTGTCTTTGGGGTCGCTTATCCGTTCTTCTGCCTCAGTTATTCTGCTATTGATTCCTTCTAGTGTAGTTTTCATTTTAGTTATTGTATTGTTCATCTCTGTTTGTTTGTCCTTTAATTCTTCTAGGTCTTTGTTAAACATTTCTTGCATCTTCTCGATCTTTGCCTCCATTCTTTTTCCGAGGTCCTGGATCATCTTTACTATCATTATTCTGAATTCCTTTTCTGGAAGGTTGCCTATCTCCACTTCATTTAGTTGTTTTCCTGGGGTTTTATCTTGATTCTTCATCTGGTACATAACCCTATGCCTTTTCATCTTGTCTATCTTTCTGTGAATGTGGTTTTTGTTCCACAGGCTGCAGGATTGTAGTTATTCTTGCTTCTGCTGTCTGCACTCTGGTGGATGAGGCTATCTAAGAGGCTTGATGGGAGGGACTGGTGGTGGGTAGAGCTGACTGTTGCTCTGGTGCGCAGAGTTCAGTAACACTTTAATCCACTTGACCGTTGATATGTGGGGCTGGGTTCCCTCCCTGTTGGTTGTTTGGCCTCAGGCAACCCAACACTGGAACCTACCTAGGCTCTTTGGTGGGGCTAATGACAGACTCTGGGAGGGCTCTCGCCAAGGAGTACTTCCCAGAACTTATGCTGCCAGTGTCCTTGTCCCCCAGTGAGCCACAGCCTCCCCCACCTCCCCACCTCTGCAGGAGAGCCTCCAACACTAGCAGACGGGTCTGGTTCGGTCTCCCCTGGGGTCACTGCACCTTCCCTGGGTCCCGATGCACACACTGCTTTGTGTATGCCCTCCAAGAGTGGAGTCTCTGTTTCCCCCAGTCCTATTAAAGTCTTGCAATCAATTCCCACTAGGCTTCAAAGTCTGATTCTCTAGGAATTCCTCCTCTTGTTGCTGGACCCCCAGGTTGGGAAGCCTGATGTGGGGCTCAGAACCTTCACTCCAGTGGGTAGACTTCTGTGGTATAAGTGTTCTCCAGTCTGTGAGTCACCCACCCACCCAGCAGTTATGGGATTTGATTTTACTGTGATTGTGCCCCTCCTACTGTCTCATTGTGGCTTCTCCTTTGTCTTTGTATGTCGGGTATCTTTTTTGGTGAGTTCCAGTGTCTTCCTGTTGATGATTGTCCAGCAGCTAGTTTTGATTCTGGTGTTCTTGCAAGAGGGAGCGAGAGCACGTCCTTCTACTCCGCCATCTTGGTTCCTCTCCAAATTATGTAGTTTTGATTTCATTTCAAGGACATTGGAAAGCCAGGGATGATATAACAGAGATTTAACAGAGAATATCTACCAGAAAGCTATTTCCATGATCCGAGGGTTTCCAGTCTTTTCGTTACCTTTGTCATAGACTGGTCTTAAAAGTGATCCAGTAGAGAAGAAGTAAATCATAATTAAAAGGATATGGAGGAAATGTCATTTTCTAAATGTATGAGTGTTTGTGGAATGATGCCAAGATAAACAGAGTGATCAACATCAGATCACTATTTCGCACAGATACAAAAGGATATTTGGTTCAGAGCCTATCTATGAGGAAAAAAATGTAGGAAGATGACCAGATCTTTTAGGCAGAAGAGAAAAGAACAGTTTCTAAATTCAGCTTAGAGCGCTAGTGACCACAATAACTTCTATTAGCATTTGAATAAATAACTTTAGCCCTGACTAGAGCATGCACATTTGGAAAACAGTTACAGTTTTGGAGAAAGCTGCTGATGGTTCAATTTTTGTTCTGCTGATGGAACAATCTGTTCCTGTTATGGTGCCCTGTTACCTCGATGAAATAGAGAGATTGCAAGCTGTACAGCTGGGAAACCAACAGAGTCAAGCTGTCCTGACTTTACTAGTTTAGCCTTTGAATTGTCAGCTTAGCTGTAAACTGGGACATGTTTAACACAGGAGGAGGCCCATATTGCTACCCCCAAAATGTGGAATGCTTATTACTTTTCCCAGATTTAATTGGACATATGATTGTTCTATGCAACGTGAAAAACATGGGGGCCAGTAAATCAGAGGATGACTAAAATAAAACCACGGTGGTCTTTGCTGTAAAACCAGAGTTTGTGTAACAGAGTGGGATCTTGCAGTAACTCCTGTCATTTTTCAACTTTTTGAAGAGTGAGTCCTAACATTTGACTCCATCCTACTGTATGTCACATAGATGACCAAGACAATGAGGAAATTATTAATAGTAAATTCTAGTTAGTACTTTCCCCTGAAGCTGTTGGACATAATTCTTTTCATATCATGAGTGAATAAACAGGAACCTAGTATTTTACGATTGTAACTGATCAGACTTTGAAAAGCAGGAAGATTTTTATTGTAAGTTAGAAAAAATGTTCTTTTCAGGATTGTTTTTGGACATGTATATGGTAAAAGTACTACTTAAAATGTTTTAAAATAAATGTTAAGTATTTGGCACAATATTTTGAGGAGCTTAGTTAAAGGCAAAGGATTTCTGTGAGTTTTCACATTAAAATGTCAAATTCTTTTCAAATGAGCCTTGGGGGAAAATTATCTTGATTGTATTGGCTTTGGTTATAATTCCATTCATTCAATGTGCTTTATTCCTTGCCTTTTAAAATAACTAATTTTGATTCTGAGAAAATGAAGAATTCTAGTGTGATAAAGGCAATTTTTCTTTTATGCAAAAAATGAGAAGTCTTAGTAATTTTCACCTTAGTTTTGCATTCCAGGTACGGGTTTGCATTTAAAACCTGTATATTTTGTTTTTCTTTTTTTCTGTGGGGGAAGGTGTGGTTATTAACACCATTATTGGAACTTTCAGCAGCACTGTAGTTCTTTCTACTTGATTCTTGAAAACTATAGGGAAAATTTTGGCAATTGGAACAGAAGTAAGATATTGTAAGCATAAAAGTTGCAGGGTGAAAATATAATACCACATTTAAAAACTGTGTTAAAATAAGAGTGGAAGAATTGACCATGGTAGAGATGTGTCTTCCAAGACTGACAAATGGCTTGGAAGTGAAAACTGGGGCTAAGAAAGACTTCTTTGATGGACAGTGAGTGTCTAGAACTTGCTGCCTTTTCCGAGGAAAGAGGAATAAGGGTTGTAAATGAAGGGGATTTGATTTACCGGTTCATGTTTATTCGCTCTCACCTTCATATATGATCTCCATATGATATTAGCTGTTTGCTTTTAGGAGGAAAATGCCTAATTATTACTTTTTTGGCTCCATCATGATGATGAACACTAAATATTAAGCAGTTTAGGCAAACTGATAGTAATTAGGTTATCCAGTAAGTAGTCTTCCCAAACTGAGATATTTTGGCGGTCTTCTTTAGATTTCTGTGATTGCAAAGAACTAGTAATATTGATTCTCAGTCTCTACCATTATTTAAACTTACCCATATAGTCAAATCTAAATACTTTAAAAAAATTCTTATTCTGCTTTTTTCTCCTTGGGTACTTATTATTTTCCACAATAAATATTTTAACATTTTTTTCTTCCTCATTCAGTTCTCTCCCAATTTCTCAACCTTCTCACGTTTTTTAACGTGTAGTATGTGCAATGAGTGTGGAACTAGCTACCTCTGTAACTTGAGCATGACCTTTACGTTCTCCAGGCACTACTTTATTCATCTGGAAAATGAGGGGATGGACTAAAGCAGTGTGGCTCAGTGAGGATTGTCATAAATCGAGTTCTGTGGAAGCAGACTCTGAGAGAGAGAACTGAGTGCAGAAGTTTTACTGGTATATATGTGTTCACAGGAGATAACTCCTGTGATGAAGTTAGGAAGACAAAATTGGGCAGAGGGAGAAGCTGACCTGAAGTTAGGATAGCAACTGAGGCCTCTCAGCCAGTCTTCAAGAAAACTATAGGGATATGAAGGTTTTGTTCTAAATTGAAGCAAAGGAGTCAGACCTTAGTATCCTTTATCAGCCAGACATCACTTAGGGGTTCTTCCTGGGAAGGAGAACAACTTTGGGCAAGGCAGTTCTCTGCAGCAGAGGCAATGCTCAATGAAGGACATAGCTGTGAAATATAAGCAAATGATATTCCCTGCAACTTAAGGGTGAGTGTGTTGGCCTTGAAGAGGAGACCTGGGCGGAGCACCAGTTTCTATTACTGGTGATTCTGAGCATGGTAATTCTTTGTTATGTGGAAATAATCCAGGCATTGCAGGCATGTAGCATCCCTGGTCCCACCTAATAAGACCATCAAACGCTCTACCACATTTCTAAGGAACTCCTGGGACCCTGGTTGAGAATCATTGGAGATCATTAGGCTGAAGGATCGCTCAGTGTCTGTGGCTCTAACACTGTTGTTTCTGGATGAGAATACAACCTGATCGAAGTTAAAAAGATCCAGTGAAAGAGTGAGTCTGTTGTGACTCAAATAATGTTGTGCTGAACCTAGTTGAATATAAATAGTTCTGGGGAATTACTGGATCAAAGGTCATGAATATTTTAAAGAGCATTGCCACAAATTGCCCTGTAGAGTGGTTGGGTCAATTTATATTCTCACTAGCAATCTAGCAATCATATGAATTTATTTTTTCTTATTAACTTGAATCTCTGTAAAGTTTATTGATATTGTGGATGGAGTCCAGGAAAGTAGGGAAGGAGGTGAGGGTTGGGTACCACAAGCTTTGCTGCTGTGCCTGTTTTCATCCAGGTTTCACTAATGCTTCCAAGCACTGCTCTGACAACATCAAGAAAGAGCTAGGCATAAAGGAGCGGGGGAATTGCTAGGCACTTTACTGTTGATATTCAAGAAAAACCAGAACCCTTAAAAGAGGTAAGGGATTTATAGGGAAGAGAATGGATATGTTTGAAATTTTTACTGCACAATTCAAACTCTCTCGATTGTAACCCTTTATTCCAACTTAACAGGTTTAGATTAGTTCAACTCTATCCTTTTAATCTCTATTAACAATTCAAAAGGAAATATCTACTGTTAGCCGAGACTTGTTCTCAAGGGGCCAGCAGGTGCTGGTTTGGCAACTTCTTTGGAGAAAGACTCAACGAGTGTGGAGACTAAAATAACAAACTTGTTTTGAGATAGAGTGCTTCCTGAATATGATTTGAGACTTTAAAAACTAATTGCAGAAGTAACCAGCTATCATTTATGAACAGAAGAAACTCTTGTCTTTCAATTTATGCAGAATTCTTGATTTGGTCAACTTCAGGATTCTTTATTTCCCCCTGTTTATTTTCTTTTTCTGTAATTACAATTTACCCAGTAAACAGTCTGTCATCATGTTATAGTGTGTCAGTGGACATCATGACATTTTTCTGGATTGGTAGAAAATGAGCCAGCCAATCAACAGCATGTGTTGGATGCCAACACTGAATCACGCCCATGTCACTTTAAAAACAAATTGACTTGTGAAGAGACATAATTTTAGTTTGGAAAGGCTAAAATTATAAGGGCTCATCAAATATTCTGTATTAGCTGTGTCCTTTGATTTTATATGTTTAGAAGCAACTAATCAATGATCCTAAATATGAAAAAAATAATACTAGGAAGGTTGGTGTATTTTGCCATAATAGCAAAAAACAGTATTCTGTGAAAACAGATTGGTTTTCTGTTTATGGGTCTGTAAAATTAATGTTTACGTGTCTATTAAAAAGATGGATATTTTAATCTAGATTCTTTGATTGTAAGAAATTTAAATAATCATTAGAAGGGCAAAACACATTTATTAAGGAAAAATCAATAACTATAGAAACAAAAGGAAGGAAAAAAGTATTCATAGTCCAACCATTCATGGACAACCATGTTTATATATAAATATTTGTTTATATTTTTCTAAGTTCTTTTCTTTTCTTTTTTTTGGTTATACCTTTCTAGACTTAAAAAATGCATTTAGTTTCATAAATTGCACCCCGGTATTAATAATTATTTTCAAGCTTACTTTAATCAAGTTGTAGTATGTTCATGAAGAACTTTCTAAATATCAGTTCACTTTATTTTCCTAAACAAGTGAATAACATTTCATAGTATGGAAGCACCATAATTTGACCAGTAAATTGAGGGACATCTACATTGTTTTAAATATGTTTTGTGCAGCATGGTGACTATAATTAACAATAGTGTATTATGTACTTGAAAGTTTTTAAGAGAGTAGGTCTTAAATTTTATCACCACACACATAATAATTGTAATTATGTGAAGGGATAGGAGATGTTAACTAAGTTTATTGTGGTAATCACTTTGCAATATATACATATACCTAGTCATCACGTATATATGTTACATGTCAGTATATGTACATATGTACATATGTTACATGTCAATAATATCTCAAAGGTGGGGGAAAAAAATGTAAAAAGTCATTGTTTTAAGTATTTCTTTCCAGAAATGCCTTTGTATATAATTCATTGAATGCTTGTTAGATTAGTTCCTTAGAAACATTCCTAGAGGCAGAAGTGCCATGTTTGAAGGCAGGCATATTTTAGATTTGATATAGATTGCTACATTCCTTTCCAGGAAAGCTGTACTGATTTACACTTCCATCAGCAGTGAATTGAGTCCCTAACTTAAATCCTCCCCACCCCTAAACACTGGGAATTAACAACCAATCATATTATTTTTTAATAGATGATTATCAGATTGTTGTTATAATTGTAATCTTTTAATCATTAGTGAGATTGAACATCTTTTTCTTGTAGCTATTGGCCATTTGCATTTCTTTTATGAATTTTAAAATATCTTTTGATTTTTTAAAAACTGAGGTGTTCATCTTTTTAAGTTGTTTTAAAAGTACTCCCTATTGAATAAAAATATTAACCCTTTGTCATGTATACTACAACTGTTTTTCTCAATAATTTCTCTGTCTTTTAATTTTGTTTATGGTATATTTTCTTGAACAAAAGTTACAACTTTTACATGTAAGAATCTTTTAATATTTTCCTTTATGATTTCTTGGTTTCAGTTCATGCTTAGAAAGAACAATCTCAAGGTAAAAATATTTTAATTTTTAAAGTGTATTATTTGATCTTTATATATAAACCTTTATTGGTTTTGGAATTTATTTTTTGTTTGTTGTGGTGTGAGGGAAAATTTCTTTTGTCCTAAATAAAAGGTAATTGTCTCAATCATATTTATTTTATAATTCATTATTTCCCATTTATTTAAAAATTATCCTTTTATCTTCTACTTATCTTGCTATCTGTAGATGTATCTGAATTTTCTATTCTCCTCTTTTAATATGTGTTTATAATAGACTAAGGGAAGATTTAATAACTTCCTTCTCTTATGAGAATGAGTCTAGTATTTCATCGTTAAGGATATTTGCTTTGGTCTATTTGAAAAGTATTTTGATCATGTTAAAGGAATTCCTTTTTATACCTACTTTACTAAAAGCTTTAAAAAAATATATCATCGTGGATGCCCATTGTTTTCAGATGCAGTTTTCAGGATCTATTGGAATGATCCAACTGTTGCTCTCATTTTTTCCCTTACTGTAATGACTTCCATTAATACATAGCCTAGCGTTGAACCTGTCTTGCACTCTTTGTATAAAGACTCCATGTTTTCGTTGTTATTTTTAAGTAACACACTGGATATGAATTTTTAATATTTTACACAGGAGGCCTGCAATTATATTTCTAAGCAAAATTGACCCATTGTTTCCTGCTTGTGTCATCTTTTTGTCAGGTTTTGGTACCAAGTTTATGCTGGACTCAGAAAATAAATTTACATAACTTTTTCTTCTTTTTTTTCCCCTATGCTCTGAAATTTTTGAGATAATATTTTAATTATATATTCCTTGAAATTTTGAAATAATTAATGTAGAAAGCACTAGATCTGGCAGTTTTTTGAGGGTAGGTCTGTGACAACTTCCTAATTTTTTCCCCATGGTTTTAGTTTAGTTTTTCTCTCCTTTACATGGTTGATTTTAGTAGTATGTATTTTCCTGTAAGCATTATCCCTAGGTTTTCAAAATTTTTAGCCTCTTACACTCTTTTCAATTTCTTTGTGTTCCTGGTTCCTTCCCTTTTGGGACAGGACATAAGTCAGTAGATGAGAGCATGGCCTTTGGGGCCACACTGCCTGGATTTGAATCCTAGCTCCACTATTTACAAGTTGTGTGGCCTTGGGTAAATTACTTTATTTCTCTTGCCTCCCCACCTATAAAATGGAGAAAAAGGTGATTGCTACTCTATAAGGTTGTGGTCAAAATGAAATGATACAATATTTATGAAAGGTGCTTAGAACAGTGACTGACATATATAAATATTCTGTAAGTGTTTATATTATTATTACCTGTCCCTAATTTTGTGGATGTTCCTTAAAATATTAGGCTGGCTGGTAATTTATGTATTCCATTTGTTTTGTCTTATTATTGTCTCCCAATTTACCCTCTGCTCTGATTTCCTCTCTTTTTTTGTCATTTGCCATATATATTTTAAAAAATTACCTCAAATGTAATAAAGCATTTGATAATAAATGCTTTAAAATACTTAAAAATTTGATAATAAATGCTTTATTGTATTTAAGGATATTTATAAAGTCATATGAGGTATATCTTTGCAGCAGGTATAAACAAG
The DNA here is from genome assembly GCF_949987515.2 of Delphinus delphis. Classification (NCBI taxonomy): domain Eukaryota; kingdom Metazoa; phylum Chordata; class Mammalia; order Artiodactyla; family Delphinidae; genus Delphinus; species Delphinus delphis. The sequence continues at coordinate 29,066,895 of NC_082687.1, read as the reverse complement.
CAAAATGTATACTTAGGAGATCATAGAAAGGCCAGTATTCTCTTCCAGAATCACATATGCCAGCCTTCAGGCCCATCAGGTAGACCTCTGGCTGGGCAATTTCAAGGAGGTTGAGTTCTCCTTGACCTGACAAAGTTTATCCATCTCCTGTTGCTGCCAAGTCTGCCACTTTTTTAGGTGCCATTCTGCTTAGTGGAGAGGCTCTCCAGGCCACTCAGTAGGAGGCCAAGGTGAGGCGAGGCCAAGGAAGTCTTCTGATGTCACTCATCTATGTGCATTCTTTCCACCTAGATTTTCTGCAGACTGAGAGACATCAAGCCTGGGTTCTGATGGCATTTGCAGTGCTCTTGAGGACAATTCATGGTCATCAGATCCATAAGAGCTCTGTGTTTGTATTCCTCCTTCAGTCACACATAGCTTTTGTCACACCAGTTTCCCTCATGGTTGTCCTAATAGAATTGCCTATCCAAGGACTTGGCAATCTTGAGAAGGTATTCCCTCTCTAGGAAAGATTCTACCTTATTGAGATAAAATAGCACTCCAAATTCTACTTTATTGCAATATTACAAAAATTGCAGTGTTACAAAAGAAGCCAAAATGATTTCCTCATTTTCATTCTGTAGTCAATTCAGTGCTTAGCAGTGTACAAACACTAACCATACTGGGCCTGATTCCGATGGCATTTGCAGTGATATTGAGTCACCCAGAGATGTGTGCCTTCCTCTGGGACAAGGTAGGTGATGGTGGGGTTTCCTTTGCCTTTTGACTGAGGTTTTGCAGACCTGACAGGGCTACCATACCAGTGGGTGGGGATATCTGGTAAAGTAGGAGTTAATGTCTCTTTTATAACTTTTCTTTTTTTAAAAAAATTTTTTAATTTAACTTATTTTTTTATACAGCAGGTTCTTATTAGTCATCCATTTTATACACATCAGTGTATACATGTCAATCCCAATCTCCCAATTCATCACACCCCCCCCCACCCCCCCGCCCGCTGCTTTTCCTGCTTGGTGTCCATACGTTTATTCTCTACATCTGTGTCTCATTTTCTGCCCTGTAAACCCGTTCATCTGTACCATTTACCAGCTGCAATTATGGGCTCTTGGGACATCCAGACACAAAGTTCTTATCTCATTTGAGACACTGTAGAATTAGAAAGTGGGGAGCATAAGGCAGGGAAAGAAAACCAATATAAAGGTGTGTTATTGGCATTGGGGGCACTATTCCATCTGAACCTCTGAGAACTGTGCGGAGGGCTTCTCAGAATTGTCTGCCCTAAGAACAGGAGGCTGAAGCACAAATCCATGGGCTTCTATTACCCACTGGTTATGGGTTGACCCCTAGGGTATTGACTCTGCTCCACTCATTATTGTGTCTGAATGCCCCTGTTCAAGGCAAAATGTCTGGACCCTTTTGCTTTCTTTCTGCTTTTGCTTCTGATTTTCTAATTTATTCCTGAGTATATTTAGTTCCTAATTTCTTGGCTTTGCCTGCTCTTTCCAGACCTTGTGCTTACCCTTTCTGCTGATGTCAAAATTGGCTTCTTCAGTTTTAACCTTTGCATTTTCTCAGATATTTTATGGCAAAAAACAAAAACAATCTTGTATATTGTCTCAGTGTTGTACTTGTTTCTGGCCATCCCACTCATTCAAGCTTGACTGTCCTGGAACCCAATCCTGCTGTTCATCTTTTCTTCTTTGCTAAAACATTGGTCTTCTCCCAAATCCCTGCTGGAACATCAGATCCTGCTCCATTGAGGGAAGGTAGGGTGCTAAAGGAAAGGTGTGTCTAGAAGAATGGTTAGCCCCAACTGCAAGCGCAAAAGGGACACCCTGGTGGGAAGCCAGCATCCAGGACTCATTATGGACTGAACCCTCTCTGTATTAATTGCCACCTGCTCTTGGGCTTGCTTTTGGTCCTAGTACATCTCGAGGCCCCATGCCTCCCATTTGCTACCTGTAACCTGGGTAAGTTCCTTGATTTCTTTGACCTTTGGGTCCTGCAGCTGTAGAATAATGCTAATAGAAAATGTTAGAACCACCTCAGTTGGATTGTTGTGTCTGGCATATTAGCTACTATAATTGTTAGAATCTTGAGTTTTCCAACAGACTTACTTCCCAACCAGCAGTCAAAAAATCTCCATAGTGGTTGCTCTGTGGGCCGTCTTCAGAATCAGGGCTGGCAAAGTGTGTGAGATCCAGTATTCTGGCTCCTCTCCGCCCTCTGTCTTTGCTCTTTGTCTTCTGACATAGAGACCTCATAACCTACTTTGTCAGAGAGTTAATAATCAATGTCATACACTTTCTTACATAATACATGTTTCAGGCCCTTTACATACATTAGCCCATATAATCCTTCTGGAAGATAGATTTTACAATCTCTGTTTTTCAGCTTAAAACTAAAATCAGAACCAACACCAAAGCAAAACAAAACAAAGAAAAACAAAAAACAGCAAAAACCAGAGGCTCTGAGTGATTACATAACTAGCCTGAAGTTATACATCCAATCCAGGATTGCTATCAAGATCAAGATTCCAATTGCTTACAATTGCTTTCAATTGTAAGCAGTTCTTCCAATGGTGCACTTCCTCAGCATTTTATCTTGTGGCTACTTGGCCTATTTTCCTAAGACAAAAAAAAAAATCTACTTAAATATTTAAAAAAATTTCATCATTTCTATTCTCTCTCATTCAAAACTTGGGAGCCAGTGTCCAAGTTTGGTAAACATACCTTGACTTGTTGCCCCGTTGTTGCAACAGTTTATTCCCTGTTCCCTCCATCTTGTGTTCTTGAAAGGATTTGCCCTACTTTCTATTAATCTCTGAAAAGCCTAGAAAGATATCAGCATCTCTTAACTACTTTCCCCCTCTTTGAAACATTTGTGGCAGCCGGGCCTTTCTCTACTTGTGGAGATCAAAATAAAAGTACTTACAGAATGGAATGCTTGAAAGCTTCTCTGACTTTATTTCAACCTTGATGACATTCCTGCTTACTTTATTACCAGTTTGGTGTGGGGAATTCAACTAAAAGGAATTGCCAGATGTAAGAGATACAGTAATTGCTGAAAAGGTGAAATTTTGGAGCCTTCTGCATTTGGACCAACTCAAGTTCTAACCAGCTTTGAGTTTTCAGAAAATTTCTGGACATTTAAGTCCTGCTTTTCTTCAGTTTTCTTATCCACTGTCCTATTATTCATGTATTAGATGTTTATAGTTTTTATACTGAGTTCTAATGTAAAAATAGATATCACCAAATGAACACATTTATGTTCATTCAGAAGTCCAAAAATCATGAAATCTTCTTTAGAGTATGCCCAGTGTGACATAATAGGGAGAAGTTACAAGTCGGTGTTGTTGATGAATTATGACCAAGGTCATGGGAAACACATTTCTTTTTCTAGTGGTTGCATGATTATCAGGCCTCTGATGATAAATCTGCACCCACCGGAAATGCAGTTAACTTACCTTGGTGATTTTGATTTATTAGCCTTGCAATGGACAAGGTTGCCCATTTGTTATTGCTTGCTTTATGTTTGAATAGCTTGGAAGCACATAAATTTAAGGCATAGCTTAAAGTTTGTTAGTTAGCTATTTCATATTTCATAGAAAGCATCTATCAGAGAACTTCAACTTCAGTTATTTCTGTTGTGACACTATTCAGTTTTTAATACAGTGAGGACATCTGATTTGCATTTTAGAGCATCTCTCTTTGTGATCAGCCCTAAAATTTCAAAGAACTGTCAGAACTGTAATAAAAACATGAAAATTACAGGTAAACAATTGGCTTCATTTGGGGAGTAAAAGTTAAATGGTTTAAAGGGAGGATATTGAAGAACTAGTGATTGATTAGATGTATTTTATTTAGCTTCTCTTTGAGCTCTTGTTCAAAATAGACATGACCCTGAGGGCTTTTATTAAAAATTGTACTTAATTTTAATTATACAGAGGAATCTTCCAGCATTGGCCTGGAATGGCATAAATAAGATTTTTGAATGAATGAAAGGATGTGACTAGAATGAGAGCTTAATGAATATGGGCTTTGAGTGCCCAAATGTGCAATGAATTCCAGGGTTAAACTGACCGTAGAAGCAGTTATGAACTGTCAGCCTGAGTTCTCCTTTCTCCTTCCTTAATTCAAGCTGAGGCAATCTGAAGCACAGCCCCTGAGGTTCCTTATGGCAACCTGAAGGCATAGCACATTAGTAGGAGCTTTTGAGTGTTAGTCCTTGTAACAGTCTCTAAACCTGCACAGTATTGTCATTTGGGGCTGGATAATTCTTTGTTGTGGTGGGTAGGGGGGGTGTCCTGTGCATTGTAGGTAGCTAGATGCCAGTAGCACTACTCCCAGTTGTGACAATCAAAAATGTGTCTAGAAATTGCCAAATGTCCCCAGGGGAATAAAAATCACCCCTACTGAGGTCCACTATTTGACACTGATGATGCAAGAAAGAGAAGAATGACCAATGTCAAGGAATACATCTTGAAGACATCACTGTGTGTGTATTAAAATAAGGTGCCAATCACAGTATTTAGTCCATTTGCCACTAAGCCCATTCAAGCTGAGCTAAGTCTTAGAAGTTTAAACCTTTCAGAGATGGCTGCAGTGTTATTTCAATATCCTAGATTTGGCAACTGGGCAACATTTGATAGTTTTGCATTTGTTGTTGCATTTGAATCCAGCATTGAGAATGATCAAGTCTTTGATGTAATTTAATACTTGGCATTTATAAGTACTGAAGTTTTAATCATCATGGACAAATGTAATTTTATACTGTTCCAATAATGTTAAATATTTTAAGAAGCGACAACTAAGGAATATTTATCCTTCAGTCAACTTTTATTGATTCTTTTAAATCTTACATGTTAAAAGTAGAGACTCTTCTGTGAGGCATTTTATATTTTCTGTGGTCAGTTTTGGTGTTCTTCACAAAGGAACTTAGCTTGTACTCTTGTCTGAAGTAGAAAAGCTCACCTTGATATAAGTAATGTGATGGTAACAACCAATGATCACCATCTAGTACATCACAAGGAAATATTCTGATTCTAGAATTCTTTTGGTGTTTGACAAAGACAGGCATATCTTTGAGAAGGAGGAAATGATCACAGGGTTGCCATGATCTAGAAAACTATTTCAATTATTTGTTACTTATTTAGTATTGGTTTTAAAAATTTAAAACAATGTATAATTGGATAACTAAAGATCAAAAAAGAATAAAAGAAGAATACAGGAATTAGGTATTATTAAGCAACTAAGATCATTATAACTTTGGGGCAGTGAATTCATTTCTGGAAGTTCTGTTGGAGCTAAGCCAAAAAGGTAAGTGATTAAGTATCAATAGTATCAATTGAGTTTAGTATTCATTATATGTTTTTCAGAAAAGCTTTTAAGTTATTCTACAAGGCACATTTTTTTTACATAGAATATGTCCAAAGAAGTAAATTTTAGGATTTGACAAAATTTATAGCTTTTTGCCTAGAGATCTTGAGATATATAGTCAACAATGAATGTTTTACAAGACAGGAGAATGTTGTCAGTTAGCTCTGAGTTCTGTGTCTCATAGGAAGGAAAGCAGATGGACTCAGAAGGAAAAATTTTAAGGTGGAGTTACTACTATGCTACATTGTGTATAAAAAGCACTTAACGCCCCCTGGCCAATGTCTGATTTTAGGTAGTATGGCATCCTCATGCAACCTCAGTTATAAACTATATCCCATGTAGCTTTGTGAGTAGATTTACTTTCTTGGGCTACTTAAAAATTTCCATTTAAAAGCTGAAGAATTTTGCCAAATTAAATACATTTAGCATTAATGTTGAGCTGTTATGACTGTTGTCAACAGAGATCAGTGCTGCTTTGAGAGGCTTCTAACAAAGAGAAAATAAAATCATGCCATCTTCAAAGAGTAGGACACTCTTGTTTTTGTTGCTTTCTTTTAAAAAATCAACTCTGTTGCTGAATCATGTTGTTCAAGTATGGATTTTTAAAATGTACTTGGACAAAAACTTATTTAATCTCTTGAAATATTTGTATTGAACGAGGCATGAGAAAAATCCCAGATTTTAACTGTAGTAATATGATTTAGATTCCAAAGTGGTAATATATAGGATTTATGTGAGCATTATACATTTTTACTATTGATGGCCTCTGTCCATTGGGTCAAATGCTAATGATAGTCCTAAGAAATAATTCAGAGAAATTATTCTTAACTATTGCTAAGTGAGATGGAACAGTGGTAAATAGTGATTTTTGGAATAATCATTCTGGACACCTGGTTGATATTTGTGATTTGTTATGAAAAAAACTGTCATGGAGTTCTGGAGACATACTAAAAAATATTATCTGTCTATTCTTTTGGAGTGGTTAAGTGTAAAAACATCACTTTGTCCATCTTGAGTAATTATAGTATAGACTCAATTAAGGTAATTAGCTTGGTAAAGACTGGATTGTTCTTTCAGAACAGCTTATGAATACAGTTCTGGTGATAAGAGATCATTTTCTAGAGCTGTTTCCAGAATAGTATAGCTAATTATTTGTTTTCAAGGGGAGGAGGTTACAGGCTTCGAACATGATTTCTAATATGGAAATATCAGCATAAATTCTCATTTTGGTGTGAAATGACTTGATCAGTATCTGACAGAAATTTGCACTTCAGTATCACCTCTTGGAATGTCTTGCAATTTTTAAACATAATTTTCTATATTTGAGAATTTGGATAGTGTGCAAGAGGTTTTCTGATGAGTATTGAAGAACCCAGGATCTAGGCTTTGTTTGATTTTCTGTATCTTTAGCTCATCAAGAGAGTCTCCTGTTTATTTTTAGTAATGTAAAGGAATTTAGAAGATTCTTTCCAACTGCCTCCTGCCATTCAGGCAACTCCTTCGTGAAGCCCTGGATCCCAGCTTGTTCCTAATGAAGTACAGATTTCCAGTTCTTGGGAGGTTTGTAATGAAGCTTTCGGGTTCTAAATGGGTCAGAACTTACTTTGTACTTTGTCAGATTGTGAGAAAATCCAACAGGCAATCTGTGCTAAAGACATTGGAATAATAATTTTGGCACTTGCTTGTTTCTTTGTTTTTCTAAGGAAGGAAGAACATTATTGAGGACTAACCAGTGAAAGAGTTCTTTCAAAAGTATTCCTTATTGAGAGATCCATCACTTTGCTCCAGCTCAGTAAAAAGGTGATTCAAAAATAGTCATTTAAGTAAAACATCATCTATTTGGCTTTAGGGATTTGGTACTATCTAGATTTGTTTTCTACTTAAAATTGAACATGTGGAGAAACTGCACCAAAGGGGAGCCAGTTCAATTGTTCCTCAGACTTCAATTGGTATGGTTAGAGAGCTGAAAAAATATCCTTGAACTATTTGATGATTTTCTCTCTCCTGTTTTCTCTTCCTGGAAACCCTGTTTTACAGTTGTTGGACCTCCTAGACTGTTCATCTCCTTTCATATCTTTCCTTTTCTTCTTTAAAAAAAATCTCTTTGTCCTTTTGATCTATTTTCTAAGAGATTTCTCCAATTTTATCTTTTAACCCTTATATTGATTTTTAAATTTCTTCTCCTTTTTTTAAAGATTTATTTTATTTTTGACTGCATTGGGTCTTCATTGCTGCACGCGGGCTCTTCTCTAGTTGTGGTGAGCGGGGGCTACTCTTCATTGCGGTGCATGGGCTTCTCATTGCGGCAGCTTCTCTTGCTGTGGAGCACAGGCTCTAGGTGCGTGAGCCTCAGCAGCTGTGGCACTTGGGTTCAGTAGTTGTGGCTCATGGGCTCTAGAGCTCAGGTTCAGCAGTTGTGGCACATGGGCCTAGTTGCTCCACGGCACATGGGATCCTCCCGGACCAGGGCTCGAACCCGCATCCCCTGTATTGGCAGGCGGATTCTTAACCACTGTGCCACCAGGGAAGCCCTAAATTTCTTCTATTATGCTTTTGTTTTCTAAAAGTTCTTTTTGTGGTTGTTCTTTGAATGTTCCTTATTTGTGGCATTTTGATCTCTTGTCATTATTAATGAGATATCTTCATGTATTGCTCTGATTTTTTTGAAAAAGTTTTTTTTTCTCCATGAATAGTTTCTATGTTCTACAAGTTGCATTTTAAATAAGTAATTGGTTTTGGCCTATCTCCCCTAAGTAGGGAACTAAAAAGCTGCTTGGGAGCTCTGAGCATTTTAGCAATGTCAAATTTGAGCTTTACTGTGAGTGATCTAGGTGGGACATTAATTGGGTATTCAAACTCCCTAGATAAATGTGTTCTACTCTTCCTGGAGGGGAAAGTTCTAGCCTCCAGCCTTCTGGCACTAGGAAATGGGCCATGGGGGTGGAAAGAGGATGTCTCAGCATCTTGCCTCCTTCCTATACGTGCAGTTACTTAATCCTCTTGCTTTCAGTAGTTTTACCATGTCCTCACTTGCTTGGGATCCTCCCAATTCAAAGACCCTCTGTTTTACCCTTTCCAGACTTCAGTGGGAGTGATGGAGAGGGAACAGGGGCAGTGGTGAGGAGCATTGCTCCGCAAAGTGGGGTAGGGGAAGATGTGTAGGTATCTAACCACTTCTCAAATAGCTTTTATCCAGTTCTCCTTATTTTAGGTTCTTACCTGCCTACCCACCTTTGTCCCGATTCTAGAGGAACTGGCGCTACCAGTTGTAGAGCATTTTGGGGAATCTGTTGTGTAACTTGTTAGTTCTTGGCTTTTCCTGCTGCCCACTTAAGATTGAGCTTTCTTGGGTCTGATAAGTCAATTACTACTTGTGCACCTGCTTTCCATCTTCCAAAATTTAGTTGCCATTGTCTCCTGTCTTGTTCTTTTTGTTCTTGTAGGTTCATGTCTTTAAAAAAAAGGCCAAATTAGATGCTTTTGTTCAATACACCGTCTTGCCCTGGAACACCCTATTCAAAATGTACCTTTGAATGGGAAGCTTTGAGAAGACAGATCTTAAACTAATAGTGCTCCAGGGTCTGATGTAGAAAGTTTACTTAGCTGTGAAGAAGGATTTATTTTTTGAGTTAAAAGGAAAAATATATCAATTAAAATTTTGTATTTGGGGTATAGATACTGCAACTGTGTCTTTCTTGTGTGGTAGTTTTCTATCCAGCCACCCATGTGAATTTTGAAAGTTAAGACAAAGTATAATGCAGTGAAAAGGATGACCAAGGGCTAAGTATCTATTTTAATGCAGTGAAAAAGTTCATCAGGGGATAAGTATAGCCTGACATTTCTGCAGAAAGATGCTCAGAACTCTGAGATATTAATGCAGTTGTCTCATAACCAGGGTCAAGTTGTTAATTTCTACAACTATTACAATAAAGTAAAATGCTAGAGGCTTTTATCATGACCAGAGAGGCCTGCATTGTCACTTTGTTGTAGGGGAGGGCGACATTTATAATTAGCCAGAGTAGAAGGTCTTTTTTCAATTTACATCACTCAAACTGGAGGCAAAGTGTAAACAGTTCCTTCTCTTTGCATTTTATACCTGGGATAAGACAGACAAAAGTACATTGTCAGTCAAAGGTAAAAGGAAGTTGTTATTACTTCTAACCTATTTGTGAACAATAGAGATATGTCAACAGTTTAATTATCAATGTTATTACAAAATGTTTATATGAAATGTAGCTAAATTTTAAGACGATACACTGTAAATAATATTTGGGGAATAGGAGTTTTTACTGTCACTTAAGGGGTGTGTGTGTGTTTAGATGATCTGGAAGGTAGGATAGATGAGATGAGAGGCTGAATTTTAACCATAAAGTTTGTAGAGGCTCCTCTACCATTATATTCTCATTTGCATCTTTGCAGTATGGGGTTATAATCATATACTTCTGGTGCTCATTCCTATTCTCCAATTAAAAGTTAAAAACATGTAGTCAAACTAAAAAGACTATCTGTAGGGTCATTTCCACATGACAAAGGATTTGACCTTTGTCATAGTGATATTTGGTGTTTAAGGATAGCTCTTGGGAATTTGATTCTAGGTTAAAAGAAGCATTTGTATTTCTCAGTTCACCCAGAGGAGTAATAAACCATACTTCAACTTCTGAAGTCTGTTTCAAAGTCAAATGCTCTCCTTTGAGAGTACTTTGCTGTTCACTTATGAAACTGGAAAAGGGCATTTCAGTCAACGCTTTATTCTCCAAGTCAGGAACTGAGGCTGAATAGGTGGCCACCAACAGGAATAATTTAAGGGACCCTCACAAGGCCCTTCTATGAAAACATATCTCCCTGAAAGAAGCCTATATATTTCTCCCTACTTTTTAGAACTGTTTCAAATTCTGCCTACTACAGATTTACTTAGATTACAGTGTCCTCTTTTAAAATAAAAATATCCCAGGGAAGGTTAAGTAGTCTATTAATCAATCATTCACAATTTAATGTGGCTTAGTTTAATTAAATTGCTTTTCTCTAGTTAATGGGAGTTTTGATGGGGGTCAGGAAGGGAGAAAAGGGAAGTAATCTAGTCCCTGGGGTTCTTAAGTATAAGGCAAGTCTTGAGCAGAGGGCACTAAAGTGGGCTTACTTTTGACATCCAAAGGGCAGCATGAGGGCACTGGATATTTGGCATTGGGAAGATGAGACTCAGAAGCTAGGAGATGCATGAGGAAAGAGGAGTGGGAAAATGGCAAAGACAAATTTTCAACTTTGGAATATTGTGGGCCAGTTCTTTTTCTATGATAAAGGCTTTTATGTTAATAGTATTGGGCACTATGGAGAAATGGTTTTGTATTTTTGCCTGAAATTTGTGTTATGTTTTGTGTAATACATATCTTAATATTATGGGAAGGAAAATATAGACTTTAAAAACAGACAAGTTGTATTAGAAATATGCCATAAAACATATATAGTGCTGTTATATTTTATTCATTAAACAATTGCTTAATGTTTAAACAATTAAACAAATGTTTAATTCAATTAAACATTATTCCTTAGACTTCCGTCAACTAGAGGAAAGAAATTTAATTAAACTATTTTTATTTTAAACTTAAGGGAATAAATAATCAGGGTTATGAGACTAATTATTGTCAAAGGCAAAGAGATCTCTGAATTATTCAGTAAAGCAATTCTGCAACTCTGTTAATTGAAAGAAATATTTCTTTCAGATACATATTTTTTTCTTTATAGTTTACTACATGGCAAGGATAATGCAATGTAGTGTCCTTGGTAGGCTTGAAAAATATTTTAGCTTAAGCAGGTATTTCTATTTTTTTTAAGCTTGCTCTAAATTGTAAAGCCTTTGAAATATAATCTACTTATTTTAGGAATTGTTAGACTTGTTCTTATAGAACAGCATATGTGAGTGGAAAAGCAAGCTAACATATTTTTGGTTAATCACACCCATGGGAAACTGAAAGCCACACTGGAGTCCAGACACCACCTACCATTTTAGAGCTTTTAACCTTATAATAACTTATAATGTTATAGGTTATTATGTAATTATAATAGCCTATAATTACAGATATATATTACCTGTGAGGAAATAAATGATCTCATTCATACCAGTTTGGAAAAATCAAATCTGGAAAGTCAGAAGTTACAGCTTCATATCTAATAGCTAGGGTGACCATATGATGTATCATTGAATCCAAATCCAGATAATTTTCAGAACGAAAGGTGATATTCAAAATAATTAAAATGTTATCCATCTGTCCTTATTTATGCCCAGTTTAAACTTTATCATTTTGACCTCTCTCCAGTTTCAGTACTATTTTCTTCTGCAGTGTGCAATCTGAAGTCCATCCAATGAATTTTAAAATTTCAGATAGTTGTATTTTTCAGTTTAGAATTGCCTTTAGTTTTTTTTTTAGAGTTTCCACTTATCTCCTGAATACTTCTATCTTTTCAACCATTGTATCTTGCTTCTATTGAATATATAATCTCCCGATTATGGGTTTCTTGTCTCTTTGCAGATCTTGTAGTTTAAAAAGTTATATCCTATACATTGTATACTAAAGAACAGTAAAGGCTGAAATATCTAAATCTGTGTATATATCTATCTTAACTTTTTACTATCTTCTTTTTACTCCATTATTTCTTGACTTTATCTTATAACTCTTCCATTGAATTTTAATTTTAGTAATTATACTTTTAATTTCCCTTAAAATCTTGTTCTGTAATTACTCCCCTCCCGCCAGACACCTCTTTTTATTGTATGGGTGCAGTATTTCTTAGACTTTGTCTTCTGTTATTGATTTTCGTCAAGTGCCTGGTGATGCATGGTTGTTCATTCTTACTTGTTAATGGGGAAGTTTGATTATCATCACTCGGGGCAGTGCTTTCCTTTGCCATTGTTTACCTCTGTTTCCCCTGATGGAAAGAGTTGATTCTTTCTATGTGTACCTGAGTAGGCATGTTGACTACTTAATTTCAGAGGCCTGAATTTAAGATGTGCATTGTATAATAGTCTGGTGCTCTCCTTTGGAGTCTACTCCTTCCATGAAAAATCATTTAAATTCTTTAGCGATGGGCTGTGTCCTATGGCATTTCTGCCAGTTGTCTGACAGTGAAAGTGGGAGAGAATTGTCCAGCTGTTCAGTGGTCAGTCCTTTATTCAAATACCCTCAGTACTGCTGTATAACCTACTCTTGTCTTCCACGCCTCCAGCTTGTGCTGTTAGATAGAACCTTTCTGGGGTTCTCTCTTGGGCAAAACAGAGCTATCTACCTTCTGTGCAGCCCTCATCTGCGTCCCAGGCTTTGTCTTCACACAGAGTCACCACAGTAATGCTGTGTCCTGTCTTCTCTAAATCCATTAAATATTGTAGCCCACTCAGAGTTTACTGTGCACTAGCTTTCTTACCTCATTCACTTTTTGTTTTTATATTGACTTTTCTATGTTTTTAGATTCATTTCAGTGTGATTTGAGGGGGAGAAAGGTAGAAGTTTGTGCTCAGGCTTCCACCCTGCCTCAATAGCAGCATGCATTATGAATGTGATTTTGTTATTTAAGTATTGAGGCTTTTGCCTTTTTTTTGTTGTTTTTAAAGAATTTTAGGGGCATTGAAAATAGGTTTAAGTATCTTACAGGTATTTTCCCCTCTCTTTATCCTTATAGATTTCTCTCAATGAGTGGATACTGCACAGACCCAGTAAATATTTGTTGAGTGACTAATTCTTAAAACCCACTAGCATGGAACCATCACTGAAAGTATTTTAACAGAGATGTGAAAGTTTTGTTGTGGCAAATTTGTGTTCTGGCAAATGCATACGAACTAAAAACCAACACTCCATATCCATATTTAAAATAGTATGTACTTTGAATGAATTTTACTTAAACCATCTTTTGCTTTGCCTGATTTTATAGTTATGAAGCAGGAAAGAATCGAAGGAATGGACTCGAAGCTGGTGAAATTAGAGGAAAGCAGCACTACGAGGAGTAGAGTAGAAGAACTTGCAGATGGTGGGGAAAGAGGCGCCTGATGGTAAAAAGTGAAACAGGAAAATATCTCGTCTCTTACCTGTTGCTTCCTTTGGGCATGGAAGAAACTTTGATGTAGCTCTGACCCTGAACACTTAGAGCTCAAAACTATAAAAGAAAAACAAATTTGAGTTTCTCTTGATGATCTTGGGTATAAATGCTATGGATTCATTAGTTTTCTTCAGTCAGAGTGTAGCTATTTAGTTTTTATACCAGTGGAGTGTTTATGCGAACTCATGAGGAAATGCAAACCTCTCTTAACACTTCTTAATTAGGCTGAAATTCCATCAAGGGATTTGTGCTGACCTCATGAATAATGAATGTGAAATTTAATTTTCTAAAGTCACACGGGCCCAGTGAAGGGCACAGACAATATATGTATTTTTTCAGGATAGCCTTCTGCATGTGAACATTGCTCCAGTGCTGAGATGCATGGGGCCCAGTGTAGAGCCTGCTTTTATACCACGGTTGAAACCTTCTGAAAGCCTTGGCTCCCATGAACACTTTGGAGAACACTCAGGTGCGTTACTGCCTGACTCACTGTAATATTGCAGCATCACTTGTATTTTTTATGACTTGGTTGGCTATGCTTTTCTAATCTCCGGAAGTGATCTAGTAAAATAAAAACAGTAAGCGTAGCAGCCAACTATGTCTTCTGTTTGTAAACACATTGAATAGTACTAATAATAGAAGACGGTAATGATGATGGGTCAAAGTCAAAAGTAGAGATAACTGATATGTTAGATTTTTCTGTTGTTTTATAATCACCTATGATGCATTTTAGGAATAACTGGACAGAAAATATTTTTTAAAATCTGCTTCCTTTGCAAGGCTATCTAACCTTCCAATGACAAATTGGCCCAAACATGTAGCTCTATGAAAACTGCAGTGTGACTCTTTAAATTATGATATTCTGTAATTAGCATCACATAATACAAAGTGCTTCTGTCTGAAAATTTTATATTTAATTTTAACTCATGGAATTACACTGTAATTGTATGAATAGGCTTATATTATCAAAAGTAAGTTTTAAAATGCATATTTTCATTTTTACATATGGTAAAATTTTCTCAAGTGAATTAAAATACTCTTAATCTTTTCATCGAATAATAAATATGGGCGTCCCTCTGATATAATTAATGCAACTTATCCTATTCAGTAGAGGACAGAAATGTTAAATCATACATAAAAAGTGGCTAAGTGTATTTCATTACCAAACCAGTTCTGCAATTTCCATGGACTTATGGAAAATGTTATTCACCTCTTGGGGAAAATCTTTGGCAGAAAGCTGAGTTTTGCTTGGCATGCTGTTTGCTTCAGTTTAGTCTCTGGTTAGCCTGTTCTTGATGTCAGTTGTATACACACTCTCTTCATGTTGCGGAAGAAAAAACAACTTTAGTTCTCACCCATACTTATTTTTCTACTGGTATTTAATCTCTGTGTTGAGTTTAAGATTTGGGATTCCAGTGTGATAGTTTAAATTTGTACTGTTTGCAATAATGACAGTTTCCAAGTAATTGAATGGGATTCTGGAGTTTTGTTTCTTATTCTGTTATAGGCTGTTCTTCTAAACATCCCTGTGGTATAAAATAAGGACGTCATATGAAATATGGTTATGTTTCTGATGTGCAACAAACTGTTTAGAATTCTTAGCTATTCAATAGCATGACTGCAGAATGCACATTAAAATTTTTTTCTAGGTAAAAAGGATAATTAGAGTCAATGAAAGAAAGGTGGAGAAAAACAACAAAAGACAGTAATAAAATATAGTCAATAGTGTTACCTACAAATGCTATTTATGTGTAATGAAATACAAAGCATAAATCTTATCATTAATTCTCTTATTGGAATTTTTGGTGCCTGAATAAAATTACTTGTACTTCATATTGCTTGGCTTTTTAATTACTGAATATTTGATTATCTAAAATAACCATTGTTCTTTCTAAAATGAAGTCAATGATCTAACATATAAGAGAGTATTAAGGAGTATAAACTCATAATATGTGTCTTCATGTTAATATTGAAATGATAAATTTCAAAGACCATTAAAATTGGATGATTGAGTTACTTAACTCAAGTCATCAGACTTTATTAGCATAAATGTATAGGAGCTACATTTGGTGTCTGTTTAATTGATGCTTAGAGGGAAGTCGGTGTGCGTGAGTGTATGTTTTTCTTTGGCATGTGGCCTGACCTCTGGGTTGTCTCAGAGTGGAATTTATAGTTGCTGAGCTGTGCTGTTTCACTGTCACTTTTGATATTATATTATGATTTTAGCCTATCTTCTAGGAAGAATTTCATCCTTAATTATGCAGGGACCCTCCCACTTAGTCTTTAATGTATTCCTAAATTTGGGGACCAGATTATCATTTTCCAATTACCCCCACGAGTTATACCATATGAGTTATTCATTCCACTAACACAGGGTTTCTTGCAACAGAGAACACATTTTATTTGAGTTTATCCTTTTATGGTATCTGATCCATAGTAGAGGTTATACTTAAGTGATTTTATTGACAGGACTCTTTAATTAATTCAAAGCAGTGTTCACCTTTCCAAATATAAATTGTATATTTGAATGGTGGTAGGCCATAAGAAGGAAATGTACATTTATATTTGCCTACTATATGATTTTTTAATTTCCATAATTCATCTATGGTATGGTTAGATTAGGTTATTATTATTTCTACTATAAAAATGAAGAAACTGGGCTTCCCTGGTGGCGCAGTGGTTGAGAGTCCACCTGCCGATGCAGGGGACATGGGTTCGTGACCCGGTCCGGGAAGATCCCACATGCCGTGGAGCGGCTGGGCCCGTGAGCCATGGCCGCTGAGCCTGTGCGTCCGGAGCCTGTGCTCCGCGATGGGAGAGGCCACAACAGTGAGAGGCCCGCATACCGCAAAAAATAAAATAAAATAAATAAAAAAGAAGAAACTAAGATTTAAGAGATTAGGTAACCAGCCCAAAGTTATATGGGATATAGAGTTTGAAGTCTTTCTGACTCCAGAGATGATACGTTTTAGGAGAGATACTGGTAAGCCACTCTCACCCGAGTGGGTGGGGAAAGCATGGAGCCAGGGGAGTCTGGGAATAGGCAATAGTTGCAACATGAGGGCAGTTATGATATCTACATCCATGGCAACCTAACACAATGTGTAGAAACTAGCAGGTGCTCAATAAAATTTTATTGAAAGAAAGAATGAATGAAGTGGAGGTGATTCAGGGCTGGGTTCATACAGAAAAAGAAACTCAGGAACAAGGAAACTTCGGAACTGCAATACTAGTGGAGTGTTTATTTTGAGGAATGCAGCAAGAATCCAGTTATTAGGTTCAGGGAACAAAGTCAATAAAGGGCCAACACCAAGGCTGAATCAAGACGGAATTGTTGATCTGGGGTGCTTAAATTCTTCAGGACTAGAAATCTTGATGCAGGACTGTGTTTGTAGTTGGGGGGATAAGTGGTCTCAGATTTAAGAATTAGAAGGATGAAGGAGTGAGTCGTCATAGTAGAAGACCTCCCTAAACTGATTTTCTGGTTGAATCAGCAGGAGTATTATTTGTTTTTGTTTAGTCATTGTTTTCTTTTACTTTTTGCTTGTATTAGGTGCTTTTATATCTGCCACATTCTACTGATTGGGCTGGTGCAGCAAATTGGTGTGTTTTTACCTCCTTCAAGTTAATTAACGTTTAATACAGAATGTTTTGTTAGGGAACCTGGTTTCTTCTGACAGACGTTATCAGATAGGAACATAGTAGTCTCTGACGGGTATTTTAGCACGTGAATTCCAGACAGCCCCAAGTGAAAGGATGTTAGTGTCACAGGGTTTTTGTAGAGACCATGGTTTGATCTGTATATAAAATGACTACTAGCCTTGGATAGTGAAAATCAAAATTTCTGGTACCAAAATTAAAAAAATTTTTTTAATAAGATTTCTCTGATGTTCCTTAGAGAACTACATGTCATCTGTTTTCAGTCCCTGTGATTTGGGAATATCTCCAAGGGAGGGTATAACCCACGCCTGGTCAGTGAGAATATTGTGATTTGTTCCCAGATAGACAAGTGGCCCAAGCCAAGACCTTCAGAGCCAATGATAATTTATTCATGGACCTTTGCTAAAATTAAAGCAGAGTATACTGAGCTTTGACAGTGTCAGCTTAGAACTGTTGAAGCCATCTTTTCATTATATTGGGATCTTGCTGGGGATAGGGCCAACATAGATAAGGGCTGAGAGATGAAAAAAGAGAAAATGAGCCATGATGAAATTTTTAAGCCTCTAGGTCCAGCCATGCCTGAAATGTTTTGCTTTGTACTTCTTAATTGCATGAGCCTATATATTCCCCTTTTGTCGAGCTCAAGTTTTACTTTACTCTCTGAAACTTACTACAGAAAGAGAATCAATTTTCTTTGTTTATGGAAGGCAGGCAATACAAAATTAGTAAATGGTAAATATTAAACAGTGATAGAGGGTGAATAATTAAATTTCATTAGATGCTAAATTATATATTTTCTGAATGATTAAAATTATACTCATCTAAGGTAACATAGTGACATAGGGATAATTGATACAAAGGACCTCATTAGTTTAGATGAGGTATTTTAAAATAGTCAATGGCTTTTTACAGTAGCATATTTTGCTTTTAAGTGAAAAAAGACTTTTCAACATTCGTATGTAATTAAGGTGCTTATCTCTTGATCTGAATTCTTGTCCTTTTCCGTAGCACGTGATTGATAAATTTGAGCAGATATTTGCTTGAGAAGTATCAATGATAAGAAAGCCATGTATGATGACATACTGACTAAAATGCTGATCACTACAGCCAGCTCTTTAATGGAGAAATATAGATACTGATACATTGTGTCACCTTTGTTTTTTAATGCTAGATATACCAGCTAAATATGCTGAGGACATATGCCAGGTTAGAGCTAAGAGCCCACAGATTGCATAGAAGATTTGTCAGTAAACAATATGGAGTATAACAAAAAGACTCAGGGGATTCATTTGGTTCTGTTTATTCAGTTTCCAGCAAAAAAAACTTAAGTAGACAAAAAATGTGGAACCGCTGGAATCATCTGCCTCTTTTCAATTCAGCTCCAATGTATGCTTACATTGAAAAGTTTCCTTAGGGAAAATACAATTGGTAAATTCTGATTTATTCAAGTAGATAATATGATAGTGGGTATTTTCGTTGATAAATAATACAAATCTATCCGTCATTCAGAGATGAACCGGTTTGCAAGGCAGAAATAGAGACACAGATGTAGAGAACAAACATATGGACACCAAGGGGGGAAAGCAGGGTGTGGGTGGGTAATGGGATGAACTGGGAGATTGGGATTGACATATATACACTAATATGTATAAAATAGAGAACTAATAAGAACCTGCTGTATAAAAAAAATAAAATTCAAAAAAGTTTTGTTTTAAAGGAGTCTAAATATTGTTTTGTTTTAAAGGAGTCTAAATTTAAAAGTCATCATAAAAATGTCTATAGGATATGAATTTTAATACGATACACCTGAGCATTTTTTACATTTACTGAAATCAGCTTACTGATTTCCTTGTTTAAAAAGTGAAGCCAGATAGAGGGGAAGGGAAGATGGCGGAAGAGTAAGACGCGGAGATCATCTTCCTCTCCACAGATACACCAGAAATACATCTACACGTGGAACAACTCCTGCAGAACACCTACTGAAGGCTGGCAGAAGACCTCAGACCTCCCAAAAGGCAAGAAACTCCCCACGTACCTGGGTAGGGCAAAAGGAAAAAAGAATAAACAGAGACAAAAGAATAGGGACGGCACCTGCACCAGTGGGAGGGAGCTGTGAAGGAGGAAAAGTTTCCACACACTAGGAAGCCCCTTCGCGGGCGGAGACTGCGGGAGGCGGAGGGGGGAGCTTCGAAGCCGCGGAGGAGTGCACAGCAACGGGTGCGGAGGGCAAAGCGGGGAGATTCCCGCACAGAGGATCGGTGCCGACCGGCACTCACCAGCCCGAGAGGCTTGTCTGCTCACCCGCCGGGATGGGCGGGGCTGCGAGCTGAGGCTCTGAGGCTAGGGTTTCGGTTTCGGACGGAGCGCAGGGAGAGGACTGGGGTTGGCGGCTTGAACATAGCCTGAAGGGGTTAGTGCACCACAGCTAGCCGGGAGGGAGTCCGGGGAAAAGCCGGCACCTGCCGAAGAGGCAAGAGACTTTTTCTTCCCTCTTTGTTTCCTGGTGCGTGAGGAGAGGGGTTTAAGAACGCTGCTTAAAGGAACTCCAGAGACGGGCGCGAGCCGCGGCTAAAAGCGCGAACCCCAGTGACGGGCGCGAGCCGCGGTTGAAAGCGCGGACCCCAGAGACGGGCGCGAGCCGCGGCTGAAAGCGCGGACTCCAGAGACGGGCGCGAGCCGCGGCTGAAAGCGCGGACCCCAGAGACGGGCGCGAGCCGCGGCTGAGGGCGCGGACCCCAGAGACGGGCGCGAGCCGCGGCTGAGGGCGCGGACCCCAGAGACGGACGCGAGCCGCGGCTGAGGGCGCGGACCCCAGAGACGGGCGCGAGCCGCGGCTGAGGGCGCTGACTCCAGAGACGGGCGCAAGCCGCGGCTGGAGGCGCGGACCCCAAGGCGGGCGGGAGACGTTGGGGCTGCTGCTGCCGCCACCAAGGGGCCTGTGCGCGAGCGCAGGTCGCTCTCCACTCCCCTCCTCCGCGGAGCCTGTGCAGCCCGCCACTGCCGGGTTCCCGGGATCCGGAGACGACTTCCCCGGGAGAGCGCACGGCGGGCCTCGGGCTGGTGCAGAGTCACGCCGGACTTTGCCGCCGCAGGCCCGCCCCGCATTCCGTGCCCCTCCCTCCCCGCCGCCGGCCTCCGTACGCCAGAACCCCCGAATCAGCGGCTCCTTTAACCCCGTCCTGTCTGAGCAAAAAACAGACGCCCTCCAGCGACCTACACGCAGAGGCAGGGCCAAATCCAAAGCTGAGCCCCTGGGAGCTGTGAGAACAAAGAAGAGAAAGGGAAATCTCTCCCAGCAGCCTCAGAAGCAGCGGATTAAAGCTCCACAATCAACTTGATGTACCCTGCATCTGTGGAATACATGAATAGACAGCCAATCATCCCAAATTAAGGAGGTGGACTTTGGGAGCAAGATCTATGATTTTTCTCCCTATTCCTCTTTTTGTGAATGTGTATGTGTATGCTTCTGTGTGAGATCTTGTCTGTATAGTCTTGCTTCCACCATTTGTCCTAGGTTCTAACCGTCCATGGTTTTTTCTTAAAATTTTTTTTTTCTAAATAATCAATTTTAATTTTAAGAACGTTATTATACTTTACCTTCGTCCTTTCTTTCTTTCCTTCCTTCCTTCCCTCCTTTAGACAACGAATCATCCCAAATTGAGGAGGTGGTCTCTGACAGCAAGATTTATGATTTTTCCCCCTTTACCTCTTTTTGTGAGGGTGTATGTGTACGCTTCTGTGTAAGACTTTGTCTGTACAGCTTTGCTTCCAACATTTGTCCTAAGGTTCTATCCGTCCTTTTTTTTTTTTTTTTTTTTTCTCTAATTAAGAATTTTTTAATTCAATAACTTTATTATACTCTATTTTATTTTTACTGTATCTTCTTTCTGTTTTCCCTTCTTTCCCTCCTTCCTTCCTTCCTCCCTCCCTCCTTTCGTTCCTTCTTGCCTTCTTTCCTTCCTTGCTTCTTTCTTTCTTCCTTCCTTCCTTCCTTCCTTCCCTCCTTTAGACAACGAATTATCCCAAATTGAGGAGGTGGTCTCTGACAGCAAGATTTATGATTTTTCCCCCTTTACCTCTTTTTGTGAGGGTGTATGTGTACGCTTCTGTGTAAGACTTTGTCTGTACAGCTTTGCTTCCAACATTTGTCCTAAGGTTCTATCCGTCCTTTTTTTTTTTTTTTTTTTTTTTTTTTTTTTTCCTCTAATTAAGAATTTTTTAATTCAATAACTTTATTATACTCTATTTTATTTTTACTGTATCTTCTTTCTGTTTTCCCTTCTTTCCCTCCTTCCTTCCTTCCTCCCTCCCTCCTTTCGTTCCTTCTTGCCTTCTTTCCTTCCTTGCTTCTTTCTTTCTTCCTTCCTTCCTTCCTTCCCTCCTTCCTTCCCTCCTTTAGACAACGAATTATCCCAAATTGAGGAGGTGGTCTCTGACAGCAAGATTTATGATTTTTCC